>NC_089686.1:45879820-47174320 GCF_031753505.1 Anomalospiza imberbis | reverse complement strand
GGCTGGAGACACCTTGAAGGAGCTGATAGTTGGATTTGATGATCTTAAAGGTATTTTCCAATCTTAATGATTCTTTGATTCTGTGACTTCCTCTGTTCTCCTCACCAAGAAATGTTGGGGGAGAAGATGCCTCTGGCTCTCCTGGCAGCAATGCCTCCCTGCCCTTGTGGTGTCGAACAAGGTGCCAAAAAGCATGCACAACACAGTAACCAGAACAAAGGCCTTCTCAGCAAGGAGATGCTTTTACCTCCAGGGCAGAGGTGATGTCCGGGTTCAACTTCCTCCTCGTTTCCAGGGACTTTGCTACCGTGGGGGAAGCTGACCCAACATGGAGACTCTGCAGTCTCTGATGCAACCCAGTGGAAAGATGACAGCTCATGACATTTGCAGATCCCTTCATCTGCCTTGCAGTCACCACTGAACAAAAATATCAATAGAGAAGCAGATCAGGGTAAGGACACTGCCTGGTATGCTGCCAATTACAGGAGCTAGCAGTGGGGAAGGATATTTCCTATTTGGGCTCTTTCAGATTGGAAAACTTACAAAGTTCAGCTCAGACAGTCCGATCAAGATTATAGGGACTGTTTGTTCCCACTTTTGGCAGGGTCACGAATGATGCATGAGTAACAGCATCCCCAAATCAGTGTAATATGCTGTACCAGGTTAGAAAGCATTCTCTAGTTCTGTTTTTCCTCTGCATGTGTGTGTGTATTTCTCTTTAAAGGAGAAGGGAAAGAACTGAAAACATTGCAGTTGTGTTTTTGTTGGTTGGGGCACTGATGAACCCTGTTCCGATTGGGCTGGTTATGAATCACTGGAGAGCCATATCCACACCAAACAGTGCTGCAGCCAACCTGATGTCTGCTTGGCAGTTGTACTGAGCAAAAGCTTCTTAATTATTGGGTTTTTTTGCTGTCTGAATCCTAGTGGAATAAAGAGAAAAGAACAAACTACCTTTGAATTTAGGAGACTGGGTGCATAGGAGGGCGTGCGTGTGTTCACCTGCATATGTACACATGTACTAATAGACACATGGTTTGCTTTAACTCTTGGGAAAAAGGAGCAACCTCCCTCATTGATTTTATTTGCCTTTGTCTAACTCCCTTTCTTCCCTTCCCTGGCTGATTTTGTTTGGGGCATTTGCAACATGCCCATCTCATCCCGGCCATCAGGAATGGTGTTCTCCTTACTGTGACCACAAAGGATATCATCCTTCCTCCTGTGGCACATCCCCCCAATGATGCTGTACCCAGGAGCTGCTCTGCCACTCCCCAGCCACCACCTCTGCCCATTCTTTGGGGAGAGAGTCTTCATCCACATGGCACCAGCATCTGTCCTCTGCCCCAGGCATTTCTCCCACTCCCCTTCTCCTCTGACTCATGCTTTTTCCAGAAAGAGATGCCTTGAAATCCCCCTCCTTTTCCCCCTTTCCTCCAGGGCTTGCAGGAGCCACCAGAAAGGTGCCACTGGATGATGCAGAGCCTCAGCTCTGGCCAGCACCACCAATGCTTTTTCCCACAGGACTCTCTTGGCAAGGGGGAAGTCACCGGCGTCGAAGGCCGGGGAGCAGAGCGACACCAGGATCTCGGACCGGTGTGGTAAGAGAGAGCTCTCTCCCACTGGGTAACCCGGCAGCAACTGCTATTTCAGTAAACATATCATTTTGTGCTCAGTAAACACACATTCCAGAGGAATGCTCTCATTGTTTTTTTGCTCTGTAATGCATTAATGAAGAAATAAAGTTTAGGTTGTGTAATGGTGACAGCTTGAAGTCATTTTGCCTAGTGTTATTTCTCAGCAAAGGCTCAGCTCTCCCTGGAATGGGAGAAAGAAAAGACAACCAGATTTCACTTCAAACTCACCAATATGTGCAAAAAAACCAATCAAAAAACAACAGCAATTAACTCACCTCCACATGCCCTAATAAAACTACCTCTCTCACTCACTCCGAGCTTTGTCATGTATGGGGTTGTTTATGGAGGAGACAATACAAAGTGGGTTTATACAAGGCTCTTGTTTTAATTTTTGTTTTATATCCACTGGAACCCTCAAGTAGTGAATTCATTTCCTGATATAGTAAACATTTCTGATGGCCAGGATTCTTTCTCTTTTCCCAAATGAACACAAACCCCTGGTCTAACTCACCAGCAGTGCAGTCTATACAAACAGACCCATCAGCTAAATTTTCAAAGAATGCATCTTAAGAACACAGCTAGGAAAAAAAACAAACAGCAACGCCTTCATGAGAGCCCAGCAGACCCTGCTGCAAGTGGGAAGCTTTTCTTCCCCAAAATTGCTTGAGCCCTCAACTGCATGTGGAAAAACTATCAGCTTTTTCCCATTACTACAGAAAACAACCTCGTCCTCGTAGCTGCACACTGATGGGTGCCGGCTCACTGCTACATGATCTCCACAGCCCCTCTGATTTGTGACCCTATTTGCACTATGCAAATGTCTTCTGACAGCTCTCTTTTCCTGTCATTAAAACAAACAATGGCCCCTGAAACCAAAAAGGAAATCAGTAACAGGCGAAACTCTTTTTCTCTCTTTTTTCTTTGCTTTTCTTTTTCTTTTTAATATTTTTTCTGGATCTGGGACTAACTGTTAGCAATTATCCTGAAATATTCACAAACCTTTTCTTCTCCCAAACTGTTTTACTCATCCTAGTGGCCAGCCCAGCATGTCTAATATAACTGTGCTTCCAAAAGACCTAAAATGAAAAAAACACAAAACAATGATCAACCAGGTAGAAAAAAACACCTCCTGTCTTTCTTTGGGTTTATGTATCTCTATATTTGTACACATATGGAAAAAAAAAATTACTAATTTGAGAAGCATTAAAAACAGATCCTACTGTATGAAGTAATGAGAAATAAGAAGGTATTTAGGACTGGGGGAGGAGGTTCTCAGGGAAGAAGACACACCTTTCTCTTTAGTCATCTCTCTATTTTCCAGAGTATCCATCCTGTCCTACACTCTACATCCAGCCCCAAAATGTTCATTGTTGATGGTCATGCCTTGCCAATAGCAGGTAGAGGACACCTGATTCCACTCCTCCCAGTACACAGATGTTCTGCTTTTGATTTCAGTGGGAAAAGTCTACATTCAGAGACTTCAGCATACTTACACTCTCCTGGGATTTGTTTCTTTGTCTTTTAAATAATATGATATACATAATCCTAAACTGGGCCAGTTTCCCACCCCATCACACAAGCTTTGTGCCTGTAGGGCTCAGCTGAAGTCAATGGTGTTAATGTTGACATAAAATCATGGTGACCAAGTGGGAAATTAGGCCCGTAATACTTGATTGTCTTTTGCAAAATTTTTCTAAATGGTCTTAATGGTTTTGTTTGTGGTATGTGTTGCTCACTCCTGATTGTACTTCTGCCAAGTTGTACTTTTAACTATAAATACTGGCCTCTCAGAAAATCTCAAGTAAAGCAAACCAGAAAAGATGTTCAAAATAATGCTACAACTTAATTTAATTTATCCCTTGGTAATTGCATTTGTAGATAATGAGCAACGCAAACAAAACAGAACCCAAGCCCTTCCAGCCTTGCAATTGCTTTCACATGTGGACACACCAGTTACAGCCAGCATATGGTTAAATCTGTCTGCATCAGGAGAAGTGTTTGGAGGTTGGGGGGCAATTTGAGATGACACCAGCCTTGGATCTCTGCTTGTAGGTGCCACCTATTGAACATTAGCCCATCTGCCCACCTTGGTGAGCCCACCCAGTCAGATCTTCGTTTTTACTGCAATCCCCATCCTTAATTCTTCCAGTATCAATCGATCTACTCCACATGTCAATCCCGGGGAAATATATCTGGGTGACTGCTTGCCAAATTCAATTAACCATGCAATTGTAGTCCTGTCTCCTGGACCTGTTCCAGTAAGATATTTGCATGCTTTCTTGATTTTAATCTCATGAACTGCTCCAAGTAAATCCTGTTGAATTTAGGCCGCTTGTTTGCAAATGCTACAGGAACTTTACAGATGTGTTTGACATGCCGTTATTACGTGAATGGTTTCTTTGGCCATTTCTCAGTCTTTGGGCTGGTTGTAAACTATGCTGCCTGACTGCAGTTCAACTATTTGTTGTTGCCTTTTTTTTTTTTGTTAATTTTTATTTGTACTCTTCTTGATGAGTTTCTGCGTGTGTCCCTGTTTACCTCCGTCATGTGGCAAAGCTTCTCCGCTTTGATTCGAGGAGTCTGGAACCCACAAGCAGCAATCAAAACCAGTTATGCAAACCCCTCACTGCACAGATTTGCACAAGCGTTTGTCCCACAGTTCACATTTACACTATCTGCAACATGTCCCCATCCTCTGAATATTTCAGCAAGTGTTGTTGTACCTGCCTGAGTGCTTGCCAGAAGCAATCACTTGGAGAATCACTGCCAGTGCCAAAATAAACTCATGGTTTTTATTTGAGGGAGGACTTGTAAATAGTATTTTTCTAGCATTCACCCATTTCTAAGTGGAACTCCCTGTGTGATGAATGCTGTTTACAGCACAGCTCTGTTGTGAAACAGGGGAAAAAAAAGGCAGATTCTTGCACTTGCTGGCAGCATGCCAATGCAGTGGAGGAAGATACATCCCCTCCTGCTGTCACTCCATTTCTTGCCCCATTTCCTGCTCTGCTTCACACTCAAAGCCCACATGGATACACAGGATTTTCATGCTCTGGGAATGGCAAATTTTAAGAAAGATGAATGGGGAAGTCCTAATCTGTGTGGAGAAATTTTGACATTTTCTCTACAAGCCTGGCTCTGTTTTCACCACTCAAAGAGCCATTAAAGGAAATATGTGGTTCACCCTGCAAGGAATGATGAGCCAAGTCAAAGACAGGGAAAGCCCCTCCTTAAATAGGGGAAATGCAGGTATCAGATGAATTTCTGAAAAGCATCTCTTCCTAGGTCAGCAATGGAGCTGCAGTAACAGAAGGGGCTCAGGAGTGAGTCAGGACCTGCTGCAGTACAGGAGGAAAGCAGGCCAGAGAGCCAGAAGCCCCATCTCTACCACTTTGTCTCTCCAGGTAATTGTGGATTCTTCTACACACCCCAAGAAACCCACACTTTGCAATGATGAAATCACACATTTCTCCCACAAGTAAAAATTTTCCTTTCTGCTTTTTCCCATTTTTACTGTGTTTACAGTGAAAGGGAAGTCTCTTTGCAGATGGGGCGTAGGAATGGGAGAGCTGTGTGTCTCTGAAAGAGCTACATAGTCCTTCTGAAATCCTGCACCTTCAACCATTCAAGACCTGCTGTTTTTCTCTCCACGCCGTCCTCAGGGAGAAGGAAAAAAACCATCTGGAAGCTACTGGTGGCTCCAGGGTGGTTTAGAAAGTTAAAGGATGTGAAGGATTATACATAAATACAAGATCAGTTAAGGCCAACACTGAAATCGAGAGCAACTCTGGCAGTGTGAATGGCATCACTCCATATTTCTAAGACTTGAAGCTGCTTTTGGTCCAAGGTCTGATCACTCTCCCCTGCTCCCTCCATCAGTTCTCATGTCTTAAATGAGAGCTAGGTGCAACTGTCTTTTTCTCCATGGAGTCCATTGGTCCCCTGGCTGGAAAGTAGTTGCCAGCTTTAGAGACATTTTAACCCTCTTTTTCCATTTGAGGTATGTCCTCTCTTCACCCACACTTCTTTGCTTTGTTTTTGGTTTTTTTAATTCCCATTTTTGAAGCTGATTACTTCCCTTGCTGCATTAGCTGTTCACCTGTTCCTCTGACTGAGGAATGGCTTAAACACTCTTTTGACATAGTCCCTTGAAAATGGGTTGCACGGCTGCGGTCAATGAGCATAGCGTGGGAAAAACGCATTAATACTTTCACCAGTAACGCTGAGGATGGCTATAAATAAACCCTTCATTACAGTATTAATATATTATTACATCATATAGCCACTTAAACCAGAGAGCAATTGGAACTGTTGAATAATGTAAGGATAATCGCCTCTACATTAGTTCCACTGTCATTGGCATTATGTGTTTCCCGGTGACATCGCTGCGCTCATTGCTTCACCCAGTGTTGCGTGACATTGGTGGTGACGTTAGAGCATCAACGACCCCTCTGCAAATGACAGACAGCACTTTGCATGACACATGTAGCCTGGTATTATATAATAAGTGTGCTTCACTGGTGAATTTTGGCAGCACGTGTTCTTTTTCTGAGCGTTTCATTCAAACCGAGTCTCTGTTTCTCAAAGGTTTTCTTTAAAGCAATGGGCCCATGCTGCAAGAGTCCAGAACCCTCTATGCATGAAGGAGGGAGATTTGCATCACAGTGATCAACCATGCATCTTATCACCTCATGTTGTGCTGCTGAGACATGTTGGTTCCCAGGTGGGTCCTGCCCACTCTGCTGCCTTCTCCAGCAAGAGCCAGAGATACAGCTGAGAGAGATGGTGAGGGCAGGAAACCAGAAATGCTCAGAGCCTGGCAAGAAGGAATTTCAGTGGTGATATGCACATTCATGTCATCTGAATCCAGTTAGGGGGTATACAGAGGATTTCCTCCCAGAATTAATCAAATCAGTTAGATATGTTTTCAAATCACACAGAAGTATCATAATTCTTCTGAGACTTTTTGTTGTTGTTGCCGCTGCTCTTCTTCCTTTTTCTTCCTTTTGTTGCTGCTCTTCTTCCTTTTTCAAAACACTTTTTGGAGTGGGTGGATACATGGTTGGTGTGACTGTGCTTAGACCATGGCCGAGTAAGCTTTCTTGCTGACTATGGATTTCAGTTTCCCCAGTTTTGATATGCTTCCCCTTAAGGAAGCCCAGCAAAACAAAACCCCTTTCTCTTGGCTTGAATGTCTCGCTGCTGGTTTTCGTGGCAGGGATGCTCATCTCAATTACTCTGTGGTCAGCAGCATTCAGTGCCTCACTGATTGCCACTTGTCAAACAAGCTCCTGTGTGGCACAGAAAACTGTGGAGAGTCTGAAGGATCTCCACCACAGTGCTTGGAAGGGGCTGCTTCCAGAAGAAGTAATTTCAAATGTTGAGAAATCTCATCTCCAAAACTTGTCCTCACATGACATATGACCAATTTCTGCACAAAGATCTGCAGTTGACTTTTATTACAGCTCTGATTTAGCTGCTTCTTTGATTTATCGCAACAATGCACATTCAATATCTTTCTTCTGATGTGGAGGCCAGAAGTATAACTCTACTCATATGTTTGTATTCTCAGGACTTCGGATTTCGCAGATTCAGAAACTCATTCATAGAATCACAGCATTTAAGGCCAGAAGGAACCAAGAGAACATCTGGTATGACTTCCTATATTTCAAAGCCATTCAGTTGCAGTCAATTAGCCCAGTACCGAGCCCAGTAGCTTTGCTGCATCTTCCAGAAAAACATCCAGCTCCGGACACACCAATATATTGGAATATGAACACATCAGAAGTTGGAGACTCATCAAATTACTTGATTTCGAAGCTCACATTAATTTAAAAATGTTCTTCATTTCTAATCCGCTTTTGTTTGGTTTCACATGTAGCCATCAGCTTTTCTCTGCTTCATACCTGAGTGGCATTGCCTGGCACCCTACAGCCTTCAAAGAGTTGGAGTTGGGTTTTTTTTTTAATCCTGACATCTGGACAAAAAGCTGATATATCAGAAGTATTTGTGAGTCAATTTTACTGCAATTTTAGCTATTTAAAAACTTTTTGCACTGTTGTTTGCATTATCATTTGTCCTTAACTAATACAGAAAAAAATCACTTGGGATATTTTAAAAATATTTTTCAAATTACTTTCATTTAGAAAAATGAAGAGAAATTGAACTTGCTGATGTAAAAACCAGACAGACATTTCTTGCTGAAACAAGGGCTCTGACCAGCCTTGCCAAAGGACTTCTGAACACTTCACTCATCTCTCTGCACAGATGTGTTGCATATTACTACACTCTCCCTATCCCCTTTAGACATGGAGATGGAGATAGATCTGTGTTTCACACCATCAAGGCATATTTTTCATCTTTGAAACTATTTGTACAGCCTTATTCTGCATCTTTTCTATTTTTCTGTAGCTATACCGTTCACTGGAACTCCTGATCCTGAAGAGCTTGATCCTGGCAGCAGCTTGTCCTTCTGGCTATTTGTCGAGGACATACTTTTCTCACCATTGCAAATTTACAACAGAAGCTTTTAAGTTTTGCTTCCTTCCCCTTTCTAAGTGGGAAGAAATTTTAATGATATAAAAATGGTCTTCTGAAAGAGGCTCATTTCAATTTTCATTTTCTGAACTCTATGACTTTCTGCACTCCATTCAAGTGTCTTTGGTTTTCATTAATTTTAGGGTACTCAATAAATAGCAGTGGAAGAACAGGGAAGCATCAGATACTCGTCTCACATGGATTTCTCCATCTTTTGCAGTACCAGAAATTCAAGAAAGCTGCTCTTTGGGCTGAGGAATGCAACAGCTGGACACTGGCAGGGAGAAATGCCAGTGGAATGTGGGTACCACCTATCCACTGTATTGCTAATATTGTAGGTTTTACCTCTGGGCCTGAAGAGCCACGTCATCTACAAGTTGTGCTCTGAACTGTGGCTGCAAGTTGTGCTCTGAACTTGTTTTGGAGAGCTGCTGGTTGATTCTAAGGACTTACAGCTAAGGAATGCGGCTGTGTCTCACACAGCACTGTTTAAAAGCATCCAGGCTGGGGCTGTTGGCCCCCCAGGAACCACAGAGTGTGGAAGGGGGATAAAATAATTCATATTAATAGCACCAGCCTTGGAGGAGCATCCCAGGGCTCCATCAGGGAGGACAATGTCAGCATGCAAGGTGTGGAGCAAACCAGAACACCGTCCCTTTGCTCGAGGACAACCATGGACACACAGGCATGGCCAGTTACTGCACCTTTTGAAGGCTTCTGGAAACGAGCTATCAGTTCCTCGGGGTCATTCTGGTAACTGAGGGTATCCAAAAGGCTATGAAAAATGAGGCTTTCTCTGAAACTAAATTTTTGCTGGTAGGAAGAGAGCATTTGGACAGAGGCACCCTGGTTGCTTTTCAAAAACTAGAAGAATGTAAAGTCTGTCGCAAAGCCTGCCATTTCTGGAAGATTCTGACTTCCTTCTTTCTGGGTTTTAACACTGTTCCATCATTTATGAAATAGTTACACATCCCATGCTGCTGATATATGACCCCTCCCCTATGGATTCGGCCAGTTTTACTGGGAAAGAGCTGAAGTCCAAAAGAAAATTAGAGGAGCAGAAGGACTGAGCCACAGGGGAAGCCTCTGGTAAAGGAAGGAGTTATCCTGCTTTCCTTTAGCCACACTTACTCTCTCTTCGAGTCTTGCAACAGCCATGGTAGACAATAGCAAGCTGGCCAGAGTAGTAGTGACCCATTCCTGTAGATCTCCAAATATCAAAAGCATTTTGGTGTGGGTGTGCAGGCTCAGCCTCTCCTTCACTAAAAAAAAAAAAAAAAAAAAAAAAAAAAAAAAAAAAAAAAAAAAAAAAAAAGTATAACACTGCTGTGAGGGAGCCAAAGGTGATTTTTCTTTTTTTCTTGGCCCTCTTGCTACTTCTGTGGGAACCCAGCAGCATTGTTTCCAGAAGGCTTGGTCTCTGTCACCCAAGTGCTTGGCATGTTTGGGGACACCCTTACTACTTCCCTTTCCTCCCCTGCAGAAGAGTCCAACTCAGCTTTGACCACAAAGCCCAGGAGGCCTTGGAGTTTGTCTAAAACAAAAGAAAAAGATTGCGAAAGGCAGTGGTGTCAAATAATGCTTCCATTTAGTAGGAATTTTGCTCCCCTTGCATTCCCAGGCAGCACCTGCTGTGTGAGGCTCCTGGCCAGCTCCTCTGAGCCTCTGTGGTAAAACAAACAAAAACAGCAGGGAAAAAAATTCCTCTTTATAACGCCTGTTATCCTCAGGCTACCTTCCAACACTGCCTTGCCTCCCCATGTTGACTGTATTCTCCAGGGAAACAGGCTACTACGGGGCCAGAAAGCCTTGTGCAAATGGGCAGTTGAGCAATGGAGGAAGAGACCCTGTCTTATTGAAAACAAGACTGTTTTCCTTCTCTTCCTTCACGTCTAAATGCAGAAGGGTCCTGATTGTTGTCCCTGCCAAAAGAAAAAAAAAAAAAAAAGAAAAAGAAAAAGAAAAAAGGAAAACACCCTGACATCTCATTACTTCCATAGCAAAAGCAATTAGGAATTATCCTGCATTAGTGGAAAATAGGGCTGGGAAGGGATGGGTATCCTGGCTGGAGAGGCAAGGGAACATATCTTTGTAGATGTTTATAGTCCTCTGTTCAGCTCTTTTTATCCACTATTCCTTCTTACATGTCTTAGCTTTCCAAGGCTCTTCTGAAGTTGTTTTCTGTTTCGAAGCATGGTGGAACTGGCTGTGCTGGAGGTTATTCATGTTTGCCTGGGGACTGGCACAAATGGCCCACCTGCTTTTTACCTGCTCAGCCTTCAGCTCTGCCACACCACCGGTGATGCTGATGGGGGTTTGTGCAACCTTCAGGAAGCAGGTTAACCTCTCACAAGAGTTTGACAACACCTTTCTCACCTCACACTTCCCCTGCAATCCCTGCTTGCTCGGCACGTGCTCAGTTGAGGAAGGAAAAAGTTTTGATCCTACCTTAAGGCAACATCTTGCAGATAAGTCTCCTTAAGCTAAATAGCCCTGGGACAGAGACTCACAAGCTGCTGTGAGCCCCTGGCCTGACCTTCAGAGTTGTAGGCATCACTTCAATTTCTGTAAGCAGAAAGCTTATGTCTCTCATTAACACTGGAATTTCCATGAGTGCACTGCTGAAGAAAGTCCCAGGCCACCTGCCATAGTCCACTGCTCATGCTCACAGAGGCAAACATCCCATCCCTAGAGCATGTCCTCATCACTGGGGTCTTCACTAAACAGCCAGCCCCTGGTTGTGATTCCTTCTCCTGATCCCTTTTCTTCTTCTAGATCCCTAAAGCCAAGCACGGCACATTGGGTTTTCCCGTGACTTTGCGATTTCAGGCCAGAGTTAGCATTGAACTGGCCAGAATGGTGCAAGGAGCCTGGATAATTACTGCTGGAATTGTGCTGCATAGGCCCCGTGTAACAAACTTGCCTCAAATAACCCAGCTTGAATGTCAGAGTCCGTGCCGTATTGTGTTTCACATTGTGGCTGTGGGAGTGCTTCCCCAGCAGGAATCAGGGTAACAAATCCCTTGCTCTCGCAGGAGGGCCCCATAAAATGAATGATTCTGGATCTCACGCTCCTGAGGAGGTCTCGCTTACTCCAGCAGTTGCTGCTCATAGCGGGAGCAACTATAGGGGACAGAATGAGGGAAGGGTGGTTTGGCAGGCTTTGCTGTATCATTAGCTCAGTGTCAGAGCAGGAAGGAGCACCAGGGCTCTGCTCTCCCCTCCAATCTATACTTTTGCATAAATATTAAATTAAAAAGAAATAAAAAAAGAAACAGAGAGTGGATAAACCCCGAGGCTTAGTTTGAATCAAATTAATCTGCTTGAAATGCTGCATGGCTGCTAGTGCAGGAGACTCTCAGTTTCTCTCAGGTCAGACTTATCTGCGAGCAGCACCAATGTCAGTACGTTTATGGGGTGGCAAAAAATGAGAAATGCTTGCTCCATGAGCACCATGCCAAACTCCCCCGCTCCCTCTTGGAGTAGCTTATGGCATCCCCTCTGCCAAGTCCTGTGGCTCAACATCCAGCACATTTGCCTCTCCATCCACATCAGAAACCTGAACTCCCCCACTTCTCCTTGGGAGAGGGAGTTCAGTTCCCTGAACTATCTCCAGTCTCCTCTTATCTTGCTTTCCTTGTCAGCCAGTGAACTGTGAAGTGACAGCAGAGAAAAAAATGAACTCTGACCTCATTTTCCCCCCCTACAATTAGCCAGAACTGTGCCTTTTATTTTTTTTTTCCTCCCCACTTTTTAAATGATTAATAAGACAACTTGGTCCTTAGCTTCTGCAGTGAGGCGAGTGTGCTGACAAAGCACTGCAATGCCTCTTCCAGGTCACCCGGCAGCAGGCCATGCCTTTATGAAAACATAAAAATTGGAGGGACTATTTGAAGAATTTGGAGACTGAGACATAGGAATTTCACCCTTCAGACCCTGGCAACTGCATGTCTGTGGTGGTCTCTGAGCCCCAGTGATTGCCATGGAAAGGAGTAACTACTTAACCGCAACCTGCAAGCTGTGAAAAACAGACTTTTTCTTCTCTTATTATGTTTCCCTTAAATATGCAGCCACTACACTTTACCTGCTCCATGTGGTGATGGCCTCGGGCTGTGCAGCAAGATGGATGCAGTGGCAGAACACAGATCTGTAAACAGTATCAGTGGTAATGCACACTGCTCACTCACTCCTGCTTGCTCTGAGCCTGAACATCACTCTTCCATGTGTGCTTATCTGTCTCTTGAGTTTCCAAAGCTCCTGTTGCAGTGGGGAGTAGGGAATTAAGGCCAGGTGGAGTTTATTCTTTTAGATCATCTTTCCTATTTTTGTGCCTTCTTTATGCCACCTGCTACATCTGGAGACAGAAAAAGCCTCTGTGCACTCCCAGGCATTGCCAGGGTAGGAAGAACTCATCCCAGAAGGATGCTTCTGAGGGGGTAGGCAGTGGAAGGACCTTCACCAGCACAGGCATGAATGGACAAAGCACTGAAAAGCAGCACTGGAAGGAACAATTTAGCATTTGCCTCTGGTTGATGGATTAATAACTGGATTGGCTTTCTCCCCTAACAGCAGGTAGCGCCTGCCCTCCAGTCCTGTCAACTGGAAAGCATCACTTAAGGAGCTGCTTTCCACGCTGCTCCCAGCAGACCCCTCTGTATCACTGGGGCTTGAGAAAACCAATGACAGGCCAATACATGCAATATATTCAAGACATTTTAAAAGCAGACAAACGTTCCAGTGGAGTTTATCAAGCTGCAGGGCTACTGCCAAAGGGGTAGTGAGGTAAGATGTTTTTTGAAAGCATCCTTGGTATGTTAAAGAAACAATTTGCCCTTAGCTATATCTGTGGAGTGGCGTGTAGCACAAACAATGTGATTCTTGTCCTACCATGATGTCCTTGTGTATCAGTTGTGGGTCACTTAGTGGGAAGAGAAGGCCGTGCTCTTGGCTAAGGGACAGCCGTGGAACTGCCAGGGGGACTCTGAGCAGAGTAGAAGGCAGTGGGTGAGCATGGAGTCTCCTCAAGAGCCACAAATGCAATGGCAAGCCCTTCATTACGCCTTTTGATACCATCCAGAGCGTAAAATGAATTTCAAAGCTGCAGCACTTGCCTGAAAGTGGTGTATTCTGGAATCAAGGCTCTTGTGGTTTCACCTAAAGATGATCTACCCCATATGCTTTTGGTGGCCTTGGTCTTGTCTGTTCCATCCCTTACTTCTGGGTGACAGGGCCTGCGTTAGACCCCACAGCTTCTCTCCACCTTTCTGCCCTTGGTGCTAACCAGCTCCAAAGTGGAATGTTTCCCTGCCCTTTCCAGGAGGCCTCCCCAGCTCTTTCAACCTTTCTCACAAGAGCTGTTATCTGTCCAGATGTGTGTGAGGGGGAGGACTCCACGAGAAGCCTTCTTCAATACCTCCAACAAATATTCCCTTTTCTTTGGCAGATGCTTCCCACTCCTCTCACAATGCAGCTGGGACAGGGAGAAGATGTCAATATTTATGGGGCTGGTAGATATGGTCTTCAGTGTGGCCATGGAAAAGGAACAAAAACAGTTGCTGTCCCTGGACAAGCTCTCTGAACCGTCAGAGATGTTCTGCTAGTTCATGTATGCCCCTTAATAAGCAAAAACTCCCATACAATTGTTTAGCAAATGCTAGTTTCTAGTCATCATTATGAACTTTTTTACTGTAGTACCTCCCAGAAGCGAGTCCGATTGGGCTCCTGTCACGCTATGCAATCTTCAAGCTGCCAGGGAGGCTGAATTCCTTTCTCTAGGAGTTGACAGTCCAAATAAACAAGGCAGACAAAGGAGAGGAGGGGAAACAGAAGCTCAGGGGAGGTGAAGTGAGTTGTCCAAGGTCACGCAGCAGGTCAGTGCCAAAGCTGGGAGCAAAACCCATGCTGCCAGCTCTTGCTCTCAAGTCCTATCTCCCGGGGGAAGACTGGACCGAAATAATTTATGAGACAAAGAACTTCTATCACATCCCTCCTGGCACCATGAAGTTCTTCAGCTTGTGCAAATAAAGTACAGCCAGATAAAGAGGCAGCTGGGCACTAGTTATATTTTGATTTTCTAGGTCTTTGTTTCTTCATATGCTAGAAAAATTCTTTACCAGCTAAAATGATCATCTGGGTAGAAGTATCAGAGTCAAGGAGGAAGATTGCTTTGGGGCACTGACCTGCAGATCTGGATGGTGGAGGTCAAGGTTGGAGGGTATATGCTGGAAGAAAAGTGCTGACTCCCACCTCCTAATCCAGCATGGTTCAGAGATGAGATGCCCTTCTGCTGCACACTGGCACTGACACTACGGTGCAGATGCCAACAAACAACCTGGGCAGGAGGGAGAAGGGAGAAAGAGAAGTCAGTTGAGATAAAGAAACAGCTGTGTGATAAAGAAATCATGATTTTCCTATGGAGTGAAATGAAGGAGCTGATGAGGCTTCTATGAGGCAACTTCTGTGAGGGTAACCAGGCAATGCACTTGGAATCTTCATCTGGTTTCAGAGCATGGTGGAGGTGATGTGGCTGCTGCTTGCAGGGAGATGATAATCTTGGGACTCACCTCACCCTGTCTCCCCTGAGAAGTAGGGAAAAAACCAACAAGGAAGCAAAGCAGCCTCCTTAAGGGCTCGCCTGTTCTTTGCCTGAGGCAGAGCTGTGGAACCTAGTGCTCTCTCAGTCCCACTGGAGGCATCACTAATTTCATGCCCCATAACTGACCTTTCATCTCTTTCTCAGGAAACGGAGGGTCCTGCTGTACACAGCATCCATCCAGGTGCATGTACTTCACCATCTAAATTGTATCAGCCAGCTCTCCCTTTAAGCAATAACTCTGGCTGGTTTGTCCTTGTGCTGTTGTGGTAGGGAAGGAGGGCTGGAGGCTGGACTAGGACATCTGATATGTGTATGGAGGGGCTGTCAAGCTCAGACTCAAGCCCTGAAGTCCCTGTACCCCCTGTGCTATGAAGCAGTAATCTGCTTAAAACTAAACTCCCTTTCATCCTGGCAGTGTTGTCCTACAGGGAGCACAATTCTGAGAAGTGCTGTGGCACCATGGGTTTAGGAAGCTGAGGTAGTGACCATTCTTGCTTTTGCAGTTGGTTCATTGACAGATGTTAAACATAACAATGTTCACCACCACTTCCCTCTTGCCCCTCAATTACTTTTTGTGCAGTGCAAGTTGGGCCTTATTTCAATGGCAGATCTAGGCAGGTGGAAGCTGCTCAAGCCATCCTGGCTGGCTGAAATGCCACTGGCTGATTTTTTTAAACTGTCTGCAAAAGGTTCATTATCTCCTGCATAATGTTTTGTTTCTCGGATGCTTGAGTGCTGTAAGGACATGTGCCAGCCATGCACTGGGCGGTCCTGATGCCCTCATACCTCCCTCAGCCCATCCAAGCCTCACTAAGTTCTCAGGGCAAGACAAGGACCACAGCAGCATCTGCAGAAGCGTATGGTAGTAGATCAGCACTGGAATAGGAAAGACAGCCCAAGAGAAAATATTGGATGTCTTTGCATGGAAGAGCAAATATCAGCCCATCTTCCCAGCATACTGTTCTGTGAACCAGGCTGTCTGTCAGATAAAAGAGCAAGAAGAAGAAAAAAACAAAAAACAAAAAACAGAAAGCACAGAGCTATTTACATAGCATGACAGTTTAGTAATGGACTCCCAGACAGTCTGAGTGTTGTCCCTGAGGTCAGGTTATTGAGTGCCACATCTGACAGAGGGGTTGTCACAGCTGTCCAACATCACCTCACCTCCAGTGGAGCTCATCACAAAACCTCTGTGTGCTGTCAAATCCAGGCAGTGAAAACTGGCAGGATCTGCTCATTCCATCCTCCATTAGGCTTTGCAGTGGTGACGTCAGTGTGGTCATGCAATGAAAAGTGCTGTACCTTTGATGTTGGTGCCACCAAACTCTGCAGAGATTTCTGACTGATCGCTTGTGAATGAGAGCACTTGAAGCTGCTGGCCTGGATGTTTGTTTGAATCTTGCCCAAGTGGGTTTTTGGCCTGTAAATGAGCAGAGCTAACCAGGATCAGAAGGACTGGTTAATCAGCAGGGTCAGAAATTAATGTAAGACAGCATTCCTCAGGGTATTTTGGTGCCTCTACCTCCAGTCAAATCCCAAAGAGGGCAGAGGAATGTGAAAGTTGAAAAAAATGTTGAAAGAACTTTTCAAACTTAATTGAAGAGTCAAGTTAAGTCTGGTTCAAGTCTGAGGCAAAGGCTGGGTATGGGGCTTCATCTGCCAGAGGAGGTTCAACCCTGGTTCAAACACAATGTCATGGCCACTGGGCAGGAGTAGGAAGTGAGGAAGTAAGAAATTAAGGTAGTAAATTCAGCTTAATCCTTATTGAACATCTGATTGCAAGAGGAAAAATACATGGTTTAGCAGATCTGCCACTCTCAGCAGTTTCAGTTCAGTGGAGGACCAAGACATCAGTGGTTGAGCAGGGACGTGAGTTACCTGCCTTAGCCCCATGGCCAGGGAAAGCCCCCATGACTCCAGCTGTGCCATGCATGGACAGCCACGAGGGCCTGAAGCCAGCAGAGCTTCAACCCTTCCCATGCAAGAAGGGCAGGGGCCCAAGGCCATAGGGCTGCTGTGACATTTGAGGTATTCTAGAAGGACTTCATGGTCACCCACCTGCCATGCCAACAAATCATCAATCCTCTGTGCTGCCACTAGTTTCTTGTGTGACTTTGGACAAGTTAGTCAGAGCTCATTCTTTTAAGAAGTCCTCAGGACACTATGGAGATAAATAAGCAGAAAACTGAAGCTCTCTGATACTGTGGAGATAAGGGAGATAAGATATAAGTACGAAGGATGGGAGTTAGGCACAATACGCATTCACCAATCTCAAGGCAAGGTTAAGAACTCTGCTCATTCATGCATTTCTGAATTCCAATAAATATCCCTTAACAGGAAAGCAAGTGACACTTACAGGTAACCTGAGGTGCCATTTAATTGGGCAAGCAGGCCTTTGGTGTTGGTTTCCCTCCACACTTCACTCTTCTTCCCACTTGAAAGAGTTTGAATTGGTCAGAAACAGCAAACAATGGCACAGAAAGTGTTTAACCATTAATAAGGGTGGACAATGGTTAGGGAAGTAGCTAAATACACTAGTTATAGCTAACCAGCTGTCTTCTTGTCCCTGTCTTATTTAGCTTGGGTTGGGTTTTTTTTGCAAGCTGGCCCTGGTTAAAGTCTTTTCAGGAGTTAATGAGCCAAAGGAGAATCATCTTCCCCATGGGCATGTTTCAAGCCTATGGTTCTTGCAGGTTTTCTTGGCTATTGTGTGCAGGAGCACGGCTGTGGTCAGGGTGGTAAATGCTGGCTCTCTGATGAAGGGCTGCACAGTTGGGCACTGCCCTGCCTCTTCTCTCAGCCTGGCCTCAAGGCCTGCCTTAGATCTTGGCCAAACTGACTGGTGCTTGGGCAAAGGCAATGTCTGGCCCAGTGCATCATCAGCTTCAACTGTCAGCAGAAAGAGACATTTCAGGCTACTGTCATGCACATCCAGCTGCATAGCTGAACTCAGCTGAGGGCTACTGGGGACACAGGCACATTGCAGCCTCTCCTGCCATCCTTTACCTCCACCTGCGTCAGTCCCTCCTGGGAAAAGGACTCAGAGTACTCGTGGCTGATCCTTTGGCTGCCTGGCTGTGGCTGCACAGGAAGGAGGACAGCCAGCAGAACTGGTCACAGGCAGAACCACCCCTGGCACTTCCCTCATTTCTCAAAGAAACCAGTTCAGAAACATCCCAGGGTCCATACAATAAAACTCAGCACTAAAGCCTGGAGCCTGGGTTTGTTCTTCAGCCATCTGTTTAGGAATGTCAGCCTGTTAGTAAAACAAAAATAAATAAGGTACTCTGAGGTGTTTCTGGATTGTATGTGTATTGATAGTTACATAACAAGAGAGACTGTTGAATAGATTGATTTAAAAAAAAAAAAACCTTGCAATATCTACATTTGTCAAAGAGCAGGGGTGGGGATGGGGAAGAGGGGCTGAGCAATGCTTTTTGGGTTGGCACTAGAAATTAGCATTTTGGGGAGGGGTCAAAGTCTGTGGTCAGAGAAGTGACTTTAACCAGCTGGAGTCTACTGCCTCTCTGCCCCTTGAGTAACAAGCAAGCAGCTTTGAAGACTGATAAAAACAAGTTTTCACTAAAGTCAGCACTCCCAATCTCAGGCTAAGCTAAAAGAGGGAAGTTCAGGCCAGTTTTTGCTTCTCCCACCAGCCAGGCCACCAGCTGAATCCTTACCTCAGCATGTTTTTGGCAGGTGACAGTTTAAAACCAGGAAGGACAAGGACAGGAATATTAATGCACCAAATGCACCAAGAGTCACCTAAATCCTCCTCTCCAATGTGAACTGAAACCCAAAATCAACCATTTCAGAAATACCAGCCTAGTTTAGAGGTCTGACATGGTCCATATAGTTTAGAAACTAAAATAAACATCCTGACTTCTGATTGCATAGAAGACTGAAAGCAATCTCACTTCTTGCTCAGATACCCATGTGAGACTTGCAGTATTGCCAGATAGGATAAAAAAGCTACCTTGATTTAACCTATAAGCTGTGTTCAACCTTGGAAGAGCAGGAAACATTCAAAGGAAATATATCTGGGAGGCAAAGTAGTTTTGATGAGGTCCCCTTTATTGATTCTGATCTGCCATGAGGGATGCTTCAGATACTGGTCCAAACTAGTTGCTATGAGAACTGTTTTCCAAAGTTTTGAAAATTTTGTTCCCAGCTTTTCTGTGAGCACCTCAGATCTGCTCCTGCTCTTGCCAGTGTCGCTGGGCACGGTTGTTTCCTAATAAAGTGATGGAACTTGAGAAGTTGTGCATAAAATGCAAAGGGACTGATAGGAATAATCCCAAACTGGGCTCAGAAAGAAGAATGAGCAAGCCATGTTACACAGATGGACTGGTAGCTCTGTTTTCTCATAGCTTCATATAAAACACTTAAGATACCTGAAAAACTTAGAAAAGAACACTCAGATGATTTATTAATAGGGTCTCAGGGTCTTTTTACTCCATGTGCTCTATATTCATAATACTATTACTGAACCTAAAATATTTTTGGTGCAGGACTCCCCAGAGTTGGAACCACTGACAAGGGACTATTTGCATTAGCTGACACTGAAACTTTTTCCCCCCCCACGGACAGTTTTATTTTGGAGAAAGTGGTATTTTCAAGTTAAAAACCTGAAACTCTTTCAAAGGCAAACTCCTGATCACATTGAAGAATGAGCACATAAAAGGGCCCTGTAGCCTGTACACTGAATTAACCTGACCCTCTGGCATCTGCTGGCTTTCTGGCAAGCCTTGGCAGGTGGATCTCTCTCCTACACCAGTGGAAACTTTCACTTGCTCTCGCTGTACTTTGGGACACAGAGTGGGAACTGGGGAATGTGCTGGAATCCATCTTTCCCCAAACCACAATGTTTGCTGATGCCGTTTGGTTCTATCTGATAAAACACAAACAGCAAGACCTGCTCTACTCTCTTCCTCCCTCTGACGGAGGAATGAGCTCAGCACGCCCTGGCGGCTCAGCCAAATCCCGCGGGGGTCATGTAATCGCATTCCTGCTCCGTCTGCCTCAGTTACCCCACTTGGACATGTTATGTCTCCGTGTTTCCTGTTGTGGCATCCTCGGCATTCCCCAGCACACTCCCAGCCACATTGCTGCTCCGTGTACGTCACGGCCCAGGACTCACTGCTGGCGCACATGCAGGCTGGCAGAGGCAGTGGATGCATTCCTGGGATAGACAGGTAAAAGCTCCTTCAGGTCCATTCTGAACCCAGGACTTTCCAGTCATGGCATATCTGGGGATGTGAACATGTTTGGTTCTTTCCTTGGCACCATATTGGCAGAAGGAGACCATGGGGGAGTATGGATTTAGTGCTGATTTTAGGGGATCAGTGGGATCAACCAAGAGGACATTCGTCTCCTCATGCAGTTTGCTATTGGAGGTTTAGTGAGTGCTTTAGAAAGCGCACAAAACTCATGAGTGCTGAAAGCTGTTGTAAAAACACCTCCTAATGAGCAAATTAACAGCAGATTCCCAGATCTCATCAACCAGGGTTCTGCATGAGACCCTAAATGATGGAAAAATCTATTTTAAGAATGTTTAGGGAACTTCTCATGACATGATAATTTAATTTTTTGTATGTGCTGAATATAATATTTTGTGCACTGCTCCAAGTACAGCCTCTGTTCAATACCCAGTGCCTGTGCAGACACACAAGGTGGTGAAATATGGTGGGTAGGGGTCTCTTTGGGAATATGGAGAAAGGAAACTTACTGTGGAAGTACCCACTTTCAGCCAATATCACCGTCTTGTTTCAAAGGTGAAAATATATTAAATACAAACCCCTTGATTTTCAAGGTCCAACTGATCTGTATTCTTGTCCATTTAACTATGTGGCTGGATGAATGAGCAATTCATGAGTGCTTGGGATAAGAGATGGAAAATGGGGCAAATAAGGACATTGGACAGAGTACAAAGAATACCATCGATAATGTGATATCATTGCCTGTCTTGCAGAAAAAGTCACATAGATAAAACATTATTACAAACTTGCAATGTATCAAATATTATTTTCCATTAGAACTTAAAAATGTCTTTGAGTCTGTCTGCAAAATATTTATGAATTGTTGGCTTTTTACTTGCCTGGTTGCATCCTGTCCTGGGCCACATCCTTCAGGCAGAGATGGCTGTGTTTGTAGATGGGTAGGCTGTTTCCTCATCTCATCCCCATGTAGGACTCTGGTCCTGTTTTTGTGCTTCTGGTCCTCTTTTTGTGCTGCACAGATGATGGGAGGTGTAGTGACTTTAGCCTGGAAACAGGCAGGAGTGTGCTGTGTTGCAGCCACAGTGATGCTCCCTGTGTTGTCTTCCATCATGGAAAATCTGATAAATGAATTTAAAAAGGGAAAAAACAGTCAAATGGAGTGGATAGAGGAGGTCTGGCTTAAATAAGGAAGGTGCAGCTCAACCCTACCTGCCATGGACATGCCTGAGGGTAGCCAGGAACAGGCACATGGAAATCACAATAAATATTGGGCAGAAAGAAGGGAGACACCATTGTTTGGCTCCTTCCCTCCCATCCTGCTCCTGTTTGTACAGTCCCCATAATGACACATGTATCTTGGCCTGCTGGACTTTAGACTCGGGTGTATGTGTGTTTTGGGCACTGAGTTCAGAGCCCAAAATTAGAAAGAGGATGAAAAGAAAACACTTTTCCAACACCACTTAGCTGGAATGAAAGCATTTCTGCTACCCTGCCTGACACCCTGGCTGGCAAGAGCACCCACTGGGTCCCAGCCCCACGGCCCAGGCATACAGCCAGCCTCTCCTCACCCAGGAGAGCAATAAATTATTGCTTGTATGGCAGAGCAGGGACCCAGTCCCACCACACACACTGGAAGAAGCAGACCCCAGCCCTCCTACTGCCCATGCAGAGCAGCTGGGAAACCTGGAAATATAAAAGCAAGCCAGAGGCAGGCAGAATAACCTGTTCCCAAAACCACTGTGAGATGCTGGGCCTCAGGAATGTGCAAGCTTTAACTGTCTCAGAGCTGTAAAGTACTGGAGGAGAAAGGCTTCCCTGGGCTGTGGGCCTGTCAGCTCTGCAATGCTGCCCCAGCAAAGCCCTGCCATACAGTGAGAGCTGGCAACAGGGAACCTCACAGTGGGTGAGGAGGATCTTTGGGAGGCTGGGGGACCTGGAAGAAGCTTCTGACTAGCTGCCAGCATTAAGAGTAGCAGAAGCCATTGCTCAGAACCTCATTTGTGCCTTGAAAGTGTTCTGGTATCCAAGCTGATCATCAGCCAACGAAAAACTGTGCCAAAAGCTGAACCAGAAAGGGGCACTTTGGTAGGAAGGAAAAATCAAAAACAAATCAGTTCCTTCTGTCCACATCTCCTGGAAGTGGAGGTGAGATGCTGCTAAAGGGCTCAAGTAGAAGTGTAGCTATTGCAGAGAAGTTCAACTGGACCCATCAGTGTGATGAGGCAGGGACCATCCTCCTGCCTCACCTCCCCAACCCGCAAACTCCCAGCAGATGGCTGAGGCTGAGGACACATGCAGATGCAGAAGGCTGTAAGAACTACATGGATTTTGCTGACTTGGGCTCCAGCAGCTCTGGTTTTCCTCATCTGAAACCTTGAGAAAACACATTGCCCTGCAGTTATATTGCATGAGTAGCACTAGAACAATCAGTGTGGAGTTTTGTGGAAGGTGAAGGAGACGTAGGTACAACTTAATCTGATATTTGTTTGATACATTCCTTTGATATAGCCAGTGATTATAAATCTTGCAAGATACTGTTAATGGCCTAATTAGCCTTACCACAGGAGTCTTTGAAAATAATACTGCAGGGGTGATGTCAGCTTTACCTTAAACTTAAGTGTATACAGAATATCTGTGGCATGAACAGAAGCATCAGGACACCCAAAAGGCAATGTCAAGATCCCACAGTTAGGGAGTTCGAGCTTTGAGATGTGTGTTGTATATGTCTCATTTCAAGTTGCCAAGTGCAAGACATGAGAGATAGGATGTGTGAAGGTTGTCAGCCTTTTGGACTGGACCTGGGGCCAGCCAGAGCCACGCTGAATATGCATAAAGAGCTACAAAAAAGCTAATCAGGAAAGTTGAAATTTATATGGTTCTTGCTAGGTAACACAAGGAGTGGTTGCACTTTGCTAATAATCTCTTGGTGCCTTATTTCCCTCACTCTGAAATTAGGATGATGGTTTGCTCTTATCTCACAGGTAAACCAAAAAGATACATTCATTAAAGTCTGCATAATGTTTGTAAAGGATGCAGACACTGGGATAAGACCTCACAGAAACATCCAGAAACTAAAGCCTAAATTAAGACAATATTTTCTAAGTGGGAGACATCCATCTTGTGACAATGTTTAGTTACAGTGACTTTTATCTCTGCAATGCCAGTCAAGCCACTAAATCATTGCATTTGATGGATGCTGGGGCAGCACGGCCACAATTGCTCATTGTCAGGCTGATACAAAGGTCACAGCTTTGCTAAGCTTTGGATCAAAATCCAAAACAGTCCCTGTCACGTCCATCAGGTTTGAAAGAACAATAAATTTACTAATTTAGCTTTAGTGTTGGGAAGTAGCTGGTGCCACCTTTATCTGTTTCTCCTGAGAAAATAAACACAGCATCACCATCCCCAAAGGAGGACCGTGATGCTGCAGTATGCTGTTACCCTTCACAACATAAGACAAAGGCTTTGGGGGGGAGGTGAAGGAGGGCAGGATTTTGTGGGGTAACTCAAAGGCTCTGCAACACCTCCCTTGCTGAATGGCTTCATGGAAGTGGCTGTGTGCACCTGAGCTTTGTGAGGAGTGATGATGCTTGAGAATCAGACCCTGGATGCCCACTGGAGCCTGCCACAGCTGTGGCTCAGTGGCAAGGACACTGTTATTGAAACGATAGAATAAAAAGGGATCACTCTTTTAGGGTGATCACTGTAGAGGGGATCACCCACTATTGTGGCTCACCCTTCACCCTTTAAAAACTAGTGTACAGTCTCCAGCATTATAACTAGCCCAGATGGTTTAAAAAATTGCAAGAAGTAGGCACAGATAAACCATCTCCGATTCTAGCTTTTAATACCAAAATACCGTTTTTTTGTTTTATTTACTTTCCCAACTTTGGTTTACAGGTGCTACTATGAGGTTGTTGACACCACTGTTGCCTAAACACACACACTCCCCATTTCCTTTTGAATCTGGATGTACTCTTGGAGGAACCCGAGGGGATCACTGAACCACATAACACACCCAGACTGGAGATGGACAGAGGGGGTGAGAATGAAGCCAGAGGAGGAGCGGATAGGATGGGGTGATGAGAGACTGATGCCTAGGAGAAGGTTCAATTGTGGCAGAAATGGAGGAAGCACTGTGGACTTTATTCTCTGTCTGCAGGAACATCAACATTGAAATCTCTGCTTGGATCTGGATTTGTTGACACAAAATCCACTGCCCAAATGTGGGGGTTTGGAAATAGTTTACCTGTTACATTGCCAGTGCTATCTCAGGAACACAACTCCACAGACTGGAGCAGTTGTAGTATGTCTGTCTGTCTCTTATCTAGTGTGTAACCTCCTGGACTGAAGACATAATGTACTGTCTATCCTTTCCGTGATAAAAATAAAGCATATAAAACACACACACACACACACACACACACACACACACACACACACACAATCCCAGGCCAAAAATTCCCTTAGGGGAACATACTGTGACTAGATAAGAAGGTACTAGCTGGCACGTAGTTACCTCTTTGCTTCCTAACTGGGACACTATGGGAAGGGTGGAGTTGGTTTTGGTGTGGGGCCACAGGAGAAGGGGGAGAGAGATGTCATGGGATGGACAGCAAGATAAAGAAAGAGCCATGGAAAGAGCCATCTCAAGGAAAAAGAAATCAAAAGCAGATTGGACTTAATCCAGGTTTTCATAACCCCTCCAGCCAGCTGTAAAATGTGAGAATTTTTGAGCCATGGGCAGCAAGCCTATGTCCTGAGGGACTGAATAGGAGGTCTTTGGGGCTTAGAGCATCAACTTCTACTTCAACTGGCAAACCTCCTGGAAAATGGAAATGCTTCTGGAAAACTCCTAGAGAGTTGGCACGTGTATCATGCATGACACTGCATGTTGCTGGTGTTTTACACCTCGCACCCCCTGAAGGTCAGCTTTCCTGCTGGGAGCAATCTGGTCTCTTCTGGGGGCTGATTTTTTCCATCTCTCCTCTGCTACTGGTTCCCTTCAGCAGTTCTAGTAAATTTGTAGGCAATTTCTTCTGAATGACAGATGTGACTGGGCACATGGGGAGGCTCTGCTGCCAGGTCCTGAGAGCTGTGTCCAACCCATCAGAGGCTGGTGGGATTTAGGAAACACTGAAGGAAAGAGAGCTTTAAAGGAAAGGTGGAAGTGAAAGAGAAGGGAAACCAGAGGCTCAGCATGTTTATGAAACAAATGTTGCTGGAGATCCCAAGCCCAACTCAACATCCAAGATCACCAGACTCAAACCCACTGCTCAGTTTTTCACTCACTGTAGGCTCTCTGTGTAGATCCAAAGCAATCTAATGGATGAAGGAGAATTGCAGTTATAATCAATCCTTATCACCAGTGTTTACACAGTGCTTAAAAACTGTCAGAACCACACCAGTGCTTCCCTTCCTGTCAACAACTTCTGCTGGCTCCACAGCTTGGCAAACAGCAAGGCAGAGGCAGCTCCCACATCCTAATTTTGTATCATTCTGCACCCAGGACCTCCCTGTCCCCGCCCTACACCACTTCCCAAATATCTCTCCCTCAAGATCTCTTGCCCTCAAGCACCTTCAGGGAAAGCAATTTTTAGAAATCCAGCAGCTGGATGAGATTTTTGGTTTATCTTTCTTTTGGACAAGGTGATAGCCTAGGTTGTAACCTGCTTCTGCCTTGAGGCTCCCTGCATGGGAAGGGCAGTTGTGCTGCTACCCTGCCAAGGATGCATTTTACAGGTGTCTGCTGGCTGGAGGATGCCAGCAGCCCAAAAGATCACCAGTTGTGGGCAGGGCTCTTTGGAAACATTTTCACAACTAACTGGCTTAGATAGTGGAGTAAAATATGCATTTCCCAAAAGAGGGCATCTCATTTTCACTTTGATGGATGGGCTCAAGTGTTGAGTCAGAATGAAAAGATAATATTTGTGGAAAGCCCACATACTTCAGAAGAACTTAAACCTTCTTTTTCCTTTGGTCTCTTTGTAGTATTTTTGAGAAAAAGTTAACTCAAATTTTAAGAACTGTGCTGGGATGGAATAGGAAAACATTTGGTTCTGAAAATGTCAATATTACATATTTGGACATTTTCTGTATTTGTTTTTTTAAAACAAACAAAACAAAACATTGAAATTTATACTGGCTTTGCTAAAAATGTCAGTTCCATCAAAACGACATTTTGCAATGAGAAACTGGTTTATGCTTCCCCCCCCTTTTGCTGACTGTTTGCACTTTCTTCAGAAAAAGTGTCTGTCTGGGTTTTACTGGGAACAAACACTTTGTGTGCATCCAGGGGCATTTGCACGTGCAAAAATGCCTTTGGTTGTTGGTGCCTGCATGGCAATGCACACACCAGGAAAGGCTTCCTGCTCATGGAGCCTTCACATGCAACTTGCTTGGACTGAGTGAAGAATTGAGCTGCAGCCAGCTCATGAAATAAACTCAAGCATCCTCTGCCTCAGCCATGTGGACTGGCCTCCTCGGGAGGGAGACGCAGCCCTTCATTCCTGTGCTGCCAGATCCAGCACTGGTGCCAGCCAGGCCCTGCTGCTGCCCTGCAGTAAAGACACCTGGCCTGTGCACCATTGGGCAGGGCCAAATCTGCACTGGCCCTGGGCACTCCAGCAGGAGGCTGTGAGAAAGGACAGCTCGGGAGCCATCACAAACACAGGTTGCACTGTGAACACCAGTCAGTCTGCAGACAGTTTGAGTCAGTGAGGCGTACTTCCCATGGGAACTCTTAGTCCTGGCTAACTTCAGGCAGGACCAATTAGAGCAGGGAGTAAATACACTTAGCATGCTCAGGAAAATACATCTAAAGCTGTTTATACACATTCCTTTGGACCAGTCAGCAACAAAAATGTCCTTACAGCTGTTTCCTCCTTCCTTTCTTCCCTCTCTCTCTCTCTCTGTGCCTCTTCAAAAATAAAGCTTGCTGGCCTCACCTAACCCTTGCTGGGTTTACTCCTATTCACTCCCAAGTCTGTCAGGTCTTGTGTGCCACCAGCCCCTCAACTGGTGAACTTCCAGCAGACTTCTAACTGTGGCATTTTTCTGGCTCCCCTCAAGGAGCCAAGAGGAAAATGCATTGCAATAGAAGCCAAGAGGAAAAAGGTTTGCATGTTTCCTTATAACCAAGGAGCTGATACCTAGCACCAAATCACCTCCATCACCTCGGGCCACCTTCGTCATCGGGCTGGGGTTTTGCGCACACAGTGCACTTGATCGGTCCTAATGGCACCCTGAGAGCCACTGCCAAAGCCATAACTGCTATCTAACAAGGATGATCTCAGGTGACGGGGCCATGGCCACAGGGAGCACTTGCAGGGATCAAGGAACCAGGATCTCATGTCCAAGACCACTGCCCTACCCACAGGGTCGTTCTTTTTCCTCATTGCTATCATGCTTAATTCAATGTGCATGTGTTATGATCGGTCACATTAGCTACATGGGGCTTTTCCTGTTTTCCAGGTGAGGGACTGAGGCATTTGTAAGAGAACTCCAGCTGAATGATTCAGCTGTGCAGCATAAATAGGGTTTGATCCTAAAGAAAAATCTTCCCATTAAGTTTAACTGTGAACCAGTATTTTGTTTCTCAAAAGAAGTGGGGTACTGTAATTTGGACTCATTCAAGATGAGAAGGGTTTTCTCTTCAAAGCCAGGATAAAGCATGAATATGACTAAATTCTCTATGATAAACAAACCTTTTTTTTTTTTTTTTTAAACTGGACAAGACTAGTTGGACTTACTTTATATTTCATATAACCTATTACATCACATTTAAAAAAGTTGTTTCAAGATTTTAAAAATAGCACTTTTCATACTGAAAATATTTCAAGATATTTGGAGTTTTGACAGAGCTGCATTCTCCAAAGGAAAACCCTCTCTTCCTGTGTTTGCCCTACCAGCTGTTTGGTGATTTTTTACGTGGTACTACTGAGGTGTCAGAGTGACAGCACCTCCAGAGCTGGGCAGGCAAGAGGGAGAGATTCATCTCCCCCAGCCAACAAGGATGGGCAAGGCTCTTTGATTTCCAAAGCTTTCTCCTACCAATCCAGATGTGGTTAAATGGCAAGGCAGTATGTGCCAGACAAACTGGAGGCCAGCTCAGAGGAATCAACTAGGCATTGAAGTCACAAGCCCAAGTTTCTGGAAAGAGCTCTCTGCCAAGCTCAGGGAGGCTGAGCTTGAGAATATCTGGCTGAGACACGGATGTGCACACACACACACACACATGCACACTCAGCAATTCTCAGAGCTCAGCTAATACAGCATTTGCTCAGAGTACTTTAAAGCTTAATTCCAGTGATGACAGTGGCTTTGTGAGCACATCTCACTAATGGAGCAGTTCCAGGCTTTATTTGGTCAACCCTCTCCACTTTCCTTCATGCTTGTACAGCAGAGCAGAGCCTAATGAGCTGGATGTGATGCAATGCCTCACTCTCTGATCCACAACGTAGGAAGCCCATGGCCTGAATAGAAACAAAGACATGATCCCGTGTGTGTGTTTAGGTCTGGAAGGTTAACAGTAGGTAAATATCTGATGGGAGGGGAAGGCAGGACCAGATGTGTTCAGATGAGCAAGAGAGGATCATGTAGTCATCAAAATGCAAGATACCTGTGTGAACTGCTTGGTTTTGTCACAGATTTCTACACATCGAAAAAATAAGTGAAGTGAAGTGAAGTGAAGTGAAACCCCCTGTCTTGGGTCTGAAGTGTCTAAGAGAGTTCCCCCTCCGTTCAGACATGGTCTCCCAAACACAAAGGAATGAACAAGACTCTGGTTATAGCTCATCTAGTCCACACAGGAAGAAAGAAATGGTAACAAGATCAAGATCTTTGCCACACAAAGAAGAATTTAAGCCACACAACTACACCTATCTTCCAAACAAAAACCACTTCTTCTGAAACAATGCTTGAAAGCCATCTAGATGATCAGACAGCCAGCAGACTCCATCAAGAAAAAAGACCATTTTTACAACTGTCAAGTCAACCAGCAATGCAGGACAATAATGGGGGTGGTAAGAGGTAGCCAACACTGCCTAGAAGAGCAAGTGGCAATGTGTGCCACAGCAAGCCTCAGCACCATCCCGCAGGAGCACCTCTGTGATAGGAAAACTCTTCAATCACTGGTCAACCTAAGCAAAGAGCAGTCTTGGTGGAAAGCTGAGATTCAGTGAAATCCATGTCTTAACAAGTGATTAGTGCCTTTCCTTGAAAATTTTCAACTGGAAATCTGAAAAGCCTTAAAGTAAAAGATCTTCAGCAGCTGAAAAAGTATCTTTCATTTTCCAACAGAACCTGTAAATTTCCATGGAATAAGTCAATGAAAACAAACATTTTGTCACTCACATCAACATTTTCCAGGAAGGAGGGAGAGGATAAGGGGAAACATTATTTTTGACAAGGTCTGCTGATTGGCAGAGCTCTTTAATAAATAGATCAGGCCAGAGCGTACGACTTCAGTCCACATGGCAGAACGGTTGGTCCTTGAAAGGCTGATAGAGATCTTGTTGGCTGAGTTTCCCCTGTGGTTGACAGAGCATTAGCTAAAGACAGGATACAGGCAACCAGTCCTGCTGAGAATGACTTCATGCCAAACCAGTGGCTGGCAAGATCTCTAAAGGCTTAATGATAGAACGCAAATGCTCACATAGAGACCTGACCAGCAGAGAATTTGCTAGTGGGGAAACTGCAGGCTACCACACACCGTAACAGGAGCTTGCTCTCAAGGAGTGAGGAAAAAAAGTAACAAAAAAGAGAGAAGGTTGGCTCTTCAAGTATTTCCAAGGTGGTTATAACCTTTCTCCAAAGAGGCAAATCCAACATTAAACACCAGGGGAATAAATCAGCTGCAGGGACTGGCAAAAGGCTGAGAATCTAAATTGCAGCAAGGTCAATAGGAAGCAGGGGGCTGCTCAGAGGGAGCCAGAGTGAGAAATTCAGCACATCTGGTAGGTACAAAGCCATGCCCTTCGGGCAAACTCAGCCCCCAGCCCACCCCTGTGCAGGGCCTAGAACTCAGCAGAGGGAAGAACACATGCAGAGACAGCCACGGGGAGGTCCTGTCTGAGGGAAATCTGTCTGCAAGAGGGTGGAGGGGGAAAAAGAAAAAAAAGGCAGGTGAACAAATGAGAAGCAGCAGTGTTAAGGCTGTGCAGCTCGTGTGGCCGCCTGAACAGATGTGAGCTGCTGCCTCTGCTAGCTCAGGGGATGCTCTCCTGCTCTGGAGACAGAGTTGGCTGCAGTGTTTTCTTTGGTGTGGCTGCATGCATGCCAACAGCAGGGCTGCACCACCCCTGGCACAGACAGCCCCACCACAGATCTCACAGGAGAGCTCCAGGGCAGCCCTCGCATCCCCACTGTAAAGTGCAATGCCAGCCCTCTGCTTCACACAGCTCATGGGACATAAAAATCAATGCAGGCAAGCCTTAAAGCTCCCCTAAAATGTCTGTGGGGAGCAGGCAGGCCTGAGCACTGGCACAGTACAGGAGGGAGTCCAAGCAGATCTCTGGAGAAGAAAATAAAAAAGTAGCGTGCAGCTGATTTTTCTGTTGATTTGGAGAGACTTGTCAATCAAGCACCCTTTGAATGTGTAATGGGTGGGTTGCAGCCCAAACCTATATTTACAAGAAAACGTCAATAAAAGCTGTATAAGCCTTGAATGTACATGCAGAGTCATGGCATGGAAAGCAAGCTGAAAACCAGGGCAAAGAGCAGGAAAAATAAGAATAGAAAAGGTTTTGTTGGAGACAAAAGTAGGTCAGAGACTGATGGTGTTTTGGGGGAGGTATTCACAGAAACACAGAATATTCTGAGTGGGAATGGGATCCACATGGATCATTGAGTCCAACTCCTGTATGGAGACACAATTAGCTGGCATTGCAATGCTGAGCTTATTTGGCTTGTGGGACCCGCAGAGGTTTGGTGGCCAGGCTCCCCTGGAAGCATCACCATTGCCAGCACATCAGTGGGGCAAGCTCTGCTCTGCTGGGTTCAGTCAGGTACTCCCATGGGAATGCTTCCCAGTATGGCAACACTTTGATTTGCTCTCAGTTCAGATGCTACCAGATCAATCCTCTGACCTCTGTCTGGGTTTAGATTTGAGTTGCCACAATATAAAATAGATAAATTAAAACTTTGATCTCAAATACTCCCAGGATTGTGAAGGGTTGTCAACACTTACGAGTATTCCATTAACATTTGAATACTTTACAGTGTAATGCCCTCTTAACAGTTCATAATTTCTTGCTTGCAATATTTTTTGCTGCTATTTATCACCATATCTAACAAGATTGCCCTTTGTAACTAATGCAAAAGAACATGGGGGAGATAAATAGCCTTTGAAGGTGACATGGATGGCACAGAAAAGAAAAAAAAGGACAATAATAGATATTCAAGCTGAATTAAATCTGGAGTTCCAGAGCTTCTGGCTGATGGTGGCAAGGAAAGTGCGGAAAACCTTGCAGATGGCAGCTCCTATGTGACCCACAGGAGTAACTATTTTCCAATGTCCCAAGTAAGGAAACAGAGATGCTGAGTGTCCCTCCCACTGCTCCCAAGTGCAGGTGTTGGTACAGTGACAAGCTGCTGTCATCCACGGTGGTGTCACTCAGAAGACAACACTGTGGGAAGAACACTGGGAATGGGTCCTTTGTCCCCAGCTCTTCAGCCTGACTTTAAATTAGTTCAAGGTATTGGAACAGCAGCATGAGAATAATATGTATATTTAAATATGTATAAGCATATAGGGCTATCTATGTATTATTTAAATGTGAACAGACGTGTAAATTTACATTACCTTTTTGTTCAGCTGCCAACCTTTGCTTAGTCCAACCCACAGTGACCTACTGAAACAGTGGCTCAGGTGACTGCTTTGCTCTAGGGCTTGGAGGAAGGGAAGAGCAGTGGCCATGACCCCAGAGAAATTGCTGCAAGGGGAAGAGAGAGCAAGGATGTGAGCTGAGGTGCTCAGTGTCACCAGGACAAAGCCAGTCAGAGTCAGGTACAGCTTGAAAGGCTTCTAAAGGAGCATTTATAAGTTCTCCAGAGTGGATTTAAAATTGGCGGTCGATGTAGTGACTAAAGCTGCAATCCTCACAGGTATTTAGGCATTTGATTCTCTGCTCAAACCAAACCTTTGAAGATCTGGGCTCCAGTGCAAGGACTTTCTACCTAAATGAGCATGAGGAATAGTTTGGGCAAAAGTACGGGCCACGTGGCCCTCAGGCCAGCTCCCCTGATGGATGTGGTTCTAATAATGGCTTAGATCCTCAATAGGTGGGTCCCAGTTCCTCAGAGTCTCTCTGAACTGCGTGGGTTTCACACACCATCTTGATATATGGTAGTCTCTGCCTTTGCCAGAGCTGCCACCCCCTTGAGCTCCAGTTGCTGAGGTGAGGCTGAGGTTCTGCAGCATTAGTGAGGGAGCAGGGAGCCTTTCTGGGAAGACGGAAAGATGTGGGCGTACGAGGAGAGTAGGGAAAAACCAGCACAGTTAGGGGACTGAGTCAAAAAGCTGCTATAGGGTAGGTGCATCTTGAAGGGGGGAAGAGACACTAAACTTTACAATGGAAACATCCTAAATAGAGGTGGCTATCCCTTCACTAGTCAGATATACTATTTGGCTAAAGATGACATATTCCTGTGGACCATTTCAGTTTCAATCAGTTTTAAAAGGAAGAATTTCTTGGTGAAAAGGAGAGAAAGAGACTGACTGATGCTCTTTACCTAGTGTTTAGGACATTGGCCACACTTTAAATCCCTATTCTGCCTGATTCTGAATGATCTCAAAAACCTCTGCAAGTAGAAAAAAAAAATGAGGCTGGGAGGTGATGGTTTAAAAACACTGCACTGGAATGTTTAAAATATGTCAAAACTTTTTTTTTTTTTTTTTTTTTTTTTTTTTTTTTTTTTTGAATGGGAAATTCATCAAACCTGACACTTCCCATGAAGAGTTCTGGCCTCAGTAAATCGGATTTGGACACTCCCTGATCCCCACCCCCCCTTCACCACCATTTCAGCCAAATATTCTTGGCTGGTTCTAATTATACAGCCATATATTTTTATATGCACACACAGCCAGTGTGTACACATGAAGGCTCAGTAATCACAGATCAGACGGGGAGGAAAGTGTTGATAAGACCTTAGATGCTTCACAACATAAAAAACTGTCTGAGAACCCTTTTCCCCCCCACCTCTTCACCTCACCCTCCCAGGAAAAGCCTAGCAGAAGAGGCGGTGGGCTCTGCAGATGGCAGCCACATGCACCGGCTGACTGAGTCCCCATCTTGACATTTCTGCATTTCTCTAGTGCCCTCATCAGGTTTTGCAGAAGTTCACCTTCCTCTAGATGTGCGACTGATCTGGCCCTGCCGTTCCACTGCCAGGCATCCAGCATCCTGGAGGGAAGGTGAGAATTGGTGCTTTCCGCACTCAGTGGGAGGCCAAGCCAGGGAAATTGAGAAGTTCAGGGAATGCAATATCCTCAATTATGAAACTCAACATTAAGAGCTCCCACACTTCAAGGTGTGCTCATAGCCTGGAGAAGAAGGTCCCTGACTTTAGTCCTGGCATTTCCAGTGAGAGCCAAGGGCACTAAGCATCCAACAGACATCCAGCACCTCTCAGGATCAACCCATAGTTCAGAGCTGCTCAAGGCAGCCGGTAGGAGGCATTACCTGAGCCCAAAGCTGGTGACAAGGTTTCAGTGGGGATTCCTACACCACATTAGATTGACCCTCTTAAGGAGGGGGGTAGGAGAAAGGGTTTTCTCTGAAAATGATGAAAGAGTTAAAGTTGAAAGCAAACAGGCCACCCAGCTCTCCCTTTAACCCTCCTACAGCAGAAGAGACCAGAGGGCCAGCCAAATCTACCAGTTCTAGGAAATTATTAAAAAAAAAGACATACACACATTGGGGGGTGGGAAGACCAATCTATTTTCACAAGAACTGTCCTTGATTAAAACAGAAACATGGAAGTGGGGGAAAGAACCGATTATTCAGCAGAGAGCTCAGAACAACAAATAAAAAAGGGGGGAAAAAAAGGCATATTTGTTCAGGGTGTGATAGAGAGACTTCCAAAGCGCATGGAGACAATTGGAAATTAGGTCTATTGAAGCGGAGGCATTCGCTGCTCAGGGTGAGGAATCAAAGGGCAAGTCCCGGGGAGGCGGCGGGGTGGGGTGGCCACCCCCGGGTGGGCAGTGCTCGAGCGTGTGACCTCTCATAAAATCCTTCCAGGGGGCTTTCACATATTGTGTGGAGCATAAGCTGATTTCCACACACAGAGATTCCTAATGAAGATGTCCTTCAGGAGGCGAGGGGAGGAGACAGGGTAATGAAACCAGCCTGTCTGCCAAGCAGACGCTCACCCCCACTGAAAGTGGCACGGATATATAATGGAATATGTCAAGGGATGGGAAAAAATGCTGTTGGCCTCAATGCCATGCAATAAAAAAAACAAAAGAACTCCATGTGAATTAAATCCGAACTACCTGAATACTAGAGGCTTGAGGGAAGATCAAGAAACCCCTGGTTTCTTATTGCAGACCAGACCAAGGCAGTTTCAGAGAGTGCCTCTGGTTAAGAAGCAGTTATCATCTGCCTCAGACTGACCTGGCCAGAGTTTGAACTAGTCTGAACAGAGATTTATTAACCCTCACAGTCAGAGATCAATAAATAGCTTCCTCTCAAGCAGGCAAACTGCCTGGAATACAAAAACATGCAACGAGCCTGCCACCAATCTGCTCTCCCCACATCCAATAAAAAGATGTTCCAATTCCCCAAAAGACAGCAATTTCCTATTTCTATAGTGTTTTGAAGCCAACTGTAATATTCATATCTAATTCCATAGCCCTGGATCCCTGCCATGTAGAGAATGGTTGTTAGCAACATAATTTGTACACTTCTCTGGGGTCATTTGGAAACTATCTGCACTTACACCCTCCTCATCTCCTCTGCTGAGTGTGTGCTGGTCACTCAGTCTTATCGTGCTGCAAAGGGCAAGGTGCACCACTGAGATTTATGTGCAGAAGAAGAAAGAGTAGATGATGTTCTTCAGGGTCAAAGCCACCCGAGTGCTTAATCTCTCCAATTAACTACTCTGCTAGGGAGCGAATTAAGGCTAAAACTGTGGTGGAATAAAAGATTTAAATTGCAGTTTGACTTTTTATTTTTTTAATTGAAACTTTGTTGGAAGAAAGGGTGGAGGCTTACTATACAAAAAAACAATATGTTCAGGCAAAAGTAAAAGTCAAAAACACAGGACTGTCATGATTGTTCTAGAAATCAAACAATGGATAAATGAAATGTGGGGAAAAGAAAGATGCTCTAACAAACAAGGTGACACAGGATCTTTTCCACAGGCTCCAGTGAGCAGTTCCACTCAACTTTGAAAAAGTCACAATTATTAGATTCTTAAGTGCATTCACACTGTATTTCAAGATGCCTTAGCCATGCCTTTAAACAAAGGGATGAAGCTCCTTGCTCAAGGAATCCCTGAGCTGCAAACCTGTAGAAGCTGGAGTCTCTACTGGAGATAATCTTCTGCTTCAAAGCTCTCTCATGCATTTTCTGTCAGTGATGGGTGATTGTTTGCTGTGTACCTTCACACTGAGTCATCCCTAACTTATTTCCCAATCCTTTCCTACATGTCATTATTCTTATCCATTGACTCCTGTCTCACATAATTCTGTTTACAAATCCTTCTGGCTGTCTCCAAGCATCTAAACACATCTCCATCTCCAAAACATGATATACTCTATTTTAGAAAAGTTTAAGAGCTTGCGCAGGTGGAAACTGTCAGGAATAGCTCCCTGTTACTCACTCTTCGGAGGCTACACAGGGGTGTGACAACATAAGAAAACTCTTCCTGGTAAAATCAGATCACAGCTTTTGACAGTCAGTGTTTTCAGACATATCCAAGCTGTAGCTAGAGCTTGGCAGGGAAGACTTTCCCTTACTTATAAAAGTTTTCAAAACTTCAATTGATGTTCCTCTCCACATCAGAAAGAAAACTGGAAGGAAATCTCAGAACTGTTCACAGACCATGAGCAAATAATTAAAAAAAAAAAACCAAACACCAAAAAAGCCCCCCAAAAAAACAAAGCAAGGCAAACCAAAAATTGGTACAGATAAAAATAATTCTGAAATATTTGATATGGACTTTTCCTTGCTATTTAATGTCTTTCTTCTACTATAAATTAAATTTAAAAATGAAATGTTATTTCAATGTAGAAAACCTCTAAATTTCTAATCATTAAAAAAATGGTTTAGAAGACTTGTAACAGTTTTATAAGCTGGAAAATTTGTTAAAACCATCCCATTTACCACAAACAATTGCAGTTTGAATATATTTGTCTTTTGTGACAGAAAAAAAAAAAAAAGTGAAATTAAATTTCTAACCCTTTCTAGCAGTGACTTCATGTTTTTGTAACACTTTTCAAGGTGAGATATGCACCAAAACAAAATTCTGATTTTGCCCAGCCCCTGAAACTGCTTGGAGCCAAGGATGTTGTCAAAGAAACTGGTGGATCCAAGATTGTTGATGGAGGAAAGAGAGAGGGTCTGAACTGAACAAAAATACTTGTGCCAGTGAGGGAGGTTTGTGTGGTTTGCCCCTTCTTTCCTGGCTGATCATGCTGCAGAACACACCCATCATGGGGCTGAGGCACAGAGCCAGGAGCCAAAAGTGGCCAGCTGACCTTGAACAAGCATCAAATTCAGCAGGGGCTCAAAGGACTGCAAGGGAGACAGGAGAGGTGCTACTTGACCTGATGCTTGCCATGGGGGATAAATAATGCTGTTTTCCAGCAACCCCCACCTGTTTTCCCAGAAGTTTTTAATCCACATTCAGTTCTCAGCTGTACATCTGACTCTTCATAAATTCAAAAAATTTATCCATTCAGGGCACAAGGGTTGAGCAAAAGAAAAGGGTCAGCAGATAGCAGACAAGCCAGCTGCTGTGTTTATGGAGGGGTGAGGTTGCCAAATAGCTGCTGAGGGATGGGACAGTGGTGTGGCAGTCATTTTTCCTTCAGCAGAGCTGGCACACGGAGGCAGAACATATCCAGACTTGCACTGAAGAGCTTCCAGAATTCATTGGCCCTGACATCTTCTGCCAGAAATAGAGGGAGATTCTGGAAGACACATCCCTGTCAAAAGGCCATTACTGTATCACCTTGGCTCTGCAATGTGGTTCTGCTCCTTTCTGCTGCCCTCTCCTGTGCCAGACACCTATCCCATCTCCTGGCAACTGCTCAGGAGGCACCTGTGTGCCTTCTCACTCACAACCAAAAGTGACTGAGACCAAAGCAACAATTAGAGTAAAACTTTTTCAGGCTGGTTTGAAGGTCCAGGTTCTGTGATGGTAGCAGCTCCTTGGGCCATTAAAAATAATCAGGATTCCAGAATCTGACATGTTTTGCTTGCACAACTCCTAGTTACACTACTGGAAAAAGTAGTTCCTTGTTGAACACACAATATATACCTGGTAAAATCCTTCTGGGGGAGTGGTAGAGAACTCAGTCAACTGCCAACCCCACTGGAGGTAGGACTGCATGGGAAAGAAAATGTCTGAAAGATACTGACACCAAATTTTCTGGGGTCGTTTTGCATGCTACCTGCTCAGTGGAGACCACAATGAAAAACAGGGAAGTGCCCAATTCTCATAAGAACATGAATGCTACATTACATAAGAACAAATGTCCAAGCAGTGCAGTCTTTTGGATGTGACAGTAACTGGTAACAGGTATTCAGGGACAAATGTAAAGAACAGGGCATGGACAGATATTTAGCCTCTAGAAAACAGCAATATAGAGACCAAACAAAAGGGGTGTCCATGTCCCTTAGAGATACCAGGGCACATAAGGGAACCTCCTTCCACCCTGAAGAAAAAAAAAAAAAAAAAAAAGAAAGTCACTGGGAGAATGTGCCCAGTGGAAGTGAAGAAAACATTATAAATGACTTGGAGTCTGCCTCCCACTAACCACTGGGCAAGACATTTCATCTAGCCTGTGCCTCAGTTCCCACCATGACATACAGATGTTGCATCACTGCAGGATGGAGAAAATGAAACCATGTCATGACTGACAAATCCTGAGGTGTGAGGGATGAGGACCAGATGGGACCACTCCAGATGGGTAGGCTGTATGGGCGTCCCCTTTCAGCCACTTTCCCTTTGGCGTCTGGATTTTAGTCCCAGTGTCATGGAAGCATTGCAAAGACATTGTTCATTACACAAATAACTCCTGACTGCAATTCATTGTACATTATTTCCTTTCCCTTACTCATTATTTCTTCTTTTTAAGAAAGATACAAACAGCTGCCCTTGTCCAGGCAAGAGAATACCAGACTTTCAGCATCCAGTCAAAAGAGTGAATCATGTTTGGACTCAAGTTGCTATTAATCTGGGGCTGAAACTTGTCTGGAGGAATGATTCAACTGAGTGTTGCAAAGGGGTAAATTCAGGAAGTTCCTCAAAGCACCTGAGCACATAGAGGGAAAAGACATCTAATAAATGGCCCCCCCATAAACATTTCACTGGGCTGTAAGATCAGATGTGATTAAATGGCGCAAGAACCTGAGCTCTCCCTTCCCAGCTCTTACTCACAGGGTAAGAAGAGTTTGGTGTGCTGCAGATAAGAAAAGAGGATTTTTCTTCCTCCCAGCTCAGTAAAACCAGGGTTTATATACACAGCATAGCAGACTTGAGCATCTTACACTTAAATGTAACACCCAGAGCATATGGAGTGAGCCCCACGCTCTGCCCAAATTGCTTATAAGCTGAATAATTAAGATAGGCAAAGGCAGAAGTGTTGCTAAGTGAGGAGCTGAAGCATACATGGGGCTTCAGTGCTTTCAGCAAGGTCCAAGGGTGATTTGGGGGTCCCACACCCAGTCCCTCACTGCTATGATGGGAGCACTGGCCACCCTACCAGCACCAGGTCCCCTGCAGCCATATACCGACAGCATCTCTGCAGGTGCTGCTGGATCTCCAGACCCCTACTAGCCCTTTCCCTCTGTGGGAAAGCATCCTGACTAAATAAATGTATTTATTTGCCCTTGGTGTTGGAAGTTGAGCTGTTAGCACCTTGCTGATAGGTGGGAGGGACTGTAAGGCCCAAAGAGCCAAACGGTTTTCTAAATTGTAACCTATTTGCGTCACTGCTAGACCCCTTTTACCCCAAAAGGAAAAGGGACACTAGATTAAATTCATCCAGGTATTAGAGGAATCCCAGCTCTGCTATAGATAATACCAAGCATCACTTTCCTGTTTTAGGTGGACTATTCTAAGCACTCAAAGCAGTGTGCCTCAACACCCCAAAATGCATCCTCTCAGCTGAGCATGCCAAGGTTAGCCAGCCAACCTTACAATGGTTGTGCAGGGGAGGACCCGAGCCAAGGCCCCCAGACAATAGGTTCTCTGTCTGAAACTACTTCAGCACTCAAGACCTGCCTTTGTTGAAGATGTTGTGGACAATGTCAGTACATTTGGCTCAATACAAAGGAATTAAAAGGAGTCTGAGAGTTGTTATAGATAAGGTCAGATGTTCTAGGGAAGTCTTCCTGGCTGTAAAGTCTGTGAACTTAAAGGAAGTGACTATGAAGAAATTTAAGAGAACTCTCTGCTGCCTGTTCCGTCTCTCATTATGGGATTTGACAAAGACAATATTAATCTGTACTGGATGCCTTCATGTGCCTTGTTTCTTGAATTTTCCCTGAGATTTGGTCTGTACAAGCAATTATAGCAGCAATTCTCAAAGAGGGAAGAGTTAAGATTATTTTGACAGTGTACCAATATTTCCTACTTTTCAGAAGTTTAAATTTGCATTGATTTTTCACATTGTGCTGAGGATTAATCCTCTATGCATTCTGGAACAATACGAGACACCATTAGGCAATGTTACCTTTGTGCTGAAGTATTTTGGCATAAGGTGCTGTATGCTTTAATCTATTTGCAAACCAAAAGCCAACGCTTTGCACACTTCAGTGAAAAGCCAGAGGCAGCCTGCCCCACTGGAAAGGTCACCAGATTAGGACTCAAGGGAACTCTTCGAAGTTTTGCCACTGATTTACTGTTCAATCTTGGCCAAGTAATCTCTTTTCTTTGTTCCTCTAGTTTTCTTCCCATTCTTTGTATTTTCTATTCAGGCTGCAGTTCTTTAGAGCGGGAGCAGCCTTCTCGTTTCGTGCTGGTCCTGTGTCTCAGAGCAGGCCCCCCTCTCCTAGCTGAAGAATTCCTACTACATCCTACCACAACACAAAGAGTTCAGAGCCTAAAGAGTTCAAAAGAGTTTGGCTTTCATTGACAGGATCTTCAGTCTCTCTCACTCACTTCCTTAACACAAAGCTTTTCAGAAGAGGTACCAGCTACCTACTGGGTGAGTAAATTCCCAGTCAAAGGGTTAAAAAAACAAACTTCATTGAATAAAGAAGACAAAGGTGTTTAAGAGGAACTCAGATCATATGGTAAACTAGGTATTAGTTAATCAATAGCACTCAAAGGTGAAGGCCATATGGAGGAGCCAGGAATCATTGCACAAGTTAAGCAAAGTTTAGCAAGCCTGATTAAGCAAAGCGTTAACTATTTTCTGTGAAAAATTCCACCTTTCCTCTAACCTAGCTCTGGTAATATATACCAATCTTCACTGGGACTGACTCATGCAATAAAGGCTTCAGTGGAAGTTTTGAGACCAATCCATGGACAATACTTCTTTATTGTTCAGACAGTTCATATACTGCATGTTACATATAATTCTCCTATTCACTGGACTCTCGATCCAAACTCTTCTGGTAAAAAGGCTTGTGGGCAGTTTACTTTCTGTCCAATGACTTCATTGCAAAGGATTTTTCTTCTCTGTTGAGCTTGCCATGTGCAAGCTTTCCTTCCTCTTGTTTCCCTCCTCTTGTTTCCCAGTTTCTGGAAATAATTTGTGGTTTGGAAATGGAAATGCCCTTGTAGGCTTCAAACTGCTTAAAGCCTGCCATACCAGATGAGTTCATTGGATCCATCTAATCTGCTCTCCTCTTGCCATCCATGACCAATACCTGTTGCTTCAGAGGACAACACGACTGCACAGTAGCTACAGGACACTTCAGCTTTACACAGTGTCCTTTCTCTGTGAGGAGCTGACAAAGCATCCTTCCCACTTCCACCCTGAACTGTCCCAGGTTTTCTGAGAGGGTTTCTCAAGGCATCAGCCAGCTAAAGGACAGAGACCCCCCAACAAGGATAAAGAGACTTAAGGGGGACAAAGTACATTGGCATGTATCAAAAAAGGGCTTCCCAAAACATAGCACAACAAACACAGATCAATCCCTTCCAGGACTGGCTTGGCTCACTTCCCTTGTTCAAAGAAATTGGCAAGCAAATCTTTATTGTAAGAGACAGAACAGAAGCTGGAGGGGAGGTACTGAAATCTTGGGATAATTCACAAAATCCTGGCCTGTGGTGTAGAAGGAAGCTAGTATTATGTATCTACCATTTGTAATTCTTTTGTTACTCCTGCTAGATTTATGCAGATATAAGCAACCTAACAATGATCACATCTCATTTTCAGCTACCGTGTTTCCTGGCTGCTTTTAAACTAATGGGAAACAGGTATAAGCTAGGAGAGACACTTTTTGGCTTGCTTATTCATGTCAAGGTCGTCTTGTGCTTCACAGATATCCTACATATTGCAGGAGGATTACTTTTTCAAGAAGGTACAATTTAGTAAGACAGAGATACCAGAATTGGTCTCTTAAAAGTCTGTCATTTTGCCCAAAGAGCACGACCATAGTTTTCCAAGCCTCGTGACTCCAGAGGCTCATGCCTTGCCTTTTCCCATGGCCAACAGTAGTGTCAAAGCCATGAAGTTGGACTTGGCTCTCTGTCCCTGAAGACATGACAGAGAACCCTCAGAAAGACCACCCGTATTCACCTCAATCTGAGCTGGGCTTGCCTTCATGCCTGCAATGGGTGCACAGAACCAAGGGCACCACTCTTGGGGTGAGGGAAACTTCAACCAGGCCTCACGTGCCAGCAGAAATGATGGGATACATGGTGTTACATTGCCACCTTGTGGAGAGCTCCCACTGGAGACCAGTGGAGAAAGATGGCTGACTAGTAAGTTGTGGGCTGCCAGAATGTCTCTCCATCGCTGTGTGCCCATGGCTGGCTGAGCACTTGTGCCCCTGCTGTGACCGAATGGGCCGCTACAAGTTGCAGTTATTTCTTCTCCAAGGGGCGAAGCACAGGAGCACCAGGCAAGGCCTAGAGGTCCTATGCATGGGCAATATCATCCCATTGCTCCAGTGCCTGGATTTGCAGGCTTGGTATTAAAGCTTTTTACAGATGTTGCCAACAGGAACCAAGAGCCTGGTCCTAGCTCAGCCTGTAGGGGTAGGAGTCTTATCACAGTTGCTAGTAACTCTTGCAGTGCTGCTGTCCACAAAAGAAAAGTATAGCTGTGCTCTGTGAGTCCAAGCCCCCACAAGCTCAAGGAGAGAATGAAGGAAAATGTATTTCCTTTCATTAAGTGCAGAAGAAACCTCTGGTGGCAATGCTTTTTATATTAGTGGTGTCCCCAGAGAGGTTCAAATACATAAACCCACAACGTGCTCCTCCTGTTTGTGTGATGGAGTACTGTGTTGACAGACTGAAGAAAATTACTGACAAATACTACCATGTGGACTCTCACAGTGATGCCATGTATTGATTTCCATCTGGTGATGATGTGCACTTTTGCGATTGCATTGACACTATTCTCCCTCTTAAGAATCGGTGGACTGAGTTTTTGAGTGAAAAGAATTAGCATTGTTTATTATTTACTCAATACTAGAAGAGGTCTGCAACTTTATGGGCCCTTACAATTACAATGAGAAAAAAAAAATAATCACAGGTCCCCATCCCAAAGCCCTTTACAAGAAGAATTAAACATGACAGAGAGAGACAGGCAAACCCTGGGAAGATGGGCTCCAAGAGAAACAACATCTGACAAATGACACATAGATAACTCCTTATTGCCTGTACATCATTTTGAAGAACAGTAATGGCTCTACATGAGGTAAAATACATCCAGCACTGATTAGTGGGAGCAAGCTGCCCTCCCAGGTTGTCCTCTGCCAACACATCCTGCACTGAGTATCTGGAAGTAAATAAGAAAATCCCTCAGCTTTGGGAATTGTGGTAGATCACACAAGTATCTGAAGCATGGGCTGAACTTTTCAAGACCTTGAGAAAGGAACAGTCTTTGATTTCAAGGATATATGATACCTCCTCAAAGAAAGGGTCACATTCTTTGAAATGCAAGATATGGACAACTGAGGAGATGTTGGCCAACAACAACAGGACATGAATGCCAACATGTCCTGAGGGGAATAAAGGCAGTAAATTTGAGTTCCAGAGGTTTGCCATGGGACTTTTGCTAAACACCATTTGCCAGCAAATTCAATGTCTCTTAGAAACAGACCTACAGAGGTGTGAAAATGTGCTGGTACTCATGAGAAACACGGACTGTCACCTTTCTTTGAACAAAGGTTTATCTTGGTAAAGGCAATGGCAATAGTAGAGAATATTTGTTTTGCTCCAAGGCGTGTAATTTGATATCTCATGAGACCTTAAGACACAAATACTTTGCAGTATATGGAAATAGTATGGCATGTACTAGACCTACCAACATATGTTTCAGTGACAGCTTTCAACATATTGTTATTAACTGGGAAGCATTATTGTAAATAGGACCATTACTAGCAAGATACTTTCAAAAACTGGTTATTAGCCCAATAAGATTTAGTATTTTCAGTAATAACCTAGATGACACAAAATCTATGATAGTGAGATTTGCAGGTAGTATACAAATTACTGAGATAGTAAAGAAGAAAGAGAACAGGCTGGACTGGGGAGGGGGTACAAGAAGTACTTGCTTAAATTATCACAATGCAATATGTGCATTTTACTAAAGGCAAGTGAAACTTATCACACCTGGCAAAAAAGGCTGAGATTCAACTCCACCCATCTCCTGCCCCTATAAGCATTTAAAGTGAGAGCGTAGTTGGCTTAGGCTTCCTCTGTAGTCAATGAAGAAAAGATGGCACCTCCAGCAGGAAAATCTGACTGAAGTTTGAAGGGTTGAAGCCAAGGCCCTGTGTTTAGGGTGAAAAATCTGTCTTGCAAATCTGTGCATAAAGAACATCAAAATTAACCACCTCAGCATGAGATCTCAGTACAGTGTTTGATGACTAATATGATACTCAGGTGTAAAAAAAAGGCTTTACCAAGTAGAAACAGAAGTGGTTTTGTCCCTGAGCTGGCCACTTTAAACTCATTAGAAGAATTATATCTTCAGTCTTGGCATCCCCAGTTCAGGAAGGATATGGACATTCAATGTTCGAGTAAAGTCACAAAAATGACCTTGCAAGAGAAAAAAAGTCTTGCAATGCTATGAGTATAAACCTTTAATCTGCTGCAGTTAGTCAAAATGTGGCTTGATATTTTTATATGTAGGAAAAGATGCCTTACAGACTTTTCAAGTCTTTCACCAATAGACACGAAAAGATGCAGAGAGAATTCAGGCTAATGTTAAACAAATGCAACTGTGAAGCAGGATACGATTTCCTCACTGTGCGGGTAGTTAATATTAGACATGTAATGAAATCACAAAACATTTGGAGTTTGTCAAACACAAACTGACATTTTAGCACTTTGGCACACATGATTACATGGGAGTGCTTAGGTTTAAAAGCATGTGCTTGGACAGTTACTGCAGAGCAGCTGATGCATGGTAACTCATCAGCTAAAGTTAACCTGTTCTTGGATCAATATATTTCCTAAAGAATTCACTCCACAGCAGCTTCTATAAAAACATTTTGCAACCTAACTATACCCGAGAAGAAAAATACAGAGATTCACCACAGTCTGTTCTCACCTAGGCATCAAAGAAAAAGAAGCCTACACTAGAAATAATGGGATATTAAGAAGAAGAGAAAAATCAAGCTGCACATCTTTATGTCAAAGTAGTAAAAGTCACATATGGAGAATGAGGGTGGACAGCTCCATTACTCCAAGCTGAGTCTTCTGCACTACAGAAGCTCTACATTCTTCTGAAAACCTCAAACTTCATTTTGTGATTTAGATATCCTCATAAACACTAAAATAATGTCAGCCTGAAAAAGCAGCTGTGATGGATGGGATCTCTCCTTTTTTTGAGCCAGTGGTCTAGCAAAACCTAAAGGCATTTATTTCAATTGCAGTTGGTGCATCCTTGCAATTACCCCAGCAACAAACGCCAGTATTACATGCTTCCCTCTGTTCTTGGGCTGCTTCTTAAACCCTCCCAAGCCCTACAAACCCTTCCTATTCTCTTCCTCCATGGCTGAGCCTCCAGCTTTATTTTGAATAATCTCAACAAAACAGTTTCATATTTATTACACATAAATCTGTGCAAGTCAATCATGCAGGGACAACATAAAATAAATGGAATTAAATACCAAGATGACACACAGGAGATTATACTTGTGTATATTATTCATTTCTATATTTAATTAATTATGTTTCTTCTTCTTTTCTTTTTTTTTTCCCCCTTCCGCCCCCCCCCCCCCCCCCTTCAATTTATACAGAGCTGCAACAAAATTTCCAGCCTGCTGTGCTGGAATGCTGCAGTGTCAAGGGACTTTGCAGTTAAATGTAAGACCTTGTTGTTGTATTGTGCACTGGGCCTTCGTCCTCAGGAAACCGACAGCTCCAAGTTAGATAACAACTGGTAAATCATCATCTTTTCTAAGTGTTTGCAAAGGCAGGTAGGAGGGCAGGAAGGAGATTTCTTTAGAATAGGAAAAGAAAGAAACATCTCTCTTAAGGGATTAAGAACTTCTATGACCATCCATCTTTTAAGTCACCTCCTAAATCTTTCTTTTTTCTGATACTAGTATTTCTTGACCTTTATTTTTGAGTTGGGAGAAGACATCTGTCTGAGGACTCTCAGCAGGGTGGGAAGGGCAGAGGAGATGTGAATCAGAAAGAGGAAAGGATACCTTTCCAGGGGAGTGAGGGGGAAGAAATCCAGAAGCCAATTTCCTTTTGTACTTCAGCAATGATCATTCATTATTCTCTAAGGGTTAACCTTGCCTGGAAAGCCCATGGGAGGAAGTGTACACTGGTTGGTTGCAGGGACCGGATAGAATGACTTAATAGAACATGTTTTCTTTTCTAGCCCTGATTCCCATGATTTTGTAATAAGCCAACCCTGAATCAGCTAGCAAAATTTCCCTTCCATATTCTCTAACACTTCTCTAAACTCACCCCCGTGCTTCTGGAATGACCTGAAATTTCACATTCTCCCCCAACATGCAGAAAAAGCCACTGACTTCACTCCCTTTCCTAGGAGCCAGTGCTGTGCTTCTCACACCTCTGCTTCAGCCCTGAGCAGTTTCTACCTCAACCCAACTGATGTTCCATATAAGCACCGGTAACTCTTTTTTCTTTTGTTCATCTGTGTATAAAGTAATATAGTTCCATGGTGGCATGTTGATACATATAGAAGAGGAAAACAAAATACTTAATCCTAGCCAGATGAAAGGAAGGGAAAAAACAAAACAATAATCATGAGTTCCTCCACACTCCTGCTTGGTAAATTTTCCTTCTGAAGCCAGCTGTTTGACAGATGGCTTTAAAAGTGAAGTTGTGTTCACTTCTCTTAGATAGACTGATGGTCACGTTATGTTCTTTTTTGGCTTGGAAAACTGCAGAGACAACTGGATGGAAGTCACGGTTCTTCAGGTTTGCAACTTCATTGTACAGCAAAAATCCCACTGCAGTGACATAGGGCATACTGAGGACAGAACTGGCTAGATCTGAAAGCAAATTAGGATGGAGAGGAGAGACAAGTCTGGACAGGGCTTTTTCAATTGCCTTTCCTGCTCTTGCAATGTCCACAAGATTAACTTTTGTATGGTAGGAGTTCAGTGAGAACAAAATTTCTGTCACCCTCAAAAATGATGTTATTCTGTGAGATCAGTAGGTTGTGGGTTTTTTCCAGTATCTCTGATTTCTCTTCACACCCACTCCAACCCCCACCCACTCCTTCCCCCTCCCCCCCTTCCTGCCATGTAGAAGATGGAATTTCTAAACCTCCAACATTTTTCAAGCCAGCAAATATAGTTATATCAGTTACTATACTTTATTTCAATAATTCCAGGATGTTCTGCTTTGGTCTTGGAACTTAAACTCAGCAGGGTCCCAGACAGTGTCAGTCTCTGTTCTCTGCCCCTTCCATTACTTCCATACAGTTGGTCAGGCTCGGTACCCTCTTCGGGGCCTCCTTCCATTCTTAAAAGTCCTCCTAACAGCTCTATTTCTTATGGAAATTCTGAATAACTATCTTTCTCCACACCTTCCCTTGAAGTGGAATGCCTGCCTGCTCTTTCCTGCTCTTGGAGGCTGCTCTGCTCCCCACGTCACTGTCTGTGGTTCACCTGAGGAGATCACCAGCTGCTCAAGGTAGGAATATCAGCCTCATGTCTGCTCGACACACCGTGAAGGTGCAAAGGGGCTGGCCCCAGGTGTAAGAATCCTTTTGATTCATATTTCTACTGACCACGGTACGGTGAACCATCACTTAGGTAACAGTAAAAGAAGGTGACCATGTCACTGGGTTGGGCTTCTCTCTTCAACCTGACATTCAGTCCTGAACAAGCACCTTTCTGAATCTGATGCCTCTTCTCCAGCTGTCTAGTCTTTTCAGGGCAAGGACAATTATTTTGTGTTTGCATGTCATCAGTGTTACCCAAAAGGCTGTTCTGGGCCAGTTAACATCGTGTAGGACTAGCACTCATTATGGAGACAGAAGGGACAGAGAGCAGGAGAGGGGAAAAAATGGCACACAAAGTGAGTGTCTGTGGGATTAAGAACAGCTGAGGGTGGAGAATAATAGAAAAGACATGGTGGAAAACTGTCAGCACAGCCTGAACGGGTCTGTTTGCACAATGTCATACAGGGACAGATAAGAACTGCTGTATGGCGAGCCAACAGCATTCACTGTCCTCCAAGGAAAGATAACACCTGGTATGATGGAAGACTACAGATCTGACACCTCTCTGGCTTTCACTGCACACAGGATTTTTTAAACTGCAATATACTTCTAATTTATTGGCCAGTGGAATCAAGAAGACACTGAAGTGAGCCACTCCACACCCACACATTTTTATTACATTTCCATACTCTAGTTCCAAAAGCCTCTCAATATCATGGGGAAAGAAGTTGCAAATCTCTTCAAGAATATTATATGACAGTGAAAGAGTTATGACACGTGTTTCTAGATAGCACTTACCACATTTTTAAACTCATCCTCAGTTTGATCCACTGATAAACAACCTATTTTCTTGCTTGTGTGCTCTGACAGAGCAAACACAGAGCAACCCTGATCAGTGAACCCTGGTTTTCCTTCAGTTGACCCACATACAGTTTAGTGGATGAAAGTCTATTGCAAAGTAATGCAAAAGTTACATGGGATCAGCCATGCTTAAAATCTTTGTTAAAGAAGTGTATTTTCCAGGAAATGCCTGAGATTAGCTCAGTTGGTGAGACTATGGCGTTAATAATGCCAAGGTTGTAGGTTCGATCCCCATATGGGCCATTCACTTAAGAGTTGGACTCAATGATCCTTGTGGGTCCCTTCCAACTCAGAATGTTCTGTGATTCTGAAAGGTGAGACAAAGGTTCTTTAGCGTGCAAAGGATTTGCTCCAAAGCCCACTGAAGCTGCTGGAAGGACTTACGTTGATTCCAGTGGTCTTTGGATCAGAACCAAGGGAGAAAGAACTGGCGCCAGGCATAGAGGGTAACATAAAAGAAGGCACAGAAAGTAAAATTCAATTTTTTTTTACAGCAGGAGAAGTCCTAGCCATACTGCAAATTGTTAAGAGATACTGTTATGGATCTGTTGCATAAATGGTATACAGTGGTGCAATGTCCCAGATCCAAACCCTGTTCATCACACCATGATCCATACAGTGATGCTACAAGCCACAGCACCAGTTCCTCAACCAGCAGATAAGAAACTACGCCTCTTAAGAGGGAAAATCATCTCCTGTGTCTATGAGATGGTGCCTCTGCTGAAATAGCCAGTGTACACCAGCTGTTATGTTTTTCATCTGTTGCACTACACTGACATACTCATTTATTGCAGACCACTGCCACCAGATGCCAACAGCTGCAGCTCATCGGCCTACGGTTGTTTCTGATGAAGTGCCTCTCAGATCAGAACATGCCAGTCCGTCAAACCCAAGACTTTTGATGGGGCAAGAGAGTTCAACCAACTCCCTCCAGTTTTGAATTCCACTTTTCTTTTTAAAATTAAACCACTGGTAATAAAAGAACAAAACACAAAGCAGAAGTCAATATTGAAATCAAATGTTTTAGCTGATGTTAGAGGAAAAGGATTCAGAACTTGGGTTTTCATTTTGCAAAAATTTTCAAAATTCTGGCTGTTGGCCCAATTTTTAAACCCAAGTTTGGTTAAAAAAGTCCTGAAAATATTCACAGGATAGGAAAGCCATTTCCTGCCAACTCTATATTGGCTTACAGTTCTGACGCATGCAAGCTGGATTTGAATTAGCAGATTAGGCCCAGATCCAAAAAGGTACCTAGGTACTTAAAGTGGGACTGAGGTATGTGAGGCCCAGACAAAGGTCCTCCTCAGTCCCTGGAAACCACTGAGTTTTCAAAATCAGTAATTATACTTTGGAGAATGCCTGAAAGCACCTCAGCTTTGACATGCAGTTCCATGCCCACATCCCCTCTTCACCTTCATCCATACCTCCCCAGGCTCTCCTGGAGCATGGCCACCAAAGCCAGGGCCCTTCAAATATGCAACGGCAACTCCACTTTCTTCCAAAGCACAAACAGAGGAAGAGGTGGTACCACCTTATCATACAATAGCTCAGTGCTTGGAGCACACACCCAGGCAAAGCTGGTTTCCCTCAGCTCGTGAGCACTCAGCCCTGCACTACAGAGGGTGCCCTGGCCAGAGCCCTTCCTCTTCTTCCCCCTGCACTTCAGTTGCATGCAAAAAAAAAAAAAAATAGATCTTGGCCCTGGTTTCCTCTGTCAAGTTTTGTATAAATACCTGATTTTGCTATTTTCAATGTGTGAATATATAAAACAGTCTGAGGAAAACATGCCTAAAAGCCATATGCTTTCCTCTTCAAGAGAGTCTTCTGCATATAAGGCATCCCCTTGTCCTCAGTATTGCCTTTGCCTATCTCGGGCATCTCCACAATCAGCATTGGCCTGCTTCCTCTTTCCCCACATTTTGTGGGTCAGGATGAGGCTCTGTGGGTCTCACCCCTTGCACTCTCTGGCATACACAGAGTCGGTTCATCTCTATCACTTGGAGGGAAGGCCCTCAGGCCTCAGAGGAGTGCAGCCCCACTGTGCTGTTATTCCTGCCTGTGCATTACAGAGCGGGGAATTAGGCTTTCTTGTTTACATTTTCTCTTTTCTCTTTCACCCCCTCCTTTTTTCCCCCCTTCTTAATAAAGAATGTTTTTAAAAACAAGTGCCTGCATTTGAGCTCCTGCGAACTCTAGTTTCCTTGGAGAAATGTTTGTGCTCTTTAACTTAAAGAATTTCTGAAACATATAGGAAAGGAATTTCATAAACTGCTCATTGAAAAACATTCCATACATTCCCCTCTCATCCAGAGACACCCGTGTGTGGTCTCCAACAAGGTCAGGTTTGGGGCTACGTAACGGGGACAAAGATTCCAGCGCTCAGAAAACAACAGATACCACAGACCATGGGAGGGGGGGGGAAAGGACCTCGTGACTCCCATTGCTGGAGGCCGGGAGACCACCGGAAAGCCAACAGACAGTAAACACTGTGCGTTATCCCAGGGAGGAAAATCCCAGCGTGAACCTCCCACATATCTGTTGAGAGAGTGACATCAGGCTCTGCTAAGGAATGGAGAAGGGAAAGGGGGGGAAAAAAGAAAAGAGGACAAAAAGAGAAAAACAGTGTTTGCCACTTGTTATTTAATCTAAGAAAGGTGAAGACAATGAAGGAGGTTCTTGGGAGGCAGATTGGATGGCTATTGCAAATGGTGGGCAGTCAGACTGGGATGTGATTACAGATGGATAGAGTGGTGGGAAGAGCACCCTTGGTTTAGATTGCCTCCCCTGTGTTTTGAAATCAGGGAGGCATGTTTGCCAGCCCTGCCATCCCTTGGGGCACTCTGAAGCTCTAGGAATGAGCGCTCTGCACATCTTCAGTTTACACTGTTTGCAGAAACCATAACGTTATTTCCAAACCGAGTACTCTGAAACATGCCAAAGGCACCATTCCTAATCCACTACGATGGACATGACTCACGGCAGGTCTTAAAACAAAATTACCCAAAGTGAGGGAAAAGAAAGCATCAGGGCAATAGTCTCTTGGAGAAAGTTCTTCTCCAGTACCTGATGAAATGTCATAAAATGGGTTTTATTACAAAATTTTCCACTGAAGTCTGCATGCTAGAATTGATTTCTGAGTTTAGATCAACTGGAAACATGTCAATTCACAGGAGATCTTTGAGAAAGTCGCCTACATAAATAAGTCCGAACTTGAAACCTTTTTATGGAAATTGGAGAACAAGGGCACACCTGGACCAACATTTATGTCGCCCTGCTTATCTTGTATCACCATTCACACTAGCATGGATTATGCACCACCACTGGCACTGTAAAGTGCAATTGTTTCAATTTTGTGAGGTATTGCTGGTTTTTTAGAGCTCACTAGTGACAATTTCCACTCAATGCAATCAGGATCCAAAGCTTTTTATCTGCTCCTCATGTCACTCCTGCAGTTAAGCAAATCCTTCATCCTCAGCAGTTACCAGTACATTAGAAAGATTTGAACCTAGGCTGTTCTTGCTTAGACTTGGCTCCATTCATGAGCAGGGGGAAAAAATAAGCTTCGACTGAAGATGTCAGACCTTTAGTCACCTTTACAAAAGTTTCAAATTGCATTAAACTGACCACAAACAACAGCCTGTCTAGATTTCTGTAGCAAACCACAAGGAATGAAAAATGGCTGACAAAAACTCACACTCTTGACATTACAGTTGCTTAACTCCTTAAATCTGGGATCCTGAGTCAGGAAAAAAAAGTGCAAGGCATAATTACAAATACCTGACTTTCATCCTGAATGGATGAAATGGCTGGCACAAATAAAGCTCTGCTAGCAAAGCACAACAGATTGTCTTCATTGCTGCTGCTGCTGCTGAAGGTTGTCTCTGCTCTCCTGTTTGTTCTCTCCTAGCTCTTTATAAATTCAATCCAGATATTAACAATATCCATTAGCTTCTCCAGAAGATTATCTCAGCTTTAGTGACTGGAATGCAAGGATTAGAAAAAAAAAAAACAAAAAACATTTGGTTTTGTTTTTAATAAAAGTATATGTTGATTTAAAGTGATGGCTTTTAACATCTGTTGTGCAAGTCTTTGTGGTAATAACCCTCAGAGATTGCTGGGGAGAGAGATCATTTAGTAGGTAATAAACATCAGTGATTTCATTAATGAAATATTCTAGCATAGACATTACAAATAGGAAGAAGCAAGGCTTACACCTGCTTAATGATTTCATTGCTGGGGCTAAAACTGGCTGCTGCTGGCAGGGCAGGAGATGCCCTGGCACCTCTTTCCCCAACTGTGGGCAGAGCTACGTCAAGGTGCGTGCAGAAGAGCTACCTCGGGGGCCTATCAGGAAGCTTCTGACTATCAACATGTGAGGCACAGATTTTGAAATGCCTTACCAATAAGGGGTTGTCCTTAGTTCCTGACATTGCTGCAACCCAGCTGACAGCTCTTTCTTGGAGCACTGGATGCCTGTTAGCTGGAAAATGGTGACACAGATTGAGCCAGGAGTACGGGAAGTTGATGGGTCATTCAAGTGAATCCAAAGAAGTTCCTGGCAGAAGAGGTGAAAACCTTCTGTAGGAATATTTTCATCTTCCTCCACACGGAAAGGTTTTGAAAAAAATTTCCAGCCAAACTCAAATTTCTTCTGGAAGTCTTTATTGATCACGTATGTGAATGTGGAGGGGAGATTCTTCAGAGACCATTTTGACAAACAACAACAACAACAACAAGGCTGAAAGCTTCAAAGACAAAAAGGTTATGGGGTGGAAGAGAGAAGTTCTTTCCTTGTCTTGCAGACTTTCAGAGAGCCAGTAACAAATGGAATGATTGGGAAATGCCCCTATCCACATGAGGGTCCAGGGCCCCCACGCACCCAGAACATATTCTGGTGCCTGTTCATAGCAGCTGTCCTTTCCCTGCACAGCAAAGATCAGGGCAAGAGGGAGAAAAATGTGCCTTTGTATATTAGCTCATCATGTGGCCCCAGGAACAAAGAGGAAAAGTAAGCTTTCTCCCACCTCTTCCCTTTATCAGCTAGTCAGCAGCTCCTGTCCTGAGATACTTGCCATACTGCAAGCCATCCAAGGAAGTGTTCAATCCCATTTCTGAACCCTGCTCTCTCCTCAGCGAGGCGAAAGGTACCCCAAAGCCCCCTTCCTTCAGCCTTGATGCTACCACAGAGGCCAGTCCTGGCAGGGTAGGCTCTACACACTGTGGAGAAGCTCAGTGCTGCTCTGGAAAAAGCACATGTAGGGAGTGGGATTTGGACCACAGTGTGCTGAATCAAAAGCATCTGAACAGTTGTCCTCCCCTGTGGCTTTGCGGTGAGCTTAGGAAATCCCTTTTGAGCTGTGCTCAGGGATCTTTTTGAGGCTTCTTGGCTTCCTGCAGCCTTTTCCTCCCTTGTCAGACAGCTAAGAGAAAACTGCTGGTGCTGGCTCCCCGCAAGACATCAACTGCTTTCTATTATTTGAGGGCACAGGTTTGCCCACTTCTTGGTGACCAGGGCCTAAACCAGGGTTCTCTATAAACCTTCTGTGGTGCAGAGGAAAGAGCTGGTTGTGTCTGCAGGGAGAAGAATCACCTGTATGCCTGCTGACATCTGTGGTCCCTCTGTCTGTGGTCTCCAGCCAGAAGGACAATAGACACTGATCTGTACTGGGAATAAAGAGCATCAGCTAAGATTAATGAAAACAAAATATTAAAGTAAATGCCTTGGAAAGACAGGATGATTTACACATTTTCAGATGAGCTAACAGGGCAGCTCAAAGACAGCATTTTCTTGATCTGGAAAATGAAGCAAAAATACAATTCCTGTGACTTCTCTGGAGTTACAGCTTTAGTTCTGTTTTACCTGCTACTTAGCACCCCATTTTCTCCCAGTGAAGACAAAGCCAGCTTTTGTCATCAAGGCTACAGTAAAGGAAGGGATGAGAAAGAAAAGGAGAGAAGGATTGTTCATTTTCTTTGCCTAATAAGATCTGACAAACTGACAGTTGTCCCAGCCATTAAGGAAACTGTTACCCAACGTGTTTCATGCAGTGGATATGTTACCTTATTGTCACACAGTAAGAACAGAAAGAACAGACTGTCCCTGGACTCAGAGATGGGTTTTGGGGCCATATCTAAACTGCATGGCACACTCATGCTGTGCTGTCGCCTGAGGTCATTGCCATGATAGACAGCCAGGAGAGAGGATACGATTGAAGACTAACTCATGTGCACAGGTTTCCTTCCCATGACCACTACGACATGTGCAGGAGAAGATGGTTTGTGCCCTGAAGAAAAGTCAGGGAGCTGAGGCACAGTCACACACCATCTAGTTAAGAGAGATTCATCTGGATGCATAATTTACATGCAGGAGTTTATTGAGGACCACTGATGACCTTACCTCCCTGTCCTAGTCAAGTTCTGGACATCCCAGATGGTCCCACAGAGAGACCATGGACCTACTGTGATGTTTTTCTCTTTTTATGAAAAGGCACTTTTAGATCACTTTAACAAACAGAAATATTCTTTATCCATCAAAGCCAGATCCATTTGAGGATAGAGTTGGTGTTATCCATAAAGCTGTCAAGAAATTTTCACAGGTTTTATCAGGTTTCCTGAACTGAACAAATCACTTCTGAATGTTTTTGGAAATCCTAATTTTTCTGCCTGACTATAGGGAGTTTTCACATTTCAAGATGTGGGGGGAAACTGACACTACTTTCAACAGCAAAAATCAATGTTTGTTAAAAGGTGCAATTTTGTTTGCTTGTAAAACTTTTTTGTTTCTCTACAGAAGACTTGACCATTATTTAGGTATCTAGATAATAAATAAAATGTTGGTAAATATAAAAAAGATTGCCTTATTTGCAACTACTTCTGCCAGGAGCTAATAGCAAGAGCAGCTTTTGCCATAGATGCTGTTGCCATTCAAGCCCTGGTTGTTCCGGTACTTGGTGCCATGGGAAGAAGCAGTGGTTCACAATTTAAAGAGATCTGCCAATTTAATAAACCACTGAGAGGGGCTACTGGAATGCGATATTTCATCACCCAAATCCCCAAGCTGCACCAAGCTACTGATTTTCTTTCTTGATATCCCTATCTTAATAATTGTTGCTTTGTTCCTGTCCTCAGAGGATTGACCCTGACCAAGGGACAGCTGTAGACACTCCATCCAAGCAAAGGATGCTGCAAGAGACAATGCCCATTGCCTCAGCTGCCCAAAGTCTTGGCCTTCGTGCTTTGCAGCAAGGAATCCACATCCATCACAAACTGCAGAGAGAAGAAGAGGACCAGGACAAGGAAGTGAAATAATGAAAAAGCTGTTCGTCCCAAAGGGAGGCACAAAAAGAAAAATCTTTTACTCTTCTTTGGGGACTGTCTAAAGCACTTTGATTCAATCATGGCTTTAATGAGAAGGATGCCTCAGCTGCCCCTAAGCACACACCACCACTGGTCCTGGTGGACAAAGATACCCAGGGACCCAGACCACAAAAGAGAGAAGTAACCTCAGCAAACAGAAATTGAGGAGGACATTCAGTTTTGCTGCTTCTTTTATCTCTTCTTAACAGCCTAATTGGAGTGTAATGAATTTAGGGTTGGTGCTCACTGCCAGACTCACTTCTTTGATGTGTTTTTGGCCTCTGTGCTACAAAAATGCAATGGGAACCAAAACCAAGATATTACACCTCCATAAAGTGTCTCTGGGTTTACCATGAGATTCCAATGCCTGTGCCAAGTGACCAAAGCCACTAACAGGCTGCTGCTCGCCAAGATGTTTGGGTAATGAATAAGAAGCAGAGAGAGATGCCACTGTGAATCAGAGTGAGGAATGCACGCTAATGGCAACAGAGGTGGATCCCGGGCTGTAATGTGGAACAGAGGAGTGCTGTGGTCAGGCTCCTCTGCAGCTGCAGCTTGCAGGAGCAGCTGGTGGTGCCTGAAGGCATTGTGGCAGGGGAGGAGGATTTTAGGAGGTAGGTAGAGTACTGCTGTACAGGGACACAATGACACAGCACCATGAGCTGCTCACGCTCCAGCAACCAGGTCACTCTCAGGCCAAGAGTCTTTCCCCACCCCATTTTAACCATTCCTGCCTTAGCTCCTGCAGACACATCTCTTTACCACATGAGCCTACCATGCTTTACTTGGCTCTCATAAGGGCATCCCCACAGGCAAAGAGTAGCCCCTACATGACATGTGAGTGTCCAACACACAGTGCATGCTCAAGAGGCCATTACCCCCCCCTGCTCACCACACGACCCGTCAGGGTCACCATTCCACCAGTGGGGACAGGACAGTCAGCAGGCTGTGCATGCAAGCAGCAGGCAAAACTTGGAAAGGCCCCTGTGGGGGATATCCAACCCTGCAGAGAAGACAGGGATCCCCACCACCTCACTTAGATCTTCCAGGTGAATGATAACCTGCCCTTGAGCACATATGAACAAGATGGTGATGCCTACCAATTAAAATGTCCAAGGGCCCCACATAAAATTTCCTCTAAGAGACAAATAGATAAATTATGGGAGTCTGGTTCTGAAGAGGCTTCATTAAGTACGGATGTTTTCTGTTTCTGTTCAAACACCAACTACGCAAGCCCATGTTAGATGAACCAATGCATCTATTCCAAAAATCACAGCCCAAAGGAAAATCCAACTGCTTATCTGTTTCCCTGTCTGCAATGATCTTGCTCACGATAAAAAACGATGTGCCTCCTTGGAAAAATTGTGGCAAATGACAGTTCATGTACTTGCAGAATATTCAGGGCTAAATTACCACCCTATTTAAATCAATACAGCTATATCCATTTTAGGGAAGCTATCCCCAATTGACAGATCCTGGGAACCTGGCCCTGAATCTCTCTCTGACTCAAACAGCCTTTACCCTGTGACTGCATGTTTGAGACATGGGCTGCTGATAAGATACGCTTCTAGTTAAATGCAGCCCTCCTTCAGCTATGATTCACATTCAAGAGCAGTTGAGTGGTCCAGCTGTTATGGACACAAGCCTTCCCTCTGCAAGAAAAGCACTTTCTGGAAGAGGTATCTCACACAGCTTTGATGCTAAGCGGCTTATATACCGAAATCCCAGAACTGTGCTCCAAAGCCTGACACTAGAGGCAAGGACAGACCCTCTTTCTGACTTGCAGTGGCCACTCTCACCTTAGCTCCATCAGATGTGAGTGGAGAGCTACTTTGCACCTTGCTCATTACTCAGGGGAGAAAGTAGGGAGTCCATCCCTGAGCCTCTCTGTGTTCTGGAAGACTTAGGCATTCACACCAGCTACATGTGGGTAGCATTTAATGGGCCAGTAGTAAATTAGAATCCCATGGGACCAGCAAGGCAGCCCCTGAGACCAAGAGGTGTGCAGCTCCTGTGATCCTCATGTTCTCAGTGGAATACATCTGTCAAAGCAAAATGGAAATGGGACACTACCTGAAAATTAACCCTGTGGTTTCCCTGAGTTCCACAGGGATCTCAGTGCTCCATTTGCTGCTGCTGGGGACCACATTGCTTGGCCATTGCCATGAGCACATCTGACCATACACGTGCAAGCAGACATTCTCAGCTGAAGGGTTGGAACAGCTCCTTCTATTGAACATCTGGACTTACACATATAAACTACTCAACACTCTCTTCCAGAATTACAGAGTATTTCATATCTTATCTCTCAAAAACCACTTATCAGCCCACAGCTTTCAGACTTCAGTCTCTCCCGTCTGCCAGAGTGGAACCCAGCCATGTGAAAAACATGAATAACAGCAGCCCCTCTCTCCTCTCCCACGCTGATGGCTGCAGCTCCTCTGATGGGGGCTTGAACTTTGAGGGCAGCAGAAATAACTCCATCTACCCTTCTGCTGTGGACTGGCAGAGGAAGTTTAGGAGACTTTAACCACAGGACAATAGATCACTGGAGCATGAATGCCTCCTCCCATCCCAAGCTAAGGAAGGTGGCAAGCTAAATGTACCTATTTGTTCTCTTAATTATGACGGCAGACAATAAGGAAACATTTGTAAGTTTGCATTGCTGCTGCATGGGCTTTGAGCATGCCCTAGAACCTCCACATCAAAAATGCACAACAAAAGACAGGTTTGTGCCCTTATAGTAAATATTAATAATTTGAAATAGTCTGGACTTCTTGCCAAATAAAGGCTTCTTTCTAACTAAATAATCATTTTTTAATGCTAACAAAATGGTCAGAGAAGGTTTCATTTATGACATTTCAAAAGTGCAGTTCAGAAGGGGAAAAAATTCTTTTATTGTCCTCTTCTGTTTTTCCTCTCCCTTTTCCTTTTAAAGAAAAGAAAGGTGCAGAGGAGGAAGTGCAGGAAGGGCTTTTGAGCTTGTGAGCCATGAAAACACTTTGGGTTTCAGATTCATTGGGCATCAAAATTTCCACACACCCCCCTTCCGAACTTTTCAAATCCTTCCATAAAAATTCTGAAATTATATAGAAATTTCTTCCTCTGAGCCACAAGAGATGACATCATTACACTTCAGCATGGTGCTAAAAACATGAGTGTGTGCTGCAGCACCAGTTACCAGTCTAGACATTGCAGTTAACCAGAACCAAAGCAGACCAAGGGGCTTTCAACAAGCTGCTGGGACTGGTGCTGCATCAGGCAGGAGGGAGATGGGGCTGGCAGGAGGAAGGCAGTGATGTTACAGCAGAGGAAAGCTTAACATAAAACAGGATCATCACTAGCTCTGGACTAGCTTAGCTAACATATTTCTCAGTTGTATGGACTGCACATGGGTCGTACATGTTTTTGTTCAGTCCGAGAGAGGTCTGTCGCAAGAACAACTGTCTCTGCTTTTGTTATGAAACTGAAGTTCAGGCACAAATCTTGCCTGATGGGTCTCATTCCAGCAGCCAATGATACAATCCAGAGAATAAACATGATCATCAGGTACCAACTGGGAAATGGTGGGAACAAGATCTGTAGTAGCAGTGGCAGGAAGAGAGGGTACAGGTGCCTTCCCTTCTCTTCCCCAAGTGTCCCCCCAACCCACATGCACTTTGGCCCCCATGAGCCAGTCCTCTCTGGCAAAAAAACATGCTTTCAGATGCTGCTGCCAAACCTCAGAAATGTATATTGCTCTTCTGGCTATGTTCAGGAGGAAGGGGAAGGGAAAGCAGTGTGCAATTTTCAACAGTTTCTCCTTGGAGAGGGGCCCCCTAATTTTCTGAAAGGGGCCATCGAGGAGGGAGGAGAAAAATCAGAAGGCTCTGTCGCATTTTAATCCCTTTTCCCAAATTAGTTATACATGGGGAATTCATGATGGAGTTCCCTCTTTGGGCTCTGAGCCTCAAAACATTTCATAACATGCAGAGCCCTTCTAAAACCTTTTGATCACATCCCTTCTGAGACTGCTGTGTTTATGTGCAGAGCTGTGCGCATGGGCAGATGCTGAAGGGAAAGACAGTGAGCAAAAGTATCCTGCACTTGTGGCACTGCAGATAGGGTTTGCAGGACAACTCCAGCAAGGCGAAAAACCCAACAAGAAACCACAATACACAGAACAAAACAACTGTGGGACAAAGACCACTGGTGCTGCTGTGAGAGTTCAGCAACATCAGCCACAAATCTCTTCCATGCCGCTGTCAGGACAACCCACCTGGAAATTTGAAGCTGGCTCTTTGCTGTGTTGAAACCTAGTACAGGGACTGCTGAGTTCTCTTTATTCAATGGGAAATTACCCAGTCTGCACAGAAACAATCCAAAATAAAGATATTCACTCAACCTTATGCCTTGACCAAACAGGTTCGACCATTAAGGACCATTAAGTGCCAAACCCGAAGATGATTTCCACAAGCCCATGAGAGGTTGGAAACCTTGGGATTACAGTGCATCTCCCTGCCCTATGTGTTTTGATTACAGTCCTTCATAGCCTCAAAACCTTAAAGACAGAATAAGCTGCCACTGCACTTAAGTCATTTAGGATCCTGCAGTCCAGTCACAGCTTTTCAGCTGACCAAGGTGGGCAGAAACCACTCCTCAGATTAACCAGCATGAGGTCTGCAAGCCAAGATCCTCAGAGGCATTAGATCCTCTTAGAAATCAGTGCTGCTTGGGCATTTTAGCAAATATATTCAAGGACCTGGACTGAAATACCAATGCCCAGCCCCCTAAAAAAATATGTTACGCGTCTGAAAAAGTTTACAAAGGTGACTGCGAGACTGATGCATTTCTGGAAGTCTAAGAAAGGGTACAGGTATTTTGCTAAATTTTACTCAATACTTCTTATTAAAAAAGAGCTCAACTGGTTTAATTAAAATTCATGGTAAATAGATTTCCTTTCACCAGTGCCAGTGTTTTGTATGGACACATTCAAAGGCATTCACTTCCATTTGGTTAAACTTCATAACTGACTCTTCTAAATGTTTCCACATGGTGGCTTGAATTATTTTTTTTCTTTTTCCTTTTTAACTAAATCAATTTTAAACCAATTTTCATTACGTTGGTGGTTTTGCATGTCCACAAGGCCTGTGGGCCTCTTGGATTTTAAAACTTGGCGTGAAATTCAGCCCAAAATGCCAAGTGCTGAAACCCAGTGAAAATGAAACCATTACAATCTATAGGGGAAGCTGCCTGCCATTCAGCCCTGCCCACGCTGCTGGTTGGACTGAGAGCACCTTCCCTAGGGCACCAGTCCTACACCAAACTGCGTGCTAGGAATGGCTAAAACTCACCTCTGGACAGTGCCACTACTCCATCCTAAGCAAGTTTGGGATTTGGCAGCAGTGAGCTCAAATCCTGGCTGGTGGAAATCGCTTGAAGTACAGCCTGTGAGAAGACCAAAATCATGATCAGGACCCTCTTTAAAACTGTGGCTTCAAAGTTGACTGGAAACCTGGCCCTGGGCTTCCCTGCAATTCAGCTTGGGTTTGCAAACTTGGCTGGTGTTAGGTTTATTGCACCTAGTTTGGGGCTTTATTGTGAATATTTTGTGGAGATTCAGCTCTCAAAATTAAATGGGCTCTGTTGTTCAGAGCCTGGACCAGTGTCCCTAACATCCATAAACTCCATACCAATCTATTTATCTTCATGTAAAAGTAATTGAGGGTCTGATGCTTTATTTTCAAGTTAGAGGTCGTTGCTGTGTATTATCAAGTCAGTAAAATCAGATGGATGGATGGATGGATGGATGGATGGATGGATGGATGGATGGATGGATGGATACTACTGACTTCTGCATATTGGAGGACCTTGACTTATAAAGCAACTTTTTAAACAGGTGAGGAACCAGGTTTATTATGGTCCCATTTTCCACCACTAAGTCTAGTAAGCAAACCAAAAAGCAAAAAGATGTCTTGTAGAAGCACCCAGCAACTGGGATGCTTCAAAGCAAAGACAGCAGCCCTCGAAGAAACTCCAGCAGAGGTGAAGGTTTGTGCCTCCCAGAAGGTTTGGGGCAATTAAGAAAACCAGTAATACTGCTGGCTTCCAACACTACTGCTTTTACTACCTCTAGAAGTAGAAAAGAATGGGTTTATTTACTGTTTAACTCCTTTCCCCCTCAAAAACCCTCAAAAATGGTGACCATTCAAAGCAGAACAAAGATGGTTCTTGGCAAAGGTTCAGCGTGGCTCCTGTTACTGAGGAGAATGTGGTCATGTTGCTAAGATAGTAGCCTAGGAGTCAGGCCACTCTTCATGGCTATCTCACCACCCCACCACGTAACCTTGGAAAGTCACGTTTCCCCTCCATGGTTCCACATTCCTTGCCATCCTGCGCCTCTTGGCTATTCAGGCTGCCAGCTTTATGGTCCAAGCCTGTCTCCTACTGCTCTAGATACCACCATAATTATGAGAATTTGATATATGCTGCATTCCAGCACCCCTTCCCACAGACCTCTGCTAGACACCATGCCAGCTTCTACCATCCCTTCCTGGGACATACACACACTGTGAAGGACAATCTGCCCCCATCACCCACCAGAAGCACCTCAAAGGGACTACAACCCAGGGAGTCACTGTTTAGCAGTAACAATGCAAAGGTATGCTCTCAAAGCACAATAAATATGAGGGGTTTGCCCTGAGGTGCACCTCTGCCCCAGCATGCATTTGTCATGACTGCTTGAGTAAGGCGAGGGTTTATCCCTGACCTCAGAAGGCTGTTGAACTTTCTGGCAATGCCTTGACTTTGCAGCCTGGCATGCATGCACCTTTTTGCAAGCAGTACTGTACTGCATGCAGTCATAGGGTCCTTTCTGACCAGCATAGCCCAAAACACAAGAGAATGTCTGGGTGTGACACTAGCACCCTTTTACTTAACAGGAGTTAAACCTCTCTAAAGGAGCTGTGCCAGAGGCAGGACTTCTACAAAGTACGAGACCTTCCCTGTTTTGCTCTAAGGATCCTTAACTCCAGGAGCCACCACACCACTAAGAGCACAGGTCATGCTTCAGCTCCAAAATGTCATTGAAGGCTGATCCTCAAATGCCTTCAGGCAGCAGCTTGCTCAGTAGCTGCAAAATTATCTCTGGGTAAGGCCTCCCATGCTGGGCACTGGACATACACACATGGAAGGACAGTCCCTGCAGGAAGACTTCTCGGTCTCAACAGGGAAGTGACACAAAGGGGAGAAGATTAAATGGTATTAGTGAGATCACCAGGTAGAGAACTGGTGAAGGTGGGATTAAAACTCAGAGAGCACCAATTAGCTGCACTGCACACCGGGGCACGTGGTGCTTTCACTCCTTGCATGGCATTTCCATGCATGTTCACGGACACACACACATATGTGTGTGCATGTTTATATATGTGTAAAGATGGATGTGGACACACAGGCTAAAGTGACAAAGTCTGAATGTGCACACACGTGCGCATCACGGCTGCAAGTGGCACGTTGTGATTTGCCCTGTGCTACCTGTCAGGAGCTCACAGCTCCTCATGGAGTGTCCCTCCTGACCTGACCGAGCAGGAACCGTGCCCCATCATGACTTCGCCAGGCTCAGCCAGCACAAGAAGCTGGGATTTCCAAAGGTGCAGGCAGGACAGGCAGATGATTGCACTGAGATATTGTCTCAGCTCCTTCTCAGAGTTTGGTGCTGTGTGTTTTATCAACAAATAACATGTCTTTACTACTGCCAGCCCTGCTGAACCACTGAAGCTGCAGACAAGCAAGCTGTGTTTGCTTCTCTTTCATTTGTCATCAACATAGTGGCCAGCCAAGTTCTCATTCCAGCATCTTACTTGTTGGTAACAACAAAAACAGGCAAAAAGGGAAAAGCTGATTTTTGGCAGGCTGTGGGCATTCAGAAATGTAGGTTTGGATAGGTAAAGTGAAAAAGGCCCAGTATGAAAATCACTGGGGAAATAGAAACATTAGGAAGCAAGAGTTTAAAACAAAAAAAAAAGTAGGCTGGTTGGGGTTTTAGATTCCCCTATTTCTGCTTTCTGGGATGGTGTTGTGTATTAATCCTCTCCCTTCACCAACACAGGGGGGCCTCAAGTTAAGGGAAAACTGAACTTGGTAAGAAGGAGACCAAGAAACCTTCTGCAAGTGTTTCACTTCCTAAGAGCTGCACTCAGAGACCATTTCAGGTCTGGATCACAGTCCTGCTGTATACACAATGCAGAGCTCAGGGCAGGGAAAATGCAGGGAAGAACAGTGACAGGCATCGCTGAGGGAATATCTCAGGAGTATGTTAGTAGGTTGCTGAAAGGGAGGAACAGTTTTGAAACATGAGCACAGAGATAAAAATCTATTCCAAGGTGAGGATGAGCTAAATACATCAAAGGCCTTTCAGCACAATCTGGGCACATGTGAACCATCTAAATAGTAAACAGCACATTTACTACTAATAGCCTCCTAATTTATTTATGGAGCCCCATCACACCACAAATCTCCGCCATCTCCTTCACACACCAATCACCTGGCACCAGAGGAGCTCTGCTCTACCCAGCCTTTGCTACCTGTTTTTAGAGATAAGCACAAAATAATGTAGCCCTGCAAAACATGATAAGGCCCACGCTTCAAGATGGTTGACTGAAAATACTCATTTTCCAACTTGGGGACGTTTCACAAGCTGTCTTAGTGCCTTGGAGCACCTAAAGCAATGGAAGGAAGAGGAAATACAAGCACAGAAGCCAACACAATCAGCCCCAGGGTTGGGGAATCCCTCCTCGCTTGTATATATGTGCATATGGATATATATCCACATTTGTCACTGCTATGGCAACTAAGACAACAAAGATATCCTTTTAAAGGCCCTGCAGTAAGGAGGAAAAATATTTTGCTATATATACCACTGCCTATTGACGTCAAAAAATAACTTAAAATAAACTAACCTGTAAGTTTGGATCACACTGGTCCTTTTTCCTCCTCTGTGGATATTGGAATAACGTTCACGTCACAATGACCATCTGTTACCGTTCATGGAAAAAGTAACCAAAGAGAGCTGAGCTAGAAAGTTTTCTATCAAACCCTCTCACACACCCTCACTGAAGCAACATAAAAAGCCCCTCTCCTAAAACCTACGGAGCACTGTAATCCTGAGGGTCTCATTTAGTCCTTCCACAGGCAAAAGCCATACTGACATCAGAGGGAAAATGCCAATTTTGGTAATTAGCAAAAACTAAGAACCTGTGGTAAGCTGTGATAATTAATTCAGCTGAGCAGCTAAAGAGTTTACTGGGAAAAAAGCAAGCTGGCAGAAGGAAGTCTGGGCTGAATTGTGAAAATGAAACATTTAATTTAAAAGTTATTTTAGGAAGTTTGTTTCCACAGCCAAGATCTTGTAGATCAGGGCATCCTACCTGTTGTGCATGTATCTGTAGCATCATGCACAGCAGGACTGACATGACTTTGTGCTCTTTCCACCAATGCTACCGGTGCAATTATTTTATTGACAGACTAATTTGCTGCTATACATCCAATAAATACAGGTAAATGGATTTATGAGGCAGAGAGGAAGGTAGGGAAATTAGGATCTTAGTTTGCACTAGGCTGTACCAATACAACCTTACTAAAGTTGAAGTCCAAGGTAATCAAGCACAAGCAATGCAGTGGGAAGCCCCACAGGGGAACAGGCTGGATGTTGGTAATGGTTCACACATTACCCTGCCCACAGGCATGGGGGCATCTTTGGCATGGGACTGCTCTACAGCTCCTTGCCCAGTGCCCAGAATCAACAAATGCAGCATCTCCCATCCCTTGGCTAGCAGGAGGAGATGAAAAGTACACCTCAATGTGTTTCTATCCCAAATCATCTATTTCGCTCACATCAGGAAGATTGTGGGGTACCCTCTCAAGTTCCTTTTGGCTCAAAGTGTGTTTTAATCTGGCTTGAAGGAGGCTGAACTGCCTGCATGTCCTACCAGAGCCCCACAGAGTGGGTTGAGGTGTTCTCAGAGGATGAGATATGCCATGATACTCTCGAAAGCACCAGGGATATTTCAAAGCAACAGAATTTATTAGAGATTGTTTTTGAAGGCAGATCTCTTACTCAGAATGGTGAGTTTGAACAGATATAGCAAATGCAATGAGTCACTGGAGCATTGTGGGCCGTTATATGCTATTAAGTCATCTGCAAGCCCATGGTGAACCCATTTGCAATGTGGTATTACACGGCCACTTGATGTGTTGTGGATTTGGGTCTGTTCCTCTTCTCCTCAGGGTTTGTTTTTTTTCCCTTTTTTTTTTTTTTTTTTTTTTTTTTTTGGTAAGTCAAGCTGCAGACTACAAATAACAAGAGCTAACACAATTCAAGCAGGTTTGAATCAGACTTATGAAGGAAAATCAGTAATCACATAGGCTTTTAGAGGTTCAGAAATTTGCCTTCTCAAATTTTCCTAGGTCACTCGGTTTTTCAATCCTGCTGGAATTGCTGCAATTCTCACCCCTCCTGCCATCTGTCCAAAGTTTCCCCTCTAAGCACAGGAAATCAGAGAGTTTGATTTGCCCCTGGGCTGCAGAGGAGTACTGACAGCCCTCAGCCAGAAACATGGTACTTCACTATCCTGTGTTACTTAACTTCCAATTGGTGTGCATTAAGATGAACATCTGACTTTTCTCACATCTCCTGCTATCTCCCAAATTCATCTGCCATCTCTTGTGCCATCAGTCACTTCAGCTCTTCCCTACAACAATTTCCTTAAATACTTTACCTAGAGATTGCCTTCAGTGGCTCAGCCTTCACCTTGTGGATTTGCATAAAAGAAATAATGGAAGAGCCCTTCCTTATTTTTAATTCTTTATAACATCCAGCCTCCCTGTATATTTCCTCTCATGGTAGAGGGAAACAGGCAACTTTTGGAGATCTCCTCCCTACCTTTCCTCACCTGCCTATATGAATTTAGAAAGACAATACCCTAATACTTCTACTGACTGTAACAGTCTTCTTCAGCCCTGATTTCTGGAAGCTTTCAGAGAAACACCTCTGACACAGCACCACCCCTCATCCTTTTCCCAGCAAAGACCTTCCTCTGCTTTCTTCCTCTACCCCACTTCTATCTAACACCCTCCTTCATAGGAGATCACATAGGCATCCAAAAGCCCTGCTGAGTGCCTCTTTCACCTTTTATTAATGCCAAGTGCCACCCCTTCTCACCACCCTAAACAGGTCCAGATGGGATGTACCAGGTTCTCAAAGGGTCCCTACACCTCTCTTTTCAAAGAGGGAGCTGCCTTTGCAAGGTCTGTTGCTTTTTTTTTTGGAGGAGATGTAGTTGAGGCAGGTTTATCTAAAGACCATGAAAAGTGCTAGGTGGTTGCTGAACACCAGAATAAAGAGGGAAAAAAAAAAAAAAAAGCTATAGCTGGTGGCTGCACAAAGTAGTCAGATGTTTTACCAAGGCTGAAATACTAAAAATATGGACAGTTTTATAGTACTCCATGCTGCACCTAGAAAGCTATAGGATGACTGTGGGACAAGTCAGACTGGCTGACATAAGACTTATGTCTGACATAAGTTATGTCTGACAGCTGCTAGTCCTGAGGTGCCTGGCAGGGAGAAATCCAGCTCTGATACCACAGGCCAGAAATCAGAAGAATGCCTTTTTCTCTACCCACAAAGATGAAACATATAAGCACTATGCTCTAAAGCAGAGATTGCATTAAAAAAAAGGCTGGCCACAGAATAACTTACAACTGATCTCAAGCTGAATATGGAAACAGGTTGCTTTGAAGATGTCTGTGAAAGACCCTGGTTAAAACCCCAATAGTGGCTAAGATCCAAGAGAAAGAGAAACAGAGAGGGGATACGGGGAGGCCTAGATTGAACAGTCATTTGTCAAGAGAATTGAAGTAGAAAAATAATGTGGAGTTCCAGGTGAGTGTCCAGCAAAACACTAAAAAAAGGCATGTGTGGCTACAAGCATAGCTGAAACAAGCCAAACTTGGTGAGAAAATGCTACAGCACAACCCCTGGTGTGCATGGTCACTGTGAACAGCAGGTCCCTCACCCCACTGAGCTTTTCCTCAGCCGCAGCAGAGACACCTTGATGGAGAAGGGAAGCACCAGGGGGGACAGGCAGGCTTGTGTGGGATGGTGATGAGAAGTAACTCTGCACACACATGATTTGACACTCTCAGCTGTGGGAAAACCCAGAATGGGTGGGTTTGTTCTGCTCTTTGAGTACACCCTCCCCAGATCCACCCGTTTTGGACATTAACCCTCTTTGAGATGAACCTAGGCTTGGCTGTGGACATTTCTGAGAACTAGGATGCTGTGGCTTTCTCAGCCCACCAGTGGTACTTATCTTTTAATTCCCAACTTTACAGCAACTTTTCCTGCCTTGTTCTCCTAAAGGCAAATGCAGTTTGTTTTACCTGAAGTTGGCAACACTATCTGCTTAGACACCAGTGTCCAGAAAACAATGGGTCATGCTGGTAAGGGTATTTCTTTGAAAGCTGTTACAGACTACATGTATATGTGTATTGGGATGAGCCCTGAAGGCAAAATAAACTTAGAAAAGCTTCCCTTTCCTGAAAGGCACAAAGGATGGGAACTGGATAGGTTCAGTCTGTGGACCAAAAGGGGATAAGAAGGACTAACTGGTTTCTCATAAAAGACAAAAAGATGGAGCCTTCTCTTTCTGCATGCTAAAGCACTAAATACATTAAAGGAGGGTTATCCAGAAACCAGCATTTGCTGGTTCTTTTTTTATGCTGAATATGTCAGCAAGGTCTTGGCAGACTGTGGGGAAAAAACAGAGTATCTATAAGATTTCAATGTTGTCACAGATCAGTAACCTCAGACAAGGTCTGTTATAGTCATTCAGCAATGACCCCATCTCTTCTTTCATCTGAGGATTCCACTGGTTTCATCCACTTGCTTGCTTTTCTTCCTTTTTTTTTTTTTTTTTCCTGTTCATCCTGGAAAACAAAGCACCCCTGCCATGTTCCTTCGCAGGAGTTTCACCAAGACTGGACTCTTCCAGTGGGGCTTTGCCAGATATGTCACAAAGCCACACAATGCATTGCCATGGAGGAAATGTCACGTATATAAATATATAATTTCATGCAGGAAATGTCAGGTCAGCTGAGGACCTGACAAAAAGGTGAGTCACTTCAGGCAAGTTGGTTTAGAAGATAAGGGTAAAGCTCTGCAAAAGCAAGTCCTCTTGGGTCGGTATGACCAAAGTTGGCCAGGTCCTCTGTGGATACAAATTGCCATAGCTCCATGCAAATCATCTGGAAAATGATACCCTGGCTGGCAAGCTGCTAAGGTAACAAGTATACCCCAGGGCAGTGCCAACTACTTCTGGCTGTGGACCTGCCCATTAGCTGTACTGGTAGTATCGGCTTATGTGAACATATTTGTGGCTCTGGTAAACCTGGAAAAAATGACATTTCCATGGGTTTGATGAGAAGTGAAACATTTGATGCTTTGGTCTCAAATTTTCTGCTGTCTTCCAAAGAAACAAAGGGCAAGGCTTTATGAATGGCCTTCTCTTTTTTCCCCCTTTTGGGGCAAATGTAGGAAAAAGTGTTATCTATGTAATTTCAGAACTTGTTCTTTAACGCAAAACACCAAAACCACCAGAAATAACATTCTCCTGGAAAATGTAAGATTTAACTTTGCCCTAAGCCAAAATTGCATACTGATTGCTATTCATCATTCTGCTCCCCTCCTATGTACTCTATACGTCTCCAAAAGCTTACCACGGCAATCAAAGTTCAAGGAGTGGCTGGATGAAGCCACTCTTCCCAAAACAGGTATTCCCCACATCTCTGCTCAGAAATGCCCTTCTCCAGAAGAGACTGGACAGCTGTTCTTTGTTGATATCCAGTCTCCCAGGACCTTCGGCAAACACATTCAGGAACCTGGTTACAGTCTAGGATAATATTTCCTTCCAGACTTGTCAGGATATGACAGGTTTTTTTCCAAGTTACCAGTGCACGCACACAACCTGAAGTCCAAAGGACAACTCCACAGCCCTTGTGCTGTTTGTTGATCCTGCAGCCCACCTCATCTATCCAGCTGCAGGAGAACCCACCCAAGGATGACGCTCCAGTACGGGAGATGTGAAAGCCTCTCCAGATCTCGGGGAAATCCAGAAGGTTATCAGCTGTTTCTCCTCATCCTGGCAGTAGGAAACTTCAAAAGATGGGTGTGGAGTATGGATTTCTCCACAGACTTCCACCAGCTGGGCTTTTTTTAGTCCATCTCTCCTTCTTCTTCAACATTTATAAAACAAGAGCAGGAATATCTGCCTCCCTTAAGAAGATCAGATTAATTAGGGCTCTCTTCCTATGTCTTAGGTTTTACTTACACCCCTCTAGGAAAGGATTCCTACAGGTGTCACTATAGCTTGAGCATCAAGGAAAGGCCAAGCACAGCTTTATAGGGGTGTTCTGTAGCATCATCCTGTACCCTGGAGAGGTCTGGAAGTGGTCCTTGCTCCAGGCCTGGCTGCAGTAAACTCTGTGGGTCTGTGTGCTTTGCATAACAGGGCACCACAAAGGGCTGCCAAGGTCCAGCTCACTCAGAGTACACTATCTCAGCACAGCCCTGCCACACTGTACCTCTGTCCCCTGAGCCCTACAACCCTCACAAGCCATTACAGAAATCCTGCATTGCACTGGGCTCACTTGTCCTCTCAGTGTTCAGCACCAGATGAGGACAGATCTATGCTTTGCTTTGCTTTGCTCTTCCTGTGTTTATTCCTAAGCCAACCAAAACACTCTTTGAGCTCCAGAAAAAGTCACCTATGACATGGGACCCTTATTTTTGAGCTAGGGGTGAACTGAAGACACGAGTCTACCACATCATCTGTGGAACATGCTGGTGGCAGATGGTATATAAACATTTGTTTTCTTATTACTCAAGAAGGGAAACCAGTTGGGAAAGCAAAAGTTTCTTAATTTTTTTCAAAAATTTAAGTTAATGAATGGAAAAAATCAACAAACTTCTGAAATTCTTTTTTATAAACAGGATTTTGTCCTAAAAAAAAAAAAAAAAGAGGGACTTGGCAGGGTTGAAGTCTGCTATTTTTCATTAGGACAAGATGATGGTATGGCAGGAATGCAGGACAGAGTGGTGCAGATGTGTGAAAGCATTTAGGAAAAGGCACCCAGGGATTAGAGAAGTGCCTGTTCCCAAAATGGGTTGATCTGAGGTAAAGGAAACCTTTGGGATAGGAAGATAGTAAATCCCTCCCCCGCCCCTTTTATAGTGGATATAAACAGTTTTACGGTATTTCCACCAAACAGAAGAAGTGGGGGGGGAAGGAAAAAAAAAAAAAAAAAAAAAAAAAAAGGTCTCTGCAACACACACATGTTCCCCATTAATTAGGACTGCTGTTAACAACACGTTGCGCCAGAGCTGCCAAGAACTGTCAGAGGAAGGACAGGGAATCCCACAGCGGAGGCTCTGCTGCCTCCCGGGGTCCGCCCGCCCGGCCAGAACCCCGTCCCGGCTCCGCGCTGGGTCAGCCCCCCCGGCAGGCTGGGGGGCAGGGCAGGCAGCCGGGCTGGGGGCAAGGAGAAATGCCCAGCTGCACAGGCAGCCCCTGCTTGAATGTGAATTCCTCCCCCCACACACACACTCCACTTCAGCTACAGACATTTTCCACAGAAATTCTGGCTATGTTCGCTTTTGGTTGAGACTTCGGGACTATTTTTGGCTTTTGTAAAACATACTTAGGGGAGGCGCCTTCTACTTTTATTCACATAAAGGATCCTTATTTTTATGTATTAAGGGACATGGAAAGAGGAGGGGAGGCAGGGTGAGGGGAGAGCTGATTTATGCTTTCATTCAGCTATACAACACCACCACCACAAATCTACATGCAAGCTGCCATTCCTCCTCAGCAGGCTCCAGACACGCTCTTTGCTGTAGCAGAGACCACCCCTAGCATACCAGTTTTCTCAAGCTATCACTGGGATAGAGAGCTGACCGCTGGATTTTAAGCATCTCTCACCTTCTCACCTCCTTGCAGGCACTTCAAGGGCTGGGAGTAGCTTTATCCTCCCCCTATCAGATCCTCTCTTCTCAGCTCCTTCCTGAACTGCTCCCCTCTTTCCAGCTCCCGGAGTGCTGGTCTGGATTCACCAGTCAATGTGACCGAGGTTGCACACTAGACTGACTCATGTTAGGGTTAAAGCAGGGTCCTGAACTATCTTTTCCTCTTTGAACAAATGTAGGAAATAGTGTTGCAACAGTGCAGCAAAGTTCACTGCAGGATCTTGAAGGAGGGGGAAATGATTGCATTTTAAAGTAAAAATTATTTCCCCACACTTGCATACTCACCGTGTCCAAGCAGCCAGGCCATCAGCAGGCATCAAGATGTGCGTTCCAAGTACCCAGTCCAGGATCCCTTGCAAGGACACGAAGGAGGAGAGGCACCAGCTATCCACCAGCAAGTCTCCTTGACTCCTTGGAGGTTGGTGATGATTTGCTTGTTTTGGATCTTCCTTTTTGTACTGTTTAGGAGCAGACAGGGATTAGCCTCTCCACCCTGTCCCACCTCACTGAGTCATCCAAATGTACTCACTGTCTTTAGGCTCTCGATCAGGGCATCCTCAGAAGTTGCACTAGATATGTTGAGTGGCTAATTGAGGAGGATTTTTGCAGCTCTTCTATTGCTGCCTCCACACCAGGCACCTGCTTCAGCCTCACTCAGACCAAGGAACATCTCAGCTACAGGTCTCCATGGCAGGAGCAGCCAGAAAGGGGAAAGCTGAAGACTGCTGTCTTTTCCAGTAGTTGCTTTGCAAATGCCCATGAGCTGGAGGCATTTCTGTACAAACTCCAGCCCTCTGACTGCTGGGATGCAGGACTCTATGGCTGTGTACCTATATCTCACAAGTTGGGCCAAGCAAAGTATCTAAAGCACAAGACCTATCTGTGGTAAAAATGTTGGGATACTAGGATGCATTGCGATTCTCATTCTTCCTTTCAAATCCCTAAAATGCTGCTGTTGGAACTTCAGCCCTGCAGTTTTGTGAGGCTTTATAGCTACAGTGATGCACATGGTCTTATGCCAAAAAAAATTAACTACATATATTTAACTATGTATATTCAACTACATATATTCAACATCATCTCCATCAGTATCATCTGAGGAAATCCTCATAACTGATGTCCAAAGCATGGTGACTTGTTCTTGAAAGAGAAGTCCTTTCAGACAGGCAAGATAACATCCTGGTCTAGATTTTCAACAGCAGGTAGTGGTTTGAGTGGGTTCCCTATTACTTATCCAAAGGACATTATTTTCAGATTACGTTGGGTGCCTTCCTGCTACTAGCTTTCCTCCTAGGCATCTTGAACCAAGAGTGGAAAAAGCCACCAGAATCACAAGGATTTCTGAACTACTGGAGCAGACTGGACATGTTTCTAGGTTGTAATTTAACAGGAACCATTTGACAGTGTGAATAAAGAACCACCAAATCTCAGTGCACTTTGGGAGAGCTCCTCAGATCACCTGGTCAGATGCATGAGAGATAAGGGGAATGTTCAGACTGAATTTCAAAAGGGCACCACAGTGCTGCTTTGTAGAACATACGCTAAGATTTTTGATTAAAATAGTTCAGTTTGGGATAGTTTATATTTTTGAAAATATAAATAATTTCTGTAGAAAGTTAACAATTTTCTCCCTTATATACAACTAATCAATTTATTTAAAAACCTTTTTTTTTCTTTTTAAGAAAAGAGCAACCTATGTGAAAATTTTCAAATATCACTTCAAATACCCCTTCTAATGGCATTTGAAAATCTAGCTTCCCCTTTGGGGCACATTGCAAGAATCAACAATAGTAACAGTTTGATGTCTGCCTTGTTTCAATCCAGCGGGGTGGGGGGAGGGAGGTTTGGCAGAAAGTGTTATTGTCATGTGGGAGTCTCAGAAATGAGTTGTCTCCTGGCTAATATTCTTCCACTGCAATGGTAAGTCAAATAGGCTAGTAGCCACGGCAACAGCACAGAATTCTTAACTATTGCTATGGTTATTTCACATCACTCTGGGGCTACCCCAGTTCATACCGTTATCACTCAAGACATTATTTCATAGTGATTTCATTAATTGAGTGCAATTTGATATATGAATAACACCCACATTCAGTTTAACAGAGGTCATGTTAACTGCACTTCTGCCTGAAAGTGAAGACAAGTCAAGCAAAAACAAAGCTACAGTTTTAAAATAAATACACAGAGACTGACCAGGGTTCATAGGTGCAGACCAGCTGTGTGACATCTCTCCTTTATCTCAACTACAGTACATATCTTCCTAAGGAAGATTTTGGGAAAAAGGTGGTGGCTACAGCATCCCTAACCCCACACCTCTCATGAACCCTGCAAGGAGGGCTGGACTGGGGGAAGGCATGATATGTGAGCAGGCAGTGAGAAAAATACCTGACAAAATTAGGAGCAACAGCCCAACTACCACCTGTAAAAGTCCATCAGCTTCCCGAGTATCAAAATTTGATGTGCATAACTTGAAGAAGTTAAAAAGCATTTCCAGCCCTGAACAGTTTAGGAACACTTCCTGGTCAGATAATTCAAAGAAAGGACAGAGGTAACCACGCCCATAGCTGATGGAGTAACTGGACCATGGACAGAGAAAAAAAACAGAAGCAAAATGACAAAAAGAGCCCAAGTTTCCAGGACACCATATTGCAAAGCCTCAGCATTGATTTACTGGAGCATGACCTCCTGTGTAGTATCAGCAAGACAGCAAATCCATGGCACTTCTTGAAGATGTTTCCAGTCCAAGTTTGTTTTCCTGTCCAATGGCACTGATGCCCAAGAAAGCCACAACACCCCTGAGCTGGTGTTCTGTGCCAGTGCTCCACAGCTGATCAAACAACAGGAGATCCCTGGTTTATCTCCTATGTTCACTTGTATTACCATTTGTTACTCTTCAGAAATGCACACCAGGTTTCCCAAAGCAAACCTTTGGAGGGCTATATGTCCCCCTCCGGTGTCAAGTGATGTAATTTGACTGTAATATCTGGAAAGCAAAAAAAAAAACCCATCCAGCCAACTAAAAAAAAAAAAAAAAAAACCAAAAACCAAAAAAACAATAACAAACAACAGCAAATTCAAAAGGGTTCAAAAGACCCATTTTTCAGAAAATTGAATAATGATGTATTCTGCAAAGAAAAACCCTTTAAAGTGTTTCTGGTTTCAGAAATATTTAAAAAAAACCCAGTGTTCCTATTGCTTTCCAGAGTTATCTGAATTCCTTCAAAAGCCCACTCAAGGTTAAAGAAGAAAAACAATGTTATTCTAATGTTCTAATGGAACAAAGCTTTTTTTTTTTTTTTTTAATTGCAAGATTTGAAATACAGTTGCAAAAGAAGAGCTAGAAAACCAGAAAGATTCAAGTTTAAAGTTTATCTTGTGTTAAGTTTTTGCTCTTTTGTCCCCTGGGTTTTTTTCTGAGGTGCTCCTCCTCCAGAGAGTTGCTTCAAAGAAGCTCTCAAACCACCCCCCCCCCCCCCCCATTTTTTTCTCCACTACTGTTTTATCCTGCAGCCTTGTTTTAGCAGCTTGAGAATATGCAGGGCAGGGATTTTTCCACCTAAGCCCATCATTTTGTTTAGGAAGCCACAGAAACTGCAGCTAGCAGCTCATCACTTTATAAACATCCTAACTGTATGCTCTAGAGATCATTTCTGTGTACAAACAGTTTCAGTCCAGTTTCAGCTACTGCAATTTCTCTGATAACAACTTGCCATGTTTACATCCATCTGAAACATTAAAACCCCCTGGGGAACAGTGTGGGTCCTTGATTATTTATCTGTTTGATCGACCTGAACAACCTACTCGCAGTATTTTCAAAAGGTTGACTTCTCAGCAGCTGGAACACCAGGGGGGTTGGTGTTACTTGTCCTTCTGTCCTCGGCTGCCTAATCTCCCTGCCTGCTCCTTAGTGAAGATGTTAATTCAGAGCAGAGCTGGCAGCGGTCCCCCTGCTGCCCCAGGGGGTTCCTCCTAGCAGTATGCAGGCAGTCATTAGTCTCTGACTATCGTCTGTCAGGCAGTCCAAGCCACTGGGCCCTGTTCAAGCCTAACAGGGATGTCACATCGTGCGAAGTCATGCCATAAAATAACACTAGAAATAACTTAGGTTTGAAATCCCTGAGGGCAGCTACCCCATCAGGCTGGCGGATTAGAACACAACACAACGCTAAAGCACAAATGGTGCTGGGCTCTCCGGCTTGCAGGGGAGGAAAATGGTTTAACACCAAGCAACAGAGGAACAAAAGAAGGGTTTGAGCCAGGTTCAGCTTAAGCCACTTTTATGCACCTAACTGATCTGCCTAATTGAAGGCATCTTCTAAGTAGGAGGCTAACACACCTTAGCTGTCAGGAGGTGGGACAGGTATAGCCAAGGGTCATCTGGGTCCCGGAGTGGGATGAACCGCTTTCTAACAGTGACTACAAGGATCTTGGGGATTTTGTGACAAGGAGGGTGCTAATCAGAGTACTCTAGGCATTCTAATATTTTAGAAAAATAGCTTGCATGTACCACAAGGGCATGCCCATAACCTTCACCGTGCTAGTGCTATGAGGAGGGTCACACATAAAGACATACCCTTTGAGAAGGGAATACATGACAGTAAGAGGAAAACAGGAAAAAAAATGTAACTTTGAACAAGCGTAAAAAAAAAAACCAAACAATAAAATAGCATTTTCCCCTCAAATGAATTTTTCCACAGTCTATAGGGGTTCAAAAGAAAACTGGGCACTCTTGAAAAGGGATTTTCTGGTAGCAAACCATTTCTGTAAAAATGTGGACATAGATCTCCCAGGGATCAGGATGATTCAGTGCTGCTGGAAATAGTAGTTATCTGTAGTGAGATGGCAATATTTTGGTTATTTAGACTTCTGACGAGCATGGATCATTACAAATAGCTTATTATGAAGCATATAAAATGAGGTGGTAACTGGATAACTTGACAACAAATTATTTGCACTATATGTAAGTGCATGACAGTCTATATTGGAAAATGATAAATTACACCATTCATTTGTCCTGAATTCACTGTAATCTCTCAAGGGGGGGAAAATCTAGGTTAAATAATGGGCAACTAAACAGAGACATATGTTCAATGTGCACCACAGATCAGAAAGGCAACAAGACTTTGGAAATCCTGCAACAATAGCTTTCCTCAAGCTGGAGCTGCCAGTTGAAACTGAGAAATGCCGACACTTCTTTTTGCCTGATAAATCCTCTAAAATATCCATCTCTCCTTCCACTCCAATGAGGCATGAAGTTGGTAGCACCACACAGCACTGGAGAAAGCGTTGTGTTGATTTGCATGCTGCCGTGCGTGGCACTGGCAGTTCATCCCCGTTCCGCACATCCCCTGCTGTGACTCCAGCCCTTCATCTGAGGCTGCTCTGCAAACTGCCAAGCACTCATGGGTGGGAGTGCAGGTGTCTGATCACCTCTGATGAAACCATCCGTACCACCCATGTGTGCTTGGGAGGGAAGGGTGTAGAGCTGACCCCTGGAGAAAGAAGGATTTTGCTGCCCATGGAGGCAGCACTAGAGGATGACACTAGAGGCAGATGCCATCCAGATTGTTGGGGAGGCATTGGGAGAGGTGGCTCCTCCAAAAACAACCCAAGCTAATGGAACACCTCACGATTTTCTCTCTCAGTGCCTTCCTGCCATGTGCACCTCTGCAGGCAGAGGGTGGGGTCCAAACGGGAGAAGCACAGGCAGAGGCGGCTGCCCGAGGGGCTGGCTGGCCAGTGGGTGGATGGGGTGAGCCAGCCCTGAGATGCATGCGTGGCTCTGGCCCGGCATTTCGTCTGTGCAGGAGGGGGGCTGGCGGCGGCAGGCGAGCCAAGTCAGAGCATAGCCAAGCGAGAATGTTCTGGCAGCCCTTCCTGGCAGCCTAAGCAAAGTTATTTATCACTTTGTGCATTTTCCTTCTCATCTGTGTACAGCCGGCTCCAATGGCTCAGCTTGCATTTTGCCTTCCAGAGCCAAGCCAGTCCCTTGGCTCTGCTCGGTCTTGGCCGTCCATTCACACCTTCTGTCTCCTCCAGCTCTTCCTGGAGTAGCACAGGACCACAAATTAGGAGTAGGTGTCTATAGCCAGGGAAGAGATCGAAGCATCAGCAACCTGATGGCAAAGAGCACATCTCTCCCAGGGAGGGAGAACACCAAGCTGCTGTTTACTGGGGCTGAGGAGTTGTGCGCAGTTTGTGCTGCTCCCAGGCAGCCTCTGCTGGGGAGCTCCAGTGCCTGCCGGCAGCTATGAGACATTTTCTTTTATTTATTTTAAGGATTGTGCCTTTGCGCTGACTTTTTCCAAATTGGTGGATATAAAAACAGAGAATTCACAGCAAAATTTTCCAGTTCTATGGACTCTCTTCCATTCTGCTGATGAATATTGCTAAAATGTCTAACAAGGGTACCTAAATTGTGCTTGAAAATAATACCCGCTGCATTCGGATATTTACAAGGTTCACATTTGCAGTTGATAAGGGCACACCACACTCTTCTAAACACTGAACGTTGCAAGAACAGATCAATACTAACTCTATTACACCTTGCATCATCAAAAGCCTGGACAATAGTTTCAAGACTTTGCCTAAAGGAAGAACCCCTGAATTTAGGTGTTATTTCTCTCCTCCCCCCTGAACTGCCCCTGCAGTCTTGTCTGGGGCTACTAAATTCAGTGCCAGAGTAACAGCAAGACTGCATTTGACCTTGCCGAGTTTCAGGCATCTGCTGGATGTTACACTCTACAAGATGCTAGATAATTCGCAGTCTCTGCAAGGCCAGATCTTGACTACCTTCTAGCCATCTTGGTCCCAACAGGGCAAAACCTACTGTTCTGATCAGACACTTTTGTTTTTAAATCACTCTGATCAAAGGGTGGAAGGATATAAAACAAGACCAAGTGAGGGTGAAGGGGGCACCTGGTCTGCAGAGGATTCCCATAAGTGCTCATGACAACAAACTGTATTGAACAGCAGCTTCCCATTTTCCTGATTTTCACATCCTGAGAACTTTCCAAAATTGAGCTGCAATTTCTCAGATTTGGTCTCTGCCTGAAGGTAGAAGAGGAAGTTGAGTAAAATCCCTTCAGACCTTCTGAAATGAGGAGAGAATGAAAAATTGCATATTCTTATTGTAAGAAAAATTCTAACCATTTTTTTTCTCTGTAAAAGGCCACATCAAGCTGCTTGGAATTTGAAACTTGGTGTGGCTATAGCTCTCATTACAAACCAGATTCAAAGAAAGCTGAGTTCAATAACTGTCTCTCCCTTGATTTTGCCTGCCTTTGAAGAAGAACCTACAGCTAGGTAAACAAATCGTAGAGAAAATCGTTCAGAACAGTTGTGCCTATTTTCTACTTGGGAGTTGCCTGGGAACAAGCTCAGTTTATTTGCAATGTGTCTAGGGTTTAGATGTATTCACCAAAGCCCAGCTTTGCTCCATCCTCCTCAATTTTTATTTTAGAACCTTGCTCCATGAATAATCTCCTCGAAGAATATATCCACCAGCAGATGAAAGGACATCTTTAGGTAAAGAACTTGTAACTAAATCATTTCTACACCTTTTTTTTTATAGATGGGTCACAAGCGGATGATTTGTCAGTATTATGCATCCCTCGTGCACACCCCAGCGTATCTGAGGTCCTGGAAGCTGTTCACGTTTCAGTGTGCTGCAAGGTAGAGAGCAGTGAAGCCCTTGGTGGATTGAGGACTGACCTCCACACCTCCCTGCAGCTCCAGCTTCATGACTATCCTTTCTCTTAGCATCAGAGCTCAGAGGTCTTTCTTTGTTAAATTCTACTTCAATTTGTTTAATTTTGTTTTCTTGCTGGAAGAGGATTTAGTAAAACAAACAAAACATCTTACCAATGTGCATATTCACAATTAATGACAAAACTCTGAAACAGGAAGGTCATTTCTTGGGGAGGGAGACTGGTATTATTTTGAATGAAGGGAAGAGTGCAAAGATCTTGCAATATTTGCTGTAAATGGGTTGTTATGGTGAACATTCCTGTCAGCAAGTTCATTAGCTCAGAGATCCACGAGTGAACAGAGACCAAAAAATATGTTTAAAAATTCAAGAACAGATTAGTGGACAATATTTTGCAATCTTTGTCTAGCTCTGCTTCTCACTGAGAATTAGTAACTTTACTCCAGGCCAGATTCAAATAGTCTTACTCATGCAGAGCAACACTGTGTTTTATGAGTAACCTCAGTGACATTTAGGGCTGTATTTTGGAATAAGATTGGAATCAGAGAAAGACAGTGGGAGGCATGGCTGAATCACCTTGATTAATAAGTGGAAGATTGTTAGTTTTTTATGTGTCTATATAAATAAACATAATGAGAATAAGGAGGGATGTCTGGATTGACAGGCATGTGAGGGAATTTATAAACATCTTTTTAATATACAGCAGACTCCTTTTTTAACAGAAAAGGACAACACCCAAAAGTTATTTAATATCAGGAAAAGAGGAATTCACACCTTCAGAAACAATAGAAGATCAAGCCATTTTGTGGGTTTTACTCTCAACAGTTCTGGCTGTTGCCTGTGATATTACATAAGGTCTACACTGCTCTCCATAGAAGTGATGGATGAAGTTTTCAGAGCTGCCCAAATGTCTTGAAAGCATGTGGTCCATTTTCCTAAATAATAGGGTCCTTGGGATTCTAAATCCCATTGAATTTCAGCACTTCTGGGAATGGTCTCATTCACTTCTAAATCAGTATGCATTTTCCAGTTTGTTATGCTCCCCCTCCCCATTTCATTTTATCTCGGGACTCCAGCCATCACCATACATCAATAACAAGATCGTCAGAGGGCAGGATTAAAAAGGAAAGCACCATTGTGCCCGACTGCTCTGTCAAAATGCCTCCAAGATCCATCACAAGCTTCTGACATTACCAGTGAGCGAGGAAGGAGCCAATTCAAAGCTCGCTGATGTAAAGGAAAAGTCCACTCATTTCTATGGATTTCAGTGAGGCTTGGATCAGGCCCTGGAAGAATAAGGATGACATAAAAATAACATGACATCTGCCAGATTCACCAATATGCTCTGATGTTTTGCCCGGCTCAGTGATGCAAAGCAGATGGGAAGCACTGACAATCCTGGCCCTCTTCAATCAGTTACTCCGTCTCTCAGATTAGTTTTCATCAGGCGTTTTACTCACGACATAAATACATTTATCTCGTCAGTGCTTCTGCAAGAGTATTTCAGAAGAAAAATCACCGCATTTTAACTTTATCAAAGAAAAGGTTTCCGTATTTTATCACTTGGTGACTACCAATTTTCAGCAAGGTTTCTAAGAAGTTTATTATGGAGCCTGTGAATTTTGCTGTACTTATGCAGGGCTTGTAATTAGTGGAGTTCAGCTGTCTTTTTCTTCCATACCACTTTGGCCCAAGCAGCATGCACAATTGTGCCATTTGACTGTTGCACCATCGAACGGGGCATTGGAACAAATATTCTGCAAAGTACAAAGCTTACCTTTAAGATCAAGCCCATGCTTAAATGCCATCAAATCTATCATAAATAAATACATGTACAGTTCACTGAATCAGTGTCAGAAAATCCATTTAAAAGAAAGTAGCTCCCTTTGAAAATTACCCCAGTGTCTCCAACTTCTCCTACCCTATTGCTACACAAAAAGGAGGTAAATTTTTTGGGAAATACTTACACATGATGAGTTTGTGCACTCAGTGCCTCAAAGAAAAAGAAATGGTATTGCCCTGTCTAACATTATGTGCCAGGAACAAGCAATAAAGATGTAATTCAGGCTGAGCTTTCAGTATGCATGATTATAATAAATATAGGCATTAATAGACATTAAAAGTTGCTGAATGACTAGGAACCTGAGTAGATTGGATGACGTCCCTCAAAATGAAATAATCTATATTTGGCTGGTAATTCATTTCTTCCGGGATGCTTTCTGCTTGACTCTGCATATATTCCTCATTGCAGAAATAACTTGGGCAATTGCAGTCTGGCTCCAGCCTCAAGCCAGCCAGCCCGGGAGCGAGCATTAGTGCTGAAAGACAAGATCCGAGTTCCATATTCCCACCAGACACTTCTCCATGAAAATGTCCCAAACTATTCGGATAACAGCTGCCGTGCTGCTCAGAGCCTGCTCCCTGGCATAAGGACTTGACCACAATCACAACACATAAGGGTCGAATTGGCCGCAAGTGTGAGAGCCATCCTGCCCTTCTGCACCCATATTTCACGGGCTTTCCCAGAGCATGTCCTGTTCCTCAGAGCTGAGGGTGGCTTAGGGTGTCTCTGCCCTGGAGTGACAATCTGCTGCCGGCTGTAGCACATCCACCGGTTTTGCCTGCAGCGCCATAGTGCTTGAGCACACAAAGGGAGGAGGGACAACATAGAAATGCACAACATCAGGCACAATGCTCAAGCCTGGGTTACCTCGTTTTAGGTAACTTTAGGTAACTTTACAATGATCACTCACATTTTAGAGGTGAAGACCAGACTGCAGAAGGATGAATAAGGCACTGAGACAAACCTGCAACACACACTTTGGCCAAACAACTTACAGTGAAACTCTATTCCTGGCTGCAGCAAAGATCCTGCTGACTTACCAAGGAAAACAATTAACCCTGTGTGCCCAAATTCTTCCTCTGGAAAGGAAGGCTTGCTTGTCATATATCACTTGTCATCTCTCTGGACTGTAAATGATTCAAGGCAGGAACTGTCTCTGTATGAGGACAGTACTGTCAAGTCCTGGCCACAGGCAAAGTGCTACACTCTTCTTCCTTCAGACTGAACTGCGATTTTGCCATGTCTAATTTTGTCTTATTGCTCCTAACATTATAGTTTATAGCTTTGCCACTCTTTCTCTCTCTTCCATTCTGTTTATTTGCAGAAAGGAAGAAATGCCACAGAATAATGGGTTTATGCTGCTACATAAAGGCTAATCCAGAGTCAAGATATTACTGGAACAAATACACAAATTATTAGTGAGACAGAGACAAAATGTTTATTTTCCTGTTGGGCATAGTGATGATGAGATCTTGTCCTATCACAGTGCATTTGTACTCTGCTACACCAGTACCACACCTACACCAAATCAACCAGTGGCAGTTCTGATCCCTAGTCTTTTGGGCAGATTTGAAAGTCCTAGTCTTGGATATTTCATACATGATGCAAAGCAGGTGAAAAAAAATGTTTGAAATACAATGGAGCTGCCTTTAATGAGCCACTAGAGTGTCCCTTTAGTACACGAACAGTAGACAATTGGCAAGGGCCCAGGATGGAGTAGCTCTGTGTAAGTTAACAGCATTGTTACTAACTCTAGGAACTCACCAGTCCTCAGGGCATCCGGTGATTTCCCATCTGATCTACAGAAATCTCCCTTGTGGCTTCCACTGTGACTGGTCCCACTCCTGGGCACTATGGAGAAACAAGAAAAGCTTCAGAAAAACATCCCTATGTGACCACTACGCTGTGATTTGTGCTCAATTTGATAGCAAGTCCTCAGCCTCAGAGGTCTCATTTTCTCCTGCTTCATCCCCTAGCCCAGCCATACGTATCTATCTTGTTTATTTTTTGGAGGCAGAATATATTTTTCATGTCTTGAGTGACCTTGGGTGAAACAGTCTTCCTCCAAGTTTTCCCCATCCAGACAGGACTATAAAACAACTGCCCCATTTTCCACAATGACTCTGCCCAACAGCAAGTAAAGCACAATCAGGAAATTATTCAAAAAGTCTCAGAAACAGTCACTGGAGTAGATTTCACAGGCAGCAATGTCAAGACTGTAAAACATGTTTGATGGAGCATTTTACACTGCTTTAAATTTGGAATTCTTTGGAGAGCGTCTGAGGGTTTTTCAAGAAACAAACACAACCTTCGTCCGCCATGCACATACACATACACACAAAAAGCTCCTTCATGGAATGAGAAGCTGGCATCCTGGGGCTCTGACCTCAGCTCACTCCTCAACTTTATCAATCACATTATATAATCAGTGTAGACTGAACAGCATTGGAAAATGAGTTGGGCTGGGTTTTTCTTTCTCTTTTTTTTTTTTTTTCCCTCTCCCCTCTATCTAGTGCACCCACGAAAGAGAGCCTGTAGCTCAGACATGGCTTAGGAAGGATCTAATGAGAGTTCTTACCTCACTAAAATGAGGTACTGTGGTGGTATCTTAATAGGAGGTTTGGAGAGTTCCTTCCCCCAGGGCAGATTCTCAGAATATTTTGAGGTTGTCTCTTTGGAACTGAAAATGAAAGGTAGCTTTGCTGCTTCACAGATTCTTTGCATCCTTTCCTCTCAGTAATCAAGTGAGAGGTAAAACCACCAAGCAGGATAAAAGGGACAGTCCAAGGTACAATAGCACAACCTGGCAAGAGTGTCAGTGCATCAGTGTAGTGCCTTGGAAAGCACTGTCCCCCCAGATCCTACAGCTGGGAAAAGCCAGCCCCAGCAGTTCCACTTTCACCTCTGGCCCCCTGGAGTTACCAAACCCAAACCACCACACTCCTTGCTGGAGAATCCAGCAGCCAAATGTCCTTTCTCTATCTCCACGACATTTTCTCAGAAAAACCAAAATAAATTGGCTGCAGACAAGAGATGTTTGAGAGTAATTTTCACAGCTCACCCTCACTTCATCCTTCCGCTGCACATCCATCCACAGCCACTTTGAAGCCTTCCTAAACCTCATCACTCAACTTCCTTGGCTTTCCACACTCACAGCTTGGTACAACATTTCCCACGCACTCTCCCCTCACTCCAAAACCACACTTTAGTTGAAGTTCAGTGCTCAAGCCTTGTCAATGGCAAGGAGACTAATCACATCACAGCATTCAATGCTTCATTAGCAGCTTTCCCAAACCAGGGATCCCCTTCACTAGGAGCAAAAATGCTTACGGTTTTAATCTGGTGACAGCTGCCCCAAATTATGTACTGCTGTATTAAAACTAACTGCAGGTTGATTTCTCTGCTTAACTCAACTCACCACACATTAACACACAAGTTGACAGCCAATACTTAGAATGTGCCCTGTCTGCAAAGCCACCACTGTAACTGTCAGTGTGGGCAGCTGGAGTGTTGCTTGCTGCAGAGCAACACAAACCTCTAGCAATCCTACTTAGATCTTGTAGTTTATCTTACACTTGGAGATACTGCAGACAATATTCATGATTACTGCAGACAAAATCATAGTCAAAACTTCACTTAAAATCTCCAAAAATCCAGATCTTTATTATGTGTCAAAGAAGTTTGTCTAATTCCATTGATTTTAAACACATTCTTTGTTACTTCCTCTCAGCTGGAAGCAGATACATAGAGGGAAAACTCCTTCTGATATACTCACAGCCTGACCCCAGTAGTTCTTACAAGTTTTCCAATTTCTGTTCTGCATCAAAGTCATGTATTATCCACGAGCCATTGGCAGGGAGAGAACCCAAGACTTTGAGCAATAAAACCACAGGGCTGGGGTTTTTTTGCTATTGAAGTTAAAGGGCTCCAAATTGGGGTAAATCCTTACAGATTCCTCTAGGTGCTAGAAGTGAAAACCTGAACCACTAATGATACTTTCGACTAGAGGGAAGCCTGATGTATTTAATGAATACATCAATAAGTTCAGTCACTATATTACAGCAGTCATCCTTAGTAGAAAATGGACTTTGCACTCAGGTCACCGGGAGCAGTCCAAGGTCATGCACACGTATCAAATTGGAGCCTTAAACCACACACAGTTCCTGTGAGGTTGCACTACTGTCATCATTCTGTAAGTAAGAAAAGGCAAGTATACAACTGCAATTGCAGTTTTGGATATATTTCTCTGGATCAAGGTGAAATATCCAGCCTTTCAATTGAGTTTATTGTCACAAATCCCCAGCAAAGTGGCCTTTCTGCTTGGTGTTTTTGAATTCTTTCCATCTTTGCTTACTCTGTGGCCTCCCAGCAATACCCTCTTCGCTCCCAGCACAGCACCCATTTCTGGCAGCTGCTCTGTCTGCACCACCAGGCCACCAAGTCCCCTGCTGCCAGCAGAGAGCCAATGAACAGTCACCCAGCTGAGAACCTGCTCAGCGCCAGGGGGACCTAAGCCCCTTTCTCAGGTCTGCCATTTCCCTCTCCCTCTCTTCCAACTGGACCTCTGTTCTTCAGCTGTATGGACCAGATAGTCCTTCATTTCTCCTGATTTTTACAGTGCCCATCAAGGTGACAAACTCTTCTATTCCCTACTGTTGTATAGCAGAGGATGAAATGGAATTTTAATGTCAGCTGGAGCCCCTTGGTGCTATTAATAAAAACAACGATAATAACAAGGGAGGTTTGTAAATTAGCAACCCTTGCTACAAACAGTGATACACCCAATTTAGCACAAATCATTGCAGGCTCTTGCCTGCTTAGTGGCTATTTTAATCACTGGTGACTAACGCCTGTGAGGGCTATTCCAGGGTTTGACGTGTCTTAAACACAAGAAAATAGGGAAATCTTGAAGAGAGAGAGAAAAGAGATGAGAGGAAGAGGGCAAGAAAAGGAATTGGCCAAAGCCAAAGGTTCATCACCAAAAAGCGTTCAGCTCATACCACCCATTTTGCTGCAATTGCTACTGCATTTGCTGGGGTCACTGACCAATTCCTCCTCTGAATAACAGCATCATTTCTCTTCTTTTGGTGCAAATCTAAGAAAAACAGTCATGCTCTGGAACACAAACAAAGGCTACCTGTCCCTTCCTTGGTTATGGAAATGGGGGTCAGCCTTTTTATTTTCAAAGGGGGCAGAGCTGGAATGCTCCCTGGCACACCACCAAAAAGGAAATATCTGCTTAAATATTTGACAGGAAGAGAAAAAAAGAGAAGAGAGGAAACAAAGCAAAGGGGGATGGGGAGAGGGAATTTTTATTTCATGCAGAGGAAAAGGGATGCATGGCAAAGGAAGCCATAGCTCACCTCTGCTGGGCTGTACTGAGCTTCACCTTCAGGAAGTGAGCACCTTTTCCTTACACCACTCCACTTATTTTTCTCCATCCTAGCTCTCTAAAGACTAAAGAGCTTTTCCTAGTTGAGGAAAATTGAACAAAAAGCCACCGAGCACCACGTCCCTCAGCTAGACATGTGTGTTTACCTAAGACACACTTATCTTTTTTCTGTGGTAGGTCAAGCCTTACAAGCACTTGGACTCACCTGACAACTTCCAGATCACATTAAGCAGCACTTCAGAGAAAAAATAAAACAAAACAAAACAGAAAAAACAACTTTCTGAAAACATTTTGGAAAAAAAAAGAAAAGAATTTTGAAAAAAATAAAATTGCAGGGAACAAAAAAGACATTTTTCAGAGCTAAAGGGTAAGACAGTGTTTGATAATGCAAATGATCAAAGTCAGGATTTGGCCAACATCATCCAACCATAATTATTTATGTGAAGGCCATCAAAATCAATAAACTGTTTGGATTATCCACAGCTTTTCTGGACAACCTGTTCCCATGCCTCACCACCCTCATTGTAAAGATTTTTTTCCTAAGATCTGATTTAAATCTACCCTCTTTCAGTTTAAAACCTTTACTCCTCATAATTCTCCCTGACATAGAGTTCCTCCCCATTTTTCCTGTAGATCTCCTTTTGGTATTGGAAGGTTGCTATCAAGTTCCCCCAGAGGCTTATCTTTCCTTCTCCAGGCTAAATAACCCCAACTCTCTCGACCTGTCATCAGAGGAGAGGTGCTACAGCACTCTGGTCATCTTCATGGCCTCCTCTGGACTCACTCCAACAGGTCCATGTCTTTCTTACACTGGGGACCTGAGAGCTGAACACAATGGTAACAAGTGGTAACTCACGAGAGCAGAGTAGAGAGGGGAATAACCTCCCCTGACCTGCTGGCCACAATGCTTTTAATGTAGCCCAGGATGCTTTCTTGGCTGGAAGCGCACATGGCCAGCTAATGTCCAGGTTTTCATCCACCAGCACCTCCAAGTCCTTCTCTGCAGGGCTGCTCACAATCCACTCATTGCCCTGTCCAGGCATTGTCTGGGATTGTCTTGGTCCAGATGCAGGATCTTATGCTTGGCCTTGCTGAACTTCATGAGGTTCACATAAGCCCAGGTTTCTAATCTCTCAAGGTGACTCTGGAGGGCATTCCTTCCCTCTAAAATATCAGTAGGTGATAGCTTGGTGTCATCAAAGATGACAAAAAAGGGGGTCCAAGTCTTCTGCTTTCTTTGGTGTACTCCATCTGACTGACCAGCACCATAAAATTGTTTTACTCAGGTCATGCCTGAATAGAAAGCCACCCCTGAGTACCCAACACCATTTCCTTCAGTACCTGCTGATTTCACAGCAGCTGAGGAACTCCATGATTTCTCCAGGGCTCAGGGGGTAGAGATACAGCAAAGTAAAAAGTCTGGAAGACAAGTATTGCAAACAGTGGGACAAGAGTTCAAAAAATGCAGCATTCTGTTCCTGTTCTTTGACAGCTAATGTGCACTTTAACTTTTAAACAGAAGATGTGGGGAGACTGGCTCAAATCCTCCAGTTTGGCTTCTCCTTTCTACTACACCACTGCAAACATGCATATACTTTGTGGCCCCATAAAATCTTTACATTCACTCAGGTCACTGCAGGTTTAGTTTTACAGTGTTGGAGGCTCCAAATAGGACTGATCATAAACAGCTGCTTCTGTTTTTAACTAAGAGGGGAATCTTTTTGGTTTATTGCTCTGTGGCCACTGAGTACTAGCACTGGAGAGCTAGTCATCCAAGTTGCCTTGGACTTATTTCTCAAAATATGTTGGGTTGGGGTTTTTTTCAGTACATGTTTGTTTACCAGTGTGGCTCCAGATTGTTGGCTAAGATTTGTAGACCCCTGGTGTAGCTACAGGAAATATTTCAGAAGTGTTCCTTTGCTGAGAAATCTGCAGCTTAAATAACCAATCTCTTTCCATGAGGCTTCTGCACCAGCTAGTTGGCTTCTCTCTTCTTCCCCTTCTCCCCACCTCTCTTAAGCCATAATTTGGTGATAAAGAAGGTATCACCTCTGTAGGTGTTGGTAGCAAGGAGACTGTCATGTGATGCATAGCGCAAGTCAAACTTTCACCCTTGCAATTCTTGAGCTGTTTCACTTGGATTTCTATTTGTTACTTCCTGTGTATATTTTCTTCAAGCAGTAGATGTCTGCCTGTGCTTGTACTTCACAGATCAGACAGGAACCTCCTAATTGACATGAGGAAGAACTGGAAATTCTGGGGGTGGCCACAGTTGTTGGCAGAGTTCACACATTCACTGATAAGCTTTCCAGGAAAATGTACCCTACAGCTTGTTCTGGCCTGAAACTTGCCAGGTACTCCTGAGTACAGAGTCTTCTGCATCCCTTCATCCTTGACCAGATTTTCAGGAGAACTCAGTGCACTCAGATGTAACATTTGTGGTTTCATAAAAGGATCCTTTGGAAACCTGGCATATATTTTCTTGCAAAGATGGACTCTCTTGGAAATCTGGTCTTAACAATCATGAAAAACTCTGGAAAAATTACTTCTGCTTCTTTTGACACAAATTGTAGCTTTTGCAGGTCCTGCAAGCTCCAGTGCAGCTCTTTCACTGGAGCTCTGCAAGGTGATGACAAAAACTCAAAATATCCTTTTTTTTTCATCCAGAGATGTAGGGGTTCCATGCACAGAACCGTATCAAAACCATGAAGTTCCAGTCCTAACTCAGCTGAACTTTCAAAGCTGCTTGGAAACCTAATTCACATAAAACTTTATGGGAACTGGACATCCAAATTCCCTAGGTGGCTTTGCAAAACACAGCTGTAACTAATTGCTATGCAGAAAGGTTTGGGGGGAAGATTTTGATCTAGAAAAGGAGAGAGATATTTGAGTGCCAAAAAAGCTTTTGCAATAGATTCTCACATGGAATCCACACAGCCAATTCTGGGCTATCTCGTCAATGAAGTAAATGGAGCCATTTTGCAATACCTAATCCTCTCTCTGTAACACTTCATGCACCTGCAGAGGTTATAAACTAAGTGGGAGAAAGAATTTCTTTTGCCGAGTTTCTAGTAATCCTTGCCGCCGCAAACTCTGGGGCTGAAAGGTTGAATAAATCAAAACGACTGATGAACAATTCACGCCCAACTCATTCCCATTGAAGAAATTGTCACATTCCATCAGTGAGGCTGGTAAAATCTGTGACCATCTCAACCCTTATCAAGCCTTAATTTCTTCTTCCTGTTTTGGCAATAATTTAACGTTAAAGGTCACAGACTGAAATGCTCAGTCAGGAAGCTGAGGAGTTCTGATTTAATAACAACATTATTTAGCCCCACGAAGCCCCACTTAGTATTTTCACCTCCTTTGTTCCTTTTCAAGACCATGATCCATCTTCCACTGAAGACAATGGGAGCATTTCCACTGAATTTAATGAGACTTGGATCAGGCCTAAATGTCAGTATTACTCTATTAATATTTATGCTGTTGGAAGTATGTCAGAAAATATACAGGATGTGCAGAGTGGCTGAGTGAGCGATGAGAATCATAAATTTTCCTGACAGCCACTTCTTCACAAATCCTTAACATTTCTAATCTAACCACTGCAGTAATAAACTAGCAGGATTCTAACCTTCTCCTCTTACTGTACAAACCTTTCTCCCACTGTAATATGTCTAAGTTGGCTCCAGAGTTGAAAAACCATATGTGTTGCAACTCCCTATCTAGCTCATGTCTAGTCTCTCTTTCTCTCTCACACACATATATAAGAAATTGAAACTGTTATTTTAGAAGTTGCACATTAAGTGGTCAAAATTAAAAGGTTCTCAAAACCGACAAGCTGCATGATTTACTGTGTTTAAAGATCCTTAGCTTAGCAATCTTCACAGCCTTCAAAGCAGAGGAGCTGAGCACCCAAACCTGTTACTGCAAGGCTCACACAAACATGACAAGTGGCAACTGCTCTGAGAAGGTTTCTCCAGGCTGTTTTCCTTGGTGTTTCCTCTCAGCGTGAGGAAAGGGCCAAGTAGTGTGGCAACAAGCGGAGCCTGCTGGCTTGCCACGGGAATGCCTGTTCACTGCAGGGTGTGTGGCAACCACAGTGGTCAGACCCTCTTCACACAGCTACTCCAACTTCCCTGTTGCTGGAGAAGTGATGGGCAAAACAGCCCCAGAGGCCTGAAATTTCTGTTTCCTTTGAATAAGTCTCCAGACGGTCGGATTCCTCCCTGCCTCACCGCCCCTTCCCAGTGAGCTGAGCTTGCCTGAGTGGGTGGAGGAATGCGGGCAAGCTCGCAGCATAATAGTCAACTGACCACCAGAGCTGTAGAGTAAGGTCACTGGGGAAAAACAGCCATTGAAGAATGTGGCTGAGCTATGCCCCAGCTATGCAGGAGGAGGCTTTGTCTCCTTTGGCATGCTGAGCCCGACTAGGGCCACAGACAGGATGGCACTGAGAAACAGGCAGGAGTTGCTCCAAAGGGATGACCTGGAAGGGGTGGCTGCCAGATATGTTTGCAGGACATCACCTCCTAACGCTGCTTAGCTGCCTGGTTTAGAACTGAAGCATAGAATGAGAAAAAATGGAAATTAGGTAGGTAGAACATAAAAAGGTTAATAAAAGGTAGTTCTGTGGTACTCCTGGAGATACACTGCTTCCAGTAGCCAGATAAACTCACTGCAGATTAAGAAATACACTCCATGCTAAGGGACTAGATCAAGCATGGTTGAGGTGGAGAGGGACCTTTTGAGGGTATCAATCTGCCCTACTCAAGCAGAGTCACATAGAGCAGGCTGCCCAGATCAATACAGTGAACTTCAAGAGACAGCTGTTCAAAGTGAGCAGCTTTTTTGTATCTGAGTGGTGATCTGTTCCTAGGGACAGCATCCTCTGCTCCCATCAAGCCAGCAGTCCAGTTTCTCAGCTTGAGTTTATCAATCCAAAACCTCAAATCTGAAGGATCCGCTCCTTGAGGGACATTTTTGTCAGTGCAAACATGATGGTTCTGACCATTTCTCATGTTGCTAAACAGCAACATATGCAAAATCAAAATCTAAGCATTGAGGCTGGAATTTTCATCAAATAATAAAAGACTTCAGACACCAGAAGTCCTGACATGCTGGGCAGCTTGCACCAGTATGGTCCCTTTGAACTTCCCACAAAACTGGCTTTTGCAACGTTACTTTTAATTTCTGCAAATATAACAGAGCAATCAGTTCCACAGTGCCTTCGGATGGGTGTTTTATCATTCTGATGATGGGTGAAAAGGCAGGAAGCAGAGGGACAGGATGGAATTTTGAGCATGACCCAAGTCCTGCCAGGACACAGGGGAGGGACACTTTCAGAAAAAAGAGAAGCTTTGCCATGGGGGAAGTGGACTGCCTTGCCTCCATATCCTGCGGATCCAAACTTCCCCCTGAGCGTGACATCTCTTATGAAAATATGCATGCAGACTTCTCCAAACTGCTTCCTGCTCCACTCTGGCAGAAGGATCAGTTCTTGACAGTCTGAGATGTTAACAAAAAATAGGTTTAGCCCTGCCACTCAAGCCATGTTAGTGCAGTGGAAACGAGGGAAGAATCATGCCTAATATTACATTTTGGCTGGAGATTTCCTGTGGAAATCTTTGACACAAAGAAAATAAAGTGTTTGATGAGATGTGTCACAGAAAGTATCATCTATCCTGATTGCTTGAAACTGAAGATTCAAATAATGGCAAAAAACCCCACAATGGTTCATATCATCTGGGCATGAAGTTTTTCCTTCTTTCCTCTACAGAGCCAGCATATCCTTTAGGAGAAGGATCTCAGACTAGTCTTCTTCTCTGTATATCTCTTAAAATACACTGGTGCTTCACAAAAGCAGTTTTTGGTCTTTTTCCTCTTTTTTTTTCCTTCACATGGAAAATTGCCATTTTATGGATCTCACTTTGGAGCATCTTACAAGGGCTTGACTCAGAAAACATAAAAAGCACTTCAGCAGTCTTGGCTGAAACTAATTCAAATTTTGACATGTGCTTATGTGACTGGGGTTAGTATTTCAGGTACTAGAAAAGTTTGTCATTTAGGAACCCACAAAGTCCTTGTCAGGCCTGAAATTGTAGCAAAACTTCAAATTTGAGGAATTTTGGCCCAGTTTTCAAACTTGTGTTGAGACAAACTCAACATTTACAATCACTCTGGGACACCAGTAGCTCTTTCAGAAACTTTTCTTTTTTTTTTTTTTTTTTTTGGTTAGGAAACATAACATGCTAGGAATTTAAACAAAGGTGGTGTATCAGCAAATGACTCTCACACAGTGTGATCTCATCTCCCAGCCATGCAACATTTGGGAACAGGCGTGAAGTTTCTTGTCCTTTAGCAACAGACCAACATAGTAGACAATAGTTAAAATACCCATACAGTTTAAAACACTAATATATCTCTCAAACCTGCCACCTCCCTTCCTTTCCCACCCTACAGAAGATAAAAGTGGACTATTTGTCATCTAATAAAAGTTATGTGAAGCAGAAGGAGGCATTTGGGCAATCATTTCTGATTTAGACATGGAGGCAAATACTCAGCCCATAATTTTTTAAACATTAACTTGATGAGAGTATCACCAGGATCATCATAAGCTCAATTACAATCTGGACAAGATTTTGGGGAGTTCTTAGAAGGGCAGCTGGAACCACATGGCCCCAAGGAGTCTTGATCAGGAAGAGCAAGCAAATTCAAGCCTGGATGCACACCAGGAGTGTGAGCTGGTGATCCAGTTTCACTTATCAGCCTGCATGTGATATTTTAAACCTTTCAGACCAGGGATTGTCTCTTATTGTGTGTGAGATGCAAAGAACAAGGGGAACCTGATCTCTGGGCATCTTAAGATCTATTGTAATACCATTCAAAAAATAAAAAAGTTTTTCTGCTTTTTCTGAGATTCTGCTCTGATTTGAGACTTGAGCTGGGATAAGCAGAAGTTCAGGGAAATAACACAAATAAGAAAAAAAAAGCAGAAGATCTAATGAAACATGGTATCCTTGGTATGTTTGCTGAGACCAGGAAGCTTTTCCCATGAGTTTTTCCTAATATCTTCTCTCTATGATTTTTTGTGTTTGAGTAAGTTCTGAGATTAGTGCCCATTAGAGGGAAATGTCTCTTCATCAGCTCCAAATTTCATTATGTCTGTAGAAATTGGATTATCTTTGAAATCTCTACTCCCTTCACAAATTAGGACGGAATCAGCTAAAGAGTCCTTAGGAAGGAGATAGAGGAGCAAGCAGGATCACGAGGTCATGCACAATACACATTCACATTAAACTTATTTCCTTAGAAAACTGGCCAGTAAAAACATGCAAAATACTTTCTCAGGTCTTGGGTGCTGGAATTAGATCTGTTCTGTTTGCCTACATTCACCACCCAAAGTGACAGGGTTATGAACATGCCCACTAATGCACACTGCTGTGAGTTGTGCCTGGTTATCTTCTTCAGAAAGGGGATCAGGCCCTTGATCAAAAAGCTGAGGTAGATGTAGAAAATAAAGAGTGGCCTTACTGAGCCAGACTGAAAGTTTAGCTAACTGGGTATCTTGTCTCTAGAAGTGGCCACAAGAGGAGGAATAAAGTTCAGCAGACATATTTGCTACTTTTCTCCAGGGTTCACTTCCAACAATTTTTACTCAGCAACTTCTTAAGAATGAGATCACTACAAAAACAGCAATCTCTACAGATTTCTCTTCAATGAGCTTATGTCAACTTGCAAGACAGAGAGGTTTGCTGTGATATGAAGTTTTGCTGTGTTTCCTGAAGACATGGGCTATGTCTCCTGCAATGTAGCACAGGAGAAAAATCTCAGAGGCAGCACAGAGCAAAGCAGCTTTAACAACCCTCAAAAGCTGGACTGGGTTCGAAAGCATTAAGCCTCCACAGTCTTTCAGACACTTGACAATTTATGAAGATGTGAATAGGTGCTGCCCTTTTGTATTTAAATTCTTTCCCTGGATTAGACAAACTAAAGCAGCTAAAGGATTCTCATCCCAATGTAGCCTGCACCTACAAAGCGTTTTCCTGGCACAACCAAGCTGGTCGAAACTGCGACTCCCTGCTGGACTTCAACGCACGTAACCAAGCGCGTAAACCTCTGGAGCAGAGACCTGGCTGTGATTCAGTCACAAAGCAGACACGAGCTCTGAGCACCTACATTTGCTTTTTGCTTGTTTCCCACAAGCTTCTCCCCAGACAGGGCTCTGACCCAATTCTCACTGAAGCCCACAAAGGCAGCCGACCGGCTCTAGGAGCTGGATGGCACCCTGCCTGAGTGAAATGCTATCCTCTGTCTCACAGCTCCAGGCTCCTGCCCCTGCAGCTCAAAGCCACCCTGACTTCTGCATTCCCCCCCAGCTTAGCGGGATGACCAGCGCCAGCCCTGGCACAAACAAAGCTGCTCAAATCCAATGTCACCACTCACGCAGGGCATGATTGCCACCATCCCCTGGCACCCTGACCTCTCCCTCCCAGCCAGCTGCAAGAGTATGCCACATCTTGTGCCCACATTTTCTTTCCTAAGGAAGCCCTCAGGGGCTTCTTTGGCACAGTCCACACTGGTAGTGAACAGCTCCCTTTGGCTTCCATGTTTACATCCTTGTGGTTAATTTGAGAGAAGCCTTTTATTTTAGACACACACACACCCCAACTCCCTCTGCAGGGGGAGGGGGGGAAATGTGACCTTTAAGATTGTTTATACCAATCAACAAGAAGCCCTCATGCTGCCGGATTCCAAGAAACATGAAACCATCTTGGAGCTTGGAAGAGGGAGGGCAGCACGGGCAGGAGAGGGAGCAATCAAGGTCAGGAGTTCACAGACAGGATAAAGCAGGAGGCAGGATGAGCAGGAGAAGTGGCAGGGCATGCCCTCTCCATTCAGAGAGGCAAGGCAAGCGCTGGCAGCTCCATCCACCATGTGTGGCACACCGGCATCCCGGGGCAGGGAGCCGACATCCCAAGGCAGGAATGAGCTGGCTGGGGTGGCCTTGCAGAATGAGGGTGGCCATTTCATCCTCAGAAATGCCTCATAGGTCTTCTGCCAGCCTTGCAGCATTTCACTGAGGACCAAGAGTGATCCAGGACGAGGAGAAATAATTGCAGTCCTCTTATGTACTCTGGTGCCTGCTGTGATGAATAAAGTGTTTTTGACAAGACAAGGAGAAAGATGAAAATATTTTCCCACTGCTGAATACAAAAGTAAATAAATAAGTAAACAGACAAGCATTCAAATCCAGGAATTTCTTTTCATTGCCAGCATCAGCCTTTAAGGGAGTAGCACCACAAATTTTTTCCTACCATTATACTGAGACAAATGAGCAAAGGTTGTGGTTTCAGGGATCCAAACTTCAAGTGCCCTAACAGGCAGAGGAAGCACCGGATTGGCATGAAACCCGCAGGTGCCTTGTGCATAAAATGCCTGAACTGACAGAAAGGAGGACTTGCTTCAACTTCAAAGGCGGTAGCACCACCATCGTAGTAGGTTCAAGACTGAGTCATTGAGGGGAGGAAGAAAAAGGGCAAAGCATCAATAAAAACCATGGGAGCACAAATGCGGTGGGATAGACTGAGATGCTGTGATACAGCACACCACTTTTGGGCAGCTGGCCTAGCTCAAGGCAGGGCTTTTCGGGACAGAGGTACATTTCTTCCTTTGAGTTCTCTCCCTAAACAACACATCACAGTGGTTGTCAAATTCAGCCCCAAGGTTTCTGGCATGAAGTCAGGATTTTGACAATTTCAGTGACTTTTCTGTGGTCAGAGCTCTCTATGACTCTATATTATTTTAATTACAGGGCTGTGTCTTGTTCTCATTTACACATATCTTCTCCATTGGGTTACACAATACAACCAGAGGTGGCATTTGGCCTATACATTTTATTTTGTATGTTTTATGCCCAGATTCATTATTTAAGACCCATTAGATGCATTTGTTTCTCAATTAATAAACCTCAGAAAATATATTTAATTAAAGACTGTGGTTTTTTAACAATCATGCCGCTGCTCCTCTAGTAGCACTCGAGGATTAAATAAGACTGTTAAGTAGTTGTTAACTAGCAATTGGTTACTGAAACACATGAGGTTTTTGTCTTCCCATTACCGAGGCTAAAGAAACGATGCTTCTACAACCACATTGATATTGCCCATCTGAGTTCTCATTTCAAGGCACATGCTGAATTTGAAACCACCACATGGATTTCTCACCCATACCTTCAGCAGCATTGAGCATGCTGTGAAGGAGAAAAGCAGACGGATGTCACAGCTGGCCATGCAGACATCAAAAGTAATTATCTTTTTTAAAGACAATTAGTTCGTTTTTCTTGGGTTTTTTTTTTTTCCCCTTCCCTTTCTGTTTTCTTAAGCAGTGCTACCACAGTTTTTCAGTCAGTTAACACAGGGCTTTGACAGCATCTGGGATTTGTGTGCTAGGACAATTACCCCATGCAAGCCCTGCACAGCTGCACTGCTGGTGGAGTGACAAATGTACTCACTTTCCTTGCTTAAACAAACTACCAGCAGTCTGTTTATGAATATGAGCCTGTAGGTAACATTTGTAGGCTAAGGCCAGTTATGTAATCTATGATACTTATGTCCATTCCTCTGCCAACATGCTGTCTGCAATCTGAAAGATGTTTCTGTTCTATTCTGACATTGTCTCATCAATGAAAGAGATTTGCAGGAGGGAGAGAGCTGGCCTATGAAGCCAGCAGTTACTTGCTCTTCCCTGGGTCCTGTTTTCAATATAAGTGCTTGGTTTAGGTTATTGTTCCTCCTTTTTTCTCTTCATTCATTCTGGCATTCTGTTCAGCCATGCAATTGGAGCTATTCAACTCAAAGATACAAAGGATTCATGAAAATGCTTAAAGGGCAAGCTGGGTTGCTCATCGACACGGACTGTGTGTCTTGTTTTATATGACTTAGGGAATAGTAGCTCCTCTGAGAAATCATTCTCCATTCAGATTCTCAGGAAATGTGCCCTGATGGGATACAAATGAGACAAATGAAATGCAGACAACTCCTTTTTGGCTACAGATCCAAGGAGGCCCATGCCACATGAATATCTTTGCTCAGATGCCTTCTGGTTTTTTTCCAGCTCAAGAATTACTCCTACCTACCCAGGTCTGTAAGCATCACCTGTTCTTCCTCTGACTGCTGCACGACCAAGACAGCAAGGGAAACCTGGCATCTCTTCCTGGGTTTTAAGGCCCAATTTTCAAAAACCTTTGAAACTCACAGTAGTCCAGTTCTAGGAGTCAGCTCATCCTCACAAATGAAAATGCAGATTCAGCCTGCCTAAATATTACCAAACTCCATGTAAGCAGAGTTTCCCAGTTGCTGGCAACAGCTCTTCGGAAGTGCCTGTCAAGTAAGAAATACCAGGCGCAAAAATTCAGCTGGAAACCAGCGGCAACCTCGTGAATTGCCACTTCTGCTTCCCTTGCTATTTTGGCTTCTCTCATAGCATTGGAAAATCAAAAGGAAACAACGTCAAGGAAAGAACTCAAATAAACACAGACGTTGACACAGCAAAAATCAGGTTCCTCCTTGTTCCCAAGACACTAAGATACCAAACCCAGAAGCATACTCTTGCTATTCCAACAGAAACATTTAAAGGAAAATTTTTCTCCATTTCATGATACTTGTCCATCTTATCATGAGATAGCATGTACCCCTATCAGAGAAAGGTTGGGACAGAAAGGTCAAACACTATCTTCCCTTTTACTTTTTACTCCATCCTTATGCCCCCTTTAATTCAAGCATCAGGAGGAGACATGAGAAAAACTTTGTTATTTAATGAATATTTTGTTGCAAGAACAAGGATGTCCTGCTCACATTCCCTCCTCTATCACAAAAATTACAATCCTAAAGACACCTCCTGAAAGAATCCTGTCTAAACAGAATATAAGTACAAAAAAAAAAAAAAGTCAGCATACTAATACAATTTTCTACAAAACAGAGTTTAAAATCCCCCAAAAGCAGGACCAGACCAGGGACTTCAGTGCAGAGTTCAGCCCACTGTTGAAGCTGAAAGCTTTTCACACAATGTAAAGATGGATAGTCAAGTCAAACTAATGTAAAGGCAGATAGATAGCAGTCTGGTCATGGCCAAAATCTGGTTCAAACCCTGGAAACCAAACCCACAAAGGACTAAAACAAAAAAGCTAATGATAAATCAAAGCTACCTGATACCTCCCAAGCTCAACAATCTTTACAGTCAGTGAAGGGGCTTAGAGCTGTACTTTCTTTGTGGCCATATTCTTAAATGACCAGTGTAGGTAAAAGAGTTTATTATTCCCAGACTATGACAAATATCCTAGCTGCAACCACAGCTGTAAAGACACATGATTATTTTGGGCATTCATCACCCACCTGACTTGAGCCTTGTGTCTCATCACCCAAGTAGGGGGTGCAAATCTCATTATAACCACCAGAGTGAGTCATGTGCTACATCTTTTGTGCATGTCCATTACATTCAAGAATAACTTCCCAGCTCTTCCCGAGGGAATGGCAGCGATTGATGGACACCTCTCTTTGATCTGGGGAGTTCTTCCTCTACCTCCAGTTTGTCTCCAATTGTCTCCAAGGTCATACTGTCAGGACAGGGATGGAAAACCCCTCCCACCCTTGCATATGAATCTCATCTCCTATCCTCAAAAACCACAGGCTGCACATGTTTGCTGTTACTTCCAGATGTGTCCACAACTTGAAAGCAGCGATTTCAGAAGGGAAAAAACCTTTAGAGCTAGTGGAGCTAAGTCCCCCTTCTCCTCCCTCTCCTTCAGCATCAGTCCAGGTCATCAACTCAGGCAACACCCAGCAGTTCCAGGGGACTCAATAGCTCCCCACGGAAGCATCTGCACGTGGATGGATTAGAGACACAATGCAGCTCCTTCCCATTACACTTAAAGCCTCAGTCTCAGCTTACTGTCTCAGAATTTACTCCTAGAGATCCTTGGCTAAAGCCCTGCTAATGGATATCTAACAAGAAGTCATTTTGGTGTCCTTCCCCCTGCTGGAATGAAACAGAACAATAGAAGCGACAGCATCGACGAGGATTTGATTGCCTCGACAGATGCAGCAGCACGTACAACACTCATGTGTCTTACTCCTAGTGTCCTCACCCATGCAGCCCTGGCAAAGGGCTTTGTCACAGAGACATCTCCAGCCCCGGGTTCTTCTTCAGTAGCCAGACTGGGGGTGCCTTTTCAGTGGCCAGTCATGGGGATTGTGGTGGGTAAGCACACAATGTCACTTCTGTGTGGCGTTTAATTTTCCCTTGGAGGACAAAAGGAGGAGGGAGAAAGGAGACGGCCTGAGCCTGACTCACACCAACACCTGGAGCATTGACTCCAGAGCTAATACTAGAGAGCTGCTAACACAAGAAGGGTTTGTCATGACTTTTGGGAGTCCTTTTCAGAGTGGCTCTCTCCCCCATCGGCTGGTGACAGCCCACCCCCTCCACACCCTGTGCTGTGGGAATTTAATTTAGAAGCCAACTTTGCCATCTGTGGACTACCCCATGCTGGGAAAACCCTCAGCTGGGGAGATCTGTCTTTGCGGAGTGGCACAAAGAAATTAGAGCGTGGGAGAGAACAGGAACCTAAGAATCCTTCTAAGTCCATAGCATATTTCTCCATGCATCTCCCAGATGCCACCTCTTCCACTCAAAGTACCTAAATGTGTCCTATAGTGATGTCTGCTGTTGACATCAGAGGAGGCTCAGAGCAGCACTCCTGCTGCTGCCCTCAGCTGAGTCACGACTCATGAACAAAGGAGATTTTGACCATTGTTATTTTATTATTTTCATTATTTCATTCATCATCTTAATTTCTTTCTCTCACTCCTGGCCAAAAGAGGAAGAAAGACATACACACACAAAAGAAAAGGAAAAAAAAAAAAAACACTCCAACATGGTCCACATCTGGAAACTGATTTCCCAACCTCGGAACAAAGAGCTCTGAAATTGTGGCTCCAAATCTCCCGTTTGTGTTCTCCCATTATGTAAAAAGTCCTATAATAAAATCTAATGGAGAAAAAGCCCAAAAGCCAGCAAGAATTATTTGGAATTTATTAGCAAACAAGATCCATTTGGAAGTCCTTGTAGAAGTGTACGCTGAACTTCCAAAGTTATTAAGCGCAAGAAAAACCTGTAGGAGCATTTTGGTTCCAGAAAAGTTCTCCCTATAGATCAGGCTTGGCTTAAATCACTACTTTAATCCCAGCTGAACTACTGTGCCATTTCTTTTGCTTTCCATGTTCAGAAAAATCACTCTTTTCTCATCCCTGTATAGTTTAGTGCTATACAGGGATACTAAAGGGAGAAAAAAGAAAATAAACAATTCCAGAAATCATAATTTTTCAGCAAGGAAAATGGGGACAAACAATTATTAAGAGAGCTTAGGACATTAGTCATTTTTGACAGCAGAAATTTTCTTAGAATGGGTTAAAAATCCACTCTGACACTTTTAACAGAAAAGAATTTTGCAAGTCAAATAAATGTTTGTGTGGGAAAAAATATTCAAACACATTCAGTTTTTAATTTGAAAACTGTAACACCAACCATAGCATTTCAATGGAAAGAAAATACATGCATTGTTGAGAAATGGTGCAGTGCACCCCACTGGGACAGAAAGAAAAGGATTATTAATTGAGAATTGTGGAGGAGAGGATGATTATTTGAGGGCTTCAAAAGCAGATGCTTCTCTAACCTGTATTCTCATATAGAGAGACACCCAAGAGCCACGTGTAGTTTGGCTTCCATTTCCACCTCGGCCCTCCTGAATGGTAACCCAACATACTGGCACTACACCAAAAGCTAGGATTGTCCTCATGTACGCCATGAATTTGTCATCTAGCTCCAAGCCAAAGTGACCTAGGAAGAGGCAACACACCTGGATGCACATGAAGGAGTCTACATTGTTCAGCAGCCTTCTGGTTATAAACTCTTTCCTCGCTCCTCTCTTTTCTTTGATGTTACTGTGCTTATGTTCAGCGCTGAATCATTGGACCGCGCCTTTCATCTGGACCCTTGGGATGCATTATAGCCATGGAAAGAGAAAGGCACCACTTAATAACACTTTCCAAGTACAAGGGAGAGGAAATTCCTGGAAAATCAGGTTAAGATTGTCCAAAAAACTTCTTCGAAGAAACATGGCAAACTGTATATAGCTATTTATGGTGAAGATGGAAGTTAGACTAGCCTTGAAGGCAAGAGGCTGCTGTCCAGACAGAGCTTTTAATCATTATTCCAGTTAGGCACTGAAAACTAAACACATCATAAGTAGCTGGGGAATAAGGGCTATTCCAAATAAATAGTCTCATTATTCTGCAGGAACTGCTCTAGCTCATATATGTTTACCTACATTTGTATTTTAAAAGAACCAAGGATCCTAAACTCAAATTCTGAATTGAAGAATTTGAATTCTGAAATCAATCTTCTTTCTCCATGCACGGAATTACTCAAATAACAACTGAATTGTTCAAAACATTTTTTAAAAAATGAACAGTAGTTTTTCTTCAAAAGAAAATAAATTTACAAGCATTTTCTCTTACCCTTCCTCAAATTTTTCTACTTTTTAAGTAAAAACTCCCACAAATGCAAGAAACTTCTCCAGCTTTGTTTTTCTACATTCTTCCTCTGTTGCCTCACTTTCCATGGCAGAACAGAATAAAAAATGATGAGAAGGTGTGTGAAAAAAATAAAGAATAGTTTACCAAATATTTTCATTTGTGTCTTTTAAAAATGGAAGCTCTCAGAGCTGTTTTCTACTGCTTTTCTGAGATGGTTTTCATTTTTTGCCTTGCTTGCATTTTACTGTCAAATGAGAAAACTGAACTGGGCTCAAAAGCAGGAAACACTATTAGATAAGCTTAACACACACACACACAAACACAATGCATGCAAGAAATTCTTTCCAGCCCAGGTGTGGTCCAAGCGCTCAGCTCACTGAATACCCCATGCTATCTGTTTTTCTGTAAAACATTTTAATGCTGAATCTCAGAGGAGCCATCAGCCTCCATAACACATGGCCACAACCTCCTGTTACCAGCCCTACCTCTTTCATAGTCACCCTGCTCAGAGCAATGCAACTTCAGCAGAGATTATGCTCAGCCTCAGGTCTCCACAGTCTTCAGTCTCCTTCTCTCATTTATCAGCAGCTGAAACACATACTCAGCCCCCTGGTTTCCATCCCAAAGAACCAAGTTAAACAGGTGAAGAGAAGGTCTTGCATCTCTCCATCACTTCCCTGCACTACTGGTGTTCCACCCAGGATGCCAGCTCACCTCAGAACATGGCAGCCCTCCCTGCTTTACCCCAACTGTTTCAAGAGCCAGTCCATTTCTTACACTCCAGGTCTTGAAATCAGGGGAAATGTACAATTTTTATTAATGAAAAACATTTTCTTGCCTTCATGCATGCTAAGGGAAACTCAGAGATAACATCTAAATGCAGTTATAGGCTCCCAAACCAGGCAGCAGCTGTGAAGAAGCAGGTATATATTTCAGTCTCGTGATTGTTTCCATTCAGCATCACTGTTTCTCAAGACTTGACTCATTATTTTTTAATGTTGCCAAGGCTGGCATTACTGACCGTGAGCTCTGAGAAGTTTTGAGGATTTACTACACAAAAAGTGGGGGCTTAAGCTTGTGATGCTGAGCTTTTCAGTGCTGTGAGCAGGTCAGGTTTGTTGTGTGTCTCAGCAGAGCCCTGTCCCACCCATTCTTGCCCAAGCCAGCCCTCTCCCTCAAGGACTCATGTGGGGCACAGCAATCCTCCACGGGTGCAAAAGCAAGGCTCAGTCCTCCTCCTCAAAGGAATCCATGAGAATTTTTGCCTTTGGCATATTCATGGAGACAGGGTTTTGCCCAAAACACATACCAAGGGAATAAATAGTCTAGAAATATGATTTCTCTTTGCCTCATACCAAAACATTCATAGTAAGCCCAGGCGGCACTCCACAGCAAAACATTGGCAAGAGGAAATGCTAATAAAATACTAAGGCATTAAAAAACACCAGAAAAACTTCTCAGAAGAAACAAACATTAGAAGAATATGTTGCCCATTCAGTCAAAAAAAATGCTAACAAACTAATGCTGTCTCATGATGAATTTGAAATATTTACAGGAAGAGAGCACAGAATTTTGGCTGACAAACACAAAAACTATCTTCTAGCACAACTCTTTTTTGTGCAGAATAAAAGGGAAAGGAAACAGAAGAAGGAAAGTGGAAGAGTGAAGGCAGGGTGAAAGAAAGGGGACAACAAGCAGGAGAGGAATATGGATTAGGAAACTGATGCAAAAAGAAAACAACAAAAAACAAAGAAGCAAGGGGGATGAAAGGCAGTTCACACTAGGAAGACTTGCTGCTCCATAGTTACCTACCAGTAGCCAGATTCATTGACATCTCCCTTAGGCAAGGAACAGACTCCTTCACCTCTCCCACAAAAGAAGTGGAGACCTAACAGAGCCTGCCAGCAACACACACAAAACATTAGGCTGCCCAATGGGACAACTGGGGCCAAGTGAGTGGAAAGAACATGCCATTTATTAATTAATTTGGTCTATATTCATGTCATTAGAGATAATTACAAGAGTTGGTCCCACAGCCTGAGCCTTCCTCAGCCACTGATCCTTGTGATTCATAATGGACAGTTGCACAACACGGCTGTCAATGACTTCATCATGTTGCATGGAAAATCCTCTCTAGATGCGCGTGTGTGCAGTGACTCACTTTGACACCTTGGGCTGACATTTGCAACCTGGGCCAAGTCCATCAATAAGACAAAGGCACTTCTTGTGAGGATTCCAAGCCACTAGGTTGGGTATCAAACAATGGAGCACACAGGAGAAGGCACGAAAAGGCAGCCCTCAAATGTTCAGTTCATGTGTGCAACAGCCCAGAGCACTGGCACAAGAAAACACTCGAGGCAACAGCTCTTCTCTGGCAACAGCCAAAAAACTGGACTGCAGAGAGCAAGGCCTCTGCATAGCACTTAAACTCCACAAGTAGGAACATCCCAGAAAGTTCTCAAGAACCATGACAGGACTTTCTATTTAGAGAGAAGAAGATATTTCATAACTGAGAGTCAGCAGGAACAGCCAAGTGCTGCACAACAGCCTGAATGAGAAGAGGAAACATTATGTAAAATAGCACTCAGATGACACTTGGGAAGAATAAGGAAGATCTACCATAAATCCAGGCACATGGGATACAGGAACCTCCACCCAGGACTGTACACCAGAGCAGCCCTCTCAATCCATCTCCACCCTGGAGACAACACAAGAAATGGGAGCTGTAAACAGAAAATTAAATTGATGGTTTCTCCTCTCCTCTGGAGAGACTGGAACTGAGAAGATTTCTCCCAACTCCTTTGGCAGTCCTTTGTAAAATCTTTCAGAAAAATCAAAATCAAAAGAAGGATCTTGGAAGGAGTGGGTAGCATGAGCCCAGTATTGCATCCTACACGAAGAAAGCATGATGAACATAGAGATGCTCAGAGGGAGCACTAAGAGAAATATTTCAGGGAAATGTTTTCACTGACCAAAGGTTTGAAACAGTGGATGAACACAACCACCTTAGTAATTCTGGTGACTTGGTTCATTCTGGAAGAAAATAAACATAAGTGAGTAAAAATCAAGCCATTCAGTTTTGTTTAAGAAAAGCTGAATTTTCCATTTGAAATGAGATTTTTATCTTGCTATACACTTTTCTTTTTGTTTGTGTTAAGTCTAGAGCCTTGAATACTTCTGCATGGGAAAAAAAAAATAAAAAGAAGTCCTCAAAGTTTTCAGTTCATCGAGGAAGCCAGAAAAAGTTGCTTGATTCCTCCCAACTTCCCTGCCATTTCAGTCATCCACCCAATTCCCAGTCATCTCAAAAGCAGATGCACCTGTATCCAGGCATCCTGGAACTGAGGATGCACAAGAGAACTCACAAAAGCCTCTCAACCAAAAGAAACCTTCTGGGAAATGTGTAAGAGGTTGCAGGTAACAAAAAGAAACCCTGGGTTAATTCTGGGAAATGAGGCACAAGCAAAGCCTGTTGTAGGTGCTAGGGTTTGCTGCTTCCCTGGCTGTACCATCACAGATTCTCTCCCAGCAGTGCAGGGCAGACAGCCTGATGGACACACATGTCCTAAGAGAGGGTGGCCAAGCATCCTGCTGCTCCTCCACAGGCCTGCTGTTAGTAGGGCTGGACTTGCAGTTGTTCTCACCTCACTGTGCCACCATAACCATGGGGAAATGCCTTTTTCCATCTGACTTCAAATCCCCCAACCTGGCCTTGACCCAATGGGGAGAGAAATCACAACTGTTGATAACTGCATCTATTGGTTCACTTTTTCCAAGCTAATAGTGAGTCAAGGGCAAAATGTGGTCAGTCAAGGAGAATTACATATCACTTTAAGGCCTTCACACCTTTGTAAGGGCACACAAGAAGGCATGGCAGAGACAGTTCTCCCCCTTGTTCCCCAGAGCTGTACTCACCACAGCCACACCCATTTCTTTCTGCATCCCTCTGGCCCTGCTGCAAAAAGTGGCACCCATTCACGTGCCAGGCAAGCCATGCTGCTGCTTCCCTCACTAGAGCTACTTGTTACCCTAGATCAACACTAAAAAAGAAAAAAAATAAAATAGCTCTGCCTTGGGTATCATGCAGTGCATTCCAGTTCCTCCCTAGTCAGTGTTTGTGCAGTGGTTTAAATACGTGAAGAGTTACATAAATGCTAACTATTATTATAATGTTCCCCTCCTTCCAGTCAACTCCCCCTACAGACTCACAGAAACATTCCCCACCTCCCATTTTAGCATGTTCATGGCATCAGAAATTACCCTGCTTTCATTTACCCTGCCCTTTGCCATATGATCCTGGCCCTCAGAAGCTTTAAATAGTCTGCATTATTATGAAGGCTTGTTAGGACTTGTCCCTAATCACTCCAGGAATAATCCTTGATGGCTTGTTTCAGACTGTGTGTATGAATGTTTGTACAACCACAGGGCTCTGGCTTGCTTAGGTCACTCCTAGAAGGGGAATTAAAGATTTATGTTCAGTACAGGAGTGGCACATAGTGGGAACCTGTGTGGCAGTGAAACCATTGTTGTGTCTGCATACTCTGAAGTTCCCTTTAGAGAAGACCTGAAATAAAAATGTACATTTCAGCAAAGAACGGGCTGACCAGATTACGTGTTGATAGATCTCAAGCAGCAGAAATCAATCTGTCCTTTAAATGCCGAGCAGCAGAAATCAACCTGCCCTTTAAATTCAGGGACACTAAAAATGGTGCAGTCAATGCTTCCCAGAATTGTGCTCGTTACAGCTGGTCCCAGAGCTTGCACTGTTTGTCTGGTGCACAAGAATTCCAGCATTAGATACTGAAATATAAGCTCTCTGCTGGGGTTACAACCCCTGTTGTCTACCTTATGATCATGATATAAATTGGGAAAAGAGATAGCGAAATCTGGTGCTTAATAAAGCTATTTTACAAAAGCTGTCAATTATGAATTCAATGTCATCTGCAGGAAAAAATACAAAGCAGAGATAAATGTGCTTTTCTGGGTTGGTTTCCAGCTGCAAACTTGAAGAAAAACAAATCATGCAGTAGCATGACAACACCAAGACTCATGCCAGGTAGACTGCAGTGTGTATCAGGCAAGGCAAACAGATTGCCAGGCCTCTGTTTAGCAGGAGTCTCATTGGTCCACTGAGATAAAACGTCCGGTGTTTGGAGATTTTGCAGTCATACTACGACAACATTGACAACATTATCCCACCCACTACATTCTTATGACACCACAGGTACCAAAATGGTAAGTGAGAGGCAGCTGAGAAACACCTGCTAAAATAATACCATCACAACATGCCTTTGCATCACAGATCAGCATCCAGTTTCCCCAGCCATGTGGCCTTCATGTTTTTTGGATAATATTTGAGCATTTTGCAACATCACACAGTCTCTAGAACACTAGAAGAAGCATCTGAAGGAACTAAAATCAGAAGAGCAGGTTTTGGTGCTTGTCTTTTCATCTCTCAAACTCCTCAAAAGTAGCAAAGACAAAGACTACACAAAGCCTTTTGGAATCAGGAGATACTGATGTGATCATCATCAGGATGGTTTAGAGATTTTATCTGAGATTAACATCCTTAGCTTAGTGCTTGGTCAAACAGCCTCCCTCCCAGAAAAAAAAAAAAAAAAAATCCCCCAAAGGCAAGTTATTTGCAGCACTTCTATTTATTTAGCAGGCTACCGAGATGAAATCAGTGTTTAAGGAAAAGGGAACAAGAGAAGCTGCCTAAACGCCTGGGTGGGAAAAGGGCAGCAAATGGAAGGAAGTGCTACATGAAACCATGCAGACTAGAACTGGCATGGGAGCTAACCCTTGAGACCCTCAGTGCAGGGGTGCCCATACTGTAGGACAACTGAGGGGATCACAAGCTGCCAAACAAAGACATTTGGAAAATAAGGTGTCCATTCTCTTATTGGGGAGTTAGCTCACTCACAGCAATGTTCACCTTCTAATATGGTCATAGCAGGCAAAACTATGAAATAATACTAAGAAAACTCTTTAAATGGAAAATACTTGCATTGCTGTAATCCATAGGGGATTTTGCAAAGGAAATGTTATTGTTTTGCACAGCAGCCAGCCACACAAAGACAGGCAGGGGTGAATTTATCTTTTACCTAAGAGTACCCAGCAAAACCAGAGACCAGTAGGGAGGAGCTTTGACATTCTGATCTCAGAAAAAAATGCGGCCCTTTAGTCTCCTGGCATCCTAGGCCACAATTTGGGGTCATAAAAGTGGGAATACTCAGACTCTTTAGGAATGTGAATTTGTAACACAAATTCAGGCTCAAACTAAGTCATTGCAGAAGATGGACTTGGCTTCCTCATGGGCAGAACCTTCCGAGGGCCAGCACTGTCTGCCCTCCCTAAACAAAGGTATTGGCAAGCAGGGAAGGAACTCAAGCACACCTGGCACTAAAGCATGAGACATTTCTTCAAGAAGCAAAGTCAAACTTTGCACAAGGGTAAATGTGGAGCAGAGACCCACGGAGACACTGGCTCCTGACAATGCTGCAATGAGCAGGCAGTTACAGAAATTAAAGTGACTTACTCAAGCAAAAAAAAAATGTTCTTCATCATATGCAAAGAGAACCAAATCTGAAGAGGAGACAGAAAAGAGCTACCCCTTAAATAAACAAAGACACAAATACAAATAAACAGATCTGTGAAAGCAGGTCCTACTTCAAAGTTGGACCTTGAGGTGAAAAATACATTTAGAAGCAGTCATTCCTAGAGAAGCTCCCCTCAAAGAGGAGCCCGAGGACACTGGGAGCACAGCCTTATTCTAATGGATGTTCAAGTAAACACGCAGGGGGGTCCTCACACTATTTCACCATGTGGACCGCACTGAGATAGCCAAATTAGAAACTGAGACTCCCTGCAAACTCCAGAGAGGCGGGCAGTCATTTTTTGAACATGATTCAGAGCCCAGAGGGTAGGAACCTAGCTCCTGTTCTACTTATGTGGTCCAAACCACCCCCAGAGGTGGCTTCCCCTCTTCTTAGTCCACACTCAATGTTTAGGCAGCTGGACATAAGTTCCCTACACTAAATGGTGACTATTACACAATGACAGCAAATTCCTGAAATCTTCTCTATGTGGTAAGCATGGTATGAGCCCAGAGGGAAATAACAGAATCTGAGATGGGGAACCTGATGCTGCCTCATAGACTGGAATGGCAAAGCTGTAACAAACACTACTTTTCTTTATTTTTAAAAGAATTTATTTTAGAACTTGGATGAAGTCTAGCACACGTTAAAGATGGAAGAGAGAGAATCTACTTCTAGATTCTGCATCACTAAACATGCACATAAAACAGCCCTGTTTTCAAAAGGAGAGGGAGTAAAAGCTCTGCTAGTCCAGATGATAAAATCAGATCCCCTGTAGAGGTGCTATGGAGAGATCATACAATAACTATACACAAGAAACAGAAGATTGTACTGAGCTCAAAAGGACTAAAAGGTGTTGACTAAACCCATACAAACAGTTGTGGTGGACATGGTTGAATCTATATTTTAAAAAAGAGCAGTTTCAGTTCTGGATGTATCGAGCATCAGTTACTAGTACCACACAGCACATTAATTATTTTGCTGTAGTTAACCATTGCATTCTTTGCAGGTTATCAGCCACGAATGCCACATTCTCGTCCAGTATGAAAAAAATATATATATATAAATATATATATATATACAGGAAAAGAGAAGGTAAAGCTACAGAACAGGATTTTGCACATTGGACATTGTAACACCTTATCAGGCCCCAAACGAATGAGATCAGAAATGCCAGCTGGAACCCACAGGGCTTATCTGGGCACTCAGAAGCATGGGAAGAACGAGAGCCAGAGGGGTTTTATTCTATATGAATCCCTGAATGCTGCTGCTGTAGATAAGGAGCAAAGTCCCAAGTTCCACAAAGTCAATGACAAATCTCAGTTTGACTTCATTTGGGCTGGGATTTCCTGCCTAGCATCCAAGGGTAAAAACTACACTAAGCACAGGAAAAAGGCAGCTGAAACTACTGAACTTGTGCATGGCTCATGATTGCAATTGTTTTGCAGCCAGCATAAGCATACCTGCAGTAGATGAGGAAGGTGGCTGATGGGCAATTTGGGTTTTTTCCTTTTTGGTGGTTTTTCTTCTCTTGTTTTTTGAGGTGTTTTTTTGGGGGTTGGGTTTGGTTTTTTGTTGTGTTTTGGGTTTTTTTTGGGTTTTTTAGGGTTTGTTTTTTTTTTTCTTCAGCTTATAGCCTGCCTTGTTTTCTGAGGTTTAGAGCCAGACTTTTGGGGGTTTAGGGATCATTTTTGGTATATGAGAGTGTTACCCTGTGCATGAAGCAACAGAGATTAACTTGCCTGCTGTTGGAGGAGGTTCTCAAGGTCCTGGGGCAGGAGCCCCATGTCATGTGAGTGAGGGGCAACAGCAAACCCCAGCAATACACCAAGAGGAAAGCACTATTAGACACAAATAATAAAATTTAGATACAAATCAAAAAAGAGCTGCTAGAACAAATCATAAAATTTTAAAAGCAAGCAGCAATCTGCCAAAGCAATAGTCTGGCATCTCACACAGGGCACTGGCTTGCTAGAAGGAAGATCAGGGCTCACAGCAGAACTCTGCCAGGCTCAGTCTCCCTCAGGTGGAGGCTCACAGACCCCACTTGCTGGGGCTTGGCCACCCAGCTCCCAACAGGGACAACCCTCTGTCCAGGAGGAAACAAGAGAAGGTGTTCACGCATAAAAGAGAACAAACTCCCTATCCTTTCAAAGCATCCAAAATGTTTCAGGTCACACCTCCCAGAGTTAAGATGAAGACCTCAAAGATAACAACAAAAATAACACAGGTGCCATGGCCCAAGTATTAGAGTAAAAATCCCACCTCTAATTCAAGGCTAATATACTCTGTACTCAGGGGCCCTACTTATTGCCACATAAGACAACACACGACAAACTTTGACTTGCTGTTGGCATTGGGACAGCTTTCAGAAATGGCCCAAATTTCAAGGGAAAGAGAAGCCAGTACTTTTTCAGTTTCTTCTGCCTGTTTCTCATGGAACCTTGACTCTCCTATTACAGCTGTGACAGCAGAAGGAGCAACACCAGCACCCACAAAGGTGCTGCTGCCTGTGCCAGCAGAAGCCACAACAAGGCCAGCAGGGACACAGAACCTCTCCCACCTCTTTCCAGCCACCAGTGGCCTCCCAGCACATCCCACCCAACACTTCCCAGGCATGAGTTCTCCCTCGGCCACATCGCGGCTGCACAGAGTGCCAGCAGGAGAGACAGCAAGGGCTTGTTTTCACCTTTTGGTGGTGCCTGCTCTCCCTTGTGCGGGGTGTGTGGGCTTTTTACGGTGCCAATTAAGTGCACGCCGGGGCTGGGCTGGAGGTGCGGCGCGCCGAGCCCCCGTCTCGCTGCCTCCGCACTGTCACCTTCCATTAAGCAGCTGGCGGCCGGGAGAAGGGGAGGGAAAAGCCAGCGGCATGTTTGGTTTGCTGTTTTTGTGGGCACTTTACGACTTCAAAGGCTTCGCTCTGGTTCACAGGGGGCAAGGGGCAGAGGTCAGTAGGCACGGTTTGACCTCCCTTTCACCTCCTCCCCGAAAGGGAGAGACGCACACACACAGAGGAAGGAGAAAAGGAAGAGGGGATCCTGGCAAACACTTTTATCCTCTCATCTTTCTTCGCCTTAGTGCTGTAGAGGCTTTGTCCGGCAGACAAAGTGCCCTTCGAAGTCTGACACGTCCATGCTGGACTCTTCCTCCTCTTGTCCAAGGAGAAAATTAAAGTGAAACACCAGCACAACAAAATGGGGGGGGGGCGGAATTAAAAAAAAAAAAAAAAAAAAAGGAAAATGCTGCTCGCAGGGGCTGGGTTTTGTCATTTTTTTATTTTGGGGGGGAGGGGAAGTTGGGGTTTTTTTTGGTTGCCTTTTTTCCCGCCTAGCAAAATAGCTGTCCTTCTATATATATAAGCCCACTGATTCCACATGAGGGAGGGAGAAAAGAAGCATGATTGTTCAAGATCCAGCTCGAGATGTAAAACATGCATTTTCTTGTCTTTAACTACAGCATTGTTGTATTTATTTATTTATTTTTAATGGCGAGGTCGCTCACTGGGGGCACTGAGGAGTAAGTTCGAGTTTCAGAAAGCTCTCCACAGCTGGTGATTATATCCCTTGCAGTGCATACAAAGACACTGAGAAAGCAGCAGAGAAAGTAAACAGTATCACTTCTGGGGATGGAGGGGGAGAGGAGGAGGGGGGCAGAGGAGGAGGAGGAGGAGAGAGGCAGATGAAATTTAAACTGGCGGTCAGCCCAGGCACCAGCTTAAAACAATACAGTGAGAGGAAGCCAAAAAGGAAAAAAGAACCCAGAGGGGTGTGTATAGAGACACACAGCGTGTCCATGTGTGTGTGCACGCGTGTTTGAAAGTGCGCGAAGCAAACCTACAGCAAGGAAAGGAAGGGATGAGGTTGGAAGCCCAGGGTTTCAGGAGCCATACCTTGTGGTCCATCACAGAGCAGAACAGCTTGAAAGGGGAGGTTCTGGGGGCAAAGTCATCATCCCAGTGTAAATACATCTATGAGCATTTCCAAGCAGCTGCTGAAGCGTCGCTGTTCTCCTCTCTCAAGACGGAGGGAAGGAAAACCACAGGGCCTAGAAACAGCACTTCTAGCCTTGTCATGTCCTGCATCCTCAAAACCAAAAGGGACAAGAAAGTGGCAGGCAGGCCCTGACTAAAATGGAGTGACTGATGCTCTCCCAGCTGGCACAACAGACTTGGGCTCGGCTTATCTGTCAGCTGGCTTTAGGAATCATGCTCCTGCTTGGCTTGAGGCAGTTTAATGTTAAGCTAGTGCCTTTCTCCAGCATTTTGGTTTGACAGTATAGGAGAAAACAGAGTCATAACTGGCTGGTGCTTTGGAGGGCCAAATCTTTTGTGTGCCACAGCTCAGGCCACAAACTGGATGCAGTTTGGTGCAGGCCCATACAAGCCCTTCTCACACAGACTGGCTCTGGGTGCTGGCTGAGATTTACCTACACCAGACTAGTTCTGGCTGTGTTACATCTCCTCTGGTCACACTGACCGTGATTTCACTGGAATAAGGTTAGTCATCTTAGTGTGGGGGAAGGGAGAGGCAAGCTTTTTGGAACATCCATCTGCCTGGGAAGAGCTAACAAGCCTTCCTTTATAGATGTCTACACATGTACCTCAGCAGAAATACAGTTGGAAAGCTTCTGGAGAGACAATGTACCTTACAAGGATCAGGCCAGCCTGTTCTTTGGGCTGCCCATCAAGTTTTCCACTACCTTTCACACCCAGAGAAGTCAGGCATCTCGCAGGTTGATGTGTTCTCTAAAGTGTTCCAGCAATTGCCCTCTCCTCCAAGAAACAACACAAATCTTAAGGCCACTGCTGCAAGCCCTGGCAAACCTTGGCTTTCACCTCATATGGGAGTGTAGTGATGCAGCCACACTTCTGGCTGGGCTTCAGCACCCTTGGAGTGCTTGACAGGACAGGTTGGTCAAGAGACAGGAACTCCAAGTGCTTACTACTCAGTGTTGCTGCCTTGAAATAAAGGCCTCCCCAGACAAGCACTCCTGCTAACCTCACTGTCCTCTTGTGCTACAAGACTAGCTGGCACCATCCTTCTCAGTCCCTTTACTGTCTGCCACCAGTTTGGGGAAAGAAGATGCATCATAACATTTGTGCTACTTTGCAACTTCTACATACAGCCTGGACCAGAACCAGAAAAAGCAGACATCATGGAAAAATACAGCAAACAGCACTGCACTCTACAAAGGAACCCTCAACTCCCCCCCACCCCAAGGCTTTGTGAAATTTGGTACGGATTCAAATGTTGCCGCAGCTTCTCCCAGGGCTTCTTGCCCTGTCTCCTTGACACATGGTGCATTTATAATCTGCCACCACAAATATTTTCAACTGCTACGAATGATGCCTCAAGGTACAGGGTGATGATAAATTAGATCCTTAGCCTCCCATTAAGAAGGGCCAATAATTCAACATTACTTTTAAACTTAAGTGACTACGGTACTGAAATGAGATGTCATTTCATTTACATCAGACACTAAAATTTATGCACTGGTTACTCAGAGGTAGTTTTCTGCTTGAACAGTGCAAGTCAGAATGGGAGAAAATCTAGACAGATTTTAGGAAAAAAGATTCACATTTAAGGCCAGTCAAGCACTGGAACAGGCTGTTCATAGATGTGGGATCTCCATCCTCAAGAGAAGCTCAAAATTGGACTGGGCAAGAAGGCCCTGAGCAACCTGAACTAATTTTGCCCTGTTCTGCAGGGGTTTGAACAGGTGACCTCTGGAGCTGCTTTCCAACCTGTATTAGTCTGTGACCAAGAAGGCCACATCAGAATCTGCCCAAGATACATACAGCACCTCAGGTCTGAGTACAAACATCAGCATGGAGGCACCCCTGTTGAGGTGTTTCCAATACAAACATTGCCATGGTTACCTTTTGATTAAAACAAACTCAGTTCTACTTGTCTGCTTCCCAAGGGTAACTACCCAGGCAAGCCAAAATAAGAGATTCTGAATGCATTAAATCTCCAGGTGTTGTGTGTGAACCTACAACCACCATATGCACCCAAACAGACCCTGTAAAGGGGCAGTCCAGATGGCTGAACCCAGCAGACCACCACCAGCACACTTCACATGACTCTGACACTCTAAATGGACAAAGCCTGATTTGCAGATGAAGGATGGGAGCAGATCACCAGTCTCATCTCCATTCAAACCTTGAACAAAAGCAATTTCACTTTCCATTCTTACAGTAAGAGCAGATTGTTTTGGTTTCAGCCAAATGAGCCCATGTTCACTTTCCTTGTAGGAAGTGCACTGAGGTCTCTTTGTGGTGAAAAAAAAAAAATTTAAAAGGGTTTTCTATAAAAAGTAGTGTCTTCGCCTACCTAGGCACGTGGCTAACAAATATAAATATCACCATCTAGTGGCTTACAGGGAAGATACCATCTGTCATATATCTGCAAGCTTGATGACCAATAAAGTTGTTGTTACAACATATTACAAATTATTCTTGCATTCAGCTCTTAAGCAAGTTAGGCACCTACACAACCACAACCATGGACAAGTTTCTGACTCACAGAAAACTGAGGTTCATCCCTCCTTGCAAGCAAATACTGACTTCTTCCTCATCCCCCTTTTCCCCATCTCCAATCCTATGCAGGATTTGAGCACATGGTGAGAGATCTGTGATTTACTTTAAGGCCCAGAAAAGAGGTGACTATTGTAAACCGGGTAAATTCCTAGTGTAGTTAGTATAAGGAGACAGATAGAACCAGAGGTTGATGCATCCCATCATTTTGCATGGAGGAGAAAGACAGGTAGGATGAATCCTACTTATGAGATCCCACAGCCTGGAAAACCAATTACCCAGCAAGCATGAAAGCCTCTGGAAAGCTTGGCCAGTAAGCAGCCCTTGGGATAGCCTATGTCAACCCTTTTCCATTTGCCTCACTGGAAATCATTCAGGTTGAAATAGTCCTGAAATGGTCCTCGATGGAAAGACAGGTCTGCTATTTCTGACAAAACCTCTGTTTGCTGAAGTATTTCTGATGAGCTCTACATCCTGTTCTTCAAGAAAAGATGGGGAGAGACATCAACATGGGTACCTCTGGAAAGTTCTACTCATCCCAGGGACGGTCTTCCACTAACATGGCTGTGGTGCTCCTAGACCACAATTGAGCCCAAGCACTTCTTCAAATCTTTGTGCTGGGGCCACATAGGCCATTCCTAAAATATCACATGCAACCACACACTTCAGAGACATGCAAATAGATGAAGTACTACCAGTGCATGACACTGAATGCCACCAGGCAAGGCCAGATTTGAAGCAAACAGAGGACACAGTTTAACTCTAGACTGCATTCTCCAGGTACTCCAGAAGCAGCTTTCCCCATTTTAACCAAGCCATTATGATGGCTTAGTACCAGAACCAAATCATATATCTAAAGTGTCATTTTGGCACATCTTCATGGCACATTCCAAAATTTCTAGGCTGTCGAAACACATGCTGCTTTGTTCTGGGGAGAAGAGAAATTCTCTACACAATCTCAAGCACAAAATACAGACTTGTTCACACTGCTGTACACAAACACAGTTACATTGCATGTTTCTGATGGCCTCCTTTAAAGCTTACATATAGATATCAGCCTCTTCCCCCATCTAACAAGTGATAGGATGAGAGAAAATGACCTTGGGTTGCACCAGGAGAGGTTTAAGGTAAATTGTGGGAAAAACTTCTTTGTCAAAAGGGTCATCAAGCACAGGCTGCCCAGGGAAGGGGTGGAGTCACCATCCCTAGAGGTATTTAAAAGCCATGCAGGTGTGGCACTTATGTTTCATGGTGGACTTGGCAGTATTAGGTTAATGGTTGGACTCAATTACCTTACAGATCTTTTCTAACCCAAATGATTCTACTCTTTGATTTCTTTGCATTACCCAAGATGAAAATCCAGCCATCTGTTACACACCTGTAGTTATCTGGAGATAAAGAAACTGGAGTTTAAAAATCCATGTTCCTCTGTGAAGATACAAAATAAGGAGACCTCTGATCACTAAGCCACAAGAGAAACCACTTTCAGAAGCCACCAAATTTGTATGGCATTCACAGCTATCTCTAGGTGATAAATGTATTTATGGTTGTCTCCCGTTACAGGCTCTGGAGAAATGAAGTCCAACGGAAGGAAATTGGCTTAGATGCTTCCTGCAAAATGGGACAAATCAACCTCTGGGGGTGCACATCACCTTCTCCTCAGAGGGCAGAGAGCCCAGATAAGCAACTTCAAAGTTTGAGGCTAGAACAGAACTCCATGCTTGGAATGTGGAAGGGATATGGTATATCTTTTTGGTCTTGGGATCTGAACAAGAAATCCATTCAGCACTCCTAGTGGTTACATTGTCCTCCAGGGGACTTTGCATCCGGCTCAAGAGATGGACAATTTTCCATAACCTCAGCAATAGCTTTTGTGGGGCACACAGGCAGGACCCCTGCAGACCAGAAGCAAGATTCAACTCAGTGGGCCTAGAAACCACTGCATGCCTTTAGCTAAATTTGGCTGCTGAAGGGCAGCTCTAGTGGGGTGAGGCAAAGAAGTGCTATTTTCCCTCAGGAAAGCTAGCTTTATTTTCTAAAGGTTAATGAGAAATAGAAGAAAATTAGGCTAGCCAAAAGAATGAAAATAAATGGTTTTTTTCTTCTTCTTTTCCCCTCATTTTTCAGAAAAAATGCATGGCTTTGGTTTTTCTGCAGGCAGTTGCTTCATATCAGTGTACCATGTGGTGACTCAGACATGTTGTTATTATAATCCAAGCCAAAGGGGAGATATATTTTATGAGATCCATGACTCCCCCTTGTCTTTCCATACTCTATGCTTTCTTGAGAGAAGAAAAAAGCACAGTCCAAGCTTTGAGGTCTGTTCATATTGCCTCTTGGCAGGTCATAATCTGCCAAGCTTCCAGCGAGCAAAGCTAAGAGAAACTTAAGTTTGTAGTAAGCTCACATGTAGCATCAAGGGCAGAATTTGGTTCTAAGTGCCATAAAGCAGCGTGCGGGAGGGCAGATAGACCAGTAAAGATTTAGAGCTTCTAACACAAACCTAAAGGGAACTCGGAGGAAAGGGGCTTTGGTGAGAACTGAGTTAGTGCATATAGCCTCACCCCTGGGGCTCAGTTACCTTTGCTCAGCTGACAAGCAATAAAGCATTCAGATGCAACAACTCCAATGCACTCAAAATTCATGTCTAGGACAGCCAAAACCACCTGTAAATCAGATTGCTTCTCCTGTATTTTCCTCTCCCTAGCAAAACTTGAACTCTCTCAGTTGCACACCCAGATAATTACATCAAAAAACAGTTATATATCCTGAAAACACTCCATGAAGGGCTGCAAAAGCTCTCAGCAATTTGAGTGCAATGGCTAACAACTTGTCCTAGATCCAAACCTATTGTGTAAATTGGCAGTGTCTACTGTGCAAAATTCATCTAGGGCAGGGGAAAAATCTGGCCTTCAGCTGACAGGTTTTTTCCCTAGTCACAGGTCTGCCTTTTGAACTCCAAAACCTTTGCCCATTGTGAAGCCACCAGGCCTCAGGGTCACATGAACTAAAAATAAATAAAAGACTCAAGATGCATCTGGTTGAGCCAGTGGTTTCAGAGAGAGGTTACAGGGGAAGCATTTTGACTGTCCTTAAGTGCTGCACAAAGACAAAAGGGTTAAACTCCCACCCTTCCCATACAGGTGGAATATAAGAGCTTTTGAAGTTTAAAACAATCATTGGATTAGAGGAGATATCAAATGGTTCCAAGTAACAAAGACATATTCTTTAGAGTCAAATTATGAGAAGTATTCCCTAAAGGACTGTCATACGAATTGTCTGATCTAGTAGATGTTTGTGGCACTTACCACATGTTTTATGTTCCTTCCCAGAGATGATGTTTCTCTGGCACAGAACATTGTCATTCACAGACTGCTTTGACAGGCCAGATGCATGCAAATGAAAAGAAAGTTCAATAAAAAGCTACCTCTCAGATGCCTGAGTTCTTTGAGGGGAGAAAGGAGAATGAATTCCCATTGCATTTCAGGAGGGTTGGGCATCCCAGCACACAACAGCACAAGCCAAAGATTTTGGATAAAGAGCAAAGGAAAAGTTTTGAATTATTCCAGAACTCCTTCCACTACCTCACTTCCAGACAGATATGAAGTGACAACACCCTGAAACAAAGCAATACAACCGAGGAGAGCATTATCAGATTATTCAGAACAATTCCCATTGTAAGTGACCCAGAATTCGTCACTTAGAACAACCTAGAATTGGGATCTCGTCGAGCACTCAAAGCCACTTAACCCTTTCAGTGGTCTCCCCCACACCACCACCATCACCACAGAATGACTTTTGCAAGCAGGAACATAAAAGAAAACCATCTCTTATCACATCTGGAGACAAACTAAAAGGAGGGAGTACTTGACTTTTACTAGACAGAGCACATTCTCCAAGCAACATCACTATAATCCAAGAGTGAGGAAAAGCCAGTGATTACAGGCCTGCCAAATTATTTGGAATTGAATAGGATACCATATCGTGACAATGAGTGATACTATAAAGCTCAAAGACACAGAAAGAAATCATGTAACTGGCAGGAACACATTCCACATTTTGGTGTTTTGGCAGGAGAATACAGGTTTGTTCTGAGACTATGCATTCAAACTCCTCATTGATTTAAAGATACGAAGTATTGCTAATACAACCTTAACATGAGGAAGACAGCAAATCTATCAATAATGCTATTTTTTGCCATCTTTTTGCATAAGCACATACACATTTTCTTCCAGTTAAACTTTCAGTGTAACTTTTAGCTAGAATTCAATCAAAGGGAAAAAGATAAGAAACACTGAGGGACTTTATTTTTTTTTATATTTTTCAAAGGCCAAGCATTAATGTGACAGTCTGTGAAGCACTAAGGTGAAGGCCAGCAAAATTGCAAGCAATGTTATTCAAAGCCAAAGGAGAACAGCACAGAAGAGAGCTGCAGCAAAAGGAGCCTGTTGTGACCCAGGAGAATGCTTTAAATAATCAACTTCTCTCTGCACAAGACAGGGATCAAAACTGTGCTTCTGTGCTGCTGACCTGTTGGGGAACAGCAGCCTTTGAATTCCAGTCAGGACACCTGGACTCCAGCACCATGGTACACGTTACAAACTAGACTGGCTGACACAAATAGGATACATTACCTCACCTCTTCCAAGGCAAGCAGCACAAAAATCTATGTTCCTGGGAGACTTCAACACAGCAGATGTATTCATGACCTACTTCTAGGGCACACACAGTCACAGCTGTTAGCTGAACACACTTGTAGAGTGGCAAGTCCTCTGCTGCACCTATTCCACTATTTGGGAAACTTTGTTGGTGATTAAAGCCAGTTCCTACCAATTTGGAGCCCAAAGCACATGCCTGAACAGCCTCCGCACTCCAAGTTAGATCAGAAATCCACAAGAGCTTTAGGGATAGCAGGCAAGTTTCACACCGGCCATTCTCCCCATCAGTGATCGACTTGGATACAGTTGGATATTTGGCGCATGTTCCCTATTCACCTTCTAAATGGTTTCTAGCAGAAAATAAGCTGGACCAGGAAACACCAAGGACTTGCAGCAAGATCTCCCCTGATGAGTCATTGTAGCTATGTAATAATACTACAAGACAATTGCAAGAGGTGCAATACTATGAGTTGAGCCCAGGAAAACTCCAAGAATATAGATTCTCCCAAGAAATTATTCCCCATTCTCATAATTCTTTACCAGATGTCAACAAGCAGTTTGAATCTCACTTCAGTATGCTGAAAACACCTACACAATAGACATGGGTGCACAAGTCAGAGGAACAAGCACTTGATCCAAACCATGGCAGCCACCAGCAGCAGCTGCCAGGAGCAGACCAGTTCCCTGTGACAGATGTATCTGTCACACTCCCCTGCTGACAGTTCACGAGAAATGAAGATTTTCATGGAGAGCAGCCAGAGCTGCTCTATGTAGGACTGACTCTGGGTCATGTATTTTATTAAAGTAGTTCCTTGAGGAACCAGAAAACGGGGCAGAGAAGAATAGAAACCTCTTAAGAAAGATTAGTGCAAGAAGTTAAAATGCAAACACAGCACAAATACACTGCAAGCTTCTGCTCCCCTGTTGGCACATGCTGCACTCACATGAGTTAGATCTTTCTTCACCCAAAATAAGTTGATGTGTGAATAAACAATGACAACAGGGACCACAAGACCAAACAGTGACTGGCTAACAGCTTCCTCTAGCCTTCTGCCATCTCACATTGTGCATCATTGTCACATTAAAGGCCTTGCTCAGAAAAATCCAGAAGATGCCACAACTGCTACTTTGCAGACGTTCGTGGGAGACAACTCATCACCCATTCCTCGCAGGAGGCCTGTATGGACTACTCTCTTAAAGCTCCTCCCAGAGGGAAAACCCTGCTGTGGTGAGGAGAGTGGGAACAAACTGCTCTCTGTAAAAGAAGTGCCTTCATCTTTGTATAGTCTGTTGAGAGACTGCCTGACTTCAAACAGCCACAGCATGTCTGGGGCACCTGCAGCCATTTCAGATGTGGGGTACTGAGTCACACAGCAAACACAGACGAAAAGGGGATCAAGAAAAAAAATTCTGTGCAGATAGAGTAGAGCTGAGGGCCCCATCTATTAATAAAATGGCTGCTAGCCAGGGAGACTTCTGAGTCTTGAGCATTGCCTTGCTGCCTGCGGCTGAGGAATGATTGCAGCAGGCAATGCTCAGCCAGGACCCCCCAACAGATTTTATTTATGCATGTCTACTTTCATCTCCCCCTTGTACACAATAGCCTAAACATTGTCTCCATCCTGAACCATACAACTTGCATATTTGCAAACATCTCTTCATCTTAAGACCACAGACAGACAGATTGGTCTTGGGTCATTAAATTCTGTCTTTTGTATGAAGTCTATTGTATGAACCAACTACCATATAATCCTCCCTGATTTTTATTTTCTTCAAAGAACAAATGAAAAACTGGTTTTGGTGTCAACAAACAATCCCAGAATCTGATTTCTTGACTGTTTAGGAAACTCATGCATATCCTTTTGTCTTGGGCAAATACTCTTCATAGCTAACCAGCACATGCTTTTTCCTTTTCTGTTAATTTAAGCACAGAAACCCTTGCTTGGCTGGCCCCCTGCCCTTTCCTGATGCACAGATTCCCAATAGCTGCAGCACCCTGTACATAGAGAAGTCCTCCACATCTGAGTGGCTAATCCCCTTAGCCCAGCTGAGCACATTAACCTCTCTGAGAAGTTCATCCTTTTGAAATCAATAAACTGAGCTGCAAGGATAGTTTTATTTACTCTTCCATTTAATTTAAAAATCAATCAACTCATGGTCCATTCTACAACTTTCTAGTTTCTGCACCAAAAAGAAGCAGTACCAAAGCTGACTGAAGGTGGAAGAACAATCTGAAGAAATAATTCATCAGCCATTACTGCTAACAGTTTATTGTAATTTTTCAATCTATACCTGAGAAATCAAAGCCACCACACCCTCAGTGCTAGAAACTCATAGCCAAAACTATTTTGACCAACACATGTCCTGTTTTAACCTATGCTATCCTTAACAGATTCTTCATCAAAATATAGCAATATTTCTGCATACACAGATATGATTATATTCCATCTCTGCCTTTCCTGACTAAGCAATCAGATTCAACAGGATTTATGTTTCACCCTGCTTTCTTTTACCCCAAGATGCTCACTTTGGCAACTGATATGATTAATTCAAGCTCCTACTTTTTTTTTTACAGACTCACAACATTTTACATAGGAATATTTCAGCTGTCTCTAGCTGCGCCAACTCCATATCCCAAGAGGAGCAGGCACTATTTTATTACATATCACCCATGCAAATAAGCATCAGTCCTTTCTTTCTCTCCTCTACCTGCTGACACATATTCATTACTATATGCTTATTTACTTGATTTTCTTTCCTGAAACTATAGATACTCTGCTCTGTCTCCAGCACCCCAGTTTCTCTGTGTTTGTGTTCCTTCTTTAGCACCATTCTTCAGCACTCATTGTGGGTTACACCTTTCTTCTTGTGGAGACTAGTTGCTCCTCTCTACTGACATCTCTTTTGTTTCCATTTTTTTCATTTCTTCAGCAAAACCGGTTTTTATTTTTAGGTCTTCTCCTAGCAATGCCTTTCCCCCATAATTACACAAGTACAGGTCCTTCACCCAAGGTGCACACCTACCCTTTGTAGTCTCCTATTTGTTTGGAGAACTCCATCACACTGGCAGCCCCACTGCCTCTCTAATACATCAGCTGAAGACAATTGTCTCAGCTGCAGCTCCAGCCTACAAATCATCTCTCCCATGCGCTCCAGCTGTTCCAGGTCTACATGGCCTCTTCCAGAGACCCTCAGTAGGAGGGAATATCCATTCACAGTACCTTTCTCCAGTTATGCCTGTGTGCTTCACCAGCCTTTCAATTGTCCCAATAACCATTACCTCCCTCTCTTGAAAACAGAGGTACAGCCACATCATCCTCTTCTTCAACTACTACTCCCATAGCCACAAACCCTCAATGACCTCTGGCTAGTCAGTGATGAAAAACATTAATGTGGGTCAGCTCCACCACTTAAATAAGCTCATTTCAGGAGCAAAAGTAGTCCCTCACTAGTAAGGCTGCTGTCCCTCTCCAAAGACTTGGCAGACAGACCTGTGACAATCCTGTCTAACCCCCTAAACTAGGATGGTCTCCTTGCTCCCAAGAGCAAAGACCACCCAGCCCCCTTCCCAAACACTGCACCACTTCCTAACCAGCTCATTGGCTCCCATGGGCTGGAGATCTTTCTACTTCCAACTGCCACAGAAAAGGCAAGAAAAGCTGAAGTCTGCTGGGATGATATATGGGAACTTTCAGTCCCTTTTCACAAGGAGGTACCTCTGTTTCACGAGGTGCTTCACAGGCCCTTTGGGCTGGGGGCAGGGAGTGAAGGGTTCAGAAAGGTAGCAGTACCCTCTGTGATAGGGACACCTCTTCCCTGAGCAAACAGGCACAAGTTTGTGCACACCATGTTTCTACGTGGCCTTCAGAGCTGCCCCTGTGAATGAATGAGGACAAGTGACACCAGCTCTGCTTCCACTAACAGCTGCTGTCTGCAGACCACAGAGCACCATCATCCACCATGATCACCAGCTCAAACCCACTCCATCATCCAGAAGTTCAGAACTAGACTGATTTTCTTGTTTACAGAGATGAAGGAAAATGACTGTTTCCAGCTCCATGGTGTTCTTGACTCATACTCAGAATTCAATACTATCATCATAGTCAGTACTTATTTTTCTAGCATCTCCAGACAGAAAAGGAGAAAGTGATACCCTGGCTCCCGATTCCTGGCATGGCTCTCCACTGTCAACAGCCTACTCTCAAGATTTGGTTGAGAGTGGATGGGCACTTAGACAGCCCCAGTGAAGAAGTAACCACTAAATTTATTGCTGAATGAAGACCCAGGAAGGATTCAGAGAGGAAAAATGATGGGGTTAAGAAAAACTCTGCAGTACAAAGATTTATGTGTTGGTCCATTCTATAGAAATATTTCACTTAAATTAATTCCAGAATCTTGCATTTCTGAATGCTGTAAAAGAATGAAGAGGTACTGAGAAGCATGGGAAAAAATTAAGACACAACACAAGTGAAGTTCTGAATGAATGGAACAAGTGAAAGAAAGAACCAGGTGAAAGAAAGAACCAGAAATGCCGAAAACATCTCAAAAGAGACCAGCCTCTCTATGCATCACAAAAAATAGAGTTTTTTAGGATTTTTTTTAAAGTATAGCAGATCAGAATGAATATAAGAGCTAACAAAAGCAGGCAGTTTTTAGGAGGAAGTTCACTACACTCTTACCATCAATTAGGTGCATACAAAAAGTCAGCTTCTCCACTGATTTTTCTCAATTGACTCTAATGAAACTCCTAATTTGCACTGCACTGAGATTACACCTGACCATATATCTACCTACTCTTCCTTATGGCAGAGGACTCAGAACAAAGCTCTGATCAAGTCAGTGGATATCTGCAGCCATGCATTTACACAGGTGTCCAGCCCAAGGCTTTCCCCCTGAATCTGGAAAGCTTTGAAAATGTGCCACTGTTGATGGTGAAGGGGTAATGTGAGGAAATTTCCCCTTTTCTAGTATGGCTGGGCTTTGCCTCTTCTCTACATCTGGGTAATTGCATTTCAAGTGAAGGCTTTCCAGCCAGCAGAAAGAGGCCCTGCAAAATGAGTTAAAGGAAACCACAAGTTTGGCATCAGAGCCAGCATCGTTCTCTGAATCCTCATGCCGAGTCTGGCTGTCTAAAAAGCTCTGCTTGAAAAGGAGCGCAAGATTTTTTTGCATGTGTGTGACAACAGCTGTAAATATTCCCCTTTGGTATATCATGTGCACACAAATCCATCTCCACTGACCCCCAGGTATGTGAAAATATAAGCTGTGATAATAGATTCAACAAACACGAAGTACACTGAAGAAAGTGTGCAAGTCAGAGTAGCTCCTTGTGAGGACATGCACCCATTTTACACACAAAGCTTTCACCTCGGAGACAACTGGCCATCCAAACAGTGAGCACAGATGCAGCACCTGTGGACATCAGGCTGGATCCAGTCCCTGTAAACTATTGCAGCATAACTCATGCTGCCCAGGTGGAGCTTTCATCCTTCTGAATGTCAGAGGGGTTCACAAATGAGGCAGTTGCTACTGCCATAGGAAAGGACTTCACTTCCAGCTCTAACAATGGAGTCTTGTCCTTTCAGATCCATAGGCTCCAGGTTCAGTTCCCACAGATGATCCACCCAGAGTGGTTGTCAGAGCAACCCTGGCCTTAGAGGTAAAGACTTACTGGAAATGACTTTATAATAATTTGAGCTCACTCAGGAGAGCAGTCCAAAGCTGTGCATACACAACCCTCTCCAGAGCGGAGTCAAATGATCTGAAATCCCACCTGGTCACCCATCTATACAAGCCTTCACACAGAGCAGACACACAACCAAATTGTGTGTGATGAAGCAGGAAATCTTGCTTTGGCACCTTCTGCATCCTTCCTCCCCGCTTTCTTTACTTCTGAGGGAACACCATGGTGGTAGAACCTGCCAGCCCAGCAACATTGACATTTTGCATTCATCCACACCCAGGGGAGCTGACATGTGTGATCCTCTTCTACCAACATCCAACCTGTCCAAGTGGGGACAATCTCTAGCACAAGCTGGCCACTCAACTACCACAAAAATAATGGAAGGAACTTCATGAGACAAACCAAGCCAACTCAGGAAACAAACATCAACAAAACCAAAGAGAGTGGAGTTAAAAATCCCTTCAAAACCTTGCTAGTGCTAAGCACACTGTGTATTTACAGTGTACTTTAATCACATAACTGATCAGTCCAGTGTAACATACACCACATGTTAAGATAGATGCAGCAGATATAAACCCAATCTGATTTCATACAGTAAAAATACATACGTGCAAACAAATATATTAAATGCATTTCATACAAAGCATTTCTTCTTATTATTTTAAATACATATCTCAATTTTTTTGCCCAGTTTGGAGTCCACTTGAATATTCTAGGATTGTCCCAAATCCCATAAGGGTCGAGAGCTCACTGACTTCAGTGGGCGTTGGGCCAAATCCTACGAGATCAAAATTCCTTTAAGGACCAGTGTTTCAGTGTGCTGGATTTGCATTCCATACAGAATATGCCATCCTTACAGCATAACTACAACATAATGTTACAGCTGAACTGCCATGAGCATGGACTGAGAAATCTAGCTGCGTGAATGATGAGCAAGTCCAAAATACTGTATATCCACTGTCCACCTCTGCCAAGGCTCCTGTGAAGCATCACCAGCAAATATTCAGTGAGTGTGTTTTGGCCCCTTCTTACCCATTTGAGTCATTAATCATTCATCTTAATATCTCAGTGTTATTTTGTGTTCCTCCCCCACCCACAGCGCCTGTGTGTTTGTGGAATCCATCTGTTGTTCCTAACCATACATTTGGACTTCAGGATCTCTGAGGAAAGGGCCATTTACTCATGACATGTGCACAACACCTCACGCACTTCAGCCTCAGCCACCAGCTGAGACCTCACATTATGCCTGGCCACAAACCAGTCTAAGTCATGATAATTTTGAGATACACCAGGCATGCCCAGACACACACACAGACATAAACCTGCATGTGTACAAGTCCACTGGAGGCAGGCACACAGATGCCACCCGATATCAGGGGAAGGAGGAAAGAGAGGGGCAAGATGAAAAGCTTTTGAGTGTGAAATTTTAGCTGGAACTATCTTCTGCCTGCTCACCCCCTCTAGCTGCAGCCCACAGCCTCGCAGCACCACACAGTGCAGGAGCCTCTCGCCACGCTTGCAACACAGGTGCCCAGGGCATGAAAACACCTTTCTGGAATTCAACCACATTGCATTGTGCACAGCAATGGAATATTTAGAGGAATATCTGAGGTGCTTTGGGGTCTGGTGTCAAACACACCGACACTTGCATAGACTTTCACAGGAGCAGGGTTAAGGAAATGTGTGCTTCTGCAAAGCTCACCACATGCACTGGTGCATGGAAGGAAACAGCAATGTCAGTGAGACTGAATAAGTCTTCCCTGGCTTTAAGATACTTCTCATTTCATAGCTTCCTTTTTTTTTTTTTTTTTCTTTTTTTTTTTTTTTTTTTTTTGCTGGATATAGTAAGAAATGGCTTGAAAAGTTACTGAAATGTATTTTCATGGAATCTGTACCTGAAATGGAACATTTAGCTGAACCTGGTCTGGAATGCACAATTAGACAAAAATTTCCAGAACTAGTTGTCCTCCACAAATCCCATTTTCTTTTACATTTTGCTAGCCAAGATGCACATCTCCTGATTTCCCATATTCACTGATACATAAATATCAAAGCAGGCAAAGAAAAAGTAATTTTTTTTTTTTTTACTTATTTGTACTGCAGATCAAACTAAAGCTCACCCATGTGTCCTCTGCCAGGTTCCAAGACTTCAGTCTGATCTCATATTTCAAGCAAAGACAAGCAGAGTCTAGGAGACACAGAGCATCAGCAAGGTTTAAGCCCTTTTGCAAACCCACATGCACTGAAGAGAAGACACCCCCAGAGCTAGGGCTAGGTGTGCCAGCCCCCTCCAAAATCCTGTGCTCTAATACCAGCCTTATCTGGAACGTGCATGCTCAGAGCTGGTGGGAGAGGCTGTGATTCTGCAATTCAGCAAGCGCTTCCAGCTCAGCCTGATGGGTCTTCTCCCAGAAAAGAATGTTGAGACATTCTCCATCACTTGTGGCACCATCTCCCATGATGAAAAAGATGACTTGAGGGTCAGTTGGAAGGGACAAGGAATTGGTTGTTCCATGAACTGACTCCCTGCATGTTTTGGGAACAGAAGACTTTACTTGGAAGAGCTGTCATTCTTCTGCCAACACTGAAAATGGACCCAGGGACTTAGGGGGCGGGAAAAAAAGGTCAAGACAAGGCCTATACAATGGGTATGTCTGGTACACTGCTAATGACTATCATCTGGGTGAAACAACGGTAGGATGAGAAACTATTTCTTAGTGTACACAGAGCAAAGAAAACCCCTTAAGCAAACATACCAGTAGAACAATTAGATGGTTGATCACAACGTTGGCCACAAGAGGTTTTCTCCATTTTTTCACTTCAAAGGAGCTGTGATTAATAAACAGTGTTAATCTTCTGGAGAGATGAGTCAGCCCCCTGCCCACGCTGGGGTTATCCTCACAGTGCTGCTGCTGTTCACAGCATGAGAGTGCTCCCTGGGGAGAAGAAATGCTTCATTTAGCTCACAGGGCTCCACACCATATCACACAGCACCGCACTCCATGGCCTTCCTTCTAGCATTCCTTGGAAGGCATCATGCATGTGGATGGGGAGGCATCTCTGACTCCTCCTACACACAGAGTATTCTCCAATTCCAGGTGAAGATAACAGAGGAAAAGCCCCTGGACGGATCAGAGGCACTATGGTAAAGTTCAGACATTTTGGAATCTCTATTCAGCTTTATTGCAGGACAGGAGTAGGTTGAAAGGCATCAGCAGTCACCATTGAGTCCATCATGATGAATCGACCACCTCCTGCTTCTTATCCAGGTCAGTTAAAGATGCACATGTGTTGGGTGACCAGAGCAGACCAGGAAATGGAGACAGTCCCACTTTTGTTCATTACTAGCCCTGAAGACATGTTCCCAGACCCAGGAGGAGGCAAGCTCAAGCAGCTGTGCACGAAGGGTGCTTTGCACAAGTCCTGCCTAACTCTGGAGAGGGAAAGGTCTAATCACAGATGTGCTGTCATCACGAAAGAGGTCCCACTCTTCTTTCCACCACGAGGAACACATGCTGGTCCGTGGTTGTTATCAATCTCTGCCTTTCTCTCAAGGAAAGGGGATTTATCTGTGGGGAGGATGACACCAGAAGCTCAGGCAACAGCAGCAGCAGATAAACATAATGTTGCTATCGCCTGTCTCAGGACACACACTGAAGAGAAGAGCTGAGAAAAGGGAAGCCCGAGAAGACCAACAAGTCAGTGTTTCTCTGTCAATTTAACAACAGGCAGGCAACCTACAAGATGAGCTCTTTTTCCCCCCCATATAGCCTTTGCTTCATGCTCTCACACAAGCAACAGAGTCTCCTGCTTGGGTTTGGTAAGCTACATCACTGGTGTGCACCTATGCAGTGCCTTTGTAAAGCTACTTCTACATGCACCATCCACTGTGCCAAAGGCACTGCCACCAAGGTGACACACCCTTCTCAGTTCTGTATCTGCACTGTCTGTCCTCAGGTGGTCCCACCTGGTCTGAGCTGTTCTACAGGGCGCTGCCAACAAACCAGGTCATCATCCAGTCTGTCCCACCATGGAAGTGTCACCACCAGTGGAGAAGCACCAATTCACACCAGCTGCAATACTCACCTGAGGTTCTAATGCACTCTGACCCTCTTGCTGCCCACAATAACTGCGAGATAGACATTAGGTCTGCCACAGATTTCCTCCCTGCCTCTGCTGCGAGGGCCCTCAGCTCTTCGGGGCATCACTGCCTGGAGTGCACTTGCTGAGCAGTGCACTCCAGAGGACATTGCACTGCAATGACACTTGCTCCCTTCAGCTGTTCTCATTCTCTTCTCAGGGCTTTTCTTTCTCTGCTGGATCTCCAGGAGGGAAGGAGCAGCCACAGAAGAGCTGGCTCTGCTCAGCAGGGCCTCTGCTCATTTCCTGAGCACTTTTTGACACGTTCCGTTTGTGACCAAGCTTGGGCTGGGATCCCAGCTGATATTTTAACTTCAGCCACTGTAAATAATCCCCTGACATGCACTCCGCCTGCATTTTGGCACTTCTGCTTGTGTACAGTATTTTTAATTTTTTTTTTAATTTCTTAGCATTCTCTATGTCAGCTGTAAAGAAGAAGATGGCATCTTGGTGAAACTGCCCGATCCTTGATGAAGTCTAGAGACACCAGATTGGTTTGACAATTCCATGCAAAAAAGCAATCACATTCTCTACTTAACAAGAGACAGATAAAGTGTTGTGCCATATTCTTAGAGATGTTTACAGGACAGAGAATACTGGAACAACCACATGGCTTCAAACCAGGGAGCGATCAACATGAGGAAACTTGTTTCAGCAGTCATCAAGACCAGAAACTAAGCAGTCTGTAAACAAAAAGAGATGCAAAAATCCTGTTGTGGGAGTCAATACAAAATTTTACCCTCTCAGGCTGCTTATTTCTAAGTCTTCTCAGAGTTGACTTATGCTCTAAGACATCAGAATTCTTCACTGAGCCTTGCAAATCACTTAAGTATTTATGTTGCTTATGCTTATTTTTACACATGCAGCCAGCTCCAATGGGGAAATGAGTGTGTTAAAAGTTTATCAGTTCATTGCTAAGAAATCATCCAGTCTGGATTCTGCTTAACAAGCGAGAGGGATCTTGCACTTTCCTCTGTGTTTTTATGTTTCTGTCATGCCTGTGATAGATGAGAATGAATCCTCTCATACAAGGTACAGATGGATACAGACCACCTGGTCTCAGCCTTTAAGTTCCCCCATGGTGCAGGTGACAACACTGGGAAACACAGCACTGAAGAGGTTAACAGGCATTAGCTTTCCCCTCACAACCACCTTTCCTGACCATCACAAGGATGATTAGATTCTCTGGAAACAAGGATTCCACAGCAAAAAGCAATCAGAAGTGCTACACATGCCTTTCATTGGGTATCATCCATCCCACTGCCTTAACCTTTCACAGCCTATAAGAGTTGTGCAGACAACTGAGGCCTCCTTCCAGGCTCTCCCTTCTCCTGGGGCTTGATCTGAGGGCAAAGAGTGGAAATTCAAAACAAACAGTAAACAAAACCAAGCTCTCCTAAGTGTAAGCCACACATTTGTTTGGAAGATTCTTGGCTAATTTTACTCGCTGTTTCCTCCTCACCCTGGAATCTCTTTCCCTTTTTTTCCCTTCCCTGACTTGGTTAGAAGAAAAAAAAAAAAAAAAAAAAAAAAAACAAAGGGGAGTGGGGAACCCAGAAAAACATTAAATGAAAAAAAAAAAAAAAAATCTATACTCCCTCAAGAATCTCTTGTCCTATGTCAGGGGCCTGCCCATCTCCATAACTTTAGAGTTAATGGACATATCAGGGTACCATTTTGTCCTCCTGCTTGTCCATCAGGTGGCAAACCCCTTCAAACATTGCTGCTTCTTCCAGATTGAGTAGGTAGTTCTGTTTATGGATGGCCCAAGCCTAAGCCCCATACATCTGTAGGACTTGGCTCCAAGTCAAGGTCTGATCTGAGCTATCCTAGAAACTCCAGTTTTGTCTGGCCCCAAAGTTGTTGGCCATCTGCAGAATGGAAATATGAGTGGAAACCTGTCATCACAAGATGGGGGGAGTTGGAGTGAATTGTAGGCAGGCTACTTTAAGCTCTTCAGGATGGTTCCCAACTGGCAGAAAACTAGCTTAGCTGCAAGAATCAGTAAAACCACTATTGGGTTGACATCACCAAAGATTCTAGCCTTCTTCAGAAAAATTCATGGCATTTCAGGATCTAATGGACAGCTGACAGAAAACTTGCTATTGATTAAAATTCAGCAGTTTTATGCTTTCAGGTTAGAGTGGGAGGATATTCCTGGTAGCCATGAGAGAGCTCCAAGAAGGCCTCCAGCAAGCTTGAATTCCTGACACTTGTACCAGGCACATCATCTGGGCACTCAGCCCCAGTTGTGCTCACTCTGTCTCCATCAGAGAGCGAATAGATTCTCTTTCCTGGAAACTGAAAAATCCAATTTACAGGACATTTCTCTGTACATCATAAAGAAGAAAAGAAATACAGAACCCCCCTTCTTGTATCAGCGGCATGATTTGAGGATCTGTCAAACAGTCCATGCCCATGATATTGAACCATTTCCTTAAGGGGATTGCAGAGGAGAAAGGAAGGCTTTTGAGGCAGCTATTTTTAAGCCAGGACAGTGCCAATCACATTGTGTTACTTACAGTTTCAGTCAAAGGTCAAAACATTTCGGTGTCACCTTTTTCATATCTCCTAAAGCTTGTACTGCCCCAGGTGAAGCTGTCACAACCTTCATGTCTCCTAACCCACGTTTTTCCATGATGAGAAGGATTATTTGAATGAGGATTCTCTGACACTAAAGAAAATCTCTAAGGTCTGACTTCCTTAAAATAAATAAACAACAAACAATAAAGCGACTGACTACACAAGGTGACTCTCCATTAATGCTATAGTTGTTTGCACAGTTAAGACATAATTAATGTACAGAGTCAGGAAGAAAGCCTGTCATTGAGCTGTCATTGAAGTGAAAGCACAGACAGAGGCAGCAGTGTTGAAAATTAAAGGGAATAAAGTGTGCAATGATTTTTTTCCAGGGGTGAAGGGCAAGCCAGCAACATATCAATGCCACTCTCACAGGCCTTCCTGGATGTCCTTTACTACATATTTCTGTGTCAATAGCTCCTTTCAAAGTTTGGTCACCAACAAAGAAGTGCAACTGTTTGGTCTGCCCTGGCATTCTATTGCTCATGGGTTCTGCAGGAGAGTCCTAACTGAGATCTTTAAAGTACCTAAGCCTTGCAGAAGTTATCATAAGCTGTTTTTCATTATCCCTGATTCATCAGCAGGGAAACTGAGGCAGCAGGAGGTAATATACAGCACAGTGGTAGATGAGAAGAGAATGTCTTGCCCCAGACTTCCAGCTGTTTGGCTTTGCCTACCAGACAATGTTGGATCCTGGGTAAATAATGGAGCTGTCACACCCAAATGTTATTTTTAAACTGCGGGTATTGGGTTTGGCACAAACTCCAGCAAAGCACAGCATGACCAAGGGAGTCCTGAGGAACAAGTGCCCTGCACAGATGGAGCTGCTTTGGGGAAACCTTGTTGTTGTGCTACATTTATGCAATCAGCTGAATGGGAGCCCAGGCCCCAACCTGTCAGCAGCACCAGAGCACAGGGAGAGCCTAAACGGGAAGGACATGGCAGGACGGAGCAGTTGGCTCCACCAGCCACCACCTCCTCCACCCTGGTGCCCTGGCCCAGGCCGCGCCAGTCAAATCCATAGGGGGGCAGCAAACCCTTTGCAGTCATGGGACTACATTCCCAAAATGATCCTCTTCCACGCTCGGTCCCTGTGCAGCTGGAGAGCCCCACACACATACAGTACCCTCTGGAACGTCAGCGTGGACTCCACAAGCTCAGGGGAAGGGACATGGGCCTCCAGAGTCTCTTTGAACTGGACATGGGTGGCCAGCTCAGCTCAGCAACCCAGCTAGGGGGGCATGACTTGTGCCTGAGCCCATCAGTAGGGCTGGCAGGGCTCTGGAAAAGCAAACACAGCTAATTTCAGGTTTTGATAGGAAAATCTACACTTCCATCTAAGACTGCCAGAACCCTTTTGTGGGTCAATGGGTGCAGACTCGCTTTAGAGATTTGGGGCATGCAGGGTCCAAAGTACTTGAGACTTTTACAATTGCACTGGTGTGTAACAGCAAAGGGACAGCCACACTGGCTCAGCACAGAGGTCCCTCTAGCTACATATCCATCTTCCATGGTGGTCAACAACAGAAATGGAGGAAAGACCATAAGGAAAAAAGCACACATGGGCTTACTCCACCCCCAGTATGCTCCCCTGCCTCCAGAGGTACACAACTTCAGTCAATTTTATGGTACCCCATGTCCTCATGCTCCTCTCTCATAGCTGCAGCTTTAGCACAAAGCAAAGCTGAGTTTAAGAAAGGGGCCAGAACGTTTGTGTAGACAGAGCTCAGATGCAGAAGTAGGTGAAATTGTACCCCAATGAACACAAACCCCTTGTCAGTTATAACTAATTAGCCCTTTAGCGACCTTGAATCTCAGGGCACCAACTTTGCCTTGAAATCCACACTAACTCTGTGCCCTCTCTCTCAGATTTCTGGTCAAGCATCTCTAAAAACTTACATTCATGCTATACTCAGTCACCCCAAAAAACTGAGAGACTGATTTTCTCTCTGGACAGGTCAGGGAGAACAGACTAGAAAGGCACAGAGGTGACTTACCCAATATCCCACAGGCAGCCAGTGGTGAAGCTGGGATTAGCTCAAGCATTTTCCACTTCTCCCCTCCTAAGCTCCAGCCCTTTCCTACTTGATTTTGCATTCTCCACCCAGCTGTCTTTACTGAACAGTGCCTTTTAGGCAGCTGTCAGGTTTGGATGAGTGTCTCCACTCCATCGAATGGGCTGTCCCCCTTTGTGCTGTTAACCCTGATTTCCCACTGGAATGAACAAAGAAAAACAAGACAGATAGCTCCATGACAGCTGGATAAGAGTTCACCTCTCCCTGTCCCTACCAGAAACAATTTTCTCCTCCTTTTTCCCTCTCCACTAAGGGTTTTCCTGGAGACCCTTTTGTCTTCAGCTCCCTCCAGGAAAAAAAAAAGAAAATCCTTGTTTTCCCTCTATCCTTCTAAAACAAGAGTTAGGACTTCCAGGTCCTAATTCCTCCAACAACCCTAGAGAGTGGTGGACAGGTGACAAACAGGTCAGCCTTTGTTTCTACTTTCCTCCTTAGAGAGAAAAAAATTAAAACCTTGAAAAATCAGTTCTACCCATTCATTTAAGCTGCTCCATCTTAACACAGACATTTCCCCTTCCTCAGCCCTGAGCACCCTCTCTGCTTGCCTCCACTAATAACATCCCAGACTGAACAACTCCATCTCTCTTTCAGTGGTTCACCTGCCTGCCCTGGCTGCTGCCTGCCTGTGCTCAGGGAAGAGACACCAGTTGCTAAGCTCTACACAGCTCTCAGAGGGGAGGGGAAAAAAAAAAAAGAATCCTGGGAAGTGAAAAGAATGGAAAAGGGAGAGGATTTGGTAGCAGTTTAAGAAATGGACATGCAGGTGCAGGGAGATGCAGCCCTAACAGAAGAGGGCCTTATAAAAAGACCTCAACCATGCTGGCTTTTAGCAGAGGGGTGCCTGCTATCCCCAGATTTATCTCAACATCTCTGCAGCAGTAACCTATCCAGCCACACCTCTTTCTCCCTTTTACCTTACAACAGCACAGCATCCTTCCATCAGGATCCCAAACAGTGAGGTTTAAAAAGCCTTCTGTCAGGCCCAGCTGTCAAATGCCCAGGACAAACGTAGAAACAGAGGGGAGACTGCCTGATCCCAACACACACCTCTGTGTTCAGTGTGTCAGACTAAATGATCATACTTTGTGATCACTTCTGGCCATGAGGATGAGCACTGAGGGAGGTAATGGGAATCCATGCAGAAAGCTTGCAAAGCATTTGCCTGAAGACACCTGACTTGCAATTCTCCAAAACTTCACAAGCAGAAAACTGCCCTGAGAAATACTAAAACAACAGACCCTGAGCTCTGAAGTTTAAATAGCAAAGGTAGAGCTAGATAAAATTTTCCTTGGTGTTAGTCCCTGTGGTGAAGAATGAGGATGAGACCTGGTGGATGGAGGAGAAAACAGCCTCCAGAATTCAAGTGTGACAAAACCTGGGGTTGGATCCAAGAGGAGGGCTGTACAGGGTCCTCTGTAGGAAAGGAAGTTTTATCAAGGTCTTTTCTGTCTGCTCAGAAGCTGGTTTCGATTAAAGAAAGAATCACCACCAGTTCCCTTGCCTTACCCCAGTAACACGTAACATACCATCCCTGTTTCCTTCCCTGCCAGTTTGCGCTAATAAAAAGCAGAATTGTGCCTGAAAAGCACGTTGCTCCAAGATGGCCCTGCCAAGCAGTCCAAGAGATGCACTCACCAGCAGCCAGTCAGACACATGCGCACCCAAATCCCTCGCTCGCCTGTAAACAAGACAGATCGCTTCCTCAGCTGCTGTATAGGAACTTCAAGCTGCTGTAGGAAAAACCTCTCTTCTCCTGGGTTTTAGTGCTGTGTGCAAGGTGATCAGGGAGGGCAGGCATAGCTGTCTTTGTAAATCTGAGGTCGTGATACCTCCTGGTCTGTGAAAGCTTTCTATGAAGGCCAGTGTTTTCATTTCAGATGCTAACATTTGAATTATCTTTCCCTGAATGACCATGCAAGTCAGCTTCAAGTAGACGCCACTTCAGTGGCATTTATGTGACACCTGGCAGTGTCACCCCAGTATTAGAACAACACCACAAATGATGCAGCAAGACCTTGCCATCATATGAAGCAGGCTTAGTTAAGTTAAGCACTTAAAATGTCATGCTTCTCAGACACCAGCTATTTAACACATTTATTATACCAAGAATTACTAAGGGGCTGAAAGGAAAGTGAGGGATGGTTTCCTCCAGGGGTCTCCTGAGTAACTACCAGCAGAAAGTCTTTGACAGAGTCAGACAGACTAAAAGCCTTGACAACAGCCATTTCAACCATGCTACAAGTTTACAGGCCTGGGTTTAACATTTGAAAACCATTCAGCAGCATCTGCCAGGGAGAAAAGAGGAACAAATTGTGCTGAATCCAGACCTGATGACACTGTAATGCATGACAGCTAATCAGCAAGGCAGAGAACATCCTCTAAATTATTTGTAGTGGTATGGGACACAAACATGAAGCAAGATAACCAAGTGTCACAAGACCTCCCTGGTGAGGAACACCTGCACAGACAGCAGCAAGCACCAGGAAAACTTGGCAGGACAATGAGTACTCCCACCTCAGGCAGGCAGAAGGAAAGGAGAAGACTCTGAGCCATGCACACACCCAAGCACTGCTGCCAGCCCAGAGCAGTCTGCTCTCTCCAGTCACCAGTGGGGCAAGAGCCACTTCAGCAATGCAGAAGAGATGCTCTAGGAGCACATGCCAGCTGCACAGCACACAGCAGACTCACAGAACCTGCATCCTTTCACTCAGGGCAGCCAGCAGCTCCTTGTCCCTCAAAGGCCACAGGCAAAGAAGTAGCTGCCCATTACCTGGAGGTGGAGACAATGGCTAGGAGGGGAAGAGGCTTGTGTGCAATATATTGGCAGTGCTAGGCAACACCAAAACCAGCATAAAATAAAGAATCAGATAATTTGCTCTGATCTACACTCCTGCCCTGGACCTCAGACCCACAGCAGGCACAGCCCAGCCATGGCCAGCTGAAGGCTAAGGGAGGAAGGTCTGGGCAGCCCAACTGCAGAGGCTGTGGAGAGCCAGAGCAACCCTGAGAAATTGTCACATCTTTCCTTTCCCTCCAATCATTTCTGGCTTCTCTCCTCCCCCCTCATCAGGAAGCATATCTCAGTGGTCAGGAACAGATCAAAGCCCTCCATCCAGCAAGCCAGCTCTCCTCCCAGGGGACAAGCCCAAAGGCACAAGCCCCAAGGACCGCTGCAAAGGGCATTTCCCCTCTCCAGCCACCCTCTGCTGCAAGCAAGCAGAAACAGTGGCTCTTCTCACTCTTTCACCACCCTGTTTGATTTTCCTTGCTCTTGTTCTCAGAGCTTGGAGTCAGTGGATGGTTCCTTAAAAAAGAGGGAAAACAAGCCATCCCAATGCTTGAATGGCTTTACAGCGAGACTCCTTCATGGAAAACATGACTGAATACATGAGAGGTTTTTTAATCTAGCTTTGAAACATAGGTGAGGGTTATACCCTGGGTTTTATTATACTACCTATAGCAAGGCATGTTCTAGGGAGCAATCTAGGTATTTTATAGGTGCCTGGTCAGCGTTGCCAGTTCCACCCATCCAAACGTCACAAGACACGTTCAAAACATCAAGAGGCCAGCTTTAAATAATCACAAGCCCTTTATTATTTTAAACCCCAAAAGACAGACCTTCCTTTCTTTGCCATCTGTTTTTCTGAGGTTTTAAGATTTATGCCATCTAACTCTGCATATATAGAGGCGCGGTTTGGTTGCTTTTTTTTTCTGAACTCAAACGTACAGATCTCATATAAATCTTTTGACCCCAGGAACTTAGTCTTTGGAGAAGAAAAAACATCAAACACAGGAAGATTGCCCCAGAATTGACAACCCATGTTGGTATTTTCCGTCTCAATAAATTTTTTTGCATCTTTCTGACAGCAGGTCACAGGTTGCCCTAATCATACGGCCACAGCTATCTAGGAGGGGAAGGCATTTGGGACAAGGTTTTGAAGAGGAACACTTATGGACATACATCAGAATAATGAAGTTGACATGCTCACCCAAAGGGTATCTCTCCTTCTGCTATTTCAAGACACATCATGCATGATAAGATTATGCACACTGCATACATTCTCTTAGTATTTGGGTGTGCCTAATTTCCTCTCAGCATTGCAATGGCACCACAGATAACAGGAGAAATCAAGATGGACTCTGCTCTCACTGTTACTACTGTCCTATCAGAGAGCTCCACAAATTGTCCAGCCTTACACTGGTACAATGAGCATAAAATCCACTCTGCCCTGGATAACATTGCTAAACCTGGCCACAAACAGGACACCTATGTGCCTTAAACAGGATTAGGCCCTGCCTAAACTTTGCAGTCCATTTTCAGAAATTTAGAGACAAGTGTTGTAACAAGACCTAGACAGCACAAAACAGACACATGATACTGTCTTATTCCACAGGTCAAGGATCCTCCCAAAAAACAAACCAAAAAGGCACAGAGTCACTGTGATACCTAAACTTAGTTCAGCCACAGAAAAGAAAAGCTGTGGCTGAACTGGTTTCTTTTGTTTCTCTTTGATCTGTGCCTGACTCTACAGGAGTCACCAATAACCAGGAGTAATTTATAATAAGCTTTAGGCTGCTCTGATTTATTCTGAGAGCTGAAGCCAGGTGCAAGTTCAATAGCCAGCATTTCTTGGCTTTCATTGGGGGGAGCAAAACACAAAACAAAAATCCCCAGTATGGCAAACTTTGGGCTTCAATACAATGGGCAAAGACAGCATATTCAGAAAGCATGTAAAAAGGAATCAGACTTTTGCAAGTAGGATGCACTAATTGCTTCTTGAGAGCTGTTTTTCTAGCTGTAAATCCTGATCCTGGAACAGCACTCAAATCATGCTGTGGCATTAGCAACAGAAAAGTAAAAAAACTAACAAAATTAAGGGTGGAAAACAATAACCTTGATGACTTTCAAAAGAAAGTGAATGAGGTGGACGTTCCCCATCTATTTTCAACTTCCTGACATGACATGCAAAAAAAATGGGCAACCCAAAGCTTGATTCAGAGAGCAGAACTGCAGAACTTATTCATTATCAGCAGGACTGATTGGAAATTCAGCCACTAGCTGGGCTTTTTCTTACACTTACAGATTGTTCACAAAAGGATCCTAATTCTGCTCAAGTAAATCTACAGATTTCAAAACTATATCCTTGCAGATTAGGAAGTCCACAACTATAATGGGTCAGCTTCACCTAAGTCCTTTTGACTTCTTTGAATAACCCAGCCTTCACCAGCCCATTGAACAAACCCAGCTGCTCTCTTGGAGCTACTCACGTGCCATTTTCACTTGGATTTTTACTTTTTGCTATTCAGGGCACATGACTGCTCACCTGCACTACATGGTTTGATTCTACAGCGCAAATGGATGACCAAAGACTTTTAATATAAGAGAACAAACAAGGCTGAATGATGAAGAAGTCACAGTTCACATTTTTTTGGACAAAAAACGCTTTTGTGCTAGAATTTGCAAAGCCTTTTAGATTCATAAACATTTTCCCCACTGCCCAAAGGTCATCTGCATACTCATAATTAACCAATAATAAAACTCTTTGGAGACCAGCAAAGCCAAGTCAAATTGAGAGTTTGCCAACATTTCCACAATACTGTTTACTCCACTAGTGCACCAGACCCTGCAATGGAGCACTTGACTCTGTCCCTTCCAAATTAAAGGAAAGAAATGTAAAAAAAAAAAAGCAGCAAAGAGAAACCAAAATCCATCTGAATGAGTCAGAGCACCATGTGATAGCTGTCCCCTTGCAGACCACTCCAGAGCATGTGCTTCCACCAGACTGTATATGAGATGTCAAACCATTCAGTCTATAAACCCACTTTATTATAAATACCAGCATCCTGTCCCGGTGGATTTGAGGTTGATTTTCTTTTTAAGTTTTAATTCAAGCCTAGCTCCATCAAAACAGCAATGCTACAATATTTCAGAAGCAAGTGGGTTTGATTACAAGCACACCAAAAGGCAGAGGGAGGGAAATTGTAAAGGGGAACAGCTAAATCTTTTTGCTTTCTCTCCTCAGCACCATTGCGAAATCTTCCTCCAAAACATAAGAATGAAGTCAAGTTTCCATGTTTTAAACAAACCATGGTGTGTTATTGTACTACACTTCTGCAACAGGGAATATAGGTCAAGAACTTTCAGACCTTTCAGATTTTAAGGTATACAAACTCTTGCAGCATTGCTATCTGTACTTTTCCTTTTCCTTTCTCCCCCCCATCTTTTTTCTCTCCACCCCTGCTCTTTTCCCTCTACTCTGTTCCTTTTTCCCTTGCCTCTTGCTTTCCCTTTTCTCTTTCCTCTTCCTATCTTATCCTAACACTGGAAAGCTGCTACAAGATGCAGCTTCAAATCAAAGGCCCTGAAAAGCTCCCTTATGTTTATTGACACATTTTCCACTCTCGGGTTTTCATCCGGTGGGATACAAGTATCCAAAAAATGCTTATGTGTGTGCAGATGAGGAGGCAGAAATGTCTGCACGCACACATAGTGTGTGAAAACACATGAAAAGCGTGTTTGCGTGCATGTCCTTATGCTTGCAGGTTATTTTTTTCCCCCTTCTGCAGCCTTGGGGAAGTTTGCAGGCTGGATGCTGCAGGCTGGCTCTGTGCATTAGGAAGTGTGTCAGGATGAATAATGGGGGCAAGCGGCTCTGCCAGCGGGTCAGGGAACAGCAAGTGCGTAAAAAGGCGGGATTGTCCAAGAAGCACACGCAATATCGGCTGGGGCTCAAAATGCGTGGCCAGACAGACATCAAGATCAAGTTGTAGGCTCCAAGGCCAGGAGAAGCACATTGCCCATTTCTGCTGATCCCTTGCAAGGGTGTGAATTACAGATTGCCACCCAGGAATACCAATAACTTTTTCCCAGCAACTCAAAGTACAAAAGCACTTCAGCAGATGTTTAAAATCAAGCTGCACCTTGGACCTTGTAACAGGCTGCACTTGGTCTCATTGAGCTGGATGATCAGGGGCAGGTCTTCTCTTAAAATCCCCTTGATTTTAACCATTTGCTTGATAATCATTGAGATGAAGATCCAGGCACAATGCTGACAACCAACACAAGGCTATCAGCTGGAAAGGAATGACTGTGTCCTAGTAAAGAAGTGACAGGCTCTTCCTGAGACTTTCAAGGGTATTTTTCCTGGAAATCATTTTCATACATACCTTTACTCCAGTTAGTGAAAGATGAACATGCTTCACTCAGTATTTCAAACCATTTGAACAGCTTATGTTTGAGAGTTCAGCATAAACCTTCTTGGGCCCAAAGTTTGCTCATGAAAGGCTAGAAAAAGCAGTAGAGAAAATCAACAAGGAAAGGTTAGCACAAGAAATAGAGCAGAGAGAAAAATCCATTTGAAAATATATATTCAGTTTATACAGTATTATATCCACAGAGAACATTATATCCCAAGAGCTAGAAGTCCCATAAGTGCCAAAATCCAGGTTATTCACATAGCAGTAACTGGTTTCCCTGAACATGGTTGTGACACAGTGTTTTCTACAGGACACCCTCAATCATTCTTCCCTGGTGCCCATCCAAGTCCAAAATTTTCTACCTGTCTCCCACAGCCTTTGTTTTGCCCCATCCTGTGCAGCTACCTCCACAACTTAGTTTCTCATCCTCTAGGATTTGGTCTTTCTTGAATTTTGAACTTCTGCTTACCATCCTGAAATTCCTTGCCCCATCAACAGCCTCAGTTGCCTTCCCTTCTCACATGTGCAATTCCCATCTCACTTTCCATCTGTACAGTCTTTCCCAGTATCAGTCTCCTCACTTTCAGTAGTATTTCAAGTCCCAGGCTTCCTGCTGGTCCTCACTTCTCCCTTTGTCTTCCCATGCCACACTTGTTGTGTCCAGCTGCTCCCTTTGCTGCCTTCTCCCGCACATTCAGCTCCCAGCAGTCCTTCTGCATTTGAAGTTGGACTGCACACCTCCTCCCTGCCTCCTGGGCACTACCAGAACTGAAGCCACCAAGACTGCAGGAAAGACAGACAGCTTTTTCACCACCTCCCTAGAATCATGGTGCCATGAGAGTCATTAGGAATGTTCAGGGATGAAATGCACTCTCTTGCTTTTGGGGTAAGTGCCACAGCGATGCACCATTCAAGTGGACTCATCAAAGCATTAACCAGACTCTCACCACCATGAGCAGACTGAGATATATTTTGGGTTTTCTCTTCTCCAAAACATATAACACAGCTGAAAACAATCAGCTTTTCATAGGAAAAACAGCAGGCTCTTCCTCAGTCTCAGAGGGTTGAACTCATCTGTCTAAAAATGAGGAGACTGTTTCAAACAATTTTTCTTAACTACCTCTGTCATGAACCCCCAGGATGCAATTCATTTCACTACTATTAGGTACCTATTTTCAGATTGGCTGATTGAACACCCTCATGTTTCTCCACAGAGGATGAAGAAAGCTTAATTCAGACAAATTACATGGAACAAATGCCTAAAAAGCAGCCAGCACTAAAAAATAGGTGAGCTCTACCTCCTAGTGATTCCTCAACAACGTCTCAGACTCATTCAGAAAGAAGAAATCAGCTGCCTCAGTGAAGTAACAAAAGAAAAAAAATAATCTTGCATTTTGTCTTTCTTTAAACACAAAAAGAAAAATAATGGAATTTTCTCCTCATCTTGTTCCTGGAAATGAGTGAACTATTTCAGATTACACCATCCCAAGAAAAATCTACCCTGAGTCACATGTATGGCACTGTAAATGACAGTGAGAACAGTTTGAGATGGGTAAAATCATAAGTAAATTGGTACAGGGTCTTATGATAAGTGTTGAATAACTTCCTGAGATATTAGTCCCATTTGCACCTCAAGTAGGATACAAGGAGACAACTCTCCCTTGCTTTGATTTACAATTCTTCTTCAATGTCAGCTCCATTTCCCTTCAGAGAGAAGATGGTGTGAAGATGGTTGTATCTTCCTTTAAATGTCCCTTTTGAGAGGGGGATGAAGAAGAGAAAGGGGAGGCAGAGTTGTTAAAAAACTTGGAATTCAGTTACAGGAAAAAATGTGCCTGAAAAGCAATTTTCCAAAGCCAAGAGCTTCACAGTATTCAACAGTTCTTCCAGAGCTATAGGATATACAGATACATATCACTCACAGTAACATTCTGCAGGCTCCAGACTCCAACAAATTATCAGGCAGTCTTTCCAACAATTAATGAGGGGGTTGTCAAATATTTAAAACAGAGCACAGTGACTCCTTCCAACACAGCCTGCAGAGGTGCACAGCACATCTGCATATTTCAGTACAGGGGAAAGAGTGATTTTTTTTTTCTTATATGAAACTAAAAGATTACTATCTTTTTTAGGACCAAGGAAACAACATTCCTCCTTACTCCCTTCTGAGCTAGGTCAGTATAGTGAGTAACAAAATGCAACACTGCAAGCCCACCCCTGCCTTCAGCTTCACCAGGAGAGGAATTCCAGCCTTAACCTCAGATTTTTTGTTGGCAATGGCTTTGCCAGATATTTGGCCTTCCTCTGCAGCACTGTGGCCCACTGGCAACACAAGCACTAGCCAGGAGAAGCTATGGGAAATCTACGCCTAGAGTCAATTCAAAAGAGACAAAGAGCAAGGAAGAGCCCTCTTTGCTGCCTTTCTGTGCATTGGGATGGCACTAGGCATGATCCCAGAAAAACACCTAGCCACTGTGGTGAGTCCTATCCATGTCTTCACTGGGTATGCATCCCTTGTTACCAGGAGGAAATGGAAAGTCCGCAACATGCTGATTCTGGATGTTATCAGCCAATATCAGACAGCTTTACACATGCCTTGCCATGGCAGGACAGCCGTGACCTTCAACAGCAGCTGCCTACGAGCTGCTCTGGCAGCCAAGACTCAGCTAACCAGCCTTCTTAGCTCTTAGACCCACTATTGGTCTCCTTCAGTAAGAAGGCCTCCTCTATAAGAAGGCACATCCAACAACATTACAGGGGAAGGTGGAGAGCCCGGGAAATCCTTAGATGCTGGCTCATGGCAGGTTTGAAACACTTCTGCTTCAGAATAACAGAGCAAGGCAACAGGTGTGTGGGTAAAAGTCCAGAGAGCTGTGCTGGGAGAAAGCCATAGATGCCAGGGAGAGGGGAACACCTGCCAACATGACAATCTTGCAACTAGTGAAAAAGCTTTGGATGTAACCTTTGCCAAGAAATCCCTTTTGGAGGAATAGACCTGTTCTTTTAGCAGCCTTCCCCTAGCAACCTTGGCTCTACACTCTGTATCTGGTCCAAAGCATTTGTCTTGGAAGATGTGGCCTTTGACAATCAAATTACCAGACACTTCAGGTTTTATTGCAAGCCCTCCTGTCTTGGAAAGAGCTAATGAAGATCCCACTGTGCTCCTGGGCCTGTGAGCTCCAATACCTCATGCTTGTGGCTTGGTGGAATGTGGGTCTGCTTATAGCAGCCACGTTTTGCAGCCTCACCCCACCCTCTCTGTAATCCCATAGCCTCGAGAGGAACCCTCTTTCTGACAGCAGACACTTCTTTTTCTCTTCTCTCTCCTTTTCCCCTGCATAGTTTGCTGACTAACATTCAGAAAAGGGCTTTTACCTCCCGGAAGACAGGGCATTTCCCAAGGGCTGCCAGCTGCAAGTATGGGATAACTTCCATTCCTGTCTCAACAACCAGTGACAAGGTGTGGGTGTGTGGGGATAGGGTGGAAATCACTGGAATGCCACAGCTGTTCTACAGACAGTGCAGCAAGCTCTCACAGGCTGTGCCTGGGAGGCACATGCAAGCACACATGCTGAGATCTAGGAACTGACCAACACCTCACAGGGCCACCGAGAGGTTCTCCGCAGATCTTAGCTTTCATGGTACTCTCAAGGGCAGCACTGTCCATCCTCTTCCCAGCTCTGCTGGCCAATTTTCTCCCTGGCTTTGGGAGAGACACAAAAAGGCTAGATCACCACTTGCCTTGCTCAAAGGCACTGGTCCCTCACCTAAAGGTAAGCCCAGATAACACTTCACCATGCTCTTAGAGTTGTCTGGAAGCAAAAGACCCACATGCTATGTCTATGTCCTACTTCTTGACATCTTCCCAGATCTGCTCTTGTTCTTATGTCCTTCTACACTTCCCTAAGAGGAATTGTCATTATGCAAGACAAGGGGGCTGTAGGGAAAGCCAGCACACTCATTTTAAAAGGCAAGAGCAACATCTTTAAGGTGTTGGGTTTTTGGTAATCACTCCAAACTCCCCTTTGTATGAATTCTGGGTCAGAGCCTCCCTACTTCACATTGCTGAAGTCAGGGACCCTCTTCATCCTCCAGAAACTGCAGCTTGCTCCCTACACCAGCCTGGAAACTTGCCCAGTTGAGTGCATAAAAACTCAGCAAGGGTAGAACTGTCACAAAGCAGGGGATCTCACAGAGTTTTGTGGCCAAGCTCCACCATGACTGTCACAGGGGAGGTCACTGTCCTGAAGGCCACCCTTTGATTCTGTTCTATCCAGAGCATGCGATGAGCCGGAGGCAGAAGGAGGTCTCTACCCATTCCTGCAGGGGCTTAATCTCAATACCTGCACTACCCTACTAGAGGGGCACAGGCTGCAAACAAGAGGCTGTCGGGAGAGGACTCCCCAGCCACGCAGTGTGGGCATCTGTACCGCAGGGAGGCTGTTCCTCCTCAACAACAACCACCGAAAAAAAAAAAAAGTCATTTTTCTTCTCCCCCCGCTCCTCCCTCCTTCCAGAAAGTCTTGGTTTCATCCCACTGTGGAACAAAAACAAATGCTCTAAACCGCAACATTTTTCACAAACCGGAATTTCTTGCAGTCTGGCCAGCCTTGGTGGATCAATACCAGGCATTTCTTTCCTCCTCTGCTCTGGCCTTTCCCTTCCAGCCTCCTCCCCCCCACCCCACTCACCAAAGGGAATAAGGGAGCCAGAGGTGTCAAATGGAGGAGTCAGGAACACTCCAGCTTGCTTTTAAAAGGGACAGAAAAAACACTGGCGTCAGCCAGAGCACCAGGGCAGGAGCTGAGACCTTGTTTTGGATTTTGCAGAGACTATCCCTGGGGAGAGCTGTCTTTTTTCTTTTTCTTTTTTTTTTTTTTTTTAATGCATGGTTTTGTTTGTAAGTTAAAAGTCTTGGGATTTGCAGTCTTTGAAGCATGGTCAGCCTGCCAGATGGAATTACTCAGTGCCTTTCTGTCGGAAATCCCAGGCAGATGAAGCAGGATGGAAGGACAGCGTTTTTCTCATTTATCAGGAAACCCCCTGTGTTGACACCCACAAATTCAGTCAGAGAGCTCCACAGGACCCAAAAAGCAGGCAAGACTGAAGGCAGGAAGGCAAGCAGAGGCCCAAAGCTTTCATGTGCATAGATCAGTGTGGCACCACTGAAGGCAGTGGCCCCCAAGCAGATTTACACTGCTCAAGATCCAGCCCAGATGTTTCTGCTGGTCCTTGCCTGAAGCTATAAGATGTCAGCGGAGTTTCCTCTACTTAAAAGTGGTGCTGAATTTGGCTGTCCCGGCCTCTGACTCACACCACCTTTCCATTTTTTTCCCCACCATGGCCTGTTTCAAATCTTCCTATTTGTGCACCCCTCACAGTGAGCACTCTCATTCCCAGGTGAGCAGTCTCCTTCTGCCATATTCCACAGTGCGCTTTTGCCTTCCTTCACACACACCTTCAATCTCACATCTGAGCCCAAGAACCCAAGTGTCATATTTGGCATTTTACCAATCTCTTTTCTCTTCTCCTATTTGTCTCTTTCCTGAGCCCACCATTTGAGTGGGGCTCAACCATTCAACCACCGAGTCTCTTTCCTGAGCTCCCCATGTCTCTGCTAAAAGCTTCAGGTCATTCCTCAGGCAGACTGCTGACAAAATTACACTTGAAGAACATGCACTTATTTCCACATCATCTCAAACACCACCCAAGAGAAGAGTTAGTACCGCTTGTTCCAAACACGAAATGTATGGATGACAGCCCATCACAAAAACATCAATGGATGTGGGAAGAGTTCATGAGTGCTAGACTGGAACTGACAGTCTCCTTGCAAGAGAGACCAGAGCTAATCACTCACCAGCTGGGACCTCAGCTTCATTTCTCACAAGACCTGGAAGGGGCAGAGAGGCTTGCTCTGGTGTTGGTGCACAGCAGTGCTGGCAAAGCAACCTTGCAGACAAATGCATAAAGACTGCACAGTTCACCTTTGAACTCTCCAAATCTCCCAGCAACACACTGGTTACACCATCAGGATGGTCCAAGCAGCACATCACCAAAGTGATCACAGTGCTCAAATACTTGAGGAATGGATGGATCTCTATGACTGAGGGATGGATTTCAGTGATGGGTCTCTGAGCAAGGTCTTTTTTAACAAGAAAGAGGCAGTATCTCAAGAGCAACAATCATGAGGCAACTAGCATATGCAACTTATTACTGGTTTTATAATAAATAACTGAACAACCAAAATCAAGGCCAGTTTTTGAAACCCTTTTCAAAAGCCTTGCAACTTCTCTACTATCACACAAGCAGCAGCCAGCCTGTGGGATAAATGCTGGCTATCTGCAATGATGAACATCTTCCTTCCAGCTCCTATCACCCTCTGTACCAGGTCCTCTGAAACCCACAGTACATCTACAGAGTAACACTGCCTTGTGGTGATTAAATGCAGCTCCAGTCACCTGAACATCCACATCCCAGAGTCACCTGCATGACAGGAAGGTAAAAAATAATGCCAAAGAGCTGGAGCCAACTCACAGCCATTGCCAGCACTGTTCATGGTACTGGTGAACACCACCAAAAAAACGAGACCAGTCAAAGCAAACAAAACTTATTTCCAGCACTCAGAATACGTGGCAACTTGACAGCTCAATCCACCTTTTTCCATCAGGTCTGTCCATGAGCCCAAGCCGCGGCTTCTTCAATTCCTTGCTCCACATGGTGCCTTCTCTAGGCCCCTGCTGTGCCACTGCTGGAGCCTGATTTGTTCTGCATCTTTAAATTCTGATTCAGAGCACAGACAACTGTCTTAGGAAACCTCAATCTCCAAAAACACCAAAGCAGATCTCCAAAGGAGGCAACAGTGTGCAACTGTCACCTGGGCTATTTGTTACTACAGAAGTAAGCACTGAAGCTTGCTCAACTGAGCAAGAAATGCATGATTGGGGTGGGCAGAGCAGAAGCTGGACTCCTACCTTTTGATTACATTCTGGCTGCTCAGAAAGACATGCCTCACACCTTCCATCTAACCCTGCAGCCTCCCAGACAGCCTGGTCCCACCCATACAAGGATTCACAGAAGCACAGAAGGAGTAAGGCTGGAGGGACCACAGGGGATCATGTGGTCCAACCTCCCTCCTCAAGCAGGGTCATCCCAGAGCACATTCCACAGGATTGTGTCCAGATGGTTCTTGAGTATCTCCAGGGAGGAGGACTCCTCAGCCTCTCTGGGAAATCTGTTCCAGTGCTCAGTCACCTGCACAGTAAAGAAGTTCTTCCTCATATTCAGGTGGATCTTCCAGTGCATCAGTTTCTGCCCCTTGCTTGGCACCACTGAGAAGAGCCTGGTTGCATTCTCTTAACACCCTCTCTTCAGATATTTACAGACATTGATGAAGCCCCCACTCAGTCATCTCTTCTCAAGAGTGATCTGGCCCAGCTCTCTCAGACTTCCCTCATAGGAGAGATGCTCCAGACCCTTAAGTATCTTTGCAGTCCTCCACTGGACCCGCTCCAGGAGCTCCATCTCTCTCTTGTACTGGGGAGCTCAGAGCTCAGTACCCCAGGTGAGCCTTCACCAGGGCTCAGCAGAGGGACAGGATCACCTTCCTGGCCTGCTGTCAATGCTTTTCCTAATGCTCCCCAGGATACCATTGGCCTTCTTGGCCACAAGGACACACCGATGGCTCATGGACAGCTTGGTGTCCAAGCAGGACTCCCAAGAGTCCTTTCTCCACTGCAGTGGAGAAAGCCACACCTAGGCAGGTGCTGCCCTTACCAGCCTGCAGAGGGGCCCACATGGGCTTTGTTTCATTGCTACAAACAGAAGGGGACACAGAACAGGAGTGATTTAATTTACTGGAGGTCTGGCCCCATTATCTACTACTTTGTGCATATTTAAGGGATGCTATGAAGCTGCCAACATGGCCCACAGCTGGGCAGAACATGAGTAACCCTAGTTTAGAGGAAGAGGTAACAAATGAAGCTAAGAGAGGTCTGAAACCAGGAAAACAGGCTTGTTTATGAAGCCAAAAAGAGAGTGCAGCATATTTGAAGACCAAGGGAATTTTTCTCGCAACATTACTTTGCCTTGGCTACCTGGCCACTCTCACATAAACAATGAAGACACACCAAGAAAGTAAGGAGACTTCACAGAGGTTATAAAAATATCACTTGTGTAATTAGACTGAATCAAAACTTATGACTTTCTGGTTGGAAAGAATGCGTGTGTTTCCTCTCTCATTTCTTTCTCTCCTCTTTTCAGTTTTTTTTCCTCATAAAAATCTAGATAAACAAAATCCCTAGGATATTGGATGGTTCCTTGCATATTGTTTTAAAAGCAGAAACAACAACAACAGCAACCACCGTGGCGAGGAGGAGAGTCTGTGATTGACGCTGTGCAGCCCCTGTTTTAATCCGTGTGCAGGAACTCTTCTCACCCTTGCTCTGCCCCGCACAATGTCCTTCCGTGTGTCCTGTCCCAGGACAGGATGAGGCACCTTCCTGTTGTTATGTGCCTTCCCACTCTTCCCTCAGCCACAGCAGCACTTTGTCAAGGGTCACATATATAACCAAGTGTGGCAAATTGGATTTACATTCCTCCCTCTCTCCTCGGCTTCACGGGCAGTTCACTGACTGCCTCCTTACAGACAGATAACTGTAAACAGAAGGGGGGGAAAGCGCCCCTCTAGACACCCTTGCCTGCCATGACTAGTTCATGAACTCTGCAGGGCAGGGACTTCCCACTGCCATGCACAAGGATCCCACAGGGCTGTGAGACACCGCCTGGAAGATCACCCCCTCACATTCTCATTCACCATAGCCACCAACATTCACCCACTTTCTAAAATGCTTTGGATAAAAAGCATAAGTGTTGCCAGCTTTCAGCTTCAAAAATGTTGTGTGTGGCCCTAGAACAGAATGATATAGGCTTCAAAATAATAAGACTTAACCAACCCAAAAGTATTTGGAGTATTTTTCATCTGTTTTCTTATTTGGACCCTTGAGGCTTCATATTTTCAAGTGAAGTTGTTTTCTTCTAGGATCAAGAGAGCTGGAAATGCTAGTCTGAAAAAATAAAAATAAATAGAAAGCTGAGAATCTCATTCAGCCTCTTGATTCCAAGAGCTCAAATAAAGACCACAAGTCTCAAATAAAATCCACAAACACCATAAGCTTCACGATGATATTCATGAAGGGATGCCAATGTTTAGAAGCATGAAATGATAATTCCCACCTCACTGGATCTGGTTCTATTTTCTTTTTCTCACCTCGAATTCAATGACTGTTTTTCTGTTCCTGTAGGGACTCTATTTCCAGACAAACAAATCAATTTCTTCCCATACATCAGAGGGTGTAATACTATCTATCTGCTAATTGCTTTTGAAATTCTTTAGTCCCTGATGCTTCATGAAAACAAACAATTCAACAGAAGAAAAAACCCAAGTAATGGTCTTAATGAGAAGCTGCATCAAGACTTCCACATTTATCCTTTCTGTTAGTTTACTACTGTTCAATCAGCTCTTATGTGCCCCTAGGCTGTTCTCTCCTGAGCCAACAGAAGATGGATATAGGGACAGGGGACAGGAGGGCAAACTCCTAGGAAACAGAGACCCTGAGTGGGAGAAACACCAAGCTCTTCTGAGCCTCCCAGCCTTTAGGGGGTCAGAACAAGACAGTGGTTTTAGCAGGAAGCTTCATGGTTCCCAGCACTGCCCAAAAATATTTATTTTTAGTTTTTTCTTTTTTTTTTTGGCCAACTATCATAGATAAGGAGGAAAAAAAACACAAAACAATTTAGAAAAACAAACTTCTTTTTTTTCCCTCCTGTCATCAGAGTAGCCAAAGTTTCCTCTTAGAAAAGGGTTTAGAAAAATGGTGATCCCTGCCTCCTTTATACATTTGCTGTAAACACACTCTAAAATCATGCTGTATTTCTTTGGGGCACATTTGGCAGTATACAGATAAAAAAACCTCAATTGAGAGGGACATAGAGGCACACTGCAGTTGGGTAACTGTGTGTAGACATATCATCACTGCCTTCTAGAGGTGAAACCAAGAAGAGATAGCAGTGTGACACACTGTCGCCAACTATGCAAATTCATGCAGCTTCAACTGCTCTCAAAAGGTGTTGATCCAAAGAAAACATGAAATAGAAGTCAATGGATCTGAGTGGAAAATATTATAGCAGTCAAACAGGCTGCTCCAATAACACCACCTCTACCCACAGGTATGTTTGAAGGGGATGGGGAGCGAAGGGGAAAAGAGAGAAGGTTCTGTACTGAAGATCTGAGAAGTTTGGGCTTGTCTGGGGATGAGGTTTTTTTCCTGCAGAAATCCCTACCACTACTAGGGAGCTGTGCGAGTCCCAGAATGCCAGAGGCTGAGATGGAAATATCCTTCATGAACTGCTACAAGCAGCCACAGGATTTTCCATAAATCACTGCAAGCTCAAACTAGGGTCATTAACATATAACGAGGTACTGCCCCAATCATTACTGAATGCTCACGGCAGAGATGTGATGAGTAAAGTCATGCAGCATCACACTCCACTACTGGTTATCTATGCCCACCAATCCCCAGCATCCTGCCAAGGGGCAGCCCTCTGGATAAAAGTCATGTGCAAAAACTTACTCCACAAACAAATCTTAGGGCTAAAAACTTAGTTTACCGGCTCTCTCAGTCCAGGGAGCAACAAAATCAGTTTTGCAACCAGTAGAAGTCACCCTCTTTCTAATATCTTCACACACATGCACAGAGATATCCACACCAAGCCAGACACCCCCCAGCACATGCCATGTGTTTGCATTAAGACAGCCAGAGAACAGCTCTGCAACAACCTCCAGGATCCATCGGCCAGCAGAGATGGCTGAGACACTTTGCAAGAAGAAAAGCTCTGCTTGTGCAGCAAGGAAGCACAGCTGCTGTGGCAATGGCATTTTAGCAGGTCAGATCTGAGTCTGGAAAGCAACATTCCATCTTGACTCATCCCTGCCTGGAGGGTTAGCAGTTCACAAGAGGCCTGGTAGCACGAGGCTGCAATAGTTGTGCAGCACAACTGCTCCATTATCTCAACACATGGACAGCTCCCACTAGTATGATCCACCCCTTATTTTTACATCCACCAAAATACATTTAATTCCTTCCTTTCCCCTCAGAAATCCAGTGCTGGCCTAGCTCACCACCTTCTTGTTGGACAGCTCAGTCACTCCAAATCCATCCCGCCAGTGCTGGTGAGAGATGAAACCAGATCCTGGGGCTCCACAGTCGAAAGCTGGTCCCCCTCCAGGTCCCTCAGAAATCCTTTGCGGTCACAGGGACGTCACTGCTGAGGTGGGATCTACCTCAGACTGAGGAGGCTGCCTCTGGTTGTTATTAGCGGTACTAAGGATTCGAAGGACACAGAGGCATCAAGCCAGCTTCTACTCCAAAATGCAGAGATCCTACATTTGCAGAACATGCATCTGGCCTTCATTAATGCTTAAATGGTCCAACGTGGAATCAGAGTGGGGGGCAGGGAGGGAGCTAACACACTCCACACTGAACAAGGGACATTCATGCAACAGGATGCTTGGCTTTGAAGATGTTTCTGATCAGGCAGTGTCTTATCCAATAAGCTCATGCTGCAGCATCAGCAGGACCCTGCATGGCCCTGGGTTCTTGTATGGGACAGATAGCCTCCAGCAAGGGCTTGGACTCAAAGTTTATCAAGGTGGTCATCACACACCTTAGTATAGTAGCCAGGGGGGCAAGGCCAAGCAAGGAGATTGGAAACTCAGCCATGAAAAGGTGATGAGATGGTCTTTTAGCCTGACAAAAGGAGAAACTGGACTCAAACATATTGCCAAACCTTGAAGGGCAGATCTCAGAGCAGGGGTCAGGCTAGAGAAATGAGGTGTCAACATTCATGCTTTCCCTCCACATGGCTGGTGGCCCAACCATCTTTTCCCTAAGCACCTGAGAATAAACAGATAATTAAATAAACCCACTACAAAGATCTATGTTTCCTCCAAGAGGGAAGAGCACCCCTTGTGTGGAAGACACAGGGGTGGCAGATTGAAGGAGAGTTTCAGTCTGGCTCACAAAGTCCATCTGTGAGCGTGGCTATGAGTGTACATGGAAGAGTGATTCAGCACATATGAATATCTAGATAGGTGGGTCGCTGAGCACGCAGCTGAGCATGCTTGTGTGGGCAGCACAGCACATGGCAGAATATCAGGACACAAGCAGCCTGTGGATAAACAAGTGTGTCAGAAGTGAAAGGACACAGCAAAGCAGGGGACGTATTTGGAGGAAGAAGTCAAGAACTGTGCCAACTTCTGTCTTCCATTAAATCTGGAACATTCCCTCACTTCACTGTGGCCCAGCAGCCTACAGGGAGAAGCAGGCAATAGCCTGTATCTTGTTGGTGGTATCAGATGGTGAGACTTTCGCTGATTTGGTGCTCAGAAATGGGGCAGACCTTGGGTTGACCTGACCTCTAAATGAGCAGAATGGGAACTGCAGGCAATGACAGTGTAAACAGGAAGGTATGAGATAAATAAGAGATGGGGAGCAAAGACATCCATTTAAAGTGGCAGCTGCTTTTTAGCTTTATTTCACCTCTTCTCCTCAGCTAGAAATCAAGGCTCTCACCCTTTTCTGCTCACCTGTCTGAACAGCATACACTTACTACTTACAGCTCTTTCCCAGCTGATGCAAAGCTTGCTGTTAACACCACAGCCAAGGTTGTCCAGGAAACTGGGGGAAAAAAAAGTATACATGTTGTCTCCAACATCTTGAAGAAGAATAACTGGGTACAAGGTTTCCAGCTAGCTCCTGTCTCAGGAGAGCCAGAGCTGTTATATGCAACACAACAACTCAGTGGTCTCCCCTCCCATCTCCTCCAGTAAAGGTTATGGTAGATGCTGGAAAATCATGTGATAGATGAGGCCTCCTCCTAAGCGTCTAGGGCAGTTAGAGGGAACAAAATACATCAGGGAGGACTGATCAACTCCAAGTGATGTAGTGTAATGGAACAGAGGGAAGAAGTGGGAATAAGTTCTCTTCTAGCTCCATCCAAGGTTAGGTGTCTCTAGGAACTGAACCTTGCTCAGCATCTGTCCAACCTCAATTTCTGCAAGCTGCAATCTGTGCCTTTTAGGGTGATCTCAGAAGAGAAATCAGCCTTTAGTTTCTGCAGCCTGATGCAGCTCCAATTTTAAGCCGCTTTTAACATAGCAAATCTACATTTAGATATTAGACATCCAGAATTCTGTGTTCCCACTTCCAGGTCACAAGTGCACTTTTCCCATTGTGATGGCCTAACAACCTGTAAAAAAGGATGGGGAACCTTCTGGTCAGCCTAAGCATTTTTGTTTTCTCTTCAGAACTGGATGTTCCTTGCCTAGAATGAGATTTTCGTCCTGCAAGTTTGGATCACTCTTGCTGGCAACTGTGTTTCCATTTGCTCAGTTCTCCCCTTATCCCTTTTATTAGGGAAGTGGCAGAAGGCTGTGCCCTACATTTCCAGGGCAAAATACAGAACTGTCACAGGACAGTGTAGAAGGGATCAACCTCATTTATCTGGAAAGGAAAAAAAATAAAAGCCAAACCCAACCAACTCAGCCCTGTTACAGAAACCCAGTTAAGTACACAAGCTAAACAAAACACAATTAGGTTTCCTTTGGCCAGCCTGGAACATATGGTATTCGTCAGCCAGTCGTGTTCCTCTCTCAATTCTGGCAGGAGATAGCTAACTTGTTCCAAGCACTGAGAAAGCTCCTGGAAAGTCAGCATGCTGAGCAAACTTTTGGAGGGGGGCTAGCAGGGGATATAATAGCTCACACAGACACAGATTTGACAACGTTTCTTCCACATTGTTCAGTGCAGCTCTAGGTTACAACGCCTCTGGCTTTAGTACATTCCTGATTCACATTGCTCCCAGTGGCATTGCATCTCTACACCCTCATTTGCTGAGCACACACACAGTTTTGGGGTTGAGGGCTCCTATCAAGTAGGAGGACAAAGGTGTGGAACAAAGAGAGGTTCCCGTGGATTTGGGCTCATAAAGATATCCTTAAAGGACAAATTGCTTCCATGAACAGCACAGCAAGACCTTTTTTACATTACCTTTCCAATGCAGGCTGAAAATGGCCGCTGCCATCCCAGAATGGATTGATGAGCAGTTCCTCAGCAAGAAAATGACAATAAATACTGTGGTGGCACAGAGATTGGTGGCTGCAAAAAGGAATAGCCTCTGAATTTGGTCATCAACCAGAGAACTTCTTGAGGAGTCTGGCTTTGTACTAGGCATAGTCTGCTCTGCCGCAGTTTACAAAGCAGTTAGCAAAGGGCTGATTCACAGAGAAATGAGCCCATGTTCTAATACAAGGAACTGGAAAGTGTGCTGCAGTACAGTAATATCTGCAAAACAACTGCCACAGCAAAATCAGTTATGTCTGTGGGAAAAGGAAGCTGATAGAGGACCATTGATTTATTCCAGTTTTGGACTGGAAGTGAACAGAGTGCTTCCCACTGCACAGTCTAGGCCTGCATGAGAGTTTCAGCTGATTTTTGTATCCTCATAGTTTAGCCTCATCATTGCCAGAGCTGGTCTGATACCTCTTGCATAGGTTTGCTTGGTCTGCTGGAGGCCTTTTGTCAGCAAGGAAGCCAATTTATTCCCTCCAGTGCAGTTACAAGCCAGCACTGCCTCCAAGTTTCTGCACTACCTTTTATCTTCCCATACACACTTGACTGCATATCTGTTTCTCCCCTGTCCCTGTGGATGGGCAGCCTGGTTAGCTCAGGCTAGTTTCCTTCAGGCAGTGAAAAAGTGGGAAATGTGGTTGTAAAGCAGAGCAAGAGGATTTCTTCTGATAATTTCTGTGTTCTTTGGCCCCCCTGTTTGCTGCCAGAGTCTGGCTTCCTCCCTCATTTACCTGCTAGGCACAGCCGTTCTTGTTCCGTCATTGCAGAAGACCAGGGTACTTCAACTCCCTAATACACAGCTTTTCAGTGACATTCTTGCCACATCAGTAGCACTTCAGAATTGCATGGGTTTTTTTTACATGCTCCTTGTAACCCTATACTCTTTGTAGCAGTCAGTTCCATTTCCAGCTTTTTGCCATCTAAGATCTGGCTTAGGCAATAAGCTTCTGTATGTCCTCACTGCATTCACTATTGACCCACTTGTCAAGTTTACTGGAAATAAATGGGAAAGGATATTCCACCCTTTTGGGTTGCTCTTACAAACCAGCCACACTTGCCAAGCTCACCACTTGTGTGCTGGGGCACATCAAGGACTGAAGTGCTTGCAGAAAACTTTTGCATCTGTTTCTCTTAGAGGACTGCTTAGCCCCACCACATTCAGAAATTTTGCAGGAACTCACAGCTCCAATGTGGCATTTCATTAGGATTATGCATGTGCCCTCACCTCTGGCCTGACAGACATGTTGCTTTTGCTCTACATTAATAACAACAGGAGCAATTCTCTAACACCCTGCTCACAATCACTTCTGGCACAAGCCTCACCAATGCAGCCAGACAAGCCACCTGCCCTTTGTAGGTGGGGAACAGCTGAGTTTTGGTCTCAGGAGCTGAAGAATCTACTGCAGCTTCATCTTTCAAGAATGTCATCTATCACCCCTTTAGGAGCTCTGTGGAGTGAAGCAACAGTGCATCACCATGCCCTCCTCACAGCAAGGAGACAAGTGTGGCTGGCTTTTGTTCTTATCCACATCACAGACTTCAGTGGGGCCTGGTCACTGAGGGCCATTCATCTCTTTTGCTCGCAGGTCCTGCTCGGCAATACCCTACTGGGCTTTCCCCATCCATCATTACTGGCAATTTCATCTCTGTCCCTTGCTGGGCACTTCCTCCCCTTGCCTTTGAATCAGAGGGTTTTTTCCCCTTCCTCAAAGGAGCTTGTAACATTTACTGCATGGTATTGGAATATTTGGACTGAACTGAATCACAGTTCATCAAAATTAAACTGGTTTCAGCTTCCTCACAGTAGGAAACTGGTCATACTGCAGCTGTCTGTTTTCCTGTTTAAACCATCCCATCTTCCTAAGACTCTGTCCTCAGTGGCAGAGGAGCTGCATGGCTTCTGAAACAGGAGATGGCAGTTGCCAAAGGTCATTTACAAAGCCATTAAAAGCAAGAGGGACTTCACAATGTTTCCATCAGTAAGCAGAGTTACAGCATTTGGCTCCTTCCTGCAGTCTCCCAGTATCTCTCATTAACACCGGTTCACTACTGCTCCTCTGGGAGCCAAGTGAAATTTCTCTGGCTTCCAGGATGGAGCTTTCTAATGCAAACCTGGTGCAATGTCCCTGCATGCCCTGTTCCAGGCTATGCGACTTCACCAGCACCACAGCAGACCGCAGCACCCCCTCGCTGTGCTACTTTCAGCACCATAGGACTCCTTGTGTTATTTAGGTTATCTCACATGTTGGAAAGTATCACACAGTATTTTACAGGTCTTCAAAACTGTCCAACAGATAAACAATGAAACCACACATACACAGAGATCTCAAAGGGCACCGTTATGTTGCCTAAGCCTGTGCTGACAGCTTTCAACCTGCCATGCATCCAGAATTCCTCCCCTTCCCTGTTAGTTCATTGAAGCCACACAATTTTACATGAAAGAGCATGGTGCCAAATATTCAGGGCTGCCCAGCACAGGTTACTCATTGGCACGATCCAGATAGGCACAGCAGACAAGCTTCTCTTTCATGCAGCAGTGAGGGGAGCTCTCAAAAATGGACATGTGCAAACATATGCCACGTTTGTTTTCTTGTACTGGCATTATTCAGTAGTACCTGCTACGGGGGAAGCACTCCTGTGCTGTGAAAACACCTAAGCATGAACATTACTTTTATGAACGTGAACAGAAGAATTTGAGAGCCTGTGTTAGCCACTTGTAAATGAGTGTGCCCACCTCACTTGAAAAGCTGGCGCAGCATGCAAGTAAATGTAAGCATAATAAAAAATAATAGGAAACAGACAGGCAATAGAATTAAGAGCAGCAGCCAGCTGGGATCTTCTAACCAGTGACATCAAGGGATTGCTGAGGTAATACACTGATGGGTTTTAAATTAACTGTAACCACTCAGGAAAAAGATCTAGGCGTCACTGCGGACAGCTCAATGAAAACATCTGCTCTGTGCACAGAGGCCATCAGGAAAAAAAGAACCAAAAAATGTTAGGTTGAATAGGATAAAGAACAATACCAAAAACGTTATAAATGCCACCACATAAATCAATGACACATTCACACTTTGAGAATGAGCTGAAGCCTGCTCACCCATTTCAGAGCAGGGATAACTGGAACAGAGGCCAAAGAAGGATGCCAAAAAATTGTTAGAGACACAGAAAGGTTTCCAAGGTTGTTATGGGAAAGATCAAGGACCAAATGGTTCAATAGCTTGCTTTAGAAGTGTATAAAATGATAAAATTATGAGTGAGACAGGGTGAATGGAAAAACCTTCACTTTCTTAGGCTAAATAAATGGTGGCCACATAAAAACACTCCAAAACCATTCTTGCAACAGGAAAAAGAAAGCCCGTCAATATTTTGCAGATTACCCGGTTAACACGTGGAGCTCGATGCCACAAGATGTCTGAGAGTTAAAGCTCTCACCACACTGCCATCACAAAACAGTGAATGAAACGTGTAGGATACACACATTTCTTCACATCCTGGCTGAAGTGCCTGGGCAAGCACTGAACTCCTGGGCTAGGAAGAGACAGTGAAACCAGTGGCAATGAAGAAAGCCAGGGAGGAACTTGATACTAGCAGGAATGCAAGGAGAAGGTTGAAGAGAAAAAGGTGAATGGGAGATAAAGTTAATGTAATAATCTGGAAAAAAGGTTAAGGGAGGTGTTTTGTGGGATTTCATCTTTCAGTCTCCAAGTGATAGAGGGGAATTTTTTTAAGGTACTACTAGGCCATGTCAGAGCATATGCTCCAGTCCTCTGATGAAAGGAAAAATCAAAGATGCTGATCACAGGTGAATATTTACAGCTGCAGCCAGCTGGGCTGCAGACAGAGCAGCCAAGCCATGAAGAGCTGTCCCATTCAAGCCTACGCTCCAAACACCAACATCCTGGCCCATCCCCAAGTACTGCGCTCCCTTTGCAACCCAGTTCACCATTCAAACTTCAAAAATAAACATCTGAATATCCTGCAGGTGGGGAATTTCAGGCAGTATTGAGTGTTTTCAGTCTATGATTTGATTTAGGCTGACACAGAGAGACCAGCTGCAGTGGTGCACATTTTGAGCAGCATGAGGAAAGAATATTTTTTTCCTATGATATCCACTGTGCCTCCAGCTCAGCCATCCTGGAGCCTCAGAGTCTAAGTGTATCTAGTATGTGTAGAGCTGAGGGGTTTTCCACCACACAGGGACTTATGAGAAACAAAGCCTCATCAGGTGCCTGCAACTCAGCAAATGCACATCACTGAGCACAATCTGAGAAGGTACTTAACTATGAGGGCTAGGAAACGTCTTCAGACAGTATGTTTGTTATGAGGGTCATCCTGATCTCCACATGGCTCTGATTTCCTTTTCAAGAGCAAGCAGATGGACAAGGACAGCAGAAACGCACCCTTAAGGCCACTGAAATAGAGCAATTTTTCCTTCATGTTCAGGGATTTCACTCAAGTTCTCCTCAGCTGCAGTACAAGAGCAGTTGGGGTGGTAACATGAACACATGGGAAGCATTAAAGCACAACCTCACAGCACTTGGGCCCATCCAGACTACTCATATATTATAGGGTCACCTGCTCCTCTGTTCATCAATGTGCCCATGGGATGCCCACTGCAGGGCTTTCCTGTGCTTATGCAGGCCTGGCACTGGGGTTTTTCACTCTACTGTGCATGACGTGGTGTAGATGCCTAGCCAGGCACGGGCCTAAACTGGAAATGTGACACCAGGCAAGCAATCACACAGATTTATGGTAGTCGATGTACCAGCACATCAAGCAGCAGTCCTAGTCCTGAAATGAGACCATCCATTCCCAAAGGCATGGCCCTTGTCACTCTTTAGCATTGGAAATAGCAGATGGGTAAGAATTTGCCCTATAGTCCTGGGGAAGTAGGACATTTTTTTCTGCTTTTCCCTCCCAAGGGTTCCCCTCCACCTACCCTTCTCCCAGGAAGCACGGTAAGCCTCACAACCAGAAATAAAATCAACAATGATGCAAAACACACAATGCCATGGCTGCTTACACAACCTTTAACATCAGCTGCCTGTTCCTAATGGGAAGCAGGAGCCCCAGCACATATCACTGATTGCTCCAGCTGCTTTTCTCCACACTTCCTACTCCAAATCCCACCTGCCCTCCTTCCCCACCCAGTGGGGAACCCCACCACCTAAATACCATGCACACAACATAATAAAGCAACAGAGTACAGTGTTAAGCAAGGCTTTTATGTGCAGCCAACATTTCAAAAGGCACAGTACATGCTGTATGCTCAGTGCCGTCAGACTCCAAGACTGGATTCTCCAGTGTTTTAGGAAAAAGGTAAGGCAGGAGGAGAGTGCAAGAGGGGGAAACAGACCAAGCTTTGTGGAATTCTTTTTAAGAGTGTACGCATAACTGTATAGAAGGGCATTTTTTTCCTGACCTCGAAGAGACAATATTATTTCACACAGACCTGTTTCCAAGAGCTGCCAAGCTATTTCTACATGAAGCAGTGCCTGGATGAGGCAGTGACTGTGAAGGGGAAACCCTCTCTCCAAGTACGACATGGAAATTCCTTGACCTCAGCTGTGAAGCCAATCAACACGTGTGCAATGGGCCAATGAAAAAGAAATTAAAATACCAGAGTGGCCAACACAGATGAGGGCAGGTGTGTAAGGGAGAAGGCACAGCCTGCTTTTTCCAGTCAAAAGGCCTGACAAAAAACAAACAGGGACATGCCAGGTTGGGAAGAGGAAAGCAGGGCCAAACCAAGAGCACTGAGACATTGGTTAGGAAAGCAAAGATGAAAAATGCCAGGCAAACAGGTTCTGAATCATATTCTTAAGCCTGAAGGTAGAAAGGCAGGGCAAACAGGCATGGAAGGCAGAAATAAATAATTATTTTAGGCCATGCTATTGTTTGCTGTGCTTCACGGAAAAGTTTGGGTGTTCACGATGAGCCCAGACAGAGACAAATAAGTTCATCATCAGTCTAGACCTGGTCACACCAAGTAGTGACTACACCACAGACCTACACCTTACTCTAAAGCTGTGTTTGCTTCCTCCAGGCCATTGGAGAAAACACCTCCAGAATGACACTATTTTTCATGACTGACATAAAGGACACACCAGCATTCTGTCTCCAGCAAAAGTCCCACAAACAAGTCACCACTGGATAAAGAGCTGAACAGCAACAACTGACCCATATCAGCTTTCAAGTCAAGGGAGACAGAGCCCTTTAGTATCTTTCTTGGAGAGCTGGATAGCTAGAATTAAAGCATCTGAACCCTAGAAAACACTTGTGATCAGGGCTGAACCCTTTAGGATAGGCAAAGCAGCATTCCCCCCACATCAGAAAACCAATGTGTAGCCCAACCCCTCCATGGCTCCGCAATGGGATTAATAATGCTCCACAATCAGGTGTGAACATGAGCTCACAGCACTCCAGTAACACACAGCCTGCTCTCGCCATGGGATTGATGTCAGTCAGAAGGGATCTCCCACTGCCAGAATAATTTGTCTTTTTCGTGGCCTGCTCCCAGGTTAACAGCGGGAAAGATGACTGCAAAGTCTGGGCCACAGACCTTCCAAGCAACCTGCATGAAGCAGAACAGCAAAACAAGTACTAGTGGCGTCCATGGGTCAGTTTAAGTGCACACACAAGGACGGGGATGCACAGCTTTTTCAGGGCCATGAGCCTCTTCTAAGATCAGCCATGGGTACAAGCCACAGCTACAAGCCTTATTACAACAGCGCCTGCATTTAGGGGAAGTGCGAGCAGTCCTTTCATCCTTTTCAGAGTCCCAAGAAACTCAATTTAACAAAAAACATTCACTCCTTACAGCAAGAGTGACATGCATTGAAGGCAACAATTTTGCTGGTGCTTAGATACTCTGCATTAAAGAAAAAAGCAATCAGATCCAAGTGAGACCTGTGCTCCAAGACCTAAAACTGGGTCATAACCCACTCCATCCTCAATTAGTTCTCAGAGACCCCAAACTGCTGTAGTTTCAGTACATGCTGGGTTTTCCCAGTCAAAGACAAGCCTTTGAAAAACAAGAGTGGCATCCAAGAAACTTGATTCTTACTGAATCTCCAACATGGGTTTCTTTGCACACAACACCAATTTGGAATACATGGCCTTTCCTATTAGACATCCAGAGGAATCATGGGTACCAATCCAGTCTCTCCTCTTCTCCCCTGGTCACCTGCCCCTCTCCTGCTAACGTCAAATTTTCCAAGGTCCCCCAGCGCTCGTGGTCTAGGACAGAAATGTATTTATTAGGCCAAAATGAACAGAGTGTGCATGGATTAGAAAATGAGTCCAGTCTGTTCAACTAGGGTTGGGCAAGCTTGTTTTGCCTGATTTCAGAGGCCATTCAAACATTGTGGGTTTGAACATTACTGTGTTAGTATTTCACTTAGGAAAAACTGTGAAAAAAAAAAAAAAAGAAATGTGAAGAGAAGAGGAAAAAATCCAGTGGAAACACAAATAGTGTATAACGTATATGGGGTCCCCACTTGTGCCAGCACAGATCCTCTAAGCCCTAAAACATTGCACAGGCTTCCCGTCAGCTAGAAGTTCCTCTGGTATACACAAAAAAAAAACCAAAAACAAAACAAAAAAAACAACAACAAAAAAAAAAACCACCACAACACCAAAAAAACACCAAACCCCCGCCCCACCACCCCCCCAGAAAAAAACCCCACCAGGTCAACAGTAATGGACATACATGCCAACTACAGCTGGTCCTAAACTGACCTGTCTTCATTTAGACTTTGAAATCAAGACCATATAGATCAAGAATAGAGAACTAATTTGCAAAGCTCCAGACCACCTTGGGTGAATCACTACAGCCTTCTGCATCAACAGGACATGCTGCAAACCCTCCACAGCTCCCACAGTTGGTTCATTAGCTTTCTCCCGCCCTCAGCTGCACCTGGCTGTGTGTAGGACTTCCAACAACTCAGCTTTCTAGAGATAATTAGCAGTGGTCATTTTACATCCCTCTGGGGACAGGACCCCCTGATAGGTGACATTATATTAGGGCTCATCAACTAAAGAACAAGTCCTTCAGGTTCAAGAGGTAACCCTGAGAGGACAGCTGGTCTCTTCCCAAACTTCATCTCGACAGCAGCAGAGGGGAAAGGTGTGAGACATCCTTAGTGCAGGGAGTAAAAGCAAGCAGTGGACACACAATGAAAGAGAAAATTGGGCACTAGGGAAGAAACTTAAGGTGCTGAATGAACAAGGCAGCAAGGCTTTCTTTACCAATCTGACCCCTTTAAACCACGTCCTCTATCAGTCATCTCCATTTCAAAAGAAAAAATCCACAAGCAATCAAGTGGAAACCAAACTGAGACTAACCTACCTCCAGAGGCATTGTCTCCGAATCCTGAAAGTTAATTTAGGTGAGAAGAGAGACAAGAAACAAAGAAATAGGATGCTGGCAACAGACATTGCTTACCTGCATGTGAGCAAGATCCAACAGCAGAGAGCATAGCCTAACTGAGAAGTTCTCCCAGCACCCTACAACCCTCATCCTGAGATCTGCCAGCCCAAGAGAACTCGCTCAGGTGATTAACTCCACCTAAAACACCACTCCTTCCTCCTCCCCCTTCTCCATCAAGCACTTTAAAGCCCTACACCTGTGTGGGTTCATCCTCTGCTCCCATTTACACCTGGGCTACACTCCTCCTCGTTAGCAGGTCCCTTAAGCTGCACTAATGAGCAAGAGGTTGTGTTTGTATCAAGAAACAATACACAAGGTACCACCATCACGTTGCGCCATCTTTTCACCCTGCTTCTGGGCCCCTTGTGCCCAGACTATACTCTTAAGATAAGCACAGTTGCACAGATGTCAACAGGACTGCCCCAGCCCTGCTCTTGCCTGCAGTGCAGAGGAAGATGCTGTGAGCCCTATATGGCAATGCCCCACACAGGAGGAATCCCTTTTCTTCTCCATAACATCTCTGACTTCCCCCCCACCTAATCTATATTTTTTTTCCGGCCTATGTATACTTTCCAGCTCGTTTCCTCTTGCGGTTCTCATTTCCCGCTCCTAGGAGGTGAGCTCATGCATTTCTCAATTACCAGCCAAAGAAAGAGAGAGGGAGAAAGCAATCTTATGGAAACAGATGAAGTCACGCCTGTATAAGGCCACATTATAGCTTATGCTCACGGAGCCATGATGCAGACATTGCTGCCCCCCAACCCTGGCAGGACAGGCAGCCCAGCCCAGCTTCCCAGTCCACAGCTGAAGTTGTTCTCCTTGTGCCAAGGGAAGATGCTCCACCAACACGCAGGGAGCGCGGAGCATGTTTGTCTCGCTGGCTTTTCCCTCTCGTCCCCCCTCCACCCCTGCTTTCGATCCTACTACCCTTTTGTCCACCCCCAGCGATCCCCATGGATCTTTGACTCATTCACAGCATGCCACTGAGTCAATAGCGAGCCCACAGACCATGTGCAAGGCTCCCAGCACTGCGTGCTCTGCCTACGGCTATGCGGACGCCGGAGAAGTTACACCAGGGAAATCTAAAGGCAATTAAAAGCATAATACAAGTGGTTGTTTAGAAAAGGTGGTGGGGAGGAGAGAATAAAATTAAAATAAATAAAGGAATGTTTTAATGAGTGCAGCAGTGAAAGCAGGATTAGAGGTGCCTGAATGGCATCTCTATATTTCCCGTATGGAAGGGAGGGCCGCCCAGCGCAACCAGAGCTGACAAAAAAAATTAGCTGGGCCTCAGGCTCAGAGAAACATTTGGCTAGAAAGGAAAGAAGGTAATTGCTGCAAATGTAGACTAATTCAGGAAGCAGCCAGCCCTACACGGGGCCGGTTTTTGTGCTGTTAGAGTGCTATGGACACTTTGTGAGTGCTGGCTTGAGGGGTGGAAAAAAGCACAGGGAAATAGTAGGAAAAAACAAACCAAAACAAGACAGAACACAACAATTTTCTCCTTTCCACATTTCACACGTGCTTAGTGTTTTTCTTCCCTGTCTGTCACTCTCCAAGGACACTTAGGATCTGCTGGGGGTCCTACTCAGCCTTGCCTTCACAGTCTGTCTGATGGCCATGGAGGGAGCCATCTCAGTGGCTCCCAAAGCATGGACTATATCCCTCCCTTCCCCCTGCCCCAGGAGAGGAGCGGGCTGGAAGGTGAGGTGCAGGGCATGGAGGATGTGTTTACTCTCAAAACACCCCTGTGAGGTGGGGAAGTCATAGCCTCATCTGACAGATGAGGAACAGAGGCAAAGTGAGATTAAAGGATTAGCCCAAGGTCACACAGGAAAAGTTTGTAGCAGAAGTGGAAATTAAACCCAGGTCTTTCAGTCCAAAATCAGTACCTTAAGCGCAAGACCAGACTTTCCTAGAGTTGGTCAACCTTTTATATTTGATAGTTTAATTTCAAACAGAAAAACAGTTTATTTTCTAAATACATATTTTCATAGAAAAGGGATATGGAGGAGCTCATTTCCTGGAGGCAGGAGCTGCTTAAGATCTTATTTATTTCTGTTTAACTTAATTTCTTTTAGTTTTTAGCATTTCTGATGGTAAAAAAATGCTGCAGAAATTTCAAAGCACAGGAACACATTTCTTTTTGTTAATAATTCATCATGGAAAATATTTTCCACTTTCCAGCCAGTTCTGCCCTGCCTCTCTTTGCCTTACCAGGTTTTTAATACCTTTTTATTATTATTTTTTCATAGCCTCAACTAGCTTAGAAAGCCCACGTCTAAACAGAGGCCTTTGCTGGACAACACTACCATCACTAAAACCCTGTGGCTCAGAAAGGTACTTTACAAATGAATACAGGCAACAAGTCCATGCCTGGACATATATAAGCTGCAGGACAAATCTTGAGTTAGACCCCAGCTGCTGCTGACTCTGCTCATCCAGTCCCTGCCCAGACCATGCCTCCCTCTGCTTCTGGCTCTGAAACTCCCTATTTTTTCCTTTTTATTGTGCTGCCAAGTCCAATCCTTCCAAAACACATCTTCCTCTTGGCTCTGAAAGACCCTTGGCAGGGGAAGGCTGTCCCACGCCTCCTCACACATGGGCCAGCTGAGGTCCGTGGAGGAGCAACTACTTGTCCACAATCAACTAGAAGACCATCAGGAGAGCTGGGGAAAGTAGATGGGTTTCATTAACACAGAGCCTTTCTCCATTTGGACATAAGAAATCCAGCCCTCACAGAGGCCCCTAGGAATTTACCATCTCTGTCCAAAAGGGGAGGTTTTTCACCCTGAGACACTAAACAGCAAGAAAGCTACATGAAGCAAACATGACCTGAGGCTGGCATATTTAAAGGTGACTTAAGGACCCAGACATTCAATTCCCATGAAAACAAATGAGAATCAGTTGGCAGAAAAGGGCTGTCTTATATTCATGCCAACCAAACGGTTAAAATTAGTTACAATTGGTAAAGCATTCTGAAAAAAATGTGGAACACTTATATAAAAGCTGAGTATTGCTCAGAAACAAAGATCTCTTTTCCTGTAATTGTGTTTAATGATCTCTGAAGAACAAGCAGACAATCCACAAGGATGACTACCACCATCACATATGTTCCTGTGACAATGAGGGAATTAGGCTGAAACAAAGACTAATATGCTATCCTTACAAGGCAGTTTTCACTTCTAGTGTAGCTCCCTCTTTACTTAAATACTTATTTACACGAGCAGGCAAACTGTGCATCAATGATGAAGTATTCCACCAGCAGAAAAGAAAAAGTATTATGACTGGTATCAGTCCAGTTTGCCCAGAAGATCTCTAAACACTCACCTACCACTCAAAAAGATTTCAGTCTCCTCTCTCACTCCCAGCTGGGTTGTGTCTTGTCCACAGTATTCACTACTCTCCTCTGAGCTGGGAAAGGCCAACCGAAGAGCAGAGCTCCAGCAGCATTTTGAGGGCAGGTCCTGGATCATTTAACTGAGCTTCATGCACAGAAAACTCAGCTTTGAGCTCCTTTTTGACTTGTTTCAGTCCCGAGGAAAGACTGTTTGTCCCCTCTGGGACAAGCTCTTTGAGACTGGCTGACTTCTGCAGCAGTCCAGAGCACCCTGCACTGCCAAATGAAGAGCTCACTCACAAATTTTGACTCACGCCTGTCGGTACAGATAACCAGAGCAGCATAGACCAGTGTGCTCTATCCAAAAGATGCTCAAGACCACCTGGATATTTTTGCATCTGGGCTGTGACTGCACCCTCTTTTTTTTTTTTTTTTCACTGCTTCCCCCCATTATCACCTTAATTAACAGTGGGTAAGAAACTAAATTTACCTGTAAGTCCATGTGCTCACACATAGGTAGCACAAGGGCAGGGTTCTTCGGCAGCTCAGTTGATTTGCTGTGGTTTGTTCCATTTGGTCAATGTTTGTCAGCTTCCTGAGGATATGCCCACAGGGAAGAGGTGCAGAGAGGCCTGAACACACCCACAGGGATGCCTGGAAGCTTTGGGTGCAACTGGTCCAGGCAGGTGCTAATGAGCTGGTCTTCATTCTATTTTACAGGTCAGGTCTGAATCCAGAACAGAAATACCCAGAGGAAAACTTCTCTAGACTGGAGCTAACATGATACAGGCAGAATGTGGTTTTCACTTCTTTGTCGCAAGTTCTGGGTAAGGTGAAGCGAATTCCTGGAAACTGAAGGGTTTGGCCACTAGAGTTGTAGACTTGGAAAAATACTACTTCTGGTTATGATGATTTATTTATAGTTGCAATTAAAGACAAAAAGCCTCTTCAGAGAGGGAGGATGAAGTAGAAACAAGGCCAGGCCTAGAAACCTAAGACTACAGGGATTCCCAGAGCAAAATTAATCATGGAACTGAGTTGTTTTCTATTTTTTTTTCTTCCTAAAGGGTTATCTCTTTATTTTGCTTATCTGGCCCTCAGCTTTGCAACAACCACATTTCTGGACCTTCCCCACTAGCTTTGGAAACAGGCCAAACACAAGAATTGAGACTGGAGATGGGTCAAACTCCCAAGAAAGACTTGTAAGCCTTCAGCCACAAAGGCCATCCTACACCTTACCCCCAGAGCTGTTCTCTGCCTGGCCACAGCAAAGGTAGTGACGGCTTTGGGATGTGGCAGTGGAGGCAAAGAGGAGAGCCCAAAGTCACCAGCTGCATGGAAGAGCAAGGAAGTACAAGAAGGCAAGAAAGAGGCCAAAAGTTCTTACATCTACAAAAAGAAATGTGTGTGGTAGGATTTTCTCTGTGCCGGCCTTTGATTTACAGCCTGTCAGGGTATATATTATTCCAGCTCTTAAAAGAATGGGTGTGGTGCAAACCCCCAGACAACCTTTTGAGAAGGAGCTCTGTAGATGTCTCTTCATTCCTTTTAGATCCAGTTTTTGGCCCTGCAAATATCCCCTGATGAATAAAAGATCTGGCTCCAGCCATCATGACTTGGATAACAAATGAGGTGGGGAAGTGCAGATCAATTCAAACAGCAAGACAAGTCAAAGGAGGTGCTTCTTTGCTGTCCCAGTGCTCTCTCACTCCTTCTGACTAGGGGCTCCAATCGAGAGTTCCAGGCTAAACAGAACCTCTGATCACTGCAGCAATCAGAAAAGTGCCCAGGCAGACCAACACTAGGGACAGTCTCTCACAGAAAATCCAGGGCTGCTTTGCTGTAAGAGACACTCAAGTCAGCTCTGTCTGTTCATCCCCGAGTCTGGACTCTCAGGCCTCAACTTCCCTCTCCAGACTGGAGCAAGAGCCCTAGACAGTCTCCCGTGTCATTACCATGTGTAAGCACCTCCAACTAAAAGGCTGCTACAGGTTTCCCCTTCATCCTGCATTGCCCCGTTTACTTACTGCATTCCAGCCTGGAAGAAGAGGCCGCTACTCCCTGTTTACATACACTTTGCTCCAAGAGAGGTTTTTCCATCTCTTGGAGCTGCCTGACTTCCACACTGTGACAAGAAGCTGCACTGCACCCCCCTTCATGCAACTTTTCATGCAACTTTCCCCCACTCTGCATCCACTGAAACGTGTGTGGACTACTAGTAGCAGCTATCTTTAGACAGGTACAAGAAGCACAGCTAAAACCCATGGCAGAGAGGTTGTACCTCTCCCTAAAGTGGAGAATAAGCAAGAGTGGATGAACTTTAACTTACAGGATTTGTAGGACTGGCTGAAACAATTAGCAATTACCTATTTGTCTCTTATCAAGGATCTCTGAGGTGCATGACAGAGAGAACAAAGCAAACTTTATGCCTAAAATTAAATAAGCTTGTGGATTGCAAAAGGAAGAGGAGTCAGGTTAGCTACAATTCCCAGGAGAAAAGTCTGAAACATAAATAAATAATGAATAAATACCGCAAAGTATTCGTAAGCACAGAAGATAACAAAGCAAAGTCTTAGGCTAATATGGATTTAATCAGAAATAATTTGGATCCAGCTAAGCTAATTTCCCTCTATGACAGGCCACATGGATAGCAGAGAGGCCATTACATGTCTTGACTTATAAAGCTTCAGATGCATAACATCCTCCTAAGAGATTAAATAAATGGTCTCAAATAAACTTTCACAGAGCAGATGCAAAAGTGACTAGAAATACCATACTTGGACGCTAACTATCAATGGGTCACTGTCAAAATGGAGGGATTAACCCAGCAGAGCTGTACTGTGTTTGTTGTGAGTCCAGATTTCTTCAAAGTTTTCTCTAACAACTTGAGCCATTAGATAGATTGCATGCTTGTAAAATACACAGCTGCTATGTAGCTGGGAAGAACTGCCTGAAGACAGGCTTGAATTCTGATCTTGACAGTGGGGAAAATGTCTGAAAAAATTGGACCCCATTCAGTACAGATAAGGATAGGGAAAACCTGTCCACAATTCCTCAGAAAATTATGGAGAGCTTTGAGATGAACTGCAAGCTTAATAGGAGTCAGCCATGTCTCATGACTACAGTCAAAAGACAAATGTCCTGGGTAGTACACACAGCCTGACTCCAGCCTGTAAAACATATGCCCTTCTTCTCTGGTCCACATGGCAAGGCCCCAGCCAGAGCGTTCATCTAGTCTCAGGACAGTGAACTCCAAAAAGATGTTCATTGACAGGAAATAATCTGGAGGAAAACAACACAATCAAAGATTTAGGACAACCTCACCTGTGTGGAGAGCTTTGAACAAAGTGGGCTTGTCCATCACAAAAGAGAAACCCATAAAGAGATAACATACAACAAGAGTTTTGAGATTCCTGAAAGTCTCGCCTGCCTTTCTAAGCCCAGGCACTGGACACCCTCCACTTCAGAAAGACGGAGCAGGTAATCAATACACATGTTTAGGAAAATATGGCATGTGATGGAGGGTGGTCCAGTGAAGACCACAGTGTAGGCAAGAACTTTTGGCCCACAAAGAGCAGGAGCTACTGAATAGCCTTTGCCTCCAACAGCCCACCCAAAAGGCATTGCAGTGGAGGGCAGTTTCTGCATCCTGCGAGAGCAGCTGGGCCAGAGTGCGTGTGAGACCTTGATTAAAAACAGGCTGCTGTTCACATTTCAGCTCTGCTTCTGGCAATCTGTGAGAATTTCCTCATTCCTAGAGGGTCTCCTCATCCCAGATGAGAGAGCTGGTGTCTGGGGAAGACCTTTAGTATTCATTACAAAAATGTTTCAAGCCGCTTGTCAGTCTCTCCTCACTTCACCAAAGCATGCAGACAATCTTATTTTTCAGAAGCACCCACCAGCTCTCCCTTGACTGGCTCTGCTGCTCGAATGCCTCACTGACCCCTACTGCTGTCAATGGAAAACGCTTCCATCGATGTAAAGCACTCCACAGGTTTCAGTGGAACTTGTACAGGACCCCAAAGCAGTGGTACTGAAACGTGAGGAACCCACAGCTTCCACAAGTGACTCATGAGACTGAAGAGGTGGGGGAAACCCTGAAATACAAGTGGAAGAGCATTACACTGGACCAGGATAATGCAGAAGGCACAGCAAGAGCAAGCCACAGAGCTCTGTAGGTGTGGGAGTGATGTCCCCTCCCAGGCACACCAAAATGCACAGGCAATATGGCTGGTCTCCCGGGGAAAGGATGGAATGCCAGTCCCTGGTAGAGCTGCAGGTTCCCGTCCCCAGTCACAGTGGGTGAAACATGCCATGCTCCCAGCTGGAGGGAGAGGAGCATTCCCAAACACCGAGGGAGTGGCATCTCCAGTGCCTAAAAAGCCTAGAGGAAGGTCTAGACAACAAGAACAGCAAACACCAACCAAAGCTCTGTGGAATATGAAAGGAAGAAATAAGTAGAAGCAGATGGAGTTGTGCCACAGAGGGCTTTTCCCCTGCATCTCTGGCATTCCACAAACAGTCACCTCCCCTGCCCAGATGGTCTCTGTCCTCACTGAACTGGACAACTCTGCTCTCAGCTCTGTCTGGCAGCCCTTGTCCATGGGGAATGCTAAACCTCAGGGTCCCAACACACACATTGCAGACAAATTTTTAACCGCTTCCCCTGCTCCAAAGCAAAGGCAACTGCACTGGAGTCCCAGCACAATGAAAGCATAACATAGGTGCAAAGCTGAACAGGCCAAAAACCTTTGACATTTCCTGTAGTTTGTAATCCCCCTTGTTTTTCCAGGTAGGTTCAAACATGGTCACATGTATTATGATCTAACCATTAATTCAAATACCACTTAATGCAGAAGTTCATGTTGCTTCAGTTACATCAGGGCAAAGACTGATCCAAGCAGGGTCTGCAGGGTCCATTTGACCTGAACCATTTCCTGATTCATCAACAGAGTATTACTCAGGGATCTAACTGAGTTCTTTACTATCTTCCAGTTAACAAATGAAAGTTTTCGTATAGGTCAATTCTAACCAGTGCCTGGTCTGGACTGGAAAGGTCTCTGCATGTTGCATACCCTGCTGTAGATCTGTTTCTAGTATAAAGATGGCATCCCAAGCACACATAGACCACACTTGTACTCTCAGTGAAATACTGGTGTTACTGCATTTTGAAAAGAAGTTATATTGCTTTAAAGGCAGCAGCCCAGAGCATTATGAATTTTTGCACAAACTCTCAGATCTTTCCCTGAAAGTAGGGGACAGCAATTATTCCTGAACCAAAACAACCATGCAACAGTGGCAGTAAATTATTTGATTTGTTTTTTGGAAAATGTGTGCAAGCCAGGCCAATAAAAGTGATCCAGTATCCAAGGAATTTTTGCCACTTGTTAAAAATGCCAAATTGTCCTTCCAGCTAATTTACTAGCATAAAATCCAGTACATTTTAATTGCTGACTAATTTGCAGCAATCTTAATGGGCCTGTGTCTTAGTTCTGCTCTGAAGAAAGAAACTAACAAAAGTGTCTGGGAAAGACCTACGTGGCCTGCAGCCATCAAGGAAACACCTCACCAGCATGAGAAGTTTGGCTGTATCTTGTTGGCAGCTGATGAAAGTCCATGAAGAAGTAAGTGCCTCCATAAATGCAACTCCATGCAAGTCATTGCCCAGTTGAAGGTGAGGAAAATGCTGTACGTTGCATAGCTGAGAGCCTTCTTCAAAGAATAGACACACATCATTGCCAGGCTGAGCATTTTATACGCACACGCAGCATTGCAATGTCCACTGTCATAATTTGGTTTCAGTAAAAACAATGGCTTCTGAGGGATATAGATGTGGGCTCAACAAAAAACAATAAACACTCTCGCTTGGCTATTAATCATTTTTAGTAGATTTTAGGTGACAGTAGCTATGACTTTTCTGATCATGACTTAACACACCCCTTTTACCAAAAGATGACTAGACAAATGTCTGGCTGGAGCCCATTGCTGTCATTCCACCGCCTTTGTTGCTGACCCCCACTAACCATCAATACAGGACAATGTTTTTATGCAGCTGCTCTCGATTTAAACAAAGTTTACAAAATGGGCATACAGAGAAATTTCAGGTATGATTTACGGTTATCACAAGGGTAAAGGTAATTTACATTCCTGATGTTGCTCACTGCTATGCAGATGTGGAAGAGATGAGTCCGGGTGCATCAAGCCTAGTATATATATGTGTCTGGAAGACAAAGCCAAGAAATAAACAGCTCAGGAGAATCACCTAGCAACTTTTGGCCACCAGGGATACACATGCTCAGCTCACAGGAGCAGCAATTCTTCACTGAGATTCCCTGAGCTGACTCCAAAGAAGCTGGGACATCCATCTGGAGTGAAGAGACCAGATTACTCTGAAGAGCAAGGACAGCCACATCCACATGGCCCAGAGCCAAGCTCAGCCAGCCTCCTGAGCTGTTTGGCTTGGCTGTGGTGTCACGCTGACACAGGCACAGCCCTCCAAGGGCTGGAGCCACCTTGGCATCGCATTGCAGCGGGCAGAGGCGCTCAGGGGATCACACCTAACAGGCAAGGGCCAGCAAAGGGAACAGGGACTTGGAGTCACTTACCTCAGGTGACAGAGCTGGTCAGCCACTTGGACAGGTACTGCACTGAACTCCAGCCTGCTGTCCACTTGCCCACGCTGTCAGTCTGCCAGTGGAGAGTCCAAAGCACAGTTTCAGCTGCTCACACACATATGGTTGTTGACACGTGGCTCATGGGGAGGAAGATAATAACAGATCATCTAAGGATAACATACTGTATATCAGATCATGCTGAAAGGGGCCCAAGCCAAGTAAGCTTTTTTCCCCCTCTTCAGTGGAATTTCCTCGTGTATGCATGTCTTATTCTGAAGACGACATTTGTTTGCCTAGAAGAGAAGATTATTCTGTAGACTGTTTTCTTTAAAGAAAAAAAAAATTATTACGAATCTTCCAGGTCACTAGAAAAATTTACAAGTTGTTTTTTTTTTTTTTTTTTTTTTAAGGAGAGACCAAATGCAAGAAAGGCACACAGTAAGCATTTAGCAAAATAAGAGAAATAATGGGAATAAATTAATCTTTTAAGTTTGCAGATTAACCTTGCATTTTCTCAGCCATGCTTAATGCATGTATATCTTAATATCTTAGTTCTCTCCTGCATCTACGTCCACCTGGCACTGCCACAGAAATTCCTTCCACACTTCCCCTGAACAGAGAAACATGGGTGAGCAGTTTTCATGAGTTTTATATTTTCAGCCAAAAGCACACCTTCTACTTTTTCATCTCTATTCCCTGTCCCCCTAGTCAAATCACAAACTCATCAGGGACAGGCATGTGCACGGGGAAAAAAAGGATATAAGAACAGTCTCCCCCACTTTACCAAGGTAATTTGGGCTGCATCTTCACTGTATCTCAGCCTGAAGAGTCCTACTCAATGTTTCAGTCCTTTTTGACTGCTAAAGGTTCTTCCAGTAGACACATCTTCTCCAGATCGAAATTCACAGACAATAGATTTACTTTTTTTGTCAACCTTTCACCCCTAAACTGTAGGCTTTTCAAACACAGGTCAAAAACTGTTTATCTAGTTTCTTTCCCTCACATCCTTCCAGTGCTCATGCTTGTCAACCATGACTGAACCTTGTATAACTTTGCAATTAAGGAGTATTTGTGGTCTCAGCAGATTCATCCCTTACACCCCAAAAAGGGGTACACCTTAGTATCAGAGACCATTCCAAGTCACAAATGATCTCTTGAAATTGTCCAGTCCCACATCCTATTTGAAGCAGGGCCAGCTAAGAAGAGTTTGTACTAGACCTTGCCCATTCAGGTTCAGAATGTCCCCAAGGATACCAATCCCACATCGTCTGTGGGCTCCTACTCTTGTGTTCCACAATCCTTGAAATGACAGGCATTTTTTTCGTAATATCTAACACAAATTGATATTTTTGGAACTTGTGTCTGCTGCCAACCATATCACTGTCCATCTCTAAATCAAACAGCGTGGTTTTCCAGGCTCCTTTTGGGTACCTCTAATGAGTATAATGCTCACACAGCAATTTCAGTCTCAAATTTGGACTTTGACTAGGAAATTAGAGCAGTTCCTTCCACAGCAGCAAAGGAAAGCTGAATGGTAGAAGGACAATGCAATCAAAGTTAGTGAAGTATCTGGGAGTCCTCCCATCACAGTCAATAAGCCTGGAGTTAAATCCAGGAAGTGGACAGATAGCACAGTGAGAGAAGGTTTGGAGATACATTTTCTTAATGGCTTAAGGCAAACTGGTTTTAAAATTTGTCCCTGTGTGCATGGATTGCATATCAGATCCCTTTTTAATTCCTATTGCAAAAGTAAGAAATAAAAAAAAAAATCTCACAAAATTCTCATTTGGTACTCAAAGAATGCTTGGCATAAGTTGGAGAGGATATGGTATAATTTTTCATGAGTAATAAATGTTTAAGTCATGCTCGAAGCACAAAATTCAATTCAACTTTAATTAGAGAGGCGTCACTAAAGCTCTTATTATGATTTTATAGGCCACAGAGGAGATCAGATCAAATTCTCGAGTTACACTGAACAGGGCAGGAAAAGCAAAGAAGGGATCACGTGCAGGACGACTCAGCTCATCCACACTCTGCTATTTGTGTCTTACCATAAAAAATCTACATGATACAGAGATGACTGATTTTAAGGATCCCTAGTACAGGCTGCAATGCTATTACACATTAGGGCTTCAAAAGTATTGTTCCCTGGGCTACACCATGCCATGGACTGAATCTTTGGGAGGAACTGGGGCATGTTGAGCAAACTCTGCTAGGCTATTAACCAAGTATGATCAGATACCTTTCCAGCTGCAGCAGCATCAGCTTTGCCATGCTCTAAGGCTGTTGGAATGTGTCTTTTTTTTTTTTTTTTGTTCCCCCTCTCCTCAAAATAAAAAGGACAGACCTGTAGAGCAAAACCAAAAAAAAAACAAGGTGGTCCTCCGACATGCAGAGTCAGAACCCCAGCAAATGCTGTCAAGGGAAAGATATAGAAAATTTATCATAATTACCACAATCTCTGGATTATTTGCTGAGATTGGGAGATAATACTTCTGTTTAAAAATAAAGAGCTGGGACCACAGGGACCCAGCTGCAGGTATGATATCTCTCGTGACCTCCTGAACTCAGGTGTTAGACAGAGATATGGTTCCATTATTTTTTCTTTTCTTCTGCCACTTAAGGCAATAATTAATCTGTTAACACTGGCTGAAGACACATGATTTTATGGGAAACACAAATCAAGACACTACGTCTTTTAAAGGCAGACAGGATTTTTTTTGTATTAAATAGCTTTATTTTGAAAATATTTGCAGCAAAATGGCCATGTAGCCACATCAAGTCCTGCAATAATTTTTGTTCACTTTTTTGCATGTGTTGCAAGAATAGCTGGAGTATAGGAACAAGAAAGAAAAATAAAGCATAGAAAAATAAACCATAGAAAACAGCAGAAAAATGATGATACAGAAAATACACCAGTAGGTGTAACTGTGATCCAGTCATGCCAGATATGGTAAGAAACCATACCTTGGACACATCCCATTAAAAACAGATAGGTTCATGTTGCACAGGCCTATTCTGCAATTCTTGAGAAGTCAAGCAGCCAAGTGGGCTCTCCCTGGCTCCTGGCCTCCAACATGTAATAGGACAGCTGGAACAAAACAAAGATTGAAGGAAGGGAAGACTGGAGAGGGAAAAAAAAAAAGAGAGAAAATCAAACACTCTTTGCTATTAATGCCTTACAAGACACTACATAAAGAGGTGGAGTTGTCCACCTCTAAAATCAGGTAATATCAGAGAATCGGAGATTAAAATCCTTCCCTTTGTGCTAAGGGCAGACTCCTAGGAGCAGCAGTAGTACCACAGACATGGAGTCTAGAGAGTAAGGTATGGGAGGAGATACAAATAACTAATTTTGCATATAGGTCACACCTACATGCTTATGTCCACTATCTTGACTTTGAAGAAGCCATATACAAGGAGAAGACACTGAAGAGCATTACCATACCAAGAAGGATGTTTCCTTTCAGTTACTGCTCTTTCTCATCACACACCTTTGTAGTCAGTGTTTGCTTAGAGGCACAATCCCTACCAAGTAAGTATTGACAGCAAAGTAGATCAGGAAGGTTATTCCCACAGAGATTTACCTTGGAAGAAGCTGGCCCCAGTGCTGGAGCTGCCTTGTCCCATTCCACACACGTATGCATGTTCAGCACATTTCCTTGGCAAATGAAGATCTGCAAATTTTACTATCAAAACAGGTACTAAGGCACCAGATGTTACCAAACACCAGAGCCAGGAGGAGAACTTAGCGCTTTGATCTGTCTCAGCCATCTAGATCCCACTCCAACTTAGCACATTTCATGGTGCCTTCCTTCTCCCTCCACATATCCCATTTTCATGTCAGTTAAATGCTGTGCTCCTACATCCCCTCTCTGTTGCTTAGATGAGAACCAATTAGTTAAAGCACTCCACTGAAATAATTCTGCAACTTACTCACCTAATCCAGGAGAGCTCGCTAGTAAAGAGAACTACTGAAAACTTTGCAGACAGATATGTAAGAAAGATCAGTGTTTCTTACCCAATCTTTCTCCTGGGATCAGAGTACAGTTGTGAAATATATCAGAATTCTGTTTTCTTCTTTCCTTTCCTAAGTTTGTGTCTGAGGGCTTAATTTTTATTGGGGTGGTGTTGCAAACAAGCCAGCCAGGGGCTTCAGAAAATGTCTCTATCCCTGATCCTTCACAAGCAAGTCCAAACATTCTTCAGATGGTCTTTGGAAATTATCTGAAGCAAAGGGCTCTAACTCTGATGTGGACATGGTTAAAAGCTGTAAGAAGCTCCCTGGGCTGGAATGGCACCTACAGGCTTAACATATTTACATTAATCAAGATTCAATCAAAGGCTTATTGGCACCCTCAGTCTGTGTGCCTGCATTACAAATAGCAATTCATATTTCTGGGAAGGTTTAGTCAAGGCCTTAGCATAACTTGCAGCTACAGTACAAAAATACATAAACCATATAAGGTTACACAGTTCATTAAATGTTAGCAATATGCTTAAAACTAAAACTAAGGCATGCGCTTTATATACAATTTTGATTGTCTATAATCCGTGTCAACACAGCTGTGCTACAGACCTCCTAAGTCACTGTTAGCAAGTCCATCTGCTTCACTGAACTGTGCCTAGTTTTCAAATAATAGCTATTTCTTTAACATTTTATGATTCCTGACTGTGAAAACTGCCTCTTGCATGAGCCTGTGTCAAAATCTGACTAATGTTGCAAACTGTGTGGTGCAATGAGATTTTGTTGGCAGTTGGAGAAACATAAAAATGTTAAGACACTTCGCAAAAGTTTCACAAAGGAGTCACTGAATAAATCTTTTAATCTCAAGTAGCACGTACTTCATTACATCAGCATTTTTCAAGGAATGTTCCTATTGTCAATGAAAATTAGCTCCAAGAATCTGAAAGCAGGAGGACTTAACAAGGGAACCAGAATCCCAGAATTATGGCTTGTGTGTCAAGCATTCTGTAAAAAGAAAGACTTCTGAAAAGCTGGCTCTTCCGCTTTACAAACACAAGCCTTTACTCCACCAGTAAGACCAAAGCAGATAATCTTTACTGGAAGATTTTGGATAGTTCTCAGTTAGAGAAATGTCATCATTCCCATCTGTTTTGCTGTGTACTATATCCACGGAAACTTTCCATCATTGGTGACAGGACTAGCTCTGGGACCTTAACTCCCAGGCTAGATTCCCTACACATTCTGTAAGAGTGAGTGAGGGTTTATAGTGGTGCACAGATTTTTGTATTCTCCTCAACAGCAGTCACCATCCAAGTTAATAAGGAGATTTAATGATGCAAAATCTTTAAGGAGCTGGTGATAAGTTGTTTCTGAGTAGAATAAACACAAATATCAGATGCTTAAATCAGAATAATTTTTCATAACTTAGTGACTGAAGAGCTATTTTCTTCCCTCCCCTGACTTCACTCAAGTACTGTCATTTGCCTTCAGAATGGTCTGGCAAGTCTAAAATAAAACCTGGTTTTCCCAAGGATAGAGAAAAACTGTAACAGAACTCTGCATACAAGCAGGTTGTAACCTGCCTTACAGAAAAGTCAGCATTTCCCCCTAACAACAAGGTCTTTAAATAATTCAGTCACATAAAACACGAGGCCATGTAGCTGCCACCTCTTAAAAACCCCTTTATGTGGCAAACAAAATAACAAATCCAACCTATTTGCAGACTCAGCAATGGCTGTGGACATTTGTTCTGCCTGACGTAGTGGCCCTAGTCAGTGCTGTAGGCGTGCTCTTAGACAGCCTGTTGCACATTTACCTTGTGCCCTTTGGGCTTCATCTGTTCCTTACAGGAAACCTAGACATTTATACCTTCAGCAGACATCTCAAATAAAATGAATAATATCTGGCCAGCTCACTGCTGAAATGAGAGAACCAAGAAAAGTGATGTGAGTCAGCAGCTACAGCTATTGCTCATATGTGGATATCAAGTCTACGCCTGAGCCCAGGGTAACGCACGCATGGAGGGAGGTCTGTCTCCCTGTGCCATGTGCATGGTGGGCTGATCATTACCAAAAAGGCCTTTTTCCTTGCCAAGGACTGACTTGCTGGGTTACAAAAGTTCTCTTGGTGTGAAGGCCAAGATGATGCTGCAAGAGCTTCACAGCATGGCAGGAGGCACCATCAAGCACAGAGCAACTCTGGGGGCAAGGGTGTTTCAGGCACCCTTCCACTCTCTCCCCATTTCCTTGTTCTCAAGAGAAAGACTCCATTGCTTCACCCTTTCATGCAAAACAACTCCCCCCAGCTGGCCCTCTACTTTTCTCCTTGGGAAAAGAGTGCCAGAACAGAGGCTGTCTTCTCTTCTGCACCCACCTGACTCACGGCCAGGAGACATGCCATCCTTCAAGCTGTGCTGTGACCTGTGCTCAGAGCCCTGTGCTCAGAGCAGGAGAGCAGAGGTAGCTGCTGTCCAGCTGGCACAGCTGTCAGATGTGCCAACACAGCCCTTCACTACATCTGCTTCGTTGCACCCTAATTTCTTCCCTGAGTGCACACAAAGACAAGCTAGACCATTAAAAAGGGATCATTCAGGGAACAAATTATTTAAATGTCCACCTCTCTTGTGCTCCTCTGCTTTTTCCACCCTTCTCCCATGGGGATAAATCCATCTATAACTTCCCCTACTCTGACACTTTGGACACCCAAGGCAAACATCTCTTGGGAGATCCCAGTATGACTGGGTGCTGGGAAAACATCAAGCACCCAACTAAGTCACAAACCATAAAATCACCTCACCAAAAGGCTCTTGCAGTTCTCAGAAAGGGGACGTACTTGGAGTAACTGGAAAGACCTTGACCTGGATGCAATGACCCAGTGGTACTGCTCAGTCTGGGATCAGAGAAAGGCAGAGGCAGCACTCCAAGAGGATAGTGCTGCAAGCCAAGATACGCACTGAGACTTGGGACCTGTTTTAATTATTGTTTCATTTCTTTCACTGCTCAGGAACATGTAACAAGCTGAAATGTGTGTTGTGCCTGTAAACATTTACTTTCTTTTGGTCTTGTGCAATGCTATGTCTCATTCTCTTGGATGATGCCTGGAATGCAGGAATAGCCATAACAGATCAGCTGAATGACTGTCAACTCAACCGTCCATCTCCGACAGTGACCAGCACAAGCTGCTTTGAAGGAAGTTGCTAGAAACCCCACATCAGGCATCTGTGGATTAAGTTGCCTCCAAGGGAAGTTTCTCCTTTCTGCCATGCGATTTGTGTTTGACTCATGCTCTAAAAAATCAGGGAAGCCTGCCTGCCCATCCAATAACTATTTTTTTTCCCCATGCCAATTCGTGCCCTCAGGGTGCTATGCACGCTGCGCCCACCAGCTCCTTTTGGTGGAGCACAGCACAGGGTTGTGCAGGTTACTCACGCCCCACACGCAGAACCGTGGCCATCGCATGGTCAGACACGTGGGGCTGCAGTTGCTGTAAGCCTGATGGCTCACAGACCCAGAAGTCTGAGTCAGTGTCGGCACACTCTCTGCAGATGCACTCTGGACCTTTGTATTCACAGCCTGTGAGCACAAGGCGTTTGGGGATCCTGCCCCTCTTGCTTGCAGGAACAGTTGTTTTTGAGTGGCACAAGAGAAGGGGCATGCACACCATCAACGACTTGTGATCTTCCCCAGGCCTTTGGCAGAGAAATTATCTTGCAATTTGGCAAATCTCACCAGATGCACAAGAGGCTGGCTGGGGCTACAGCAAAGAGTAGTCCGGGAGCGCCAGCCTCCCCCAGCCCTCCGGCAGGGCTGTCTGCCTCGCACTGAAAAGGAAAAGAACCTTTGCCCCTTCTTCTGGGTCCGAAGGAGCATCTGCAGGACTGAAACCAATCAAAGCCAGCTGTGAAAAATGAAGGGGAGAAGGCAGGGAAACACTGATTATTATGACTAGGAAAAACGCTATTAAAAAAAATAAAGAAAAGGGAAAAACTGATCCCATATGGGAGGCAAATGAAATACAAATTAAAAACAGGCCATTATGCAGTGTCTCTCATAAGGCTGCCACACTGGGGGCTGCGTTCACGTGTGGAGATGCAGTGCCCCTGGGACCTCTGGAGACACCCCTCCGCTCTGCAGCAGGATTAGTGTTATCTTGGAGCATCCTGGGCTGTGACTGGCACAGGACTGTTGATTAGACAGCCCCTGCAGACTGACCAAGGAGTTATTCGACTCCTCTGCAGACACACATAGAGTAACCTCAGGTCTAATCATTCCACCAAGCCTTTTCTGCCTCAGCCTCATATTCCAGGCAATCTTGCTGCTGGGTCCTTGCTCCTTTTGAGATGAGTTCTTCCCCTCCTCCACTCTCACAGGGTCAACCACATGGCTACCCTTTTGTCACTCCTCTTCTCATTCCACACTTCTTCTTCAGTAGATCATCTCCATCACCTGCTCCATCTGCCTACCCAACACATGCCCTTCAAGCTGTTTCTGAGCCTAAAGCCAAGGCCCTGAAGCCAGGCTCTCAGGAGCAAAATGTCTTCACAGACAAGGAGGCTTTTGGGGTGCAGTCCAAGCTCAATACCCTTTTACACTCCCTGGAGGGAGGGAAATGCCCACCCTGTACCAGCTATACTGTGAGGCTCATTCACAATGTTACTGGACCAAAGGGGCCAAAAGTCAGCTCTCTTTTTCTTCTCGGGTGTTTCTTCCACTGCTCTTGAAGCACAAGGAGATTCAGCACAATGGGGGCTCATTTCTTTTGGTAGTGCTGACAATCATTCAACCACAGAAGGAAAACTGGAGGACAGCAACATGACTTCCTATGTCTGTGGGCTGTGCTCCTTAAAGACTCTTCAGATCTTGAGGGACAGATGGTTAAAAGGTGTGTTGCTCAGTCTGCCCTGCTCCTGTGATTCTGTCAAAGATACAAAATATTTGGTACTTACTTCTTTTTTTTTTTTTTTTCAAAAGGCCTCTGCTCCTAAGTGAGTCTCAGTGTCTATTTAAAAGACAAAGTAATTTCTTGCATACTGTAATGGAGAGAAAACATGCAAAAATGTGAACTTCAGAGTTCAAACCACAGAAAGAGAAATTAATCCCTTTAAGAAAATTCATAGGAAACCCTCCCACTATAAGTCAGTTTCACATTTTTGGAGTCCAGCTCAGATGGAGTAAAATCCCCATGTCTGCTAATATGACAATAGGATGCACTTCACCTACTCTGAGGCACAGCTCTACAGACCTCCCCCAGCCTGGGCTTCTTTTCCTACCCTGTGCCAGGGCCTGGGCAACACAGACCTGCCTTTTGAGAGCCATCTCTCTGGTGTCTGGATCTTGGGGAAAAGCAGGAAGAGAGGGGGCCCTGAAGGCACTCTATTTCTCAGTACTAGAGTGATCCACAACATACCCAGGGCCATAGCCAAATGCATTAGACCACAGCACTCCCAGATCCTACTCAAGTCTTCACAATTCCTCTTCTCAAGCCAAGAAAAACAGCAAGCAGAAAACAACAGTGGGCAAGCAGGAGTATTTGTCCCTTACTACAATGGCCTTAAGCAATCAGAGAGGTAGGGCTGATGAACCTTTAATTACTTGTGCAATAATGACCTCTGTTTCCAGCATTCCTTGGCAGGCAGGAAGTGGCCGGAGCAGTCAGGGACCTGTTGTGCTCTCTTCTCCACAGGCTTGAAATTGATATGAAGGCCCCTCACCCAGCTGGTCAAAAGTTTCAAGATATGCTCCATACAGAGGTTGTTTATAGCTATTAAAAGCAGTGAAAAGAAAATACAATAAAAACAAAACAGCTCTTTTACTGAGAAGTTATTTCTGAACAGCACAGCTCTACAGCTAAGGTGTTCAAAGTTGCTCTGGTACTTTTTCCAGATAGCTAAAAGAGTGACTTTTTAAAAAAAGCAAATTATGAAACAAGCTTTCGACCTCAGTACATCAATATTTTGTGTAGTGTGCCATACTCCACCAAAGAGGGAAAGGAGGGGCACTTTTCACTAAGGACACCTAGATCTTAGCCAGAAAGACAAGAGGGGTCCAGAGGAGAGTGATCACCACTAGATAATTTCTATGACACAAAATGAAGGCAGAAAGATGTTATGGAATTGACCCAACCCAGTTTGGGAGTTCACTCTCCCAATTCCCAGGCCACAGAAACGAGCTTTCTTTTGGGGGCAGGGGGAAATCATGACGTTCACAACTGGCAGCTGAAGAATGCAGAAGGGTGCTCTACCTCCCCACAGGGCCTACCACATAACTGGAAGTACTGTAGCTGAGACAGCTGCCAAGCCTGATGTCTTTCCCAAGTTCCACCTCGGCTGGGATTCTGCAACACAACAGAGGCTGATCCAAAGGTCAGGAAAAGAAACCCTGCAAGAGGCAGCTCACAGATTATTTCACTTCTGAAGTAAGTAAGTCTCGTCCTATCCCCATCTCCATCTGCTGAAGTCAGCTTGTGCCTTGACGCACGTGGCACCGACAACTTCCCAAAACTCTTGTTCTTTTAATATTACCATTAGCTCTCTGATATCTTGGTTATCCACAGAAACAGTCGGTGTGTCTGCATCTAGCAAAGTTCTTGGCCCTGATATTTTGTGGCAAAGAATTGCACAACACTAATCTGACCCACTGTTGAGTGAAAACATTTTATGTCAGTTTCTATCTTGTCTTCTTTTTTGTTTCTGACAGTTCCCATTCCCATATATCATAAAGGGACTTCTGCATAGTCCATCTCTAACTATAATTTCTTCTCATTTCTCCCTCTTCTAGAATTAGTATTTTACAGGCTTTTCAATGTCTTTTTACAAGGGGTCTTTCTACAATCACAGCTGGCTTCTTCACTCCCCCTCCTCTTGGAGACAAAGTGGCCAAAACAACATGGTGTGTCCCAGTATTTAAGGGAACCTTTGCAACAGAGAAAGATGTCCTGGGATTGCTGAGCAGCTTTCCCATCAACTAAAACAGGGAACATGGAGATAAAAGGAGTCAACTCCTTCTGTTGATTGAAACCTCTGCTCTGGGATGCATTAAGGCAATACAGAACTGATCTGGGTCTGAAAACAGCTGCTCTTAACACAAGACTGAGGCCATAGGCAGACCCGTCAGCTCCTGTCCTCTTTCACCAGTCAAAAGGATAAGAAAAATTCCAAATGGCAGAACACCACTTAACTCTAAAGCCTGCTCCAGTGGAATTATGCATTGCTTTCATTGGCCATTCCCTTGCCCTGCCTCACATTGCAGAACTCTGCTGGCCACATGCCACTGCTCTCAGTGCCCAGAACCTAGAAGAATGTACATGCAAAAAAATATGGGATGTGCCCATCTGTTAATCTAAAGACATTCACCCCTGCTTGTGAATAATCACCCTTAGTTTCTTTTCTAGATGTTTCAGAACTGTAAGATATGAAGAAGATCCAGCCAGACAAAGCAGCCTCATCCACTGAGATGCCAGCAAGCAAAAGTAACACAGATCTACACTTTCCCTCCTGTGTTGGATCTCCAGTCAGGTCACAATCACTATTAAGCCCATCTGGAAAAACTGAAGCATTCAGAAGTTCACTGAGTCATCAAAAGCAACAAAGAGCAGCAGCAGCAGGCTGCCACACAGCTCTGGAAAAGTCCCCTTCAAAACACTAAATCCCTGGAATGAAGGGCTGCCTTGCTTCATCCATGACATTATTTTAATAGCACTTTCATGAATTCATCCCAAACTTCATTCAGTAGAGTCAACAGGGAAGTGCTGGGAGAGAGGAGCATCATCTCCAGTTTGAAAGCAACCTACCAGGAGAGATCCCATAGGCAGAGTGGGGAGCACCACAGTGTTAGAGCAACTCAGAGTTTCAACATCAAGTCTTAGGACACCTTAGGCCTCCTCACACTGACCCTGTAGAGATTTGCCTGATCAACCCTTAACAACAGGACCCATGTTTGAAGTCCAGGGCCCAGCTCCATCTGCACAAGCAGTAGCAGCATCAGGCCCAACATACACTGGGCAAAGAAGCAAAAGAAACAGCCCACCTCTGTTTCAAAAGGCTTGAAAGTTCCTGCCCTTCTCTTCCTCTAGCCCCTTCCATAAAAACTTGCATGCAGAGCAGTGTCTCTTGGGTCCCTCATTCTCTTGAGCAAAGTAAACAGACCTCCAGTGCAGTGACAAATGAACAACAAACGGAGGGAGAAGAAGAAGAAAAAAAAATCTTGCTGCCAACTCCAAGATTTTTTCTTGGCTTGTTTAATTAAAAAAAAAAAAAAAAAAGTGCAAGCTATGCCCCAAGGGTGACCCTGCATAAAGCATTCTGGCAGCTCCAATGTCTGCCATTTCCCCCTCACATCACCACAGACACCCCATCTCTTCCTGTGCTCTTACCCTGATGCACACACACACATACAGAGCCCTAAGAATCCTGGCACCCAGACGGCTTTTTCTTTTTCAAGCATGCCAAAACAAGCTCAGCTCCTAAATCCCTTTTAGAATTTGAGCTTATGTGGAAATGTGTTTGCCTCCATCCTATGTTTATTTTCTTTTGTTTTCAGGTTTGTTAGCCCAAGGGCAAATGTTGTTCCTAGCACCAGTTTTGGGGTTAGGTTTTGTTTTATTTTGTAGGGTTTTTTTGGTTTTGTTTTTTTTTTTTTTATTTATCTTTCAATCAAGTGTTCCTCCTTGCAAGGATAAACAGGATGTTTAGAGACTCTGGGTATGATGACCAGTCTTTGACAGCTGTTGTGAGACACCACACACTGGGATTACCATGTGTGCAAGCACTGGCACGGCTCAATCTGCAGCAGGCTCTATTCACGACCTAAGAAACCTTCAACAGCTCTGTGTTTTCAGCACGGGCTCATGAGAAATGCACCACACAGACATGATCCAGAACAACTCCCTGGCTTCTCCCTCCATTTAGGAGGATAACACCTGCCCACATCACAGCCATTCCCTTTCTAGGCTGCTCATTTCACTTTTTTAGCTACACTAAACTATGCTCTGCCTCTGAGAATTTTTTCTTTTCCAGGTGCATACAGACAGGCAAGAGTCAAAACACTTCTAAATCACAAATCAACACAGGGAGCTTCCCAAGCTTTTTTTTTTTTTTTTTTTTTTTTTTTTTTTTTTTTTTTTTTTTTTTTTTTTTTTTTTTTTGAGTGGAAGTTTTCCAAGCCTTGAATCACTGACATTGGTCTGACTCCTAAAACAAGAACTTTGGAAAATGAAACATAGATAGCACTAAGGGCTAGACCCCAAGCAAGACCTACCTGTCTAAATCACTATGTGTGACCTCTCCAACATCCCAGTCACCACAAAAGAAAATGCACTGCCTAATTCACCACAGCACAAATTCCCCAAAATCTTAATCCCTTTTTATTTGCAGCATTTTCTAATAGCAGAAGGCAGGAAAGGTTAAGAGACTGATAATTAGTACTGTTTTGTAATTAAAAACAATGAGTTTTGGACCAGGCCCTAATTATTATGCTCTCAAGCCACAGAATAAGTGACTGTGATATACTTCCCAAATTCTGAAAGCTGGGTGTGTCCGCAACAGCAGCACACACTTTGATAAGCCATACTATACACAAAGAGCTAAATGCTGTCTAAACAGTCATAAATCACTTCAGAAGAAATGGCTCAACCACTATGTCATCTTATCTAGTCTAAAACCTTTTGCATTTAAAGAAAATAATATTTACAGAAATTACTTCCCTTCTCTACAAACACATGATTCCTGAGCAGCAACGCTCAGTTTTCCCTATTACCACCACTCTGCGTAATTCACAGGACAAATGACAACATGTTGGTGACTTTCCTGCTGTTTGGGCCCAGCTTATTCAAGGAAAATTACTTGGTCCTGCAATGCTGGTCAAGTTCAAACCTTGAAATCTATTCCAGGTAACATTCAACCACAAGTTTCTGGCCTATGCACAGAAAGTACAGCATGAAATTTTATGGTGTGTGTCATTCAATGTTCCTTTTTAGCCATGGTACCTACAAGCCTTGGCATATAAGCCACCCTGGAAAGCCATTCTCAGACAACTGCTTTAAATTGGACTCTGAGCAGTCCTTGAACTCTACTTCAGGAGAAAGCAGCATTGTCAAGATAATAGTTTTACAAGCTTTCAGTCCTCTTAGGAAAAATAGTGTTTGCTTTGTGTACCCTGCCCTGCTGCACACACTGAGCAGACGTCCTCTCTCCAGCCCTTACCAGTCTCTGCGAGTTGTTCCACAAACACAGCGGAACTGAAGAAGCAATAGCCTGTCCTACAGCCAGAAAATTCAAATAAGTAAAATAGATCTCCTGAAATAAAAACCCCAGCTTTGATGTCATTGGGATAACCTGGAAGAAGCTGGAATTCCCCAGCCATAAGGATATTTTCCACAGCACAACCACCTTGGATTAGGTAAGCCAAATTTTCCTACTGCTTCATTCACTCAGCACAGCTAATGGCAGTGGGTCAAGAGTAGATAAAATCACTGAATATATTTTTCTGTCACCCGATGCATAACTTAGGGGTCCCAGTATGGGAGCTGAGTGATACATTGACACACCTGAGGGACACGATGCCATTCAGAGGGATCTGGACAAGATCAAGAAGTGGGAATCTTGAGAGATTCAGCAAGGCCAGGGGCAAGGTCCTGCTCCTGTATTGGGGCACGAAGAGATTAGAAGGATGGAACACCTTTCCCGTCAGGAAAGGCTGAGCAAGTTGGGGTTGTTCAGCCTGGAGTGGACTCTGTGGAGACCTCACACAGTCTTTCAGAATTGAAAGGGGGCATATAAGGAAGATGGGGATAGATTTTTTTGCAGGGTCTATTGCAATAGGACCAGGGACAATGGTTTGAAACTAAAAGAGGGTCAGTGCAGATTACATATAAGGAAGAAGATTTTTACCACGTGGATGGTGTAACACTGGGACAGGTTTCCCAGAGAGGTAGTGGATGCCCCATTCTTAGAAACATTCAAGGACATGTTGGACTGCGCTGTGAACAACCTGGTCTAGTTGAAGACATCCCTGCTCACTGCAAGATTGATGGACTAGACGATTTTTAAAGGTCCCTTCCAATCCAAACCATTCTATGATTCTATAGTCTGGGTAACACAGCAGATAAAGCTGCCACAGTTTTCTGTCAAACGAGTTAGCAGCTGTGCTGAACCCTCTGAGGTCACATAGCAAGGCTCAGGTGATGACAAATGGTTACAAGACTCGGTACCTTTGTTATCTGCAGGAACCTGTCTCTAGTGCCTACCAGAGCACCATCTACAACACAAAACTCATTTCTAAGGCATAATGTTAGGGGAGTCACTTAGATAGCACTGTCTCTGCAATTCATTTTGGTTTATTTCAAAAAAAACAGAAGCAATTACATGTTCCCTCTGAAGTGTCCTGGTACTGCTGGAATAGCTGGATGGTACTGCTGGGATAGCACCCACTCAGCATAGCCAGATGACTTTCTCCACCAGACTGGCCAGCACAGCCAGCCGCACATCCGCCGGCTGTTCCAGCACTTCACTCTCTTTGGGGGATTGCACACATTCGGAGCGGAAAGAAACTGCATTCAGCATCTCCCTTGCACGTCAGAGAAAGCAGCAGCTGCAGAGCTGTGCACGCCAAGGGCAGGACGTGGCTTCTCCTGCACCACAGTGAACATCAGTCTCTTCAACCAAGTCATTACTCTGTTCCTTGGAGAAGTTGTTCATCTGTATATGCACATCCTTGGCCCACAGGTATGGCCACTAACACAGCCAAGGGCAGCTCAACACCTCTGACAGCAGGGGTAGACGGAACTTCACAGGAGCTACTGACCCTTTACATCACCCAAAACAAACATCAGGATGTGCTGGAAGGAGCACAGTACATTGAACAAAACTCAGAAAAAACTCTGAGTCCCTGTCCTAGTTTCAACACTTCTCTCTGGTACACCTGATACAATCTGTGCCTTTGAATTAAAGTATCCTGTCTGTTATTTTTTAGCCCACCTGTACAGCCTGGGAGATGGGATTTGTGAAACACTGAAGCACTAGATCATACTAACAAGGGACTGGGAAAGACTCGAGATCTTTTTAATCCCACTTCCATAGCAATTGGGAGTATTAAAGCAAAATAATGTTGGCTCTTTTTTTTAAATCTTACCTTAATTTCACAGGAATATTGTTTTAGAGGTAGCCGGTAACATCGATGAACTTGGAACTAGGTGATCTTTTAGGTCCCTTCCAACTCAAATCCTTCTATAGGATTACATGATTGCTCTCTTATGCAGCTTGAGTATCTGCCAGAATTTGGTTACAGCAACTTCATTCAGATATGGGTATATTTGCATCTCTTGTTTCTTCCCTTTCGTGCTACTCGAAAGAGAAACCTGCTTTGAACATGAGCTAGAAATTAATTGCCCGTGGAGAAATGACAGAGTAGCAAAGCATGGTAGACCTGCACAGGGGCTTTTGATACTCACTGAGCCTAGAGCACATTTGGGACTGCAAATAAATTTCACTCATCTTGGGTGAACACCGGTACAGAAGGTGGCAACTCCAATATCTCCTGACCATTAATAGGGATGGCAGAGGGTGATGGTTAAATCTATCTTTGCTGTTACACCTAATGCAGCCTCATTTATCCAGAACTAAACCTGACTGTTTGCTTGCTCAAAGCTGACCACCACCTAGGAAGACGTATGGCAGCACTAGATGAGCCCTTTCTATCTCCACCATGGTGAAAAACATCAAGTTACCCACATTGGAAATAACCACAAAGGACAGTGAAGAACAAATAGCAAATTCCATAATATTATACTGAAGGAACATAGCCCAAGTTGTAATATAGGTCATCTCCATAATGATCTGTGAGTTTGAGAAACAGCTCCTTTAAAAAATGTATTAAACAAAGGAGGTGGGAGGAGGAGGCTGTGTACAGCAGAGAGACCCTTGCACCCAGACAAATTCAGTCACCCTACTTTAAATCTGCAGGCCAACTTCTGATTTAACCTGGAGTTTCACATGTCACTACAAAACTCTGGAAATGTTGCTTTTGCAGATATGCCAAACACTTGAACTGTCTTCAGTGAAGTCAGTATTTTTCCATATCTGCTATTGTAACTCTGCTGGCAGGCTGGGAGTAGCAAATCCTCCCTTATCTCCCTCCTCTCTAAGAGCATCTCTCTGTTTAAGTACCAGCTAACTTAGATCATACACGATCCCCCTTGGAAAGTGGACAAAGAGGGGGGTGTAAGCAACAAACCACAGAAGGAGGTGGACTGTCATGCACAAGGAAAGTAGCAGGGATAAGGAGGTGACTAATGAACAGAAGGGGGTGCGTAAAATCCTACTTGGATTGACTCTCTGGAGAACAGCTGTTTCCTTGTAAACATCTTGCTAGCTGTCCAAACAAGAGGTTCAGACACAGAATAATAAAGGAGAGCACCCGGGTAGAAGCATTGAAGGCATGGGCTCATTCACCATCCTGCCTATTGCTCCAAGTGACAGAATTCAAAAGCCAGGGAAACATTAGCTATACATTTAACCCTGCATGTGCTGTGTTGCAGCAAACCTGCAGAGACACTCTTCTCCATCTGTGAAGTCGTTCTTAGCACTCCTTTTCCCCCACTATTTCTGACACAGCAGCAAAGCACATTATTGAAAAAGAGGAAATATCCTCAGCAGAGCGAGGAGAAACAGCCACAGAGCCAAGAAATGAAAACACTGAACGTGGCAGCCCAGAAGGCCTAGAAAAGTTCTACCACTACCCTGGCATCAGTAACATGGAAGTAGAGGGAGTTACACCAGAAAAAGTAAAAAGAGTCTTTTTATTAGTCCTCAGCACAACACAGGCTACACTGGCAGAAGCATTTCTATGCCAATACAACTGTGTCCACACAGGACACTTGCCAGCACGGCAAGGTAGCTGTGGAGTGGGGAAGGAAACCAGCACAACTATGCCAGTAAACATTCCTAAGGCAGGCTGTCCACAGAGGACAGCTACCTGCACAGCACAACAGCAAGCAGAGACGTGCACCACCTCTGCTTCTTGGTGCTTAAGGGGATCAAACACATATGTGCGCAGTCACAAACCTGTCCTATAAACCCTGTCCCCAAAATGCCACACAACTGTTACAAGACTACATTAAGATCACATGCGTTTCTCCAGGACAGGAGGGGTCACTGCAAGGAAGGCAACAAGATAGCAGGACATACTAAGTGACAATAGGGGAACCCTACATCCTGAGCCTATAATCCAGCTTTCTACACTGCCATGGCCACCTCTGGCTAACCTATCTTGACTTTTAGACATTCTAGTCAATACAAACTACACATATCCTAGGAAATTAAATACCCAATTTCTACTCAAAACAACCCACAGCAGCATGAAAAAGGTAAGCACAATGACACTCTCATAGTCAGAAATGACAACAAGGAATTCCACATTTTAGAAACAGTCCACAAGTTCACAGAAAAGACCTGGTGCAGTCAGATTTATTTTACCTTTTTATTTCTTCAGGGCCATTTTGTTGTAGTCATGTACAAACAGCCAGAAAAAAAGACATGCTAACAAGGGCTGCTCAAGAATAAACATTCGGTCATTACAAAAAGAGAAGAGTGCAAGTTATGCTAATCAAAATCCCTCTGAACCTAAAGGAAGGCAGCTGGCTTCAAAGTCCAAACCAGTCAGGGACTCCACCTCGTCTGGGGTCACCTTCCTGCTTCTGCTTCTCTTTCTCCATATATTTATCCCTGAAGTCATCGAAAGAGCGAGTTTCTGCGTCTTGTTCTTTCTCTGGAAATAGGTTGGGAAACTGAAAGGTTTGTCCTTGGCCCTAAAGAGAAAACAAATGGTCAGAGAGACATTCCAGCCTTTCTGCAGTAGCTATGATCTTAGGGTGAAACACCACCCTGAATTTTCAGCTAGTGCAGAATGGTACCTCGTGACCTCCCAAAATCTCTTTCCACCCATGTCCCCAAGATACATGTACGTCCCTTCTCCTCAAAAGCTAACTTTCAGCTTCTCCTCCTATGTGCTACTTAAAATACTGACATCTTTTTTTTTTTTTTTTAACAGATGAATGCTCAGGAAATGGAACATCTCTTCAAAGACTTTGAATCAACTCAGAGATGTTGTGTGAGTCATACAGTAAAAGCAAGATGAGCAAAATAAGTGATTTTGTTAAAGTAACCCCACCAGGGAAATACACAGTGGAGCAGGCATTCATTATGTTAACACTCAGGATATGAGTAGTGGTTGTAGTTGTTTAGATCTCAGCTAAGGATAAGAGAGAGCAGTCCTAGCAGCTGTTATTGGAGGGTGTAATGTGGGAATACAGAATAACAGATATCAGAGGTCTCTTATCAACAGACATAAAGACTATGGTGTAAAACAATTACAGTGGGAACAATCTAATATATCACTAATGAGACTAAAGTGATTACATCTGCATCAGTCATTCTGCCTAAGAGACAAGTCATTTTAGTGAAACATCATCATCAGATCTATGTCTCCCACTTGGAAAATAAATATTTGCTTAGTCTCTGGTTTTTATCTAACAGCAGGAAACCATTTTTCTGTGAAAATGTACTATCCCATTAACATTACCTACTTATTTTTAGTGGCGTTTGCTCTAAGCACAACTTCATTAAACTCAACAATATCAGCCCTTCCATTCTGTATGGGACCTTGCATAACAAAACTTGTTAACTGGTCACCCATAACCCTAAAACCATTCTCCAAAACACTCATAAACGCTACCATAGATTAACTTCTTAACTTTCTGCATACAGAAATCTCAAGAAAAGCATTTAACTGCTTCGGATGAAAACAGGTGGGTTTGGCTTTTTTTTCAGATCAGCCAGTCTTTAAATTTATGCAGTAAATACAACCAAACAAGAAGCTCACTTATGAAATGGTTCCACAAAGGACATGAAAGGAGCCTTCCCCAGCATACCTACTCTGCATTTTGGGATCAGATATATGACATAAATAAATCCAACAGAACCATCACCATATCCGTGACCCAGCTGAATGTCTGCTATGTTTTATTTAATCATATACGCTCAACCTGGCAAATAACAGGTGTGAAAAATCGAAACCTCTTATGCTTTGGAGAGAAAAAAGCATGTGTTATCCCAGATTAGATTATCCAGATATCTACAAAATACCAACTCTACCCAGCAATACCCCGGTTGTTTTTGTAGTGCATACTTCTTGGGGGTTTCCTAAGAGCCTGACCATACTACAAAAACACCAAGGGAGCTGCTGTGTACATTGCTTTTTCCTTGAGTCTAGCCTGGCTAAGCTCAACTGGAACATATCAAGGTTTTCTTTTCCATTGGTGTAGACGCTGGGGTTTCAGCTCTTTTGTACCTTTAAATTACCAACAGGTATCCTCATAATAGCTGTCCTCTGACAGCTAAACCACAGTCCCATTTCATGGCACAGAAGCTGGCCTTACCAGGGTCTTTGAGCAAGCCCAAAGCTGCAGCCTACTGAACCTCTTCCTGTACTAGGATCAGCAACAAGCACCCTTGAGGCCAAGCACTGCCCAGGATTTTAGCACACTGAAGCATTTGGAAAGGAATTTGCTAATATTACAAAAAATTGCTGTGTTTTAACTGCACTGCAGGTCACTCAGCCCTGCAGGACCTACAGAACAGACAGGGCCCACACTAAAGACCTGTCTGCCCTGGAGAGGAAGCCATTTTAGTTAAACAAGTCAGAAAACAACTCAGGCTAACATGGTAGGCACACCACCTCCACTGAAAATCTGAGAACTATTTATATTGGTAACAGTGTAGTAAGGGACTGTTCTTGTTATGCAGCTCTTTCCTTCTGGTATGCTTCCAGGACCAATGCATTTCCCTTACTGGAGAATGAAGGAAAGCTGTCCCTAAAGCATACTAACAACATCCACAGTAATTCACTAAGCATTGCAAAACAGTTATTATTTTAAAAAGAGGGAAGAAAACAAAAAAGATACACACAGAGGCTGTAGCAAAACCAGACAAACCTTTAAGCTGTTTATCAAAGTGCTCACAGTTCCCATTTCAAGGCTGGTGGAAGTCAAATATTGAGCTGAAAATGTCAATCTGTATCTGGAGTCTTTTAATAAATCCAAATCAGCACAGACAAGTTGGCTCTTTCCAGCTCTTGTTTTGTGAAGAAATTCTGATTTTGGCTGGCAGCCAAACACGATTTGAAACAGCCAAGACATTACACCCTGAGAACTGAAGGTTGATAAATCTTAAGTAACAATACTCTGCAGTAATACTGCACTGTAAGGCTCTGGAGTGATGAAAGCTGTTTGAAAAATAGCTGTTGTGCATGCTCAGTAGCTAGTTTTCAGAAGAAGCCTGTATCTTGGGTATTTCAAAATTTCAAAAATACCAAAAGGCATCAACTTACATAAACGATTGTGAGTCTGTCCAGGCATATTTACACTCAATGCATCTTCTACATAATGCCAGAGGCTACTGAGGTTCAAGCTCATATGCCACCTCCTTAAAAAAAAGCCTACCAAAGGGACAGAGGGATTGTCACTCCTTTGCACAGTGCTGCTTTTCATTAAATTTCTTTTTTTGCAAAAGTTTTTCCTTCTATATAGCAACCATCTGACAACCATATGATAAATGCATCCTCAGAATGAAATCCTCACTGGAATAAAGCAAGCAATTTTTACCAAGTTCATCAGGGTTTATCTGGTTTACAAATTGCTAGAACATGAAATGCTGGCATATCCAACCGGAAAAGAAGATTCTGCCTTACTTGAAAACCTTGTATATGTCCATAGTTTTACCTTTTGCAAGCTATTTATCCCTTTAATTGCTGAATTACTGAAATTATCATAAACTGAAGTAGCCTCTAAAAAGGCTAGAATTTGTTTCTGCTTTAGAACTTCTGCCAGCATAATTATCCTAGGTAGAAGCACAGAGAAAAGGGGAGAAGATAACACCACCTTTCTACTCAACACAGCTGTGCTAAAAGAAAATCCTGTGAAAAAGACACATTGGAAAAAAGTAATTTTGCTAGGAAAATTCAGTCTGTCATGGAACTGGATGGTGCACTGACAGTGGTGCACTTTTTCACCAATGTGAAGTGATCCCCTGATACTCTGGAATTTGTCAGGGTAAGCTCTACCACCAGATGTTCACCTTGCTCTCAAGCAAAGCCTTATGATACTACTAAAAAAAGGAGCAAAAAGCCCTGAACAAAGCAAGTCAGAGGTGGCACTGAACACCTAAAAAAATAAAGGCAACATGATGATTTTACACATTGCTGTTCTCAGTTTGGGGTCTTCCCAGAGACCTCCCTTTTTCCTACAAATTCTAAGGTTATGCACAAGTGGGATGTGTTGTCTCACAAGTGAGAGTGTTCAGATAACAGAAACGGGACCCATTAAAATGCTACTCCTCTAATCCTCAATTCAGCATTACCCAAAAGTAGACATGAATTATATACAAGGCCTTATGAGGATTCATTTGTTAAATGCTAGTAACATCCTTCAGGATAAAAAGTGACCTAAGCATCAAACATGTATTTTCCCTTTAGATTTCAAGCCTTTGTCCTAAGAAAGGGTGAAAACACACCTTGTCCTTGGAGTCTGTCTAAGGAGTTATCACAGGAGTGGTACAGATTGCCTCTGTTCATTTTAATGAGAGGTTATGTGACCATAATTAAGCCTATGAAGTCAAGTGCTGGCCTTTCCACTGCTGAGCCTCACGTCAGAAAACTGCTGGAAGGATTATCCAGCACAAATTCACTTATACTTCTCTGACCTTTGAGTCCCCTGAAAAGTTTAGAAATGGAAGATCAGCACAGATATTACTGTGCAGCAATGATGCAGCAAACACCGATCATGTAAACAGCTGTGAGATCTTCTGGTTATTTGGATAATTGAAGCACTTACTACTGTCCTTCAGAATTAACAGAAAAGTGATGTTTATCGTATCATTAACTACAAAAATGTTGGACTCCCAAAAGCACGGGATTCAGTCCAGCAGTAGCAGCAAATGCAGCTAAGTTTAATAATCCAGTGCATTTGAACAATTCTCCTACTACTGCAGTGGTGACATCTGATGCTAAAACATATGGCAAAATAGCACAGAAAGCAACTTCAAAAATCCACTCAGGAACAACACTTCATATGGATCATCCAAGTTTCCTCTGAGTTCAAAAGAAAACTGCTGTCATATCTGATGTGCAAATAGGCTAACTACTGTGAATGTACAAGATACTCTAAAAGGGGGTTGAGGAGAAAGCATTTGCAAAAATGTTCCCACCGGTGCCATCATTCAAGCAGCTAAATAGGTGTTAGTCCTAACGCTGACAAGGTCAGACCCCTTTTTACAGCCATCTCCACTAGATTTCTCAAAACAGGTTTAATTAAAAATAGGTCTGGATTCCAGAGGCTTGTCTACAGTTGTGCTCCCACGGGTGCTAACACCTGCTAAGCGGGAACACTGAAGGAGGAGAAGGAGAGGATGTTGTTGGTTTTTTTTAATTTCCCCGATGTTAATTCAACTGCAAAGTTTCCCACAGGCTTTCTTTTCATCTTTTTTTTTTTTTTTATTTTCATTATAATAATTATAGATGTATTTGAGTAAGGAGAAAGGCTGATGTATTACATGTATTTTATCTAGTTTGCAAAGATACAAAACTTGGGTTTAATTTAAAAAATAGAACAGTGTAGAAAAGTAGCATTTGATACACAGGGCCATAAGTCTCTAACTTAAACCTCTCTCACTACATACCAAAAGGGGAAAAAAGGCAAGCAGAGGCTCTGGAATGGCAAGATATTGTTGATCCACAGCCTTCTATGATTTGAGGTATTTTTTTAGTGTGAAAATATTATGCTTGGACAGATCATGTATTTGTGCAGTTACCGCCTGAGAATAAAGTAAACAGCTCTGAATCTCCAAGAAATAGTATTTGGAAAAGAAAGGACAACAATGCTTACATGTGGAGCAGCTGGAGCACTAGTCTGACACCTAAGGGCATGTTGACTATGACTTCATACACCTTCCACCTTTGAGACACTTGCAGTAAGTCAAAGGATGTGTGTGTTGCACTGGGACACATAAGGTGATGCTTTATGAAGCAGGGAAACATAACTGCTCATGAGAATAAACTCAATTTCATTCAGGTAAACTGCACCACAGTTGCAATGTCACACTGGAAAGAGCAATACTTCCACCTAGTGGGCAACAGAAAGATCAACCCAAGAGCTTCCAAAAACACATTCATATTTTTCCAGTCATAAGCAGTTTTAACTTGAAATTGGATTAATGAGAGAAAACACAGCTGGTAAAAATGGTGGGAAAGCCCAGCTACTCTGACTCATGGAAGATGCAAACTAATTCTCATGAAAATAAGGATTTTACAGTGGTTACCAAAGACTTCCCTAAATTAGGCAGATAGTAACAATGGACTGCATGGGGCCTGTAATGGCCTGATCACACCATGAATGAGAACGAAGGCAAACCCTTAAATTCAGAAATGACACTGGGTTTCTGGCTCTACCCACTGTTTCAAGCTGGTGTGAACACAGAGCTGGGAGCTCATTGTCTGAGACATCAAAGCTAGTGATGAAAAGCAACAAACAAAAGTAAAAAGAGAAAGGGGGAGGAATAAAGAAACCTAAATGTTAATGGAATTAACAGACCACAACAACAATAGGAAAAAAACAGACCAAAGAGACCAGGAATGAGGTGAGGAAAAAATACAGACACCAAGTTTCACTGGCAAGAGTTTAGCAAACAGCCAGGATTCCCTCCCTGGACATGAAAAACACCACCAAAAAGTGATCCCCTGACCCTGTTCACGGAAGAGATGGAAAACATGGCATTCCTTAAGAACTTATTATTGGCAACTACAGTGTAAGGCACTACGGGACTCTTGCTGTCCCATGTACTATGAGACCTCAGCTACAGTGCAACAGGGCTCTGTGCATTGCCCGGAAGACAAAATGGGAGGCTGAAGGAACAACCAAACTATTCCTGTGCACCTGCCTCCAATACCAAGCTTGTTTAGGTAAATCTCCACACCTGGGCTGACCAACCCTTATGGTTATGGCAACTATTCCAGGTTGAGAGGCTGAATGTGAAAGAAATGTAAAAAGACACTGCCTTAAACCTCTTGCTCCAACAGAGCAGCAGCATTCTGCTTCCCACTCCTTCCCCCTGAGTATCTATGGGTTGCAGACTACCTCCTTCTCACCTCAGCAGACATAGGATACAAGACTGCATTACAGTGAAATAAAATTTGAGAACTGACTACAGTTCACTAGAGACCCATGTCTCCTTCAGTCTTGGGAAACAAGTTTCTAAAAGCAAGGAAGTCACTAACAGGAGGCTGTAGCAATGGAAAGCGCCTGCAACTTCCTACTAAAGGGAATAACACTCAGAGAAAGCAATTTGTGAGATACAATATCATCAGTTCAAGCATTCACTTCCTAATCCTACAGTCCTGCTCTCCAGCAACAAAAACCTAGCACAGACAATCCAGGAGGGAGAATTTGCTCACCAAAGCCAACTCTTCCTTGAAAAAGGAATGTGCATTTTAGCCATAGTAATGTAAAATCCTCATAGAGATGACATTGCCTTTAACTTCAGCAGAGTTAATCAAATTAGCTCACCTAAATATAACTGTTACTTTTTAGTAACATTGCACGTTACATTATTCTTTTAAATTAGGTAAGGGCTGTGTAGAAAAACACTCTGTCCTCACTTTTCTTTCTACTTCCCTTCCCAGAGGGGCTTAGAAAAAAAACTTCTAAGTATATTTAAACTTTGAAATATTAAAAATCAGATTTCCCATTGTTTGTGCCTCTTGAGTTTGACCCCAAGTCCATATGAAATCTTAGCCAGTCTTTAGGGTCACAGAATGTTCTTCCAACACTGAATCCTTGTTCCAAGACAGAGTTAACAGTGACATGGTGTTGCCCACTGCAATTTTGAGCTTATGGTTTTACAACCATAAATACCATCCCTTTAATGTCATTTTAGTATGTGAAAGGGTTTTCTGTCACTGGTTGCACTTCTGTTTTGCATAAAGACAGGTAAGCCCGACAGAAGTTTAAACTATAAACTGGTCCTGTTATGAAAGAAATTTACAAGAACATGAAGCTCCTTTTCCACTGGGCAACCAATATATGTTTCAGAGACCGGTTCAGCCACAAAGCAAACTTGTTTAGACTTGACTAAAGGCTCTCCAAGGAATAAGCCTTAGTCTTCCCTGAAATTCAAAGACCTTTAATAAGAAGTTCCCTACCCTCACAATATATTCTTTCACTTACTGGACATTTCAGCAATCAACCACACAAGTTGTGAACCTTCCAGCACACAGAGTACAGGGTCAGCATGAAACTCTCTGGCAAAGCAGCACCCTATGACATCAGCCCACAACCTACAGACAGACCTCAAACCAACACGGGACTTACTTTGTTTGATTTTGATCTAGAGAACAAGTCATTTAAATCTCTTTACATTCTGGAATGTGTTAAAGAAACTGTCACTATTAGAGGATTGGCAGAAATATTCAGCCAACCAGCACAACTCACTGGCATTACTTTCAGCTTGGCTAGTTAACAGTGCCTTCCATGTTATGTTAACTCACCAGCTGTACATAGGCGACCTTGTAATCTGGCTTCTTCACTCTCTGATTCCTGTGAGTCCTCTTGTTGTTTGCACCTGCAGGAATGAAGAAAATCCCACCTTTTACTTCCCAGGACTTCTGAGTTCTCCAAAGCAAGGCTAAACTGAAGGAGGGACTTGGCTATCTCTGATTTATTGTTAAGAGGAATACTCTTCCTTCACTACCAGCACAGTACCACAATTATTAAAGTGTACTTTAATAAACTGGTAAACACTGCTCTCCTCGTTTATAAGAAGGGAAAGAAGGCATCACCAGCCTGCTGCCACTGTGCCTTCACACACAAAGTCTGCAAAGAAGCAAGGAGAAAAGTCTCCCAAGTAGGGGCCAGGGGTGATAAACTGCCCTCCCAACATCCACAGCTTCAGGAAAACAAGGAGAAAATTACCACTAAGTAGCCTTAATCTTGACAATTTTTACTGCTCAGCTATGAGCTGGATCTACTGTTTATACACCAAGATATTATATTCCACATCCAAACAAACTAAAGCACCTCAAACTTCTCCAACCATGCTGGTCACAACTGAAGTGGGGAGTACAACTCACCCCCTTCATGTCAGGCAGATACTAAACCTCTCAGATTATTAGGAGTTCTAACCCTCTTTAATTCCTGACTATATACCATCACCTAAAATTAGCAGTGGTGGACAAAATAGTTATAAGGACAAGCATGACTATTTTTCAGTGCTGTTTGGAACTATATGTGTTTGGTATTTATGACTTAATTTAATTCTGGTTTTCACATATGCATATTACAGATGATACTTCCAGGGTTTTTCCTTCCTTTGTAAGTTAAGAGTTTTAGAACCTTATTATGAAACTTCTTCTTTTATCCTTCATTTTTCACTACTACAAGTCTTTTTTCCTATTCCTTTTAAAATCATTCTTTATCTTACCATCATAAACAGACAATTCCTTTCATAGAGTCACTACATGAAAAATCAAAAACCCAGCCATCAAAGATGTCCTAACCAACAAGTCACTCTCCATCCAATAATTACACTGCCTGGTAATCAAAAATGTAAATTAACATGAAAAAAAATATTTTTGAATGTATCCAAACCACAGTCAGAGAAGGTCTGGAGAAGGAAGCATTCATATGTAAAGGTGACATTATCTAAATTTATCTTATTTCAGTTAGAGATGAGTCCCTCTGCCTCTAAGTCAGAATTCAGCATAGGTTAAACTAGGAATGTTTTTTCTTTTTCTCTTGGATTGTTTTTTGTTGGGTTTTTGGTGGACATTTGGGTGTATTTTTTGTTCTGGTTACTGTTTCTAGGGGGTGGACAGGAGAAAAATACCACAAGTGGAAACATTCAAGTCTGTAGCAGAAATCTGGTAACAACAGTGATAAAAACCTCAAAGTTTGTCAAGATGTTTTTCTGGCATTATCTAATGGTTCAACAGAGCATTTTTCTTTGCTCTACAAATGTTACCTTTTGTTAGACCATAACACCTCCTGTGTGTGCATGCAAACTAATCTCAGTTCATTTTTTAAATGAAGGCTACAGCTGAATTTAAGTTTAATTACTACTTGTACTAAAACACATGAAGCAGTTCCTTCTGAAGGGAGACACCCACTGGACTTCAAGTATCAACTACAAAAGCACAAGTTAAATAACTGGCAGGATGATCAGCCTTTTTAAATTCTAAATTTCTTTTTAGAGTGAAACTTACATCATCATTTAATCACAGCATTCAAATATGAAGTGGTGCGTGTTCATTTGAGGGGATGAATAAACAACTATGCTAACAGCTAACCACCCGAAACCACTGCAACCAAAGTCTGCTGAAAAGGTCTAGCAGACCTTTTGAAAGGTAAAAGTCTACTCTGGCTGCACAGGGATGCTGTATTCATCCCTTTGCATTACTCAACTGCACTTACCATACTGTATCCTGGTTCTCACAGCAGCTACAGGCACATTGTATATTCTTTCAAGGTAATTCCTGATATCCAGTTTTGTCATTCTAGGCAATGAAAAAACATTTTGGGGAAAGAAAGAAAAAGAAGTGTGAATATTTAAACAAAATAAACTAGAGACTGGTTGATACTGAGGAATAAATATGCCTTCTTCTTGCTTTAACCAAGACAGATTTACAACACGAAAGTGTAAACTCAATCTAGACCACACACTGCTACAGCGATTTATGATCCATATACTGTAACAACTGTCAAATACTTTATCCTCTGTAGCCTCAACATTCAAAATGCCAGGTATATTCTGTGTTCAGCAGGCTTTCTCGCTGCCCAACCTGAGACACCTTTATTCTGAGTAGGAGCTGCTGATCTTACCAGAACCTGCCACAGTCTTATGGGCTCTAATGTGTGCCAGCAAACTAGTCAGGCTGAAAGGGTCCTGACAGATAACTGGATACCACCTTGCTTACTCTGATCAAATTCTAAGCACTTCCTTCTTCCCAAGCCCGTCCCTGGGAAGGCCGAGCCTCACTAAGACTCGGGGAAAGGAGCCACGCAAAGCTGTCATTAAATCAGTGCCCTCGCCGCCCTCTGCAAGGTCTGCCTGATGCCGGGGCCCCTTCCCTGCCGCGGCACTCGGCCCTCCCAGCCCTCAGCCCGCAAGGCCGGCTGCCGTGCCCGCACTCACTCCATGGAGACGCGGAACTGCACGGTGTCCTCGGGCTGGGGCACGCCGGGCCGCACCGCCAGCATGAAGAAGTTGGGACGGAAGATCCGCAGCTGCGGGCCGCCCCTCTGGAACAGCGGGTACCTGCGGGAACACGCCGCCGCTCACTGACCGGCCGGCCCCCCGGCCCCGCTGCCCCGACTGAGCGCCACCGGTCCCCACCGCACCCCTTCCCAGCCCACCGCCGCCCGGCCCGGCCCGGCCCGTCCCGGCCCGCCCCGCTCGGCTCACACGGCCCTCCTGGCGCCCGCCGCCATGGCCGAGCCCCGCGCAAGCGGCGCCGCCAGAGCGGCTGCGGCGGGGCGGCGGCGCCCCCTGCTGGCGCGGAGGAGCGCGGCAGGGCCTCAGCCGCGCAGGGCCGGGGGGCCGGGGGGCCGCGCCCGGCCCGGGTCGCCTCAGAGTGAGAAGGACAAGGAGCCACCTGAGAGGGTCCCGCGGATCGTCACGAAGATGAGGAGGGGCCTGGAGCATCTCTCTTAAGAGGAGAGACAGACTGCGGGAGCTGAGGCTGTTTAGCCTGGAGAAGGGAAGACTCGGAGGGGTCTCCTTGTCGTGTACAAATATCTCAAAGGCAGGTGCCAAGAGGACGGTGCCAGACTCTTCGGCGCTGCCCAGCGACAGCACAAGGAGCAATGGCCGTAAACTGAAACAGAAGTTGTTCCACCTCAGCACGATGAAGAACATCTCCACACTGAGAGTGGCAGAGCACTGGAACACGCTGGCCAAGGGAGAATGTAGAGTCTCACTCCCTGGAGATATTGAAACCCACCTGGACACATTCCTGTGTCACCTGCTCTGGGTGACACTGCCTTAGCAGAGGGGTTGGACTGAACTATCTCCAGAGGTCACTTCCAACCCTAACAGCTGTGTGGTTACATGAAAATCTTGTCTCTGTGGGATGCTGCAGTGCTGTCTGCCTTTGGTCCTGTCCTGACTCTCCTCCTGTCCTCCACGCTGGTGAGACCCCAGCACAACACACACAGGGCTGTTGGGTCAGGTCCAGAGGAGGCCACGGGCGTAATGGAAGGGCTGGGACACCTCCCTTGTGAGGACAGGCAGACAGCTGGGGTTGCACAGCCAGGAAAAGGGAAGGCTCCGTGGAGACCTGATTGTGACCTTTCAGTATGTAAGGGGGCATACAAGAAAGACAGAGACTTTTTACCAAAGTATCCCATGACAGGACAAGGGGCAGCTGTTTTAAACTGAGAGAGGGCAAGTTTAGATTAGATGCTGAGATGAAATTCTTTACAGTGGGAGGGTGGTGAGGCACTGGAACAGGTTGCCCAGAGAAGCTGTAAATGCCCCATCCCTGGTAGTGTTCAAGTCCAGGTTGGATGGGGTTATGAGAAGCCTGGTCTAATGAGAGGTGCTCCTGCCCATGGCAGGGAACTTGGAACTATGTGATCTTTCAGGCCTCTTCACACCTAAACCACTGATGAGTCCATGACACCTCCACACATGCCAACAGAGAGCCAACAGTTACCAGAAACAGAAATTTGGAAACATGGGAGAGACTCCAATGGGCTTCCCTTCACCAGGGCAGTTCAAGGGTTGGCAAAGACAAGAGGCCCTACAGAACAGCTTGCATCTCAAATTTAGTAACAGCTATTCATCTTTTGACATCTACATTGGATTAACCAAGTAATTCACACTTCAGTATTGGACTTTTAATATTATATGCAGGCTTACAGCCTCAATAATAAATATTTTAATGTAATATTTGAATGAATCATTCTCTATTGCACTTGTCTGCATTTAATAAAAGGTATGTGCTACCACTTCTGTAGATTTGTTCCTTTATTCCCAATTCTTTGATTCACTTCGTCACTTGAACTTTGAAGTCAATTTCAACTACATTTGGCAGCCAGTTTATGAGCGCCCTGAGAACAGTCGGCTCTTGGTATCTGCCTGTACAATGGCTTAAAACAGGCCCCCAATCCTGAGTCTTTGCTGATGACCCTGAGCCTCTTCCCACTTGGAGAGACAGATCAAATGATACTAAGTAAGGGTTTGGACCAACTCCCAAATCCTTGGAAAATGGGAAGGCATTAAATAAAATACAAAACATCATTCCAGAGGGCTGCTATTGGAGTAGGTACTGGTTGTGCTTTATTTACAAAATCCAGAGATTTGTACACAGCAATCTACAGGACAGCATAGGATTGGTATCAGGAGGATAAGGGACATGCTCAGCAGGAATTGAAGATGCCAGCAAGGAGTCATCCCAGTTCCACAAGGAACCTGCTTCCCCTTGCCTGAGGAAGCCACCAGACCCCTCCAGGAAGAAAAGCAGCAGCAATAGCCAATCCAGGCTGATGTGATTTTTGTTATCATTGAGGCATGAGAACACAAGTGATCGGTGAAGGAGGAAAGAGGAGACCAGCAGGGGTTCAGCACACCATTAAAGGCCATCCTGCCTGGTGCTTTACTTCCAGCGCCCACCAACCTTGCCCTTGGCTCCTGCCTTCTTGCTGCTACAATGCAAAAGGAAAGAAAAACATGTCAGCATGATGGAAGCAGAGGGGGCCACTCTGCATTTCTGACTCTTAGGTTAGGTTTCAGCTGCTTTCACTTCTCACATGTTGGGCACACCTGCCATTGACCACATCCTGAGAAAAATATTGTTGATATTGTGGAAAAATACTCCTCCTGGGGCTCTTAGTGTGAAAGGTAGGATGTGCATGCCTGAAAGAGATGGACCCTTCCAGACTCCTGGATTATCAGCGTAGAAATCTAGGTGGTCTCCAAACTAAGCAACAGGTATATGCAGGCACAGACTTGATATTTTCTGAATATCTGAAATTTGCTGTGCTCTGGATTTTAGGATTTAGAGCTCTGTCTAGAGAAAGTTGCTCAGTATTAAAGAGCTCTGATCAAACTCCCCAGATACTCCATTCAGTAGTGGAGGCAAAAAGCTGAACACTAATTTAAATACAACTAAGAAGTGCTTTGCTCTAGCAGACTAGCTATTTTTATCATGAGAGCAAGAGCCTCCAAAAGAATTCAAACAACTTTTTAGGCCTGATCTCATATCAGTATCTTTGTCTTGTTCATGTGTGTGTGGGAGCAGTCCAGCTACACTCCCCCCTCAAAGCACCTGAGGCAAACTCTCTCCGAGAGTTCTTGCACACAGAAGGGCAATCCTACATGCAAGCCACTTACCTTCTGGCCTGAGAAGCCTGAACTCAGAATGGGGCTGGGCAGGAAGTTAGTTGAGTTAGATTCTGCACTAGTTCACATTAGCAGCACCTTGGTTTGTGGGGCTTGGTACACCCCCAAACCCTTCCAGCTCACACACACAATGATGAGGCTGCTTCTTGAACCAAAGTACATGCAGAGTGTGGGGCTGGGGACCAAGCACAAAGTGCTAGGGCCTTGCTGCCAACAGAGGCCTTTCTTCAGAACCACTGATTCCTCCAGGGAGAAAAACATGGGGACATGACATCTGGGGTGATTTTTGTTGTGCTGCCCCATGGATTGGTTCAAGAGCACCAGCCATATTTACAGAAGGATGTAGCACAGTGACAGACACACACATAGTGGATACTTTACCTTTGACCAAGATAGGCTTGGTCTATTTTAAAAAATTGATGGCTTGCATAAAAGAGAGAATGCACTTTCTGTTTATCTTAAATTAAGCTCTATGCCCCTTTTGCCAGCCTTTCTGAAGGTTCAAAGCCCAGTATAGCAACTGCATAGCTCCTCAAACAAAGACAGAGTCCTTTTATGTCCACAAGCACCTGTGATGTTTGATGTTACACCTAACCTTTAGAGTGTGCTTAAGGAGATTTAATAAAGTCTGAAGCAAGAGACTCATTTGATCCTTGTATAACACACTGGCAGGCACTGCCTTGGAATGATAGTGTCTAACATGGATAGAAACTGAAGCACACAGAAATCTCGTTAGCTCTGGGCTTCTCAGTGCAACCTTTTCAAATTATGTCCTTGGAGAGTATCATGTCTTTTGGGGGAACAAGCAGGCCTGTTGTGGGTGGTGTGGTAGCACCCCACAAGAGCAGGAGCACCCAGACAAGCCATGGCATCCTTCTGCAGTTGCGCATTCTGCTGAGGTTTATCAGCCTACAGCTCTGTACAGAAAATACCACAGGAAGGTCAAGCCTTATGTTTGGCATTACAGACAACCAAACCCCCAGTGTTATATTCATTTGATAAGCCAGGGTGTCTTGGGGAAGTGGGAGGGCAGTAACTGGTCACTCCTGTCATCCAAAGATATCACCAAAGACCACTGCTTCATTCCTGGTATGACTTTGGTAAAAAGATACAGATGCACAGAGAAGAGCAAACCCACCACTGGAGACCTCTCCTCCCTTTCTGCCCTGCAGTTACTTCTCTGTGAGTGTTAGTTTTCTGCATGTTCTAACCCTCAAGCTGCGTCTACCGCTGGTATCTCATAAATCCATTAAAAACACCTAGAATAAAAATATTAGACTCTAAAAAGTAATGAAATAGTCTTGTGATGAAGGAAAGTGGGAGAGAGATGATGAGTGAAAAGAACTCACAACAGAAATCCCATTATGTTAGTCTTGTTACACACCATTCTTCATAAACTTAGCAACCACTTGTTTATCCTTCATAAACAAGGGTTGTAGTCCCTCAAGTATTCAAAGCACCTCAATCAGGTGTTTGAAAAACCCAACAATAAGCAGAGGAAATTTTTGAAGGTGTGGTGTGAAGAAACATGATTTGTTCTTGTTAGGTGTTACATTCACTTCAGTTTCCCCTTCATTTTCTCAATGTGAGGCAGGATGGTAGTGGTCCTTCCATCTCTAGCCCCATTTCATTGCAACAAGAAAATGTCAGTGTTGAGGCTGAAGTGACACATTTGAACACTGAGAAGATATCCCCAAGCCAGGAGCTAGGAAGGGGATATATAAATACTTACTGCTTCTGTGCCTGATCAATCCGGTTTCTGAGGGTGACAATCTGCAAACAACATACATGACCAGGGTTTTTAGAGACAAAGAAACCTTGTTCCCTCAAGGAGAGGAGCATTTTACCTGCTGAAGTGCTCAAAACAGGCATCTGTAGGAGCAATTAATACTTTCTTGGAAATAAAAGCTCACCCATGGTTGAAGGACAGAAATGTTACTTCTTGGCAATAAATCTGCAAACCAGCTTCATAGGGACAGAAGAGCTAGAATTTTATAACCCTTAGCAAAAGTGTTTCTACATATTGAAATTAATCTCCCATGAACTCGCATGTCAAACTGCAGGCATGTAAACTGAAATGAGTATCACCTTGGCCAACTGGAAAACCCTTGGATGGCTCCATCACCTTCGTCTTTCAGTGTCACCATCTCACTCTTCCCTTATTCCTATGCATCAAGTGTTTGTGTAAACCCAAAGATGTTCAGTGATCTTTGGATGGGGACCTCAGAAATGGAAGATGGGTATCACATTCTGCTGGAATACCTTTTGCTGGCTGGCAGAGCAGGAGGTGAGGAGCTTGCAGCACTCACCACTTTCCCAGCCACTCATTTAATAAGAGAAGATTACCTGATGCATAGGATCATAGGAGAGGAAACACCCACCTTGCACGGGATAAACACATTATATAGCCTGACATAGTAGCACTGTTTGGTCTGTAGGCCTGGACTCATTACTGAAATCCTGGGACTCATGTACTGGAAGAGCCTACAATACACTAGGATGTGATAGAGACTTTTACCCCTTCATCTTCTAATTTGTAACTGAGTCAGTGTTCAACTTAGTTTTCCTGGACTGAAGCAATGCCCTTGCCATGAGGTATGCTTTGCTTTTGCTTTTGGCACAATTCAAAATTCTGCACTGGATCTGCCAGTCCAAGAATTGATGACCTAAATTTTGAATATTTAAAGTCGCACTTGACATTCCCTGCGTGCAAAAAAAGAAAAACAAAAGTCATACATTCCATTTGTCCCAAGAACTGGTAATTCCTGGCTCACGTCTTCCCATGGCAAACAGAAAAAACATAAGAGACTGAAATATTACCAGGAACAGGACAACACAAGCAAGGAAAGATCAACAGATCACTTGCTTTTGTACTTACTTGTGGAAGTTTTAGTATTTGTCACAGCAGTTTAAATTGCTATTTTCCAGCCAAGTATTTTCCCCAAGTGTTGAGGAGAACCAGTTTTCTTCAGTTTGACCCAAGCACTTCAGACTTACCTTCAGTCATAAACCTTATGATCGTGACTATGACACTCACTCTCCAATGAAGCACCAAAGAGCAACAGACACTAGAGCTAAAGAATGGCTCTACTTCTGTGTCCTACCTCCTTCCTTTTTCTCTCCCTTGCATCCTTGCTTGTGTCTCCTTCATGCTCTTTCCTATTTTCACTTAACTTTCTCCTTTTTTTCCTGCTGTCATCCTCCCTTTATTCTTCCACTTTTCCTCTCCCATCTTATTAGCTGTGCATTTTCCTTCTGCTTTGCTCATTCTTTGTACTTTGTCTCCTTGCTTTTCATCAGCAGGCACCCACCTCTTTGTTTATGCAGAGGTCTCATTACCATAGCATGTACCTCTCCCCTGGCACTGCCTTCTTTCCTGTTTTTCCACACCCACTTGGCCTGCCATAATTAAGCTAGCCCTCTGCAGTATTCTGGATCTAGATAACCATGTGCCACAAGGTGGAGAAGTTTTCCAAACCCATACTATTCTCTGTACACTGTAGTCCAAGCTATTATCCATGTATCCCTATTTCTGCATGTACCCCAGGTGCCTCAGGGTCATGCTCCCATGTATGCAATACCTGGTTTTGGATACAGAGTTTTGGATAGGGAATTATTTTAAGGTGCTCTCAAATAGACTGCATGCTCAGTTCTTTAACCAAATCCCTGTTGAACTCTTGACTCTTTTCCTAAATTACCACTTTGCATCTTTTCAAAGAATGGAAAGGGAGAGAAAAAGGAAGTGAATGGAAGACACAAGATCCATCTTTCTCTTTTCTCTCTGCACTTGGAGCCAAGTGCCAGCTCCCGTCTGGCACCGGCTCTGACCATGCGGCAGGCTCATGCATTTGGTAGCCTTTGCTGCTGCTGTTACACAGGCAAGTTCATTGTACTTACAACTTGGAAAGCTCCTGCAGCCTGCAACGCATTGTTAAAATCTAAGAGAGATTGAGATAGTTACATTGGTGTTGCTCACTGCCTGTCAGCATGTGTCTGTGTGATTGGGAATTAAAAGGAGAGCGAGACAGAGAGAGACCCAGTAGGATTTCTCAGCCACTGAAACCTAATGCGGGTGAGTGCCGCCCTATCCAGTGACTGTGTGAAGGAAAGACGCCCACTTTCTGTTACCATATGACACTTCCGTCAGATGCTCCTCTCTGGAGACAGTTTTCAGTGACTCCAGAGAGCTCGGGCCACAGGAAATCTGTCTGGGATGGAATAAAACTTACAACGTTCAAGTTTGAAATCAAAGATGGATGTAAAAATATTACTTTGCAATGGAGGTGTGAGAGAGTGTACTGAGAGTTACTGAATTTTCAGGCCACAATTACCTATAGATAAACAAGAATGAATGATGTTTCAGGAGAAGGCAGGTGGTCCATTTCCCATTGGGACTGCCTTTCCATGTGGCACTGAAAACCTTAGACGTGATCTATTCAATTTTAGGCTAAAATGTGAAATCTGGTTCAAGTACGTATGTTAGGGGAATGCAGTTCCAAGCATTTTGCTGCATCAATATTGCAGAGGGTCATTGGAGATCCAAATAATGTCACAATATGACTTTTGCCAGATGAATCAGAGATTTTTACATTTTGGACCCAGTACCATTAGCAAAATGGCCTCTCTACTCACCTCATATTTTTTCCTCTTGATCTGCTCTGTAAAGTCATACTTTTCAGTCTCCAGCTGATATAGCCAGTCCCACAGCTCCTTAGCTTTGTCCCTGTGTGTTTTTGGGGGAAGACAGAAGAAACACATGACATCAGATATTTTCCTTTGTTTTCACATTAATAGTGAATTTTATTTAATGCCACTCACACATCTTCCTGTAAACCCTCTGTGTTCTCTTAAAGCTACTCATCATTTTCAAGGTCACATTTTTCTCACCTTCAAGTCTTTTAGACTTGCAGTCTTGTATGTGTCACACATTAACATAATTCCTCTAATTTTCCCCCTAACTCTTAATGAAAGAAAAGACTGCAGTGGAATCAGACAAGAAGGAAGGAGGACTCTGAAGGTCACCCAGATAAGCAGAGTGGTTGCCATTGTGCAATCTCATCTGTGTCAGGGCTGAGGTAAGCCAGCTTAATCTTTCAATCATGTGTAAACTCCAACACATGCAGTCCAGACTATCATCTGATGACTGCTGTGCACCAGAGCACTTAGCTTCCAAACCTCCAGCCTTCATGGAGATCCTATTCATACCTTAGCAGCATTAACTCAGCCCTGGGAATGCTACAGATACCAGTCTGTAGGCTTGTTCATCTAATTGCAGAGCTAGGCCTGTGAGCAACTAATCCTAATTAGCAGAAGAGGCTAACAGAGCTATGCCAGGAGCACAGCTAGACGGCTACCAAACCATTTCAACACTTCCCTACATTCCCATTTCTCCTCCATTCTCCAGGTTAAGCAAGGGCACAACTTAAATGTGTCCCATGATGAATTTCAAAGAAGGCCCCCCTCCTCTACCTCACTTTATCACCAGAGAAGACTCCAGGATAGTAAAACCAAATATCAGTGGATTACATTCCATAAATTAGGATAAACATGTTACCTCAGCTTGTCTTCATTAAGGTGGTCAATGTTCAGGGGCTTGCGCCTCTCAGCCAGGACCTTCTTCTTTGTCTCTCTAGCTGTTTGCTTCTTTCCTCTCTTCTGGTCAGCCTATTTTCAGAACATCAATTAATGTCAAACAGCAGAAATTAAGCCTGAATGAAACAATTTCAACACTGGGCCTTTTCCTCAACTTCTAATGAAGACTGTTCCCAGTCAACTTAACGGTTAAATTTTTTCATATTTCTTTCATCAATCCATGATTTTTACCTTAGCCAGATAACTGCTGTATGTTGCACCCATGGAGGACAGAGCCTTCTTCTTCTTCAGATCATCTTCAGCTTTTCTCTTGGCATCTTCCTCCTCTCTCCGTGCCTTTTCCTCCTGTGGAGTGCAACACACAAAACAAGTGACGCCAGGTCAGACTCCCAGCTTCCCCAGCAGCCAGTGTCAGTGCAGGGAATGTGATCAGAGAAATACATTGATGAGAATTAGCAACTCCTGTTTTCTGCCCTTGCTTTAGAGAGCGGTCATTTCACCCCTGGACTGAGGCAGGCAGAACCTGTAGTTTTTCTGTCTCTAGAGATCTCTCCAGTCGGATGCAGGGACAAGGAGAGGGAAGCAAAGACACTTACCGCAAGCCTTGCCTGACGCTCCTTCTCCTTCTCAGCCCGGATTCTCTGCTGCTCTGCTCTTTCAGCTCTGCGCTTCTCCTGCAGTGGCAGAGGCATTGGATCACCACCGTGGCTTTACCTGCCTCCACGGCTACACCCCACTACCAAGAGCTTTGCTTCATTGAGTGTGAGCCACTTCTTCTCTCTCTAGAGCATGCAGAAGGGTCTCTGTGCAATTCTCAGATATAAAACAAGGGGCTACGAGAGGGGACAGATGGGGGGAGTAGACATTTGATGACTTGAGCAGTCACTTCTTGTACATGACAGCACTGCTTTCTGTCAAAGTCTGACAGCAGTTTCAGCTTCTCATCTACAGATGATCTCTCAATCTAGTACAGGGAAATGGAGTACAAGGACTCACAATCCTCTCCTTGAGGGCAACCAGCTCTTCCTCTTCCTTTCTTCTGGCTTCAAAGTGGCTGTCAATCAAGGCCTGCAGTTCAATCAGGTCTTTGTTCTGCCTTTTCTTTTGGATGTCCTAGAAAAGCGGGGAAACTCATTAAGTCCATATTGCTCTAGTATTATGTCCTGGACATTCCCAGCACCCTGCATGCACAGTGAAACTAAAGTAGAGACTGTCTGTATATTTCCATGGAAATCTATGGATTTCCATCCAAATCTATGGATTTGGTACAATCAGACACTCAGTCATGCAACAGTCAGGAGCCCAGAAGTGTAAGGAATCCAAATCTCCCACTTCCCTACACCCTATTGTATCCCTGGCTTTGCTTACACACCTATCTTTGCATATATTCAGCTGCCTTCTGTTAGTTTTGTAATAGAAATATTACCTACAAAATATTCCTGCATTTTGGGCAAAGCAAATATTTCTATGGAGCTTTTCAACCAGAATTTCTTAATTTTTCTATGAACATTCTAGGGAGGTGTTTGGCTCTCTACTTATTATTGTAATTTTAGCTACTGTTTCTCAGCAACAGATGACGGCCTGCAACTTTCAAGGCATTTGCAACAGTGGGACAGAGGATCTGAGATCCCTACAACACTTTCTTTCTCCTCATAATGGTTTCAAAGATTCAAGGAGATAAACAAACAAAAAAAAATACATAACTTTAGCTTAGTCATATTATCAGTGAATGCATTCAGACAGTTTCAGGGAGCAGAGCCTTTTGCTGAAATCAAATGACAAATCAACCATACTTTTGTCTTTGCCTTTACCCTCAGCAATATCCAATGCAGGAGGAGTAACATGGGTTTGCACTCATGTCTATTATCAGTTACAACGGACTAACACAGCCAGTCTGAGGAATACTTACATCAAAATCTACTTTCTCACCCTCTGGTATTTTAGGAGCAGTTAGTCTGCAGAGAGTCAAAAACAAAACAAAAAGAAAAATAAAGGATTTTCATCTTAAAGAATATGCAGCTTTTTAAATAGCCTATCCCACCCTGCCCTCAGGAACCACGCTGACAATAAGGAATGTTGGTGAAGATAGGGAGGGATGAAAGAGTACATCAGTGGAAAACTACTCCAGAAAAGTCCTAAGGACCACTGTCCTTCCTGGAAGGTCATGCACGGCAGGGAGTTATCCCTAAAACTCCTCTTTATTCCCAAAGCCTGTGGTCATTCCCTACCACATGGAAAGATGTGTTTGTCTGTGAGTCTGCCTGTGCAGGAGTCCATCCTGGGCAGCTGGTAAAGTGGGAAGGGAAGGTGCTGGGGCCCAGGGCCAGAAGGTCCATGGGAAACCTTAGCAAAGCTCAACTCAGCCCAGCCCAACATTTGCCATTGTCAGCAACCCTGGATGGAGAGGACAGTTTCCCAGCCATGGCTCTCACAGAGGATTTACTGTGGAGCTGCCGGAATTTTGGGATACTGTGAGCCCTCTGCATCTCAGACAGTCCATGAATTCTCTGGCTCTACCAGGAACAAGTCTTAAGGCCCAGGCCAGTAACTGCTGCTAAGGCATCCTCTGAAGGAAGCAAACATCCTGGAGTAGCATGCAGGAACAAACAGATGGATGTTGTGGGAGGGAGAGCTGCATAAAGGCTTCTGGTGGCCATTTGCCTAATAGAGAATCTAAGGGCTTCTGCTAGATCAGGAAAATGAGCCCAGGGTTTTGAAACCCTGCCCATCATACTTACTTTATTCTGGGCTTCTCCTCTGTATTTGGAAGGATGTAGCAAAACAAGAAGGGAAAAAGAGGAAGAAAGTTAAAACAACAGAGATCACGCCAGCTGCTAAAGTAAAAGGAGGGAAGGGAAATTTAATCTTAGGGGAAACATACAGAGAAACTGGTTAAATCTCAAGCACTTCCAAAACAAATACACACGCTCACACACCCCTTTTGCTAGGAGTGAATCTGTTTTTACCCTCGAAACAGAATTTGGCAGAAAATAATCAAGAAACTGTATAAAAGTCCCAAACATAGCATCTGGAAAGCAGTAGTTTTATGTAAATGCAAAATTATTTTTCTCAAACCATCCTGACCAAAACCCTAAGGAGGCCAGCTGGGCTGGAGGGTAGAAGAAAATTATGCCTTTTTCAATCAGCATTTTTTTTTGTTAAAGTTAACTCAAATTCACAAGATCATATCTCAGTGATAGCCAGGCTCCACCAGTTTTGTTCAAATGCCTCACATGGAGTCCAGGAGGGGAAAACCGTTATGACACATTTTTTCCAGGTTCATTGGCTTCATCTTAGGGCATGTGTCCCTGAGATACCTCAGTGCCATGGGGATGGTACTTATTCTTCTGCACTGTGTGGTGTTCCTCAAACCCAGCTTAGAAAGGCCATCCTCTCTTAGCAAGCATCCTCTCCTGCTGAGGTACATGCAAAATCCCCATGGGCATAAATGGGAATTATGTTTTAATCTCCAGGAGAGGCATAATGCCCTGACAGGCAGGCCAAACCATCACACAGACTGCCAGCCTGGGCCCTCTGGCAGTAAGAATTGTTCCCTTGCAACAAGTGACCTTTCCCTGGCTCTCAGACATGTGCTGGTCTCATGAGTTACTTGCTTAACATTTGTGCTTGTGGTCAACTCCCCTCCCTGCTATTATTTTTAAACTTCATTTATTAACTCCAGCTTAATGCCAGCAAGTTCAGTGCTGTTACTCTCACAAACAGAAATAAATTAAACCTATGTGCTTATTCTGGCCCATTCTCTCAGACACCCAGGTTGACTTTCATAACCACACACTACATTTGAACTTTCAGGGATGCTGATGGATTCTGCAAGACAAGACTCCCTGTGTTGGCTCAGTGGGAGGAATTGAGGTAAAAAAGCTTACAGCCTACCGAATCAGCTAAAAAAAATTTTAAAAAATTGTAAAGTAAAAGTAAGAATAACTGCTTCAGTAGCAGGTGCATGAACCCTGTTATCAATATCATAATTCAGAAAGATATTAAATTTTTTCAAGTGCTTATTTTTATCTAGCAGTTTGGGGACTGATGGTGGAAATTTGGAATAGCAAATAGAAAAAAAAAATAGGAAATAGAAAATGAAATATTATAAGGGGGAAAATAAACTTACACTGGAAAAACATTATTGAGGCAATCAGATGTAAGGGTGTTGGATAACAAAAAATTGAGAGAGTGGTTGGAAATGGGTTATTGAGATAATCAAGAGAAAAGATGTGAAAGATGGGTAAAAGAAATTAGAAACCAACATTTCCTTTTTTTCACTCTTTCCCATACAAATTTCATTAATGCCATTTTAGGGGGTAGACTTTTCTCATTTACTGCAAGAACACTGCGTGCCAAAACATTTCTCAGTTGAGGCCTCCAGATGCCAAAGCAATGCTAAGAAAATAAACAGCATGTAATTACAAATGTGCTTTAGACTGCTCCACTATAAAGGAAGTCCCAAATCACTCCTGAAGAAAAATACCATTAGCCAACAGCATGCTTTTCTATTCCTCCCCTTATTTTTTTGTTTTGCTTTTCAAATAGCCAGTGAGCTTTTTAACATGTTAGCTAAATTGCCTTTTACCTAGAGAGAGGAAAAGTAATTATAATTAACCAGGTATGTTATTTACACAGGATTCCCTTCCTTCATGACATACCCAGATAATTTTCATAGATATTCCTGTTTGGCTTAAAGCTGCCAGTTAGTAACACTTCAAAGAGAGGGGGGAAAATAAGAGTAGACAGGAAAGGACTGGTTTTGTTTGTTGATCTTGGTTGCCAGGATCGACACCTGTCTGTTATTACTGTGTGAATTTGGTCTCAGCTGCCACCAAATCAGCACTCCAACAAACAATTGTAAAAATGAAAAAACAAGGTTAGTTCTTGAAATAAGAAATAGTAGTTAGAATTCTTAAAGGTACCTCCAGAAAACCAGAAAAGGGGGTATTTTATTAAAAATTAAACAGTAAAAAAATCTATCTTCTGCAGTGCATGACCCAGCCTTTGTCCATACTGTATGAACCAAAAGCAGTCCAGGGATGGGATTTATTTTGAAATGCCCCTTCTTTCAAGACACCAAGTCAAGGAACTGGGCCAAAATTTGTTGACCAGCAGGAATTGTCATAGCAAATTCCTGCTCCTATGGCGGATTTTGACTGATGTTCCCGTCATTCTGACTGTGAGCCATGGGGCTGAGACACAATCCCCACACAGAACCCTGCCAAAAGAAGGCAAGAGACACTGCAAATCCAAGTTCACTGCCTGGGTGATTAGAGAGTCTTTGAGTTTCTGGTTTCCGAAAGGCTTCACACAGGGAGAGGGTACACCACCAAAATACCAACACCCTGCTTGCTTCTGCCCAGTCTTTAGATATTCACACGGTGCTCTCCTTCTCAGGGAATCCATCTGAACTGCCTTTATGTCACTCAGAAATCCCTAAACACCGTCCCTTAATCCCACTTCTCAGAAACAACATATCTAACTCACACTGTGTCCTTGGGGAAAAAAAGGAAATCAATATGCTATTAAAAAGAAAAGAAAATAATGAGAAAAAGAAAGAGATGGGCTTGGGAAGGTCCTCAGGATACTTCCCTATATTAAAAAAAGAATCCTGAAAAGCAAGCAAGAAAATTAAAACAAAAGAAAAACAACAACAACAAAAATAAATCTACAAAAGCAAAACAAGGAAACATAGAAAATGCAGGGTGTTTTCAAGTGACCTTGGGCTTTGTCTTTCAAAACAGCTGCCTGAGTGTTCTAGGGGCTGGGGCAGTCAGGAAGAACCCAGTTACTTCAACAGCCTCTAAACCTCCATGAGAACTTTCTATATGCTTAAACTGTCCAGGGCAGGGCTAAGCTATCTTCTACAATAGCAGCACTGACCTTGCATACATTTAGGTTTCATCCTTTCACATGAGTTTTGTCCCTACCTGTGTGCTCCAGCACCCACACAACCAAGTATTACAACCAGGCCATATTTAGCTCCACCCATCTGAATAGATGTTTAATGTTTAGCACAATTGTAAGTGCATGGCTTGAGCAAAAGTTTACATTTCTGTAGATTCAGGCCTGGAGCCCATGACCACCTAAGGCTGTTGAGGGATGCATGTTTATGCAGGGCTCAGCTCCATTTTCAAATATGCCACTATGATTTAAGAGATTCTTTCCTGAATTTTGGAGATAGAGACATTTTGCTGATGAGAGCTAGGACACAACAGATTCTGGCTAAAAGACAAGTCCAGAGCAAGCTTCTAGATCTTGATTTTCACCATCTACTATCCTAATGAGGATGTAGAGGCTTCTCAACACAATAATGACTCCCCAAGGGTGACTGGATATGCACAGTGAGCAATTCTTTGCAGCAGAGATGCTTTGGCCCAGTTCCTGAATTTAAAATAAAGTGAGGAACAAAAACAGACTCATGAAAGAGAGTGAGATGTTAGAAAGATGACTTTGTTGTCCTAAGACAACGCTGAGCTACCATCATTGTATTCGCCTTCTTCATTGGCTGTAGGTTGGAGGACAAAAGAAAAAGAGAAGAAGCACAGTAGTCAGTCCACAACCAGCACTGTTCTAAGAGCACCTGTCCCCACTCCCTCCCTGTTATGCTGGGAACCTTGGACTCTCCAGAGATGGAACAAGAAGGAAAAACACCGTTTTGGTGATTTGACTTGGCTAACAAGTGTCCCTTTCTCCATGTTCATTGAAATCCATCTAGAAAGATCATTTCCCTCCCATACTCTTTTCTCTTGAACAGTGTCAGTGGTTTTGACACTTTCCCCAGCACTGAAAGAGAAAAAGGATGAGGGTCTGTAGACACACCACATACCTTCCTCATGAGCTTCCTCTGCTGTTGTCATGGCACAAGCAGTGATGGAAAGACAGGAAATAGAAGGGGAAAAAAAAAACAAAACAGTTATTTAAAGCTCTTGGAATCCTGAGAAAGAGACTGGGAAAAAAAAAGGGAATTAGTGAACTAAGGCAGGCAGAAAACTGGAGAGATTGTCAGGACTCAAAAATGCTGTAATGTTAAAGCAGCAGTAAGCATGGAGGTTAAAGGAGAAGAGGGCTGCAAATGATAATTGTGGTTAATGTCTGTTTCTCTTGTTTTCTTCTCTTCTACCAGCCCAGGACTCCTGTTCTCTCCCTCTCTCACACACATACACACTTCCGTGTTGCACCTAGGTGGAGTAAACCAGAAGTCGTGTCACATACCTGGCTCATGAACTTCAGGTGTGAAGTGTCATGGAACAAGTTGCAGTAGACAACAAGAGAATGAGAACGAGAAACCTGTTATTTCACACACCAAAAGAGCTTCTGAGCCAATGGGGAGGAGGGGCAGGGAGGAAAAGGGGAGCCAAGGATAAAGTTAAGAAGTAAACAGGTAAAATATTTACATTTTAAATAACACAAAGAGAAGTCACAGAACAGGAAAGGTGAAAGAGGCAGATTTATGATAATAGTGCAGTGCTTAAAAAACACTTCTAATCATCATATGGCATAAAGCACAACCTGACAGCACAGTGTACCGAGGTTTACCTTGATTGGAAATATGCACATGAACATAGCCAGCACTCTCAAAGCACTATTGGACCCGTCCTTTACTACAGCAGTATTTCAGCCATTTGAAATAAACGCAGTGTGGTTCAGAAACCTGCTGAAATACCTGCCATAACTCATCATCAACGTTCAGCTAACTTCCAAAGAAGCTCAGTTCCCTTCTAGATCTATGGCTCAGGCCATTTTCTTCCTTGAAGACAACATTGATGTCTATGTAAATGTACTGCCGCTGTTCAGATCCATTTGCAATGTACAATTACAAACAGATTATTTAATAGGAAGAAAATGTTTATTAGAAGTCTGTGCAGGTCTACATGTCATTCTTCTGGGTTTTGGCAAAGCAGGAATAGATCAGCAATGTGAATTTGCAGGGTAGATTTTGCTTTTCAGCTATACACACACACCACCAAATATTTTGCAAAGCAGGCATAAAAAAATCCACGAACTCTCACAGTGTTTATATTCCCCATGTACAGTCAATGAGTCAAATTCTGCCCTGAGATTTTAAATAAATCCTTCCCTAGAGGAAGAAATATTAATTCTCATATCACAGGGCAGAATTTAATGCATTCCACAAAGAGACTTTTTGCTGAGCTACCCTTTCACAATAGTATATGTGTGTTCCCCCAGTTTCTAGTGAAATTTTCATGCAAGAAGTAAGTTTCCTCTGCCTTACTGCTGATTACACTTTACTGAGAAAAAATATTAAACTATAATAGAACCATCCCAAAGGCATGCAAGTTATAATCCATCCTTGACTGATCAGTTGTTATCCCCTGTCACCTTGTATACACTTCTCACACACACTATCACAGACAGACACCAGGGAGTTTAGAAGTTAAATCACATACCTGGAGGGGGGGCTTCATTTAGTAGGATGTGTCAGGGGAAAAACACAGGAAAGGAAGATAAAAGAATTAGAAATAAGTTATGCAGGAAGGGACCACCTCAAACTTTGGTAAGACTGGGTTGGAGAAGTATAATTTGCAGATCAAGTTATAGGGATGGACTGTTAATAAGAGTGGAAAAGGAGTGTAATTACAGTGGGAAGTAGATAGGAAGGAGATGCCATAGAAACAAAAGATAAAGGGAATTTGAATGTTGATGATTTGCAACAGTTTAAACCATGTGAATTTATAAACCATGGGCAAGTGTAATAACACTGGTGATCCTTAAATTTGAAAGAAAACATACCCAAGAAGAGAGTTTTACAAGCATTTAGTGTTACCTAGGTTTCAGTTGCCCTTTTAGCTACTGCTTTGGATGTATCCCTATGCATGCACCTGAAACTCCACCATCTACGAATCTCTGCTAGCAGATTCTGAGCTTAGCTCTGCAGAACTGGCAGTATTTGTGTTTGCACAGAGCTTGCCTTTGCTGCAAAGGACTAGAACTGCTTGAGTTTGTGTGCCAGAATCTTGCTGTAATCCACGCTCTGCAAGTGTAAGTAGCTTGGGTAAGTAGCTTGGGTTTCTGCAGCTCAAGTACCCTCATAGCTCAGGGGCTATGGGGTAATCACAGCCTTCAAAGTTTTCAGGGACACTAAAAAAGCTTGTTCTAAGTTTCTTAGATGGTGATCCTTCAGTTACAAACAATATTTATACTCTCCTATAGGGAAAATAAGTTTTAGGGAATTTCAAGAATGGATTGATTCTTCATGATTCTGGTATTCTTCAACATCCTCAAATTCCTACGTACAGGAGTGCTTCCGATTAATACATAGGAATTTAGATGTCACAAACATGAGCTTGGTTAGGTGGAAAGAGTCAAGAAGGAAAAAGAAAAGAATTAGAGCAAGAATTCCACAACAGCAACAACTGTGACTTGTGCAGGCCAAAGCTGTGACTTAGATGTGGTAGGCAAAGACAGCATTAATAACATAAATAGTCATGCAATTACATGAAAAGCTGGGACAGTCTCCTTATGACATAAAAGTTTTTTGTTAAGCTTGTTACATTTACACTGCCTTTTGGTTTTATTGTGCTTTATGTTACAAAGGGAAAAGAAAGCATGGGGAGGCTGTGGTTATGGCTCTATTTTTTATCATGCTATGTTAATATCTTGTGTTTTGCACAAATTTCAAGCTCATACATCTGTCAATGCTAGAGAACCAGCTCTCAAGTAGTGAGCAGCAGTTCAATAAATATCACAGAAAAGAGATACAGAGGCAGGCAGAGCAGCTCTGATGGGAGCAATGACCTTTAGCTCGTGCAAAACAAAGAAGAACCTTGGGTCCAGATTAAGAGACAAAAATGAATATGATTAAAAAGAGAAGAGAAGGATGTGAAACAAGAAGCAATGAGAACAGGAGAGACAATGAGAAGCAGTGAAGAGATGAATGTTGAAGTATTAAGTCATGTAAAAATCAATCAGCTTTCACCTCACTCCAGCCTTGGCAAAAGCATCAGTCTGCTCTGAACTAGGAGGCTGGTCTTCCTCTGTGGACAGCAGAGGGAAATAGCTGGGCTGGAGGCTGCTGAGAAGTGACTACTTTAATAAAACTACTCCAAATGGCACAGAATCATTTCCACAGACAGTTTAGAGGACACTGCAAGTTCAGTTTCTGTTTTCCCAGGTAATAACCATTATAACAGACCCATACGCACTGTGAGGGTGGCTCCAAGTCTGGTGAGCGCCTGTTGTTAGAGCTCATACATTGAGATGTTTGTCTACAAAAAATGTTACTACGTTTTTCATGCAGCAGTTAGCTTTATCCTCATTATTATGAGTCACAGAGTGATGAGGAAATTATGACTGGTCAAAGGTGTGAGGAAGCTGCAAGTTACTGTTTATCGTTAATATTTGATTTTTGCATTTACTTCCACCATCCTTGAATTCCTGAGTATAATACTAGAGTTACTGTTAAAATTTTCCAACATAAATCAGAGTTTAAATTAAATTTCAGTATTTCAGAACTCACATAGCTGAAATTTTAGTTAAAAAAAATTAGAAACGTTTCACAACCATAAAGGCTGCAGAGATCTTAACATCTCTGGAACAAAACTTTTCCACTTTTTGCCTTGTGGCATCTTCTTATTCCAGATTTGTTCTTGCATTATACTATATATACCCCACATTATCCATAAAGGCAATGCTTCAGAAGCATCTAAAATAGAATTTTCATTTCAAAATTTGGAAATCTTCCATAAAGGAGAGAGGGGAAAAAAAAGTTGGAACAAAATGTTTTAACTAAATAAAAGCCATAATTTTCAAAAGCTGTCAACAGAGTGTTCCTCTTTTTCTTTTTTTTTTTTTTTGGTTGGTTGAAAAGTTTCCATTTTGTCCCAATTCAGCACATGACCCAATTGTGAAATTGCCATGTGGAATTGAATTTCCAGCACACAATAACCCTTCAGATTGACGCAGAGGAATTCAGAAGTCACATACCTGGTTCATGGACTTCTTTAAAGGGGAAGTAGCAGGGAAGGAGATGCAAAGAAAGATAAGAGAATTAGAGCAAGAAACAGAGGATAATTAAAATCTTTACACTTTCCTTTGCCAAGGTGGTGGAGGGAGTATTAAAGGGATAAAAACCATTAATAAGATTAAGCGAGAAATAGATGGCACATGTGAATGTCAATTAGAATTGTGGAGAGGAAGAGTTCTTTGCATATAAAAATGCAGATGCCTAACATATAAATTCATAATGTTATAAATCAAATGCCACTATAGCCTTTGGCTGACAAACATGACTTGTATTTAAATTAAGTCCATTACCCATAAGTTTGAATGTGCAAAAGGGGTATAGACAACCCGCTCTTATTCATGTGCATAGAAATCCCAGCCACTGTGGAAATCAATGGGCTCTGAGGAGCTGGCATTGATTTTCTTGGTGCCCAGGATTTCACCACAGGTGCATAGGGCTGCACACCAATGTGGGAGGGCGAGTATGAGCATGTTACTGCTCTCCAACCTGCAGGATAAAATATCCCATGGAAGCCTGGCTGGGCAAGCAGAGAGGGGCAGGCAGAAGGGCAATTTAATGGTAAATGGGTTTGGGCTGCCAGGCTGATGCTTTAAGCAGCATGACCTTCTATTTTGCCAATCACAGAGATTGTCTTACCAGATCTGGACCTTAATTCTGGTTACAAAATCAAGTAAAGATACAACCCTGCCACCCCATTTTTTGCATAAAGCACATTAAACCAGAAACACCCCAATAGGTAGGGAAAATGCACACACTACATCTCTTCTCAAATATGCTCCAGCCAAAATGATGCCACTTAGTCCAATCCTTACCCCAAGAGTAAAAACTAGGTATGACACCATGTCACTTGTTGAAACGTTCATTACTTTGGGTGCAAGTCTCCCCACATCTCCATAAACTGCTGTAAAAGGGAGCTCTGTCTCTGTGCAGTGGCAGGGGAACTGGGGAAGAGGTGCACCCAGCTGAGGCACACAGTATTGCCTCAGGACATGGCTGTCCCACCTCTAACCCTGGGGCGTGGCACAGAGGAAGTGCTTTGAGGAACACTATCCCTGTACCAACTGGTGTCCATACAAATAGCCTGGCTGGAGACATCAGGTGCTGGGGAATACATAAGCAGTGCCCAGCCTGTGCCCCAGGCATTGTTTTCAAACAGCAGTTAGTACTCATTACTCATCACACCACATATCCTATGAGAGCAAAGCAACCGTGCAGAAGATATTTTTTGCATCGGCTCATCTTCAACCACCTTCAGAATTCCTGCACGAGTTACTGCTCCAGACAGAAACAGAGGAATTCACAAGTCATGGCACATACCTTCCTCGTGAGCTTTAGCATGTGGGAAGAGTCACAGAGCAAAATGCAAAGGAGATGAGAGCATTAGGAGCAGAGCAACTTTTTACTTGGGCAAAATGGAGGGGGAGGGAAAGACTAAAAATACGTTGCAAGGAAATAAAATTAGTATGGATACCAAAAGCAGTACTGGAAGTGAGGGTGCAAATGGCCTGAGATATTAAAAATATAAAGCTGATTTAAGCAGCCATATCAGATTACATTTGTCTTATACAGCCATTCCTGCAGTCCAGCCCAAAGCCAGGAGCAGCACGCTGTTTCATAACCCTGATGCTTGCCCAAGTGGATTTACAATCTGAGGCCAGCAGTTTTGGGTAGCTGCAAGTACTGCCATGAAACAGTGGCCTAGGAACTCCATTATATGAACAAGAATACCATCTTTAATCATTTGCAAAGCTAAAACATCATATTTGTCACCATTTGCTTTATACCACAGGGTTTAAGCTGAAAAAAAGACATGTGGAAAGGCTATTGTAAGAATATCAGCCAATCATGAGCATTTCTGCATACAGTCTGCAGGCCACATCCACCCCAAATGGTCCAAAATAAGCCTGCCAAGGAGATCCAACCAATCTCAGAGTAAAGGCTTTTCAACATTCATCCTTTTAAGAGGTTTACATTTCCCAGCACTTTTCAAGGTTTTATTTCATGCAACAGTTACCACGTATATTGACAGTGCATTCAATGTCAAGACAGAACGTGATGGCAGACAGCACAAAAAACAAAGTGGTGGCAAGTTTGGTCTATATTATTATGCCTATTTGTAACTCCTGTTTCCTTTTGCCATCTTATGGTTTGCTGGCTAAGCCAAAGCTTAAAGACAAGAATTCAGGAGTCATGTCACATACCTTCCTCCTGAGCTTCTTTAGGTGTGAACAGCCACAGGACAGGATGCAAAGGAACATTTGGAGAAATACATTATTACATGAGCTGAAATAGGCTGAAAACCTTTCATAGGCTGAAAATTCTGCTCAGGGGGAAAAGTTTTATCCCAATAAAGAACGTGCTAATGGCCAGGAGGGGAAAGGAATTTGAGGCACCTGTGGCTGAGAAACAACTTCCCTTCATGTGAAGGGAAAAAGCAAAAATATATCAGACAGGGAAAATCTCACAGTAAGCTCAAATATCATGTGCAGGAATTACTCTCTGGTTCCAGTTTTAGAGGACAGCTCCTGCCCCTGCCCAGCTGGGCTTTATGGTGAGCCCTGCACATGGCAGGGGTGGCAGAGAGGCTGGGTTACCACTGAGCCGACTCTGCCAGACCTCGCACTGAGATTATTCCTGTGTGTTCCAGTGGCAGAGCCCATCACAGAGGGGACGTGGAAAGCAAAGACAGCAGAAGCAAAAAGGCAAAGTAACTGGTACTGCTCTTCTTGCATCACCCTTGAGGCCCCACCACCACCACCAAGGAGACAGCAGGGAGCAGTTTGGAAGGTGATGGCACATACCTGCTGGAGGAGCTTCGTCAGGTGGGATGTGGCAGGAAGCAAAAGCAATGAGATGGAAAATGAGAACACAGTTAGACTAAAGAATGCGTGAATGCAACAGAGGGGGTTATTTATTTAAAAAAAAAAAAAAGCACAGGATTTATGAAATAAGGAAACAGAGGAGGAGATTAAATGAGACAGGTGACCAGAGCGCACACAGATACAAGAAATGTAAAACCATCTGGACCTGGATGCTGTAAAAACTCTGCAAACTGCTCAGAGTCTATTGTGGCACTACAGACAGTTTTACCCCTGTTTAAAATATGCCCATAGCACAAAGCTTTGCAAATATGGAACCAACACACCCTTTGGCTCCTTGCACCTGGAGCACCATATCCCAAACCTCTCGAGTGCAAAGGGTGAGTTTCTGTTCCTGCCCCTCTTCCACCATGACTGTCCCACCTTGCCAATGCTGTGTGCAATGTGAGGAGCCAGCTGGGGTTACTTACCAGCATCTACATAGTTATAATCCTGCAGCATTATGTATATTATATATCATATGATATATCATAGCTCATTAACTTATAAAATATATGATATATTTTATACACAATATGATATTATAGCATATGTACTATATAACACAGGGCTAAGCACATATTTTACCACAGATGGATTTTGACTTCAAAATCCATCTGGTCATGATCTGCCAAGCTACATAGGAGAAACCAGTTGACACCTGATAGAAACCTTTCTAGCCAGACCCCAGTTACTCCATGGCACACAAATACCCAGGGCTAAAAATCAGCCTCAGAGCACGTTGTGTCTTGGACAAAGGGATAGTATCTGCATTTTCTGTGCTGCTTCCTCACCAAAACTGGAGCAGAGGTGTCTGCACAGATACTCAGGGATGTGGGGTACCCTCAGTGAAATTTGTGCAAGGGACAAGAAAAACCCTCCAATAGTTTGTCCCAGCATCTTTCTCTTGTCTCTTGCTTTCTTCTACCACTTTGCAAAATTGAGGTGCACATCATCCTGCTGGTGCAGGAACCAGCAGGGCTGAGATGCTGCTTCACCTACCTTCTTCCTGAGCCTCTTCTGTGCATGGGAAATGTCACACAGCAAAAGAAATAGGAGGAGAAAAATTAAAACAGGAAATATGTTATTGGAACATTCCTGAGGTTTGCCAAGCTCCCAGACTGTTATGAGTAAGAATACACAATGATGGAATTACAGGGTAAGACAGAAACATTTTTATGGGCACATTATGGGGTTATAAATGTTACTGAAATATGGGAATATGACCACAAGTGAAAACCACATAAAAAGGCATCCAGTATGTTATTCTTTATTAGAGCTGGCTAAAATACCTTAAACCCAACTTTTGGTGAATTTTCAACCAAAAATAAAACTGTTATATTTCTTTTGCTTTACTTTTTTTCTCATATGGTGAAAATTTTTCACCAACATTTATCAATTTTTGAAATTTCAAACAAATTTATTCCTGAATTTTACCAGATGAATATAAAATTTGCAGGGTGTCTCCCTCCCTTTAAAATACTCCTTTTGACACCATTGTGCCAAAAATAAGTCAAGCAGTAAAGTAAAAAATGTAAAATAAAACAAATATATATATATGTTTGTTTTCATACACATATATATTTATGTCTACATTGTATACATTTTTATACATATATAGCAATGCATTTTATTTCTTTAGTATATATAAATGCTTTGGGGGTTTTTTTTAATAATTTTTTTAATAAAACAGGCCAAATTTCAACAATTTTTTTTAATAAAATTGGCCCAATTTCCTACCAGCTCAATAAACAACATCAATGTCCACTATTGCATTGATGTCTGTGGCTCAAGACAGTCCTGACACTGGTTGTGAAATATTTGATCTGGATTTCTTTACACACATTCTCCCTCCACACTGAGAGAGAAAGAAAGCAGGAGCCATGTCACATACCTTCTTCCTGAGCTTCAGGTGGCAAGTGTCATGGAACAAGAAGCAACAGCAAGCAGGAAAATGAAAACAGAAAACTGTTAGAAACTGGTGGTGGGGTGAGCTAAGGCCTGGAGAAAAAAGGTGGTTAGAAAGTGATGGAGAAAAGTTATATGGAAAATAAATGGATGACGTCAGAAAGAGACACAAAGATCAAGCAAAAGTATGGAGCAAAGAGAAGATACACCTCAGAGGAGCCAGTCATGCAGATTAAAAAGAAATTCACCTGCCTATTAATGTCATATCAGTCATTAAATTCTTGAAAACAAAAAGTAGATGGTTAGAGAAGAAAGGAGAAAGGCAAAAAAATGCTTTTCCTTTAAGGAAGGCTTGTCTGTAGGAGCAACACCCTTCACTTGCTCTTTTGACATTTGACAAGACGTAAAGGATGGAGCATGAAAAATGCCTTCACCTTCCTGGCTCTGCCACTCCATGCAGGACCAGAGAGACAGATGATGACTGAAGGCAGCTCCACAACCTATTTAGTTTTCTATTCTATTTTCTATTCTATTCTATTTTCTTTTTCTTTTTTTTGAGCCCGTGGTCCCTTCAGAAGCAATGCCAGGGGAAATGAAGCAGAAACTAGTCTCACCATGGCCACAGTTGCACCTCAAATTCCCACCACCACTGATGGGAATTTGCCTGTTGCAGCAACTTGGAGGAATCCATGACAAAAGAAAAAGAAAAAAAGAAAAAAGAAAAAAAAAAAAAAACCACAAAACTTTGTTGTGTATAAATCCCCAAAATGGACGTTTCTACACAGGGACAATTCTCTGTCTCTGAGTTGGTCTCATACCCTGCAAGTGCAAATATTCCACCTGCAGTAAAGGGTTTTTCTTTTGACCCCCTTAGAAGATGCCTTACACACTAAGGGCAGATCCTGGGAGAAATTCCAAGAGTTTGGCCCTTAGCTCTGTTCCAGACACCTTGAGAAAATGAAGGATGACAACTGGCTTCTACACTTGCCTGAACTGAAGCCAGTGTGTCAAAAGTGCCCAGCAAAGACAGTGATACATCTCCAAAATAATCTCCTCCCTACTGCCTACAAAAGGTGAAACAACTTGGGTGACAAGGATTTTTCATGCTCCATCTTTCCAGATCAGCACTCTGTCTCTCACAGCTTGTCAAATCACATTTTGCCAGCTAAAGGCATGGTAAGAAACTTCATCTTTGCCAGTTGGTTCTCTGCCTTGCCTCTGTCCTCAGCAGTGCCCTGTTGGCTGCACCTCAGGAGCTGGACAACCTGCTCTTCTTTTCAATTTCAAAATTAAAATGCAATTTGTGGACACTGCCAAAATGAGAATGGCAGGAGTTCACCAATGATATGTTATGGGGGCTCTGCACCAGTCCCTGCTCTAAAAAGCTCCAAGTTTATGGACAGATGAGCCCCCAGCTTTTTCACCATCCCCTCATACAAATACTCCATTTCACTGTAACACAAGGGCTCTGCACATCACAGCAACCATCAAGAAACTTGACTGGTTTTTTGTTTTCCAACTGGTTTACTGATCAAGTGTTTCAGATCGCCTTTAGCAGCAAGCACCAAAGAGAAGGGTGAAACATAGACAAGAGAAAAGCAGGACCAAGAATCAAAGAAAGATAAATTACGTTCCGCTTTTTTTGTTACCTTCTTCTTCGTACTCCTCTGCATTGAAATGGGAGAAGGGGGAAAAAAGCAGACAAATCAACCATCAGCCTTGATGCATTAGTAGGACATTAACCATGGCAGAGCCCTCTGTGCTCACAGGGATGCTGGGCAAGATGGTTTCTGAGAGGCCACTAGCAAACCAGCAAGTCAAGTAACAGATTAAATGACTTTGAAAACAAAGAAGAGTAGTTATAAAAAGGGGAGGAAGATAATAAGGTATTGAATTTTTCCTTGGGCAATGGAAACTCAAGGTTACTTGTGCATTAGAAGGGAAAAGATAGCAGCGAGGGCTTCTGAATAGAAGAAAAGTGTCTTATGCATATTGTTTTATGAACATTGAGGGGATTTGTGTTCTAAAAGCAGAATATATTACACATACAGAAGCTTCAAAATAAATTGCCAGCAGATGGCAGTGCCCTTACAAAAACTAGCAGCATCCCCTCCCACCAGGGCATCAGTTTGGGGCTGAAACCCCACAGGCTGCCCGCAGCACGGACACCGCCAGGGTGCTACAGGTATTGTAAAAACCCCAGAAGCTGGTGACAGTCAGACAGACAGAAGCACAAAGAAGAAACTTCAGATTTGTCTAACCATACCAGCTGACACAGCCAGCAAATGTTGCAGGCTTGCACAGAAGCAATTACAGACAGATTTAAGACTTACCCTCGCCTTGTTCCCTGTGAGAGAGGAAAAAAGGTTATTGAAACTAGGTAAGTATTTCTCCCGCTCTGTACTGATGTCAAGCTTTAAACCATACACTGAAGCAACCCAATGCAATGTTGCTTAAATACTGTTGTCTGCAGGTCTGTCCATGACTGATCCTATGACTACCCTAAATCTCCCCTCTGTACTACTGATGCAAAAATGTTAAATGATCCCATTGGGTTTGGTCATACTACTCTAGATTTGTTAAACCAAGGCAGAAATCACTGCAGTGTGGGTTTTACTCGCCCCTCCTCCAGGTACAGTGCCACAGCCACAGAGGACAGGCTGAGCTGGCTGGAGGTGTTTGGGGGATGTCCTGTGTTGGACAGCGGGGGTCTTTGATGCTCTAAGTCAAGATGCCCCTTCCCCACTGCCTCGGGGGGCTCCAGGCTGAGCACAGAGCAGCACCCTGCAGGGATGCCTTCGCTCTGCTGTGTGGAGCCAAACTGAGCAGATAAACACACACACAACTTTCTACTTACACTTCCTCGGTATCAGACATGTTGGCAATTAGTTTCTAGACAAAAGAGAAGAAAAGGAAAACAAACAAGAAAAAGAAGAAAAAAGGTGTTATTAGTGAGTGCACCTCATAAAAAATACCAAGGCAGAAGCAGATGGATTGACACTTGAGGACAAAAAAAGCCAAGCACCTGCTTTCCCACACACCAACCAGTTCCCCACCAACACTGACATTTTGGGAGAAGCACAAACCTTTGCCACCCATGTCAGAGGACAAAAGGAGGGGAGAAGAAAAAGATCATCTGGAAAGATATATCCCATCAATTCAGCTGCTTCCCACAGCAGACCCAGGGGCTGCCTAGTCCCAGCTTTGAATTACAAAATCCCCAGAGCTCATGGAGACAGGCAAGGCCAGGGTGTCCTCCCACACCCATCTGACATTTCCATTGCTCCAGTAAGGTCAGAGGAATTTTTCCTTCTTTTTGCTACCACAGGTGGGAAGGTGCCAGTTCCAAAGCCTCAGTCAGTTACAAAAATAACTGAAACTACCAATAAACTTAGAGATATGTGCTTATTTGTCAGCACCCAAAAGTGTGTCTGGTTTATACAACTGATAAGTGAGTGAACAGTAATTTGATGATTAGTTTAAGATGAAAACCAGCCACATGCCTAGTTAGGCAGTTCACATTGATATAACCATTTCTTTGTAATGCAACACTGGCTTTCCTAACAGCAGCAGCTGCCCTGAGGCCAGGGGAGAAGATGAGGAAAGGCCCCCAAAACTTTCTCCAAATCTACAGCAGATCTTAAATTAGAAAGCCAGACTTCTCCTTGCTGGCCCAAACCCCAACTTTCATGACTTCATTATTCAGCTGATATATGAGAGATGTCTTGAAGGAGCAGGTGGGCTGACTTAGGTTCAAAAGGAACAACTGCAGCTCAGCAGCTTTCTATTTCAGAGGAAGGCAGTAATCCCACAGGCTCCAACCCTGCCCTATAAGGGATTCTCTCCATTCCCCAGCAATGACCTTGGGCACCATACACTACCATCAACAGGATTTAAACCCCCATGTTGCAAGGAGAGATAAACAGCCAAGATTTTTTCTTCTAGTTCCTCATTTATTCTCTTTTGGAAATTCAGCATTGCCCTGGAAGTAGTGCTAGCAGAGTCTGTGTTATGGCATGTCCTGAGGTACTGGATGGGAGGGGTAATCTACTGGCAGATCACATGAGATTTGTGTTCAGTGGTCTCATGGTCCCAGGCTGCTTTTAACTTCATAGCTGTGGTTGCCCACTCCTTGACTACAACAGCCACCTAAAGGATGACTCTAGTTCTACCAGGCAGAGGGAAGGAACAGGGGGAATTTTGTGTTTGTGAGGAATTTCAGCTTTAAAGTGTTTTCTTCTCACCAATTTACACTGCTTCTTCTGTTCATTACTTGAATGCTACAATGCTACAACACTGCTGGTCTCTTCTTCCCTGGTCTTTTCAGTCTAGATTTCATAAAATCTTCAGGATGAAGACTTGCACTTGCTATCTCCTCAGTGGCTAGCATGTTAGCAATCTCATTTCAGCCTTCAAAAATTATTCAAGCTGTTAGTAATAATGCTTGACAGCAAGTTGGTTTAAGCAACAGGACAGCAGAGATTTTCCAGGCAAAAGCCTGCAGAGGGAACCTGCCTAATGCCCAGCTGTTGGCTTCTTCCAAAATACATGTTCTGTAAAAACTCAGGGCAATGGCCAATCCTCCCATGGATTAAGCTTTGATAAATGCAGCATTCCTTCTTCCTAAGGTAGAGGATTAAAACAAAAATGGACTTTTAAAAGGCTGTGGGCTAAAGTCCTCTCTCATTCTAGTAAAAAGAAAAGTAATACCACTAAATGGTGAAGAAATCAGCTCGAGAACACTCTGTGTGCAGACAGAGTGAATGTCTGCTCAGGGCAGGGCAGGCACGTAGCGCAGTGCACGCTGTTCTTTCCAATGCAATTGAAGTCAATGGGAGCCTTTGCAATCAGGCTTTCCATTAGCAGTTATTGGAATGAGCTCATCTCATCTCCAATTTAGCTCTAAGGACATCTTGCTGAGAGTTGTCACACTGGCTATTCCCCTACCCCCTTCCATATTTGTTAATCCAAGCGCTGCAAATGCGAATGGGATTTTGCATGGCATCTGTCCGTGTGCTATAAAAGCAGAGTGAGAATGCCAGCTCCCCTAACACCATAAGACCCCAACCCTGAGGGGATTTCTTGGCCCCAGTTAAAATGAATTAATAACAAGTGCATTGGCAGACTCTGTACAAAGATGAGCCAGATATGGGAACCCCATAGGCGAGGGCAGGGGGATAAAAAAAATCCAGGAGAAGATCACTAATTTCAGCCTTGCAAGGGCCAAACGTTCAACCAGGTTTGGTCCCTATGTCAGGAGAAGGTGGCATTTAAGGCAGTACCTGACTGCCACTGCCCTGGCTAGAAAGATAAAAAGGTTTAGCTTCAAGAAGAGCAATGTGTCTGTCCACTTCATGGCATTCAAAAGCCATCTGGTCTCTTAAAGCCAGGGGCAAAATGCAGACTGGCATAGCTACAGCCACCAAAGACTAGAAAGGCTCTTTGATGCCCAGCACTATCCACATAGCTAACTCTGTCATCAAAGCAGCCAGCAAAATTGGACTATATTTACATCCAAAAGGCAATAAAGAAAGCAATCTGTTAAGAGCGGCAGTTTTTGCAGCTAGGATTAAGTTTGCCCGAAGGCAATGGAAAGTCTCCAGCTGGCTCGGGATTAGCCTTTGGTGGAAATTACTTTACACACAGCAAACGCAGCCCAGGATTAAGGCTGTTAGCACCTTCAGGCAATAATTGGGCTTTGTTTGTATAGTGGCAGAAAAATGGATTCTGGTCTTGACTGAGGTTTAAGGATGTAATAAAATCAATTAGCTAATACTGCCCACCCTTTGGAAGGAAATCAAAACACATGGGAAAGTTTCACCAGACAGAAAACTTCCTGCCTGCTCCCACCCCTTAAGGGTGAAAGCAAAGATTATTCTGCATTTTGTTCAAGCCAAGCAGGTCACTAGAAGGACAAATATACCAATCCTTAGCCCCAGGTGGGCAGGAATACCATTTCCCTTTTGGCCCCAAATGCTCCTGGCCTCAGCTGAAAGAGCAGAGCCAGCACATCCCAAGAAGCCTCTTAGCAGCTGAGAATGCACCCGGGAGGGGGAATGGGCTGCCTTGCACCTCCAGGCCATCCCTGGAAATAACCCACCCATCAATCATCCCCTCCCAAGCCAGGCCATACAAGGTAGGCAAGGTAGCAAGAGCCATATGGAAAGGGGCAGCACAGAAGTGGCCATGCATGGGCAGTGGGACCTGGCAGGGACAGCTCTGGGGCAAGGACTGGGGCTGTGATCCACCAAGCACCACACAACCACTCTTTCCCAGCAGGAGCCACTGCAAACCCACTGCATGGATTTTTAATATACATACGTATAATATGAAAAGAGTTGGGTATTATACATAATATATCTAGTAAATGCATAAACACATGCATATACTTCTCTCTAATGCTGAAACAGAGTAGCAGGACTCCAGCACTGCTGCAGGGTCATAGCAAAATCCCAATTCCCTATCCCAAAATATACCCTTTATCCTTGTCTGCAGGGTAGTATGAGCTGTCTGTTTCCTGCAAGGGGCTTTCCAGGGATAACGAAGCTGAGACAGAGAACAAAGAGCCAATGACTGTGCTCAGCTCACATCCCCTGCCTTTCCTTGGTCTTAGAATCACCAAGGTAGGAACAGACCAACAAGATCATCCAGTCCAAACATTCAGCAGGCTCGCCCACTGTAAACCCTAAAGCACTCAGCCAGGTGCCTCTTGACATCTCCTGGGGACTCCGCCACCTCCCTGAGTCTTGCCCCCCATGAAGGATGGCTGCCTGCCCTGGCAGTCACCTACAGCCTCACTGGAGCTCCCCCACATCAGCAGCACAGCTCCCACCCAAACTGCTGGCCCCAGAGTCACCTGTGCTGGTGTCCCTCCTGCCCCCGTAGGATATCCACCACCCGACAGCAAGAAGCTGATCCAAGAAATATAAATATGCTCATGGAAAACTTTCCACTCTCACAGAAAATGAGAAAATTGTGAGAGAAATTACTTGTGTGTGCAGAGGGGCAGGAGGAGGGGGTTAAATTCAGAGTGGTGATGGGATGCTCTCTATATTCATGACTTCCAACTCCTTCACTTTGCTAGCCTGACCATGCAAAACTCACAATTTTCTTCTTTCCCGTGGGAGGGGACAGTTTTCCTTGGCCACATTTTTTTTTCCTGGATCTCCCTCTAGACCTACAGCCCTCTTCATCCACCAGAAGCTCCCTGAAGGTCTGCCCTTCATACCTCCTGCCCCAGCCATCAATTTCTCTGGGTGAGTGACAGGGCAAGGGAGTTCAGCACTTTCTTCCTGCTGCTTGAGGGAACTTTCCCTGACTGCCCCAAGAGATAACAATTTCCAGTCCCAAATCTTGGTTTGGAAGGATCTATTCTCCCACTACTAGTTCTTGAGAGATTAAAGCACCCAAACCTCTGTGGGTGACCTAAGACTTGTGAAATGCCCAACTAAAGCTCAGACCTACAAGTGCCTTTTCCTTAGGATCCTGTGTCAGATCCCAGATCCTGTGGACCCCAACCCTCCCCTGGTGCTTCTCCATTCAAAGCAAGGCTCATCCCTTCGTAGTGCTGCCCCCCTTGCCAGGGGATCCCACTTACCTGGGAGGAGTGGAGAGAAGCACCAAGCTCCCTGTTGGAGGGGACAGGCAGGCTGGGATCTGCGAGCGTCCCAAGGTGATGCAGCTCTCAATTTATAGTGACATTTGATCGTCCAGAAGAGCCGATTGGCCCCAGGCTCCCTGTGCTGAGCAGGGAAAGGAGCAGGGATGGGCGGGGAAGGGGTGAGATGGAGGGGGAAGCAAGGGAAGGGGAAAAAAAAGGTCATACCATGTATAGGAGCAGCTGGAGGAATTGCACAGATTATGCTAAGATAGGAGGGACATGTTTGGAGAGAAAAACCTCCAGGGCTTTTGTTTCTATATTTACAGCCAGGCAGGCAGGCAGGGCTCAAAGAGGGGTATCTGAGGCAAAGGCACCTCAGAAGCAAATTGGAGGGCTCCCATAGCTCCGTGGTACATGATCACTGCTAAAAACTTGGCTGTGGCAGCCTGGATCTCCCAGTCCCAACACACAGCAGCAACCTCCACCCTCCCCCCTGGACAGGGGCTCTTCCCAGCTCCCCTCCACATGCAAAGGGTTTTGGCTGTGCTGCTGGGTGAGAACTTTGGGAAGGCCTGTGGACTTCCTTCCACATCCAAGGCTCTTGGAAAGCAGCAGTCACAGGCACGCAAGAAGGCAGAGGCGCTTGGCACACATGTGGCCTTAAGTGCATCTGTGTATGGGTGCTGTGTGGCTCACACCCACCTCTCACTGAGACTGCTGGGGCTCTGCCACGCACCAGGGCTTGAGGGGACCTGGAACAAAAAGCAAGAGAGCAGGAATGCAGCTAAAGAGCTTGTAAGCCTTTCTTAGCATGATATGAAAACATTATTTACATTAGGACTTCTTAGGGAGGGCAACCCCAGGTGGCTGGAGCTCGGGTGCCTGGAGCAGTTTTGCTGCCAGAGCTCTCTCCACAGTTGCATGACTATTCCAGCAGAGGATTGCAGTGCCTCGCACAACCCTCTGGTTCAGGGTTTCCATTTCACTAAATATCCCAGGCTTCAGCTTCCCGTCCTCTCCCTCCCCCCCCCACTCCCCTTGGCAGGGCTCCCCAGCAACAGAGTGTGTGCCCTCCTGTGTGCCTGGCAGCTCCAGCACCCCCTTCCTCCCCGCCTGTAGGAGCAGAGAAGAAGTTCAGGAGCTGTGGGGCAGGCGATATTTTTGGCTCAGGTCACAGATTGATTCCTGCCCACTCTTTCCCTGCTGCTTGCAAGAAAGGGTCCCCATCTGAGGATGCAGAGACAAGCTTTCAAAGCCGTGGAGTGGGAGCACAGTGCTGCAGCTTCCCAGTCATCAGGTAACATGCACGAGCTAAAATCTCCTGTCCAGCTTGCCTTTTCCAGCTGTCCTGCAGCTTATCCCCTCGCCTCCCTCCTGCAACCCACCTCCAGCCAATGCTTCTGTTATTTGTCAGGCGGGAGGGGGACAGTGTATCCATCCTCAGCGCCCCGGCTCCATGTGGGAGTTTGCCAGGTAGGGTGGGGAGATGGGTGGGCACCCTGTGCTGCTGAGGAGAGCAGCAGCTGCATGGGAACACATGGCCAGACCTCATATCATCACCTCCACACCCCACTCCAGCTCTGCCCAAAGCACTAACATGGCAAAGTGGCTTTCACACTGTGCCTTCGGAACCATCGAGCAGTTTTACTCTCTTCCACTGGCTTGTTTCCCTCAAGCTCTCCACCACCTGGGCATGCCTCCAAGAAATACCACATTTGCCCAAACTAGCAGCAGAGTGGGGGTGCATGGGAGGAGAGGCTCCCAGCTGTTTCTCTTTTCATGTCTGTGGTGGGCCCAGTTTAGCAATGGCCTTCACCAGCCCCCTGTGCCCGCCTGCCAGCTATAGACTGTCCCTGCTGCCAATGGGCGGCTGCAACTCAGGCCTGCCACGCCAAGGACCGGATCAATCAGCTCAAAAGAATGTGTGTGTGTGTGTCCAAGTGCATGCAGAGCCTGGGCTTAAAGCAGGGTGCTTCCCAGCAGACGTGGACTGAGTGCTCCCGTGGGCCCATCTGCTGCCAGCCATTTGGCAGGAGCAGAGTGAGCATCTTTGGGCTGCACAGCCTCCACCAGAGCAGCGCTGCTTGTGCCCACGTCACTCAGGGTTCACTCTAAGCATCCTGACAAACGTGCAGCTGGTACAAAAGCAATGGGAAGGGCAGGTAATCAGACCTCTCTGCTATAGCTCCATTTGCAAATAGATGAGGAGCAAACATTGCTGCCTGCAGTATCCACTCAGTTCCTGGACATGCCCAGCAACTGCTCCGGACAACACCCATCTTTAAATCATGTGTCATGTCCGTGCTCTTTCCTCCCCATCGCCATACCCTGGGAGCAGGGCCTTTCTGCTCAGTACTGTCCCAAAGGACATTTGTGCATCCCGTGGGCTGCCTCTCTCAGAACTCATGTCCATGTCATGCATCTCATTTGCAGTCCCAGCATGATCTGGATCCCTCCTCACATGGGACAGAGGGTACCTTTTCCATCTCTTGGTAAAGAGGGCTTGTCTGATGCACACCTCTTACATTTGTTCTGCTGACACCTAGTTCACAACCGAGACTCATTCCCCACAGCCCAGTTTATGTTTGTCCTTTCTTCCCTTTGTGGGTCTCACTATCCAGTTTAGCATGTAACTACAGGCCCCTCCAGCATTTGTTTCATACCTTAGCCACATACCCTGCTTTTCACACATTCTCTGTCACGTCCTTATTTCACCTCTTGATTCCATCACACAGCAGTTTCATTCACAACCTGCCACATTTTCCTCATCAGCTTTGTCTCTTGTTACTTTAGATGCTCCTACTCTAGGAGATATCATTTTTGCTGTCTTGACATCATCTGCTGTCCCTGCACCAGCAGCAAGGTGACTGGGGCTCTCCTCTGAGCTCCACAGCACAGCCATGCCAGCCTAGAGAGCAAGCAAGCACCACCAAGTACTTCACACTCCCTACTGATCACAGAGACCAGATGAGGGGGCCATGATCCCAGCTGTGCCTGCACAGCTGCCAAAAGCTACCCAATTTCATTAGGTAAGGGTGCAGCAAGCACCTGTCATGGGATAAACCCCTCTCTGCCACCAGCTGCCAGGTTAGAAGACAGGACCAAGGCTAAAGAGCACACGTGAGGTCACAGACACAAACCAGGGTCTCAAACCACAAAAAGTCCCTCTGCCAGCTGTCCTCAAGCCAGAGCCTGGCATGCTTTTACTGTGACAGCATACAGCAGACCAGTGTCCCTCCTTGAACAAGAACTAGAGGCTGGAGCAGAGATTTAGGCAAGTTTCTATAGGTAACCTGGCCCCATGTCACATTTCTTCTTGGTAAATAGGAACACCCAGACTGGCTACTTGAGATAGGCTACATTAATTTATTGTGTTGCTGGGCCACTTGCAGGGAAGCTGTATTCAACTCTTCTCATCTTTTCTAGCTTTTGGTTGATCTATTGCAGCAGCCAGTGCACTCGGGGGAGATGATTTTACACACAATATGCATACACATTAGCCCAAATAATTTTACAAACTGCATAAAGATGTGCACCTTGGTCAAAGGCTGATGTGCATGTTTTGTTTGGGTTTGGGTTTTTTTTTAAATATCCTTTCCCTGTGCTCACTGAACACCAGTCAGCATTTTCATGGATCATTGCCTCCACGGCTGGTTAATACTCAGCCAGCGAGCTGAAATAGCACTGGACAAATTCATCTGAAAACCTCTACAGTCCTGGATGTCTGAAATCCTATATGTTCATTAAAGACTACAGAGTTTGTAAATAAAATCAGCTACATCCTTCCCATTAAACTGCCCAGGAGAGATCCAATTTCTGAGATAAAGTAGTACCTATCCCTATGTACCATTGCTCTCCAACACTGAACAAACAGATCTACTTCCAAAGCAGACTTTGCTTTGGCCCTGGAGTTGGGCAAGAGGAGCTCCTGAGGTCCTTTCTCACCCAGACTTGCCCATGACTGCACTTACATCTTCGTGGTAGAGGTACAGAGGAACTTTCACTGACACCTTCTGTCATTCAAAAATGGTTAAGTTATCCAAAGTGAATTTAGTTATGAGGAAAAGGTGTTTTACTTGAGTTCGCAGTCTGAATGATTCTTTATACCCCCTCCTCTCCAAAGTCATGTTTGAATGCTTTCAAAGCAACGTTTTTTACTCTTTTGCATGATATAGGTGTTTTGGGTTTGGCATGTTTGTCTGCTTCTACAAATACCAGCCTTGAAATAATTGAAGGTATCCAGAAAAATGTATTAAGCTAACTGGCAAAGTGTGGGGATGTGTTTTTCTGTTCTGTGACATTCAGTTATAAACCTTTTACCATGATTCAGGGCAGAGGGGAAATGGGAATCACAAAAGCCATTTAAGAAGGCAAAGTAAATTTTATACAGTTCCCCTTCGTCCTTTCTTCTCTTCATCCCACCCCAGAGAAAGGGGTTCTGCAGGGGGGTTTATTCAGCAGTTCAAGGTTAGAGTAGATGCCCTATGTTCATTAAACACTCTTTCCAAGTTAATTGAAGTAGCTGTCAATAAAAAGGCAGATCAAATAGTGGCTAAGTAAGTACATTCAGAGAAAGGACAGAATATATATTTTATATATATATATATATACATATATATATATATATATATATATAAATTCTTTTCTGTTCCTGGGCAAAATCCAATGACCTGTTTTATGCAGCCAGTCAGAAGAGATCAGAATAGCCTTAAACTTTATAACCAGCTCCTCTGAGTTATCAGCAGACCACTGTCATTTTGCTGGTGACAATGAGATCCTGGGGAACCTGAAACAGCCAAAAGGGGCTGAGCAAAGACCATCTTTTCTCCCTGGCTCCTCTAATAGCATCCTCTTGGCACTTGGGCTCAGGATCTCTGTCCTTGGTTGCCTCTCCTTTCCCCAGAAGTGCCCTGGTGCAGTGTTTGCCATACACAGTGATGCACCTCTTGCAGCAGTCATTCAGATAACAAGGAGAGCAAACAGTTTCCAAGCTGTGGGTTCACCTACCTGAATCTTGGAAGGTGGCTGGGGAGCATCAATGTGCCAACACCTTCTGCTGGTTGTAGCTTCATGAAATCACAGTTCAAAGGCATAAAAAGGAGAATAAAAGGCAATAAACTAGCACTCTCTTATTGATGACTACATTACCTACATACACCTTCCTGGCACTGCTGTTCTCCTCCTTGCATCTGGTGGGAGGGAGTCAACCAACATTTCCATGGAGATCTCTAGTGAATATCCCTTCTGTGAAAATTGGTTGTTAGAAATAGCTGCCTGTCTTATCCCCTCTTTGCCTGCAAGAACAGAAACTCTACATCTTTGTTAAGAAATAGGAAGGAATCTGAACACTCCCTACTTCAGCATGTGCAAACACAAGCCAGCCCTTTGCATCATTCATACAGTGTGTGCTGCAAATACATGCATTAGGCTGGTGTGGTCTCAGTGGTAGAGCAGGATACAATGTGTCCTTGGGCATTTCTGAAGTCTGCTAAAATATTCTTATTCAAAATATGGGGTTTCTTAAGTTTTCACTTGGGTTGTTATTGCCTGGTTTTGTTTTGGGTTGGTTTTTTTTTTTTTTTTCCCCTCAGTAACATCTTCAGTGTTGGGGACTCACAAAGTCACTAGCACTCCTAAAAGACAAGGGCATTTTTGAGACATTGAAGTTGTCAAAGAGGAATTAATTGCATTAGGGTGTTTGTATGAAGGACCAAGCAGCTACCCCAAATCCTTCCGGAGGTCTGCACTGCAATAAGGAGCAGTGTGTCCTGCAGAGCCAGGCAGGATCTTACCAGTCATCAGGGAGGCAGAGGGGAAGAAGGCAAATGGAGAACTCACCTCTGAAACCCATTCCAAAGCACCAGCACATACCCTCCTTCCACAAGAATCAGCCTCATCAGATGGGCCAGACTTCTGATGGATGAAGGAAGAGCTTTGCTACCTTGATCCATGACTAACTCAGATTAGAAGAGTCAATGAGCAACAAGGCTTAGCAGGGAGAAGCAGAAGGAATTTGCCTTCAGCGCTAGCTTTCTGGTGTTGCTCACCAGCATCTGAAATGCCATATGAAACAGCCCAAGCTTAACCTGGGCATAAAGCTGCTTTATAGACCTCCAGGAAATTGCTGTCACATGCCCCCGTCTTCCAAGGGAATATGTTTAAACCCCCAGCTGCCATGGCATTCACACTTAAAGGCTCCTGAAAAGCTGGGAAAAAGCAGAACATGCGAAGTCAGCTGGAAAACGGATGAAATGCCTCAAGGCCAAGAGGCAGTAAGCACCTGCATGGTGTCTGGGCAGCTCACAGACTGCCCAGGACAAAGGCAGGCATTGATGCCATCCTTAGCAGCTCATTTCAGCAGTCTTAGCTGAGATCTTGGGAGTCAAACTGCACAAAAACCCCTCAACCAAAATTCACCAAAATAATCAACTCCAAAACTTCTCTGCTCCCAGTGCAGCATTTTCTACACTTGCATCCTCTGCACATAGCACGACCCTTGCCAGGAACAAGTAAAGACAGAGCCAGAGTTTGCTCTCTTCCTCTCTTGGAGAGGTAACTATCAAAGCACAGCTCCAAATTTGCATTTTGCAACCCTGACTTTTACAAAACAGTAAATCTTACCAGCCAACTTGAAAAGCCTCCAACTGGTTTCATCGCCTGGAGCTACTCTGCTAGAATAGCCTTCCTGGCAACACCACCATCCTCTGCCCTTCACCTCTCCAGTACTTCAGATGCTGAACTTTGCAGAGCCAAAGTTGGGAGCACGCAATGGTGTCACTCAATAGCCCCTCTTCACGCTAATTTTAGGTGGTGGAACTTTTCATGCTTTTAAAAAGTCCCTTTATTTAGTTTTGAGAAACCTCTTTTACTTAGTGGCTACCATAAACACTTTTCTATCTGATGTTTTGAACTCACCTACAGGGCTCTAGAAGTCACAAACAACCAGAACCTGGCATCATCTCAAAGGAACAAGCACCTGTTAATTTTGTAAACTGGACTGAGTAGCATGATGCTCCCAACAGGCAAATGAATTCAGATGGAAACAAATTACACATCAGTAAGTAATGCATTTCTTTTTTTTTCCAGTTAATATTGATTTCTGACTTTTGTGGTAGACTGTTTGTCTATCAGTCATTTGTTTGCCCTGGGACATGTCCTCACTGCATCTGCTTTAGAAAACCAAGGCACAATCCCTGTGGGATTCAGGAGATCCTGCTTGGACACCCTAGATCTAGGCTAGGTACCTCTCCAAAGATAACAAATCAGGTTTGGCCATTCAAGATAGGGGCTGGGTCTCATCCTCACACTCTTTACACCTAAATGGATGAGACAGGTTGACAGCAAGGATGATAACTAAGCAGCAGCATGGGAGTCAGGACCAATGCCTGGAGCTGCTGGTTTGTGCCCCTAAAGGAGGTGAGCAAGGCAGGAGATCAGTCAAGGAGCTCACAGCTGCTCCACAGCCTTGGGGAAGACCCACCTATCCAACCAAGCATCCTACTGGATAATTACACTTGCAATTTGCTACTTTCATGCCTTAAATGGCTCACTTGTGTAAATCCCAGTGGGATCTCCCCCTTACTTTTATTCAACTTTTCCCCATTCTTCCCATCATTCTTACAAGTCCCAAGTCCATGACACATTTTTCTATTTGTTTAATGCCTGTCTTTAGCATTGCTAAGCCACTAATTCTGAGAGTTATCAGGAAGAGATGAAGCACCGTTCTGAAAATTTGTGATCTAAATCAAATCACTCCACTGCAATCAAAACCCTGAGGGGACTCAATGCAAAATCCCAGGGAAATCACTTGTCTCAACACCAGGATCCTTGGAATGGTTCCATTTCTAAAGTAAATCCTAGCTCCAACTGCACTTCTGTCAATGTGAAATACATTTTTTCTCTTAACCTGTTTATATACAGATAGAGATATATATAATGCAGCATCAGGGAAAGTGTCTTGAGCTGGCAAGACACCAAGAGACCAACCTCAGAACCTTGTTCAGCAGCATATCAGCTGCCACCTCAGTATTTATAGCCACCCTGCTCTTTGAGCTTGTTTATTTTCCTTCCCAAAGGTGGTGGTGGCAGGAGGGAAAGCTCTGATATTCAGGCTCAGGTGTCCCTGAGGCTGACCTTTCCTTCAAGGAGCAGAAGCTGCAGACACATTTCAAGGAACAAAGTCATTTGGAAACTCTAGACTCTTGTGTCCATTACCACACCAGAGGCCCAGTGCAGAGCTGCAAACAAGGGTTGAGCAGAGATCTGTTAATTAGCATGCACTCATATACATTAGGATAGATGTAAAAATTAGTCTAATTATTTCATACCTGGAAAGAGAACCAGATTAAGTCCAGCCCCCAGGGTCGAGGCAGAAGAAGTGCTACATAAAGACATAACACTCAAAACACACTTGAGTTTTCTGTTATTTAAGTTTCCCCCAAGTTTAAATAATGTTGCTTTATAGCAGTACTGTAGTCATGGAACACATTTTTCAATCCCATCTTGCATACATTCATGTAGAATTCATATGTTAAACTCTGTTGGGGAAAAAAAACAGCCCTGAAGCCCACCACAAAGACAAGCAGCACATTTCTGTATCACTGGAGCCTCCACAGATTTACTTCAGAGCCACTGCTGCCAAAATAATGTTCCCCTTCTACATAATCTAGACAAGATGGGTAAAAAAGAAACTGTAGTGAAGCAACACCTCAAGGTATGCTACCAGTTCAGAGCAATGACAGCCTACATAGGGGTTCCCTGTCCCTCTTTTTGGGTACTGCCAACCTGCCAAGGGGATGGTAATTTGGGGAAGCATGGCAGGACAGGGATGCAGGCAACCATCAGATACAGGGACCAGGAAAGCATCACTCTTCTCCAGCAGGCTTTGAGGGTAAGACTAAGCCTGCAAGACTCACTCAGTGTGACAGTTTGTCCTTGTTATGCGCAAAATGCAGCAGTCTCAGGAGAAGACAGAGCTAAGGTCTCATAGCAAAAGCCTCTGAGATGCCAGCACTGCAAAACCCCCAATGCTGTGAAAAATGAACAGAGGAAAGACAGGAAGCAGTCAGCCACTGACTAACACCAGACAAGTGACTGCTGCAGAGTGGCACCAGCCTGCTCTCCTTCACTCATAAAATCAGCCACAGGTGCCTGCAGGTCCCTGCTGAGGGAAGAGATGAGCCTCCGTGCCCTCATCCCCCTCTTAGCATTGCCCAAAATGCACATCCAGCATGTCTGGGCTGCAGCATCCCTTTTTTTTTTATTATTTTTTTCCATTTTGGGGAGGTAGGGGCAGGTTTCACCATTCTGGTAACCCCACCACCATGTGCACACCATGTTACTTTGGGATGAGAAACAGCACATCATCAAGTTAATTTAGCTGTGGAAACATTTCCCCTGGCAGGTATAAGTACCTCATGAAGAGCTGCACACATTTACTCTGAGCCAGTTCTCTCCCTCATTCCTAACCACCACTAGAGAGCTCTGGTCTCCCATAACCTGCTCACTTCTCTGCTGTCACCACAACCTGAATTACAGCAGTTGTTTATTGAAACCGCATCGAGGTCCCTGTGGGCTTTAAGTGGAGAAAATATACTCTGCAAATTAACCCTCCTTAGAGAAGGAATCTCACACAAACAGCCTTTGGGGCTTTCCCTGCCCTCTCCAAACTGGCAGGGTAGCGGAATAGTAACTGGAGAAGTTCTCAGCCATCATTCCAGCAGCCAGCTACAGAACTGTATTGAAAAATCAGTGCAACCAGTTTGTACACATGCAAAGAAGTGTTATTTTCACCTCAAGCTAGAACATCTCTATGCACCACACTGCTACTGCTTCAAGCCCCACTTGAAAATCCCAGCACAGCAGAGGAAGGGCTGAAAGGAGGAAAATGGGGCCATGCTGCTCAGTGCTTTGAAGAACACTGAACTCCTTTAATTCCTACTGAAGCAGAGAACAAGGGTACCAATCGGCAGAAATATAAGAGCAAGAAGTTATATTTGGAATTACCTCCTTCCTTACCTACAGTTTCCTGAAGTGTTAGGATAGTAGAAACTCTTCATTGTCTCTACACCATAAAAGTGTTATTACTTGGAAGGTCACCCCCATAAAAAGGTTTTTCCATAAAAAGGGAGATGGTTCCAGATAGAGCCATGAGCTCATTAGTGTGCTGGGTTCCAGTACAGACAGCTACACTGACCTTATCGAAGCTGGATGAGCGGGATCCAGAGGAAATTTTTTTTTTTATAGCTGACATCACCAGTGATTTTGGTTGAAGCCTTTGAGGTTGCTCAGGTCTATTAACTGAGGAGTTAAGCTCTGTGCTTCTCCTAGCTGCTCACACTCCCCAGAAAGTCTCTGCAGGCTGCTCCATTGCTCACCCAAGCATTACTCCTTCCCCTTTTAGAGGAATTGCAATTACTCCCAATGAAAAATTCAGCAAAATAACATGGATCTAAATGGGGCAGGTCACAGAAAGCCCCTTTCCCTGCATATGTCAAGCTCCTTTTCTTCTTGTCACTCGGATTGATGCTTCTTCTCCTCCACCTCACATTCAAGCAGAGTGTCAAGGTCTTGGAAAACAGCTTTGCTGCAGACTTCTACATGAACAAAACTCTCAGAGCTACCATCATTACAACATAGTCTTCAAATTTTATTAAATGCTTACAAAAAAAAAAAAAAAAGAAAATCTGGGGGCAGAAAGTTTTAAGCAGAAAGCACACTGATGCAGGAGGAAAAACAAGCTGCCCTCCCTTCTCCAGGAGGGTAGAAACAAGTTGCAAAATTATGTTGATATGGGAAGAAGGTAGGAATGAGACTAAAGAGGGGATGGGGAACATGTTAACACCATGAAGTATGAAGACATAGGAGAGTTCAGGTCAATTTGCAGACCTCAGGCCCAAGCCCAGAAATGCCACTCTTGAAGGACTCAGTTCCCTCAAGTTCACAGCAAACCTTGGTCTCCCCAACAATTCACTAGGATGCTAATTTCACCAAGACAGCTTCCAGCAGCAGCCTGATATATTTCCCAGATATCCTGCTCAGCTTCAGGAACATAGCTCACAAGACATCAAGGTGCCACCACATCTAACTTTCAGAAATGTTTCAGTCACTGGCACTGCAGCTGACTGGCTGGAGAATAAGCAAATCACTTTCCCAGAGAAGGGAGATAACACCAGTGGCCAGGGCTCCTCACCTGGGAAAGGAGATCTCCAATCCATCTTAGGCAGAAGAAGGCAGCAGCTATTAGAAACAAAGCTGCTATTGCCCTACTGAGAAGAAAAGTGGCAGGAACATTTTGGCATGGGCACATAACTGGGATTAATGAATGATTTGGGAACTAAAGAAAAAGACCAGGAATAAGTCAAATGCAACTTGATGTACACTGACTAGTGATGGAAGTCCCTCAAAGCAGATAACATAGAGGGACAGAGGCTGCATCATAAACAGGGCAAGACTATACCCACAGCTGGCACCAGCAGAGTGACAAGTGGTCCTTGCACTCTCATCACACTCTCCTTGCAAGTCTTTTTACACTCAGGACCTGCCCACTGCCCTCCTTTCAAACACCAATTCTTCACCAGATTTCTGTTGAGTTCCCTTCTCTGCCACCACCCATCCACCAAGGGGCACAAAAAGAAATTCTTAATCACATAACAAAAGCCTTGCCTGCTCAGCAGTGCAGCAGATCCCTCTCTTCCAACACTTAAGGTGAGGGAACAGAGCCTCTCATCTCCATAGCAGAGACAGATTAAAAAAAAAAAAAAAAAAAAAAGAAAAAAGGCAAAGAGTCACATAGAAAGTTAAAACAGGTATGAGTTTTGTCAGCTGATCTAGTTCCTTTCATCCATCTGTAGGCAGTGTGGGTTATTGCTCAAACCCCAAGAGGAGTCAGGCTGTACCCAAAGCAGATTGACAGCAGTTAGGAGAAGAGAAACATCCTTCAATTATCTTCTCTGGAGCAGAGGAAATAGTGGCATGGAGGGTTGCATTGAGTCAGGATCAAGCTCAGCTGCAAGACAAGAAAACACAAAGTTATGGATACCATTTGGCCTCTCATGAGCAACACCCAGGGATATACAGAAACTGTATCTTCCCTAGCAATTACAGGTGGGTTTCTCCCACCCATTTTCACAAAGCCTTGTGAAGCAGCCCACCCATAAGGCTTTGGCATAAGTGAAGCATGCAGGGAATGTCTATGCCCATGGCAGAGGAGATGCTGAGGGCTGTACACCCCACAGAGGTCATGGCTGCACTTCTGCCATGCTGTCTCCCACCCCAAAAAAGAGATTTGCAGGCTTCCTCCCAAGCCCAAGAAAGCCTCTAAAGCAGAGAGTGTCCCCACAGCCCCCGGCAGCCGCAGCTCTGTTTGGGACCATCTGCAGCAGGGCTGGGTTCCTGCAGCTCTCCATCTGCTCCACGCACGACAGCTGGTGCAGCCAAGGGACTCCAGCACACAAATGACTTTTCCATCACTTGATAAATGACTCCTGCATGCTGACACTCTCCCCACTATTCCTGATTTGGGGCTGACTGCAAATGGAGCCAAGTCAGGAGAACAGTTGGGGTCCAAGAGTGGATGAGCATCCATCCACCCATGGGAGCTCAACCAGCAGCAGAGAAATTTAACCCTCTGAAAGCCTCTTGACATCAAGGTTCACTTCCTTCTAGCTTATTACAAACCCACACAAGTTCCTCAGGCAGTGATTCCCCTGTTGTCCCCAGGCTTTCAGCTCCAGCCTTTCCACTGGCAATAAAGTAAGTTTGTCTGCCCCTTTATTTTTGCTTCATTATGTGGCAAGGGGGAAGACAAAACTTCCTTGATGAGAATTTCTCCTGAACACACAAAGCCCTGAAGGAGACTCAAAACAAAGCCAGGCATGACAGGGAAGACAAATAAATTAACAGCTGATTTCCTTTTGCTGTCTCTCAGCAACTCGCTGTTCCATTAGTCAAGCACACAGATTCCAGTACAGTCATGTGCCATGGAAGTCACCACCCATAAGGACTCCAAGACCCACAGCACAGCAGGTTTCAAGTCAGATGGGATGCTGAGATAGCAACAAGAGTGATCTTAAGAGCACAGACTATTTGTAAGAGACAACAAATCTTGAGGTTATACAGCATGAAGCAGCCCCTGACTTTGGGAGCAGAGGGATTTTCCTGGTGTGTGCACACTAACTTTCCACTCTGAGAGCCCCCATGCCCTCCTCAGTAGCATCTGGCAGTTTACAGCAAATCCCAGGCAAGATCCTTCTCTGATTCATGTGGGGAGCTGCATTTTTCTGGAGTGCAGCAGTCCATAGGACAAGGAAAACACTCCAAGAGCTGATCAGTAGCTGGGAAGTTCACTGCCCTGCCTCTTTAGTATTCCCTACACAAGTCTGAAGCAGGTCAACCTTATAAATCTGGTTTACCAGTGCTGCTGGATCATAGCTCATCTTGTAGTACAGGCTGTCCATGGGACCACATTAAACAGGAGCAGATTAAGTCATTCCACAATAAATCCTACCAGGAGGTGCAGGTATTTGCTCACTCTTCAGCAGATTTTTAAAAAGGCACAAAAAAAACCCAAAAGCAATTACCAATCCCTACACAAACAGAGCCAGAGTAGTGTCACACAAACATACCTGCATGTCCCTCCAACTGAGACATTTTGGATTTCTGACCCAGAAGAATTTAAAATACCCATGAGGCTGGGGAGGAAAGCAGGTATATGACAAAGGAATGGGCTCTCAGCCTTTTTTTGGAACAGTGTAGACTTGCCTCTAAGAGTAGCTCCTGGAACAAAGCAAATCCTAATGACAGCCTTGTGCCTAAGGAATGAAGCTGATAAGACACTGGGAATGTCCAACAGTTGTCACCCCCAGCTGACACAAATCCCCTCCAAGCCCCCTCACAGAAAACAGCAGGTCTCTCATGCCTACAGCTAAAGCAAATCATAGAATGATAGAATAGCTTGAATGGGACCTTCAGTTGAAAGGGACCTTTAAAGGTCATCTAATCCAACACCCATGCAATGAACAGGGACATCTGCAACTAAATCAGGCTGTCCAGACCCCCATCCAGCCTGACCTGGAATGTTTCCAGGGACAGGGCATGCACCACCTCTCTGGGAAACCTGTTCCAGTGTTTCACCACCCTCATCATAAAAAAAAAAAAAAAAAAAAAAAAAAAAAACCAAAACAAAAAAAAAAACCAAAACAACACTTCTTCCTTATATCTAGCGTGAAGCTACCCTCTTAGTTTAAAAGCTTTACCCTTTGTCCTCTTGCAACATGCCCTACTAAAACACCTGTCCCCATCTCTCTTACAAGCCACCTTTACATATTAAAAGGCCACAACAAAGTCTCCCCAGAGCCTTCTCTTCTCCAGGATGAACAACCCTAACTCTCTCAAGCCTGTCCTCATAGAACTGTTCCATCCCTCTGATCATTTTTATGGTCCTCCTCAGGAGTTGCCCCAACAGATCCATGTCTCTCTGGTACTGAATGCACCACTTGCTAGACACTGCCTGTACTCTGCCCACCACAGCCTCTGCTCTGGAGGGCAGCTCATCCACCACGGTGAGGGCTTGACCTTGAAGCTTTTGAGCTCAACATGCCACCTCTTCAGTGTTTTATTTGCTGCTGCCTTAAAAAAAAGTCATCCTTCTCCCCCCATGCCCAACCAGTTTTGGCAGACACGCCACCTGCTTGCTGGGTATGGATCACCTTCCTAGCCCAGTGCTGACAGCAGCACTGCAAGCCCAAAGCCATCACTGGGCACTCAAGCACAAATAGCTGTTCTGCACTTTGCAGAGCTCTATTCAGGATAGTTTTCCTGCACAGTAGGTATTGCATTACACACCACACTAACCAGAGCAGGCTGGGAGCCATCAGGAGCAGAACACAGCACATGAAATAAATAGCCCCCCAGGCAAGCCTGACACCACCCTGCCCTCCTCTTCCTTGTTTCAGGATGCTCATTTGCATCCAGTACCAGCTATTAAGGGGCTCAGTGATTTATGCCTCATTTCATGGCAAAACTCAGCAACTCTGTGCTGACCAAGAGCCAGGATAGAGTCAGATTTCCTTCCTGGGGCTGCCAAAGAGTCATTGCAGGTCAGAGGCTGTTTGGTGCTCCCCAGCTTGCTCAGGAAGAGAAAGGAGAGAACTGAGACTAGTTTTATCTTTGCATCCCCAAAACAAACCCTTAGCTCCACTTCTGCTCACCTGACCAGTAGTCACTGAGCTCCACTGAGCAGCACTCACCAAAAAGGAGGCAGTGATGAGTTCGCAATAAAGAGCGGGAAAAGCAGCCATGCACCCCTGCAGGAGCAGCCCAGCATTGGCCAAAGGGCTGCAATTGCCATTGGAGATCAGACCTGACACAGAGCACAAGCCATTTCTGCTTCATTCAAGAATGAGTGATAAAGGCAAGACAGGGACAAAGCTTCCCAAGGGAAAGAGAAAACTTGGTTTTATCTTGGAGGAAAATGTTCCTGGGCTTCATGCAGCAAGAGAAGACCAGCCAGAGTCAGTGCTGTGACAAAGCACTTCCTCACTGATAAACAGAGCTTCTGAGAAGCCCTGTATTTCACAGGGGTGCCTTCATGCCAGCTGAAATGAATCAAGGCCAGCACTGACTTTGATTCAAATGACACATGTAGTTTATGGCTGTTCTGTTGTATGTAACATTGTATCAAGATTTTTAATAATTGAAATTTGGAAAGCCATGAAACATTCCTGTTTTTGCCTCTGGAGATGTTTCAAAGCTTCAAAATTTCAAACCCACTTTGTTTCCCTTGACATTTCCTTCCAAATCCCATTAGGACTTGCCAAGACACGAACATCTGGGGTCCCCAGGAGCTCTCACTGTGCTAATGCCAGGAGCAGAAGGGCTCCAGGTTTGGCAATACAGCTTCCCCCCAGGACATCTCTTGCCCTGCCACACCCACCCTCAAGACTGGCTGAGGTTACCTCAGGAGAGTAACAAAAAGACTGATGCTCTTCTCCCACAATATTGACTCCATACTCATAGCTTTTACAGAGAGGAAGAGGAGGACTTGTGTATAAATATTTCAGAATCCAGCCCAGGGCTAAGCCCACACCAACTCTAAACTTGGTCTTTTCTTGCAGGAAATGACAATGCTGATAACTGTATCATCCTCCACCCAGCCTGTTTCCAATCACCCCCTCTCTCCCCCTCCCACCCTCCCAAAGCCTGGGAAGGACAACCTGCGGCTGCAGCGGCTGCTGAAGAAGGCAGCCCGGAAGAACGCCATCCTCACCTCAGAGCAGGGCAAGTCCTTCCGCTCCAGCCTTTCGCCTGTGAACGAAGCCAGCCCTGACCAAGAGTGTGCTGAGAGCGCTGCCCCAGCAGCAGAGACCCCTGAAACCACAGCAACCCTCTGTGCCCCCCTGCCAACCCACCTCTCCATCAGGCCCGTCAGCCACCGCGCCCCCTCCCCCTTCCGAAAGGGGAAGCCTTTCGCACTGAAGGTCACCGAGCAGCGGCGCATTGCTGAACATGTCAAGCTCACAGCCTCCTCAGCCATGCCCCTGCTACAGAAGCCAGAAGCTCCAGAGACTCCACAGCAGTCTGAAGGCATGGGCTCCCACCTTCCCTCTCCATCTGACCCTTCAGTATCTGTTTTCCCCCAGCCTCCTCCTTCCAGTACACCCAGCAAAGAAAGGGCACCAGAGGTTACCTATGTCACCAAGGTGAACACTTATTTCCACAGTGTCAAGCCACCCAGGACTAAGACTCCCACACCAAACCTGACCCAAGGAACTGTCAGCCATGAAGACAAAAGGCCTACTTCCCCAGCACCTCAAACAAGCAGCTCTGAACCATCTCCAGAGCAGACACCCACCTCACTTAAAGATAGCAAGGCTGCTCCCCACTTGCCAAAACCTCCACTCATTCCTGCTGCAGAGACAGAGCCTCCTGATCAAGCTCCCAAGCCTGTTCCTACTGAGAAGCCCAGCACCTCTGATGCCCACACCAATAAGCCTACAACCCATGGAAGTGACGCTGAAATACCCAGATCCAAGACAGCTCCTGAATTACCGGTGCAAGATGGAGACATCCTAGAGCCATCAACATACAGCACTCCCTGGAGGCAAGCACGCCCAGCAACAGCAACTCCAGCACAAGCTGATGGTACTGGGTCCACCTCCACAGACACCGAGGCAGAACACGTCACTGAACCCCAGATGACTCCCAGCTTACCCAACACCAGCTGTCCCCCCAAGGCTGAGGCAGCACCATCATCAGGAGAAGTACCAAGACCTCCTGGAACTGGTGCCAGTGGCTGGCATCGCCTCAGGAAGCACTTGATGGTGCAGCCAGAAGAAACCAACTTCCCAGAGTCCAAGCTAGAAAAGCTGGGACAGGAGGAAGGGAATAAAGAGGACGCTGCTCAAGCAGTCATCAAGCAAGACTGCATGCTGGTTAAATCAAAAGCCATGAGAATGTGGGATGCCATTTTATACCAGGTGACACTCAGCAAGGAGAAGAAGCAGCAAGCAGAAGAGAAGAAGCCACAGAAGGAAGAAAGCTTCTTTCTTCCCCGCCGCTTACCCATCCTTCTACACAAGCCACGTTTTGACGCCCGGAAACTGAAGGAACTGGCTGCCAAGCCCATGACAAAGATCAGCACCGTGTTTGAGGTGAGCCGCTTTCGGCCCAAAGGGGCCGAGGAGCACACCAAGAGCTTTAACAGAACAGCATCAGGATGGTCGGTCCACTGAAGGCAGGCTGCCCCCCGCCTCTGGAGGTGCACCAACCTCTGACCAAGCTTACTGCCCAGTGGAGCCAAGTGTAAGGAAAAAAGGAAATTAAAACCCCTCCAAGCCAGCAGCCTCATGCTGCAGGTTTAAGGGTTACTCTCCATACATTTAGAAGCTCAAATGCATTAACTACCACATCCACAGATCACAGGAAAACAAACACGTTTGTTTTAAAAAGAGTCAAGAACAATCACTGGAGGCAGTAACACAGTGAAGGCACACAGTGAAGAGGACAAGCTGCCTACAGAAAAAAGACCAGTTTAGACTAGGATAATGGAATCTGAATTTTTTTGTTGCATTTATCTAAGAGCTTAATCCTAGGAACAACAGCAGTTACATCTGAAATGAAGGAATCTGGGTTGCTCCACGTCTCTAGGGAGAGTCTTAGAAACCAAACTCAAAGAGTATCCATATAACCTCTATCTCCTCTACTGAAAGTGTGCCCCATGCCCATTTGCTGAGAACAAAATGGAAACTCATCCTTTCACCCAAGGCACAGACAAGAGACAGATTAAGATATCCTGCTCTCACCAAGCAGTTCCTCTGCCTATCAAAACGGGCATCATCTGACACCCTCCTAGGCCAGTCTACTAAATAATGTACAGAAGAATAATTTTGTTTCAGTAACCAAGTTCTGTTATGTATTTTACCATGTTTTCTCCACAATAGCTGATGGTTAATGTTTCCATGATAACCAACAAGACCCTGCTTTAGCATGTGGGTATCCAATTCTGTATTCAACAAGGTGCTGGTTCTGAGGAGTTCTGCTAACCACATGTAGTCTCATTTTCAGGGTGAACATCATGACAGTTGTACACCCTCTTGTCCCTGACATCCTGAAAAAAAGAGCATTTAAAGGAAAACTCTGCCCACCCACAGAGACAACTGGGTTTTCCAGTATTACCCCTTGCAACTCCACTGCCAGCAGGCTTGTGATCACGAAAGCTTGGAGGTTGGTTATTTCTGTTTCACAAGGGATTTGATCATATGCTGGGGTGTTCCTACACAGCTAATATGGGATTGCTATGTTTAGCCCAAGTAGAATATAAAGAGCTGTGTACAGAGTTTCCTTTTACATGTGCAGAAGATATGGAACTGACCAACAGCTCCTCAGGCCAAACTGCAAACAGAAACAAAGAGTCCCTTTTTCCTTTTTTGAAGTCTCCCTATTTTGCAATGATGCTATAAGAGCAGTTCATTTAGCAAACCTTAAGTTTTCACTTTACCAGTATTATCTCTATTCTATAACCCCTTCCCTACTCAAAGGGCAAAAAAGAAGGAAGAATAACCCAATTATCTAAAGTGGGGATTTCTTCAAACCCCCAGTTTTCAAATAAAAAGGTAAAAAGAGGTTGGAAATGTGGCAGTAACCACAAGTGAATACTAGGTAAGCCTCTGCAGGATAATTTAGCATTGCTGCAAGAGAAGGCTACAGAGAAACATCCACGCAGCAGCACAGCCATAAAAATTTAAAGAGTGCAGCGTAAAACACGTGAAGCAGATAAAGGGCAACCTTAGCAGAGAGTGATAAATGGCACCTTAGTGCAGCACAGCCAGATGGATGCCTCTGCACAAAGGTCTGTATGCACAAGAGCCACAGAACTGGCATGAAGCAGAGCAGCCGACATCAGCTACATTTGGGAGTGAAGATGGTTTAAGAAGCACTTGGCTTTAAAACAGCTTTTGTCCTGCACGAAGGACAACCACCCAGAGCAATCCAGCAACTCTCACCTAAGGCTTAGGTTTTGCATCTGCTAGGCTTCCACTCAGGCTGCATTCCCACCCTGGCCCCACTGCACGTGGATGAAGGATGGGGAAATGTCACTGGGGAGAGCAATTCCCACAAGCAGAAGGAAGGAGACAGAGGAAGGCAGGTCTGGGTGCATGCTTTAGCCCTTTTACCCCAAAATCAAAGGGGGTAAGAGGCCCATAGCAAGTATGGCAAGTCCTGCAGAGACACAGACCCTGACACCAGAGTACCACAGATGGGGGGCATATCCCTGTAGGCAACATATTTCTGTTTTGCTGCTCACTGAAAGCCATTGCGGTGTGTTCCAGCCTGAGCTACTGTGCTGAGGAAGAGAAGGGGAATGCTACTGGGCACAGAATTTGCCTATTTTTCAATGCCAAACAGCATGAGGCAGTTGCTAAATGCCCATATTGACACTTACAGAAAAACCCTCCTTCCATAGCCTAAAGTGAGGTCCTGCAGCCCAGGAAGGGAGGGAAGGAGAAAAAAAAACCCATCTGTGTTTAAGCAACTAGAAAGCTGCTAAGGTGGTGTAAAGCAAGTGACAGGGATGAGCCAGAAGGGTTTGGGAGCAAGAAGGCCATGACAGTGATCCAGCAGTAGGGAAAAAGGATGAATATAGTTCAAGGGGGTGCAGAGGAGCTGGGGAACAACAGAGTATACAAAACAGACAGCTAAGAACCTAAGTACAGAAACAAGCCAAGCTCCTTCAGCTATCACATCCATTTTGCTATTCACAGTAGAATAAAAAAACCCAGTACTTCCATGTGAACAAACCCAGAGAGCAACAGTGTTATGCCATGGCTGTTAGAAGCACTGGGTGGATCCTAGAGGACATCCTGTGACAGTGCCTTGCCTTTCAAGAAAGGCTGCTGGACAAAGACAGAGCCAAAGGCACTTTCATTTGAGCTGCTTAGAGAAACCCAGCTAGGGCAAACAAAACATGCTGACAACCTAGCAAAACCTGTTTGCTGCAGAGAACTGAAGCTCAGTAGCTTCCCACCTGGTGCACTGAAACAGACTTCAGGAGAAAGATGAGACTGATCAAAGGGGAGACCTTATAATAGGTTTCTCAAAGTCACAGGCAGAGAAGCAAGTTGAGGATGGAAGTTCTGTGGACTAAAACCACAGCTTCAGGCAGTCTTGGGCTTATACTGCTGCCCATCTCAAAGTAGCATTCAGATGGGCAGCTCCTCTAAATGGGCACTACAAAAGGAAAAAAAAAAAAAGCCTAAACAAACAAAACATTATGCAACACTCAGAAGCCAGCTCCTTAAGGGTGGGAGGGAAGGGAAAGAAAGAACACAAGCCCCAGAAGAATTCAGAAACAAAAGGTGTTTTGTAGCAGGCAGAGCTATTTTAACCTTGGCAGTGAAATAAAGCTTCTTTTTTATAGTAGGAAAAAAAAAAGAGAGAATGAGCTTGTTTTCACCCTCAACTTCCTCTCCACTCATTGTGCCAGATGCTGCCCAGTTGGATCCAACCATTTATCACCTCCCTCTACACCATTCCTCCTTATTGCCACAACCCTTTACTATCATCCACTCAAGATAACACCAGGATACCTATGAGCCTAAACACAATAGGAACATAAGATCCACAGGCCATTTTAAGAGAGCACAGAGACAGCAGCCTAGCTCTACCTTCCCCTTGCTGCACAGAGAACAGTCCACTCTGCTGGTCTACCCAGTACAACAGATGTTCACATCCTTCCTGCTACAACTTTATTATAGACTGGTTCCAAGACATTACTGAAGTCATTAAAAGTTTTCTCCCTGATTAATTCAGTAAATCTGGGAATTAAACCCCAGAAACATTTGAATTTCAGGAGTACATACGCCCCCATGCTCAGCCAGAACAACCTCCAGCTATCTCTCTCTACTCCTTGCAACTTAAGAGAACATAAGGAAAGACAGCAGAGAGACCATTCCTTTGAACTAGCAAAGGCAAGCACATCTTCACCCAAACAGCAGTAGCTAAGGGACTTGCAGATTAAACAGAGGTATCCAGCAGCATCAGAAAGGCAGAGACCAAAACAAACCCCTGCTGTGCACCCACTCTGCTCCAGCCCAGACAGCGAGGCCCAGAAGCCAGGCTCAGCTGCTCCCATACAGCACCTTCCAACTCACCCAAAGTGCTGCTGGCAGAAACAACCCCAGCATCCTGCCAGAAAAGCCCAGGAGTTTGTTACACAGAGCAGAGCCATATCCCACCTACCTGGTTAACGAGTTCTCCAGACACACTATTGCTCTGCAGCATCGTCTATCAACACCTTCTTGTACTGGCCGTGGCCTGTTGCAACAAATTTGTACTTTTTGCCAGAAGGAATGGACTGAACAGGAGAGAAAGGAAGAGCCAAAGTCAGCATTTTTCTCTGTTAAATAGGCAGTCAAAAGTCAAGTAACTGAAGCCAGAGGAGCACATGATAGAGTTGCCTTTAATCCCAGAGGGCTTGGAGACAGCCCATTCTCTACTGCCTTCTTGCCCCCTTCACACAAACTCCCTGCACAGATCCATCACTACCTTCTATAAGAATAAGGTATCACAAAAGAACAGGATATGCAATAGGAAAGAAGATGCAATGCATGCATTGTGAGGGAGGGCTCATCTAAGAGCCCAGACACCCAAGCCAGGGTTGTTTTTATCCGTGGCAAGAGACTGTGGGATTTACCAGGTACTCGCAGTTTCAACACAGTAACTGACAAGATACTTTGACCTTCCTCTCCCAGCCTAGACATTTTCAGCAGTAGATGCTTGCTGCATTTTAGAAGATATTTTCACAAACATTCCCACAAAACCCCAAATCCATCTGCAAGTGATACTGTCTTAGGGTCAGTTCCACTTAGTTTTGCACATTTTGTTTACTCTCAGTGCCAAAAGCAAAACTGCTCAAATTTGCAGTTCCATTTGAGCCTAGATGGCTGGAACTCCCAGCTCGTGGGCTGAGAATAACATGCTATTCAAGAGACCTTTCAGAATTACTGGATATAAAAGTATTTTTGCCCCCATTTTCACTATAGCTGAACCAATAGCAATTCACTGTCAGGAAGAGGTCTTAAGCATACAATTGCATTGACAGATACAGGTAGCCCTTGTCCCTACAGAACATCTTCTCTGTACTTCCAACCCAGCCAGCAACTCTGTTCTTTTTCAGCATATCAAGTGCTCTCACACTCACAGACACCAACTCACTTTGATACTGCTCTCAGGTTTGGGATTCCCCTTCTGTTCCCAAAGGCTTCTTTTACTCACGATGTCTCCAGCCACGATATCCTAAGAAAATGATGATTTCATTACCGTTCACTGCTAATGCTGCTGAATGTTTCTTTGTTCACATCCATTTCCAACCCACACATCTGACCTCCATTTTTTATTTATAATATCACATCTGACCTATAACAGCTGCTGCTAAAACCCATGACTGTGAAAATGTCTTCCTGTTCCCAGTAAATCCTATGTTTTCCTATCACTCTTCCACAAGAGTCTGAATTGGCTCCAAGATGTTTATTTTCTCACGTTTGTTAACTATTTAGGACATGTAAACATCAAGGCTTCTCTACTGAAAGGAATTCTGCTCTCATAAACAGACTTGCAACCAACATATTACAGAACCAGCCTCACCCACAACAGCCAGAAAGTGAAATCACTGAGAGCAATACATAATGTTCTCTGCATTTTCCAAGTTTATAAGATCTATCACCTTGGTACTAGATGCAACTGCATGCTTGACAACTGGAGCTCAGCCCTAGCCCCTGCAGGGGACACATGCATTCTCCCCATCAGCTGATTTTATTCCCATTTCAAATCAGAGCTTCAACCAGCAACACAGAGGTTTTCCTGCATGTACCACCAAGGAACAGCTGAGGACCCTGTCAGAAAAATTGAATCTCCAAGGTGCAAAGCCTTAAAACATTATGGAAGACCTCTAATATCAATGCCTTTGGAGCTTGTAGGCCCCACAAACAAGATGTACCAACAGGATAAACAAGGACAACGCACATGGTGCCCAGGGACCAGTCCCTGCCTCTGGCACAAGCAAGGCAAATCCTCCAAGGGCCGTACCTTACAGGCTGAGGGTTTCATTGTAGATTGAGCTGTGACCTCCCCCGTCTCCCAGAGGCTTTTTGTGCTGGCAACCATCATGCTCGTGGTGGGAAGGTCGAGAGAGGGCGGCCGGACAGGTTTTGGAGCCTTTGTGGAGGTCTGGAAAATAAATGGAGACAGTTTGCCATCAGAGTGTGCCTCTTGATTATGTTTAACCCCAGAAGGTCCTTGGAGATAAGGGGGTGTTAAAAGGAGACTTGTAGAGCCCTACTAGTTCCTGTCAGCTACTCCCACTCTTTAAGCAGAGAACATGAAAAAACAAGCATGGGACAGCTTGCTAAAGAAACCTACTTTATGCTGTGGAGGGACGCACAAACAGGAGTAAGGAGTGCTCCCATCCAAGGGAGGACAACTTAGTTGTCATCTCACAGATGGTAAGGCTGGGAGGCATGGTGGGGGAGCAACACCAGCAAAGAGGGTTCCTGGCAGGGTGGAGGCAGAGGCAACACAGCAACCCACCTCAATAGCCTGTGTGTACTGCTCCAGCCTGTCATCAATCTTCGACACAGGGAGAGGAGGCTGACTCTTCTTTATGCTGTTGCTGCAGAACAGAGAAGAGGATTAAGGTGTTCCCCCAGTGCCTCCGGCAGAAGGGAGGACTTTGTGAGCCACAGGCAGCCCATCACTCCTGCCCTTCCCCACAGCAGGACCTGCTGACCACCTCCCTTGGCAGAAAGTGACCTGCTCTACCCTGAGGCCAACCCCAGAAATACCTTTTCTGTATTGAGCGGTTCAGCGACTCAGCTCTGTCCGTGATCTAAAGGGGAGAAAGAAGACAGATATTACTTTTGTCCAGGGACCTCAGATGGATGGAGGTCACCTTAGCTGACCACTTCTTGGCCCTCATCTCTCACCCATATTTTGGTTAGAAACTACTCACTCAGCCCCCATGTTCCCCTACAGATCAGAGAGACAGTGAGCATTCCCTTTCCTCCTTCTTTCCAAGCAGGGGAAGAGAATCCCAACCAATTTCAGGGGCAAACCAACCATGCGTAAATTGACTGACAGCTGAAACACCAACCAACACCATTTTTTCTACTCCCTCTGGTGAAGGAGAAGGTCTCTCTCAGACCTTTGGTTTCCTAGCCAGACACAAAAAGGGAAATGGCAAGTACAGAAAGACAAGGAGGAAAACTAGAGGCTACATCTTGCAGAAGAGAAGCCAAGCATGGGAGCAGCACAGGCATGAGTTAGGTCAACTTATCCACATCAGAGAAAAACACAGACAGGGCAAATCAGCACCTGGAGCCACCTGTGAGGCAGCTCTTCATGCCAAGCCATCAGGAAAGTTTTGCACAAGAGGCTCCTGTGCAATAACTCTTTGGCCAAGACAGGAAGGCAAGCAAACACTTCACAACCACTGCAGGAAAGGAAAGCTGAAATGTTGCTAAACCTTGTGACTCTTTCATGCCCCAGAAAACAAGCATACGGAGAGAAAAATCACCTTGAAGCCAAAGGGGGGGGCTTTCTTAACACCAGCTCCCACAGAGTCAAGGAGCAGCAACCAAGTAAAAAGGAGCCTTCTCCCCCTGTAAAACTGCTGCCTGTGCCACAGGAACCATCACCTACCAAGTCAGCAGATAAAAACAACACTAAATGATCCTTTGCGATGCTTTCAGGATGCCGGTGCTAAATTTTAGCTAAACAGAAGACAGTGTCACATTGAGGACACATTTACCGGCTGTGCCCAGGAGCACGAGGCCCATTAGAGAACAAGCAAACAGTGCAACCCTGGCTAATAGAGATGACCTGGGGAGAGCCTCTCTGCAGGGTACCCCCGCAGCAGAATGACAGAAGCCCATCAGCCAGCTCTGTCTGCCGGGCAGGCTGTCTGCCTGCTGTCAGCTCACTCCTTTGCTTGCTGCTGCAGGAGCTGCCGTTTGCCTCTGAGCCATGACTTCAGAGACTTTACCTTGCTCACTGATGGGCAGGCTGGTACCTGACAGGGCACAGCACCAACCCGAAAAGGGAATCTGGTAGACCTTTGCCTCAGCTTCCCAAACACAAGTACACATCAATAGGAAAAAGCCTTGCCAACCCTGCCAGGGAGATGGTGTGCAGGTGCAAACCATACACAGGCATTTCTGAAAGGTTGTCAACAAGCATCAGGTTAAACACCAAGGAGCCTAGAAAAAGCTGGAAGTGAAAATGTATCTCAGTATAACAGTCTAGGTAGGAACAAACTTTCACTGTGCTATTTGGAGACCACCTCCCTCCATCCCTGGCATTTCCTTGCAGTGAGAATTGTGCATTTTCCTGGTCCCAAGCACTTTTTGAAGGCCAGAAGAAACCACAGTTGCTCATTCAGCCAGCCTCAAAACTCAGGGCTCACAAGCAGCCTGTGACAAAACAGGACTGGTACAAAACCTCCCCCTTTTTCAGCCCTCAGGCCACGCTGGCCCTCTGAACCCCAAACAGCCTACAACCCAACATCAGCCTGCCCCAAGTGTGTACCCGGCCTCCACCAGCCACGTCTAGCAGGGGCACACACCACTGACTGCAGATGCTTTTGCCTTTCCTCTACAAGCAGGGCTTCTGCTGAGCCTCCTGAGCCAAAACACCTTCTTGGTGGCTAATGTGCTTAATTCTCAGTGTTCACAGAGCCCTGCTAGCTGGGGTGTAAAGATCATCCTTCCTTTGGAAAGATTCCAACCTCAGATTTTTCCTGAACAGTTTACATCCAGCTTCATGTGCAGGTGAGCTCTGACATCACCATTACAAAACAGAGGGACTGCATTTCTAAACCTTTCCCTGGGCTAATCCTAGCAGGAGCAGTTAAGCTGAGGTCAAAGAAGCTATGTGTGTTTTGGGGTTGTAAAGACAGAAGGTGCAGCACATAAAAGTCGCTGAAAGCATTTTCCACATTTTCCCACCAGTCCCACTTCAGGAATATGCTTCGGCTACCCCCTCCACTTCTCAAAGCTGGCATTAGCACCCAGCCTGCATCCACACCCACTCTGTTTCTCCTCTTTTAATTTGACTATAAAATGGATTCTCCACTTAGAGCAAGAATCTGATGGCTGTAGATGATGAAACCTTCCTCTTGCCATCTATTGATGCAAAAGAAAATCCTCATACAATCATTCCCACTCAGGAAATATTGAGTAAGCTGCAAATAGCACAAAACTAGACTCAAAAAAAAAAGCAAAGATAGTTCTAATAGCAGATTAACAGGCTGCACAGATTCCTCACCATCTCCCTCACTGCTACAATCAAAAAGGTTGGGCCTTCCAAAGACAGAAAAAAACATTCAGTACAGAAACACTTATCTGTATCTATTGTATTCAAAAGCACACACAGAGAACTGAGGAATTGTAGTAAATGCAATGCAAGTCATAAGACGCAATTCAAGTGGTGTTAAGAATGGGAGTTTCACAAGAACATCAATGCAAACAGATGTGATTGGGAAGGACCCAATGCTTCAGAGATCAGAAATCCCCGTTTGTTTAAACAACCTCAGTCAGACATTTTGTTCTAATTAAGAGGGAAATGCCACTGTGCCACTGTTTCAGTTATTGGGGTTTTTTCCCTTTGGAAGGGAAATTTCATTAAGTTCTTGTGAATGTTGTTAAAGACTACACAAGTTGAAAGCACAGGTATCTCAGTATCACAATATTCCCTGGAGCCCTCAATGAATTTTAGACTTTTAGAGTGACTGCTACAGCCTCCAACAGCTCAAGCAGGCAAAGTAGGAGGAGAGGATGACAGCCATGAAAGATGAGGCAAATTGCTCAGGTGGTTTGTCTCAGCTTGTAGCAGGACGGATAACGGGACTCACACCCCACATTGCTGCAAGCCCTGGGTAACCCTTCCTCAGCATTAGCTGGGTCCTCTGCTGTGACAGTTGTCATGCATCCAGCAGGGCCCCAGGAACACAAACCTTTGTGGAGCACACCGCAGTGTGATCAGAGCACAGCTCCTCCTCTTCCAGGCTGGCAAGGCTTGGGGCCTTCTGGCGTTTCTCTGGTGTTTCTTCTTCCTTCTCTCCATCATTTCGCCTTCTCTTCTTTTCCTGAGTGCAGAAAAAGAACAAGCCAGGAAGTGAGTCGGTCAAACTGCTTATTATGCAACAACAGTGATTTTTCCCATCTCCCAGGCTTCCTGCTTTACACTAAATAAACAGAAAAGCACAGAAACTTTGTGTTAACATCATCTAATTTGGAAACATTCAGGAAGCAGCTCATATGTCATTTGGAAGGGAGGGCAGAAATCAGAAATTTTGCAGGTTCAAGACTCCCAAATGGTATGAAAAGGGGTCCTTGCATCAGTTATAAAGATCTCTTACCACAACTGAGATAGAAAAACATTAATTTCTCATTTAGAGGCCAAAAGGAGAGAGAGAAGTTACCTTTAGAATAAAGGGTTTGAAAGGGTAACACACAGTTCAAATGCAAAAATCTTACTAGCCCTAGACAGTCAAAATCAATTTATGACAAATTATATTTGAAGCTCAGCCCCCTGACTTGCACACTGCTTGAATTCCAGCTTTGTCTCTCTCTTCCCCTCCCCTTAACCAGGAATTATCAGAACCAAAAAAAAAAAAACCACACCAAAAAAAAACCACCACCTCAGCTGGGAGCAATGCAAGGCTAAGAGATCTATCAAGATAAAGTACTCTAAAGGTGTGATAAAGGCTGGGGAGAGAAAAACAAGCAGTATAATTTAGATTTGAGTTCTGTAAAGCTACTCACTGCCCACAAAGCCACAGGAGAAATAACACTTTCCTCCTTAGTATGACAGGGACATGGCAAAGCCCCATAAATTCTGAGAGCAAACACACTCCCCTCACAAAAGGGCAGAGGTTGCCTGCAGTGACCACAAGAAGGCACAGCACACAGGCAAAAGTGGCACCAGCCCCAGGTTATGCTGTGAAGGCACATCTAATGTCTGCATGGGCTCAGCTTCCAGCAGCAATGGTGAGCCAGGACACAGGAGAGCAGCCCCCAGCATCAGCTCTCCCATCAGTCCTCTGAAAAGAAAGCTCCTCCTGACCCCACCTCTTGCTCAGCTTGTTCCTCTTCCTTCTGCTGCTCTTGAACAACTTCTTCCTCCTGGCACAGCCTCTCTTCCTCTCTGATAACCATATTCTCCTCTGGGCTTCCCTGATCCAGCTGGATCTGCTCCAGTTTGACTTCAGCTTCTCTCACACCACTGTCCTCTTCTTTGTAGGACTGCCTTGGAGACCTAGAGATGGGGGAGAGAGCAAAGAATAAAAGCACATTAATGAGCATACAGACACCATGAGGCACCTCACACCTCTAGAAATCCAATTTTATCACTTCCCCAAGCCTACAGCATGCTGGGTATTCCACACCAGGGCTCACAGCCAGTTCCAGGCACCCAGATGTAACAGCAGTCACATCTCACTCCCCCCACTTTAAGTGTCCAAGACTCAGCTCAACTAAGAGCTGTGGCAGAGCTGAAGGGATCTGCACATTACCAGCATCATGATGGGCAAAACTCATAGCAAAGCAGAGAAGAGCCCTCTACTCAAACCTCTGGCAGAGAGGACACTGCTACCATGATGTGGCACTGGCTCAATTCCCTGCCTGGCTACAGCTAAAATTCCAGGTGCACCAGCACACCCTGCAGTCAAACAAATCTGATGCTGCCCCCATGGCTCCAGCATTAATTCAATGTGGGGCACCAAACAGCCCTTCCCTGCCTAAACTCATCTTCCACGTTAACAGAGCCTCTTGCTGCAGGAGGGCCCAACCAACAGCACATGAGCATGCTTCTCAAGCTGAAGCTGAGCTCTAGGGAAAGGCTGCAGAGCCACTCCCCTGGAATCATTCCATGGGCAAAGCACGGTGCTTCACAAGCAATGCTGTATTGACACTTGGTCCCAAGCCTCAGTTTTGCCCACTGGAAAAAATTACACCTCCACTCACATCACTCATCTCATATCCCAGCAAAACAAAGGAGCGCCAAAGCAGATAGGGTCACCCCATGGCTTAGGGGTTTAAAAACCACAATGGGTTTGGTCCAGGAGAATTGCTCCAGGTCTCCAAGGCTGCAAGAGGAGACCCAGGAGTATGTTTATGCAATCAGCTTTGCAAGAGCAGAGCAGCCCATGGCTTTGGGCACAGGGACACTGGGAGTATATAACCCCAGAACTCTCACTGGCTCACAGCCACACACCAAGCTGTTATTGCCATCTTACTTTCCCCAGCCAAAAGAGCTTTCTCCTCCCACCCAGTTCTTAGAAAATCGCCTGGCTTGAGAGAGCAGGGCTAGAGAGCTGGCTAGCAGGCAGCTGCCAAAGGGCAAGGCTGACTCACTGCTCCTCCCTCAAAAGGCAGCACCAAAACACAAAAACAAGTTCCAACAAGACCTTTCCACCCACCCCTCTGCTGCTGGGAAGGCAGCTCGCAGGTCAGCCCCCATCCAGCCCTCCACATTGACTACATGAGGAAAAAGATGATGCATACACGGGCTCGCTTGACTTGTTTCTCATCATCCTCTCACCAAGAGCAAACAGGCTCTGAAGGCCCAGGAAGCTAGCAGCTCTCCACCAGGATGCCAGCAAGGGCTCCAGCTCAAGTACAAGCTCATATTAAAAATTAAGGCCAGCAAACAGAGTGCACCCATAGGATGCCTTTCACACCACAGCAATACTGTATGGGAGGCAGCTAGACTGGCACAGCTTCACTTTCTTGCACACAGCTGATAGCATGGATTTCCTACCTCAAAGAGGAGAACCAGGACCAAAAAGAAAACATACATTAGCACCAAGGCCCTTAGGGAATGCAGGGCCTGGTTTAGTTCTATCCAACAGAGAGCAGCTGTCTCCATCCACTCTTTCACCACTTAAACCCCAGGATTTGCTTCATCTTCAGTTAAACAGGAGCAAAGGGACTTGGGAAAGCCTGGCCACAGCACTGCTTGTCCCAGCCCGGGGCACCACAGGCAAACACAGAACGTACCCGTGCTCACACCACACTCCAAGCTCGTCCTTCGATGAAGCAGGTCCCCAAGGAGAAAGATGCTGCAAGGACCTTACAGGGCACAGCCCCGGCTGTGAGGGCAAGCCCAGCCTTTGCACAAAGCCTGCTCCCAGCAAGCCCACAAAGTCCGAGCTCCTTCAGCCACCTCTCCCAGCCAGCCCTTAGCCAAACAGCCAGCACCTACTGCTCCTGCTTTTAAAGTACCACCTCTCACTGATGGGCTTCACCTGCCATGAACCCTCCCCTGCTCAGCACCCTCCCATCCCACTACAGGATAAACACCAGCATCACATAAAAACCAACGAGAAATACCTGGGGAGGATAATGTTAATTCCAACTAATTCTCTTTTGAAGGCCAAGGAGGGAAAAGCAGTGGCCTTTCTTTCCAGAAAAGTTCTTTGCAAGGGGGGCTGGAAAAAGAGGCAGCAAACCAAGAAGCAGATGATTGCTCCCACAGATGTTATAATTATATTGTCCTGGGCCTTGGAGGTGCTTGAGAAGAGTTTGTGGGGTCAGGGCTGCAAAGGTACAGCTTGCAACATGGTTTAGCCACAACGTTTCGAGAAAAGTATCAAAACTTTGAGCTCATTTTTATTTATTCAGCAGTAAATATTAAGCTTAAGCATTTTTTCAGTCACAGAATAGTTTGGGTTGGAAAGGACCTTTAAAGGTCATCTAGTCCAATCCCTCTGAAATAAGCAGGAACCTTTTCAATCAGATCAGGTTTCTCAGAGCCCTATCCAACCTGACCTTGAATGTTTCCAGAGAAGGGGCATCTACCACGTCTCTGTGCAAAGAATTCTTCATTGTAAAGAAGAGGCTATGCCAAAAATTCCCTACAAAATCAAGCTGCCAAGAGAGCTGAGTCACAGAGTTCATGTGCAGGTAGATAAGTATCCAAGGGAAGTGGTTAAGGCAGGAGTTTGGTTTAGTTCTGTAAGGGAGGAGTGATGGGAGGGCTCTCAGGGCTCTTTGCTGCCTGTTTTTCCCTCCTCAGAGAGGAGTCAGGCACAAGGTGGGCTGGGGCCATAACACCCACTATGCTGACATGAGCCAGGAAGCAGCAATAACTTAGAACAGCTTTTTAGGCTGGCCTGGATTATGTTAGAGACTGTTTCAGCCCCTGCAGCAGCTCAGGTGGCTTAAATCTGCTGTTGTCACTCCTCCAAACCCAGGAGTCCTGGCAGGCTGCCATGGCTTGGAGCACAAAGCTCAATCCAAATATCCCCAAAGCTTGGGGCTGTCCCTGGGCCATTCCTCCCTGCTAGCCCAAATGGCAGGCAGAGAGCATCTGCCCCAGTGGTGTGGGCCTGTTCTGTCCTGCTGATGATCCAGACTCTGGCCTCCTCCTTACACATGCTAGACTTGACCTGGCTTTGGTCACCACTCCTCAGGGACAGTCCTTTTGCTGGGGACATGGGTACCCGTCCCCTTGGTTCATCTGTGTCCTACCCACCTCTGCTTGCGCTGCTCGAGCTTCTGGGACCAGTCACCGAACCCCTCATCTTCCTCCAGCTCTGAAGTCCCAGATGGCTTGAAGTCATAGCTGAAACACAGCAAGAAGGAAAATTACCATGAGGGGTATGCAAAAAGGCCTAAACCTGGCCTGAAAGAGCCACAGACTGACACAGTCCTTCTCCTTTCAGTTATTCCATTTATTCTTCTCTGGGTGAGCTGTACTGTTGAAGATAGCCATGGCAAAATCATTGCAGTATCTGTGGCCCTGGCCACAAATGTGTGCTCAGGCTAACAGAAAAGCTCCCAGGGAGCAAGGGAGACTGGCTGAATGCTGTCAGAAAACTGGCTGCTTCCCTGTGTCCCTCTGCAAACCCAATCCGAGGAGAAGCACAAAGCCAGCACAGCCCCATCATCACCACTTCAGCTGATGTCCATCCCTCTGGCTCCCAAGAACGCTCCTGTCTTTCCTTGCAAAGCCTCTGTCCTCATGACTATTTCTGGTTTTCTTTAGTGGGGGTAAGGGAGAACAGGAGGTTCACTCTGTCCCTTTGGAGCAAGGAAATGCAAGGGTGGGTTTGAACTAAGGGGAGTGACATGGATAGGACGAGTCACAGCGTGGGAAGAGCCACAGGAAGGAGGGGGCAGGATTTACACAAGAGAGAATGAAGCTTTTCAGAAGATTAATAGCCAGGGCTGACCCTGGCTGCATGAGCAAGCCCAGGAGCCCAGGTGGCTGTCAGCAGCTGTAAACAAAACCAGGGAATGGCCAGAGAAGAAGGAACATCCTTGTGGTTGAGCCTGGCCCAGCAAGCTTTGCCATCATGGAGCAGGGAGCAAAACCCTTCATTTTAGGAGTTGTACTTGTCATTGCCCTCTTAAGCACTCAATTAAATTTGGGCTATGCCAATGGTCCTGTGGGGCCAGCAGCATGGCTGTGCCCATGCCAACAGGACTGGAGCCTGCAAGCTGGGTTACTGGGGCTGCTGCACGCTGCTCTGGGCCTGAGGCTGCTCACGGCACCAACTGGCCAAGCAGAGACCAGAGATCTCATCTGCTGTTTTAAAGACCTTTTCAAATTATTTCCTAGCCCCTACATGAAGGGGGGGTTTGGAAAAGCTAATGACTATTATTACTTTCCAGACCTTCTGTTTGCTTTTAGAGCAGACTGAAGCAGCTCGGTCTGCGGAATATCACTGTGTATTTCCACAAAAAATTGTGAAGGTGTTTTGCAATGCCATTAAAAAAAAAATCCTGAATAATTTTGGAAGTATCTTGGCAAAAAAAAAAAAAATTAATGGAAAAAAAAAGGTTTTCATAAATAACTTTTACTTTTTTCCCTAAAATGAAGATGTTGCTTCTCTGTGACTATAACTCCAAATCCTGCCACTACTTTTCCATTGTAGTATTCCATTCAATAGATTTAGAAATAAATTGAACACATAAATAGTGGTAAGACTGAGGACTTTGAGACAAGAATTTGGCAATTCAGAGTGCAGACTAGTTTTTCTGCTAGCCCCAGTGCTGCACGGCATCTGGACTGCTGAACCATGGACATGGGGAGGCTGCAGTAGGATGTGGTGTGGGATGCTGAGGATGTCATCCTATCCTTTCTCCAGGTGTTTCCTCTCTGACAGTAGAGAGCTCAACAGCTCCATAAATGCCTCCTGAGCTATTTCCATGTAGGACTTGCCCCATTAAAGCACAAAGTTTATTTTAACCCTTGGAGCTGTGAACTGCACCAGCTCAGGTGCTGCTTCATGCTTCCCAGTGCCAGGGCAGCATCCTCCAAGGAAGGAATGGGAAGCCCAGCCAGGATAGGTGATTGCTTGCACTGTGATCTGCCTGAGATTGTGCATCACCTCCTCAGGCACATCTGTCTTTGCATGTATCAGGAAACTCCATTACTTTTAGTGTAGGATGACTCCCAAGTTGAAATTTAACCAAGCACTGAAATCACTGGCAATGGGAACTCCCTACCAGAGCCCAGCCTGCCCCAAGCTGTCCCAGTGTCAACTCTCAGGGCAGTAAAACCCCCAGCCTCCATCCAAGAAAACTATCAAAGCAGGACTTGTGGGGTTTCCTGCCCAAAGAAAAAAGCACACTGTTTGCTAGTGTGCACTAAATCCCCCAGCCCAAACCTCTCAGAGAACTGCCCCATCTTCCCCAAAACACCCCAAACAACGGGGACACACACTCGGGGGCTGCAGAAGGGGTTTGCTGCAAGGAAAACATGTGTTGCTGAAGGATTTGTCCACGGGTGTTTCTTACTGGTTTTCCTGTGCCAGGGCCACGCTCTCTGAGCAGGGGACGGTGCCATTCAGGCCCTCTTCTGCCTGGGACCGCAGCTGCTTCTCCCGCTCCCGCCGCCGCCGCTCCCTCGCCGCCTCCTCCTCATCCTCCACGCTCCACTGCGCTGTCAGCCTGCCAAGCCAGAGAGAAAACCCATCTTTAATGCCATCAGGCAGTCCTGTGAAACCTGGTAACAATCCTCTGAGGTGTCTGGCTCTCCCCAGCAAGCAGGAGCCTTCTGCAGAGGAGTGCTCCCACCATGAGCAGCGATCCTCCAAGTGGCATCCTCACCTCCATCAGCACAGCTTCACAGTGGGACTGACTGATGGGCAAGGACAGGGTGGGACACAGGGATGGGGAGAGGGGTGCAGGAGAGCCTGCAAGTCTCTAGAAGGAAGATGTGGTACATATCTTCTTCCCACCTGTCTGTGGGCTGACGCCCGCTGGACAGCACCATTCCCTGAAAAAACAGCTTTGCACCCCCTCTTTGGAAGGGTTTGTAAATGGTCCTGCAATGCTGCAAGGTGTCTGAAGGGTTTGTAAAGGGTCTTGCAGTGCTGCAAGATATCCAACACCTTCATCTCAAGCTTTGGCCCACGGAGGGCAAGATCTGTACCCTGGGGATGAGTTTCCTTAGGCAGTTGAGCTGCTCCTGCCTGACCAGGAGCCAAGGAAACAGTGGCAGATGGCAGCACCTATGTCCTGCCCTGCTTTGCCCTGCCTGGCTTCCTGTCAACCCTGCAGAGAAGAAAAACCTGCCCTGGCTTCTCCCAGACATCTCAACTGCTGGACAATAACGCCTCTGTGAGCAGAAGAGCCTCTTGCATCCCCAAGGAAGTGATAAGGTGGATGCCACATTCCTTCTCTGGTGATAACGCCAGTCCAGTCACTCCCCACGTGGGATCAGCTCCTGCTCTACTGGCAGCACCAGCTGAGATTCAGGCAGAAAGGGACATGCCATGGGGTGGCCACCAGTCACCCAAAGGGCCTATGATGGCAGCTGGAGCTGGGCAGGTCTGATTGTAGTACACAGGGCTGATGCTGGTGTAGATGCCTCCTCACCCCACTCACCCCTAGCTCAGCCAGGTCCAAAGCAGACACAAAAGCTGTTTCCCCTGGCATTTTCAAGCCTGTTTATAGAAATGTCTTTCAGGAAGGCACACACATGGGAGCTGGGAAGTCCATCTCCCACCAGCAGCAGGACCCAGACCAACCTGTACTTCCCCACCTCAGGCACACCCTGAGGACCACAGTCCTCTTAGGATGAACCTGCTCAATGGGAGATACAGTGCAAAATTATTCAGAATGGAACAAAGAGCCTGTGGAAAGGAAAATGGGGAAAAAACCCAAACAAATGCCTTAGTTGAGACATGTTTCAGCCCAGTTTGAGTGAATGAGGGGCAGGTTTCAACTGGCCCCAGGAGTGCCACTCTACCAGCCTGCCCGGCTTTGCCCTCAGTCTGGACTATGAAGCACGTGAGAGGGCCTGACTTCACCATGGGTCTCACCAAAAAGCTGTTTTCTTTTGAAGTTCAGGGCAGATACCTCCCTATCCCAGCAATGAGGGAGGAAAAAAGCCCATTGGGATTAATTGATGAAAAACATAGCCTTTCTAATTACACTGTGAACCTTGTTTCCCTTTCCAGGGAAGACTCACTCATAGCCTATTTTACTCTGCATTGAGCTTAGCCCCAGTAGCATCCCTTTGCACAGTGGTCCAACCACCACCCTCTCACGAAGCTGGGGATGACTCCAAATCACTGCCCTCCCAAACTCCCACCTGCCCCAAGGCAGCAAAGCCAGGTTGTGAGCCCAGAGAAGAAAGGCTGCCCATGGCTGCTGTGCCCACAGAGGAGCAGTGAACAAAGCAGACCCCAGGATTAGCCCAAGAGACTGCTCCACTGCTGTGCAGTTACTGCCTGCCTTATTTTGGGTGGGGTCCTTCTGCAAGCACCAAATTCAGCTCTTTCCCTTTTTACCCCCTCATCGCCCCTTGCCACCTGGGTCTCCATGAGGAACAAAGCAGACCCAGGCCCGAGCCTGAACTCCCCTCCTCCCTTCCCTACTCATCCCACACTCCTATTTATTATTTTTCCTCAGGTTCCCATAGAAACCCTTGTCTGTGGACCTGGCAGGAAGCCACCATGTTGTTGTTTTTTTTTTTTTTTGTTTTTTTTTTAATATATAAATGAAGTCATTCATTAAACCCTGCCATGATCTCCCTCCCTTGTGCGACAGCTCCAGATAGTCTCCAATTCGGAAAGGCTCTTAACCCCCTCTCGCCTGTATCGCCCCACTTATGAGAAGCAAAGTCCATGTTTATGTCAGAAAAAGTTAGATTTTGATTACAATCTTTCACTCCTTCCTCCAGTTCCTTGGGAAGCTGCTCCAGAGGCGGTGCTCCACCAACACTCCCAGCTTGGGCAGGGTGCTCTGGAGTGGGGGGGTCCCTTCTGAACAACATGAGCTTTCCACACTGTGCGAGCAACATTGGTTGGCAGCCCTCTCCCTTTCCCAGTTGGATGTGACTAACTCTCTCCCCATGACCTCACCGGCTCGCTATTCTGTCCCTGCATCCTTCAAACAGGCTGAGGACAGAGCCGGGGGCGACCGTTCTGGGGAGAAGGATTTTTCTGCAAAAGCAGAGAAATAACTTTCCCAGCTCCCCTTGGCACAGAGCAATCCAGCTTTGCCACAGAGCAATCCCAGCTTCCAGGTTGCCCGCTGCTGTGCTGGGATGTGTCTCAGACACTCTGCGCATCCTGGGGGGCTGCGATGCTGGGAACACCATGGCTCTGCTCAGCAAAAAGGGCTGCAGATAAAGCCCCCACAGATTCAAAGATACCAGCACACTCCAGAAAACACCTAAACTGAATTTATTTTCAGATTCTGAGCTCTCTGTCATGCTCAAATAGGCTGGTAGGGGAGTGAGGTTTAATAAGTGATGCATTGGGGTTCAGTAATCACACTGACAAGCAGAGGAAAAAGGATGATTACTTTTGGACTGACCCAGCAGCACAAATATTTGTCTTCAGTGAAAAACAAACAAAACAAAATTAAGCAAAAAAACACAAGCAAATGAGAAACTAAGGCTTGCCAAAGTCCTTGTGTTTGGGTCAGCTACAGGGGTTTGTTGGACCCCAGACAAAATGTGCCATTTCAGTTTGGACAAGCACAAGTGTGAGCAGGGGGTCAGCTGTTAAATTGCCTTTCGAAGCAAAAAGGTGGAAAGATTTAATTTCCAAATGGTTCCATTTACTAAAACGGGGCCATGGTCTCCCGTTTGCTCTAATTGCTCACAACCGCATTCAGTAACTCAACGTACTCAGCCCACAGTGGTATTTCACAACCGTCTTTCCCAATTCTAGAAATAATTACCCAGTGCTTCTAGATCAGGCTGATCCCACGTATCTTCTCCTCCAGCCAGCACTGCCCCAGATTCGTCCCAGGCTGCGGAGGTTTGGGGAAAAAGCAGAATCATAGCTGCCAGTGGGACCAAGAGTTCTCAACTTCATTTCACCCATCACAGGATGGGGAAATGGAAAGCAAGACTTGAAGCTTGAGGAGCTGCAAGATAAGCTACAGCATGCTACACTCCTGAATCCAGCCACCTGCCTTTACAAAACCCCTCCACAGAGGGAGTCTCGTGCAATGTGAAAGGAAATTCATCCCCTTAAACAGACTTTACTGTGACTGGAGAAGGGAGGAGAAAAGGTAGAGAGACCTCAGTGGCCCAAGTAGCCCAGAGCTGTGGCAAGATTTGCTCCAGCAAGAGCTCATCACAGGGCTGGGTCATTTCTCTTACACGGTCCCTACATCTCTGCCAACAGCTTCTGGATGTCTTGGTGGAGCCAAACGCGCTTTGTGGAATGGGCTTCTCCCTTCTTGAGGACATCCTGCAGGGGTAAGGATGAGCTGAAAGCGCTTTGGTTCAGCTGTGCCCACAGAGACACTGCCTACAAGCATTCAGGATGCTTAGATTTCTGCTCTGACCAGGGCCAGCTGCCTGTTTCAGATCCAGCTCTTGACCTCACCTCCCTCTGGACCCCCAGCCAAGGGAGGGGCTTTATTTCTGTTTGCACTGCAGAACACCTCTTCCTGCAGCACAGCAGTACAGGCACCCACATTCTGGCTGCCCTGTTCCACATGGCCACAAACGCCCGCTCCAGACAAGCCAGCATGGCTGGGAAGGTCACGTTTCCTTTGGGCAATTCCTCACCGGCACTTGAGGAGATTTTAATATTCAGGCAAGGGAAATTTCTGGCAGCAGATGAGCTGTGTTTAAGGGAAACTCTGCAGACTCAAGGAGTCTTTTGCATGGTTGACGGCTCAAAGGAAGCTTTGTTGGCCCAAACCCAACCTTCAGCACTAAAGCTAATTCCAGAAAGGAAAATCAAATGCCTCCCACAGGCTTTGAGCTTTTGCAGACCTGCGCCAGAAAAACTCAGGAACCCTCTACCAACACACTGGACATTGCTGTCTCCTGAGCTCACCAGGGTACCAGGCCAGGAGTGTGTTGGCTTTGGTTGCCACCTCTGTTGAGTAGGTTGTCCCCACAAAGCCAGGGCACAAGAGGGAAGAGGTTTTGGGAACAGGATTTAGGAGGAGCCAGGTGCAACCCCAGAAGATACATTACCCCATCACCTGTGAAAAACCCAGTGTCCACCACAGCTGGAAATATCCCCTGGGAGCCGAGGGGCTGCATGAATTAGAGAAGAACTGGGAAGGGCAGCCATCCCATCTCCACTCTTTTGAGGTCTGGGGAAAGGGAGATGCCAGAAACCAATGCAAGGGACCTTCCCCTTCTATGCAATCCCCTGCAGCCTGCATTGCCCTGTCACAGTGCCAGATACAACACCAGTGCAGAATATGGCCTAGGACCATCAACAAGTTCATTTGCTGCTGAGCAGAGCTGCCAGGCTTTATTTCATATTGCATTTATCACACATTTACAAAGGGCCCTGACTGCTGGCAGGAGATGTGCAGCTCACCCTGTCACACGACAGGGAAGAGGACACCCTCCGAAGGCTACAACTCCCTCACCCACTTGACCTTCTGCTAACAAATTAATCACTTATTAGTGGCATATAATGGCTCTGTGTGACTGAGTCAAGTATGCTGAAATACACAGATAATGCCTCCACTCATGTTATTCAGGACCACTGGTGTCAGGCCACCACAGGAGTCATGGGTTTCCATGCCTTAGGAGTAACGTGGCTGGATAGCAAAGATTACAGCTGGGTCAATCATCCCACTGCATAATGAATGGGGTGAGGATAGCAGTACAATACAGGGAGACTGAGAAAAGAAATAAAATCAAGAATTATGATGTCACATCCTGAAGTTTATTTCAGCCTTGCCTCGGGAGAGTTATTCTAGCTCCGAAACAGCAGTGTGTCAGTCAAAGGCAGCCAGAGATACTCCACAAGCCTCTCCCTCCCATACATTCATGTAATTCCTCAGCTGCATTGCTCCGTTCAGAGTCCACGCTACAGAGTTTGAACAAGAAGGGGGGCAGGGGGAGAGGAAAAAATGCATCTATGTACTTCACCCTCAGCCTTTTTCTCATACCAAGATTCCCCACCCCACACATAGCTGTGCAGTCTCCCTGTTTCTCCTATAAATCGTGGGTCACCTTCAGGATGTGAACAGCAGGATAGAGCTGCTTCACACCCAGGAGTGGCCACAGATCCCATCTCCACCTCCTGCTAGAACTGGGGCTGAGGAAAGGCACAGCACGTACGGGGTGATAAGGACACACCAAGACATCTGAACAGAATATGATACATCCTAAACTTTCATCGAGCAGAATAGAAGGAAAACCACATTTAGCCTCACAGAGACCTATCTCCTTTTTAAAAATAAAAGCTACTCTTCTTTTTTTAAACAGATCTTGGATTTCCTCCACACAAGCACATACCTTTTTTGCCCTGAGAAGGATGTGCAGATGTACAGCCACGCATCACATGTACCATGTATAAAACTCTGCCTAGTTTAGCCTTCATTAAATCCCCTGTGAAGACTGACCTGTCACTGTGGCATGACAGGCAGGGAAAGCCCTAGGAAGGTAATTTACTGCTTCCACAAGCAAAACAAGACACACTTGAGAAAGCTGGTGGCAAATGGCAGGAGGAGACCCTGGAGAAGGGATGAAAACAGGGCTGGTCCTTCATCATGAGCTTCATCCGTCCCCTGCTGCCACTCACAGGACTGTGGCTCCAACAAGGTGCATGGAATGCTCCATGCTTCCAGACGCCATAGGTGATGCACAACCACTCACAGAGGCATGAGGCAACCAGTGGGAACAACTGTTTCTTTTTATTAATATTGATTTTAGTCACGGCAGACAGAATCCAAACGAATCGCCTCCAAGATGATGAATTGCACCCTCAGGACCGTGGGTCCCTAGCACACAGAAAGGCTGGTGCAATCATGTATCAACATCACCGGCCAGGAATTTGGCAGGGAGGAGGAAAGGGCTGGAGCCTGAGCCCTCCCAGCACTCCACTGCATTCAGTAGGTGTGAGAAATCAGTGCTGGGTACAACCTCGAACCATGGCTCTTTCTCACGGTCTCTCCATCTCAGCCCTAAAGTTCAAGGAATTGGAGGGGTTTTCCTACAGGGCAGGAAGTCTGGGCTCTGTTTTTGCAAGGGAGAAGCATGTCAGAGGAGAAAATAGACTTGCCAATGAGATGCAGACTGCCTTACCCAGCTTTTGTACTTTATTTTTCTCCTCCTTAAGAGGGAAGCAAGACTCCACAGCCTCCCTGCCTTGGCTACAGTCCGCCAGCATCCTTCTTGACACACTCCTGCTGGAAAACAAGTCTGAGCCTAGAAAGGTGAGCAATTGCCTTATCCCTGCTTCAAGCCGGGATTAAGAGCAAGATTCGTATCAGCGTGGTGGTTTGTACAGCACAGCTGGCTTGGCCCTCACTCTGCAGCCCTGGGGGCGAGGCAGTCCCCCCAGCAGCAGGAGGGAGTTTGCTGTCTGAGCACTGGCAGGAGGCCGTGAGAACGCGCTGCTCCACTCCCTGGGAGAGTGGAGGCTCTCCTCGTTTATGGCCATCGCTGAGAGTTGTGCTGCAGCAGGAACCAGAGTCAGCAGCAAGCCCTCGCTCCCTGCTGCGCTAGGGCAGAGCGTCTTCATGAGAAAAAAGAGTCTGCCCCAAAATACTCATCACAAAATCCTGTGTTTGAGGGCATGGGGAAGCTGTGTCCCAGCTTCTTGCTGGGGCACTTGGCAGCCCCAGTTGCCCTTTGCCCACCATAGAGCTGAGAAACAGTGCTGATGCTATTTGATGCTCCATCAAAAGAGTTGGAAATGCAGGGAGAAAGACAAATAAAAAAAAAAAAAAACGGAATGTGTATGAAAATTAGTTTTCAGACACTATCCCAGCTGCAAAGTCTCAGGCCTCAGCTTCTCCAACCAGTGCCCTTCTAGATGAACCACACTCAGATATACATGGTGGTCCTCCACACCATCAGAGGATGCCAATAACCTGTGGTTGCAGCCCTGATGGGCTCAAAGGCTCACAACAGCTTCCCAAAATTTCCATGGGCTCAAAGTTCAGGCCCTGAACATCCAATTGCTTGAGAGTAGGTAAAAAATCTGAGTCAGGCCAGGCTAAAGGCAAACAAAACCCATGCACTGGTTTCTGGGAAAGGTCAGTGGTAGGTGGAGTTCTAACAAAACAAACCCCAGGGCTGGAAAAAATCTGGGAATGGATCCACAGAGCTCTCAGAGGGAAGAGATGAGCTGCTTCAACTGGAGAGAAAGGATGAGCTGTTATCCTTGGGGTGAAAACTGAGGGTGGGCACCCCACAAGACACCCAGGGAGGAACTGACCCACCACACACTGGCTTAGACTTTACCCTCACCCTGCCCCACAGCTCAGCTGGGCTGCAAACCCCCAGGTTCCTCCTGGGCTGCAGATTACGGTGGCATCCCTCTGCAAGCAGCTGGCACCACAGAAGGCACCCTGGGATGTGGAAATCCCCCAGCCATGCCATCAGTCAGGCCCAAAGGGCTCTCCTGGATGCTCCTCCCTGCCAGCAGCCTCTGCTCATCCTCCCTTTCCATCTGCCCTCTGTTTGTGGGGTCCACAAAGGTGCCCATCTGTTCTGCCCTGGCCACAGCTATGGGGCACAGAGGGATAAAAAAAAATGAAGGCCACTAATAAAAGCATCAAAATAGGGAAGATTCAAGAAGGGAAGCACCATTGGCTCCTCATGACACATTGAGGTAGTATTGCAAAGCATGAATCACACTGATGAAGGCCCTGTGTCCCCTGGTGTCCCCATGCAGGTATCCCTCCCTCCTCTTCCCACACAACAGCTCTGCTACTGGCTCGTTCCTACACATTTCAGTTTCCACATCTTCCCCTAAAGAGCTGCCCCACTTCTTCACAGCAAGAATTCCTTGCTCCCTACACCTATCTAGGAGCCAGGGAGTTGAAGCAAAGTGGTGCTGCAATAGCCCCTGGAGGCAGCAGCTATCTCCCAGGCAACAAACTGTGCCCAGACCATGTCCTGGCATCAACCACACACTCCCCCACCCCACAAAAAATGTCCTTCCCCTTCAAAGCACCATCCAGCCCTCCCAAGTGCTTCAAGCTCCTTGTTCCCAGCTCAGCACTCAGGAGGTCAAGACAAAAATACTGGAGTAGCATCTTCCCTGCTGACACACATCCTGCCAAGCTTCAGGAAACATCAAATGCAGGCAGAAAGGAAGGCATCCCACAGAGCTGGGCAGAGCCCCTATATCCTGATCAAACTGAATATTACACTCACAACACGCACCAAAATTCAAGTTCAGGGAATTTTAAAGCTACCCCTAGTGCTGAGAAACGCTAAGCATCACCAAGACCATTGCTTGAAAATGCAGTAACATGTTGCAGGGAGAAAGAAGGGGCCCTGCAGGCACCTCATGGGTGCCAGGACATGAGTGCTGGAGATGGCAAGCACCTCATCACATATAGCAGGCCAAAACAGCACTGTTCAAGATTCATTTCAGATCTCACATTGTGGCTTCATGTTAATGACTCCACAGAAGATAACAAAGCAAAATCCCATCCTACAAAGTAATTAGCTCTATCCCATGATCAAATTTTCTGACTTGTTTTCTTCCCCTGAGCTTTTTCATCCTCAAGATTCAGCCCCCTTTTCCCACAGGATTATTTGTATTTCAAACTCCATGGCATTGCAAAGACATACAATTAGAGACACTGGTTTATTTGTTGCTCGTGCAGCAGCCATGCTCTGGAGCCCCTGTTCTGGACCAGGTCCCCGATGTGCTGGGAAGCAAAGGGGTGTTGTAGCATGTAAGAACACTGTCCTTTCTACCCAAGAACAAATCACAGCTCGCTTCCCAATGGAACCCCAGATTCAGCTACATGCCAGATAGAAGAGACAAGAGCAGCGGTGCTTCCACTCACATCCATATGCCCACACACTCCACCCCGGGGCAGCACGTCCCAGCCAGGCACCCACAGCCCAGTGATGGGGACACCACTGCAGCAAGCCACCACAGCACCCAGTGGGAGCAGTGTCAACTACTGGCCCAAAAATCCAGTTCCAAGGAGCAGCACAGCTGCTTTACAGAGAGGCTGATTTGTAGGTTAATTAAACAGCCATATTCTTTTGTGAAACATTTCAGGCTCAATAAATAGAGGGAGAGTAAAATTCCAGCAGGAGCAGATAATGAACTGAATGAATCGACATGACAGGTGCTGGATCCCTATCTTATTTATAGGAATTCATTAGAAGGATAAGGAGAAAGATCGTGATAACAAGATAGAGTGGCTCATGTTTGGAGAGGACTTTAAAAAAATACAAAGCCTTGTGGGCGTGTGGGGGATCATCGCTGTAAGCTTGCTACAAAGAGAGAAATATTTCCCCAGTGATATCCTGATAGAGAAACTATGCTGGACAAGGGGAGTGCCTGGCACACGGGCCAAAGCAGGGAAGGTAGATAGCCCTGCAATTGCCCATTCTTCTCATACCTTTCCCAGGCAATTACTCAGCCCCTCGTGCTCTGCAGTTGCAAGGCCTAATCCTGGGCTCTTTTCAGCCTCCAGCTTTTCACATGTCAATGGAAGGTCCCTGCCTGCACCTTCTGCAAAGCCACTGAGGAAGAAGGAGGGTTAATTTTTCCAGTCCACCTCCTGGCTGGGCAGAGGTGAAAGATGTTTCTGCAAGTACTGGCTCAGTGCTTCAGCCTCCAGGTGTCCTAATGATCCCAAGCACACCAAACCACTCCGGGAGCACGGCGTGCACTAAGCCTGTCAGCAGTCAGTGGAAAAGCCATTTCATGCAAATCTGATGCCTGGGACTGGTATTCAGGTGATGCTTCACCCATGGTCCCCTTTGTCTGAAATGCTGGGGTTTTCTATCAAGCACAAGGCAGGATGCTTAAAGCATTGGAAGTCAGCTCTTCAACCCAAAATCCACAAGACACTGGTTTCAGCTCAGGAACCCTTAACCCAGCTGTTGAACAGCTGGCAAGCAGCTCCTGTACCTGAGCAATGCTCAGAGAAGGTAATTCCTGGTTATCCCTGCTGTTGCCCTGCAGCAGGAGCAGCCAGGTAGATCCGGACACCACACTGATATCCCCAGTGCTCGTGGTTATGGCTCTGAGCAGCTGTTTTCACTGTGTGCTCCAGCTCTCCAAAGCACTCAGGCACACCAGAATAGCCCAGGACCTACACAGTGTAACCACTCTGTTGCAGTCACCTTGGGACACAAAAAAGCAGAGCACAGCAATCTTGACAGTCAGGTATCTTCAAGCCAGGAGCCTCGAGCCATTCACTAAGGAAGCTCCTTCCTGCAGCCAAGGTGGCAGGACTTGCAGAGCCAGCCCCACAGCTGATCTCAGGAACTCCAGGAGAAAAAAATACAGCTGCAAAATAGGCTATGGTGTGTATGGAGCAGACCCTGCCTGTTCCACTGTTGAATCCTGTGAGCACAAGTGAGGCTTTTTGTGTGCAAACCATGGAAATCCCCCACACCCCACTCCACTCCTCATCTGTAAAGCAGGACTGGAAAACACAGCCACAAAGCTAAACCGCAATCAGGTTAAGTGTAATAACCCCACTCAGGAAACATGTCACCTTGTAAAAAAGTCCCTTTGAGTCTCTGGGATGCCAGAAGTCCCTTATCCAAAGCAGGAGTAACTTGGAGATGTCACTCAGGACAGGAAATCACCCCTGGTTTAGGCTGTGCTGAGGACAGTTCTTTGGACACCCCTTTTCTCTGCATGAAGCACATGTGCTTCCCCTTGCTCCCCCCCATCTGTCACCCTGCAAAATAAATTGCTACCCAGCTGTAAGCAGGCGATTCCCACTCCAGTTCATTTGCCTGTCCCTCCTCAGTACCAGCTGGCCCCAAATCCGAGCTCGTCCCTGCCTTCTGCACAGCCACAGAGGTTTCCCTACCCCTCACAAGCTGCTGACAAAGCCCTGCTCTGAAACAGGGACGTGTAACTCAGATCTCAGTCCCCCTGGGCTGAGACCAGGGAATGGGTCCAACAGGCCAAACAAAAGATGAACCGAGAGGAGTCCGTTTCTCCTGCCCATTTTCCAACCCAGGGGCCTGTGCAACCAATGGGAGCTTTCTGCCAACTTCCCTGGGTCCAGAGGGGCAGAAAGTGGCAAGGACTGGATGGGCTGTAGGCGCCCATTTACCTTCCAAGGCAAGAAACTTATTGAGAGATGAGGTTTAGAGGCTGCATTACCAATCAAGGAGATCCCAAACTGACTAGAAAATGCCTGGTGAAATAAACCCCACCGTGACATCCTTCACCTCTCAGCTGGAGACCGGCAGTCACAGTGAGCACAAGGGAGCCAAAGGCACCCAAGATACAGAATGTGAGTCCAGCACTGCCTAATTCCACCTCTCACCCGTCCATCTGCTCAACTAAATATGAAAAGGTGAGAAGTGCCTCTCTGCAGCCCAGTCAGGGCCATCAGCATGGCACACCACCATCATCCAGAGATGGATCCCAGAGACCCATGGAGGGAAGCAGCAATTCCAGCCCCCAGGGAAGAGCACAGTGACCGCATGGCAGGGAAATCTCAAAGCCAGCAGACAATGTAGCTGTCCTCCCGGGCTCAGCGCCGGCTGACAAACGGGAATAAGCCCAACTGAGCCATCCACCTCCCTGCCCTGGCAATTATACTCTGAGAGAAAGGTTCAAAGCACTATTGTGATCAATTAAATCGAAAAAAGAGCAGTGTCAGCTTGCAGCCCTGGGAGGATCCAGCCCTTTACTGATCTCTGAATTAAAAACGCGCATCACAGCGTGCACAACGTACAGTTCCTGTAGGGAGAAAAGAAAAATCCTTTTTCTAGGCAGAAGCGTTCAGCACTCAGGAGACACAAAAAGCCACGTACTGAGACATCCCTTGCAGGGAGAGGGGAAACCAGCGGCTCAGGTGAGTGTCACAGTACAGTTGTGCTCAGTTATTTCAGTTGGGAGCTCCTGGAAAAGCCATCAGTAAGTTCAAATCTGCTTTTCTCATACAGCTTTAGGGGAGGAGAGGGAGGGTTATCTATTATCCTTCCTTCCAATGCATGGGGTCTGCTGGAAAACCGGGGTAAGGACGAAATTCCGCCGATTTAAAGGGACACGAAGACGGTCGGTCTGAAACACACTCCCTTTCCCCCGCGGCGTCCCCCACCGCGCCCCTCGGCGCGGGCACATCCAGCGGGAGCCGGGAGCGGATCCCCGCGGGCAGGTGGGCGCTCACCTGATGAGGTTCTGCAGGCCCTGCTTGCTGGAGTTCCTCCTCAGGATCGCGCTGGTCATGGTGGCCAAGCCGCGGCGGGCAGGGTCCCGCTGCCGCCCCCTCCCCAGCGCCGCAGGCAGCCGCCCGGCACTGCGCGCTCCCGCGGCCCCCTCTCCGCCTTCAGGAAGTTCTGCAGCTGGTTTCCTTTTGTTTCTGCTAGCCCCCCCTGCTCCACACCCCCGGCTTGTCTCCTCCACCTCTGCCTCCTCCTCCTCCTCCCCCTCTGCCTCGTGGAAGTGTCACGGGAGAATCTCTGGGGGCGCAGCCACCGGCCGGCCCCCCAGCACAAAGCCCGGCGCTCCCCTCTCCCCTGCGAGGGGGATCCTCTCCTGGCTTTAACTCTTCTCTCCCTCCTTCATCTTCTCAGCCCCCTCCTCTCCCCCGCCCTTTTTTTTTTTTTTTTTTCTCTCCTTCTGTTTTTTCCCACCTTTACCACCGTTTTTCTGATTACACAAAGCAACTAGGGAGAAGACATCCAGGCTGGCAACTTGCAGGCGATGGACTGTAAATCACTCCCGCTCCATTCACAGCAGAAGTCTTGCATGAAGGTGTCACCTCCAAACAGTCCCTGCACGTCCGGAGGTGAGCCAAGAGTCAGATTAACACGAAAGGGGCTTAGCACTGGGAAATGCCGCACCAGAGGAAAACGTTCTCCTGGGATGGAGATAGCAGCAAGATTTTGGGGGAAGCCACAGAGCTGCAGCCTCAGGCAGGCTACACCCTGCTTGTGCTCTCAAATATTGCCCCCTCACCAAGTCACCCGTGCCTCAGTTTTCCCAGCCATCAAACTGGCCAAGAGGCAAAAAATTTTGCTAAATCTGGCTTGCCTCCATGAAACACTGATATTTCAGGAGATAAAAGAAGTGCATGAGTGTTTGATGATGGACTAAGATTGCCACCTGCTAAAGAAAATGCCCATCTGCCACACATTTAGATGGTTGTTCTTCATGCTGCCTCCTCATGGGAGTGGTCTTGGGAGGAAAAAACAGAAGAGTCTTTCTCCCTAAACTGCATCTCCTGGTCCACATGTGCTTTTTGGGTGAAAAGAGAACCTCCACTATGCCAAACCAACAGGTGCCTGGACTTGTACCTAGCAAGTTTCAGCCCTGCCTTGTACTTGCACATTATCGTGCTCATGGCATGGCCTGCCCATGTTCCCCAAGCTAAGTGGGAATATTCCTCTGGCTGTCTGCAAAATGGGAGCAGTTATGATGGAACCACTCTGCTGAGACCCTCACCTTCCTTCTGCTTTCAGCCCCTCTCATCTCATTTACATGTTTCCTTTTGATCTCTTCTGCAGAAATGTTTCTTGACACCTCATAAGCTGAAATAGGGAAGTTGCCCATAAAATACACCAAGAAATCTCAATTTAAAAAAGGAAGTACCTGCCCTCCCTTCCACTGTCTCTTCATTTCAAAACAGCTTGGTTTTTTTTCCCTGCGGGTATTTACTAAGCATCGCCTAAGTGATTATGAACAACAAAATCCACAAAGCGCAGACATTGATGCTGGCGTCACTCTGTGGGTTGTTCAGATGATATCACACTGCATATTTTTCTTTCTAAATTCAGTGAGAAGATGCAAGAGATCCACCACAAAAGATCTCTTGCTAAAAAAAAAAAGAGCTTGTTCCAGCCCTGCAAGTGTTTGCAGGAGTAATTAGGCTTAAGCATGTGAGCATTCCTACTGACTTCACCACAATTGGCCAGAGTTGAAATGAAGTGTGCACCTACAGGGTTTTCTTTTTGGAGAGAAAGGGCCCAAACCTGCCACTGACTCCCATGGTCCAAGCCAGGCAAGGAGGCAACTTGAAGGAGCCTCCTTCAATCCTTCAGGCAGAGATTATCTTGCAGCCATGGGCCAGCAGCAACTGGGGTTGAATGAAATCACTGCAAGCATTCTTCATTCAGGCAGAGATGCCACACAATCCTCAGGGAGCTGAGGGGGAGCAAGGAGGAATACAGCCACTGTCACCGGGAGAAGGCAGGAGCCTCCTGGAGGTATCAGGACGCTGCTACCTGAGGGAGGCGAAAGTCTCTGTGTAAATGGGCAGAGGAAAAGCTGTTAATTCTCCCAGCAAGAGAGCCTTGGCTCCACACCGGGTTTGACTCCCAGAGGATGCCAGCATGAGCTCCTTGTCTTGAAAGCACTTGGCAGACTTCCACCGCAGTTCTAGGACTGACTGCCTCTCAGAGATGGGGCTTTCAATGAACAGGGCTGACAGAAGCCATGCTTGGATGATGAAATGCAGGACTGGGGAGAGGTCACGACATTAGCTCTTGCTGGTCTAAGGTGCTAAGATAACTTGGAAACACCAGAAGTGAGTCAGTGAGGAAAGGGGTCTCTTAACTGCAACAGGCAGCAGGCTGAGCTCTGTGTTGCTCCCAGGGAGAGAAATTCCTGGTACTGAACTCTGCCTGGAAAAATCTTTCAAGGTGGCTGGGCCACTCAACCTTTGGAGAAGGCTTCCTGCCCTTCTCCTGGCTTTCACCTTTGAGAAAAATATTAAATATGACAAGAAAACTCATCCTTCCTCCAGCATCAGCAGGGTCCTGCAGGACCACAGGGGGAAGAGAACAGGGCAGGACCCACAGCTTGCGAGAAAGGGAATGGACGGAGTCACTATCCCCATCTCTGTGGGGCAGGGAGCATTTAAACCCACTATTCAAAAGCACAAAGGACATGCCCACAGAGGAAGAGCAGTGCAGGAGAAATCCCACACCACTGCCTTAGAGTGCAGAGGCACCTTGGGTCCCCTCTCCTGTCCTGCCCCTCACTGCCACGTGCATCAGTGTGAGTCACAACATGTGTCCAGGAACAGTAAGGTCAGCATCAGTCCCACAGCTGCTTGGATGCTTTCACAGAAACAAACCCCCTGGTCCCACCAGGAAGTGGGTAGGAGTACAGTGGACACAGGAAAAAAAAAATTAATTCATCTGTTATTTTTTGGCACAGTTTAAGCTAGGAGAACCACCATAAATCTCTGCAGCAAAACACCACCCCAGTAAAGGAACTGGAGCACCCAGGAGCACATTGTGTGGCACTGGAGTTCCCCAAAGCTCTTCCCAGCAGCAGGGAAGGCAGAGAAGGTGAAATGCTGTCAAAGAGAGCGGGTCTGCCTCCATCACTGTGGGAAGGAGGGCTGGAGTCCCAGAGAGATAGGGCTGCACCAGTTCCCGTTAATTACACAATCATTCTGCTATGTAGCACTAGTTGCAAAATCAGTTGAAGGCTCACACATGGTCAAGGGGAAAAAAAAATTACCCTAGCCCTGCTAGTGAGCATACAGCTCAAGCATTTCTGTCCAATACTGCTGGGATGTCAGCCACTGTCAGCATAAGCCCCAAAGCACAGTCACTGCAAGGGCCAGTCCTTTACAAGTGCCACCATCTGCCAGCATGGTTTCAGAGGTCCATGCCACCATGCCAGTGGTGGGATCCCACCCCAAGATGTTCTCACAGGGACAGCCTCACATCTTCAGCAAGGACTAAGAGCCTTATCTCAGCTGGAGACCCTGTGCATCCACCAGCAGCCCCTAGGACAATGGAATAGATGGGGGAGGGTCTCTGGTTTCCTTTAAAATGATGCATCTTTCCCTCTACCATCCCAAACCTCTCCCCCTATCCTGACCTCCCAGCAGCCTCTCCTCACCAGGCATGTGCATCCACCACTTTGAAAGCAGCCTGGCTGGCATCAGCATTTGCCCAGCTCCCCAGGAGCCCCAGTTCAGGGAACAGGGGCTGGTACATTGGTACCTCAGCTGCACAGATGGTGTGGTTTACACACTGGCCTGCGGGGTAGGGTTTGTTCACCTCACCTTCACCCTGAATTCCCACTTAACTCAGTCCACCTTACTCTGCCAGCACTCACTTTCAGGCAGCCAAATACAGAGACCAAGACAGGTAAACAAGAGTTAATCCTGAGGAGACAGAGGACTAGCAGCCAAAAGCAGCACATTGTCTCCTTCCCACCAGAACAGCTCTTTACAAGCACCAAAGTGTGCTGCCAGGAGGGCAGGGCACCCCACCTCTGCAATTAGCTCAGGGTGCAGGGCAAGGAGTCCAGTCCCAGTGATGCTCCCCAGCAAGCCTTCCTCTGTCTTGGCATGAGTGAGGAGAGGAAATTCCCAAGGCAATGCACGACCCCATGGGTGTTCAGGGAGGGGGTGCTGTAGGTGGGAGCCAACTCTGTTGGCTCAGAGTTGTTGCCAGGCCGATATGCTCAGAGGAGCACCATGAAAAACATGTATAATTGTGGGTCTAAACAGCCAACAAACACTGTGTCATACTAAGTCTGAAATATTTGGCATGGGATCAGTGATGACTTTCTTCCTCTGATATCCAAAGAGGCAGAAATTAAAGGGAATCAGAAGCTGGATCTAGAAGGAGCATACTTCTTCCTCTACCCCACCACCACCTCTCACCCTCACACAGAATGGAAAACAGACACTCCCTGGGGAACTTAACTTAAGGGGTACATCCATAAACCTAAAATCACTAGGTTTCATCCTGAAGTTTGCTTCATTTATCAGTGAGAGGGGAAGGTGCACGTTTACAAGCCTTGTAAGAGAAGATGCTTTTGCCCCAGGGGTGATACACACAAGGACAAAGGATGGATTTAAAAAGCAGGGGAAGGAGAGAAGCATTACCAGAGCAGCCCAGCACAGTTAAAGGAGATCTGGGCTCCTGTTGCACCAAGGGCTGGGCAAACAGCAAGAGACCACCTGAGCCACTGCGGTGAGCCACCATGCAGGTTTCCCAGACCAGGGCCAAGGCCAAGTGACTCAGCCAAGCCCTGGAGGAGTGCAGCTGGTCCAGCATGTCGAGCCAGCAGCATTACTGATACTGTGCACTGCTATCTATATATTATGTTAAATCAACAAAGCCATTGAGAAAGAGACAGGAAGACAAAACAATGGTTGCAGATAAGACACTCCCATCCCACAAAGGAGGGTCATTACAGGACAAGAGGAGAACTATTGGCCCCGAGGAGGCAGGCTCCATCTCTTAAGGATGCTTGTCTACCACAAGGCCAAGAAGCAGGACAAAGGACTCCAGCCAGGATGGATAAGATACAGGCAGCTGCTGCCAAGAGATTGTCTTCCCCCAGCAGACACTATAGGAAAAAAGCCTTTTTATAGCATCACATTGCTTCGTCATGAGTCTCTGCTGAATGAATTTGAATTTTGAACGTCTATTTAAAATAAATGGAGCGGTCTTTGCTTTGACTAGGTGGATTAGATGGACACTGGGCAGCTGAAGGCATCTTCAGATATCTCCCATGCTGGGTATAAGAGGTGCACTACCAGTAACGGAGGCACCACCTTTCTTCACCAGGTGGCATCTGTGTGACACATTTAAGCATCGCCCAAAGCCGTGCAGCATATTTAGTGGATGGGCCTGGAGGTGAGTTCACGAGTGCACAAGTGCAGCCCTGTGTCAAGCCGTGCTGCTCAGCTGACCACATAGCTTTCAAGAAGTAAAACACAGCTTCTGCCCAATATAAACGTATTAGCTCATCTGCAGCTGGCTCCAGGCTCTGATGCAGCACCGTGTTGTGCATCACAAGCAGTTTTAGCAACCATTAATCTCCGCTTTACGCTGCCAGGCTGTCACTCCAGCTCGGGTCAGGGGAGACTACATGGATAAGAAGGAAGTCCCAAGCACCATCGGACAGTTCCTGCATCCCTCACTTCAAGTTACTCCTTGTCCCAAGGAAAGGCATCTAATATCACCTTGCCCATATCCACCCATGCTTCCCTCATTGAGCTGGGCAAAAGACAGGAGCTGTTTTGAAAGGGCTCACAAAAGCATCGTCATGTATTCAGAAAGCTTGAAGACACATGGCTCCATCGAGGGGGAATAGTCATTAATGCTCAAAAGTGAGGCCCAAAGAAAAGCTGAGAGGAGCCTTTCTGCACAAAGGGCAGCTAATGCTCTATGCAGGAAGATGGCAACTGGAATGCAGAAGCAGCAGAAGAGACAAATGCCACCCCCAGGAAGAGGTCCCACCAGAGCAGGGGTGCACAGCCTGAGTATCACAGTAGTCTGCTCTTCAAGACAGCTCAGCTTGGGCACAATGCTGTCAGCTCCTCTTATGGGAAACTATGTGACAACTGCAAGGAGGCACTTATTTCAAAAGGAAATTATTATTGTCATCAATTTTATTGGGAGAGAACTCTGCCCCTCCTAAATAGCTGGCAGCCGTGATTGTTTGGGGTCTGTCAATAATTCAGAGTTTGTCAATGCTAATGGCTCCAAAGCAAGCTTGCACTGGAAACTGCTTCTGCAGCAGAAAAGCACAAGCATGCACAAGCACAGAGGAAGAGATCATATTTTCCAAGCTATCTGGCAAGGACTTGATAAAAGTTGCTGCATAAACTGTCTAGTCAGCTGCAGCAAGCAACAGATACCTAGAGCTGGGAGAGAGGCTTCCTAGGTAATGCAGAATGAATCCCTAACAAAAAAAAACCTGTTTTCAAAATGGGCAAGTCAGCAAAAGAACCAAAGACCTCCAGCTGAGGCAAACTGGCAGAGCTTTCTCTATGGCAGGCAGAAGGATGGTGCTGACATACAGTGGCAAAAGCATTTGGGCCTACATGTCTGTGCAATAGCAAGAGAAATCCAAATAAACTGAGCTCCAGCGAATTTGAGTCTTGCACTTCTCAGATCAATTGCTTGTAGATTGCCCCAAGCTTTCAGACCACTGGATGGAAGTCACCAATTAAGCCAGTAGAAGCCCTCTGACTGTCATTTCCATTCATTAATAAATCCAGCTGGGTTTGCTCGTGTATCTTCCTCTTTATCCATGTATTTCTTGGACAGTTACCAGATGCACCAGGCTGCTGGGCACCACCACTGCTCATGTGAGACAGGCTGAACCCAAGTAGTTCCTGGGTTTGACACCCCTATGTAAGACTGAATATAGAGCTCTGCTGCCAGCCCCAGCAGCCCATCCCAGGGGGACTTGCTTAAAGTAGCAAATAACAGAAGATATTTTGTCCTGCCATGCTGCAAGTTCTCCTGCAGGGGATGGGGGCTGCAGGAGTAGAGCCCCCAGAAAGGCACTGGAGAACTGCCCATGAGAAAGACAACTCTGAGTGCCAAAACCTGGGATTAAGACAATTCAAAGGCTGCCTCACACATCTGGTGTGTGTTAGGATGGATGCACTGGCAAGGAAGACATACATGGGCTCCAAGTGGGGCTGGTTAACCCACTCGTGACTGGGCCTCTGTGGAACATGTGGACAGGCTGAGGACTGAGAGACACCTGGCCCAGCCTCAGGAGAGATGGGCTCAAATCTCACTAGTGGCCTGTGCTTCCCAGCTGATTCTGGGAGCGATCCAGGTGCCTAAGCACAGGTGTCAAGTGTGGGATGCCTTGGGTTACCTAAGACAGCTGCCAAGGCCTGGCAGATGTCACAGAGGTTCAATAGGAAACCGCCTCTTCTGGGCACCAAACCCACAGTGGGCAAGTTCTACAGTCAGGGCATCCTGAACATCTCAACCTCAGCTGTCTGGCCTTGCAGTAGAGAAAACCTGTCCTCTATCCCTGAGGCAGTAGCCATGGGCATAGCCACAGAACACCCACCATGGTGACACCCTGACCTTGGCTGGGCACTGTGGGTGCTCCTCTAGTACTGATCATACCAACTTCATGTCATGCAGGACAGCTGCTTTCCCAGAATGTGCAGCACCTTCTAGGACATATTTTTTTACCCATACCAGATGGGTATGATCCAGAACACGACCTGGGTAAAGAGGCCTGAGCCCCTATCATACACCCCTGTGTCTTTTCACTGATGTACATCTCCTCATGAAAGGCTTTAGAACAGAACCACACCATGAAGATCCATTCCCCGTGCACTTGGCTTCAGAGGATGCCAAAGACTCAGCCTGATGAGGAGTTTACTGGACTCATTAAGAGAACAGGAACTGCAGCTACAGGAGGTCCAAGCTGCTGTGCAAGCTAGGGGAGCAGAGCCCTCCCTCACCTGTTCCACGTGAGCAGGCACCGTCCCTCCCAGGCAGGTTTGCAAAGCTGGACTGTGCCAGGAGAGCAGCATGTAGAGGATGAAGTGAGAGCATAAATCCTTGTGATGTTCCCTCTGAGAACCACTGCAGGTTTGCAGTCAGTCAGAGCCAGATTACACTCTCAGGAGCCTGGTGGCCATACCAATCCTTCCTGGAACCTGAGCAACAACTTTATTTGGGTCAGGATTCCCACCCCCCTCAAATAAAAAGCTGTTCCCAACAAAAACATGACACTGAGGAGGTCTCGGAGCACCTCCTGGCTAGGTGGTCTGTCCAGATGTGAGTCAATGTCCTGACAGAGGCAGCAGCCAGGCTGGATGAGTGCCTAGCTGGGAGCAAGCCCTGCTCTGAAGAGAGCACCAGGGCAGCAAGGAGTCAGCTCAGCCCCCAGGCAGACCCCACAGTTGGGCATGTGGGTCACAGGGGTGACAGATGCAAAGGGGGATGCAGGCAGAGCATCAGTCAGGGCTGGATTAGCAAGGTCAGTGAAGGTCAGAGCAGAGGGGCCCAGGATCCCCAGGGCATACCAAGGTTAAGCACTTCCCTGCTGCACAGCCAGCCCTTCCAGTTATCACAGGGTTTTCAGATTTGGGGAAAAGCCCTAAACCCTCTGAAGTAAGTTCACCTTACAAAATCCAGGGGCAAAGGATTCCCACAAACTTCAGAGCCAGATTTCACACCAAGAGTTTTTAAAAAGCCAGCCTTTCAGTGAGGAGAGAGTCTTCTATGTTTTAAAAAGAAAGTGCAATTCAAATGAAGGCTGCTGGGCAATCCCCTGCTTTAACACACACTCCTCCAAACCCATAGCTTTACAGAGCAAAATAAGCCTGGAGGCAAAGCAAGGCAAGCCAGGCTTAATTTATTTTTTTTTTCCTCAAGGAGAAAAGGACAGTGAAGGCACCTGATACCTCCTATAATTAGAGACAGTTCTCTATCCCTAATGCCACTGCCAGACCACCTATATCCAATTTGGAAACCAGAAGTATAACCCAGCTTCATTAAATAATCCATCTGGTCCTCCCCTGTTAATTTCCCTACTATTTTTCCACTTTAATGAGCCCAGCTGGGTCTAACTGTGACCAGTTACTCCGGAGCAGGGATCAGCCCTCCCTCCATTCTACCCCCAAGGAATCTGGTGCACTGAGGGGTCCAAAAACTCTTCAAGTATCAGTTTTCCCAAACAACTTCCTTCCAACCATGGGTATATTTAGCAACAGCAGTCATTTCAGCAAAGACCCTTGAGACTCCTCTAAGGATCCTCTAAGGATCTGGAGAATTCAAGACAGCTGGGGATGGAAGTGGCAAGGAAAAGCCTGGGGCTTGCTGGCACAGCAGAGCCTCTCCCCAGGCAGTGACCATACATGGGCTGCCTGCCCTGCAGCTCATGGGGAGGGAAGCCCCAGGAGGACGGAGACAGGGGAATTTGGGAAAATCCAAAGCCAATCTGCCTCCCAGGTGCAGATATCCTGCAGAGCACAGCCCAAGGGACATGCCTGGCCATGGCTGTAGGAACTAAGGGCAGGAGTTACCTGAAGCCTCCAGAGCTTTACAGAGAGCTGTGAGTAACAGATCCTGTACATACTGGGCTCCCAACCTCTCCCCATCAAGGCAGGACAGCCCAAGCAGCCACCTCCCCAGAGCTCCCCCCAGCTTCTCGCTTATTTGGGAAGGCTCAAATCACAGCAGTTTCCCACATAGCAATTCCAGTTCATGGGAGAGAGCATAACACAGGTCTGGTTTAAGCAGTGTTACACCTGCATCAGCAGGACTTTGCCAGTATGTCCCAATTTGTATGAGGAAACAGAGTAGGCTGTGTTCAAATTAATATTTCTAGAACCTTTTCTAACGCATGCTCCTATATACACTGGGCACAGTTAAATAGACAAGGTTCATTGTCTACAGAAACACAGCACCAATATTTTTCTCCTGATATCTCCCACTATGCATTACACCCAGGAGCCTTGGGATTTACTTTCCTGGCAGCTCCATCACAAGATTGGTTGCTCTGACATCCATCATGCTTTAGGCTGTCCTTAGAGCTTTGGCCTGCCTCCATCCATACATGGGTCAGATTGAAAAGAGCTTTTTCATCAAGGAGAGGAGATCAGGGAGATAAGCTAGCCACAGGGTGAGAAAAGGTAGACCCAAACAGCAAATAAACACTTCCTTCCTCCATTTTGGGAGTGGAAATCACCAGAGTCTAGCAAGTGTTTAAACTGTACAAGGAAAAGCAAGATAAGTTTAGAGCTGCACATGAAACTATTATAGAAATTGTAAGGGAAAGTAATTATTCATCTTTTTGAAACAGAGGAAGTAATTTCTGCTCACTATTTTTGGCATAAATTTTCATGTTTCATTAAGATTCTGAAACACAGCTAGAGAGGAAAGGATGTGCCACCCTGCTGTCAGTGTTCACACTCTTTTTAAACAAGGCTGTAAGGGTCTGCCTGCTACAGAACAGACTCCTCCAAGTAGCCTTTTATTTAGCTGAAACTCCAGCAGGAAACAGAAAAGGGAACAAGCCAACCCAGCCCCACCAGCAGACCCCACCAGTGGCCCTGCATGCACCAAAGTTCCTGCACTCACTGAAGCAAGAGGGGAGCAGGAAGGTTGGCTTGCCTTGGGCAATGCACAGCACCTGCTCCTTGCTGCTGCAAGGTGAGCTGAGCCTGCGGCAGAGGCACAGCCAGGCAGGAACAATGCTGGGAATCACATCGATCCCGGTGTTGAGGAAACCCCTGTGCTCCCCCAGCAGCCAAGGCTTCCCCTTTGTTTCAGGAGCAAGTCATGTACAGAGACTTTCAGCACCTTTTGAAGCTCCCAGTCAAATCTTCAGCCGAGGCTAATTGCTGTCAGGTGTCAGCCGAAGCACTTACTGCAACCACTGATGACAGAAGATGACACACCTTTCTCCTCTCATTGTCACTCAAGGGGGTTTTTTCCCATCAACATTAGCTGTGCCAGCTCTCAGAAGCCTTGGGGAGAAATGCTAATGCGAGCTTTGAAGCTGGAGGTGAAAAATCAGGCAACCTTCTAAGCTCCCTGGATGCTCAGCCTGAATCCAGTCCAAATCTGAGTACTTCTGGGTGATGCACTTTGGCCAAGCTTATCTATCTGACTCCACCACAGACAGATGTTGTCTCTGATACTGATCTGTCTTCTTTTAGCCCTCATGGAAAGCTGTTTGTATTCAAGTGAAGAGACCCCAAATTTTACAGTCTCTGCTGATAAAGCAGTAAAGCAGAGCAGAGGCACAGGGAGATAGATAATTTTACAGCAGCCAGCCTGAAACATTGCCAGGTTAATTCGTCTGGTGACATAGGGGATGCAGCAATGAAATCAGATGTGCTCAGAAAGGAGAGAAGGCAGCTGATCTCCACATTAGAGAGGTCTTAGAGATGGGGCTGATTTCAGCTACAGAGCAGCACCAGGCCACCAGACCTCTCACTTGAGCTCTCTTCCCTTGAGCTTTCCTGCTTCTGGAGCTGGGGTTCCCACTTGATCAACCCCTTCCCAAGGGCTTTGAAATTCAAAGGGGTTGAGACCTTTAGGAAATCTAAGTCTCATCCTAGCTGGAGAAGCTTGTCAAAAGCCTGATGGAACATCTGATCTATTCCAGCCTCATGGGTCATCACTATTGTGGCTGCACATCCTCCTTTCCCTCCGTGCCCCACCAGCTTCCCAGCTTCCCAGTATCCTGGGACTGGAAGGCAGCTGTGGTGTCCCCAAGCCTCACCTCTCGTTCTCCTCAGGGGATTCATCTCCCACTTGGCTCACTCCTTCTGCACCCTCCTGGCACCCCTCCGAGTCTGACATCTTCTCCCCTGGTTGGCAGAGCAGCCCCACAGACAACTCCAGCACCAGGGTGCTGCTGTTTCGCTTTTCCTGTGCTCAGCAGAAGTGAGCTGTGCCGGAAACTTCATAGGCTGAGGGCTTGGGGGGATGGGAGAAGGCAGAAGGAAGGTGAATTTTGGGGTTTGTTTTGTTTTCTTTTAAAAGCCACTGAGACAGATTTAAGATTTTACTTGTCAGCAGCTAAAAATTTGGAAGTCCTGGCCTAACCCAAAAGAAAAGTGGGCAGCATAGACATCCCCACCATGGCAGGGAAAGGAGTGGCCCACTGCCCCCCTAGCCCCCCATGCCACTCTGGTGACAGCCATCATCTCTAAACCACAGCACCCTACACTGTACCAGTCCCAGGGTGCTGCTGCAGGTGCTGCCAAGGTTCTCCCGACCTCGCACCTCTCAAATCCCACTGGAGCCAAAGGGTCTGCTTCTGCCCTGCAGATGCCACCCCTCTCCCTCCTTCTCAGCTCTTCCCCACAGCTTCCTGCTGATGCCATCATGGGTTGAGGTTCTGCAACGCCTCCTGGGGCTTGCATTGTTCTCTCTTTGTCTCTTCACCACTGGGGAAGGGCATGAGCATCTGCAGCTTTGGATAGGGACCAACAGCAGAGAGATCCCCCATCTCCTCAGCACAGCCCCTGCCAAAGCCTCCCCATCCCCACCAGGACTGCCACAATGAGGCAGTCCCTGCTGGCACCATGGCATGAGTCGGGGCTGGCCAGGCAGGCAGGCAACACCCACCTCTCCCACCAAAGCTTTATTTACATTACTGCTGCCATGATGCAGCTCTTCACAAAACTAGAGAGAAATGGCACCCAGTCAGCGCCCCTGAGCCCGGCGGGGCAGCGGGGACAGTGGGGAGAGGAGGACAGCTGTGGAGATGCAGGTGCTTAGGACTCGCCAGCCTCAAACATCTTCTTTCTGCCCTCCATGCCGGACTTCTCCTCAATGTTCTTCCTCCAGTCACCGACATCACGGAGATCTTTCTCCTGGGGGAGGGATGGTTGCGTTGGTGTGAATGGCGCTGTGGTAAGAACCCACCCGGCCCAGGCCCCAGGCCAGTCCACCCATGGAAACCCCCATGTCAGCTAGAGGAATCCAGTTCCACCCATGCTATACATATTTTTAAACTGCACCCTCCTGTTTCAACATCATGGGTGCCAGAGAAGGAAATACTTAGCAGGAAGAAGAACAGTATGGAGAAAGAGTCATTCTCAACCCTGTCTATCTTACAGGGAGGTGTGAGCCCTCAAGGGTGGGGGCAAATCCTGTTAGGAGGAAAAAGAGAGAGGGAAGGATACCTTCTCAGTGTCCTCCTTCTTCACTTGCTTCAGGTTGGCTCGGAGGTCCATGCAGACCTTGTGCTTGGAGCCCAGCAGGGCCCGCAGCATGGCGTCAGCCGACATCCGCACCCTGCGCAGCGGCGGCCGCTTGAACTTGCCACGCAGGTCAAAGAGTTTCTGGCTCAAGTCTTCCAGCTGGGGGGGATGAAATGAGGGGACGTGGAGAGAGAGGGGGGCATGGTTTAATGAGATGGACCCAAGCAGTGCATGGAGGCATGGGGAATGGGCTGCAGACTCCCCTGAAGGATGGCTCCAGAGGAAACTCACCTCCTTTGTAGTCTTCTGTAGCTTCACCTCTGTGTCATACCTCTCTTCATCCACTGACTCTATCTTGGCATGAAGCTTTTTGCACAGCTCCTGGGAAGAAAGCAAAGAGGGATGTTGACTGCTAGGACCCACACATGATTCCTCTCTCTTGAACACTCTGGCTCTGAAAGCCCTCAGTCCAGAAGGCTAGATGGGATTGAGATGAAGGGGGGCTTGTCAGACAGCTCCTGATCTCCATGCTACTGGCTGCACACAAATGCTGCCTCAACACATCATTTAAAACACATCTTTCCTGTCAGCCAGACCCCTTTTTTTTTTGGAGAAAGACCCCACCTGCCTCTCAAGCCAGCTGCATGTTCATCTGGCTCCAGGGAAACACAGGTGAGGAGAAAGTCAAGATGGGAAGGCCAATCTAGATCCACCAGGCTGACTGATGGAGTCAAATATTTTCTGCTTCAGCACTAAAAGGGTTAAAGAAGCCTGTACCTGAAGTTCCTGCATGGATCCTGGGAGTGACAGAGGAGGGCAATGTTCTGCCAGGTAGTTTTGCTTCTCCACTTCTTTAGCAGCTGCTTCTTTTTCTATTTCAGTGACAGCAAGCTGGAGCATAGCACTCTGGAAGGCAGCAGGAGAAGCGTCAGTGTGGGATGAAAGCAAGGAAGGAGGTTAGGGGGGTCATCAGGGGAGTGGGAGTCCTGATGGAGAGGCAGCCTCAGGAGTTCCCATAAATACCACCATTTCCAAGCAAGGGACAAGATAGAGACCCAGTAAGGAGTGGAGTGGGAGATCTATGCTGTGCATCGTGGCCTCTTCTAGTAGGGAGAGTGCTGAGAGCTGGCTGGCTTGGGATGGGAGATGGGAAGGTTGGGACACACATCCCACAGCCACAGCAGTGCCACGTACCTTCAGGTGCTGCCGACGGGCAGTGGCTGCCCTCCTCTTTTTCTGCAAGTGGAAGAAAAGACAAGAGAAAAGAAGGTCATCAGGTGCCCATTCCCTTTCCATTGCCCTTCCCCATGCAATGCCACAGTCCGCCAAGGACCTGCAACCCTGCCAGGGAGATTGCTCCATCGTGACACACAGTTTGTCCCCAAACCAGCAGCACTCAAGGAAGAGGCTCCCTGCTGAACCCAGCTTTGCCAAAACCTACAAAGTCCCTGAGGAAAAGATAACAAGGGTAATGAACTTGAAAATATATATATAAAATATGGCTTCAAACTTGGCTTCTTGTGACTTTTAGCCTTTTCTCTGATTTCCTCTTCACTCAGATGTGTTTTACACTGTGCTCAAGCTAATGACCCCATGTCCCTGGGCACTCAGGAGCTGTGGGATGTCTTTCTGAGCAGGCCAGGGCACGTGTCCTTCTGACACTGTGGTGACAAGGACAGCCAGGCAGGTGAAAACATGAAGGCTGTGTAATTTCTTGGAGCTGGAAAGACCCAACACAAGTGATGCTGAAGCAGGAGTTCATCACAGCTGGAGGACAGACCCGACCACAGGCTGCCCTTCTGTCTTTGTCATGCTGGACCAGCAGCAACAGGACTCCTACTTACAAAAAACCACAACTTCTGCATTTCAGCTGTTTCCTGAGCATTTCATCTAGAAGACAGGGCACGGCTGAGTTGGGCTGGCCCAGGGGAAACACTTCTGATATGCTGAGGGGCGGGGAGTAGAAAGCAACACTTGGGTGTGGGTCTGTGCTGCGGAGAGGAGGAAGTGAATAAGGATGTGCAGAGTGAAATGCAACAAAACCTGACATGTCTCACATATGTAAATGGTGCCAAGGCCCTCCTGACAGGGCTGGAGGGCTCTGCAGAAAAAAGGCACCCAGCTCAGAGATGCAGCACACTATTAACCATTAGACAATCAGATCCCTTGAGGATTGCTAGTCCAGGGCTTATTCTCCATCTAAAAACTGGTGCTAGCAAAGAGTGTCCTCCCAGCCTTTTCTGGGAGGTCTGAGTTTGGTGGGGAGTAAAAGAACATGTTGGTTATCAGCACCATTTTGTGGCATTTCTATGTGTCCTTGACATCCTCTTTTCTCTCAGTGAGAACAAGCTGGAGCTTGTGGTGTTGCAGACATATAGGGAGATGCCAAGCAGAAATGAAGGACGGAGCAATTTGCTAAGAGGAAATGTGGAGAGACAAAGCCACGAACATCCTCCCACACCCTCCCCTGCATTCCTCCAGACACCCCCAGCCCCACCTGGCTTTGCCAGAAGCCAGGGAAAACTTGCTAAGAATGCAATCTCCACCCTGCTCACGCTCCCCTGGATCCAGGTTTCCTTGTGTTGCCTTTGGGAAGGGATTTGTCAGTGCTCAGTGGGTAGAAAATGAAGGGCTAGATGTGGGGAAGGAGGAGAGGATGCTAGGCCAAGGGCGGGATGGTGGATGGATGATGGAGGAGAGGCAGCTCTGGACCACTGCCTTCCCAGCACCATCTCGTGGCCGGCTGGGGAAGCAGGAATGGAGGGAAAAAAGCATCTAACTCCATGCCAGGGGACAAAAAAAAATCTTTCAAGAGGGATTTTTCTTCTCCTTCATGTGTTTACCAGGAGGAGTCAGCAAGAAAATAACCATGAGCCATTCTTCCCCCCTCTCCCCTTCCCCAGCAGCTGATTTTCCTAGGGAGGAACAGTGAAGCCAGGACTGCTGCCGTAAGCATTGCTAAAGGAAAAACCCCAGCAAAACACACTTACCTCTTCACTGTTCAGGAAAAGCAGATGGACAAAGGAAGGAAGAAAGGGAGAGAAGAGAAAGAGGAAAGGAAGGAAGAGAAAGGGGAAAGAGGAAAAAAAAGGCAGTTAGTTAGCATCCTAACTGGAAACAAGCAGAAGAATCTTAACAAGCATAAAAGTTGGTGGTGAACAAAAGTTTTTAAATGCCAACACTATATTAGAGACAGAAAAATGGGAACTTACTCAGACATCTTGGTTTAGATGGTTGTGAGCCTGAAATGAAAACCAAGAGAAAAAGTTTACAACTATTCATATTTGTGGTAACTTTTTTGTGGGTTTTAAACTCACTTTTTTGTGGATTTAAAAACAAAGCAAGACTCCTCTAGAAAATAAAAAGAGGAACAGGTCTGTTCTTATTTCCCAACTTCACCAATTTTTCATCATATAGGGAACTAGGCTGCAGTTTGTAGACAAGAGGCAAACATCTCCTTCATAGCAACACAAACCACAGTATCAAGGGACTTCTGGAAAAGACTACATGGGGTTGAGACAGAAAAAGAGAGATTTGTGACAGTGATTCCTGCAGATATGTTTCTTGTCTGACCCCCACAAAACCATTTTATTCAATGAAGGAAGAAAAGGCAAAAAGTATTTTCAGTTTGCTGCTTCACTTTGCCATTCACCCTTACTTCACTTCATAAAAAAGAAATATCCCAAAGCCTGCAAAGGGTCAGCAATGACCCCCGGTGACAAGGAAGGATTTCAGAGGATGCTGCTGCCAGTGTATGCACTCCTTCTGTGGGATAGGGGAGCCTGTTGCAGCAGCCTCAGCACAGCTGGAAGTTGTGGTTGAGTTGATACAAGCACAAAAAAAATCCCCAGGCAATCCCTTGCATTTGCTTTAAGTGGAAATTTTACACATACAACACAGCGTATTAGGGAAGAGATGGAAGAGCACTTTTGCTTTGCTGTAAATGATTTCCACAAAAATAGAATTTTACTTTTCTGTCAGAGCAATATCTACTTGCATCTCCTAAGCCTGTCTTTTGCAGAGCAGACAAGGCAGCCGTCTGCAGAGCTGGGAGGCTCTGTCAGGAGGGGAAGTGTTAATGGGGGCTCATGCCCGAGGCAGGAGGCACAGCTCGCAGGGCCAAGGAAACTTTATCCTGGAAAATGTGCGGGCCCATCACATTACTTCAGAGAGGAGAGGCGGGGGGAGGAAAGTGCTTCTAAAAATGGCCAGGGAGCTGCAGAAGGAGCTGCAGCTGTCTCCTGGGACGGCGGCCTTTCCCCGGTGCCAGCCCCGTGACTCAGGGAGGCGGCGGCGATGCGGAGCGCAGCCGCCGCAGGTGGCGGAGCTGCAGCCGAGGCCGAGGAACGCGGGCTATTTGCCCTGACATCCCTGCCCCGCACACGCGCTCCCGCTCCGGCCGCAGCGACGCCGCGGAGCCGAGGGGACAACGCCGGGCTGCAGCTCGCTGCCCGCGACGTGGGCTTCGAATCACCTGTTCTGCGGGGAGGACGCCATAAATTTGGATGTCGGTGCCTGTCCGAGGGTGTTTTTGGGCAGGAAGGCACGGCAGGGGCCGGGTAGGGAGCTGGAGGAAGGGGTGTATGTAGGGAGCGCGGCCGAGTCACCGCAGGCAAGGGTCCGGAATCCTATGGCCCTGCGGAGGTCAACCTTAGGCTCCACTTGCCATCGCCACTCAAGCTGAGAGCAGAACCAGCCAAGGCAGGGGAAAGCATGAAATCAGAAAGAGAAAAGCTCATTGGAAGAGACAGAGTGAACCTTTCCAATGCACAGACCCTCTCCAATAAGCAAAGGATGGAGAAAGTGTTATTCGAACCCCTGTTTCTCCCAGCAGGCCACCCCCACCTGGTATTTATCTCCTTCATACTCAGGTAAGTAAATCTGCTCCCCCATCACTCCCTAAGAGCAAGCTGCGTCATTAGGAGAGATATGCAAAAAGGCTCACCCAAGTCTGGAGAAAATCAGAGTCGTGCTGGCTGGACAGGATGGACAGACGAGCCGCAGGCAGCTGGCTGAGTAAGGAGGTATAAAAGGGCTTCTCGGGTGGCTCAGCACAAAATCCACCTTCTCTTTAAGGGCATGGAGACCTTCTCAGACCAATGATGTGCAAGAGTCCGCTGTGCACCTCCCTTGGCTGGGGCAGGCCAGGGCGGCAGGAGAACGGGAGAGGGCAGCCCCCAGGGAAGGAGGGGTGGGGAGGAGGAGAACATCTTCTACCCGTGGGATCCAGAGGAGCTGGGGAGGTGTTTTTCCTCAGAAGTGCCAAGTAGGGAGCCCTCCTCTCCCTTCTCCTGTCATTAACCATTCAAAATAGATATGGCTTCAAATCTCTGGGGAGCCCAGGCTCCTTGCACACAGCCATCCATCTGCAAGGCCTCTAATTAAAATTTCCCCTTTCCCCTTGGATACACAAAGTGGCTTTTCCATGGACAAGGGCATGACTCAATTTGCCTTCAAGGGCTTGGGAGCAACTCTGCCCTTCAGGAAGGGAGGAAAGAGTTTGCACCCCAAATATCCACTGCTGACAGCATATGCGAGAGAAATCCCTTAATAATAAAAAGCCATCCAGCACTAACATGCTTTTATAACCTCAATTATTTCCCTCACACAGTAAATACTTGTAGCTCTTCCCTGTGTGAAATATTTCAACACAACTCAGAGTTTGTTTTTTTTTTTTAACAAGCTGTGGATCTGCTGCAGCCGGCCTCAAGACTCAAATCCAGCTAGGGGCTGGGCATAGGCAGTGGAGCCTGGGGGAGCAGCCCCACACTGACAGCAAGAAGGGTAATCCCCTTTGTGGGATGACCCAGACCCATATCTCCATGGATCTGAAGGAGAAGCAGGTGGAAATGTGGCTGGAAATATTCCCCAGCCCTTGTCACAGCACATGTAGAGTGTGTGTGTAGGGGATCCCATGGAGACAGGGACCCAAACAGCTCCTGCTCTCCTCCCCCAGGCCAGGCTCCCCCTCCTCTACCAGCCAGGGCTTTTTAGGCTGATTCAGACATGGCCCTGACAATATTTTGCAGATGCCTCCCAAACATTATATAGATAGTGGCAAATCCCTTGCTGCAGGCTTCCTGTTTCACCATGCTCAGCACCACACAAGTGGTGCTGCAGGTGCTGCTGAAGGACAAGCAAGGCCTTGCTATGGGCTGGTGTTTCGCGGGGTTTGCCATGGTAGCAGGTGGAGGAGGGAGAAACCCCTAGCGTGGGCAAGGCTGGGTGCGCCTGGACCCACATATCCCACTTGGGATATGTCCCTTTGAAATGCTGCAGCTACGCATTCTGGCCTCTGCTGGCCCATCAGGCCTCCAGAGAGCCGCTCAGCTCTTGGTGGAGGAATCAGAACTGGGGGAGTTGTCCATTCAAAATTCCCCACAGGCAGGGAGCTTCCTTCAGCTCTGTGTGAGGAAGGCATCCTGGAGCTCCTGGAGTCCAGGCATGCAGCACAGCAAGAGAGATCTGCTCAGAATTTCAAGGGTGTGGTTATCACCTTGTGATAGGAAAGTGTTGGCCTGATATAGTGGAAGAATGAAGTTCAAAGAAAGAAGTCCCATGACCAAAATATTGACCAACAGAAGTGTTTGTAGGATACAGGAGGAGTGGATGGTGAGGTGTGGTAATAACATGAGCAGTAGGTCGAGTCTCCAAGTCTGCAGAAGGCTTTCCATGGAGCTGCCTTGCACAGGGCTTAAGCTGTAAGGCAGCTCTCCCAGAAAAAGAAAGAAGCACCAGACTTAAATGACATGAGGAAGAAACCCAGTGAAGAGAAGAAAGAATGGAAAAACAAATCCGTGTCAAAGCTAGAAGCCATCGTTAACATCAGGAAAGACAGAAGTTTCCAAAGGAATTATTTAAATATTTGAGTGATGAGAGAACAAGTTTCTTGCAAAAAAAACCTCAGTGAAGGCATAATGAAGCTCCAGGCACATCCTTCAAAGAGGAGTTTGGCTCTGAATATTAGGTATTAGTGAGGTAATTAGGTAGGGACTAGGAATGGATGCACTGTTCATACTTGGGTACTTTCCTATGGACCATCTGACCTTGTTCCTTTCCCTCATTTCCCCCCACCTGAACTAGAGAAATGCACCATGGGTGTGGGCCACCATTCCCAGAGCACTTCCACCATCCTGCGAGGTCAGACAGAGGGAAGACCTATCACACACAGGAGCTTCTGCACAGTGTTTTAGAGACTCAAGTGCAGCTCTTTTGGGCCAGGCTCCTCCATGGAGTCACCACGTGGTAAAAGGATGAGGCTGATGAATCCAGGCAAGCTGCTCCTCATGACACTCTCCTACTCCTTTACACCTTGCCTCCTCTTCAGCATCCCACAAGGATCAAGTGGAAAGGCACTGAGGAGTGACATGACACCAGATGATGCTATGCATTATTTCCAAGGATGACACTGTTAGCAAAACACAAGCGTGCTACTCAGCAGCAATGGTGATCACAGTAAAAGTTCAGGCAAGATCACTGGGGAAACCTGTATTTGACTGCTCTTTGCTTTCCCAAAATCGCATTGCACCAAAGCAAAGCACATGTCTCCCATCCTGCCCAGGACATACCCACTTCCCTCCAGTGTGTCCCTAAAAGAGCTCCCCATTTCTCTACTTCTGCTGACAGCAACCCCCAGGAACTCTACAAAGGAAGGCCATCACTTTCACATCATTGTGCCAGCGCTGTCCTTCATCCCACAGCTACCTCCCCCATCCCACAGTCACCTCATTTGCCCATGAAATGGGATTAGGGTTTTTGGCTTTTCCAGTACAGGGCTGCTTCCAACAACACTGCCACCCTGTGCTGCACATCATTTAGCTCCATGCTATCTTCCTTGACAGGGAGTGCTTCAGGCACATGATGTCGATGCCCTCAGGCTCCAAACCCACCAGCAGGTTCTGTTGACACTCCTCATGTTCAGCAGATATGTCACAAACTCCTGAGCTGACAGCTGCTTCATGCTGTGTTTGACCATCAGCTACACAATGATGCACACAGGACCCTGGGAGAAGCCATCCCAGCAGTGGACGAGGACACAATTCCCTTTTTCCGGTGAGACTTTGATGTCCCACAAACGGGGCTGCCCCATTCCATGACAGTCCCCATGGAGCAGAGCCCAGATGTCAGCCATGAGGTGTGAGCAGAACTCTCTCTGTGGCAGAGGTAGGGGTTACACTCAGGCTGCCATCGCTGGGCAGGCAGCTCATGTCAGTGAAGCTGTCACTGCTGAAGCTGTCACTGCTGAAGCTGTCGGTGCTGTTCAGGCACAGCCCTACCCACTGTCGATGTTCCCCAGGTGGATGCACTCAGTTACCTGAGTGATGACAGGTCCTGTGAAGGGGCAACGCACAGGTTCCTGACCAGTGGGTACCTTGGGATGCAGCTTTTTCTTGTTCCTCCTGAGGGATCTCTTGGAGCTGGCATGTGGTGCAGGGGGCTGAAATTGGGCTCAGAGCCCCACAACAGCAGCAAAAAGAGGGGCAAGTGACAGGAGAGCTTGGCACTGAAGGGGAGTCTGCTGGAGAAGGCAGGGGAGGAGCAGAGGTGGATCTGTGGGCCTGCATCAGGGCCCCATGTTGTGGATTGCCCCTCTGCTCTCAGCCTCTTCCATCTGCCAAACAGTATAAAGAAAAGGACTGGTGGGACCACAAAAACTCATCTCCCCAGCTGCACGAGCAAGGAGATATGCAGACCAATCTTGCTGAAGCAGTCATTGCCTCCTGCTGAGGGTGCTAAGTAGATTGACCAGGTATCTTGCCACATTGCAGGACTATGAACACCACATCCCCTCCCTTCTCTTCATTCACTTCACTTTTATAGTAAACAACTTTGGACAAGGGCCTGTAGGAACAGAACAACTCCCTATGGACACACACAAGTACTCACACATGGCTACTTTCGATGGAAACACTGGCCTTGAAGAGAAACAAGGCATTTTAATGATCCCTTCCACTCCAAAGGGACACTCTTTGGTGTGGGCTTCCAGAAGAGTTTGCAGCTCACTGCAAGCTAGAGCCTGGTGGAAGGGCAGCATTTCAAAATGAAAACACTAAAGGGTGAAGAGAGGCTTCAGGGAGAGGACAAAAACCAGAAAACTGCTCAGGATGAAGTCCCTTCTGACCATGGCAGCACACAGGGGCTTCAGTCTCCAGTGATGGAGAGTCTGTGTTTATAACCAGGATCACTTGGTTCCTAGCACAGCCCTGGGCACAAACCTTACTCCTCTGAGGAGCTTTTCTCACTTCTGCCCAGGACCAGAAGCCTTGGACTCTTCCACAGTGTGGCACATCCTCCATGACTCCAGGCTGAGTTGGCAGCCCACTGGAAAGTGAACACCTCTGACAAGCATTGGTCCGTGCCCAAGCCTTCAGCATTTAATGTGTACAGGAGGTGATCCCTCTGGAATTTCCACCCAGCTTGCCCCTGGATAGTATTACCGAAGTGACCCAACACCTGATCACAATCCTTCATGTGTATTCACATCCTCAGAGCCTGGTTAAGACAGGGTATGACCCAGAACGTGTCTGGAGAACAAGCTGAGACCTCTGTGTGCTCAAATGAGTATGGCTGAAACATGTCTTTGCTCTCAAAAGGTCTTTCAGGCTCTCTGTGCCAAGACAAAGCAGCAGCAAGAACATGATATTTTAAAAAAGGCCATAGAGCTCAAGGAAAACTGATAAATCACAAAGCTCTTCTCTCCCCAAGGTCAGTAATTGCTCTACAAACCAGTAGCCATGCAAGGAATGATTCTCCAGAATTTATCCATTCCAAGCACACTGGCTTTTTGTAAATGCTGTGTGACCCCAGACACCTCATTTTACAAAAAAAAAGCTGTTAGCTGCAAAGACCCTTGGCAGCCTCACCTACCTGCACATGCTGAGAAAGCCTTGGGAGAAGACAGCTGCAAGGAGATGGGCCTCTGGAAGCTCTTCTAGAGGTGCTTCTCATTCAGGTTTGGCAACGGAGGGGATGAGCTCAGAGTAGGAGAGGGCTGTGCCAGGAAAACTCAACACCCAACCCCACTGAGCATCTCTTAAGAACATCCCCAAAGCCAATTAATTCACAGAGTATCTGCCTTCTTTTATGAAGGCAGGCCTGAGTTTAGCACATATGCAAAAGTTGGGAGTGGTGTGAGATGAGTGCATCCAAAGCGGAGAACCCTTCAGCAGAGGCCTCTGCAGGTATGAACACATTCTTTGCCACATCCAGAGTGAACACCAAAGCCAAGTGTTTTAACTGGATTGTGTTAAGTGAAAACCTTCATGCCAAGATTCAGGCTTCTATATCTAAACTGCTCTGACTTGTATGTAAAAGTTAAGAGGAAAATGCTCTGTATCCAAGGCAAAACCTGATGCCAACTAGGCTGGTTTCCACGTGAGACAGCCACCTCTTTTATGGGCACTGGACTCTTCACCGGCTCTTCCAAGGGGACAATGTTTCTTTTACTAAATCAGCAATGACTGATTCACAACTCAAAGTGCCAATTTCCCAGAGAGCTTTTCAGGCTCAGACAAGGACATCTGCAATACCCATGCTCACAAGCAGGGTGATGAAACACTTGTTTGCAAACCCACCGTCTTCCCAGATGCTGCTTACAGAATGTAAAATACGATATGGGTTGGGTTGTTTGCAGGTCAAGGCCTCTTTTCAGCTCAGTTAAACTCCTCTTCCTAACTGACTCTGTGCTTGTTTCTCCAATTGAGTGGTAATAAGTGCCTGCAGGGGTTTCATAAGCTCTCTGTGAAGTCAGCAAAGCTGGTTGAGAAATTCCCATCTTGTTGACATGCAACAAGTCATCACTGATGGGTACCCATTCACCCAGAACGCTGAACTTCTTCAGGGAGCACTTTTTGCCCAGCAGCATGAAAGCTATGCAATCCTCATACTGCTTCTCCTTTGGTTCCATCCTGCCTAGATCTGAAATATGGAGAAAAGAGAAGTCTGTTTTTTCCAAGTCTGCCCACAAAGTTCAAATTGGAACTTTGGGAAGCAGCTCTGTGCACCCATTATTATTCCTGTTTCTCAGACTGGACTGTCTGGGGCTTCTACCCCTCCCTTCCTGCCCATGGCAGGGCAAGGTGCATTAGGATGTAAAGTGGTCCAAACAATATTTCTGTATCCAGAAGCAAAACAAGCCCAACCAGGGGCAGGAATACTCCCAGACACAAGAGTCCCAGCAGTAGTCAGAGCAGGGGAAAGGGGCTGGGAAAAGGGAGGAGGAAAAAGAGGGAGAAAAGGGTAGGAGAATGAGGATAGAGAAAGGGAACTAGGGATAAGGATCCAGGAACTGGAGCTTTTAAAAAATAAACCCATGCATGACAAAAGTACACATTTTGCCCATAAAATTGTAAGGCATAAATATGCTAGCTAAGGAATATTTATAAAGCAGGCATGCTTGCTCCTAGTGAAAAGAGCTTAGATGCTCTCCAGCTCTCAAAAACTCTAAGACTAGCCAAAAAATCTGTGGCTGGAGGACAGCCAGCCCATACCCAGGCTGAATGATGACAGCCCATAATGATTTTTGTCTCACTGCAGACGACTGGTGACAAGCACATATGAGGCTCAGCCTTCTCCTTGTGCAGCCCTCCCATTTGATTTCCTTGAGTGCAGGGACAAATAACAAAAATAAAAAATCACTGAATGAGGGAACAATTAACTTTGGGAGGGACTTTTGGAGGTCAGAAGTCTTGGATCTGGATGTAAATAATTGAGATTATAAATCTTAATAACAAACACCTCAATTTTCAGTGCTTCTTGTCTCTTTTATCAGACCTCTGCTTGACCCAAGCCCTGCTTTTTGCCCTGCCACTGACCTGCAAAGCTGCTAATTAAATGCAGACAGACAAACTCCCCAGCCACCACCTGGGCACCTTGGACAGACTGGATACCTGCTTTTGCCCCCTTAACCACCAGCAAAATCCTCTTTGCCCCTGTGGTGCAGGATCAGGCAAGGGCTGGCTGTTGCCTCCTGGAAAAGCCACTCAGACACCTCCAGCATTGCCACATGGCTACCAACGGGCTATGCAGCCATGGGAACGGGCTTGCACAGCATCGCTGCTTTCTCTCCCTCTTGAACACGGGCTCCATCTCCAGAAGAAGAAATCTTGGCTGATGAGGCTCTAACAGGGGCCACAGGCCAGATGACACAGAGACCCAGCTCAGAGCACGTACTGCCCTGCCCTCTAGGTGCAGACACGGGAGTACAGCACAGACAAAAGCTGAGGAGGAGTTGGTTTTCCCCCTCCTTTACTTCTCTTCTTGTCTCATCTTCCACTCTCCAAGTGCAGGAGGAGCATTGGTGAGGCAGAAGATGCTCAGACATCTGGCTTTGATCGATGAGGAACAACCACCCCCGCCAAGGCCACAGGGAGGTGGAAAGGAGATGGCTTGCACACGAGACAGGGCTGTCTGCCGCCCTGCAAACACGCTCCCGAGCAGGCTGTGTTCATTTGGGGTGAAATAAGGCATGAAATGAAGCCCAGATCCACCAGCCCTGCTTCAAACAGCTGCCAGCAGATACTAAGAGGATCCTGCCAGAGGAGGAGAGTGCTCAAAGCCGTGCTGTAAGCACACAAGGCTTACTGAGAAGGAGAAATGATGACAGAGGAAAAAAGCAGCCTTGGCGGCACATTAAAAACTGGAGCTGGGTGGAGAACAACCTCACCTGCTCGCCTCCCCCTCCTGAGCAAACAACTCGGCTTGCTGAGTTTTACTGCGCAAAGGCTCACTCCAGGTTGCCCAGAGCCAGCCCAGCTGGGTGCTCACTCCTACATTCCCCAGCCTTTCCCCTAAAAGCACCATGGGCTTCCCTCTCCAGCTCTGCTCACCCAGCACTACGCTGGCAATCCAGGCACTGAGCAAGGCCAGAGCTGGAGAGAGAAGGGGCAGGCACTGGTATGGGGAGTAAATAACGTTTCTCAGGGAGGGGCTGGCTCTGCACCTCCTTCAACTGCATCTGTTTTGGGACTAATATGCACCAGCCCCATAAATTATGCAGTGAACCTCAAGGCTATGACTTCAAAATAAGAGGACTGGAAAAAGCACACACACACAAAAAAAGTAAGAACTGCAAGTTCCAAAGCCCTTTCTGGATGCTGCATAGCCCTAAATCACCACAACAGCATCACCAAAAACCAACCTGGCAATAGATTTGGAACCCCAAACCCAATTCAGAGATGTTTCCTTCTGCACAGCCTGTTCTAGGCTGATTCTAATGTTGACACTGAAAGCTGAGGCTTTAAAATCCCTTTACAAGTCTTTCTCAGGTGACTGATTTCCTCCTCCATCTCATTAGCGGCTGCCAGCAGATGCTGTTTCCCCAGCAGAAGCCACACTTCACTTGTTACAGTCATCTCAAAACCACCCTGTCATTTCTCCTCTCCTCACGGCCACAGCGAAGCCTGGAGAATATTCATCAAGAGGCAGACACAGAAGCAGCTTTTTATGGTTAAACTCAGGTCATTAATCTCTATTGAGACTTTTCATAATCTTCCTCAGCTTCATGTTTGTTTAACTCTTGGGTAGTCACTCTGTGGAGCTCTGGGTAATCACAGATTAACTGCTTTTTAATATTAATAGCATTTCATTAATGTGCCAGGCTCTCTCCCCTCCAGAGTCCAGGCAATAGCTATTAGCACTGAGCCTGCAGCTCCCTGTGGTGAAAAGGACTTTCTTCTTTGGGGCCAAAATTCCACAGCATGAGTCCAGACCTTGTGTTCTGCGGCTGCTTTGTAGCAGAAGGATTTTAGAACAGGAGCAATTCCTAGTGCAGGGAGCTTCCTCCTGCAGATGGCTCAGAGAAGCTGCTCTGGAGTCACCCCAAACTGCAGCATACTCAAGGGCATGTAGCGGCACCACTCCGATGCCCTCATCCTTCTAGGAGAGATCTTTGCTTACATAGCCCCAACACCAAGGCCCCACAAAGCAGGGTGGGGCGGGACATGTGGCCACAAAAAACCTCCCAGATTAAACATGAAACCTGTCCAGAAGTGAGGTGAGGGCTGCAAGCCAGCCTTTACCAGGGTGGTGTGATCACAGTGTGAAAGCAAGAGCCTCAGCCCCTCCACCCTGGCAGGACTTCTAGGTGCCAGAGGTGCAGACGTTGCTGTGCCACTCTTGTAGGACCATATGAGGTGAAAGGAGCTGACACTATGCATCTTCATCCGTGCGGTGCATGGGGATGGCCACTGGTGAGTCCCAGAGCCTGAGTCACATCTTAGTGTGCACAAATCATCACGGGCTGAGAACGGGCTAAGTGTGAAGCCACATTGCTTCTCATTTAGCCTCTAGCCAGGACACAGAGCACACATTAGAGAGGCACTAAAGAGCTAGTTTGACGTCTCCAACACCTTCCTCATCCACCTGTATTCCTTCTCTCATGCCTCTTAATTTTCTTCAATATCTTGGTCTTGTTTAAAAGCCTTCACAGGAAACATGAACACACTTCTCACCAAGTTATTCACAACTAAAGAAACTTCCCACCCATGCCACCAGCACGTTAACCCTCTGCTTTATAAATATCAGTGGACTCTGTTTCGCATGAGCCTGAAGCTCTGTGTATTCCCACCACCCAGCCCATGAGCAGTTGGGATGAGCCCTTGACATTCCCCACTATCACCCTCTGCTCCACGTCCAACCTTGCCCTTGGATGCCAAGCTGCCCTGTCCCAGGTGCCACACAGAGCACGAGCTGCACCAGCAGCCAGATCATCTCTTGGCCAGAAGGAGTCTCAGTCCCCTCTTTGCTGACAATGAGCTGGGACCAACATGTCTAGAGCTTGCTGAGCAGAAGCCCCTCACTCTTCCATAAGCCCACCATCCTGCTCCCTGGGTGGAGAAGGAGACCCCCCACTATCTGGAGTGCAGGGGCAGCTTGAGGTGGGACTTCAGTCCCAGGGCTTTGTCCACCACCTCCGGGGGCTGCAGGATGTGCCACTGGGCGAGGGGCCGGCGTGGGTTGGACAGCATGTCAGACCAGTGCCGCAGCTGGTTGCCTGTGGCTCGGCAGCCCAGGAAGAGTTTGCCGATGGGCTCATTCTTGGTCACTTTGTCATGATCCCAGACGGAGATGACTACGTCCACATTCTAGGGGGGACACAAGAAAGAGGGTCAGTGGGAAGAGGTCTGCTGCAGTGAGGACCTGCTCAGGGAACTTCACGGAAACCCACCTGGATCTGACTGAAAGGCACCTCAAAAACAAACACCTCGTTGAAGTAAGGGCTTAAGGTGTTTTTCTTCACACTTGTCCTTTTTTTCTTCCATTTCTTCCTGTTCAGTATGAGATGCACCTTGACAAAAGGATCTGAAGAGAGAGAGGGCACATCTTGCACAAGTGACAGTTTTTGACTGAAGAACTCAGCCACAAAACAGCTTTCCTGAGCCATTCCCAAGGAGACCATGGCATCCCACTTGTCACTCCTTATGGTGAGACAGCCATCTCAGAGCTCACTTCCTCCTGCCAAGCTCCCTGTACAATCCAGCCATGACATCTCCTCCTGGAAGATACCTCCAGTATGGCCCAAAGCTGGAGTATCTGTGCTGTGAGAGGCTGCGAGTCAGCCAAGGGGTGACATATGGTGGTTGCAGCAGGAAGCAGGTCTTAACACCAAGAGTTTTCAAGGCTTTGCAGCTCTTGGTGCCACCACTGAGGCCTGGGCAGTAGTAGGAAGCGCAAGCAGCCCGCACTGACCTGAGAGTCCCTCCGAGTCCATCCGCTTCAGCTGCTTGGCTTCCAGGATGAGCACCGTCAGCTTGCCAGTGCTGGGGACATAGCGCATCGAGAAGCAGATCTCACCCAGATGCTCTTCCTGATAGAGAGATGCCACTAATTAGTACCAGGCAGAGGAGCCAGCTCACCTGAGGCTGGAGCACCAGGCTGGCCCCAGGTTTCCTGAATCGCCCCCACTCTCATGCTTGCCCCTAAGGGCTTGCTTCTTGGGGCAGTGGCAAGCCAAACAACAGAATATCCCTCCCAGCAGTTTCCCACCCACCAGGACCAACCTCCACTTTACTGGCCACCGCCAGGTCACTCCACTGCTCGATGACATGCTGCAGGTTGACACTGGCCAGGGGCAGCTGAACCTCACCAAAGATGTCATGCTTGGAAAAGTGGTTGAAGTCATAGATCTGCATCACCAGCGTGGATTTAGACACCTCAGCCTGGGGTACCTGCAGGAGAGGATCCAAAAGCCTGGACTCACTCCTCAGTGGCAGCCCTGCCCCATGAGGGTATTCCTCTCTCACATTTCCCAGTCCTGATTGCACAAGCAACTCCCAGTCTGGAGAGTTTTGTTCCCAGGGAGCAGTGTCTATGCAACACTCTTGATGGGATCCAAAAAACATCATTGGCTTTGGTTTGCACCTGGAAAGTGAAGGTCTCGTTGAAGATGGGGTTAAGGGTCTTGCGGTAAACCTTGGTCTCATATCTCTTCTTCATATCGGATGTTAGGTAGACAATCACATATGGGTCAGATGTGCCTCCACTGCCCATGGCCTTCAGCTCAACTGCCTGCTTCACGCCAACTTTCAGCTGGAGAGGAGTGAGACACAAGGTCACCAGGTGGAGAAGGATAGGATCAGACAGATGGGGCTCAGTGGGAAGTGAGTGCAACAGTGAGGAACACCTTGACACCATGCAGGCATGAGAGCTAGTGGGCTGCAGGCAGCTGGGAGAGGGCACGTCCACCTCAGTGGGCAGCAAAGGGTGACCATGCAAGAGCATGGCTTTTTCCCTGCTGTGCCATGGCCATGAGCATCCCCACCTCCTGCATGCGGAAGTTGTACTCCAGGGAGTACTGCAGCTTTCCTCGCCGCTTCTGCTCTACTTCCCGCTCCAGGTCCTCCATCTCAGGCTGGACCTGTGGCAGAGAGCAACACTCAGCCATGTCCCTGCCATGCTGTGCTCCCACCATCCCTGGGGCTAGGCAGTGCAGCAGCAAACCCCTCAGAGGGGAGGAAAGTGGGATTGAGGGGAAGGGAGGACGCACAAGGTTGATCGTGGTGGAGTTGCTGACGGCGCACAAGCCGATTCTCTCCTTCTTCTTGGGCCTCCTCTTGGTACAACAGCACTTGACAATGCAGATGAGGAAGAGAAGGAGGAGAATGGCCCCTGCCACAGCCACGGTGATAAGCGCCCATTTGGGTACTGGTGCAATGTTCAGGGAGCGGAGTTGGATAGAAGAGTTAAAACCAAGCAAAACATATAGAGTACATTTAAACCTCTTCCTGGTGCTTCAGCGTTAAGGAGTTGTACTTTCAAAATTGCCCCTAGAATCCTGGACAGGCCCCATGCAGGGAGACTGAGGCTGAAAACCATTCCCCAAATGGGTAGCAAAGATACCCTCTGCTCCTGAAGTAGTGTGGTACTACTCTGCAGTAATCCCACCCTGATGGAGCCCACCAGAAAATGGAATTGAAGGGAAAGTGAAGTGAATACACAGCCTCAGAGTCCAGCAGCCCCACCAGGTAGTGCTGCCTGGGAGAGGAGGGCAAAAGACACCATACTTACACGTGATCCAGCTAAGCCAGCTGTCCAGGGAGCCTGGCCAAGCTGTGGTGGTGATGCTGGTGTGTGGGGAGGCTGTAGTCCTGCCTTTCCTGGCTGCCACTGCCATGGCTAATCTGGGGTGACCTGGGAACACAGGCAAAATTAACAGGGTGGGGATTTCCTCTCCGGTAGCACGTGTGCTGCCTGTAGCCCAGGGCTCTAATGAGAGCAAACACAATTAAAATATAGAGCTCAGGGTAAGCGATTACAGCCTGGCCACATTGACAATGAGATGTGAAATGGAGTGGGAAGGAGCTGCTGGCAGGGAGGGCTCTGCACCAGCCAGCCCCTCCCATACAGCCTTCTCCTTCATATCCTTGCAAGTCTGCCTGCTGAAAGTGGAGAGGTTGTGGGGTCCAGGAAGTTTTGAGAAGAGGAATCACTTGGCTGTAGGGGATAAAAACCAAGAGCTATTTTGTGCTGGGTCCTCCCCGGCCAGGCAGAGTGAGCTGAAGGGTTTGCTCAGCTCCAGGAAAGCCCCATCATCAGCTAACACCCCTTTTTGGCCATTTTCCCTCCTGTCGCAGGCCTGAGGAGCGGTAAGGTTGGTTCCTGGGCTTGCAACAGGGCCTGGTGCCCTCCTTGCCGGTGGCAGTGCTGCCACCAGGCTGGGGCCACACCGGCTCAGAATCTTTGCGTGAGCTTGGCCTGTGCACGTGGGCAACGCTGACACAGCCTGAGGGAAGGCTTCACATTGAAAGCAGGATGGTTTTACAGCATTACTTTCCCCACGGCAAAGCTCTGATTCTAGCATGAACACTTCCTCATAGTCAAATTCCTTTCGCGTCAGCAGGACAGGTGTGCCCGGAGCCGTGCCGCGCAGTGAGTGGGTCTGCAGCCACCACGGCACAGGTGGCACCCAGCCCCGGTGCCCGGGCTGGCAGGTATGTGCCTGTGGCTGCCAGCCTCCTGCCCTGCGTTCCAGCGGGTGCCTGCTCAAGCAGCCAACTCCACCTCGCTCTGCCTGCACCCTGCCCACGCTCTGCCCGTCCCAAGGTACTCCTTGCATGGGGATCTTCCTGGGGAGGAGGAAACCACGTCTGCACTTCCCTTTGCTGAGCCCGCAAAGCCAGCAAGCAGCCTTTCTTTTTCCAGCACACAATTAGGAGTGCCAGTACATTTTGCCTGACACAGGCTGTTTCACATTAGTCTAACATTGAACGTGGTTTAAAAAAACCTTTATCCCAACCCCAAAGAATGAACCGAACCACCACCTTGGGAACGATGGGGACAGCCCTGCTGCGGTCTGGCACAGGAGACGTAGTCTCAGTGGGCAGTCTGCTGGGACCATCGAGCATCCATGTTCCTGAAAAAGGGGCTGGGGGAACCCTGACTCTTGCTCCCACGCTGTGCTGACTGGGTTGCCAAATCCAGACTTACCCACAAGTATCCTTCCCAGCGTCAGCGTCCCCTCCCTGCTGCGCAGGCTGCAGTCAAGCCACCACGTGTGGCAGGGGCATGCTGTGGGCTGAGATGGGAGCCCACCGGGCACGCAGCTGAGGGTGCAGAAGGGATGGTGGCTGCACTGTACAGCTGAAACTGGAAAGTCTGCTTTGCCAGCTCAGGAGCCGGGTGGCCCCAGCAGCTCTGCCGGCCCCACCTCGCCGCTGACCCAAGCAGTGTTCATGCAGGCGAAAAGCCAGCGGGGAACTCCCTGCCGGACCAGGAAGCAAAACCTGCCCTCCTGCCTGCAAGAGGCTGGAGGGCATTGCTGCCCAGCTCCATGCACTGGGAAATTCGCTTCTCCAAGTTATCCCTGCAGCGATGCTGGGCTGGACTGTGTGGCTGCAAGCACTTAGCACAAAGGAATGGACACTTTCAAGGGGATGGGTGCATGACTGCATCCATCCCTGGTGAGCTCTGCACTTGAGAAGCCCAGCTCCTTGGCCCACAGGGCATGCACTGTGTGAGGGCTGGCAAAACGTGTGTGTGGATGAACAGGAATGCTCTGCTGCAACACGGCAGGGAGGACAGACAGGACAAGGGGATACTGCTTGGGTGGTTTCATCCTCCAGCACCAACAGAAGCACCAGGCACACAGCCAGAAGCAATTTCACAGGCTTCCACTGCATTAAATGTATGTTTGTAAACTTCTTCCCTTGTTGCCAATTCAGCAAAGTCTGCCCAAAACCTGCCTTATCGCCACGTAAATTTGGGGTGGTGTCAGCAGCAGGGAGCAATACCGTGAAACTGCCAGTGTCTAGTGGCTGATGTAGTGATGGGAGGAGATGCCCAGAAACCAGACCTGTCCCAGCTCTGTCCCACCACCCTAACTCACCAGTCCTTCCAGATTTTCACATGGCCACAAAGGCGTTCCACAGCAGGTGCCTAGCCACAGGAGAAGGGCTAGGGCTATCCCTCAGCCACCCAAAAAATAGCCACACTCACAAGGGCCTTGCACTCCTGCTGCTCAGAAAAGCACCATCTCCAAGAGCAGGAGATGCAGGAATGGTGCTGCAGGAATGATGCTGCAGCAAACCTCTGGGGGAACTTTTTGCTCTAAATTGGAAATCCCAAGGGATGCACAAGAGAAATGCATTATGAGGATGGGGGAATAGGGAATATTAAAATCCTCCAGGGAAAGGGGGTCTGCATATGCACACTAAGAGCTGAGTACATAAGTAGCCTTTTCAACAGGTTGTTTGCTTGAGACAGCTAAAAGAGAAGAGATTCAGATCTTAGGAAGAAATTCTTTACTCAGAGGGTAATGAGGCACTGGAACACGTTGCCCAAAGAAGTTGTGGCCTCATCCCTGGAAGAGTTGAAGGCCAGGATGGATAGGGCTCTGAGCAAGCTGATCTGGTGCGTGGCATCCCTGCCCATGGTGGAAGGGGTTGGAACTAAACTATCTTTAGGACCCTTCCAACCAAAATCATTCTGTGATTCTATGATCTCAGTGAGACCAAGCTGCACAGGACCCTGGTGGCTTCCCACATTTTGGGAGGAGATTTGGTGATCCTGGTGATAGCCTGGCGTCATGTAGGGGGACAAGCGCTCAGCCTTAGTGCAGGTGAGTTTGGTCTCATTGGCAAGAGTCAGGCTGGGCAGGCTGCTGCAATGGAACTTGTTCCAGCAGCAGGGCAAAGGAAAAGCTGTATGATGGTCCTGTGTCGGCCCCCCTCTCGTCATCCTCTCCCCGCCACATCCCTGACAGCCACACTCTTGGACAGAAAAGGGGTGTTGAACTGTCTTGGCACCATGAGCCCCACAGAGCTGAGTGCCACACAGCCTACCCAGAAAAGTAAAATCCTAGCCCCAAAATCAACCCTGCCCAGGACAGCATGTGAGACAGGGCTTTCAGAAAATTAGGGAAAAGAGACCCAAAACCATTACAGTAGAATTACAAACGCGCTGCCCCCAGCCACACTCTGCACCTGCCTTTGCTCCCCGCATGCCTGCATACGCCGCGAGTCACTCTCGACCAGGTACCCCTATTTTTTTCGGTCAAAAATACAACTATTCAGGGGCTGGGAAATGAGAGGACTGGAGGCACGCTATAAATACTCCAGCTGCAGAAATAAGACATCACGGCTTGTGGACAGCGATCAGCCACTAAGCACAAGCACCGAGAGGGCTCGGAAGCAGGAACAACGCCGAGTCCCCTCCGCAGGGTGACCGCGGCTGCGTCCGCAGCCAGGCCCAGGTGACCGTGATCCTGTGCAATGCCAGCTGGGAAATGCAGTCTGGCCCGGGCACGACGCCAACCAGCTGGCTGCCTACAAATCCCGGCTCCCGCCTGCTTCCTGCAGGGCGGACAGGGGGAAATATAAACAGCAGCGCCTTGGGCAGGGTGGGGATGCTGCCGCCGGACGGGCTGTGCCGGGGAGCCGAGGCGGCGCTGGCGGTGAGTGTGGGCTTTTCTCTCTAGCAGAACCCTGCCTGTGTGCAGGGGGTAACATCTGCTCCCTGCTAGGCAGCCGTAGGAAGAGCTGCGGGGACCAGCAGCACCCGCCTGGAATGGTTTCCTGCGGTTTCGCAGCGAGGCGTGTGCCTGTGCAGATCCGTGTGTCTGATGCGAACAGCGCTGCGGGCTGTCGGGGCAGGGAGATGGAAAGGAGAAGCCGAGCTTGGTCTGTTGGAAGAGCGAAGCAGAAATTAGAGGTGGATTCTCCCACCAGGAAGGGCTGCTCAGCTCCGTTGCGTCCTTGCATTTAATTTTGACTTTCAGAGAATACTTGGCTGGGATTATGTCAGAGGAAAGCTTCTGCCGGCGCAGCTGGGCTGGTGTTTGCCACCCTCTCTGGGAGGAGACCCCTTCCCAGCATGGGGTGGAGGAAGCAGAGGGATGCTCAGCACCTGCTGGCTTTCCAGGCAGCCCTGGCTGGGGCGGTAGCCCTGCTGCAGGACTTTCTAGTCCTCGGGCAGTCGGGGAGTGCACTGAGCAAGCACTGAGCCCCCCCTGGCAAGGCTGTGGCTCTCACAGCTGGCATCAGCCAAGTGTGTTGCCTACTGGCCCAGACAACATTTTGCCGTCCCTGAACAATAAACATTAATTAATAAAACTGGGGCAAAAGACAGGTCTCTGTGGAGACCCTGACTTGTCCTTTACACTGCATGTTGGCTTTGCTCTTTGCTTGCCCAGCCCCCATTACAGTAATCAGGTAGGGCCTGTCTGGCTCACAGGGCTACGGAGGGGCAGACCAACCCCATCACAGGGGTCTCAGCTTTTATCCAAGCCCTCACCACACACTTCTACTTTCTCTGGCAGATGAGCTGCAGATGCAGTGAACTCCTTCATTTGTAGATACAAATTCACCATTCAAGCAAAACTGGCAAAAAAGGCAACAAGGATGTGGACTAGAAACCTACCTATAAGATCTAACCTACTTTGGCTTTTAAAAACAGTTTAAAAAAAAATTTTGCTTGGAAAAGAGCTCTACAACAGCTTTCAGCAGTTCCACACAGAGTTTTTCTCTTTGAGAAAAACGAAAGTAAAAATAAAGCAGTGATCTGCATTTGAAAAGCCACTTTTCCATCACATTTAGTTGGAACTACTAGAACAGTTTTTCTCGGCACAAAGCTGCTGTCAGCAGAAACAGGTTCATTTGGGCTGCTGTACTTGGTGTGTAGGATGTTTCCTGTCTCCTTTCCACTCTTCTCCCTCTCAAGAATGACTACAGATTGGCTATATCTGTCCATTTTATTTTATATTTTCTCTTAAAGGCTGAGAGTTGAAGATGGCAGAGCTGGAAAGCACAGTCATAAACACCAATGTAAAACAGGTAAAAGGCTGTCCATTACAAAACACACATCCTGTATTTCCAAACCAAGTTTTGAAATGCCACCACAGAAGAGAACACACCACAGCCCAGAACTGTCGTGGCCTGGATTGCTCGTGCCTGGGTTTCAGCAGAAGTGGCTGTCCCACGGCTGCTGGGCACCTGGTTCCAGTGAAGTCCATGTGATTTCCAGTTGCTTGGACTGGGCACATACATTTGCTCACACTTAAATTTTGGAGCAGCCAGAGAGAAAGCAGCAGCTTCTCCACATACACAGAGACTTCATTCAACTGTCCAGAACAGACAAAACCAAAGGGTAATACCAGCAGTATGTGCAGAGAAACCCAGCACAAACAGATGATTGTGGCTCTGCTGTCCCCACAAAGAACAAAATTATGGAGCAATCCCCTCTGTGTGAGCTGTCCTTGGAGCATGTGGTACTTATCAGACAGGTTAGAGTTTCACAACTGCCAGCTCCTTCCTTGGTGGCCTGAAAATGAAGACTGGGTGTGGTATCTCTGGTATCAGAACTGTGACACAGGGTTGATACCTCCAGCACCCAACCCTACCACTCTGGTTGGTGCCCCCTGCTCACCCCACCTCTGTGAGCTCCTTCTCTGCTGTCCCCTGACTCCTCTTTTCTCCCTGTCCTGCAGAAAGACCCCAGCACGGCACTGGTCATTGCTGTGACCACCAGAGCCATCTTCAACCTGGAGGAGGAGCACAAGCTCTACCTGGAAAAGGGCAAGGAGGCGTACACAAGGCACCAGCAGGCCAACCAAGACAAGCCCTTGCCACCAGGCACAGCCTTTGCCTTCATCCAGGTGAGCCCCACACCTGTCTAGGGGCACATGCAGACATTGGCAGGATGGGGTGAAAGCTCAGCTTTCTCAGCTTTAAGTCTCAACTCCCATCACGGGGTGTAGTTACGCCTGTGCTTATCTCCTGGCCTCATTGCAGGGCATGGACACCTGTGCTCCTGACCAGTCCATCTCCCCCTGGCTTTTCCAGGATGGTTGCTCTGTCTGGCTCTCCATAACATGCCAGCCCTGCCATAGCTGACAGATGCAGCACAAACCACTCACCTTAACTGCAAAAGAACCCCTGCAAAGGTACCACAGTCATGCCTCTTTAAAAGAGTCCCATCTCCTCCCAGGCAGTGCAGTATGTTAACAAGAAGATCCTGGAGAGCAACCCAGCAGAGAGGGACCTCTTTGACATCCTGGTGCTCTCCAACAACAGCCCAGAGAGCGGCGTGCGCATCATCAACAGCGCCAAGCACTACGGTAAGGGGGACCCATCCCTGGCAGTGCCTGACACCCTTGGGAGGCTGCAGAGCAGATCAGGCACCACAGTGCATCATCAGTGGCAAATGGAGAGCCAGGGGATACAAGGGGAAGTGGGGAAGGGGTTCTCTTTGAGCCCAGCTCCCCTCAGCCATATCTTTCACACCAGGAAGTCTGGCAGCATTTTGCATGGCCCGGGCATGTTCAGGCAGGTACTGAAAATAAAAAAAAGTTGTTTAAAAAAGCCACCCTAAATCCCAGAGTCAGGAGGAATGCTCATTTAAGGGAGGGATGGAGGGAATATTTTCCTGCACTCTGCAGTTTTATAGGAGCAACAACAGGTCAAGAAGATGCAGCAAGAACACAGGCATTGGGAAATCCATTGCCCTGTGCTCTTACAGCAAAGCACACCGAGACATGGTGGGGGAGTGAGGGGCTGTCAGGAGGATGTTGCTTCATAAGACTTCACTCACATCCCTTGTCCTGAAGGCCTGGAGATCTCCAAGTTCTGCTTCGTCAGTGATGAGGACTCCACACAGTACCTGAAGTCCCACGGCGTCAAGCTGTTCCTCTCAGCTGACAGGACAGATGTCTGCAATGCCCTCCAGAGAGGTATGTTCTCCCCTCCATCCCACGTCCCCAAACCCACCACACTTTTTCCAAGCAGCTCAGTACCAAGAGACAACACCAGAGCCTGTGATTTCACAGGGACGAGGGGTGAATGGCACATTGATTACCAGTACAGTCCTGAACAGTTCAGTCTCCTTTTCTGTCCTTACCAGTAGCATGCAAACACACCAAGTTTGCTGAGATGCCCTCACAAGTCACTGAGTGCATTATGCATCATTCTGAAAACAGCTCTGCCATGGGCTGGTCATTCCCTGCCCGACATTTAAGCCTTTCTAACCAAAAATGAAATTCCATTCATCAGAGTTTATCAGTGTTCATCAGAGTTTATCAGTGATTCCCAGGACTTTATGAGGATGCCACAGAAATTTGCTGTCTTGGTACATGCAGAGTTACTGTGTGCTCAGTGATAGATGTAAGCACATGCCTGACCTCAATCAGAGGCAGTGCAGTCTCCCCAACTCCTCTAATGAGATTAATCACCTTCTTATTAATTCACTTGGGTATGAGCACATCAGCTGGCCACTGTCCTTCAAGGTCAGGAGCAAGCCATCTGCAACCTGGACTTTCCTTCACTACACAGCACATTCCTGGAACCTCGTTGAGAGACTCATTGCCCTGACAAGTGTCTCCCATCTGGGAGCCTGGGTCCACATATGAGGGTGGGCAGGGAGCAGCTTGTAGGAAGAGACTGTAATTAAGCCAATTACCACAATCAATGGAGATGCCAGCCTGTATTATTCACACCACGGGGTGCTAAATCTGGGCATTAAAGATTGAAGCTTGGCAGGGTGAGCAAGCACCAGGAGGAGTGCTGCTAATGCCTTGACAACCACCCACCATCTCTTACCACACTTCAGTGTCTCCCCAGACCTCGGTTTCTGATCAGCAGCACTTTCTTGGGGGATAATACAGCCATGGAAAAGCTGGGCTGACTCCCCTAGAAAGCTCCCTGACTTGGGGCCCCTGGCATGATGATGTGGGACAGGGCTGCAGCAGATGAGTGGGGAGCAGCTGGCCGTGCATGAGCTGCCCCAGGCAGGGGTGGCCCTCCTGACCCCACCTTGCTCTGCCTCACAGGGGTCTCAGCAGCGCTCGTCTTCCAACAAGAGGTGCAGGCCCCCAGCACTCCACTCCGCGTGGTGTTTGACGGGGATGCTGTGCTCTTCTCCAGCGAGACAGACCAGATCTTCCAGGAGCAGGGCCTGGAGGGGGCAGTGCAGTACGAGCGGGCGATGGAGGCCGTCCCTATAGGAGAGGTGAGCATGCCACCTCGCTTCCATGGGCACCCACAGACTCTGCCGTCTCTCCTGCTAGGGCTTTGGCATGAACAGTCACAAAAGCAGAAATCCTTACAGAGTCCCTGTGCATCCACTACTCAGTCCCTGGTGTGGGCCTGATCTGGAGTCTCACTGGAAATGGATCTGTTATCTCCTATAAATAAGCCGTAAATACCTAGGATTGTGGCTAATCCCAGCACCACCTTTTGTAGCTGTGACGTCTTGCTGTCCAAGTCCCTGCAGGACTCAGACCAAGAGGCACTGCTTGCTGGGATGTATCTTGCTGGTCTCTTTGGGATTAGGATGAGCACCACAAGGCTCACCTTCCTCCCAGGGACCACAGTACAGAGCCCCAGTCCCAGCATTTTCTGGTCCTGGAGCCTACAGGCATTGTGTGCTCTGCAGAGCCCTGAGAAAGCCTGGGAGAGGAACAAGTGGCTTGTACAGGCAGAGTAGGTGTTTGCTATTTCCCACACACTCCCAACTGTCTTGCTGTCCTCCCAGGGTCCCCTGAAGGCTTTTGCCATGCACCTCGGGAAGATGCGCAAGAAGTTTGGCCAGGAGAAATCCCCCATCCGCACCTACCTGGTGACAGCCCGCAGCGGCCGGGACATGGGCATCCGAGCCATCAAGACGCTCCGGGAATGGGGTCTGCCCATCGACGAGGCTTTCTTCATGGATGGGGCTCCCAAAGGCCCCATCCTCGCCCAGATCCAGCCTCACATTTTCTTTGATGATGGGCTTCATAACATCCAAGGGGCCCAAAATGTGGGGGTACCCTCTGCCTGGGTCCCTTCCTGCTGCTGATGGGCTGCAGGCCAGCAGTCCTCCCTCCCAGCTACACAGGGGACTGGGTCAGTTGGAGGCAAAACTTCTGGTGGAGAAGGAAAGATCTCCTAACATGCAGCAAGCAAATCTCAGGGAAAGGGGACGAGAGCATGGACTCCCATGCAAAGCTTGATGCATATTTCTGCTCCTAATAAGGGGTTCTCTACATCTTAGGATAAAGCCAAAAGACACAACTGCTCCAGGATGGGAGGACACCTTTGCTGTGACACTGAGGACTACACCTACCTGCCCTGTAGGACCTGGGAACTTTTCTCAAAGAAATTAGTGAAGCTAATGCCACACACACAAGCTGAAAGAAGCAAGAAAAAAATGCTAGTTTTGGCTGTGCTCAGACAGTCTCCAAGATTGAGCAACACAGGAAGGACATCAGCCTGTTGAGCTGAGTCCAGAGGAGGCAGACCAAGATGATTAAAGGGATAGAGCACCTCTCCTGTGAGGAAAGGCTGAGAGAATTGAGGTTGTTCAGCCTGGAAAAGAGAAGGCTTCAGGGTAACCTAATTGTGGCCTTCCAGGACCTGAAGGGAATCTACAGGAAAGATGGAAAGCAACTATTTACAAGAGCATGTAGTGACAGGACAAGGGAGAATGGCTTTAAATTGAACAAAGGCAGGTTTAGATCAGATATTAGGAAGAAATTCTTTACTGCGAGGATGATGAGGCACTGAAATAGGTTGCCAAGGGAAGTTGTGGATGCCCCATCCCTAGGAGTGTCAAAGATCAGGTTGAATGGCGCTCTGAGTAACCTGGTCTAGAGAAAGGTGTCCGTGCTCACACCAGGGTGGCTGATACTGGATGATCTTTAAGGTCTCTTCCAACCCAAACCATTCTATGATTCTATGATTTATTCCCAGGATCTCTGCCTAAAGGGAGACCTCAAGACCCTGCCTCACCAAACACACTCATCCTGGTTTCCTGAGGAGACTGATGTGCTAGTGAGTGCTTCAGGCAGCTCCAGCTGAACTCAGAAGAGGGAGAAAGACTTAAAAACTGTAAAGGACCTACAAACCTTTTAGAAATGGGTGCGTGGGTTGAAGAAAGAAAGCCCAAGATCTTCCTCCTCATAAAAGAGATTATAGCACAAGAGAGCTTTCCTGAGACATGCATACTGCTCAGAGTGCTTTTAGGAGACAGACCTGTGGGACACTCACGTCCTGGAGCTGCATGACAGGGACAAGGCTACAACCCAGCACTGAGGTCCCACCAGGAGAGGGCACTGGAGATAGGCTGCCTGCAGCACAAGCCGTGGAGGGGCCCGGGCTGCAGACCAGCACTACGGGGGCTGGGGCAGGACTGGGAGCTGTGCCCAGACTTAAATGGATCTCCAGAGCTGTGGGTGGAGGGCATGGGTGGGGGTCTCAGGAGCAACTGCTCCTTGCACATGGGGTACGTGGGTGTGCTCAGCTACATGCCTGACATCATACCACACCCCGAACAGGGATGCCTCTCCTCTGGCAGTTTGGATTCAATTCTTAATTTTCCTGGGGAACAAGGAACCTGCAAGGTTCACCTGCAAGTTTCTTTCCCCAGGGCTGGATGTGAGTTGACACTAGAGACCACTGTGCTTCCTGGGGACATGGCACCTCAAATCCCTGCCAGCTGTCCAGAAAAAAACCCACAAACTGGCTGCTCAGGTGGCAGAGGCATTATGGATGAGGAGATAAAGATGATGCTGGCTTCGTTTTTTTTAATCTCAGTGTAATCAGAAAATAATTATTTTTAAAGGCTTCACAAGTATTGGTCTAACCAAAGCTTTTTTCCTCCCAATAAATAAATAAACAAGTATCCCAGTGGGAGTGCTTGTTCCTCATGCCTGTATCTAGCAGTGTGGGAGGAAGGGTGGGATAGCTCAGTGCTCCTTTACATACATCCATTTATTTATCAGGTGTTTGGCATGTTCATCAAAATGGCTTAAATACACAAGAAACCTTCAGTGGGCTTTGGATTGGGCCCCTGAATGTCATCTTGTATCTGTCTCCAAGCTCACTCCTGGCTGCCTTGGGCATGGGACTCTGCACTTCTTGCCTTAGCAAGGGCAGCTGCTGGCCCTGACATGCCACTGGCAGAGGTCCTGTCCCTGCTTTCGTGACCACCATGTAGGTCCAAACTCGGGGCTGCTAGGGCAGGGCAGGGATGCCAATGTGCACAGATTTGATAGGAAACCGCCTCCAAAGAAGCAAAGCCTGGCAGGGTCTTGGAACCAGCTGTCTGGCCCCTGGCCCTTTAGCTCAGTGCAGATGCTGAAATTAGATGTTTTGAGGTAGCAACATCAACATCAGCCACTCATCATTCGCTAATAATGCTAAGCAGCCGTCAGCTGAGCAAACATTAATTACAGGATGCTCCAAACATGCTCAGTAAGCAGGTGCAGATATTCGTCCCACTTTTGTGCAGGTCAGATACCACCGGGCTCAGTGTGGTGATCCAAGCCCCCACCTCCACCCCTGGCTACCACACACAGCTAGCTGCTTCCCTGGCAACTGCTGCTGGGGACACGGACCCAGTGCTGGAGGTGACGGTGGTCCTGGGCATCTTCCACCACCTCGACCCATTGCATTTGCTGATGCTTGGATGAGGCCAGCAGGAGCTTGGTCGCTGCCTTGGGCAAGAGGAAATTTGCCGAGTCAAGGGTGGTGGGGACAGGCCCACGTGAGCCACTGCAGTGCGTGGGATGCGAAGGCAGGGGGAAAGCACCACATGCCTTCTTCCAGCACTGTCAGCACAGTGGGGGATGACAGGGCAAAACGTGCCCAAAATAAGAAAAAAAGGAAGGAAACTCGGGGCTTGGGAGGTTGCATCATATAGGGCCAAGTACAGCTGCTTCAGGCCATAGTTCAACCTTGTAGCATCAAAACTCCACTTATTGCCCTGCTCCAACAATGTGCCGTCGAAAACACCCTCTGCCAAGGACTGCTGCAGCTTCATGCCCTGCTGCAAGGACAAACTTGCTGTTTCTGTCTTAGAGGCAGCTGTAATAATTTCGTTTATGCTTGGGATGCTCCTCAGGTTTTGGCTTCTGAGGCATCTTAAGCTCCCTCCTTCAAGGGATTGCTGATGCCCCAGGGTCTTGTGCCGCTGCTGCACCCTGAAGAGGGTTTAGCTGCTGGGGCTGGTCATGGCATGCTTCTCTTGATACCCATTTCAGGTTTTGCTGGCCAGGCAAGGCAGGAGCAGACCACACTGCCGTGTCACCACCACACATAGGCTCCCTTTGAACCCTGCTGGGTTTCATACCTTTCCACTCCAGGAAGAGAAGTGCCAAGGGGACTCTGAGGAACTGCACTTGATTCTGACCATCGCTTTCCAACAACCCCCCATGACCCCAGCCAAAGCTGCCTGGTGTCTGGATTCCCCTCTGAGACACCCTCCTGGTCCAGAAAAGGAAGTGGGCCCCTACTCTTCTCAGCCACAGGCAGGCCAGCTGCCTCCTCTGCAGGGCCCAGTTCTGCCAGCGATGCCAAACAAGTGGCCCTTGTTTCAGGGTGGGGCGCGTGACCCCGGGGATCAGAGGCTGCAGCTGGTCGGCCCCGAGGAGTTGTGGTAGAACTTTGCCCAGGACCGGTGGCCTTAATCCCTCCCTCACTGCACCGGTCAATTCAGAGTTGCAATGCTAAAAACAAAACAACTCAGTGCTAAGCAAGAGAAAGGGTTATATGAAATGGTGGTACTGCAGGGAGGGGAGATTGGTGATATTTGTCTGCTAATAGAGATCTGCAGTGGCAGTGTCCGAGCTGTTCAGCTTCATTGACTCCTGGCTGCAGAGAGAGAGGATGCTGGAGGCTGCACACCTGGGTGCAGCTGCAGTGTCTGCCAAGGATGCTCCCACACCTCCCTAACCTACAAGCACCTTTGGTCATGAGCACTGAGCAAGGCATCTTTACGTTTTTGACCATAACCCTGACCCTAAGTCACCCTGGTGGCAGTGTACCTTGAGAAACACTCAGGAGTTCTCAGCCAGAGAGGCCGAGATGCCATGTCCCATGCTGCAAAAAATTATTAACCGGCTGTTGTGCATGTAGAAGGTCAGAGAGAGGGTGTGCAAAGCCACAGACTGTGTTTGCCAATGTGCTTAAAACTGGTTTCAAGATCTTAACCCCAGGCAGTCACACTTAAAATAGTGGCTGTGGTGGCAAGTAAAGATGGAGCTTAGCAGAAAGGTGACAATAAATTAGAATTCAGAGCCTTTGTGGAAATATTGACACAGCAGAAACTGCCCCAGGAGGTCCAGACTGACTCACCAAATCACCAGTGAGAGCTGGTTGCTCCCACTGCAAGAAAACACATTGCAACTTTTAAGCTGATCCTTGGGTTGCAATGGGGTGTTGACCCTCATCTTTCTGAGCCCACACTTCTCTCAGGATCAGAAATGTCAATTACTTCAGTGTTTTATTACGTGGAAGAGACATGATTGTAAATACGATGGTTGTCTTAGGGCAGCTTCTGCTGGAAACTAAAGGAAATAATTAAATGACATCTATTGCTGGCAAAGGAAATGAAATGTATGTTTGGATGTGGCTGGAGGCACTTCTCTGCATCACGATGGAAACCCTACCAGCATGCCAATACCCCCCATCCCAAGCCAGGCTTACATGGGGGACAGAAGCAGGAATTGCTCAAGGTGGTGACAAGGTGAGTTGGGTCCCTGTGTTCCCTATCACGTCCTGGCGTGGGTGGGGATGAATCAATACCGTCATTGTCACTTATCACCCCATCCTGTCAGCCACGGGTCACGCTGCCTTGCTGCCAGGGTCTGCCAGGATTGTTGTTGCCCATCCCTGGCAATTTCAGCCTGCTGCAAAATAACTCCGGTGAAGCAAACAACATGAGATCCCTGCCCTGAGGACCAGACAGGGCCAGCAGCCAGGAAGAGGCAGGTCCCCTCCTCCCCAAAGTGGGTGCCAGGTGTGTCACTAGCCATGGGGGAGGATGGGCCAGGGGATGATGAAGAACATCCAACGCTGAGCAGGGTCAGGAGCGGGCAGGTGGTGTGGGGGTGGCAAGGATTTGGGCAGGGCCATGAAGTGCGTGGGACACAGGGACAGGTGATGTCAAGCTTGGCAGCAGCCCACTGAGACAAGGTAGTGTGTAAGTAAACCCTAGTGAAGACACCAGAGCAGCTCAGAATCTTAAAGACCATAAGTATATTTCACTTATTAAATACTTTCTGTGTTTTGTTTTTAAATAGCTAGGGAAAAGATGGAAGATAGCTAGGAACAAGATGTGATGAAAACACTCCACATTTGAAGGCTGCTGCAAATGGCCCTAATGAGGATGGAGCCATGCTCAGGGCTCCTGCCTGTTATGACATCCAGTTGTGTCACACGGCCACCAGTGAGCCACCCTCACCCGCCAGCAGGATCACAGTTTGCAGCATGAGAGACACCAAATGAAAAAATACCACCCAGCCTTGGCCATTTGCAACTGCACTTAGCATTCCCCCAAGGTCATTGCAGCCCATGATGGTAGCCAGAACATGTTTCAGCAGGCTGCTGGCCCGCTGTGCCTCCAAACCAGCCCCAGCCAGCCGGCATGAATGGACTGGGATTGCCACCACCCATGAGGCCAAGGACATCTTCCCCAGTGCACACAGCGCTGGGACACAACAGCCAGGGCCTGCATGAGTCACCTTGTTATGCTCAGTGCAACCCCTCCTCTGCTCCCAGGTTTCCCACCACCCAGAGCTGCTCCTAAACCACCTTTTAGTCTTGCTTTTGTGGGTGTTACCCTGAAAAAGGGTGTAGTTTGGGATGTGCCAGCGCCACTGCAAAACGCACCCTCACCTTGTGAATTGTACATCAGTTTAGGAAACGGTGTAGGGAGTGGGCGAAGTCCTGGCACTGTGCCGGGAAAAAGTTACCACTGATTCCCTCGGGATCTCAGGGATGGTGAATCAGGCTCTGCTAATGAGCTGCATCCAGCACCTTCACACCAGCACCAGCACCAGTGGAGGCAGGCTGTTTGAAACCGGACTTGCCCAGGCTTGTGTACCCGTAGGCTCTGCTCAGCTCAGATGGGAGAATGGTTTTCTTTTCTTGTAGCAACGAGCTTCAAAATTAGAAATGCATTTTCTTGAATTTGAAGATGCCCTCTAAAAATCCCACCCACAACTGAGCAAAAAAATAATCTGCATCTCTGAGCTGAAGCTTTCCTTGCCCTGTACGTCATTGCAGTTCACAACATTGGTGCTGCTGTGATAAATACATTTAGGAAAAAAACACTGCGGAAAGGGTGGAGGCAAACACACAGCCATGTGTAAGGACAAAGAGACAACTATAGCAGCCCTGGCAGAGATCTGCCAAACTGCAAATGGGAGACCTGCTAGAGCCCCCCAAAAATAAGGCACTTGAAACTGAACATGAGCCAGTGTGCTCCGGTGGCCAAGGAAACCAGTGGCATCCTGGCCGGTATGAAAAACATTGTGGCCAGCAGGGCTAGGGCAGTGATTGTCCCTCTGTACTGGTGCTGGTGAGGCTGTACCTCAAGTCCTGTGTCCAGTGATGGGCCCCTCACTACAAGAAAGTCATTGAGGTGCTGAAGTATGTCTAAAGAAGGGCAATGGAGCTGGTGAAGGGTCTGGAGCACAAATCCTATGAGGAGAGGCTGAGGGAGCTGGGGGTGTTTAGCCTGGAAAAAAGGAGGCTCAGGAGAGGCCTCATCGCTCTCTACAACTGCTTGAAAGGGGACTGTAGTGAGGTGGGAGCTTGTTTCCCCAGATAACAGATGACAGGATGAGAAAAAATGGCTTCAGGTTGTGGCAGGGGAGCTTTAGACTGGATATTGGAAAAATTTATTCCCTGAAATGGTAATCAGGCATTGGAACAGACTGTACAGGAAAATGGTGGAATCACCATTGCCAAAGGCACTTAAAAGCCATGTAATTGTGGCACTTAGGGACATGGTTTAGTGATGGACTTGGCAGTACTGGGTTAATAGTTGGACTCAATGGTCTTCTAGGTCTTTTCCAACCTAAAGGATTCTATGTTTATAAACTAAGCTGCATCAGGTTCCTGCCTGAGGGGCAAAGGGCAGATGGGACAGCCAGGTGTCACTTGCAGAGGAGACCCCAATCTCCCAGAGCTGGAGTGCTCTTCCCAACTGGAGCTATTGGAGCTGAGTCATTTGACCCCACCTTGGGAATCCTCTCAAGCAGGCACCAAGGTTGTGAAAGCATGGCAGGGCCCCAGGGGCGTGTCACCCCACACCCACAGCTGTGGCTGCAGGGGAAGATGCGCTGGTTCACCCTTGGAGCCACAGGGGATGCAGGGGGCTAGGGAGACAGAGCAGCAATGAAAGGGATTAATCCACTGTGACAAAAATAGGAGTGAGAAGGGATACATCCCTCCATTGTGTCTCACAGGTTCTCTAGATACCTCAGCCATGGCACTCCTTGTTTGCTCCACAAACAAGGAAAAGTGTGTAAAAAACTCTAAGCCCAGGCTCATGCTACTCTATCTTTTTAAGATAATATGGTGCAACTCTCACAGTCCCAGCCTATAAATACCCAGACGTGCTCCCAGCTCCTGGTTAAACATACCCACTGTACTTCTCAACGCTTTAACATCAGGGCAAACATTCCACAGAGGTGCTGAGGGAGCCTGAATGCAGAAATCCTGTCTCCTTACTGGAGCCACTGGCTTCCCAGCATGCAGGCACTGCAGTGTCAGCTCCAAAACTACTGGTTCCAAGGGACAGAGACAGATTAAAAACTCAGGGATAAGACCCCCAGTCCCTTCCCATCCTGCAAGCACCCAGGAGAGGATCACTATTGTAACATTCCCTGACACAGCCCCATTCTCCCTTTTTCCCAGTAAACCATTGGAAACATGGGGCACGTAAGTCACTTAGAACAGCTCAAAAAGCAGCGACTCTCTTGCACTGGTATGAGAGCAGTCCCAGATGAGGATACAAGGTTTGCTACCATGAAGCTCAAGGTAAGGCTCATTCATAATAGCAAAGCTTGCCTCTAATCCCTTGGAATCAAAAAAACAGACACAGCCTGGGTCCAGAGTTCTTTACTTGCTGAAGCACTTTGCTGTGCACCGTGTGATGGTACGTGACTAGTACAGCATGCTGTACTCACCGGCCCATCCCTGCACACTGGAGCCCACTCCATAGCCACGGGATTCTAGCAGAGACTGGCCAGACTGGAAACGCTCGAGGAGGAGCTACCATAGGTGCCTCAGCCTGGGAGCCAAGGTGCAGGTTGTCTGGCCAGCTACAGTTTCCCAGCCACTTCAAAGAGAAGAGAGGAGGACTGGTATTTCACTTGCTCTGCCACAGGCTCCAGGAAAGCCTATAAGGGACATAGGGGACGCCTGGGCCTGGCGTCAGAACTGTCCTTTTTGTCTGCAAAGGACATTTGTAAAGGGGTTTAGAGCCCTTTGGGAGGGTGGATTTGCTTGGATGGGGCCACGGTCGGGCTGGTTTATGTCTGACCCACTCCTGCCCACAAGCATCCAGGGGGATGAGAGGAGGAGACCCGTGAGCTGGAGCCCGCAGCAGCAGCAGCAGCAGCGATGCCTCTGGGGTCAGGCTACCGGTGCTGGGGACCCGCTATGCCTTGGCCCCTTGCCCGAATGAGCCACACGGGATTTTGCTGAGTCACGCAGTGCCGCAGGGCCGGGAGGGCAACGGGTTCTGCTGACTCATGGTCAGTGGCACTCAGCTTGACCACACACCCGCAGGGGCAGGAAGGAAGCAGGTGCTGGCCGAAATAACGGGACCCACCAGGTCCAACCAATGCCTCCAGCGATCACTCCAGAAAACCTCATCCCAATGGCAGCTGTGTCCCACAAGCAGGCGGCAGGTTTCCTGAAGCCCATCATCTTGACCAAGATGTGGCAATTTCGAGAGCTCGTGGGACAAAATACAGCCCAGGGCAGAAATGCCCTCTAAAAATACTCGGGATGGGTCACGGCTGGGGGGATAGCACGAACGGACCCAGGGCAGCAGGGTCCTGTGGGAGGCCATGGGAGGATGGAAGAGGCTTAGGGACAGAGTGCGGGAAGGAGTTGGTGCAAGTGAGGTGCCAGTGACCTGACCCAGCAATTTTACAGAAGTTGCATGAACACGAATGTGACAGGAGAGGGACAGGAACTTCATCACAAAGCTAGGGGTCCCCCACTCCAGCAGTGCCCAGCTCGTCCCACAGGCTGCTACTTTCCCATTCCCATGATTAGGCACAAGCAGGAGCAGGAAACAAGCCCTCCCAGCCCTCAGGACTTGGAAGGGAAAATGTCTGTAAATCTGATTTAATTTTTATTGTTTTTCTAGCAGGTCTCATGGCTCTGTAGGAGCTCTGTTGGGCCAAACTGGACAGAGATTAGCTGTGGCCTCCTGAGTTGGTGGGGTGACACCTCTGAACCCTGTTAGGACAGTCCGGTGGTGGTGAGGAGCCCACCCCGGTACTCCTCGTTGCTCAGTCTGCATTTTGAGGAAGGGGCAGACCTCAGGGACTGCTGGTGGCCGGTGTCCTCCCGGGCTCTGCCCTGCACCAGCATCGTTCTCAGCGGCTGTAGGTGGCACAGTACCCCCACAGTGCATTTTGAGGGGAGGCAGATATGGCTTGACATCCTCCACCGCACCTCCCAAAAAAGCTGTGGCCTAGGCTATCTTCTCCAGAAGCACCCATCTCAGAGGGACTAGAGGGATGAGTCCCCCAAACTGGAGGTGTTCGGGGGCCAGGGAGAAACACGGGGCTTGGGGGGCTGCCACGGCCCCCCATGGCGGGGGTGCGCAATGAAACCCCCGTGGTGGCAGCGGGTGACACGGTGGCCGAGGGCCGTGAGCAGCCGAGCCCTGCACGGAACTCGGGGTCTGCAGCCTGGAGCTGTGCATGTGTCCTGTGCCTTCCCCCCCGCCCCGCTCCACTCCACTGGGAGAAAAAACGCCAGATAACCTGGAAAGAACAAAAAAACCCAGCCCAGCAGAAGGAAGTTAGAGGCAGGGCAGCAGGAGCACGCGCGGCCGGGCACGCATCTCATGATTGATTTCAGGGTGTTTATTCCCCTTTCCCGGGGGCTGAGTCACGGCCCGAGGCGCCGGGGGTCAGCCCGGGGGGGCCGTGAGGCGGCGCCCCCGGCCCCGCTGCCGCTCCCGCCCCGTCCCGCCCTCACGTGACGCCGCCGGTTGCAATTTTAGACCGTCAGCTGACTCCAGAGATCCGTGGAGAGGGGCCGCTCTGCCTACAAAAACAGCGACGGAAAGCGGGAGCGGCGTCTCGGCCTCTCAGCGTCGGGACCTCCAGCCTCTGACCCCTCGTCATCGCCGCCAGCAGCGCCATCGCCGCCATGGGCCCCCGCGGCCTCCTCCTGCTGCTCGCCCTGGCCGGGTCCTGCGCCGCCCTCATCAGGTGAGGGGAGGGGGCTCCTCAGGGGCTGCTGAGCCCCCAGGGTTGGGAGGGACAGGGGAAACGCACCCCCGGTGCTGCTGCAGCCGTGGCCTCCGAGCTCCACTCACAGCCCTCCATAGCGGGTGGCTCCCCCTCCATCAAAGCAAGGAGGGGAAGGTTCGGAATATCCCCCCAATCCTGCGCATGGAGGGGCCTCGCCCCAGCTTCCCCTACACCTGGTGACCTCTGGCAGCCCGCCGGCCTTTCCCCCTATCCTCTGGTTTTGGAAAAAACACTGAACGCAGCGCGCCGAGGGGGGATCTAGCATAGGGTGCTGGCAGGAGCCCAAACCTCACCCACCTCGTACTGGCGCGTTCCCTGTTTTGAGTGGAGCCCTGCTGCCCCCCTTCCCTAGGTATCCTTGCCCTGCACACCCTCTTTAACGGGAGTGTGTTTGCCGTCCTGACACAGGATCCCCCTGACCAAGTTCCCTTCCATGCGGCGGATCCTGAGAGAGGCAGGCAGCGAGATCCCAGATATGAATTCCATCACCGAGGCCATCAAGTACAAGCTGGGCTTTGCCGAGGAGGGTAAGCCCACTCCGGAGATTTTGAAGAACTACATGGATGTGAGTAACAACCCCCCTGCAGACCATCCCCTGCACTGCAGCGGACCCCAGCACAATGTCACTTGTAGGGGTACCCATCCCAGGGGGTGGTGAGACATGCCAGCCTCCCACCAGCCAGGAAGGCAAAGGCGGGAGAGATGTTGACCCTGTAGGACAGATTCATTCACCCCCATGGCTTAGTGAGTGAGTACCAAAAGGTGCTTCCCATCATTACTAAACTAAAAATACTAATAGTAGTAATTATAAGAACAATAAATAACCCAGTGCCACCCAAGCAGGAGCTTTACAGTTTGTGACCTATTTCCTTTCCCCTTTGTCAGTAATTAACAATCATAAATAGGGGCCTGCTCACTTACAGTCATTCCTAGCATCTTCTGGCCATTTGGATTCTACTTCTGTCAAGACAGAGGCATAAAAATCATGCTCTACTCCTTGAGGATGCTAGCTTACTATGGTACTGGGGATGCAGGACCCTTCTTCTCACTATCCTTCATCTTTTGCACTGCCCTGGGAAAAGCCACCCTTTATCTCCACTTTCTTGTCAGCAGTTTAGGGAGCAAAGAGACCTGGGTGGTGGTGGAAAGAGAAGCCATCAGATAAAGGGCATGAAGTTTGCCCTTGCTCTGCTGCCAGACACGTGTGAGGTTTACTATTTCAGGGTTCCTTACCAGGCAGTGTAGGATATGAGCATTAGCTGGCAGAATGAAACTGGGCCCAGATATTTAGGCATTAATTCAGCACATGTTCCCCCTGCTGCCCTTCCCCAGCAACTCTTGTCACCCAGCCAGCGCCGTCCTGTCCTGGGAAGGGCCACCGGTGTTTCAGTTGGCAATGTTGAAAGCGAGGGCAAGCAGTTGTGTCACAGTGCTGTCTCTTGCAGCCACAGCTCAGACCTCCACTCAGGGCAGCACTGTTTTCCCTTGTCACAGTGGCACCAATCCAACCTGTGGTGGCAGATAAGGGACCACTGGGTCCCTCCCAGCCTGGCTGAAAATACTTTGCTGCCAAATGAATTCTTGGGACAAACCCCACTAGCCTGCCTCGTATGCTCCCTGCCCTGGGACCCTTCATGGGTCTGTGTGTGTGACAAACGGAGCCCCTGTACCGGGGGTTAATTTTCAAGCCCCAGCAATAATTACAGAACCACTGGAAGCAATGCTGCCTCCCCATTATGGCTAATTGCAATGTTGCAATGGATTGTTAATTACTTAGTGAGCAAGCCTTGCAAACTAAGCGCACAGGAGGTGAACAGCTTTGATAATCCTGTTTTCTTCCCTTCCCCCCTTTCCCCCCTCTTAATTAAGTACACGTGGGGTTTGGAAAGGCTACTGGCTGACTTCCCTCGCTAGCAGCCTTCTCTCCAGAGCCCTGAACCAGCTCCTCACCAGGCAGGACACAGCTCCCTGCCTGTTTGGGAGGACTGGGGAAAAATGAGTCCTTGTATCATCTGCCTAGCATTCTCCATTCATCCTCTCCTCTGTGGAGAGAGGGTTACTTTGCCAACAACTCAGCCATTCAGGTTTCTTCCAGTTCCAGCAGAAATATAGTCTCAGAGCAAAGGTGTATCCATCAGATTCCTGTGCTACAGGGACTTCTCCCAGTCTTTCACCTTAGAGGCCTAAATCCATCTCTGGTGGTGCTGCTCATGCTCTTTGCTCCCACCACTCCTCCAGTCTTCCACCTCTCCAGAGTGAGCATTTGTTTATTCCCTCATATTCCTGGAGCTCACCAGCAAGCACCAAAACCTGCAGCAGCTGTACCTCCACCTGCAGTGGGCAGTGCTGCTGCTCGCTGCAACCCACAGTTTCTCTGCAATCACACGAGCAAAGCAGCTTCCCAGCCAGTTTCAGCTTTTCAATAACGCAGGTGTTTTGCTTGGCTTCCTTCCGTTGTTTTTTTCTCATCCTTGTAGTGAACTGCATATTAGCCTGCAGACCTTCCCCCTTCTGTTCTTCTCTGTCTCCCTGCCCCAAATGTCCTCCCCCGAACACACCCATCCCACTTGTCCTCGATTTATCCTTTTCACACCCGCTGTAATGAATTGTGAACGCTGAAGGGGAACCTCCCTTCCAGAGGACAAAAGGCTGGGAACCCATCAGTGCCAAAACCAAGAGGAGGGCAATGTTTAGATAAGAAGCTGATCCTCTATTCAACCCTAAGAGATTTTTTAATCTTTAATCCCTGCTTTTAGCCAGCTGCCTCTACTCATGGCTCCCTTTTTCTGCTTTGCAGGCCCAGTATTTCGGTGTGATCGGTATCGGAACACCCCCCCAGAATTTCACTGTGATCTTTGACACTGGCTCCTCCAACCTCTGGGTTCCATCCGTGCACTGTTCCATGTTGGACATCGCCTGCAGTAAGTGTCACGGGTGCCAGAAGCTGCCAAACAGCTTCTCCTTCCCTGCAAAATGTGGAGCCTTGCATTGCAAGAGGAGAAACTGAGGCAGCAGTGTGAAAGGACTTGCCAGAGGCTGATGGGCTTTTTAGGGTGAGAGCTAGAAATACAATCCCAGCTTCCTGCATCCATCCTTCATTAGTCCTTTCCTGGGTTTTTTCTTTTCCAAGTAAGTCCTATACAAGGCCAAATTTTCTCCAACAGCTTCAGCCCTACAGCAGGGGAGCAGCATCACTGGCTGTGATGTTTCTCCCCAAATTATAGACCAATGCTGCTGTTATCCCATTGCACAAGGCTGACTTTTTTAAGTCAGCCTCTTGCCAGATCTGATACAAACTGTCCTAGTTTCTGGTTTATTGCTGCACAGAGCATGTGTGTGCATGTTTATGGAGTTATAATTAACAAGAGCCAGGTAGGCACAATGGAATGAGAATGTCTTAGAGACTACAAGTTGGGTTTTTTTAATTCTGTGGCATTCCTATGCAATAACCTTCCACAGCTGAAGATGTCAAACCTGGCTATGGCAAAATGCCATTTAAAAGCTGCTGGTTGTGCTGCTTAAGCAAAGTGGAGAAACCTGTGGAGTCAATAAATGCAACCATGAAAGGCATTCCACAGAGCTCACTGGGAGTAGAGTGGAAATTTGGACTTCCTGTACACAGATCTTCTCTTTGCATATGTGAAACGAGCTTTAGAACACTGACAGGGTGGTGAGGTTCAGACCTGGTATGCCTAGGGAATTCTTGATTTGTAGCAGGGAGATGGTTTCTCAAGGCAGTGCCTCGTGAGGTCTTGTCTGGGACCAAAGGGCTCGTCTTATGAATATACAAGGAGCTTAAACTCCTGCCAGACTGGAATCCAAACTGGGACCCAGACAGCCTAGCTGGGAAACTCCTTGTGTAGCTCTGTTACTTTGTGTAGGGCTCAGCTGCTTCATCCTCAGCTGCTGTCTGCACCACTCAGCAACCAGCTATGGGACTGCACTGGCCAGCTCGTGACTCGGGAGGAGTCTGGGGAGGAGGAGTCTGCCTGCCCATAAAACCAGGGATATTCTACAGTGCCCAACCGAGCCAAGGGGAAAAGCAGCTTAGACTAGGGGAAAGCCCTTCTCCTCTGCAAATAAAGCATAAAGGAATATTTTGACTTCTTTCTGTACTAAAAACAATGTATGAAAAGTTTCCAGCTACTCCTAGTAAAAGAAACAGATAAGTCCATGAGGTAAAAGCGTTCCTGCCCAGAGCAGACTATATTTAAAGCCACCCTGGTTCTCCATGGCATGCAGAGGGATACATTTTGCTCTGCTGACTAACACACCACACCAACCACATAACCTCTAGGCTTTTAATACCCAGTAGCCAAATCGGATTTAACAGCCTGAATTAGATCTGCCCACCTAATTCCCCAGACACTAGAAATGCTTTGTTGAACAATCTGGGCATGGCAAACCCTGGGTTCAGGCCTACCTTTACATCATTGAGTGTCCATTTGTCTGGATAAACTGGATGGTGTGGTTAGGTATTGGGGAACCGTAGATATAAAGGAGCACTAATGCTGTGTGTCCCTTTGTGTCCCCTTTCCCAACTGCAGTGGTGCACCACAAGTACGACTCTGCTAAATCCAGCACCTATGTGAAGAATGGCACCAAGTTTGCCATCCGCTATGGCACAGGGAGCCTTTCCGGGTTCCTCAGCCAAGACGTAGTCACGGTGAGTTACGACTGCCCCTGTCCTGTGCTGCCCCAGACTGCTTTCAGTAGAGTGCTTGGAGCTGTTAGATTTCAATGGATCTCCTTTCTTGAGTGTCCTGCTTGCATAGAACATCCTTCAGTGCTGTGTTTCCAAGTCCTTTGAAATGACATGGTAATGATGACTGTTAAGGTAGCAATAACCATGGCAGGCTGAGAAGGGAGAAGGTATTAATCTGCAGGTCGGCAGGCTGGGAGTGGGGACTGCTCACATGGTGCCCCTGCAAACATGGTCTCTGGCCATCCCTTCAACCCTTTTCCTGGTGACCCCAAAAACTTATCAGCCCGAGCACATGCCAACACCACTGCACAGACTGCTGGTGATGCCCAGCTTGTTCTTGGCCAATATCCACACATTAGTGGATGCCCACATGGGCAGCTGCCCAAACACAGGCCAGGAAAGGTCTCTTTACTGCCCCATCCCGGTCTCACATCAAGAACTGGTGCTCATGCTTATAAAGGCTGGGAGGAGGTTCCCCAGCAGTATTCAGTGTGCAGCTTGAATTAGCTGGGTGGTGGTTGCTTCACAGTTTGCTTTTCAGCAAGCAAAGCCTGAGCTTTCTGTCCTATGAAGGACAAGTGCCTTTCATGACTTCCTTCCAGGTACAGATGCTCGGAAGAGTTTGCCAGCTGCCAAACATCAGGGGTGCATGTGCTCTCAGATTACTTGCTCTCCTGGCAGGGATAAGAGCATATGTTTGCTTTGCAGGGGGGGAGAAACAAAGCAAAAGTTTTGAATAAGCACATAAATCTGGGGATTTGGAGGTTTCTGTTTAGGTTCAGATGAAAAGTACTGGCTTGCCAATTTCATCAGAATCAAAAAGTATCCAGGAGAAGTTTAAAGTGTGTGACTCTTGTAGGATGCACTCTTTAGCCCATCCTTATGGCATGAAGATTTCAGGCTAGCCTGGAAGCATCAGCTGTTGCCTCTATGCTGCATCCAGAGATGCAGTAAGGCAAACAGCAAACTTCATTGTCCTTAGAAAGCGTGGGCTTAATGCAAGGGCTGAAATGAGTCAGAAAGAAGATTGCCATTTTTTCCCTTTTTTTGGTTTGTAATTGTCACCCTAGTGCCTGTTCGCTGATTAGCTCTCCACTTCCCAGCAGCTCAGAGGAAGGATTTTGTGCCTCAGTTTGTTTGTGAAGTGGGGATGGCTCTTGTCAGAAAGCACAGCTTGTAGCATTTGATTTCTGTCTGCACAGAAGCAAGAGAAACCTCTTGCATGGAGCTGAGCAATGTTCCACTTGTAGTAGGCAAGAGCAGAGGTGAGTCTGAGGGTCAGGGACCTTCAGCTTGGACACAAGGATGCATCCTTTGATCCACAACATGTTGTAGGCAAGCTCCCAGTCAGGTATAGTGTTGAAAGAAAGACATTGAAATAACCTTCAGGGTGACCCTCTTGGCTCCAGCCATTCTGGTGGGTGGAAGCAGCCACAGCAACCCCTAGCAGCACTGACATCTGACCAAAAGATGCTTGTTGACAGGTAGTCCAGAGTCCCTCAGCCCTAATGTTTTTTTTGAGAGCTCATGTCAAACATCCTCTCTTGTTCTGTGGAGGAGCAATGTCCTGTAGTGCTGCACTCTGCAGTGCTGCTTGCTCTCCAAAGAGCAGCAGGTTCAGCCAGCCCTCTGCTGCTCAGACATCTCATCTCTTTATCACAGCCCAACCTCGGGATGTCCTTCAAGGACAGCAGAGGAAAGATAGCTGACCATGGGGCACAGTGTCTCTCCCATGACTGCAGTGCAGATACACTGCACAGGAGATTACTTTCCTTGCCTCTCCCTTGTGCCTCTATATCCCAAGCCCTAGTGCCAAGCTGTGCCTTAGAGGCCCTCACCTCTTGGTGTGCCTTTGCCATCCAGTGCTTAACTGCTGGCTGAGGCCACTAACAAGGAGGCCAGGTGAGCTGTGGAGGACTGACGCCTGTCTGCTGGAGGGTAGCCACCACACGGCCATCCACTGGTCATGATTTTTCGTTGCTCAGTGTCGGGGCAAGAGCCAGCCAAGAGACAGAGACAAAGGATCTGTGACCTGGCAGGAGCACTGCTGAAGATGGTCTTGGGTTTCAAGCCCTGCTGAGGACCAAGTGCAGGCAGGGTCTGTTGAGAATCCATGACTGGGCAGAAATCTGCCTCCCCCTTGGGATGTGCAAGCAAATATTCAAACAAACCTGACACTCAGTGTTACCAGTCTATTACATTTTACTTTTTTTGAAGTAGAAGCTTCATTGAACTTTCCGAGCCGCTGAGGATCAGTGGTGCCAAGGGGTGGCTTTTGTAAACCTGGAGTGTACAACTGGGGCAGGCGCAGGCGAGCGGATGCGTTGCCCCACACGCTGCCCCCCACATCCTGCCCTGTGGCTTTTAGCTTTCGCAAGGCTCGATCGCCCTTTCCTAGTGCAGTCCTCCAATACCATTAAAGGCAGCACTGCTGTCCCGGCCTTGCACTGTCTAACCCTAGGGGGATATTAGTAATTTACAGGGATCGTTATCTGCCATCAGGTAGGAGAGGCCAGCTTGTCAGTCCAGCCTGGCTCACTACAGGGCTGCTAGCTGCAGGCTGAGAGGCTGAAATTGTCCTAGTGTGGATGCTAAAATTGCCTGTGGTGAGCCAGAAGCTCACAAGCCTCCTGAACTGCTAGAGCCAGAAGCCAGCAGATGCATCCTGCTCCCCATCAGCAGAGCTATCCTCCTTTCTCTGATCATCTTTCTGGGGATCTGCCCTTGGAAGGCGTTTCAGCTTTCCAGTGGGGAATGCCAGTCCTTCTCATGGCTGGCAAGGGAGGTGACCTTTGAATTCTCAGTATTCTGCTTGCTATTTTTGTGCTTCAGGCTCAACCTCACTTTCTTGGCTGGGTCTTCTCCGCTTTCACGGCAGGTCTCTGCAGGCTGGTGGCTCTTCCAAGAGATTCAGCAATATCCCGGGATGTTCCTTATTAGGGGACATCACAGGGATTGTGGGCAGAGGTGGGAGGGATTTGTGCTCCCAGCTGAGGATGAGTGAAGCACCCAAGGAGGTAGGATACACAGATGACTTAGATGATGTCCAGAGTGGGAAAGAGGATAAAAGGAACAGCACAAGAGCTTTTCAGACTGGGAGGAAATGATGAAGTAGGTGACAGAGGAGGAGATGCAGGAGGGACAAATGGATATGAGTCCTCTGAGGCCAGTGCTGGGACGCTGCAAAAGGCTGAAGAGATTCTCCTGCCCTTAGAAGTGTGCTGAGCTTTGCAGGGACTCAGGAGGTTGCACTGAGCCAGAGTTGCCAGTCTCTTCCCCTGGTAAGAGTGGCACCAGGGTATCTAGTTTCTGTAGCGGGCTACAAATGGAGTGGTGGAAGCAGGCAGGAGTGTGGCAGCACACTGAAGGACGTGCTACAGCCTGTGTTCAGTGAGGTTCTGTTACCACCCAGGTCCCCTGAGTCAGTTTTCTTTACAATCTGCTTTTCCCTTCCCTCCCCATCTCCCCACAGCTTGGTGACTTGAAAATCATGGATCAGATCTTTGGGGAAGCCACAAAGCAGCCAGGCATAACATTCATCGCTGCCAAGTTTGATGGCATCCTGGGCCTGGCATTCCCAAGGATCTCTGTGGAGGGCGTCGAGCCTTTCTTCGATAACGTCATGAAACAGAAGCTGGTCGACAAAAATATGTTCTCTTTCTACCTAAACAGGTAGTGTTTGGTTTGGTGGCACACCTCTGGTTGCAAGGGCAAGCCAGTGGGCTTTTCTCTGTTTCCCAGTAGCACCTCTTGTCATCTGCTGTTTTACACTCTGGACAGCACTTCCCAGTTGAGGAAGTCACAAGCAAGTTCTGCTTGCAGGAGCAGTCAGGCCAAAATCTCTTATGTTTGCTGCTCTGAAGTAAGGAAACAGGAAGTTGAAATGCAGTTCTTTTTCTGACAAAAAGCTGGGTAGATCTGTGACCAGATTTCTTAACTGATGAATAGACAGAGGATGTTTCCAGAGGAAAGAAAAATAAAAATAAACAGGGCTGTGATCATGAGACTGATATTAGTGCAGTCCCCTTTTAGAGAGGTAAACAGCCCTAATCTGCTGCCAAAATCCATAAGCCATGTGGTCACCACCATGTCGCCTCCCCAGCAAAGGTGCCCCCCATCAGTCATCACTAATAAGGGGGCCAGTGCTCTCTCACCACCCTGGGAAATCATCTTCTGCAGCTGCCAGCACCTTCCCACCCACTCCTGCTCCCCTCAGGACACCCCGTCACTTTTCTGGCACCACAGCAGCGAATCTGAACTACTTCAGCCCAAAAAGTAGCATGCCAAGAGCAGGTAGGGCAGAGAGGGCTGCTGCTGGCCATTCAAGCACCAGCCCTCCCCCATCACCATATTTCTTCCCATCTGCTCAGGTAACCTTGAGGATTCACTCCAAGGCTGCTGGTTGTCAGAGTTGAGTGCAGCTAACCTAACCCTACATCAGCTGTGTCCAGCCCTGCACAGGCACTTTTTACAAGCTGATTTAGGAAGTCCCTGTGTCAGTGCTTAGTTCCCCTTTGCCATCCCCCTTCCCTGCCATGAGTTTCTTCAGGTTTCTATGAGAAAGTACCAGGTGAAAAGCTCCAAGATGCTTTGGCTGGGCCAAAATATTCCCATTTCCCCATCCCAGCCTGTGTCACGGTATCTGTCCTTATATTGACATAACATAGCATGACATAAGTTATCTGTTTCCAATACTGTTAATGCTGTGCTTCACCTCCAAGCAACGCAGCAGGTATTTTAGGAGGCACTTGAAGCGGGTTGTTCTCACCCTGGCCTCCATGTTCACAGGATTGGGTATTGTTTTTCAGAGATCCCTCTGGTGTCCCTGGCGGTGAGATGGTCCTGGGAGGGACCGACCCCAAGTATTACAAGGGCGAGTTCAGCTGGTTTAATGTGACGCGTAAGGCCTACTGGCAGATCCACATGGACTCGTAAGTTCCCTGTCCACCTGACTACATGCATGGAGTCACATGTGCTGACAGCACATGCTTGAGGCTTCAGTGCGATCCTCCTTGAAAAGGAATCATCCCTGCAACATATCCACACTAAAAAAACCAGATATATTCGCACCCTAGGGCTGGGTTGTTTGTCACTCGGAGACAAAAGGCAGAAGCCATAAGGAAATGTTCTGCAAAATCCTTTCCTCTTGTTTGTGGCTTGACCCTTGGCCTTTGAAAGGATGCCTGCTGCATCCTTGTGAAGCGGAGAAAAATGCAAGTGTGTCCTCCTTGCAGGCAGGGCAAGCCCCATAGATTAAACCCCTGTTTTGCTCAGCTATCAGCAAGGCCTGAGCTGCATGGCTGTCCTGCACACAGCTCCGGAGGAGCAGGATGAGGCCTCAGGAAGCCAGCCCTTGACTGAAGGGCACGGCGCAGCAATCAGCATGCATTGTTGGAGGCAAAGGGGAGGAGAGCAGGCTGAGCTGACGGCCGCCAGCCCCACGGTCTATTCTGAGCTCTCCCACGTGATGGGAACTTAGAAATGGCCTGTGATCAGAGTGTGTCCTTTTCCTGGGAATTGCATCCCTCCCCAGTGCGGCATTTCAGTTCTCATTTTCCCCCAGAGCTGCAGCGTTGGCAAAGTATGGCAGACCCTTGGCTGGAAGGCTTTGTCTTTCTGCACCGCTGTGAAATGCAATGCGGGCAAGGAAGCCAAGCAGCTCCTGGCTTGCCTTTTCTCTGCACAGGAGCCCTTTCCTTGCCCATGGCTGTCACACCACCCTTTTAACCCTTTTTTTTCTGCAGTAGCACAGGCCATAAAAGTCCATAATTCATTGTCCTTAGCTCTCTCTCACGTCCATTAGCTGCAGCACTAGCTCTGGAGTGCAGGTAGCAGGCAGGGTACGCAGGCAGCATCCAGGCTCTCTGCAGAAATGCAGTTAGACTTCAAGGCACCTGCTCAGTCACGAGCAGACCACAGGGAGCCAGGGGGTCTGTGCGTTGAGTTGGTGCTGCATCAGTGTTTCTGAACATCTGTGCATCCTGGGTGTCTGTTACAGCCCTCCCTTGCCTGCCTGCATACTGCTTCCTGCTGCCTTCTCTGGGAGGCCTTAAGGGTTGTGTAATGTCTGGGTATCTCTCCCCAGGGTGGATGTTGCCAACGGGCCAAGCGTGTGTCAGGGGGGCTGTGAGGCCATTGTGGACACGGGAACCTCACTCATCACTGGCCCCACCAAAGAAGTGAAGAAGATACAGGAGGCCATTGGTGCAAAACCACTCATAAAAGGCGAGGTGAGGCTGGGCTGGAAATGTGAGGGTCTATGGCCATCACAGCACCTATGCTTACACCATACTTTGTACCTAGATGCTTGTTGAGACCCTAGTCTTCTGCTCCCTCTCATCTTTGTTCCCAGCCTATGCTCCTGGAAAAGCCACTGGCACGTCAGGGACCCCTTCATCTTTTCATCTTGGGCAGCATTCACTATCCTGCTCATGCTCACGGTAGAAAACCCAGGTCCCATAAACTTTGTGAAGCCTTGAGTCACCTCTGCCACCCATCTCTGGAAGGTGGAAGAGAAGGGATCCGAGTTGCAGCTGAGACGAAGTATTCACATTAATATGAGTCCAGAGACACTTTAATAAAAGTATTATTCATGCAAATGGCAACCTTTTGCATGAAGGTTTTCAACCATCAAAGCTAATCTCACAAGACACTCTTCCCTCCCTAAAATTGTGGAAGAATATGGATTATAATTTTTTTCTACTCTGTAGAAAAAAAATTGCCTGCTCTGAAAGCCCTCCCAAATCAGAGCCATGAGCATTTGTTGGGCTTTTCTGCAGTGTCAGTAACCCCAAGCTGCAGCAACAGTTGGCCTAGACCTGCCATCATCCCCAAGACTTGCCATTGTTAATGAAACTGGCTTTGTCTATTTACCTAGCCACAGCTGCCTCTCCTCTGGTAAAAACCCCCAGCCATGCCACATTAGCTGTGGCACTCTGGGACTCAGCAGAGCCAAAAGCTGAATCCAACATCCTTTGACTCCGTGCCTATCCATAAAGCCCTCTTGCCCCTCAGCTTGGAGCCCTAGGCAGGGAGCAGCCTACTTACCCCAGCTCGAGCTTCTGCACTCTGTGCTGAGCTGGTTTTAGGGAAAACCACAGCAAAGATGTAACCCTGTTCAAGGAAGACTGCGGGAGAGTGTGGGCGGTCCAATCTAAAGCCTTTACTGTTGCAATTTCAGTACATGATCCCCTGTGAAAAAGTGCCAACACTGCCTATCGTTGCAATGAAAATGGGAGGGAAGTCCTTCAACCTCACAGGAGACCAGTATGTCCTCAAGGTAAGTCCAGGCAGATTTTTCCTGCCTTATGCTTCTTCCCCAAGGCCTGGCTTTTGCTTCCACTGCACCAAAACACAAGAGCAGCCAAAGCAATGCTGCAGCTGGTGCTCAGGAAAAAATCTGAAAGGTTGGGCTGTCAGGTGGTGGCACTGCCAATGGATCCAGGTAACCTCATCAAAATCTCACAGGAGTAAGACCCCCTGCATAATGCTCATGAGGGATAGCAGGATGGTTAAGGAAGGGGGAGGCAAGCTGTTGCATCACTTTAAACAAACATTGCAACTCTTTTCTGCTGCATTCTGGTGCCATGAGGCCAGCCTTATTACAGCAGAGGCCACCAGCCTGTCATTTAAGCCATCAGAATCAACTTGCAGGGACCATGTTGTGCAGACCTTCACCAATGGCCCTAATTCAGAGCTGCATGGGCTGGGAGGTTTATGGCCATGTGCAGCTTTGCTTGATGCTTTAGTGCTTAAGGGAGGGGGAGTTGGGTTTGCAGTCGCAGAAATGGTGGGTTGGGAGTCACTTTTGCAATCTTTGGATTTCAGTCTGGGAGAGGCTGAAGCAAAGGCAGCCTTGCAGGTCTTCTTGCCAAGCCTGCAAGGTTGAGGAAAGGGAATGGCCTGCTTAAATTGAAGCTTTCACTCTTCTTTCTAGATGAGTGCACAAGGAGAGACTATCTGCATGAGTGGCTTTTCAGGCCTGGACATCCCACCCCCCGGGGGCCCACTCTGGATCCTGGGAGATGTCTTTATTGGACCCTACTACTCCGCCTTTGACCGTGATAACAACTGTGTTGGCTTTGCCTCAAGTGCCTAAACACTTGACCCCCACTGCCTCTGCCACACACACACTTGAAAACACACACACACGGGAGCTGTAGAGAAAGGTTGCCAGTATTAGAAATCCAGTGAGTGGAAAGGAGGAAAAGAAAAAGGAAAAAGAAATTGAACTAGATTTAAAATTACATGGAAAATAGTCATTAGTGCCCTGCTAGCTACTTTTTCCACTGAGTAAGTGGTGCTGGGAGGTCTCTAGCGGACATCTCCAGCTGGAGTAGCCCCTTGCTTTACTTCTAGGTCTTCCAGTATTTCTTTTTGAGAATGATTCTCAGAGGTGAACAAGGCCCTCTCACATCTCCCAGCACTGGTGTCCTTCCTGGGGGTAGGGAGGAGCAGCTGGCTGAAGCCATCCCCTGGCATATCTGTTTGTGCAGAGAGGCTGTGCTACTGCTCTTGGGTTTGATCTTCTGTGCTGGGGGAGAGGGACAAGGGAAGGCTGTCCTGCACATTAGTTCTTACTGCTTTTTCACTCATGAAGTGGGGGAGTGGATGGCCTGGGAGAAATTGTCTTTATGACCCCTCCTTGGCAGGTTGAGGCAGTAACCAGTAGGTCATTTCTCAAGGAGTTTGTGCTGGTTTGGTCCTAGGAAAGCATTTCCTGGGCTGCAGCGGTGGGGAAGCATGGTAATGTGCCCCAAGGATGAGTTTCAGAGCCTAGGGGCCGTGGTGGTGTGTTTTGTTTAGTTGTGGCATTAGAGAGCTGGGAGGCATGGTGTCCACATCCCTGACAGAATGGGACATGGGTTTTTAGGGGGGCTCTAGGCAGTGGGACTTTTCAGTCAGTATGAATATTAAGGGGGTCAAGATAGGTTATAATAGAGGTTAATTGAATTCAGGGCAATACTTGCCCAGCCTTCTGCTGAGCAAAGTCATGTGGCACAAGTTCTCTTGAGTTTAGTGACCTTCTCCCAGGTTCCCCAAACAGCAAATCTTCCCAGCTTCAACCACAGCCAGTGAGTTGAGAATAATGTTTCCTGAAGCAACTAAGAAATCTACAAGCTGAAATCATACTGGTAAAATCTGTGTTAGTTAGCCACATAAGAGCTTTTGGAAACATGATTCACAACATTTTGAACTGCTCAAAACTCAAGAGACAAGTTGGCAGAGCCAGCAAACCTCCTGGGCAGGAGGATGCCATGGCAGCTGCTGGACTTACATTCACTTTCCTTGCTGCCTTGTCCCAAAATCCAGCTGCCTTTAACACCCTCTGTACCTGCTTTCCACTTCACTAACACTGGTGAGGTCTGTTCATGTCCAGCTGTGTTGCAGAGAGAGTGAGGCACAATCCTGCTTTGGATTTGGCTGATTCAGCTGTGCACTCAGATCCTCCCAGAGAGCCGGGATCTGCGCATGTCATGCCACTAACTGGGCTGGCACTGGTAGGCAAACACTGGCAGAGCTGGGAGGATGATAAAATTAAGTTTTAAGCAGTACTGGAAAGCAGAAGAGAGCCTGCCAAGAATCCCAGCCCCTGTGCCGGGAGCAAGAGACTCTCTTCATTTTCCTGGCCTGCTGGATCAGGTTCTGAAGTTAAGGGAGTGGCAGCAGATATGGAGCAAATCTTGGAGTGACAAAAAGATAAGATCAGTGGTGGCCATGACCTCAAACCAGGCTAAACAGATGGCAAAATCCTGGCTACCCAAAATTCACTGATAATCTTGCCAGCAGTAGCAGTGGGGCTAAGAAGTTTTTTGAGAAAGGTCTTTGGTCAGTGAGAGAATAGACAGTTTTGCCCAGCAGAATAAGTTTGGCATTATAACCATGCTTCACCTTGGAGGGGTCTGGCATGGACAGTGGGGACAGGTGTAGGCACACATGGGACACATGCATTGTTCCCTACAACCCCAGATGTGACAAATGCTGCTCCCCAAAGCTTGCTTCTGCCTCCTCATAATCTTCACCTGGAGCTCTGCATCTGGACACCAAAGGACATCTCTTTTAGACTGGCCAGAGAACAGTAGCATGTTACCAAAAAAAAAAAAAAAATCTTCAGTAGCTGCTCCAGAATTAGCAAATGTTCAGCACCTCTCCAGGGATCTTCAGTTTCACACCAGTTAAGTGCTCCGAGCTCCTCCAAGTTCTGCTACATTGTTTCCCAGCTGCAGGATTTCTTCAGCATGGGAAGACAAGAGTTGGCCTCTTGGGTACCTGCTGAATAGACTTGATGTGAGGTGGAAGGTTGACATGGACCAGGCAGTGGCTTTTGAACATGTTCAGCATGAGATTGAAGTGGGATGTGCAGCACAGCCCCCGATGGAGCCCTTGGGCCATGGCTGTGCTGGGCGTGCGCTGCCTCCCGCTGCCTGCGTGGTCCCAGCACAGTGACTCCAGGTGGGCCGGTGTCTTAGCAGGCAGGAGGCAGCTGCCTGGGAAAGCATGGCCCAGAGTGATGCCCTGAGTGACATATTGTAGGATGGGCTGGAGGACCAGTTCACTGCAGTCTTCCCTGAATGGGTCTCCTCCCTTTGTTCTGTTGTTTGCATTTTTAAACCCATCTCTAATCGTGTGACTGGTTTTTTAAAATTATTTTGCTGTCAGAATTAATTGTCTCTTCATAGAAAATTGAAAAGAAAATACAGTATTTTCCCCTTTACTCTGAGAGCGATCTTTCCTTTTGCAGTTTGAGATGCCAAACTTTGTGGGTGTGCAGAGACTGTGTCTCCCTGACCTATTATCCCTGGACATCTGGTTGCCCTCTTGTGTGGACTCCTGTGTGTTTCAGAAGGGCTCCTCCCTTTCTCTCTGATAAGGAAACATGCTAGGACCCTGTTGGATTTGTCTTTTTCAATAAATTAAAACACAACTCAGCCTCTGCAAGGTGACATGACAATGCCAGCTGCCTGGGGCAGCAGGCACTCCCAGCATCCCTGCTAGTCTACAGCCTTCTCCTGGGGCCACACCTCCCCAGCTGAGTATTGCCAAGGGTAGTCCATTAATAGGGAATTTAAGTTGTTCCCTGATCGTCTGGACCAGTTAGAACAATATCCTGCTTAGGATTAGAACAAGTTCCTGTTTAGGATTAGAACAAGTTCCAGCTTAGGATTTGGAATGGTCCTGTAGCAGCCAAAGTGCAATTTCAGTTTCTAAGTTTGGCCTATACTCAACTAAGGTGTGAAGTCTGGGGAAGTCCCGTAGCGCAGTGATGAACATGGTGTAGGGTTTGTTCAACAATGTAGGAAAAATCCATCCCTCTTGCCTAGCTGTGTCATTTTTCGTCCTAGCAGTGCTGTATAGGAGCTGGAGACTCTGAAGCGGAATGAAGGCCCCATGTGCCAGGTGGAAGATAAGAGCTAATCCCTACTTTGAAAAAAGCATCATCTACATAAGCGAGATGGATGCAGCCAAGTCCCAACCCATCTTCTGAGCGCAGATCTAAGCACACAGCTTAGCCGATTTCCCTATTGGCATATCCTGAGCCTTTGTTCCCCCAGGATGCCTAAATTCCCCCATCAGCTGTTCTCCTATGTTAAAGAGATGGATTTAACCCAAAAGGGCTGGCTGGATCCTAAAAACCAATCATGCAGCCCACTGTTCCTCAACAGCCCAAGGGGAGAACAAGTCATCTGCTGCCAAATATTTATTGACAGGAATATGAGGGCCCTGTTTCTGCTGGGGGTTTCTGCCTAAGTCTTCAATCGTGCCTTGTGTACTGAACATTACATCCCAGTGGGAACAATCACAGCCTTGATCTTGGCCAAGAGCAGGAGAAGCCAAGAGCCAGAATTGCCCACCCATGCTTTTCCAGCAGGTAGCAAAGCACACACTCTGCCCCAGGAGCAGCCTGAATGCAGCCCCACACTATCTTCCCCAGAAAGTCCTCAGTTTACTTCAGCCCCCCTGTTTACTGCCCCATCTCTACAGAACTCCATGTACATGACAATTTGGTATTTCACTCTTCATTAAATGTCTCCACTGGTGAGAAAAACCATCAAATTTTTCATTACATGTCCCCTTAAGTAGTGGGGTGCCTGGCACTGACCCCCAGGGCTGTCTTCATGGACCAGACCCTTCTCCAGTTCTGCTTAGGGCTTTACCAAAAGCCGATTAACACAATGGCTTCCTTCTCCTGCCCAAGGGGAGGGAAAATGAGACCCCTAATTTATGGAGATGACTTGCTCATCTGGTTGGCTCAGCAATTTGTTCATTTGGGAAACTATTTTTACTCACCATGAATGACTAAGCACATCATTTTGGGGGTTGATGGCTTTTCCTTTTTCCGCTCTTTCTTGGATTTATTTATTTTTAGGTTTCTTTGGGAGGGAAGAGAAGCAGAGTGCAGAATGAAAGCTCAGAGAACAGGAGACAGAGATCAAGGGAGAATGGGAAGATTGGATTTACCCCTCAGAGTCTCAGGCTGCCTTACTGCTTATGGAACTTAGCAACCCACTGAGCAAATTTATAGGGGTAATAGGAAGGGAGCATTCAGGAGGCTGTGGACTTTTTCCTTCTGGAAAAAAAAAAAAGAAAAAAAAAAAGAAAAAGCAGGGTCAGGTTTCTGAAGAGCTTGAGTAGGATTTGAGACAGAAGATTTTCTCACAGGTCTTACAGCACTTCATTATGCTACAGCCCACATGTCTCTAGTGTGAATACAGGAGAATTGCTTGGGGCAGAAAGCATCCTTCTGTTCTGTTTGTCCCGTGCTTAGTACAAGGGGAAACCAGCCTTGATACCACAGGAATGCAGGCAATTATTCAAACTCATCCCACCTTTTATTTGAAAGGAAAGTAGTCCTAGACCATATGGTTGAGGGTGTGCATGCATGACTTTTGAAGATGCCCAGAAAATTGGAGGAGGGTTAAAATAAAGTAGAATATTGAGGGGTTTTATTCCTTCCATTTTTTATGTCAGTTCCTTGGGGTCACATGAATGGCTGTTGAACCAGAGATGCTGCATATATGCCACTGTGGTCCACGTAATAAACCTCTCACCACTCTCACTTAACATTGAGGAAGATGATGAATCACTCACCCAAAGACCAAAAAGTGCTCTGCAAACTGTAAGGATGACCTGGTACCTGGAGAAGAGGAAAAACAGCCATTCAACCTCTCTGACCTTTCAGTCCTCTTCATACCAGGGAATGTGACTGTCTCTGTCGATCTCACATTCCCCTACACCACCCTGCTGCCTCCTCTTGCCTGCTCCAAACCTCCTCTGACCTTTTTCTCTGCTCACCCTCCATCCCTGCCTGACATTAAGAAGAGGAGCAGCCTTATCCACACAACTTTCCCCAGACAAATGAACAGCAGGTTCATCAGTAGCTCCAGTCTGCATCCATGGGGTTTCATTGTTCCTCCTGAGCCTGCAGCGAGGATACTCTGCACAGCTGAGTTTTTCCAAGCCCTCTAGAAAAGCTGACGACAGCTGGCTATGGTTCTGCCTCTCCTGCAAACCTCTTAATCCCACAGGAGCATCACTCTCACCCTAGCACTGCCTCTGTTTCTTAGCAGCTTCTTGGAGAGATCTGGATCTCATCACAGGCAGCCGTAGCACTAATAAAACCTTCTTTACTTTGGCAGGACCCAACACCGCTCCAGCAGAGATAAATCCTGAACCAGAGGGCAATTTGTCCTTTTTTAACCAATGCAGGCTTCAGAAGGATTAAATTGGTCTCATGGAAAAACTGGACCTCCTCCAGTCTCAGAGACCTGTGGATGTGCAAGAAGTTCCCCCACATCAGACCAACCCACAGGGATGAACACAGGGTGGGTGCCCCTACACTGGAGCCAAACCTGCCTGTGAAGAGCTGAGTGAATTACCATCCTTATTTCTTAGCTCAGCACTTTGTGGATAGGCTTAAGGCTTTTCCAGAGGAATTCCCTTCCCTTGCAGTTTCTGCTCACATGAACTTTTGTTCTACCCACCCCGTTTCCAGCATTCTGGGGATTTCTCTGCTACCCTTCCCCAGCACCACAGCTGAACTGCCTGCTGCAACAAGGCCACCTGCGCCAGGCTGTGTCACTGTGGGGTGACACGGCGTGTCCTTGTGTTCTCACCCTCCCCTGTGCATCGTCCTGAATGACCTGCAAGCTGTCCCTGCACGGCACCAGCGGCTCTCCATCATCACGTCCCTGGGGGGACTCTACCGCAGCACCCTAGAGCTGGGATTCCGTGCAGTTTCCAGAGTGTTAGCAATGGGGGGTAGCAAGCACATCCCTGAGCCTGTGCTAAGCCTGGGCACAGCCAAAGCCTCCCGGGCTTGACCAGGACGCCCCCGCCCCCCTCCCCTAAAGCAGCCACATGCCGTGCATCCTGCTGCCGGAGTGCTCCCACCCCTGCCTGCGTTGGGATTTGCTCCATGCCAGCAGGATCTGTTACCTCACACACAGGATTTATCCCCTTTCCATTCATCCCCTCACAACCAGAGCCCGTTTTTCCCCACAGCATTGCATCACCGCCACCTCCCCTGGTTAATTCCGGTTGTCTTCACGCACTCCTGCCACACTTATTTTAGTTTTTCACCCAGGTCCATAGCGGTGAACCCGCAAACAAGGCTGCAGCCAGTCCCCGCCGCAAATGTCTCTGTGGGTGACGCTGGCGAGAACAGGGCCGAGCATTACCTTCTGCTGCTCGGGGAAGCCGCTCGGCCGGGGCCCAGGAGATGCCCTTCTCCAGCGGGGCGCTACCAGGATGCTCCAAGCAGGAGGTGACGTCCCAGTGGGGGGGACACGAGGAGAAGAGCTGAGACACAGAGGAGCTCTCCTGCGTGAAGCATGTTCGGGGGGAGAAAGGGGGCTGCAGGTTGACTTTCCCATCCCCTAACTCCCTCCCTGCCCATCCCTAGTCCATGGGTGCCCCCCTCCCCGCCCTCCCCTCCTCCTTCAACTCCAGCGCCGAGGAAGCCGAGCCGGAGGCAGTGCTGAGCCGGATATGCAGCGACTCCCCGCATCCCTCCTTGTGAGTATCCCTCGCTCCTCCTGATGCCTTCGGAGGAGACCGATGGACGGACGGACGGGCAGCCAGAGGTGGACTAGTCTCTCCTATTTTCAAAGCTAGGGTGGAGGGGAACTTCTTCTAATACCCCTTCCCTTCCCCATCCTCTATCTTCATCCCCTCTTCCCCTCCTCCTCTTCCTCCACCTCCTCAGCCACGATATCCTTAAAAAAAAAAAAAAAAAAAAAAAAGAAAGGTGGAGAGAGAGGGGGGTATGGGAAACCTGCTGGCAGGTGGAAGGAACCGGGAAATGGAATCACCGTAAAGACTAGGACTCAGGGGAAAAAATCCCCCCCAAAATACTCACCCCCCTAAGGAAGGAGGGAGGGAGGGAGGGGCGGGCTGCTCTGCCGCACCGGGAGAGCCGCTCCGCCCGCAGCCGAGCCACCGGCTCCCATCCCGGCATGGGACAGAAAGGAGAAGGCCCCGACAGACCGACAGACAGGCGGGCGGGGAGGGCTGCGGGGGGCTGCAGCGCGGCCGGCTGACAACTCCCTCGCAGCCCCCCGGCGCCTCCCAAGTGTTTCTTTCTGCTTTTATTTGTCTCCTTTTTTAAAAAAAGATTATTTCCCGGTGGTGACTGGAACGCGGGTCACGCAGGCCAGCGGCAGCGGCGGGGGAGGCCGTGGCAGAGGGGGAGGGATGCTGCCCGCCCTGCCCGCGCCTCTGCCCCCGCCGCGGGGCCGGGGCCGGCGGCAGCTCCGCGCCGAGGCGGCGGCGTCGTGGTCCCCGGGTGTAGCGGTGCTCCCTCCTCCCTCTCCTGCCTGCCCTACTCTCCTCCCTCTCTCCTCTGCCCACTCCCTCACTCCTCTCCCTGCTCTCTCCTCGGTCTCCCGGTCCCTCTCTGTCTCTCCTGCCTTCCCCCCACGTCTCCCCTTCTCTGCTCCTTCCCCCCTTTCTCTTTTCACTCTGGCCCCGACCTTTCCATCCCCTCACCCCCATTTTTGACGGGGGGGCTTTTCGCTTTGTCAGGGCAGAGCGCGGTGACGCCGCGGCAGCCACCACGGAGAGGACACAGGACCCCCCCTTGGGCCCGCCATGCCCCTTTGAGGGGGTGGCCTGGACCCCGAGACCCCCGCAAGGCCCCCCACAGGGCTGCTTCTCCTGCATTGCCAAGCCCCCAGCGCTCCGGCAAGCTTCGCCCATCCTGTCTCCTTCTTCTGCCGTTTATCTCATGGAGAGCAAGAGCTGCAAAGGGGACAGCCTGCGGCCAGCGGTCCCGTGCAAGCACTCGGTGGAGAAGAAGACAATGACCAACCCCACCACTGTCATCGAAATCTACCCTGACACCACCGAGGTGAATGACTACTATCTCTGGTCCATCTTCAACTTTGTATACCTCAACTTCTGCTGCCTTGGCTTCATCGCCTTGGCCTATTCATTGAAAGTGAGTACTGAGCGCGGGGCTCGGGGTAGGGGGTGACCAGGCAGGGGGGAAGCGTCTGGGGGTTGTGCCTGATGTGAAACACATCTTTGCCACCCAGATGAGAGGCTGCAGACAATGGGGATGGGGATGGGAAGAGCTGAGGAGCCTGGGATGTTACTTCAGGTGGGGAAGAGGTGCTTTCACTTGCTCCAAGTACCCTCAGAGGCTCCTCTGTACCGCGGCAGCAGGGTGACAGGCAGGCAACACAGGGCTGCTTTGGCTCATGCTGCACCTGCAGGCACGCCGGCACTAGGTCCCTTATTTGGGATCCTGGCTGTTAGAGATCGTCAGGATAGGACCCAGCAGCATTGGATGGTCAGGCAGGAACAGTAAGAAGCAGCCAGCCAGGATCAGCCATCAGCCGGCGAGTTGCAGGGGGTAAGAACCTTACAAAGTGCAGGGCAATCCTGCCTGTTTCTTTCTTGCCCTCTCCGTTAAAACACCAGAGCTTGTGGCCAGCTTCCCCAACCCCAGCCCAAGCCCTATAAATCCCAAAACAAAGCCTGGAGACCTGCCAGCATCTTTTGGAATGGTAAGAAGGTGGAAGAGAGTGCAGGGGGCTTCCCACAGTGGGCTGGGGGGATAGAGAGCTGTGTTGTTGGAGAGGGTGATGGCGTGGAGCACAGCCCATGATGGGAATGGGACCAGGTTATTATTCCTGATAGCTGCAGGGGAGAGCAGCCCGGCAGGGATGGTGCCTGGCAAACAGGCAGCACCTTGGCAGCTGCCAGGAGAGAGGGCCCTGGGCTGCCCTCCCCTTCCCTGCCTGCCAGATGCAAAACTAACTGAACGGATGTGCAGAGAGCCCGGGGCGGCTGGGTGGCCCGGAGAGGAGCTGGCTGATTTGTTTTGGCAGGCAGCATTTAGAGGAAGGCCAGGGTGCAGACGGGCTTCGTCACAGAAGCAGATCAATTAACTCCATACAGCTCCTGTGAGCTGGACTGTGAGCACCCAGCACTGCAAGGAGGCTGCTCCCAACACGTCAAGGTCTCCATCAGAAAGGCTCAGGGACAAGTCTGAGGCCCCGTGTCTTGGGCTTACTGAGCACTGGCCTGGTCGTGCCTGCCTCAGTTTCTCATTCCCCAAGATGGGAGGTGAGCTCTCATCCATTGCCTGTGCAGCAGGCTCTGATGCTGCCCGGGTGAGGCACTTAATAACTTAAATAATCCTGGGGCGAAGCATCATCACAAGCAAAGAGCAAATCCAGTCAGCAGCAGGCTAATATGAGTGGGGGGAACAAGTCCCTTAACACCCCTCACACCCTGATCCAGCAAGGGAAGAAAACCTAGCTTCCTCCTTGTTTTTTAAAGCCTTTCCTTGTCTGTATTTGCCTTAAACAATTGACATCTTTCCCATGGAAAAGGCTACCATGGGTATCTGGGTACATGTGGTTCCTTGCTGCTGCAGCAGTGAGGGCAGGACAGCCTTAGAACAGGGCTGATCCATGCCCTGGTGACAAGATAGAGTAGTGTCTGCCACCCACAGAGTTTTTACAGGCTGGACCCTTCACTATCCTTGACATGGGATGGAAGGAAGGGCAAAGCCCAGAAGTAACCCAGAGCCTTGAACCAGGACAGAGGTGTGGGCTTGGCATCTGTCTGCAAAAGCCTAGAGGACACAAACTCAAGCATGAAAGAAAGAGGCAGTGGTGAGGGAAGGCAAATGGGCAAATTTGCTCCAAATCAGAGAAAGGAGAATAGAAGACAGCTGTCAAAAACCAGCCTTGGCTTTTAGGCTGAGAAGGCGGTAGCTGATGGGATGTAACCGTGGTACCCAAACAGAGGTAACGCTGAGCGGGTAGAAATAACTCTGCTCTGGTTTTGGAGCTCCCCAGTGGCTGTGACTCTGTGGCAGGGGGAAAATAGAAACAAAATGTCCCTCAGAGGCAAAGGACAGAGCTAGCAAGTGGCTGAAGGGATGCCGGGTGCTCTCATGAGCTGCTGTTGGGGTGGGTCGTGAGAGGCAATGCAGATGCTGGGGCAGTAGAAGGTCTGTCCTGGGGAAGACTGGGATGTTCAGAGCAGCAGCTCTGTTCTTACCCACTGCTACTGCAGGGATCTTCACAACACCCTAGCCAGGCTGGGTGTTATGGTTATTTTTCCAGAAACATGTTTTCTTCTCTTTTACCATCAATAATGTTTTTCCCAGAAGTTCAGAGAAAACAGGAGCAAGAAATGCCCTGGGGACAGATATCCCTTTAAATAGACTTCTCTTGTTCCTCTGCAATTAAATGTAAGGGCATTTGAGCAGTAAGAACTTAAGTCTGACCTTTCTAGGATGTCTGTGCTCTGAAAGGACTGACTAAGGGGCAGTAGGAAGAAGAATGAAGCTGCACCTTCCTTCTCCCTGAGCCTCTTCTGGGACCCCTAACAGCAGAGCCCTCAGCCAGTGGAACACAGGTTTCCTCAAGGGCCATCAGTGCACTGATACCATTAAGTGGTTCCTGGGTTATAGCTTTTACACTTCCTTTAAATAACTAAAACATCTAGCAACTTCAGGAATTATCATTTTCATTATCAGAAATAGCATTTTCAGTTCCCTGTCATACAGGTCACCTGCTTCTGACAGATTCATACTGTTAATAAAGCAGTATCTCCTTCATGACCCGAGTCCATGAGATGTTTCAGTATATATCTTAGCACACCCTAGCATTTCCTCTGGTTTCAGCAGCATAATGCCCACGCTGGAAGACAGATATATCCTTGGTACACTTGAATATTACTGTGAAGCTGTCTCCTTCCTCATGCCCTATTTTATTGGTTTCAGCCACATCTGGGAAAACGGGCAAGTATGCCTGGCCTTTTGCATGCTAGCTGCTGACTTCTAGATTTCTTTCTGCAGGGAAATGCTATTTTGTGGTGATAACCACTTACTAAAAAATGTCCAAAACCCCCACCCCAGCACCAAAGAACTCGTGAAGAAAGAAACACATGAAGTCAGGTGAGGGCAGAAACTGTGACATACGAGGCAGGTTCTGTGTGTGACAGACGTCACAGCCGAGCACTCTGAACAGGAGTGTGGCAGCATGCTTCAGCTTTATTTACCCCCGTAGCAGGCCAGATCCTCAGCAAACACAGATTTCTGGGCTACAACGGGGTCACACAACTCATGGATCCCTCCAGGGGTCATTTCTAGCATGTCAGGCTTCTCAAGGTCAGCCTCCCCGAGTGCAAGCAAGGCGCTTGCATCTAATCATGTGTGCTGGATGCTGGGGGAGGAGAGATCAACAGCAGGACCAGGGAAGTTAGAAAAACCCTAAAGTAACCCTAACTCCAGCCCAGCACAGATAAAAGTATCACTCCAACAGCAGCACTTTGGATTCAGTTGGTTTTGATCAGAGGCAAATGTTGTGGTCTGATATTCAGCAGCTCACTCCCTTCCTCTCTCCCAGCTCCAAGTGGTAATGAATGATGCATCAGTGCCTGGTGGCAGGAGATCTCACTTCAGTTGTTCAGAGCTTCGTCTCTGGAGACTGTCAGGGTGAGCCAAGTCCTCTGTACCCATTGTGCCATGAGGCAGTAGATCAGAGGAGCTGGGATCTGAGATGAGCTGCAGTATGGATGCCTCGATGTGGCTCTATAGAGACAAAGATGCCAAGGAGCCTTGCTGGCTTTTTAAGCCTCACCAGCAACCCACAGCATTACTTGCAGAGTTTTCTTGCCCCTTAAGGTCATGGAAATATGCCAAGCTCTCTTGCCCACTCTCTGCCCAGCCCTTAGCACACAGCTGTGGGCACGACTGTTTGCCCTCCTCTCTTGCCACTTGTTGATCTTCCTTGTTTCGAGTGGAAGCAGACCAGCACAAATCCACAGCTATTTATTAACCCTGAGAAGCTGCCGCACCCAGCCTCTCTGGCAGGCTCTCATCCTGCTTTTCGGAAGGAGCAATGGTTTATGGACGTGGGTGAAATGCAGGGGTGACAGTCCCGTGATGCCAGTGCCGGTGTGGTGGAGGCACGTGGGCTGGAGAGCTCTTGAGCAATTCACAGAGCAAATAAATCAAGGATTGCCTCCAGAGCTCCTTCTGTGCAGGGAGCTCTGCATAGAAATGGGTTTTCTGACAACCAGCTGTGGACTTCCAGGCTGCCTTAAAAACAGCCTCATTAGACTCGTTATCAACAAACCATTTGTCTCCTTCTGCAAGCTGAGGCAGCACTTTTTATTAGAGCAGCAAGTTTGCTGCTCCCAAAACCAAGAGGGGCTGAGCCTCAGGGCAGAGAGAGGGGAGGTGACTGCTGGGGGAGGAACTGGGGTGGTAGGAGCCAAGGGGAGCACTTGGAGAGGAAGCAGAACATAAAACCCCAAGGAAACAAAGGGCAGAGGACGGTGATGAGAGGGAGGAGGGAAGGAGCCTTTGGGCACTGACACGCTGGAGGTGTGGGAGGACAGAGTGAGATGAAGATATTGGAAGACAAGGTGAACAGCAGGAAGGTGACAGGCAAGTAGGGATGGATGGATGGATGGATGGATGGATGGATGGATGGATGGATGGATGGATGGATGGATGGGCCACACCACCTTTTGTTGAAAAAGGAGAGGAGAAAGGTTTACATGTTAGAGCACAAAAGCTGGCTGTGTTTCATGTAAGGATAGGCATGGAAGAAAAAAGAAATTGTGTAAGTTGCCAGCCTGGATCAGAGGTGAACTCTGCCTTGTCCGGGGACGATCTCCAAAGACACCACCACACAGTGCCTGGAGGTGCCCAGGGAAACCCCGGTCAGCAGATGTAATTATCCTCACACTCCAGTCACCTCAGTGCAAAGCAGGGCCAAAAATCCCCATCTAGTTTTAGGCAAGGTGAGAAGGGTCAAAGGGATGATGAGAAGAGCCTGTGACTAAGAAAACACCACACGTGGGTCTAGGGTGGGGATTCAACCTTGTGACCTTGAGGACCTGTCCCTCACTGTGCTTCATCTCTCTGGCTATGGAAAGAATCAGCTTCCAGGGCTCCCAGAAGCTCGTGCACCAGCTACCAGCACATTATGATGATGATGGCCACAGGAGCATGAAAATAGGAAAAGCTGAAGCTGGTCTATAAGAAAGACACCAGCATTTCCTTAAGGACAAAGCAGGGAAGGAGCTGAAATACTTATCTGCTCTCCAGGAGAGCTCCTCCAAAGCCTGGCTCAGTTGCCACAGCAGGACATTAAAGGGAGACATCTGGAAGCATCTGGGGGTGCAAAACCATGCAGGAGGAGGCAAGGCTGCTCTGGAGAGACGTGGGAGGCTGGAGCTGTGAGTGGTGTGTAAGGAGAAATTCCTTTTCATTGTACTTTTATGTGCCCTTGCACTTGTCTGGTGCTTAGAGGCTCCATTTCAGTGTAAATGATTATGGGCAATCAGGGATGATTTTCATGAGGGTGACCACTGAAGCCACAGGGGTTAACAGGAGTGTGTGGGTGGGACCACCTGGAGGTGCAGGGAGAGGAGGCAGCTGGGTGCCCTTTGGTAGGAGTCAAAGGTGGCCATCATTTGGACCCAAACAACAGGAAAGGGAAGAGACAGAAGGGATTAAAAAAAGAAAGAACTGTGGGGAAATGGTGTCACTGGGGAGAGGACAGCCCCAGGCACTCCTCGACACAGCAGCAGCAGCATGACAGGAGCCAAAGGGAGAGCCATGGGAAAGTCAAGGAGAGGTGCTGCTGAAGTGTGTCATGGGAAAGGGCTAAAGCACCAACCACGAGTGTGAGCTGGTGCCAGGTGGGAGATGCTGCTGGGAGAGGCTGCTGGGAGCACTGGAGAAGGCAAAGCATGGAAATTAGGGTTGTAGGGCGCCCCAGGGAGAGGAGGAACAGGAGGTGAGGAGTAGGAGACAGCTCCTGGGGCCAAGAGGAACTGGCCTCACAAAGGTAAAGCGGCTTGGCTGCTGAAGGGTTGCAGAGCTCGGTGTGCCGGCCGTGCTGGTCTGCTGGAGAAGCCTGTCTGCCTGGCAAACACGGACAGAAAACGCCAGCTTGCCCGCGGCAGAAAACACCAGGTTACAGTGCAGGAAGGGGCAAAAGGCATTTGCTCCATGTTGGTTTTGCCTGAGGCAGCCCCACCGCTGGGGAGAGGAAAGTGTGTGAGAGCTTCAAAGAGTCTGCTGGGAGCAGCAAGTGGGATTTCTGGCCTGAATCCAGCACCTCTGGGGCTTCTCACCAGTGCGTGAGGAGGTGCCAACTGTCTGGTGGTGCTGAGCCCAGGGGTTTTTAGGAGGATGTTAAACTTACTGAATAATTTCAAATGTGAGTCATCCCGGACATTCAGCTGACACAGAAAGGCATGTGGGCTCCCAAGCTGCCGGCTTGATGCCTTCCCAGAGATCATCTCCTCTGCTGAGAGAGCTCCCAGCCAAATGTGCCCCAAAGACACATGCAGTTTGTGACTGTCCCCTCTTCCTGACCCCAGAAGGATGCTGAGCTGAGCACTCCACAGCAGGGCAATGGATAGATGGCCCCAGCTGCAGCTCCAAGTTCCAATGAGCAGGGAACATCAGAGGCCGAGGACATGGCACAGTTTGATTTAATACAAGTATGAAAAATAGGCTCATTCTTGCCTATGTGCCTGCCAGCAGCAGATCCTGTGGGTCTCATGCCAACAGCAGCTTCCCTACCCACAGTTCAGAAGATCAGGGATTGCTTGTGCAGAGAGATCCTCATTGCTGTGATGGAGAGAAGGAATGTTGCTTGAGGGTCTGAAATGCAGTTTTGGAGGACCCATGAACTAGCACAACTCAGTGAGAACAAAGGGTGCAGCAACCCTTCCCCATGTCCAGCAGAAAGCTTTCAGGACAGCCCCGTGGGTAAGCACTGCAGGAGGAAGAGAGAAAAGTCTGTAAGATGTGGTCTGAATCTGTTGCAGTGTCTTTTTGGAAAGCTCCTAATCGATAAAAGCCTTTTAATATTCCTCAGTCTGACTGGTGCTGGCTTTTGCAGCTTGCCACCCACATCTGGTGTCCAGCCAGCAGTGCCTGGCGGGGTTCTCACTGCTGGCAGCAGGGCAGGCAAGGGGCTCACAGCCCCACTCCCCACACCCCCCACCCAAGAGCGGGCAGTGGGGCAGGCCCTGTCACACCCTGGGCACCCCACTTGGATAAGGGAGAAGGATGAGGGGTCAAGTGTCCAGGTCCTTTTGTTCATCCTTGTGGCTCCAGGTGCCTGAGTCTTCTGAGTGCTGGCTGAAGGGGCAACCTGGGGACAGGGACATATCCTTGCAAAGAAGCAGTGGAGTCTGACCCCTCCTCTGCTGGGATCTAACTGCAGAGCTGCTGCTGGTGGACAGTGCCATCAACTGCCTGGCTGTGCCATTGCTGCCTGCCTGGCTGTGCTGTCACGCCTGGCTGTGCCATCCACTGCCTCATAGTGCCATCTCTGCCTGCTCGTAGCATCATTGCCTGGCTGTGCCATCTGCTGCCTTGCAATGCCATCATTTCCTTACAGTGCCATGTGCTGCCTGGCTATGCCTTCTGCTGCCTGGCAGTGCCATCCACTGCCTGGTAATGCCACATGCTGCCTGGTAATGCCACATGCTGCCTGGTAATGCCATTGCTGCCTGGCAGTGTCATCTGCTGCCTTGCAGTGCCATCTGCTGCCGGGTAATGCTGTCTCTAGTACATCGGTAATGCCCGCTAGTGGCATTGCTGCTGGCAGTGCCGTGCACTGCCTGGCAGCCTGGAAGAGGTGGGGACAGCCCAGTGACATGGACATGCACAATCATTGCCCACTGCAGAGCTGTCCCAAGGAAAGCCCCATAAAGTCCCAGCCCGTGGGATAATGAAGGGAGCAGACTGTGCTGTCAGAATGGAAAACTGCCTGTGACAGAGATGCTACACAATCCGCATAAGACCTGCAAAAGGAAGGGAACTCATTTACCCAGGGCTACTTAATATGCTGGAGGCTCGTGCACAGCCCTGGAGCTGCAGTAGGATGCCGTGCCAGGTTTCACCCGCTCGGCCCCTCAGTGCAGATGGAGGCACAGGGATGCACACCAGAACTGCAGCCAAACTTCTCCCCTGTGGCCTGGGTGAGCCCAACCTGGCGCTGCAGGGCCAAGGCGCTGTGACACAGTGGGAAGTGTGCTTTAGTGCCTGTGTGCCTGGGGTGTACAATGGCATCTCAGTTCCTTTGTGCACCTTCAGGCTCCAAATGACACTGCTCCACTCCAGGGACCGTGGGGCTCTGGTTTGCCTGGTTGGTAACAGCAACGGGGCACTCTTTCAGGTCTTCTCTGTTCCAAGAATTTCCAGCCCACAGGTATTACAGTGCTTGGCTTCACGAGCTCAACTCGTAGCAGAGACCGGGTGCAAACCTCACCTCAGGATGTTTTATGGCACCCCAAGTGCTCAAATACAAAGAGGCCCAGCCCAGCCCTCACAGTGCACCTGTACAGGTAACCACATACAGGTGCACTGGGGTTTGTGGCTGTTGCTTGAAACACGTCATGTCTTTCATACATATTGCAATTACTTTTTCTAATTATCTTTTTGTCTCAGGTCCGGGATAAGAAACTGCTCAATGACTTAAATGGAGCAGTTGAAGATGCCAAGACAGCCCGGCTTTTTAACATCACCAGCTCAGCCCTTGCCACCTTCTGTATCATCCTTATCTTCATCTTCCTGCGATACCCTCTCACTGACTACTGAGTGAGGCCAACAGCAGCTGCTGCCGCCAAAATGCCTCTACGCCAGAAGTGTCTGCAGTTTCTTGTAGCAAGGACACACAAAACAAGCCAATCACTACACCTTGATTGCCAAAAAAAAAAAAAGTCAATTAAATACATAAATAAATGTTAAATTAGTTTATCAGCCCAGCTGAGCATACCTTTCTTGCCCTGAAATGGTATGTGAACAGCTGAAGGAAAGGGTCTCACTCTTATACATGTACAGGAAGAAAAATAGACCAAGAAATATTTGTTTTATGGCCAACAAGCTGTGTGAAAAGAGCGTGCAAAGCCCAGAGCTACGCACACTTAGTGGCAAACAGTTGAGCTCTAGGAAGCAGTGGGGTCCTGTGGAGCTGGAGACACATACAGTGATGGATGGGGATCATGGCAGGGCTGGCTTACAACATATCAGGTGTGTTCAGACTGCCCACCACCTCCAGCTTGTGGGGGTTTCTTTTCCTTTTTTTTTCTCTTGAATTTCATCCACTGGTTCAAACAACTCCCAACCCCTGGAGAGCTGAAGGTGTTAGGAAGTTTATGCTGGGGAGCCCCAAAGCCTCCAGAGAAACCCCAAAGTGTTAAAGGGCAGGTTTCTCCTTGGGATCTCCCAGCAGTGCTGAGAAGGAAGGCACCTTCTGCAGAACTCGCCTAAGCCACCTAATTGGAGTGCTACTGTATTTCTGTAAACAGTCAATAAAAAGATACCTCTGATATGTGATGCTGCTGGGTTAATTCCTTCCTTAGCAGGGCTGGTCTACTGGTCTCCATGGGCTGGCAAGAGAAAATGCTAATGTCACCAGCAGCTGCTCGGGAAAGATTTAAAGCAGGAGTGAGGGATGCTGCTGCAGGTCGGGGCCGCATGCAGCCGTGAAGGAGATCACAGACCCAGATTTAAGAGCAGAGACCTCGGTGACTCCTTGATGGAAGATCTATGGCAAGCAGGCAAAGGCAGCCAAGCGGGCAGGCCCCCTCCCCTGCTAGGACCAACGTTGAAGAGGGAAATAAATCGCCAGTCTGAACCTGCTGCTACTGCAGCACTTCCCAGGGTCATTATGAAGAGCCAGATTTCAGAGACAACATGCATTTACCACTGAACCAGGCAGGAGCTCAGAGCCCTGCCCAATAGCTGTCTGCAGCTGCCTGTCATGCTGCAAATCAACACACCCTGACTTGAAAACACCCATAAATGAATGACAAGACCAGGACTAAAATACAGTCTATCAGCCCCTCTGACCCTTCATCTCATCTCATATGCCATAGCTGCCTCATCTTTCTCCAGCTGTAAGATGACCTCATGCCAAGGGGCAGCAATCACTGCAGACCAGCCATGGAGCTGGGAGAAGGCATCAGGATCCACCTTTGCACCCACCCTGAAAGCAGAGGTGAAGCAAGAGATGGGGAATGCAGACAGGCTGTAATGGGACACTTCATCATCTGCTGAGTGCATGGTTTAATCAGCAGGCAGTCTCTGGGCTGTGCTTAGTGAGGGGTGTGCCATAGTGAGATGTGGGGACAGATCACGAAGATGCTTCCCTGAAAGCATCATGAGATGTCACCTCCTTCCTGCCTAGGTCTCCACACCTTCATCCTGTCCCAGGCTTCATTTATCAGGGGAGCTATGGGCAGAAAGACCTGCAGTCCTCCCTGCCCCCCATTCACTGGAGAGCATTTCCACACCAGACCAGATCAGGGGTCTGTTTTGCAGATATGTTTCAGTTGGCAGAGCAGTGTATGATGCCCTGAAAGTATCTCAGCCATGAACAGCTCTATGATTACTCATTCAGAGGTCAATACTCTTCCCAGCCTCTCTTGGTTACTTCTTGCTCCCTTCCCTGAAGCAAGACCTGAGGGGCCATGGCCGTCGGCGTTTCCATCCTAACATATGTAGGGGCTATGTCCAGTCCTCGTCCCAGGCTGGGGAAGGAGATGGCCTGTCACAATGGCAATGCCCCTAAAGAGGGTACAGCCAAAAGGACTCACATTGCAGCCACCCTGAACTGACAAATTATATCTCACTGGGACAGTACTACCTTAGGCAAGACCCAGGCCAGTCATCCCAGGATCCTCCGGGGTTAGGAGAGGCACAGAGAAGAAGTTGTATCCCCTTTTCCCTCCCCCTGTACCTGCACCAAGCTCACATTGGCTGTGTCTGAGGCCATGGTATCCATCCCCATCACACCTCTCAAGCTTTTCAGCTCAAACAAAGTGCAGCTGGGTGGGCTCAGGGGATAACTCAGACAGGGTCACCCTGTGTGTAGTGCCAGGGGTTTCAAGCTGCAGGTTTAGATCCCTGTGGAACCAATGGCATCTCTTGCAATAATGAGTGCATTCCTTTCCTATGAGCTGGGACTTATGTCAGCCAAATTGCAAGTGCTTTTGCACTCAGAGACCACCCCCAACTCTAGGGAATCTTGCAGGGATAATGCCACTGTCCCCATCTCCGGTGCTACAGAGGAGAGAACCGCCCTGCTTGGCATGCAGGCATGAGGCTGTTCAGATAAAGGCAGAGCTGACACAAAACTGGAAGTGACCCAAAGCCAGCTTTTTCTACATTTAACAAGTGTGACAAATGAGTTATCATCATCCCTTCCCCTGACAGACCATCTTATCTGCAGGAAAAGGGATGCTGGTTTAATGAACCAGGGGGAATACTGAACTGACTCAGCAGCACTTTTTGCATCTATAACCCATCGAGGATGGAGAGAGGGTTATTATTAGTAGCCATCATATTTATTGTTTGTACCCACGTTGTAGGAGGTGAAATAGCTGCAGCAGGTTGGAGGTCCACCCAGACCCACCATGGACAAGAACAGGGTAGCAAGAAGGATGGCAGGGTAGCACCATGCTCAGCTCCACCACAGCCCTCGCCTCAGCTCCACCTGCAGCTCCGGGCTGTGGGGCAGCAAAACCCCTGTGCTCTCCCTTCCTCTCTCTTAGTGTCTCCCCTTTAATGGAGTCCCTCCAAACCCACAGCAAAAGAAAAGCACCTCCAAAATGGGGGAAGTAAGGGGGACTTGTAGATTTCCAATCTTTTTGGGGAGAAAAAAAATATTCATGCATGGGTCTTCCAAGGTATTCAGCATTCATTTCTCATCTCATCAGTGTCAAGGAACCCTAAACTGAGGCAGCAAAACTACATCCCCATATACTGTCAGGCAAGTACCTCCCAAATTGCACCAACTGTGCTGTTAAGCGAAAGAAATAACTTTTTTGATTTTGAGGGAACAAGGGAAAGAAAAGCAGCAGCCAAATCCAACAGGTCCTCTAATTGCTTTTTTTTTTTTTTTTTTTTTTTTTTTAATTTTGCAAGAAAATTCTGGAAGTTCAGGTTTTGCCAAGGCTGACACCCGCCGCGGCAGAAGGCAGGCTTTCAGGAGTTGCTTCTCTGCCTTTTCACTTCTGCCACTCACAACGTCGCGCCGCTCTCTCCAAATCGCACTTTTTTTTGGCTGCGAAGCCGCAGCCTCTGTTGCACTCCGCGGCGGGAAGGAAAACTGTGAGGAGGGGGTGGAAGAGAGGAACAGCCGAACGCAGCTTGAGAAGCATCTTTTGAGATGGGGAAGAACTGACGGTCACGTTGCCATTTAAAGATTTAATTGTATTCCTTCGGGAAACTGAGCCTGACAGCTTGATGAGGATTGCTTTTTGGTTTTTGTTTAGCTCGGGGGGAGCGATTGTTCCCTGTTAGGCGACATTGTGCCTAGAACACCTGTGCAGATTTTGTGTCCCTGGTAGCTGAAAGGCGTTCGGGATGAGCCTGGGGAAAGGCCACCGAGGCTGGTGAGGGTCACCCTCGTCCGGAGAGGAGATGCTCCGGGACGGGGCGATGAAATGGCTGCGGGGGGGGACCCTGAGGGCAGCGCCAGCACCCAGGAGGAGGTCTCGGAGGCAGGGAGCGGGGTGTCCGAGCCGAGCTGGAGCTGCCAGGCTGCGGGAGGCAGGCAGAGGGCCCTCTCTCACCGCTGCACGCAGCCGGCAGCGCACCGCCCATCGCCGCGGCCTCGGGGCGAGCCGGGAGCTGCGGGCGCCTTGCCCCTAGCGAGGAGCACAGGTCCGTCCATCCTCGCTTCTCCGGGACCCCCGCCACGAGCCCCAGCACCGGGCAAGCGCTGGCTTGTGCAGGAATCAGTTGTGAAGTGAGGGTGCCTCCTAAAACCAGCCAGGAGCGGGTCCCCATCCCTCCGCAGGGATGTGCCCCTCCGTGCCAGCCGGGACATGTGTCAGGTCGCCGGTGCACATTTACCCTCCACGCTGGCAGGGAAAGGTGGCTGGGAGCCAGGCAGTGCGTGAGCAAACCTTGCCGTGCTTATGCAAGTCTCAGTGCTCAGCCGAGCCTCTGCCCCCAGTGCCACGCAGGGCTCGGGGATCCCTCCCTTGCACAAGCGCCACCAAGCCAGTTTGCATACAGCAGCGCATCGAGTCCCAGCTGCGGCGAACTGGTTTGGGTTTGGCTGGTAAACACGACTCCACAATTCTCCTTTATCTATGGGCTGACAGTAACAAACATGAGATGGAGCTCATTCAGGTAAGGACCTCCCAGCCCAGTGTCGACATCCGCCGCTTCCCCTGCCTGGGATGAGCTGCCAGGCGTGCAGGCAGAGCATGGTGAGTCAGGCCTGGAGCAGCCATCAGCCTGGATACCCAAATTAACTGTAAGACAGAAATGCCAATGGCAACCTCTAATTCTGCTGTGGGGTGTGTAATCCTCCAGCAAAAGCCAACAAGGCTGTAGCATCACAGCCCTGCTTCCCAGGCACTCCACAGGCCAGGAAGCAGAGTCATGCTGCTAGCAAGTAGTAACTCTCACCTCCCTTCCCAGCCATGTGCTGATGGCCTGGGTGACCTTACCAAAGCCCTTTCATCCCTGTTTTCCCTTCCAACACTGTCTCATAGGTTGATGGCTTCTCAAAGGCAGAACTGCAGCCTTGCTTAGAGCCACCAAGTTCTGGGACCTTGGGACACTGTGGGTGTCCTGTGATGGGTACAATTGCAGCAGTGCCCAGCTCCGGTTGGCAAACACAGGGGGAGAGCTGGACACTGATGGAGCTGCCTCTTCCCTCCTCTCCATCCCCTCATCCGTGTGCAGGCTGGACACTGAAGAGCTCCTGGCTCTGCAGGCAGACCACGGCGGTGAACAGCCCTGCCGGGGGGAGGAGGGGGAGGCACAGATGGCAGCAGATGCTCTCATCAGTGAAAATGATTGAAGCAAAACAAAAAAAAAAAAACCCTAGCAACTGGTGAGCAGCCTAACAAAAACCAGCACAAGGGTACAGAGAAAGGGTCTGGACCTGACAGACCCTTGCATGGAGCCTAGCTCCATGCTGCCTTCTGGCCCAGGGTAATGTTTTTCCTGTCTCTGACTCACAAAGAAGAAAGACTATGCCTTGTCCCAGAGCACTGGGCAGTGATTATTTTTTAAGGCTTGGATATATTAAAATGAAACCATTTGGTTTCTCTCCCATTCCCCTGTCCCTATCCTCTCTCTTGTCCTTTCCACTCTGCCTTCAAAGAAGTGAATATGACCCCAGACAGCTTCTAAGCACATCTAAGCCCCTCACCTACCCTCACTACCCATGGCAAGTCTTAATGTGGGCCAACATGGCACTCCATTTCAGCACTGGGGGCAAAGGAGCAGGAACGCTTCCTGCACCTGCGAGTGTTACTGCAAAGCCTCTGTGCAGCTTGGCTGCTGCTGCCAGCCTCGGTTGTGATAGCCTCATGCTAGTGCAAAGGTCCTGCTCCTCCACCCCTCCCATCCCCTGACTTTGACCCATCGTGCCAGCATGCAGCAGCATGCCCCACGTTTGGCACATCTCCATGCTCCTGCCCAGCTTTCCTCCAGTATGTCCGGGCCAGAGGGAATCAGAGGGACTTTAGTCAATGTATGATGATTTACTTTTCCTTTTCCCCTTTGGCAGGAGCGCCTCGCGGCGCAGTCAGAGCTACAGAATGAATGCCTCTGCAGCATGTGCTGAGCTGAATGGCACAGCACGCAGCCCTCCAGCCTGCTCCTTCTGTGATTAATTGCACAGGAGCTGCTCCCGCAACGTGCACATGCAGTCAGCCCTGCACAGTGCGAGGGCTGAGCCACGCTGCACACAGGCAGATACTCCTATTGGGAAAATGGAGACAGATGCAGGGCAGCCCCTGTGTGAGAAACACACCGGCCTGGTGATGCTGTAAGTGTCTTTTGCCTGCTCTAGCATGGCAGCTCTCTTCACTGAGTGACACCATTTTGGGCTTTGCAGGAAGAAGGTGGTGCGCACAAAGATAGGTGCATCCATCCCAGCCGTGAGGTGGGAGAGCTGGGGAGGACACGGGCAGGCACCAAAGAAGGGAGTGATGTCCTTCTTAAAGTTGATGTGGAGTTCACCACAGTCAATACATTTCTTTAGGGAACAGAACAGGGCAATACAAAGCCTGACAAGTCCCTTCCTCCAGCACTGCACTGTGCCCCATTCCAGGACATCACAGCAAGGGTGACAGGCAAGCACATGGTGGAACCAACCAAGCCTGGAAGAAGCAGAGCCATGCCAGCCCCAGGGTTGACTCTGGCCGCAGCTATCAGCACAGTTTGGAGGTGCCAATACTCCTTGCAATGGGAACGCAGTGTCTTGTGCCACAGCCAGCCCTGTTGAGCAACGATGACGGGATGCTGGCTCAGCCAGTGGCACAAGCAACTGCATCTAAATAGTTAGGATAGGTTAAAAAAATATTATTTGGCCATTTAAGGAAACTGCAAGTTGACAAAAGTCTCTCCTTTTTGATGGATAGGAAAGTTGGTTTGGCAGCAATTCCTTTTTCCTAGTTTTAGTTTCCTTTATGATCAGGTTCCAATTTTAATCCCTGCAGGATGCATGCAGAAGGCTCTGCTGCACTCTTCTGCACTTGGCCTGCCATGGCAATTAGGGGGCCTGGAAAACGTTTTAGCAAGAACTATTACGTGTACAAGCATAACTTGCATTTGAAACACGTAGCTGGGATGCAATCCATCTTTGGATGTGCCTGAAATCTGGAAGAGAGGAAAAACCTGAATGGGGTGAATTATTTTTTAAGTGCTTTACCTGAAACGGAGTGCTTTCCTTTAGCCATAGGCAACTTGCTGTGTAATTTTTGCTCAGCTCCTGTGGCTGTGACGGAGAGGGGGGTGTGATGGCCCTGGGGCTGAGACAATAGATTCACATCTGGTAGATGGAGCTTAGAGACGAGGCCGCTTTGTTCTGCCTGCCTGACCATTACAGCATTGCCCTGGCTCTCACAGCTTAATTTCCCCTGGGGAAAATAGGGGTAATAGGGATGACCCGAGCCATCCAGAGCTGACCAGGTGTGCTCACAGCGCTGCCCTCGCTCAGGCTGGCTGCCCGTTTCCATGTAGCCGTGGGTCCGCACCCAAACGCCAGAATATCAGGTTGAGCAGGATTGGGATCTAAATAGGGTTAGCTCCCAGCTTTGGGAGGCAGGTGAGGTTTTGCAAGCTTCAGTTAACGCCTGCTCCTGGCCCCAGTGATCCCGGGAGCAGTTTAGCAGCAGTGAATCATTTGTTTTGGTTTCTCCCCACCAGGCGCTTGGCTGCAGCGCCTCGCGCAGAAGCAGTGGGCGTGGGAGAGATGCAGGGCTCGTGGGCTGGAGCCACTCCCATGGCCGTGAGAACCCGTGTCCCACTGGTCCCCAGCCCCGCTGGAGCTGCTCCCCTGTTTGCTGCCAGGGGGCATTTTGTGTGGGTCAAATCTCCTGTGTCCTCATCATCCAGGGATGCAGCAGGGCCACCCATGGATTAGCTGAGGAGAGGTTGCCAGGGATGAAGGCTCAAGAGGGAGCTCAGCTTGGTCCCTTGCTGGAATGTACAGTTCAAGGGTGTCCCTCAGGACACTCCATCCTCTGCCTCACCCTCATCACCTCCCCATCCCTTGCCTGCTGCAAACTCGACAGATTTCTCACATCTGCTTCCCACTCTCCTCCCCTGTGCCATGCCACTGGACAGAGAGGGAACAATCTTCCTGACAGCTCATCTGGGATGCTCATCTGTGATGCGCCAGGTCCAGTATTGGAAACGTTGATTTTAACTGAGTTTGGAAAAAAACTGTTTAAATCCTCTTCCTTCAGCAGGTTTTGTGAGCTCATGGCGCTCTGCCTAGATAACAGCTTTTATGAGGAAACTTTGGGATTTTCAGACTCATTCCCTTCCCCCTCTTTTTTCCTATTTTGCTCCAGAAAAGGGGTGTTTGGTAGGGGAGGAAACAGTCCAAAGCTGAGGCAAGAGAAGGTTTTCCCCAGGTTTTCTCAGGTTTTCCCAGCTGGGTGCTTTGCATGGCCGCAAGGAGGGAGCTGGGCAGGAAAACCAGCAGGAAAGGCTTCGTTCCAGCCATGCCGGTCATGCTGCTGCTCCAGCTCCCACCAGGACCAAGTGTTCTCATGCCACTAAAGACGCGAATACCCATGCTACACCAGCATCTTGCCACTGATTATGAAAATTGGGCTGAAACCCATGAGTTTAGGTAGAATTTCCCCCATTTTGTAGAAGTTTCCCTGCTGACAGCTTTGGGTGAGCTGATTTTCTGCGCTTAGGAGAAGGGCATGAACTCAGCATTGCTTATGCAATGGGGAGAGTGAGACTTTTTAGCATCCCCGGGTTTTATACCTCTGGTGCTTTATGAGAAATGACATTTCTGGGAAAGATTTTGCCGCCAGTTACTGTGGGAGCTCGACGTCCTTGAGCAAGCTGCCGGCCGCATGTCTGGAGACATGAGAGTTAATTTTAAAACATCCGGCATCCGTATCGGCAGGGAGGAAGGTTCCCTTCATTTCCTAAGCACCAGCAAAACCTAAGCTTCTAAACCCTAATCCCTCTCTAAGCTGGAGCTGCCAGGCCAGGGCCAAGGGCAGAGAAAAAACCCCTGCCGTGTAACCAGGCCAGCTGCCCGGTTCTTTGGCGAACCCGCAGCAGGATGGGGAGCCCTAAGCTCCAGGATGAGGATGGAGCCCACTCCATCCATCCAGAAGCCGACCCGTGGGTCAGGCTCCTCCTGCTTTTTTGAGCCAGCTTTTTGGTCGCACTTCGCCACGCCACCCTCCAAGACCGCGCTGCCTCTACGCCCGTCCTTCTGCAGCTTGGGCACCCCAGAGAGAATGAGTCCTGTGGGGCGTCCCGCAGGTCCCCGCTGCTCCCGGCTCAGCACGCAGGGGGCTGGCAGGCGGCAGGGGTGGCCCCAGCTGCGGGAGAGCTCTCGGCTCAGCCTTGCAACGCCCGGCAGCCCGGGAACCATCCATGACCCACAAATACACGGCAGCGCGTTTTCTGCCAGGGGCAGCGCGTTTTCTGCCAGGGGCAGCGCGGCTCCGGGGGTGTCCCAGGCTGGAGGGGCACCCGGGAAGTGCCCCGCCGCTCGGGCCGCTCTCCCGCGGCCGCCGCGGCCCCGGGGCGCAGCGCCCGCGCCCTCCGCGCCGCTCCGCGCCCGCGGGGTGACGTCACCCTGCCCTGCGCCGCCCGCGCTGATTGGCTGCGGGTGACGTCAACGCTGTATCTTCCCCCCCCTTTTTTTTTCTTTTTTTTTTTTTTTTTTTTTTTTTTCCCTTCCCCCGCCACCCCCCCGCTCGCTCCCGAGGCATGACCTCATCGCCGGCGCATTCCCGGCGGCGCGCGGAGCGGCGCGGAGCAGCGCGGAGCAGCGCGGAGCGGACCCCCCCCGCCCGCCCGCCGCGGCATGCGGGCCCTGCGGCGCCGGCAGCGGCCGCGCCAGCGGACAGCCCGCGGAGCGGGGCGGCCGCCCGCGCCCGCCGCGCCGGGTCAGTGCGCGTCCCGCCGCGTCCGCGCCGCGTCCGTGCGGGACGGGGCCGTGCGGCCCGGGGGAGGCGGGGAGGGGGGCGCGGGGGGCGGTGCGGGGCGCCCGGGCGCGGGGAGCGGAGCCGGCATCGCGCCCTGAGGCGGCGGACAGCGCGACAGCATGTGCCGGTATAAGTGCGTGTCTGTGTGTGCACCTAGGTGCAGCGCTTCGCGGCTGCGAGGGGCTGGAACGGCTCCGGTGCGAGGGAGCACGATGTGTGCCAAGTGCTGGGCTGGGAAGGGAGCAGCCCCACGGCGGGGATTGGGGAAAGGAGCGGGGGTTGGCGGGGGGGGGGGGGGTGGGCTGGCGCTCCGCGGCCGCGCATGTCGGGGATGCTGCGCTTGTTTTCGGGGCGGGGGGGGGTGGTGGAAATCCCACCCTGCCTTCGCGGTGTGCGCTTGCCGGGCGGCCGTGGTGCAGGTGAGGAGGGGGCTTGGGAAGCTCCGGGGAATACCCGCTGTCCTGCCGGGCCGGGGGTCGCGGATGGAGGGGTTTTCTGGCGGGGCTGAGGGCTGGTGTTTGAGGAAGCGGTGTTAACAGCGCTGTGGTTTTTCTGATGATGAAAGAGGTTGGAGTGTCGCCCTGTGTCCTTGGCGTTTAAACGAAGCCGGCATGTGTTCAGCAGCGGGGGTTTTCATGCAAGACTTCATTGCAGCGGCTCCAAAGGCGCTGCTCGCGATTAATGAGTTAAGCTGCTCGTTTAAAAAAATCCTCTCCACCTCCCCTAGTGTGCCTGGACCGATTGATCGCCCCCCCCACACCCTCAATCATTATATAGTGGTAAATGTTGCTTTCTGTGCTGAACGTTGTTTGTTTTTAAAGATTCCTGTTTATTTCCCTTATTGATAAATAAGTTCCTTCTCCTTCCTGCTCCCCCCTCCCTTTTCTCCTCCCCCAGAATTAAATTCCTGAGCAACAGCAAAAGCTGATGTCAGTGCTTCAGCTTGCATTGGGGGAGCTCTGTACACAGGTCAGTAATTTGCGGCTTCGTTAGAAGGAAGAATGCGATGCAATGCTGTTCTGATAGGGATATTTGGATTTTTCTAGGCATGGATGCGTTTATCCCTCATATTGCGGTAGTTATCGACAGCTCCCTGGTGGGAGCTGGGTGCTGCATGAGCATATGTAGGAGAGACCACCCCTGTCCCAAGCAGCTGGCGATGACGAATGCATTGGGAATGGTTGCCAGAGGTTCCGTCTCCCTGTGATTTGGGGTAATAAGGCAGACCCCTCTCCCGCAGCAAAGGGTGAGGGTATCCAAGCAGGTAGCGCTGAGGATTGCACCTGGCAGTGCAGGGGCCATGATAACCTTGAGAGCAGCTTGCCCGTGGAGCGGTGTTTGACATTGGCTTGCATTGTCTCATCCCCCTGCACTGAGGCAAAGGCTCGGGGCTCGGCTGCCTGCGCGCCCAAACGCGGCTGTGGAGAGCTTTGTTTTCGGAAGGACTCGATACACCGGAATCGGTGCTTTTGGGTTTGGCCTTGCCTCTCTGTGCCTCTGCTTGCGCTGTCAGAGTGTGCCTGTGCCGGAGGACTCTCTCTGCAGAAGAGGTTTGTTGGGGTTTGGGTCTGCATGGCTTTGATTTCGCTTGCAACATCTCCCAAAACGAAATAAGCTGTGGCACCAAGAAAATCCTCCTGGCCATAGCGTATTTCGGATTTTAAAACACCCTCAAGGACTTCGCAGGTGTCTTGTCCCAAATTTTGCATGGCAGAGCCTGGATGTGCAGGATTGTCTAAATGGCTGGGACAAGAGTAGACAGGCGAGAGTGTGAGCAGCACAGGGATGCCTAGATGCCTCTTTGCAATGGCAGTAGGCAGAAATTCCTGCCCTTGGTCTATTGACAACACAATTGAGAGGCTCAAACCTGAGGCTGGAAGGTTTCCAAGCAGAGATGTCAGCAGCTCACACCAAAAGTCTTCTAGCCCAACAGATTGTCCTCCCGTGGCTTTCAGTTGTCCTTGCTTAGACATAAGGTAAGGAAAACCAGGATCTAGCATTGTTCTTTAAAATCTGGCCTCAGCTAAGCTTGGGAGAGCTGAGCAAAGTAGCCAGAGTCCTTAGGAGCATTCACTGGGGACTCTGCATGGAGATTATTCTTGCAAATACTGCACCATGTTTGTCTGCAGTGTGTTTTTGCTGGGTGCCAGGTACCTCACTGAGAAAGCCACTGAGACTTTGGAGAGCTTATATTCACCTAATATTAAATGAACGTCACTTTTACTATGAAAACACCCCTGAGGGCTGGGTAGTACTAGGCAGTAGTGTCTGTCCCATGCTGCCAAATTGGATCTTAAGAGGTGGGAGAAAACTCTCTTCTCTCCTGTGCAACCCTGTCCTCCCCTAGGAAATCTCCACAGGCTGGAAACACATTGTGCCTCTGGATTTCTGAAGTGACTTCTCTTGGCATGAGTATGAGTGAGTCCCCATTCCATCCCTACTCCTTACCTCTGCAACAGCTGCTGTAATCTGCATGGGCGATGAGGGCTTTTCCTCTTCGGATTTGCTTCCTTGCCTTTAAACAAGTCTTTTCTTAGAGATCAGAGGTTAATTTCCCTAGTGCACAGCTCAACTCCCAAAGCCCTGGGCACAGTCAGGTGAAGAGCAGGTTCACACTGTCAAGAATGGGAGGAGGAAAAGGAGGTGCTCTGGCATTTGGCAACCCTGATTTATGGTGCAGGCTCATAGGACGCTGCCATCACACTGAAACCATGCCAGCAAACTGAATCTAGTAGAGAAGGAGGTGATGAAGAGAAGGAGCTTGTGGATGCTGACCCCTCTCTCCCGATAGGACAGCCAAGGAGAGTCTGTTCTACCCTCTGCCATGGACTGTTCTACCCTCTGCCATGTGTTTAATGGCAGTGTTAAGGGGGAGATGGTTGCAGAAATTCCCGGGTGCTCACGGTCTCTGGGTCTCCCCGCACTCTTTGCTGCTATGCAGAGAAACTTCTGCAGCCAGAGTGGCAATGCAGTCATACTGTGGGGAAAGCTTTGACACTCCTTTGCATCCCCATGCCCTCTGGGTTTTAAAACCTGTTTTTCAAGCTTTACATTTCTTCTCTGAAGATACACCTGTCCTGCCTGATGCCAGTGGGAAGGAGCACTTGACGTAATTATGGCAGGCTTGGGGAAGGGAGGTGAGTGGCCTGGGAGCATTCATCAGATAAGAAGCTAAACAAGCTCTGTGCTCAAGATTTTCTCAAGCTTGCTCAGGAGACCTGGGTGTACTTCTGTGTGCAGGATTATAACACAGCCAGGGGAGTGGGAGGGAGGGTAGAAACTGACTGTGCCAAGATGCCGTGCACTACTGGTGTCAGGGGCTGCTATCAAAGCCAGGCAGAGCTTGTGGTGATCAGTGGTAGTGCGGGTTCCTGCAGGGATGGTGAGTGGTGTAGTTCACCCCAATGATGGCTTTGCCTGCTCATCTGATGGAGGGGCGGACCATATCGTGTGTCTCATCCCCATGGGACTGTTGTTTTGCCAGAAGCAGGCCAGCAGCTGAGACCATGGTGGAACATACCAAGATCTGGTCATGGTCGGTGCCTTGGTGACCCTGTCTCCTCTTTAGCATGAGTTCATGGAGAGGAGAACATCTCTTTCTCTTCCAAGAGATGTTTCTAGACTTTCTGCTCCAAACTTTGGGTCCATGTTGTCAGGAGTCTCCTTTGGTTCTCAACCATCTCCACTTCAAGAAAGGAGATTGAGAGTAAAGGTGGGCTACACTGGAGTACTGTGCACAACACAGAGCCCTGCTCAGCCTGTGCCATGACTGCCATGACTCCTGTAGGATGGCTGGCTCCACTTCTCTGCTATTTGGCTCTTCCTCTGAGGTTTTCTAGACCCAGCTGGACACAATAATCTAGGCTGGTGTGCAGGAGGCTTCTTTCCTTGCTTTGCCCAGGGCTTCGGTGGGGTTGGTTTTGCTGCTTTGGATCTTCAGTTTCCCAAAGCAATAGGTATTGTGTGCATGGTATCGTGGAAGGATCAGCATTTCAGAAGATAGGTGAAGTGCTAGCCCCGTCTGGATTCAGAGGAGAACCTGGAGGTGCTCACTGGAAGCTGATCCAGTACATAGAGTCTCCTGTTATAAACAGGGAGCAATAACAGGACAGAAATGCAGGGGCTGTGTGGATTAAGACTAAACTTACCTAAACAGACTCCCAGGAACCTATAGGGGGCTGGAAATCCTTCTTTGATTTCCTCTTTTCTTCACACTCCTCTTATGCCTTTTCCCATTATGTTTTTTGTGTGTGGAAAGTGCTTGTGGTTCCCTGATGTGTGCCTATATGTCTTGTCTGCCTTTACTGTATTTTCTTTAAATAAAGCCTTTTCTTGGGTCAGAGACCTTGTGTTCTTCAGGAATTTCTCCAGAGTCCTTCAAGGTCCTCTAGCAATTTGCAAAAGAGATTCTCTGTGTAGGGTTTCTGCATGCTGAGTTATGGGGAGCATTATTTCTGAGTCCACTGATGGCTGGTAACAAGGCATTTGGCAACCAGAAAGGCAAGACAGCCTGTTCTGGTGTGGATGCTCGTTCTCCTTTAAGGGAGAGAGGGGTTGGACCAGCTGAACCGCTGAGGTCCCTTTAAACCTAAATTATTGCATGACTAGTCCATAAATACCCACCATCCTGCTTCTCCCAGGCTTTTGTAGGATACCTGTTATTAGGCGGTGCTGGTGAGGGGACATGAATGAGGTGGACCACTGCTTTGATCCTGCACGGAGGCTCCAGTGACAGCATGACCCTGGCATCCTGTCCCCCACCACGTCCTCCAGCCCTGCTAATGATGCAGTGCGTCTTTCCGGTCCGTCTCTGTCAACCCACATTATTCATCCGGCACGGAGGTGCGCAGTGTGCCTGCATCCTGGCTTTTCAGCTCGCCTCTTTTCAGCTTTTTAATAGGGGATTTAGTTCTCTGAGGAGCTCATGCTGTCTAACACATGGTAATTCAGCTGATGCAGCAGAAGCTCGGGGAGAAATTTCAGTCTATTAGGGCATTGCAGGTTTTTTGCATCAAGTAAGTCAAGCCCTTTCCACATATTAAACCTGTGCCTGCGTGAATCACACATCTCCCACTGAAATCCAGACCCTCCAGACAAAGAGGGTCGCTCCGTCTCTGGGGCATGCTGCTGAAAAGAAGCAACCAAGAAGTGTCTACAGCATCTGATTGTTTTTGCGTTGCCTCTAACAACCCTCATTTCCCAGCTTGCGATGGCAGCCTGGTCCTCCTCGAGCCGTGGCTTGAGTGGAGTTATTCATGTCATCTTTATCTGCCTTGGCCGGCAGCCCTGCGTGGGGAGCAGACGGGCACAGCCAGAGCCTCGCTTGGCGCTTGAGGCTGTTGAGTGGAGGGCTGGCGCAGAGAGGGTGCCAGCACTGCTGACTGGAGCTAGCCCATGAAAAGCCACGTTAACCACTTTGCTGCTGTCGGGGACCTCGCAGAGATGTCCCCAGCAGCTGTACTGGCTCAGCACGGCTGACACCCAGAAGCCAAGCAAGCCTGGACCTGTCCCGTACACCTTACCTGCTGCTCACGTCAGGTTCAGGTCTTCTGCTGGAAAGTCAGAAGGATGCAGCAGGGCAGGAAGGTGACCCGGAGGGATGAGCCTCCAGCCAAAACTGAGCCAGGGCCCTCTCAATTGCTCTGTGGGGTGGTGAAGAGACAAAATGCCTCCCACACATCAAGGGAATTTGACTGCTGCAAAAAAACCCGAATGTAAATCTCTGACTGGGCAGAATCTCCCCAGACACATCCTTTTGTAAAGCATTCTCATTGTACTATTAAAAATAGATCGACGCATTCTCTGCTTGCTTGCTGAATGCTGATGCCTGTTAATTCTGTGTCATCCTCACAATCCCTTCTGCTTTGAGCTTGGCTGCCTCTTTGTCTGGCACCTGAGCAAGGTTCATTCAGCACTACCTGATGCAAAGATAAGAGTGAGCTCTGTTGGAGTCCTGCAGGACCGGTGGGAAGGTGAGGGTGACTGAACTGGTCTTAGCTGGGGGTCAGCCAGCCCAAAAGGAGCAAGGCTTGGTGTGATCACCCCAGCTGTCACTTGCAGGGTCAGAAACAGGGCTGAGTGAGACCCGCTGGCATGGAGATGAGTTGGAGGATGTTTAAGCTCTGGGTGGGTGTCATGATATATCTCAGTTTTTTTTGAAACTGGGGTTAAAGTACACATATATGTCATGCTTAACACCTGCCTGGAAGTGGTGAGGGGAATATTGCTGCCTGTTTCCTCCAGCAAATGAGTCCATGTAGTTTGCCACCCACAGCAGCAGTGATAATACAGATTCAGAGAGAGGACCCATGTTGCAAAGTGCTGCAATACCCAGCAGCACTTTGTATCAGTCAGGAGGCCAGGCTGCAGGATTTCATATATGAAGAGCTGTGGCATCTGACCAGCAAGCCATGGCTCGACCCACATGGTCATGAGGATGGAGGAAGGTCTGCAAATCACTTTGTTCACCCCTGTGTCACCTCAGATTAAGAACAAAACCAGCTGGTAATGAATCACGGCCCCCAAGGGAAAAGGAGAAGGCAGGAACATCAGCTTGGGCTTTGCCTGTCTTGTGTGTTTTTTTTCTAGAGAAAGGTAATCCTCCAAAACTCAGAGCTGGTGTCTCCTTGTTAGGGCTGTGGTAGGAATTAGTACCTGAGCTGACACATGCTAATTCATCCCCAACCCATGAGCAATTTGGCTATTGTGTGCATATAGAAAATTCAGCAAGCTATGAACCAGGTCAGAAAACTCTTGTGAAATGCATTTGCTGGCCTGGGGAATGTCTCATCCCATGGAAAACCAACATAGCCCCTTGCATTTTCATTGAATTCTGGATCTTCTAGGGAGAGTCACAGTTTTGTGGGAATAGAAAAGGCATAAATGTGGCCATTGGCTTTTTCTGGCTGCAAACCTGTGCTGGGATCTGCACCTCAGTTTGCACTGGGACTCACCAGAAACTGCAGACAACCCAACAGAAAGGAATATCATTATTCTACGGGGAGGCAGGGGTCCTATTTGTCATTTGAATATGAGTGTCTAATGACACTACACTGGCATTAGCCACTGTCATTAGTCACTGCACAGTGCAGTGGCTGCCCCTGTGTGTGCTGGGTGCTCCCTTTGGCCTCACCTGTGACTGTCCCCAGCACTCTGCTGAGATGGACAAGTTCCTGTCACTGGGGATTGTGCTTAAGAAGTGAAATGCTATATTTATCTGCAGCTTTGAAGAACCACAGCTTAATCCTGTGCTTTCTTTCACTTGGTGTGTAGGTGTTGTGGGAAAATAGGACCCAGGTCCTGGAGACCCTTTCTCCAGGAGACTGCAAATGCACCCAGCAGGTATTTATGGTGTTGATTGTCTTGGGATGAGAGAGGCAGACCAGCCCTGCAGAAGTATCTGACTGCATACCTTTCTGGGCTGCCTCTGTCTGCTCTTGTTGTAAAAAGGCAAAGAAGCACTTTATCCCCAGGATAAACCTCTGGGCTCATGCAGCAAATGATGGGATACCAGGCAGTGGGCAACAAGGGCCCTTGAAGATCAGCAGGACTAGGTTTCTCTTCTCCATCATGACATGTCCTCTGTGATGTGTGCCAGGCTGCTCAAAGGAGAAGGTGCTTTTAGGTCTGGGATGAGAATGTGGCCAGCTCTCAGCTTGGCAGGGTGAGAATGGAAGTGAGCTTTGGTATTAGAAAGCAGTGCTTGGGAGCAATATCCTCAGCATGGGCAAAGGCAGTGATTAAATGGCTGGCTGGTCATGGATAACCTTTGGTCTTGGCTTTTGTAGGCTTTAAAGTGAAAGCTTATGTTTATACTAAAGGGGAAAACCATATAAATCATGTTAAAAGCACAAGTCTAAGAGGAGATACTGCCCTTGTCATCTAGACTCCAGCCAAATTCCTTTCCCTGCTTGTCCCCGTTGGCTTTTCCTGGCCAGATCTCCAGATTGACTACCATTTCTGTAGTCAGAATTTTTTCTGGGAGTGGCCAGTCTATAAATCCTTAACCGCACTTTTTTGGTGGAAACAGGCTGGGAGGCAATTGCATTTGCAGTCATAACCCATCCAAAGCTGCTGGCACAACACCAGGTGGTGAGAGAGGATCAAGGACCCTTTGCTTGGCTTAACTGCAGCCAGGAGAGCTGATCGGCCTTGTGGGGTGAGGGTGCATGGGAGAGACTCCCTGGCAGCTGGATACAGCCTGTCCCCTTTCCTTTCCTCCCTGAATTGTCCCATGCCACCAGCCACGTACCCACGTGCTGAGCACCCCCACACCAGCACTGCGATGTGGCTCCACGCCACGTCCCTCGTCCGGTGTGAATGCACCATCTGGCACTTTGCTGAAGGACATCCTGGCCCTTCAGCCATGTCCTCTGGTGGAAAACACCTTCTGGGCTGCAGGGTGCAGGTGGAGAGGGCAATGGGAGATGCGGGGAGGCGAGTGGGTGCTGCTTGGTTGCATGCAGCTCCTTGCAGAGCTCTCTGGCATGCTGCTTCCAGCCTACAGGAATTGAAAGGAGACTGCGGTGTAGAAAGGAGGAGAAAAAAATCAAAGAAATCGTGAGATCAGCAAGCTTGAAACCCTGGCAAAAGTGCAGTGTCTGCCTCTGGGTGATGTGCTGTGGGAAAAAGGGAATGCTGCCCTTTCCCTCCTTCCTGAAGTGCTCCCTGCATGGAGAGGCATGTGCAGGAGCTCTTGTCCCAGGAGGAATGTGCCTGGCTGTGCAGAGATCCAAGATGGGGTTGTAAGATCAGTGTGGATGAGGCTGTGGGGGAGTCCTCTGTCTGCCATGTGAGTGGCAGGGGTTAGGAAAGAGCAGTGGATCTCAACTTGGCTTAACTGACACCAGGAAAGCCATTTCCATCTCCCCTACATCTTCCTACTGCTGGGGCCTGGGAGATGTCATTCTTCCCCATCCTTGAGATTCATTAGGGAAAGGTGGACAGGCAGATTTTGTGTCTGAGTTAGTGGTTTTGGTTAGTGGTGTTTCCCAGCCTCCTTTTAAGGAGCAGAGGAAAAAAAAAAATCACTCCATTTTTTCATCGTCAAGCAGAGAAATCTTTTGTGCTGCCTCTTAAAGGGGACCTTGAGTAACTGCTGAGAAATCGTCATCAGTTACATCACCTCTAAAACGGCTGCTGCAGGCACCTGACAGCTTTGTCCCACTGCTACTCTGGGGAATCATTATGTTCCAAATTCCTCGCCCTTGGAGAAAGCCTGCACGGCTCGCCGGGAGGGAGGAGCCACTGCGCAGTTTGTGATGCTGTGAGTGGCAGAGCAGGATCGGGAAGAAGGGCTGAGGTTCCCAGCGGATGGGGTAGAGCAGGGGACACATCCTGGAGTTTCCTAACCTCATCCCACTGGCGAGGCTGGGTTCATCAACCCGTGCAGGACCCGAGCATCTTTCTGGGAATGAGCTGAAGGCGCTGCAGTAGCATCGCCTCGGGCCGGAGAGCTGCCGTTGCCTGGCAGCTGCGGGTTTCCAGGGAAACCAGAGGTGCTAACTTGTTAATGAGCCCCGCGTCCCTGATTGCTGCTGCAAAATAATAATAATAATAATTAGTAATGGTCCTGTGATTTAGGAATCCCTCAAACAGCATGAGCCAGCCGAGGGGAGCTTGCTAAGTGCTGAAGCACTTGAAAGATATGAGGGGATGAGGACTGAAAAAGGGTGTGGGGCTTGGAAAAACTGCTGCGGTTTGTATCTTAGGAAGTGTCTGGAGAGCTGGGGTCCTGCCAGCATCCCAGCAGTGAGCCTGAGGCTGGTTGCAGGGCTGACCGCGATGGATAATGGAGCCCTGGCCAGGCAGCATCTCAGTGCAGGGCTCACAAGGCACAGATATTTCCCCCAACCCCCAGGGGTGCAAGGGTAAAAGCCAAATCATTTAGTCCCTTGGTGCCACTGAGTCCCTGGTGGAGATGGCAGTTCTTCAGGAGTGGCTGCTTTCAGATTACTGGGGACAAATAAACAAATATTTGCCTGTGGTGCTCTTATCCCTTGGTAAACTCAAGGTGGAGACAGAAGAGTGTGCTCCTGGGATGAGCATCACATGGAGCGTGCTGTAGCTCCGGTCTCACAGGCGTGATGGAAATGTGTTCCTGCAGCAAGGCTGGCTTGCCTGGGGCAGTGGGGGGAGCATCTCCTCGGTGGGGCTGCCTGTGGAGGGTAGAGCTCTCCAGGAGACCACAAGGGCTTGGTGCAAGGAGTGGACATGCTGGTTAGTGAGGTTTGCGGTTGCTGTAGAGACCTGCTGCCCTTCCAGCTGATGTCTCCAGTAAGAGAAATCAGATCTGTGCCCTTCCCATATCACATCTCTCAGCTGGGGGCCTTGTGCAAGATGAGCAGTTGTGAGAAGTGGCCTCCATCTGGGTGATCTGCGTTGGGCCAGCACAGGGATGAGTACCCATGGTCTCTCATGCCACATGGACAGACTCAGGCTGGGGTGTATCCTGGGTTTTCTTGCTCTCTTGCCTGGCCTGCCCAGAAGAAGGTCACAGCCAGGCTGAACACTTGCCTGCTGTGTGCATCTCTGCCATACTTGTGACTCATGTGGCCAGCTCCCCTCACCTACACACCCGTTTGTGGTGACACCAGTGACAGAGTCCCACTGAATTGGCCCAGCCCTCTGCTAATCCCTGCCCATCTTTCTGTCCCTCGGCTGAAGTGTGGCCTCTCCTGCTGGCTGTCCCTATTCAGCTAAGCCATGTGCCCATCTCCTCATTACAGGCACTCCAGGGAGAGGTGGGATTAAAGGATTATGATAATGTTCTTCAGGAACACTCAAGAAGATTAAGATGGCTTTAATAAACTGATAAGAGAGGAACACAGCTATGTTTCTGAAACTCTAATTTAGGTTCCAGGTTAACCTTTCCCCCTGGTCTCCTGTCACCGGGGTGAGAAGATCTCTTACTTTAGCAGAGCTCCATGGCTAAGCCTCTTTCCTCAGTTTTCCTTCTGACCCATCTGAGCAGAAGCAGAAAGACATCCTCCCTCCTTGTCTGGTCTTCCCAGGTATGAGGGCATTACAGCTGGTTCTTCTCAGAGACCATCTCATACACAGCCTGCACGGTGCTGTGAAGGTGCTATCAGAGAAGTTGCTTGTCTGCCTTTGACCTGGCTGAACCTACACGGAGAAGTCCTCGTGTCTTGGTTCTAATGCCAAGGTTACAGGTGCCTGTGACCACAATGAGCTGGCCAACTCCATCTCCTGTAAAGGAAAGAGGGGCAGAAAGGACTAACCTTGCCCTGCCTTCCCCCACATCTTTTGGGCGGAGCTGGGAGTGGGACCTGTTTGATGTGTCACATGTGTCTGCAGAGGTTTCTCTGGTTGTTCTGCAGGAGGGGGGTTGTTAGCTGACTTGGGAAACCTCGTTGGTCTTCTCCAATCTCTTCCACCCAAGCTTCCGGTCATCTGCCAAACTTTGTGTAGGCCTCTTGTGCCTTGGTTTCTCTTAAGAGTATGTTCATCAGGATCTGTTATCTTTCCTAGACCACTCTGTGTTTGACACCCCAAAAGTTTACCCCTTGCTCACTATCTGGAGATTGGATACCATGTTACATCCAGAGGAGCTCTGCAATGTTGGATCACTCCTTCCTCTCCCTTCACTCATCCCTTAGCCACTGTATTATTCTAGGATTTTTTTGTCTGTCAACTCTTTCTACTCCCTTTTTCTTTCTTCGATGTAATTGGAAGAGCCAAAAAACATTCACAGCCTGGTGTCCTGATGGGTAAGGGAGGCAGAAAGTGATTTGGGGAGTGGGGTGTGAAAGGAAGACTAAGGGGAAAAGCTGGCTAATTTGCATCCTTTCTGAGTGCCCTGGCTCTATAGCCAAGGGACAGCAGGGGGGCTTCTGGCAAGGCGGTAGCAACGTAATGAGGTGTGTCATATCCCAGCAGGAGCCAGCCTCGCTCCCCCTCAGACCCCCTAATTAGAACTGTTTCAATTTTTAAGCCCCCCTGAGGAGAGCTGGGGGAGCGGGGTTCCTTCAGCGGGGGGACCGCCCGATGCCCGCCGAGGGGGCTGCTCTGATTGCAGTTGTGGCGAGGAGCTGCGGAGCGCTCCGTGGGGCCGGGCACAGCGATGCCAGAGTGCAGTGGGGCTGCCAAAATGCTTTTGTGCCAGGAGGGGCTGTCGCTGTCTCAGCTTCTAGGGGATTTTTTTCCCTCCTGTAATTTGTATTAACACATTGGCAGAGGCAGCGGGGGTGTGATACAAGGTCAGAAAAGTACTGCACATCCTAATGTGGTCTCCTATTGGGAGCTTGGATCCTGAGGCTGAAGCCTGGGATACCTACTCCTGCTTTGGGAGGCAGCTCTGGTAGCCCAGGGAAGTTTGGGCTGTTAGTGCTGAAGTCACAAGACAGAGCAAATGCTGGAACCCCCATCCTTACAGTCTGTGGCTTTCCATTCTTTTCCTACAAGCTGGCAGTGTCCTCTGGGTTTGGTGGCTGGTAACTGAGGTCCCTGTCATGTCACCCAGTAGCGTGTCTGAATCAAGCATCTTTTTTGTATCTTGAGCTACCATTGCAGTAGGTGCCTGCAGGTGTAAGAGCTTACGGGAGCTGCTGCCTTGCTCGGATCAGAGTGACTCGTAAGCCTCCTCTGGTCCGTGGACCAAATCCTGATCCTGCAGAGGTCAATGAAAATCTTTAGGCTGGCCTTTTCAGGCACGTTATTCATAGTCCTCCTAATTCAGATGCATTAAAGCTTCAATGAAGCAGCTTGTGGGTTCTCTCTAAAACACTGTCTGGCAAGAGCAAGAGGAGCCAGGTAGTAGCCCAGGCTTATTTTCTGAATGACTGCAGTGGCATTAAAACCTAATGCCATTAAAACATCCTTGCAGTGACATCTTCCATTAAAACTTAAGAGAACACCCTGAACTGAATGCTCCCTAGCCTGCCTGCTGTTCTTGCAGACCTCATGGGCTGGACATGGAGGAATCTTTTTCTTCACCTCAGAGAGCACCAGGCTCGACCCCTGTCAGCTCCTAAGATGGAAACACAGGATATTTGTATATTGGGTATGTGAAGCCCTTTTCTAATTCTGTGCAAGTTAGTTGCTGAAAAGCAGAGAGCTCTCTGGGGCCATCTCAGTCCAAGTACAGCTTCCCAGCACCTCTGCCTTGATGCCTGGCCTGTTTCTTGAAGACAGAAGTAAAGGCCAACTTGATTTCTTGTCCTCTCTTGACTTGCCAGGAGGCAAGCTGGCAAAGATACCCATGAGCAGGCTCTAATAAACAGGCAGGTGAAATCCAGTGTGGAGTGGTTTCAGTGAGCAAACCTGATTTGGTGGTATGTGTGATGGGCCCCGACATAGCTTTTACCATGCAGCAGCAGAACCTTAGAGCTGAGCTAAGCTGCTTCTGTGAAACCATTAGCTCTGGGCTTGGCAGAGGTCAGAAAAAGCAAATTGAGTACGAGGAGCTGTTGGACTGGAAACAGGGAAAGGAGGTGACATCTTGCCCTGTGCAGGTCCCTGGTGTGCCTGGCTCTCACACATGGCACATCAGGGCTGGCCAGTGTGGCAAAAGGTGTCTGTCTCTGTAACTGGTGGCTCTGTAGACGCTTTGACCTGAAAAGCTCCTTCAATTAGGTCTAAATGTGGTAAGAACTATGGAGAAGATTAGGGAACAGGCACATGTGGTGTTTTCTGGTGCAAATAGTAAAGGTCACCCGGAGGAGCCATCAGTTAGCAGATTTGGAGCAAACCAGGGCAAGGACTTCTTCAGTGTAATTGGCAAGCCATTCTGCTCCCTGCCACTGGCCACTGTGTCTGTTAAATTAAAAGCTGACATGACTTCAAAAAGCAATTAGACAAATTTATGGAAGAAAGTTCTGCTGAGGGCTATTAAATACAAAGAGAGAACCTCTGGCTTGGGCAGCTCTGGAGACGCACATGCCAGCAGGCTGGGAGAGAAAACCTCGAAAGTGTGGCTTGTTGCACCCTTAGGTTCTTCTGAAGACATCAAGATATCATCCTGCCTAGCTGATGGGTTGTCATCTCCTTTCTTCTCTTTCCAGGTTCAGCACAATGAGTTGGCATTCTGGGCATTAGCAGCGTGAGGAGAATAGGACGGGTGTTGCCCTGCTCACCCCTCACCCCTCGCTCATTCCCCTTGGGGAGACGGGTGCTGGCGTCCCTGCCCTGCCCTTCCACCCCTTGCTCCCCACTTGCCATAGAGGGGACTGGCCCGTTATGGCTGGGGACAGGCTCCCACGCAAGGTGATGGACCCCAAGAAGCTGGCCAGCCTCCTGAGGAACGGAGCGGAGGGCACCCTGGTCATCGACAGCCGCTCCTTCGTGGAGTACAACTCCTGGCACGTCCTCAGCTCCGTCAACATCTGCTGCTCCAAGCTTGTCAAGAGAAGGCTCCAGCAGGACAAGGTCTCCATCACGGAGCTCATCCAGCCTGCCTCCAAGATGAAGGTAAGGGATCTGACCCTCACCTTTCCTGATGGGTGCTCACGCCCTCTTTTCTTGTGGGATGCAGACTGGCCTAAGGGATCCTTCCCCTCCATCCCTTGACCCAGGTATCTGGCAGCATCTCTTTGACACCCTTTGGAGAACTAAAGTGTGAGCTCATTTGGCCTCAGGGCTGTCCTCGGGAACCTGCTCATTGCCCCCACCCCACTGACGTGGCTCCCTGCTTCAGGAGCCTTCCCCGAGCAAGTCTAACAGGTATATCAGCTTTAGGACTTGTCTTATGACAGCAAACAACCCCTCAAAGCCTTCCTGGAGCTGTAAACTTAATCCCCTGCTAAAAACTCTTCCCCTCCCCTCTGTCATCTCTAACTCCATTCAGGGACATGTAATCCTCCTCCCCTGTGACGCCAGAAGCTCTTATCCGGTGTCATGGCATATTATCTCTCCCAGGCTTCTCTCTATCGCTCCTGGTTAAATAACAGAGGTGGCTCTGAGCCACGGGGCTGGGCTGGAGCGGCGGCCGGAGCAGTGCCGGGTGTCCCTGCAGAGCCGTGGCCCGGGCCATGCTCTCCGCGGAGGCGCTGCCCGAGGGCTGCGCCGGTGGGTGCCACAGTGGCCACGGGACGAGCCCGAGGGTGGTTCACCATCCCCGAGGGCTGCGCCGGTGGGTGCCGCAGTGGCCACGGGACGAGCCCGAGGGTGGTTCACCATCCCCGAGGGCTGCGCCGGTGGGTGCCGCAGTGGCCACGGGACGAGCCCGAGGGTGGTTCACCATCCCCGAGGGCTGCGCCGGTGGGTGCCGCAGTGGCCACGGGACGAGCCCGAGGGTGGTTCACCATCCCCGAGGGCTGCGCCGGTGGGTGCCACAGTGGCCACGGGACGAGCCCGAGGGTGGTTCACCATCCCCGAGGGCTGCGCCGGTGGGTGCCGCAGTGGCCACGGGACGAGCCCGAGGGTGGTTCACCATCCGAAGGGTGGCTTGCCATCACAGCCCTGCCAGTTCGCTCGCACCGTTCCCCTACTCCCGCCTTGTAATTTTATGGCAAAGCGAGGGTAGTTCAGGCGATTAATCAAATGCTGGGCCCAGCTGGAGCCATCTGCGTCGTGTGTCCCCCCCGCCCCGCCACCCCGAGAAGCCACCGCTGTCCGCATTGGCTGGCGGTGACATCACCCCGCGGGATCAAGGGGACTGCCTCTGCGGGGGGGCCGGCCTCACGCAATCTGCTTCGGTGATGCTCCGGGCTGGGCGATTTGGAGGGGATTGCAGAGACTGATTCCTGAACGGCTTTAGCTGCTCTTAAATCCCCTGGAGAATAAAGCAGAATAATCAGTTTTTCGCAAGCTCCGAGGAGAGCGGAGCGGCCGCCCTCCTCCCGGCGAGGGTCACCTCTGCAGTGGCCGCTGTCACGTGGAGCGGCAGCAGCAGCGGAACCAGCGATGCGCAAGGGGGAGGAAGAAGAGGAGGATGATAGGGAAGGGGGAAGCGTGGAAGAGTTAACATCAGCTGATGCCATCCGCCTGCAAACCTGCAGCTCGCCAGCTGCAGTGGAGCAGTGGGCTCCCAAAGGGGCCGGCTGGTCCTTCCTGGCATACCCTGCTCTGTCCCCATGGAAGGAGCGTAGAAGGATCGTTTTCTCCCGGCTCCTGGATCATTGCGTAATGGTCCACGTACTGGCTGGGGATGTGATTGTAACCAGGGATGCTAGGGGAAGAGGAGAGAGGCGTTGCCATCGCCTTTAATTCCTTTTTGCTTTTCTTTTGGTTACGGCTGAAATCCCTTCTGGCACATCCATGGGCAGCAGGCTGCATGTCTCCCCTTCTGCTGCTGCTCTGCACAGCCCCTGCCGTGCCCACCGCTTGCTGGCTCTCCCAACACATGCAGCTCAGGAATTAATTAAGCTTCAGGACACCCTTGAGAGGTTAAGCCACTTGTCCTGGGAAGCTAGAGTCAGGGGACTGGGAGGGGATCATTGCCGTATTCTCATCTGGCATAAAGCAGTGGTGGTGGCTGTGGCTTGGGCTGTCCAAGCCTTTCTGTGCATGCACTTGTGTGTTTTCATTTTGGGGTGATGAACTCTCTTCTCGCCCTTCTTCCTTCTCCCCACCTCCCATTTCACTCAGACTGTATTTTGGGACCCTGAGAAATCAATATGAGCTGCTGCCTCAGCAGAGGCACAGAGGTGCACAGATCCTCAGACGGGGATGCTGAAAGCTGATTTAGACCTCTGACACCCTGTGTCATTCCCCTGCCTCCTCTGCCTCCGCTGGTCAACATCCCCCAGCCCTGCTCTGCCCTTGGCTCCCCGGTGCTGGGGGGCGGGGGGCACGGCTGGCGTGGGGAGCAGATGGCAGGAAGGGTGACATCAGTAGCGCGATTGTCCGGCCCCATTATTCCTCCTGACGAGCCTCCCGCCCTCCTCCTGTTTCCTGCTCCCGGCCGGCCGGGGCTGCCGAGACAAAGGCGGATGGCAGCGACGCGGGGCTGCCCGGGCAGCCAAAGGGCAGCCCCGGGTTCTCGCCTCGTCCCACTCCTCCTCGCCTCCAGCAAAGAGAGCTGAACCTGCTCATCCCATGCCAGCGATTCTAAGCGAGGTGTTCTCTCCTGGGGAAGGAGACGGGCTGATACAGGGCAAAGCATTTGGGCAAACCCCACCTGGCTGCCAACGCCGCTCCTCCTGCCTGCCTGCGTGCTGGCAGCGGGGGTGGGAGAATTTGTCTAATTTGCTTTTCCCGGTGCTCACTCTCTCCCTTTCCATATTGCAGTTAAGGAAGGGTACTGTTAGCAATGCTTCTGTGGGCTGGAGTTGGGAGTGATGCTGGGGGATAACAGCAGCTCCTGGCTTTTTTTTGGAGCAAGGAGAGGAAAGGACCATTTGGGAGGAAAGAAGAAACAGAGACATTTAAAGTCCCTTTCTTTTTTTCAATTAATTAAGCCTATGATCCTATGATCGTGGCAGCTGCCGTAGCCACTACTCCCCAAGCCCCGGGGTGGACTATCTTCCCATGGTGCCCAATCTGGGAAAAGCTGCAGCAGCAATTCCTCTTGCAGTCATTTCCCTCCACACAGAAATGGTACCAACAAACTGCTTCTGCTTGGTTTTGAACCCTTCTCCCAGTGCTGGCAATAGTAAACTCTCACAATAATAAATCCCAATAACAACTGGAATAATTCAGCTCCTCAGTGCAGTTTGGAGAGCAGAGGTTATGGGAAATTCCTGCTTGGGTTTTTCACTAGCATTTCTTTAGGGAAATGTTGAACATTTTACTTCTTCAAGATCCCCCTGGAAAGTCCACCTCTCAACCACTTCTCACTTCCTGAAATGGAGCAATCTCCAGAGCAACTACAGCCATGCTTTGAGGCAAGACAAGGGTCTCTTCAGGTGATGGGAATATTTATTTCTTTGCATTAGGAGCTTGGCTCTGCAAGCAGCTGTTTTGCTTGAGGGAAAGCCGGGGCTTATTTTTGAGCCGTGTGCCTTGCTGCTCTTTATGTTGATAGAAGCCCTGTTATTTCGGTGGGGTGATTCACAGTGTTTTGAAACAATACGTGACTGAGATGTCAGTAGTAATTGGGATAATAATAATAGCTCACTCTTATCTTAGCCTGGATCACCTGTAGAGCATCATTATGACTGCTTGGCAGCTGGGGAGAGACAGAGCTGGGACCTGAGCTGTGTTAACCACACAGTGCTGGGGACTGATGTCCATGTGGGAGTTACCTCCAGCCAGAGCTGGGGACAGTGGTGGGAGGCACAGGGCTTGGCACAAAGGCAATGAATCAATGGTCTCAGCTGGGGTTTGGTTGGAGCTGTTGACTGGGTGATCCTGGCTCCTGGCTGGTCATACCCCATACCCCTCCAGCCAGGATTTTGGCAGGGAGGAGGTTTGTTCTTGGGGAGCTGCTCTGGAGCATGTCCAGCACTGGAGTGGGCCAGCAGCTTTTCAAAGGCATGCATAGGTTTGCAAGCCCCACCCAGCATCTATCTGGAGCCAAAAGACTTGCTTCATCTTGGCCCTCCTGTCCCTTGCTAGATGGATGTGGGGACCTGCTGCAGTTCTTTAAGGAATGGTATCACCCTGCAGCAGACCCCACAGATAGGAATGTTAGAATGACCCTTAAACCCTAGAGGGAACCTATTGGCCAGAGGCCAGATGGCCCCAACCCCCCAGAACCTAGATAAAAACCCACTCCACCATTGTTCGGTCTCTTTTTCCTCATTCTCCCCTGAAAATAAACACATGGAAACTGAGCCTCTCTCTCCTGGCTTCTGAAACTCTGCTCCTCAGCCGTCCCCCAAGACTCAGCTAGCATAATAGTTCAGGGGGCGGTCAGAGGGGATTGCTTCAGGGACCCTGTTTGGAGGGTGATGCCTGGGGTTACTTCAGCAGTCTTGGAGTGACAGCAACCCCTGTTGAAGTGTTGCTTCTCAGAAGGATACCTCTGTTGTCAGCTATGTCCCTGTCCTATGCTAGCACCTGGCAGAAGCAGGAATCTAGTATGGAATGTCTCTTCAGCTTTACCCTCCTCCTCTGCCCCAGTTAGCTTTTAGCCTCCCTATGTTTGAAGCCAGAGAAGGGGCGTTTCAGGAGGGCATGAGATTAATGGGAGACCCATGCGCTTGGTTAAATGTCTGTGTCTTTGTGGTGAGGAGCCAGAATGCCAGTGCATCCTTGTATGCTCCATGAGGGCTCTTCAGGACCTTCCTGCAGGTATCCTCACCCCAGCAAGCCAGGTATTTATTTTCTGCAGCCAGGCCATGCGAGGCCAGCACTTGTTTGGTGTTTACATTGAGTGAAACCGTATAACTTTAATAAGATGTAAACCATGTTGCACATCTTTGCCGTCGCTCAGCAACCCTGCAGTAATGGCCCAGACAAAGCCTTCCCATGTGGAGGAAACACTAAATCCTTTTGTGGGATAACGCTGCTCAGCCAGAGCGGGTATCTCTCTTGCAGCCTACTCAGCCTGGACTGTGCAGCTGGAATGAGCCCCTACCCCACTGCAGAGTGGTTCCTGCCTCACTGTACTTTTGGGGAAAGATGTTTTTGCTGGTGTAGGGCTTCAGGGTGAGAACTGGGTCTTTGGGATGTGCTAGGGAGCCTTGAAGGGCTAGGCAGCTGCAGAGGACTGTTAAGTTCCCGGTTCTGAACCAGCTTGTCAGCCACCGTGTTTCCCTCCAGCTGTGCTTGGATGACCTCCCACAAAAGTCCTGCATCAGGATTGGCTGAGGAAAAGATGCTGGAGTAGATCCTCATCTGGCTTATCTCAGGTGGCTTCAGTCATTTTTCAGTGTCTTATTTTAGAATTCCCATGTCCTTTTCTCTTCCCTCTTACCCTGCCCTTTCATGCCTCCTGTCATCCTGCTGAGCCGCGCGGCCAGTTTTGCCTTCCAGTCCCTGGTGCCAGGCTTGGGGACAGGTGGGTCCTTTGAGCCCCCCTTCCTCGTGCACAGCTGTGCGTGGTGCCCCGACGGGGATTTCTGTTGGTGCGGGGCTGTCCTTCCGCTGCGGCGCAGAGATGTGATGAGCTCAGCTAAATCAGTGCTCCCTGCAGTTTTATTTGGATGGTGCTCACGTTGCTGAGCAGGGAAGCACCTGCAGCAGGGTATGAAAGCAGCATTAATAATGACAGCAACCCTGAGCAAATCTGCTCTGTGGTGAGATAGGGCTTGGCAGTGAGACAGCAAAATGAGGTGGGTGTCCATGAGTGGTACCTTGCTCAAGTGGTCTCCTAGAGACATTTTGGAGAGGGCTTGGCACGGGCTGGCCAATGGGCAGCTCCACTACTAGCTGCTGAGAAGAGAGCAGCTTGCACACATTCCCTCCTTCCCTGCTTGCTGCTGCCTCCCCCTCCTCCCATGATGTGATGGATGTGCCTTACCCCCCCAGCTGGAAGGGCAGGTGCTCTCAGGGCAGGTGTGTGCCATACGCCCAGCTCTTCAGCAGATGAGCTGAGCTATGCCTCTGTGAGGATTTTTATCTCCTTTTGGTGCATGGACCTTCGGGTAAGTGTGGGAGTGTCTGGCTGTGCCTTGAGTGCTCTCGTTGCAATCCAGTCATCAGCAGGCATGGGAGGACTCCTGCCTGCAGGTTATCCCACCTGCCCCAGTTTATCCCTGCAGTGATGGGCAGCTAGGTGCAGTTTGTGATATGTAAAATCACATGAGAGCAGCCCAGGAGCTCCTTCCGCTCTTCCCAGTTTATTCCTGCAGTGTGCAGGCCCCAGCACACATTACAAAAATTACAAAAGGAAGAAAGAGCATCATCCGGAACATCCACTAAGCAAAATAAGAGATTTTCCCTTTCCTTCAGCCCTTAGGGGTGATCTGCAGGCTTGGGGTGAGGTGTAGTGCCTATAGAGGTGCTAGGCATGGTGTTCCCAGGCTGAGCCCTGAAGAGCTGTTGATCCAGCCCCCACTGACTCTAGCCACAGCACAAGGGCTGTGCTGGGAGCACCCCTGCCTGCAGAACCACTCCCAAATCCTTGTGTTCTTGTCCCTGTGACACCAGCCAGGCTGAGGAGGAGTATCTAAGGGTGAAAGTTGGCTGGGGAGGAAGTCATGGAAGAAGTCGTGGTGATTTCTGGGATGCAGTTAAGTAACAGCAAGCTGAGGGTGGGCGATGGGGAGTGACCCCCTTTTGGGCAGGATGCTCGAAAGCACTTGTAGTTGGTGAGAGTGTGCCAGTGGGCACCTCTACTGACACATTCACTTGTAGCCATGGAGTACCATCCCAGCCTGGCTGGACACTCCATTTGGTGGTCAAAACCAGCTTGTGGAAATGGTGTGGAGCTGGAATTTCCTGCTTGTGTGACCACTAAATTCAGCTTTGCTCCGCATGGTGCTGTGGATTCCTCAGTGCTCAGCCCATTTCTCTGATGCCCATTTTTTGCCGCTCCCCTGCAGGTGGAGGCGGAGGACCACCAGGACGTGGTGGTCTATGACCAGAGTACGCGGGATGTCGCCGGCTTGGCTGCTGACAGCTTCCTCTCCATCCTCCTGGGCAAGTTGGACAGCTGTTTCCACAGCGTCTCCATCCTCACAGGTAGGAGCCCTGGGTTACCGCTGCATCTCTAAGGGGCACTCATGCCCTTAGCCTGGAGTAACGGAGCTGTGGCCATCCGTGTCCATGTGCACCCGCTTCCCTGGCCACCAGTGGCTGTGGTGGAGGAAGGCAGCCCTGCATGCAGGCTGAGCAGGCTCAGCCCACGCTGGCATCACTGGGTCTCTCCCATGCCTTTGTTCTTACGCTGTCCATCTCCCCGCCGCTGCACCCAGCAGCCAGGATGAATGGAAGAGGAGGGTACAGAAGGAGGTGTGGTGGCATGGATCCAGCCATCCAAAAGCTGCCCTTTGTTCTCCCATCCCTGTGTTGCTTCATCCCTGGTCAATGTGCCAAGGACCAGACCTGGTTCAGGCACTCTGCTCCCTCTTGCTGCTGTTAAAGGGAGGGCAGGAGAAGAAATCCATGGATGTACTGGAAAGCAGAAGGATGGCAGGGGCAGAGGGTCATCACTGAGTGAGTCAGGGTCTGCTGGAGATGATGCTCTCTGGGCACAAATGTGCAGGCAGGAGGAGGCACATGCTGCCCTAATTACAGCTCTTCTGCAGTGAGGCAGGTGACTGATGAATGAAAAGCTCCGACCCAGCAGAGAGGAGAAGAGAGAGGCAGGGAACTGCCTGAGGGAGAGCTGAAGATGCCTTTGGTTCCCCTTGGCTGGGACAGCCAGGGATCTGCCTACCTTTGAGCTTTCTGCCCATGGATGGGTGGGCAGGCACTGCCCCGTGCAGCCCTGCAGTCCCACTGAGCTCAGCCATGCTCCTAAACAGTGCCAAAGCACAGAGATGGGAATCACCTCTGTCCCTTAAGCCTGTCCTCATCCTGTGGCAATTGGATACTGCTTTGGGGCTGAGGCAGAGGGTACCAACCTCTGTGCCCTGGGACACCACAGGGATGGAGGGAACTGCCACACCCGCAGAGTGACAGACCCTGGGGAAGGGTAATTGTTGGGGGGAAGGTAGCACGGGTAAGTGGCATTCAGGGAGCTCTGCCCATGCAAGGCAGGGGTAAGTGCTCTTGAATTTGAGCACCTGCATTGTGACGGGGAGAATAGAGCAGAGAAACAGTGGGATTAAACCCCCCTGGCCCTGGGTTCTGCCAACAAAACCAAGCAAGGACTGCATGAAATCATGGTAAAGCTAATTATTGTGGCCTTGGTTGCAGGAGCTCTGCTGAGGCCCATGCTGGAGGATGCCTCCCTGAGCTGGCTATGGCAGTCCCTGGCCTGTCTCAGTTGCTGTGCCTGCGGTTCCAAGGTCGCTGTGGCATTAACTAGGGCACAGTTTGGCATATGGTGCAGAAGAAGGAAACAGTAGATTCAGTTGCATCTGGGAAGGAACTTGCTTAGTCATGGGGATGGGTCAGGAAATAGCCTTGGTGGTGTGACCCTGGCACCCTCTAACCCGCTGCCACTTTCTCAGGGCTGGGTGAGGAGCAGTGCTGTGTGCTGGCTGCAAACCCCTGCCCTCCCCCACCGATTTAGGAAGAGGGGATCTCTCCTCCTGGAACCAGACAGGGCTGCGTGAGGTGGCCCTGAAAACCCCGGAGCCTTTTCCTGCCTTAAGGCAAGTGGAGGCCTGGGGGAGCCTCGTATTTCCAGTGCCCCCCAGCTGCATGCACAGCATGCACCAGCAGCGTGCCATCCCCTCCATCAGCATGCCACCACCAAACCCCTGCCAGCAAACCTGCTGTCCCCCACTTGGGCACACGCCTCCTCCATCATCAGGACAGCCATCTCCATCCTCCTGGGCTGCAGGAGCCCCAAGCAGGAGTGTGGCTAGGCACCAAGCAAAGCTCAAGCCTCCCAAATTAAAAGCGCAGCAGGGCTTCATCCATATGTGGAACAAGAGCCACCAGCAGGGGGAAAAAACTGGAGCTGAAATGTAGAACACTGGGTCATGGCGGCGGTGTTTCACACGGAAATCATGACTGGAATGGCTGTGCAGAGCATCCAGGAGAGGCTGGGCACGCTTGCTGACAGGCACAGCTTCCTCTTGCCTGCGATGTGGGCAGCAATGGGCTGGTGTAGAGATAGCTCTGGAGTGCTTGGGGGGTCTGGGGCAGGATGTGTGAGTGGGCCTGATTCTGAACCCTTGCCCTTGTGGGGTTTAACCCCTCAGTCTGTCCACTCCAGCCTCAAGCACCTTGTCCAGCCCCAATCCATTTGGTGTTTCAGAAGAAGTGCCTGAGTTATCTTTGGAGGTGCCTTGTGACCCCAGTGGGTTAGCAATCCCAAAATGGGGAAGATTTCATCCTGTCCCTTAGTGGATGCCATTACCTCAGGGAAGCTGTCCTGAGGGTCCCCAGCTCAGTGTGGCAGCCCTGCACAGCTCCTCTGTGCTGCCCAGCTCTCTCAGCCCCAGCAGATGCTGGGGTCTGTGCCTCCGTGTCCCCATCTCATGCAAACACCAGGCTTGGCTGTTCCTGCTCACCTCCAGGCCACCAACCTTCTGACCCTTGAAGCAGCTGATGGAGGCTGATGGGTGAGGACAGGGGAGCTGGGGCTGGCAGGACTGGTGCCAGGGACTCCTCAAGGGTTAACAGCCCAGAAGCAACGATTCCAGTGGCTGGCAGGGAAGAATCTGAGTCAATTATTCCCAGTCTTGGAAATCATCAGCTTCTCTTCTTTTTTCTTTTTCTTTTTTTTTTTTTTTTAATTGTGTAAGTATAAATAGTGCTGCTTGCTGCCCTCCATCCGTGGGAGCAGAAAGACTGTTGATTTATATGGTTTTCCTGACATCACATGAAGTGGTGGAAAACTGAATGGAGCCAACATTTTTCCTGCATTACGTAATGCCCCCTCCCTCCCAGCCCAGCTCTGCTATTCCTGCAGGAGCCTGACTGTTCTTTAACCTTTGTTTACTTCAGCACAAACCCTTGCTTTTTTGCTTTTTTTCTGCTTTTTTTCTGCTTTTTTTCCTTTTATTTTCCTTCTTTTTTTAATGTTGCTATATTTTTCCTCCCTTATTCTTCCCCTTTGCAATCACCCGCTTGGTTTTTATTAAGGGGCATTATCTGCTTATGAAGCAGCAGCAGCAGTCTGGCTCCATTGCTCCCCGACAGCTCCCGTGTGCCAGCTCTGGTATGAGAGCCTGTCCAGAGCCGTGTGTGGTGCTGAGCTGGTGGGTGCTGAGCTTCACCAGCTCCTCTCCATTTGTCCCGCTGCAGCAGGCAGCGTGGAGATTTTCTTCTACTCCTATTCAGTGGCTAAAAGCGACAGCTGAGGGCTTGGGATGCTGGTCCAGATGATGCTCAGCCACCCATCCTGTCCCTACTTCTGGTCCTTAGGCCGAGCACCGGGCTCCTCTCTCCCACGCTCGAAGCCGTGTGCCAGCTGGAGATAAAACCAGGATGGCAGCCTGGGCTGCGGGGCTTGGGACCCCCCTTGCACGGCAGAGGCTCTTTTTGCTGCAGTTCGTGTGCTGGGGGAGCTTCACCGCTGCGATATCGTGCTCCGACCTGAAACAGGCCCCTCAACTGCGTTCTGAACTCCAGTCATGAGCTTTTCATCTGGCTCGGGAGCGCGTGTGAGATCATCTTCAGCGCCCCCCTCCCCCCGCTTTTGTACCAATTCTTCAAGGAATGTTTAAATTTTCCAGTCCTGTTCTTTCTAAATTTGGAGCGTGTGTTTACTCCCAGGATTCGGAAAGAATGTAACAATATCATCAGCGACAAATCCCTCCCAGCCCTTCACTCACCAACATCCTCAGTGAGCAGGCTGGCCACGACCCAAGTCCTCTCCAGCCCGGCGGTGCCATGGCCATCCAGCACGGCTGCAGAGAGTTGGAATTGCATGGCTGCAGTGATCTGGGTGGAGGCTGAGGTTTTGGGGATTTTGGGGGAATCTACCAAAGACAGGTGCCGCAGGCAAAAAGAAGTAGCAAATAAAGGAAAGGGGATTTCCATTGCAAGAGCTGACTTGGGCTGCCCAGGCATGAGTGGGTTTAGCACTGAAGCACTGTCTGGAATTATTTTAGACACAAGGATTCAGAGATAGATGATTTTAATTGAAAAAAAAAAAAGGAAAAAAAAACCCAGAATGAAAGAAAAAACCACTTTTTTTTTTTGTATAGGGACAGTCCTAAAAAGAGGTTAAACATTAGGGCAACTGAACAGGGCTTTGCTCATCCTTGGCTGAAAATTCGGTAATGCTTTCTCGTGTCGTGTTGGTGTGAAGCCACATGCCAGCCACACATTCCCTTGCTGCCTGCTCCTCTTGAAACATACTGGGCTGGAGCTGTTCTTGAGGAAAAGAGAAGATGAATGAAAAAAGCCAAGCTGAAAGCAGGGCAGAGGCAGGGCAGAGCAGAGGGGCTTGCCTTCAGTCCGAGTCTCAGAGGCTGGAGTGGCAGCATGTGCAGCATGTGCATCCAAAGGTTGTCATGGCATATGCTGAAGATAAAAGCTTAGCAGGATCCAGAACCAGGATTGAGGTATCTTTATTAACTCAATGTAAGGAAAAAAAAAAAAAAAACCACTAAAACCTGAGAAAGAAAATACCCCAAATACCCACATTTTGGTCACAGAATCACAGAATATTCTGAGTTGAAAGAGATGCACAAGTATCAGGTCCAAATCTTAAGTGAATGACCCATACAGGAATCAAACCCTCAAACCCATGGGTGTCACTAGCACAATGCTCTAACCACATAAGCGAATCTCAGGGTTTATCAGTCAAAAGCTGTCTGATGGGAGTGGGGAGGCAGGACCTGAGTGCAGCTGGCAATTTGATGGTCACGTTCCTCATCAGCCACTCTGCACAGCATCACGATTTCACCTGTTGAGTTTGGGCTGTCAGTGTGTCTGCTGGAGACATAGCATGTGCAGAATGTCCCCTGACTGCAGCAGAGCCTCTGCTCAGTACACGGGCCTGAAGGTGCCCTTGGAGGTCAAGCTTTAGGACTATTTCAGGTACCCTCAGGCTGTAATGTCTAAGAACACTTGGGGACTTACTGACATGAATCCATCAGATGCACCTACAAGATTTTCCTTTAAGTCTGATTACTGTCTCTGAACCTCCTGCAAGCACCTCTGTCCACTTGTGGCCATCTCCATCCCATAGCATACTGTGATGAACCCAAAGAAGCAGATACTTAGCTGGCAGGAGGGAGGGTATGAATAAGAAGGGTATGGGAGTGGGATGAGACAGGAAAAAGAGCTCCCATAGGACTCTCAATTTCTTGCTTTTCCCAGACTTGGGAGTTTTGAAGAATCAGCTTTTAAAATAACGTGAATGGGGATTCTGGTTGTTCTTAATCTAAAATTGTCTACATGATGGTCAGGAATGGAAGAAGGGTAAGAAGGGCTGTGCAGGGGCTTACATCCAGCTTTTCTTCAGGCTGTAGTGGTGAGGTGCATGGGGATTACCTGTGGTGATGTTTTTCTTGACTGTCGAGAGGACTGGAGGTAGTATGCTGATACCAGCCTAGAGGGAGAGGCATTTTTTTAAAAAGCAAATGGGAATACCAGAGTTTGTGATTTTTACAATCCTGGAGGTTTAGGTAACTCTCTGAACCTCCATTCCTCTCATGCAAAACATCCCTAGAGGAGTTGCTTCCTTTCCTACAGCAAAGCCATCTGGGACCACTTTAGCCAGGGCAGGACTCTGTTTTCTTGCCCTCTAGCCCCTCTTCAGCGGGTGCTGGCATCCACCTTCAGGCTCCCAGCCAGGGGAGTGCTCCCAGTCTCCTCAGTCCAAGGCTCGGAGGCGGAGTAAGGTGCCCCCTTCTCACCCTGATCCACAACCAGGAGATGCCTGGGAGGCTTTCTGCCCCGCGGGACCAGTGACTGCATCCCTGGGAGGGGTTAAGCCAGGTCACGTATGTGCAAGGCTGATTGTATTCCAGACCTATGCTCTAAACCTCCCTGTTTAGCAACGCTGTCGTCAGACAACTTGTTTTCCCTATTCTATAATTACCCCGAGGAGCTTCCCCTCCCCCTCTGGCTGTGTTTTTTAACCATTGGACCCAGGAAAGGCAAGCAAAAGGGTCAAAGGCAGAGTGGGACAGAGGAGAAGAGGAGTAGGGAAGAGCAGCCCTCTGATTACTATGCCTTAGAAAACTGCTGTGTAATTTCATTTCTCATTTCTGGAAGGTCAAGGGGAGGAAGGCAACTTCCCCAGTAAGAGATCCTGATGGGCAGGGGCCACTGCCTAGTTAGTTTCCTTCCTTTTGAGAAATCTACCTCCCCTCATCCGCCTCCCCCTTTTCCCTGGGCCTGTGCTGCATGCTTGCAAAAGGTCGTCACTGGCAATTATTACCAGGTCCCAGTGCTGGGTGGAGAGAGGAACTGCTGGCCCTGCCCAGCTGGGCTCGTGCCAGGCTATAGGCACTGTCCTGACGGGGTATGTAGGTGCTGGACAGGGACTCATCCTGCTTCCTGCTCTTGCAGGAGGATTAGATGAGTCTCTCCAACCCATTGCAGCAGATGTTTTTCCAGTGAGTGCTGTGGCAATGTGAAGTGAGGCTGACAAGGGTGGGCATCTCTCCCTGGGTGATGCACCTCTTGTCTGATAAATAGGGGCTGGAGGCAGGATGGGTGACATCCTGACCAGGAGGAGCACCTGGGAAAAAGGGACAAGGAGCAGCAGCTGATACATGGAATGTATTTCTGCACTATGGATGTTGCCTTTTATCTCTCTGCTTGCCAGCTGCCCCCTGCCCCAGGTGCCAACCCCTATACTGGTTTTGGCAAAATGGTGCAGAAAACGGGGAGAGAGCAGAGAGGAGGATGCTGCCTGGGGAATGGTGGCTGCAGGTGGCATCTCCATGTGGCTGGACTTCACACTGGTGGAGGAAGGGGGCTGCTGGCTATCTGTGCTTGCTTGTCTTTTGCTGAGGATCGGAGGGGTGCGCGACACTAGTGAGACTCCTGCACTGAGGTTTACTTGGTGGTGTCATACCCAGCTTCCCACCTGGTGATCCCAGGAGCTCTGAACTGAAATCTCAGTCCAAACACATCGTGAAAGATACTGGCATTACCAAAATAACTTGTGCCCAGGGCTGTTGGAAACCTGAGGGAGGTGGACAACCAGAGGGGCAGAGAGAAAAGGCAAATTTTGTTTGTGCATCTCTGGGTCAGGGGGAGGTTGAGTATTGCATCCCCTAATTCACTACATGCTTCCTGCACCGTCCCCCTTGCCCACTGCCCCTGCATGACCCAGTGACCCCGGTAGAGTGACTAGGTCCCCTCCAGTAGACCCCCAGCCACAGCCACCGGAGCAGGTCACAGCTGGATCACCCACCAACACGGGTAGAGCACTGCTGGCACAGTGGCAGTGGGACACAGAGGGATCTCCATCCCTGGCAGGCGTTGGCATTGCCAGCAGCATCATGCGCCCTCCCTTGTAGTGACAGTGGTGGCAAATGTGGGGGACCACAGATCCCCCTGGGGACGTGCTGTGGTAGTCACTTCCCGAGCATGGTTTGTGGGGGAAGGCTGCTTCTCTCTTCCAGCCTAGTTGGAGCTCGCTTTGAATTTTATCCAACCTCTGACCCACATCTGATAATAATCAAACCATATTTGTTACAACAACAAGGCTCGTTAGGAGGCTGGCTCCGCTCGGGGTGGGGGGGAGGAGACAGCACTTAGTTAATGCCAATGACCTCATCTCATGTGATGTCATTCAAAGGAAAAACACTGAAGTCACTCACATATGGCTCAGCCTGGGGTTTTTCAGCCCATAAAGCTTCAGATTTTCAAAGGCACAATACATGCCCCCCCCTTCTCTCCCCCGCTTACTATAATCCTGAATGATTTTCTGGAGGCCTGGGCTCAGAGCAATAAACTCGTAAGGAGCTGTGTGGAGATGTATTAAGGAGTTCTGCGGGTGGGAAGTGGGGGATGAGTAATTTTCTCCCCCAGCACAAATGCAAATCCCCACCTGCTTCAGAAGCCCCTAGAGATGGATAGACCCCCAGTGAGACCAGGAAAGGCCATTCCGACATGTCCCCTCTTGCTGGAGTTTTGCACGTGAGAAGGCTTTGGCAGAGGATAAGTCTCCAGACCATGGTCCTGCTTTGCTGGGACCAGGCAGATAACTCCATCTGATATGACCACGCACAGGTGTGCGCAGCCCAGTGCCAGCAGCCCCTTTTCCTGCCAGCTGTTGGGACCCATTCATTGTCAGCTGTTTGGGACCACTCCAGGATGAGCATCCTCCTGGGTGATGCTCTCCGTGGAGACATGAAGGGACAAGATGAGCTTGTCATTAAGGACCTGCTGTCTCACCCCCAGCTCTGCCCTGCACCAAAGAGCCCCGGAGAAGTTATTTAATCTTTTGTGGCTCAGTTTCCCAAGAGGGAAACTGAGATCATGGCATTGCCCTTCCTGGTGCTGGGGTTCAGAGTTAAACATCACCCAGGCGATACACGTTGGTCCTGCCAGGAGCTGCTGTGGGGAGGGGGTGCAGCCGTGGAGTGCCTTCACGGTACGAGGAGCAGCAGGGAGCCGGGATGGAGTATGGTGCTGCATCCCCCCTTCGTTGTGGGGGTTTGATCGCACACCGCCCTGGCAGGTGCTAAAATGAGGTGTGGGCATGAGCTTCCTCCCCCCGCGTTCCCGTCCCCATATTAACTGCGCGGGGCCAAAGCCGGCGTGGTGCAGCGATCCATCTCCCGCCGCGGCCGCTCGCTGCGGGGGGCTTTGGGCAGGCGAGAAAATCGCGGTTGCGCCTTTAAGCGGGGAGCGAAGCATATGTCAGCCCGGCGTTGTGCTGCGTGTCTGTGTGCTGAGTAAGGAATGCGGCCGCATGCCTGACCCGTTAGCTATGAGCGCGGTACGGGCGCGCAGCGAGCGCGGCGGCGGATGGGGCGGCTGCTCCCGGGCTGAGCTCACTCGGGCTGGAGCGGGCGGCGAAGAGAGGGGCGGCCGGGGAAAGGGGGCTACGCCGAGCCCCCTACCCCGCTCAGCTTTTTTTTAATGCTTTTTATTTTTTCAGCCTGAAGGCTGGAGCCGGGGGGCGACTGGCATTGCTCTGCTGCAGGAGCGCTTTTTTTGTTTTTTTAGTATTTTGTTTGCCCGCCAGCTGTTGTTTGGCGACGGTGAGAGGTGCCCCCGCGAGCCGCAGCCCAGCTGCCTGGATGCCCGTGGATGTAATGATTGCTCCCTCCGAGGACCAGTTCTGGACAGACATGCGCGAGGGGCAGATGAAGCTGAAAATAAGGGTGCGGAGGATGAAGGAGAGCAGGGACAAGAGAGGTTTGTCAGCCGGCCCGGCGCCTTTCCTTCCGATGGGGACGGAGCGGGAAGAGGGGGCTGCGCCGCCGGAGCCCTGCTTTGCCCGGGGGCCGGAGATCGCCTTTGCCGAGTGGCCGGCGGGGAGCGGAGCGCGGTCCTGGCGATACAAAGAGCGCAGGCAGCTGGCGAGCGGGGAGATGGAAGCGAGCGGGGAGCGTGCGGAGGGGAGCGGAGCGGAGCGATGGCCGGTCCCCAGCTAGGGGCGATGAGCGCAGCGCTGGCGGAGGCGGCCGGGCTGGGACGGGAGCTGCACGGAGAGGGCAGCTCCTTCAGGCAGGTGAGCGGCTGCCTGCAGCGGGCAGAGGCGTCTGCAGCGGCCCCGGCGCTAGGCAGCCCTCCCACCCGGTGCGGGGTCCGGTGAGACTGTCCGGCCGCGGGGGCCGCTCCGGCCTCCCCTGAACCCTTCGCCGTCCAGGCAAGCTTGGCGATGGAGCGAACGGAGCGGAGAAGGGAAGGAGGAAAGCTGCAGGAGCCAGGAGGATCTGCCGCCAGCATCTCTGCGCCCTCGGGCGCCGGGTTGCGGGGGCGGGGGGCCACCGGTCTCAGGAGAGTGTGCGGGGCAAGGACGGGCGAGGACGGCGGGGAGAGCAAGGGGCCATCGGCTCAGAGCGCTGCGCTGCTGCCCGCGCCCAGGCGGCTGCCCGCCGGAGCCATTTCGCTTCACCAGCGCTGCCCTGCCTGCCCATCTCGGGTGGTTTCTTTCAGAAAGGGGTTTTGCAGTGTTTCCACCCCCCAGTAACAGGGCGAAGGGCACGCGGAGGAAGGGGACATTAACTGGAACAGATTAAAAATATGCCGAGCCTGGGATGACCTAGATTACCGAAGGGTTGAATCAAGCAACTTCCCCTCCATCACCACTTAAAATGGGAGGCTGCTAAAAGTGCTTGACAGGTTTTTGTGGCATGAAGCACATAACCCAGTGATGGTGTCATTAGTAATAAGTCACTCCTGGAAATGACACATTTTTCTTTACTTAGAATGAGTAAGGCTGGTCCAAAGCAGGCGCAGTCACCAGAGGAAAATCAAGCTCAACAGCTCGAGGAGTGTGTCCGTGGTTGTGTAGGCGGAGGGCTTCCTTTCTGCTGCTTTTCCTTTTTTAAAAGACGTTTTCTGTTTCTTTGGGAGAATGGGAGCAGGCTCTGGGACCAGCCTGCAAGGCATGGGGGGCTGGCACAGGTTGGGAGGCAGCAGGGCACTGTAGCAGCAGATGGACAGAGGCTGTTTGGGTTGACCGCTGGGGAAACAGGGAATGCACATGAATCCGTAATAGGGCTGATTCATCGGCTTTCTCATCCCCACTGCCTGGGGAAAAAAAAAAAAAAAGAACGAGCCAACAGTGGGGTGATGAAATTTTGTACCATATGAGAGGATGGGGAAACCTGGGCAAGAGAGTGGAAAAACAGACTGGTTGAAAACTGGACATCTCTCTCCAATGCACTGAGATGGGGGAACATGAAAGAGCATCAGCCAGGAAAGGGCAAGCTGGACAGGCTGTGGAGCACCAGGATTTCAGCAGGCTTGTGGGAAGGATGCGCAAGGAAATGGGCTGTATCCACATCAGGCATTGCTGGGAGGGATGGGCTGAATCAAAGGGGACTACAGTACCCGGGGAAACAGTGAGGATGGAGGCAGGGGGAAAATTCAGACATGTCCCAGGCAGCAGGAAATGCTGACACAGCCCCGGAGCTCCCTGGAGCACAGTGAGTAAGGGTGGCAGTAAGCAGTGTTTCATCATGCCGCCCGGCTTAGCTGCCGGCACCAACAGGCTCCCACCCAGCACGAGAGTCAGGGAGATGGCGTTTTGCAAAGAGGGATTTTCCCAGCGGCTCTGGGGGTTGATGTGCAGCTTGCCAGGCTCCTCCATTTTCTGTCCTTCGATTCAGTCTGCGGCAGAGATGCTCGGCCGAGCACTAAGGCTCATTGTCATAAGAAGGCTGAGCATAATGCAGGTGAGGGCTGGGGTTTTGCAGGTCCCCACAGCTCTTATCATATCCTGCTGTTCCTCAGTTCAGCAAGGTGCTTTAAGACTTGGGGATGGATGGGTCAAGATGCTGGGAACAGCACGGCCCCCAAGGGGCTGGGCTGATGAAGAGGGGGTATCCAGCACCACCCTGGCCACCAAGACAACGCAGCAGTGACGGAGCCATGCCGGCGTGGCGGCTGCTCCAGCAGCAAGCCGAGGCGCGTGCTCGCTTGCATGCCCCGCTGCTCCTTGCCACGTGCCGCCCTGGCAGCAGCTCCCAGCCACCACAGGCATTTTAATGAGAGCCGGGCAGAGCCTGGCCTTTCTCAGCCCCCTCAGCTGCCAGGAGCTTTAGCGGGGCAGAGGGTCTCCAGCAAAGCCCAGGCGCAAAACTCATTGGTGAGGCTGCGGGCTGCCGCAAAACCTCTGGCAGCTGCCTGGGGAGCCGGTCTCTGAACAGCTCCGTCTGCTGCTCTCTAACTCTCATTATTGCAGCAATGAGGGTGGGCTGTAAAACACATTTTTAATACCCCTGCAGGTCTCCTTCTAGCTTCCCGTGTGAGAGCTGGAGGTGAGGAGTGGGGTGTGGCAGCTGCTGGCCCAGGGAGGATTTCCAGCTCTGGATCCCCTCCTCCTTGCTGCCACAAACTGATGGCACAGCAGAGTGACATGTCACGTCTTCCCTGTTTCTTGGTGGGGACCTTTGAGCCTGCAATGCACAGGGGAGGCTGCTGAACCGGACATGCTGCTCAGTGTGTCCCTAGGGGAACTTCTATGAGACTCATGGGGCTGGGGATGTTCAAGAAGCATGTAGCTCTCTTGAAGAGCAGTTTTGGGATGAGGCAGGTGCCCTGGGCAGCCCTTTCACAGCTTCTTGCAGTCAGCAGGGCACAGCATTAAAGCCAGAGCTGCTGGGTTTTTTCAGAGGCCTCTGAAGGAGGTGGTGAGTCCATGGGGCTGGAGATGAATGTGCAGAGTGCAGCCATCAGAGCAAGGTGTGAGCAGTTTCTCAAGCCCCAGCTCCACTTTACAGCTCCAGCTTCAAAAGATGGCCCCAGTGCAGGGAGGGACACAGGGAACAACACGGAGCTGGAATATCCATGCTTCATGTGTCCCACACCTTCCTTTTATCCTCAGCAGTGTCTGTTAACATTTCATGCAGCTTAATGGATTGTAAATCCCTAAAGCTAAGGCTTACCACCAGAAGGAAAATAATGCCTCACCACATCCCTGTCCCTAGCCAGGACTTTGTCACCTTCTATGTCACCTTCTCTGCACCACCACTGCTGCCCAGCCTTGGCAGAGAAGGGCACAGTGCAACTCACAGGTGACAGATTTTGCCTGTGATGTTGTCGGTGATCCAGCTATGACTAGGATGTCCCCAAAAACCACCTGAAGGTGACAGCCAGGGCAGTAGAGGGTTCCCCAGCTATATCAGGGTCCCAGCTCAGGAGTGCAACATCTCTGTCCTTACATCTTGTAGTCTCCTTCCATGTCTGTGTTTCTGTTCATTTTGGTTGCAGCTGTCTCAGGGCTGTAGGCAGGCAGGGTGCAGGGCCTGGCAGAGGAACTCCTCCCTGTGCAGCTTGCTGCTGGAGGGGAGGAGTCACACGGCTCCCAACAGTAGCAGCAGTGCAGGTACCACAGGAGCCTGCTCAAAGATGCTGCTGGCATCTTCCCCCTGGCCTGATGGACAGGCTCGGGGAGATTCCCAGGCTGTTTGCCTTCCCCCTGCAGCATCTGTTCTCACAATAAATCCAGTTTCACTGGGTGGTTATCATAGATGTTCAGCTGGAAAATGCGCAGAGGGGAGGGCCTGGCAAAGATAGGGATAGGGGAGAAGTTCTGGTGTTTTCCCCTCTCCTCTGTTTGATGGAAGGCTCATGCAGAGCAGGGCTGGGGGCTGGCCCAGAGGGGTCTCTGCAGTTCACAGCAGGAGGTGGAAGAGTGGTCAGCACCCTGTGAGTGAAACCTCAGGTGAGGGAGATACAAGGTCTCCGTTGTTGCACTCTTCTGGCACTAAGTTGCTGCAACACTGTGCCTCGGTGTGATTTTCACTTGCAGGAGGGCGACTTTCACTTCCTAGGCCTCCTAGAACCTGCCTGATGCTGGTTCTTGGCTCCTCTTTCCTCCATTTTCAGCAGTAGCAGTGAAAGCATCCCCACTTTTGTTCTGGTTCCCTTCCCTTTCAGTTCCCACTTCTCTTCCTGGGCGCTATCTCTGCCTCAGGTAATTGCAGTAGGCAGTATTTTTTCCAGAGAATGGTTTTGAGAGCCCGCCATGCTGGAACCATGAGCAGCTCACTGGGCCGTGCCACACAAGGACCAGCTCCTCCCCAGCAAGCCTTCACCAGGGTAGGGGAGCATCCAGAAGAAAACAGAGATCCCCAAACACCCATTCCATGACAGATACAAATCCTTCCTGAGCTTAATTCCACACTTGCCAAGAGAAACGGTGCTCCTGGCATGAGCATTGTGAATAAAAGAGGAAAGGCTAGAACTGGTACTACCCTGGCTCCTCACCTTATTGTGCTCTGCTGCTCTCTCCCAGCAAAACCTGGGATCCGTGGCCTGGGGCATAGAGGGGAGGAAAGCCCCAGTATCAGTTGGAGCCCAGCCAGGGACATTCACTGCCTTTGGGATTGTTTGAAGAGCTGCTTCACTTTCTAAAAATGAAAGGCACGCTGGAGCAGCCGCTGCGGGGTGGGGTGAGCATCACTCCCATGTTGGGATGGTGTCAAGTACCTGGCCCCATCTCTAGGGTTTCCCCCAAGCCCAGACTGCCCTCAGCAGCTGCAGGTATGGGGGAGATGAGGACAGGAGGGCTGGGAGCATGCCTGGACTCCTGGACACAGGGTTGAGGCTTTGCTTAGGACAAGTGAGGCGAGCTATGGGGATCATGTCAGGTGCCAGCATCCTCCAGTTGTGGCAGCCTCTGCCCAGGTAGGTTCTGCAGCTGAGGGTGCTGCTGCCACTCTACAAACACCCCTGCCTGCTTCACAGACCCCTTAGCTCCTGCCTGGAGTTCCCCAGGCAAGGCTGGCAGAGGATCTGCTGCCAGCTGAGCGGGGTGGGGGTAGGCAGTGGGGAGCGAGCAGCATGCCCTGACCTGATTGAACTATGAGATCACCTTAAAGAGCCATACAAAGCCATCCACTGCCCTGGGCAGCTCCTGATGGATGTGAGTGAGTGCAAGAGGCTGGGCACCTATGGACCAGAGCAGGCATCCCTGGGGCTGCATTTGTGTGTGCCCTGCTCCCCAAAAATGTGCAGTGTTCCTTCAGAAAAATTCCCATGTTTCACACAAGCCCGGGGTCAGATCTGTGCCCCACTCAAACTCAAGTGCTGCAGGTTGCTCTAGGGGCAGCTGAAGGAAACACTTCCCAAGGGTTTCTGCCCCAGCATCCCCCAGGCGCCAGCACGGGGCAAAGCAGGGAGGTCGCATGTGTCCATGCAGAGCTCTGGCTAGTGATGGATAGTCCTTGGCAATGGGGCCACAGTAACCAGAGCTATGCTGCACCTGTGCTGGGCCTCCTGCTTTTGCTCTGATTTAATGTCCCAGTTGAGAGGTGATGTCATTTCAGAGGGAGCAAGAGAAAAGGAAGTGCTGGAAAAGATAAGGTGCTTTAACTCTACCTCTCCTGTCTTGACTGGGTTTTAAAGCTGGGAGGTGTGTTAGCTGCCAGACAAGAAAACAGAGGGGAGGAAAGAGGTTTGTTGAAGGACACCTTTTCCTTAGGCCAGTGGAAGCTGACACCAGGAGGTGCTGAGATGGAGTGTGATGGAGGACCTTGGATGTTCCCAAGTGGTGTGAGCATTATTTTGTGCACTGCTTTGGCTTCTCCATCACCTTCATCTCACAAACATGTCCGATGGGTTGTCTGCGGCACCAGTCATGCCTCTCTAGAGCGTGGGTGCCACACCAGCAGCCAGAAAGGTGCTCCAGGAGGATCAGCAGAAGTGTTGCCAAAATGCTGGAGAAGGTAAATTGAGAATATGCCAAGGCTGCTCTGCTTCCAAAGGGGAGAGGGACTGGCTCGTTAAAAGGTCTTGTTTAGCTGTGGAGATGGTCCAGGGATTCTCAGGGTGCTCAGTCCAGAGACTTGGGCTTTCAAAGGGATCTCGTGGGAGTATACTGGTCCCTTTGACAGTCAAAGGCAGTCAAGCCCCCAAGTCCTCTCTGCCCTTTGGGTGATGTCAAGCTGCATCTGCTCATTCGCATGACTGGGAAAACCTCAAGGGAGACTTGAGGCATGTATGACTCAAGCTCCTCTCCACTGCATGAAGCTGCCACCCAGATGTCCTCAGCTGGAGGGGAGTGGAATTAGGCCATTGCTAGCCAGACCTGGCTCTACCCTGGAGTACAGGATCAGCAAGTGAGAGCAAATCAGGATCAGTGGTCTTATGCAACTGTGAAGGATATGCAACGGCACCGAGGGTTTTCCAGCTCTCCTTGCTGCCTGCTGTGCAAGCAGGGCAAGGCTTGCAGCCCTGCTCAAGCTTTCAGGACTGGCTCTCAGGCTTTTGACCCTGCTAGACACTGTGACAATACCTCTGGCTGTCACATGCCAGCTACTGCAACCTCAGCTGGGAGTTTTCTTTAAACACTGCACTTCAAGATGCTCAAGCTGAGTGTGAATGCCCAGCAGCTTGGTGCAATAAACTGGACACTGCTTGCTGTCACATTCAGCAAGGTCAGAGCATGAAAAACAGCAGTGGCTTGCAAGTACTATTATGCCACCATGGTGTGGCAGAAATCATGGGCTTGGCAGGGCTGGGCAGAAGGGCCCTCTCTCAGAAATCACAATGTGTAAGTGTAGCCAATGCAGCAAGGTTTGGGCTGACCTCCCAGACCTCAGGAGTTTTGCATCTCAATGGGTTTGCTTGTCGTCATCCTGCCCTGATGGATTTTGGTATCAAAAGGTGATCCTGTCCTCAGAATAGTAGGGAGCCAAGAAAAGGACTGTCTCTTCCTGTTATTTGTCTGAATGAAGTTGAGAAGAGCCAATTTCATTGGCGAGGGTGTGGGATGCTTCACATGTGCATTAATATCCACCTGCGACAGGGAAAAGTCAGAGCTGGTTCTCCATTCCTTTCTCTGTGTGTGTGTGTCACGGCCATCACAATCTGTGTGCACTGGTTTGTCGTGGCTGGTGGCTTGTTGCTCCTGGAGGCTCTGTTCTCAGGGCTGCAGGGTTATCACCACTTTGCCCCCAGCCCAGGCCTCGGGGTGCCAGGTGCTGATGATCTCAGCCTTGCTGCTCCAAGCTCAGTGTCCCCATTTTCTCCACAGGAGGCTTTGCCACCTTCTCATCCTGCTTCCCAGGGCTCTGCGAGGGGAAGCCAGCTGCCATCCTGCCGATGAGCATCTCCCAGCCATGCTTGCCTGTGGCCAATGTTGGCCCCACGCGCATCCTGCCACATCTCTACCTGGGCTCCCAGAAGGATGTCCTGAACAAGGTACAACCCTGTTGAGGGGACATGTCTGCCCTGTCCCATTGGGGACCCCAGTCATGCAGAGGGGTGAAGGTATTAAGGATTCCTCTCCTTCCTAGTGGGAAGACCACACAGTGCCCTTTAAAAGGTGCCAGAAAGGCTGTGCTGTGATGTCACACTGGGGAAGAAATTTTGTTTAAAGGAAAAGTAATGATGAGAAGAAAGAAAGAGGAATTGCAGTTATAGTGCTGCCAAACATCTGCCTACTGCAGCCATGAGGGAGCCAGCCAGGTGTCCTCATCCATGGCGGGAAGGAGGGAGAGGGACCATGACACCAGACTGGAGATGGAGACAGAAAGGAGGGAGAGAGAAATCATGTACAGGGAGTAGAAGGAAATGAAAGAAAAAAATTACAAGAATGTAAGCCTGGGAGCTGGACTGGCTCCATCAAGCCTGCTGGAAGGGCAGGAACCGGCCCTTCTAGCAGGCTTGATGGAGCCAGTCTGGGTCCGGAACCCTGGAGACCCAGGGCTGAAATCCTGGGGCCAAAATCCTGAGGAGCCAATGCCAGGCAGGGAAAGTGATGGTTTTCTTCCCTCCCCACTTCCTTGGAGGGTTTTGTTCATGTTTTGGAGCTGTGTTTTCTGCCATCCTCGCAATGTGGCCACGTGCTGGAGAAGAGAAGCATTGCCCACGCAAGGCCTCACTCTGTTGCCTATAGATAGAGCATCTTCTGGCCACATTGGTTAATGTAGGGTGCTACCAGTGACTCACTCCACCCTGTTAGTGAGATGTCACACTATTTTATATTATTTTATTTATAATTCTTCCTCAGCTGATACTTCCACAGCTTTCAGACAGAGTTTTTGCTAATTTTCTTTCTTGTATTGTCTTATTCTCTCATACTGGGATTGTTGGGTTTTCCCCTCTGGACCCCCTTTCCAAGTGTCTTTGGCCTTGTTCACTTTACTTGGACCAAAATAAAGCTCTGCTGAGGTTCAAACCTGTGTCATCTAAATTGACACAACCTTTTCAGCGGGTCTCTGCTGTATTATCATCAACAAGGCCAAGGTAGCACTAGGAGACCCACAGGAGAAAATGCTGGGATGGGAAAAGGCAAGGAGTGTTCATGGCAAGACAGACCTTTAGTACATGGTGCGGGCTGAACTCAGCCGATCATTTGATGGCTTCTTTCCCACCAGGACCTGATGACACAGAATGGGATAAGCTATGTCCTAAATGCCAGCAACTCCTGTCCCAAGCCAGACTTCATCTGTGATAGTCACTTCATGCGCATTCCTGTCAATGACAACTACTGTGAGAAGCTGCTTCCCTGGCTGGACAAGTCCATTGAATTCATTGGTGAGCTTTTCTTATGGTTGCAGACTCTCCAATTCTCAGCCTTCACAACCTGAACTCTTCTGTCCTCCCTGGTCTTGCTCGCAGCAACTGTTGTCCCCTCACACAAAGGGGCTGGGGTTTGGGGAGGGAGGCTAGAACCATTTTGTTCACCATCATTGTTCTCTCTGTTTCCTCTGCCATGCTCCAGACAAAGCTAAGGTGTCCAGCTGCCAGGTGATTGTGCACTGCTTGGCTGGGATCTCCCGGTCAGCCACCATTGCCATCGCCTACATCATGAAGACCATGGGTATGTCATCTGATGATGCTTACAGGTGAGTTTTCCCCTGAGGGTACTGGGGGGGTTATGCCAGTATGCTTCACTTGAGGGAAGGAAAGCAGGCTAAGCCCAGAAGGAGAGGGTCAGGGCTCCTTAAAGCTCTGTCTTGCTTGGCTAGGTCCCAGTAAAACCAAAGCAAACCTCCCATCATAAAATGCATGCAACAAGGAATGGTTAGATGTGGTAAAAGGGAGTGGGGAGGCAGTCCCAGCTCAAATCCTGGGGCATCTCAAGGCCCCATGGTTCCCCAAGGTTTTTTTTTCTTTAGAGGGTCTAGTCAGAAGGTTCTTGATGATGCCTCTTCTCCCTAAAGTGGCTGAGAGAGTAGGGGTGGCCCACTGAAGGACCAAGCACCAACGGGGCTGTCTGTGCCTCTTGGCAGGTTTGTTAAGGACCGTCGCCCATCCATCTCACCCAACTTCAACTTCCTGGGCCAGCTCCTGGAGTATGAGAGGAGCCTGAAGCTCCTCAAGGCCCTGAAGTCAAAGGGCGACTGGGGCGAGGGGGATGTCCAGCAGGACCCAGCAGAGGTGGCTGAGAGCAGCCGGCATCCCCTAACACCTACCTCAGAGAAGGCCGAGGATGTGCCGAGGAGCACCGGCTCGGCATCCCCCACCAGTGACCCCGAGCGGCAGGGCGGGACCCCAAAGGTCCTGTCACCCACCACCCTGCAGCAGGGGCTTAATGGCCTGCACCTCTCCTCCGAGCGCATCCAGGACACCAACCGCCTGAAACGCTCCTTCTCCCTGGACATCAAATCTGCCTACTCCCCCGGCCTGCGGCAGGACCCCCCTGGGCCCCCTGGGGAAGCCCCCAAACTCTGCAAGCTGGACAGCCCCTCGGGCTCGGGCAGCCTCAGCCCCTTCTCCCCCGGGGCAGACAGCCCTGACCGGCCCACGGGGCCCGAGCTCCTGCTGGAGGCCAAGGTGAGGCAGCGGCGGAAGCACCGGCACGCAGCGGGCTCGCCGGCCCACGGGCTCAGCCTCAACGTTGGCGGGACCTGCGCCACGCGCAAGAGCCCCAGCGCCGAGGATGGGCTGCCACCACGGCTCAGCCAGCCGCCCACCGCGCCCGGCGCCGCCACCGCTGCTTGGAGCGGGGTGCACCTGGAGTCCCCCAGCACTGCCTCGGGCGAGGCTGGCTGGTACTTTGGCAAGGACTCCGGCAGCACTGGCGGCAGCGGCGGGGGCCTGTTTCCCAGCGCCGGCCCGTACCCGCCGCCATTCGGCTGCGGCGCAGTGGCGGCTGGATGTGAGATCAGACTGAGGGACAAGGCACGGGCCGAGCCACGGGACGGGCGGCACAGCTGGCATGAGGAGGCCGGCGCCGAGAAGCAATTCAAGCGAAGGAGCTGCCAGATGGAATTCGAGGAAACCATGTCTGAGGGCAGAGCTCGGGAAGAGCTGGGCAAAATCAGCAAACAGTCCAGCTTTTCGGGCAGCATGGAGATCATCGAGGTGTCCTGACACTCACCTGGGGTGCTTGGAGACCTGGGACGGGGCTGGGGCGGGGGGCTATTTAAGCTGGGGGGAGCTGGAAGGGGGGCGATGGGGTCGGGGGGTGTATTTATACTTGCGCGTGCATTTTCGGGAGCGCAAGCGCTGAAACCGAAGCGAAGGTGGACGAGTCTTTCCAGAGTCGGGAAACATAGTGGCGGATGCTTAGTGTCCCTCCTGCACTCACCCTGGTCCTTTCCCGCCCATCCCCAGGGCGCCCCAGCCCTCAGAGACCCGCACTCAAAATCTGGGCCTAAAACTCAAGTGGGAAGAGTTGGGGAAGTGGCAGGGATTGCAATTTTGGCTGTGATGATGGGGCACAGCACCTGGAGGGGGAACCACAGCTGCCCCTTCCCTGCACACTGGTGCACTAAGCATGCTCTGCTCTGTTTCTCTGGCTAAGTATCCTAAAAATGCTGCACTGGAGCAGCCCTATACATATATAAATATATATTATATATAATATAAAGAAAAAAAACCCAAAAACACACACACAAAAGAAAAGGTAAATGGTTTTACTGCAATTTTTATTGAGACGTAAATAATATTTCAATTTTTTGTTTTGTTTTTAATTTATTGAAGCTGTTCATTCTGGCAATGATTTGCAGACAATATGGGGCGGTACTTTCAGCTCTATTTTTACTCTGTATGGTATTTAAATCTGAAATACGAGTTTCTAAGCAATATCTGAGGCCTGTGGCTCCTTCTATAGTTGATGTCCACAACATAGATTTCCCCCCTTATCTCTGGGCATACCAACAAGGGGACAGGAGACTCTTCTGGGCACTTTTTCTAGAAATGAACAAGTAAATGAGCAAACCATAAAACCTTGTTATGACACAAACTGAGCCAGAAAACTCTTCTGGAAGCTGCTGCCTCTTCTTCCCACCATGGTCTCTGTTCGTTTCTCCTCATCTCCATCGCAGCCATTACCACCATCCCAGCCATCGTCCCATCCCAGGCATTGTCCCCATCCTGGCCGTCACCCAATCCCAGTCATACACCCTCTCCTCTCCTCCCTTCCTTTTGGCTGCCCATCCTTGCTGGATGTGGAAAGGTGGGAGTCTCCTGAAGTGGATGGAAGGCTGCAGGATGTCACCTCCAGCTGCATGGGGAAAGTGTTGGAAGCTTCCACAGCAGAGGGAGGGATGGGAGGCTGGTGGTAGTTGGGATTTCTTGTTGGTAGGTGTCTTGCCTGCCCGCCCCAGCCCTTCAGCTCCCCCTCACCACAGCTACCTTGCTTGGGAAGTATGGGGACCACTTTCCCTTTGGGGGCGGTGGTTCTTCTGGCTTCCCACATCCTTTGTTTCACATCTGAGAAACTCAGGGGGAGCGTGTTTGCAGGTGCCAGGACTCTCCCAGTCCTCTTGCCCTCCAGGCCAGCTCCCCTCCATCCAGCGGATGATAAGCTGTCCAGACATGAAGCTCTGCAAGCACATGGAGGGGCATAAGTGACTTATTTTTGCAGATAGTTGGCTGCTTCCTCCCGTCTGGTGGGAAGCCAAGCTCTTGCCCCCAAACCCCAATGTCAGGATTGCTGAGAAGCTGCTTTCTGAAGCTGGAGGCACTGAGCTGCCTCCACTGCAAAGCACATCTCTCCCTGCAGCTCTCTTCGCTTTCTCCCTTGTCTCGCACTAGTTTGCAAAGCTGATACCTCAGGGGTCTGTGTTCGTGCATGTCTGTGTCCTGTGTCATCCTTGGAGTGTTGTTTTTTTTTTCTTTTCTGGGTCCACATTGTTTCTCTCCCTTTCCCTTTTTCTTCCTCTTGTCATTCGTTTCTATCTTTAAATCAAACTACCCGTGACAAAACCAAATGATCTCAGGTTTAAAACTGAACATAAAGCAGAGGCGTGAGGAGCTGCAATCACACGAGGAGGGGCTGCTTGCTTCAGCACGTTGCTTCCTCAACCACCTCTGTGTTTGCAGTCGAGGCAAGTCTCCCTGAAGACTCCTTGCTCTCTTCTGGCTTTAGTTTTTCTGGTTTTCCGTGGAGCTATTTGGTGAGATGCTGGGGACCCCCACATGCTCCTGGGTGCTTCCCCACAGTGTGGAAGGGAGGGATGGGGGTGGATGGAGAGCCAGGGACCACCTGCTCTTCTCCCCATATCACTTTTGATGAGAGTGAGATATCTCATAGTCAGTCCTGAAAAGCCTACCACCACCCATCATTGCCTCCAGCAACCACCTCAAACCTGCTCAGTGTTGCCAACCTGAACATTGTTCTCTTCTCATCATGAAGCAGTGATGACACTATTTTCTAAGCTCCCTTTCTAGACTCCAGAAGGCATTTAGGTCCACCCCACGAGCCAGGCAGCTATTTCAGGAGCTCCACTTGCAGCAGGCCGTCCTAAGTAGGTATCAATGTCAAGTCCAGGGAGGGAGAAGAAAAAGGCTTCATCCTTCCTCTGGTGCCTCCTCACTGGGCATAGTGTTAGTGTCACCTGCCTCCTGTCCAAAGAGTGCTTCTGGTCCTCCTTCCCCTTCTGCTGCCCTCAGTGGCAGCATCTCTTCCCAAGCATCCCAGTGGTGATTGTCTGCTGATCTCTGCCCTGCCCATCCCATAGTCCTCCAGGGTTGGTGCCAGCATAGGCTTACTGAGCTCAGGTCAGGCAAGTTGCTGCCAGGAGCTGGTGTAGCTTTGAGCAATGGAGAAAGGCTTAAATCACTTCCCAAGGGATGTAATAGAAAGGACAACAGGTGGCCAAAACCAGTGGGGAGATGAGACAAAGCACTAGCAAGCTCCCATCTAATTCCTCCTGTCAAGTGACACAGTGTGTTTCAAGCACAAAAAAGCAGATGCAGCAAGTCAGGAAGGACTTGCATGTTGCAAATCCCATATGTCTACAAAGAGGCAGTGGTTTGCTTTTTGTCATCTACACTCTGCCATCGCCTGCTTCTGAGACATGTTTGAGGTTTTACACACTGTGGACTCCTGTCTCCTCTGAAACCAGAACAAAGATAAGTATATTTTAAGATTAGTAGATCATAGACATTCATGACCCACCTCTGCAGCCTTATTTTGATGTACTTTCCATTCATCCCTCTCCTTTACATTGGGCATGTGCATCAGAAACCCACATATATACAATATTTTAAGTCTATATCCAGAAAATAAGCCTTGATGGAGCAGCCCTGCCCAAGTGTCTCCTGCCCATCCTGACCCAAAGCCATCAGGGTCACCAAGAGGCTTGCAATTAACTTTTTTTTTTTTTTTTTAAATATGAAACTCTGTCTAATGAACCACTTTGTCCATGAGTCAGACAGCTGTGAATTGTCATGAGGACGGATGTGCCGGGTGGTAATCCTCCGCATCATCTGTCAGCCAAGTCTTTTTTGTGGGCTCTTACAGCCAGCTGACCCATCCCTAGCCTCACTAGAACCAAAAATCACCTTTCCATGCTGATCGGATGAGGGTGCATTCATTTGTAAAGACCTACAGAGGCAGAAGTGTGAGCAGAGGAGAGGAAAGGTCTCTTCTTTCAAGGGAGGAACCAACAATGCTGCTGAGTGTCCGATGGCAGTGACAATGCCTGCATTTTCCACCACATGAAGGACTGAGCAAGTCACAGCTCTCCTTCAGAGTAGGAAGGACATTTTGCTCCTTTCCCTCCAGCCTCTGCCTGTCCTCAGGGCTGAGCCTCCCGGCCACCTCTGTCCCAGCTGAGCAAAGCTGGCAAGAGGGCAGTGATCAGGTTGGTAATACTGAGCCAGAGGCTTGGGTCAGAGCAGGCTCGTCCCTGGCCTCAGCATCAGCATCCCCAGCCCCTGCTGCTTTCCCAGCCCTTCTCTTTGTCTGCTTGTTTCTTTGGATGTCCATCCCTGTTACATCTGTCCCTTAGGAGACAATGCCCCTCAGAAACCCCTCCTGCTGTCCCCTTTCCCCTCCCATTCTTAATACTAATGATAATAAGCTATCAGTGTTGTCATTGCAATCTATGAATGATAGATTTGAGTATTTATTATTATTATTATGATTATTATGGTTATAATTCTGTACTTTTTTGCTTCTTACTCTTTGTATGTTGCTCTTTGTTCCTCTGTTGTGAATAAAAGCAAGGCCCCATCTCACCTTCTCTCTGCTCCCCGCAGCCCGGCTGTGGCTGACTCGGCACAGCTCCCGGCTGCCCCAAGCCTCAGGAGGCAAACCCTTGTCAGAGGAGCTGGAGGGAGGTGCTTCCTAAGGATATAAAGGCACACAAACCTGGGGCAGATCCATTCTCTTAACTCTTCCCTTCCCTTCCCTTCCTGCAGCTCCTCTCCCCCATACAGGTTCTTGCTCATCTTTGCAAGAGGCAGGAACCCACTGGCACCAACAACAGAGGATTAAATGGCAAAAGCTTAAAGCTTTAAGGAGCATTGGACGGGCATTGAGTTCATGGAATCAGCTCCCTCCAGGTCATGGTCCTCTCACCTTCTTCAGCTGGCTACAGCTGCAGGCTGCATCTTCACCCACAGGGGCTTCTTGCTCTGGCATCGCAGCTGCTTTGCAAAGCTGTCTTGCTCAGCTAAGCCCGGGACATTGGCTGCTGCTTTAGCCACATGCCCTGGGCCTCCTGGGCTTGAGTGTCCTCCTCTTGCTGGTGGTTCCCCTGCCCAGGAGCAGCACAGCCTGGGGAATACACATGGACAGTGCTAGAGCAAGCCCAGTGGCAGAGCCACAGGGAGACATGTGAGTGGCCTCTGGTACCTGGAGGGATTTAGATGGGCTGGGAATAGCTCCCAGCATGGCACTTGGTATGGTCTTTATCAAACACTGATAAATTGTGGTGTCATGAGCAGAGAGAGACTGGTGCTGGTTTTTTGCACCCATTGCCTGTGCTCCTTGTACAACCTGGAGCTTTCCAGATGACTGTAAGGTGTAGGAGGAGACATTAGGGGAAGGGAAGAGGACCCCCATCTGTGCCGTGGTATAAAACACTCCCTGTACTGCGCCAGCCCCATGAAGAGTCATTTTAATTTGCGGGGTTTAACACTGCCCTTCTTCAAGTGGCCCAGGCACGGTTTCTTGTCTCTGTCATGACTTTGCTTTGTCATGGGTTGAGGTCCTTCTCATTATGCTGTGCTGAACACATTTCCAAGATTGCTCTGAGACCACACTGGAGAGGAGAGAGCTCAGGTCTCACCCCTCTCTTGGGGGACCCTGGTAGATCTCTGCTGGGGTCCCGGTCCAGCATCACCCTTCCTACCTCACCTGCCTTTGGAGCAGCCATGGACAGGGAGGGAGCAGGCAGGTTCTGACCATGCCGGGACTGACCCTCTTCTCCCTTCCTCATCCCTGTAGGATCAGACCCTTCCTCAGCAAGCACAACAACAGAGAGGGGGTCTGTACCCACCCTGGTGTACCTGGGGACTCCCAAGCATGGAAGAGAGGGTCTGGCCACCAGCCCCACCACACTCCCTTCCTCGCTGTCCATTTGGCCAGCGCCGGCGTCAGACCCGGGGAGACACCCTGCCCCTGCCTCGTCTTTATTTATTTATTACCAGAGGCTGTAAACAGCAGTGCTTTTCTACCCTCTACTTTCTTTTCCTTTCTTTTGTATTTTGGAACAACGTGTTGTAATAAATACCCGAGTAGGTGTTTTAACAGCTGGTGTCAGCCTTGGTTTTTGAGGGTCAGACCTTCTCAGGATGGGGCTCTTTGGGAGTTTGGGGAGGTCAATAGACCTTTGGTTGCAGTGATGGGGCCTAAAACTGGTGGAGAGCTGGACGTAGAGGCAGACCTGGACACAGACAGACCTGTGTCTGTGTATAGGACCCAGCAGCTGAAAAGCTGCAGCTGGACTAATTCAAAGCAGAAATAAGGCTCATGGCTGAGAGAGTAGTGGCATAAAAATTAATTGGGGCATTCATGGGCACTCAAACTGCAAACTGCCATTCTATGGGCTCTGAAGCTGTAGTCAGGTGCCTAAGCATCCCCTTTCTAATGGAAAGGACTGTCCCAGTCATGCTTCAGATGGGGACACACATGTAGGTAATGATACAGATTGCCAAGCTAAAGAGCACAAAGACATGGAGTGTTTGCATTGAGATATACTGTTGTTGGTTTTATTATTATTATTATTATTATTATTATTATTATTATTATTATTATTTTGCTTCCCAGCTGTGTTCTGCTCCTACCTTGCTCCTGACATAACAGCAACATGTAGCCACACGCTTGCTGTGCACTACAGCAAAACCCTGTAAACATTCCCTGCTCACCCATAGCCAACTGAGCCATGCTGTGCTCAGGGGGCAGCTGGCAGGAGCCAAGCAGCAGCCCCATTTTGACTGGACTGTGCTCAAGTGGAAGCTGATGGAGGCATTTCCCTGCTCCCCCTGCAGCAGGTTTTCTTTGGAGGGAGGAGATGGTGTGAGCAGGCTCCCTGCAGTTCTGGCTCCAGAAAGCCTCGGCATTTATTGATGTGTATGTAGAAGGGACACCCCTCCTAAAAGCTGCTTTCCACAGGCTGGGCTAAACCCCTGTGTCTTTTATAAATTCATTCCCCTTATCCAGCTGCAATTGCTGGGTGTTTTGTAAAGCTTCACAAAACTACTGCCACCACCTGCTTTTGGGGTAGAATCTCAGTGTGAAGCTTTAGCCTCCTGTGCATCTGACACCACTAGCATCTCCAGAGAGGCTGTTTGTCCTCCTCTCTCAACTACTTGTTGCCATGTGTGACATGGGAAGACACAATTATTTAATAGAGAAACATGAACACTGCTCCCATCTCCCTCTCAATTTATCTGCCCCTGGCTTAGTTTTTCCAAACTCACTACCCGGGGGAAGAGTAGTGCTGCAGTAGAGTCCCCAGAGTTGATGTCTTCTGTCACTACCTGCACAGTCACAATTAAATCCTCTCATGTTTCAGAGAGACGTTCCTTCTGGGCCAGGGGACTGGCAGCAGCACCCAGGTGGGAGGAAACCCAGGTGAAGCTGCTCTTAGCTGGGGCTCTAAGTATGTGGAGGGTCTGTCCCCTGGCAGAGGCACCCATGGGTGTGCAGCCAGCACAGCCTCCTCCCCCTGCCCTGGTGCTGAGGCTGCCTCTCCTCTTGTTCCTCATGGTTTGCACAGCAGAAACCATTATTGCAATGAGAAACCCAGGAACGTCCTTTTTCCAGCTCTCTGGCTTTTATTGACTCAGAAAGGCTGCCAAGCCTATAAATAAATGTTCCTTGAGCTAAATATAGCAGCCACTGAAATAGGCTGCTGGCTATTTATTTAGCTTGTGGCCTCTTTGAAAGCTTGCCAGTCCATACTGCCTTTACCTTCATGCCGTCCCACCCGGGGCTGTGGCCACCCACCACGGGGGCATGGCTGAGTCAGCATGGGGAGAAGGGGTCACAAAGAGTCAGCCCCAGCTCTGCAGGGCTGGAGACCCAGGGTGACACGGTCTGGCAGCTGGAGGAGCTTCAGCACCCTGTACCCCGGCCCAGAGAGCTGGGCGTTCTCAGGAGGGACATTTGCTAGAGCAGTCGGGCAGGGGCTGAACCAGTCACAAGCCAGTTTCCTCTCCTGTGAGGACTGGGTGTTTTTTTCCGGCACCAGAGCCTGGAAAAGAGAATCTATCTATCATACCCCCTAGGCTTTCCAGCTTAGGTGGTGTGCATTGCTTTTCCACACTTAGCAGGAGCATAAATACTCTTGGTGCACAGAGCTGCTGTGTGTTAAGTCGCTTAGGACAGCCAGGGGCAGTAATTGACCCCCCTTGCACCCCTACTTCTCACCTCAGGACACTGAAACTGGTAAGCTGTGCTGTGGTTCTGACCTGGTCTCTGGCCTCAGCTGCTGGGTGCTCTTCAGGCAGTGCTCCAACCATGTCCCCTCCCGGGCTATCCTGCTTCACTGTGTGTCTGGGAGCAGCCTGGGAGATGCCATTTGCCACACTGGTGAGATGAGCCCTTATTAGGGCCCCACACTTGGAGAGACTCCATGGGATGCAAGTTCCTTCAGAGTACTGGTGGTTGTGCATTGATGCAAGAAGGGATGGGCTTCATCTCTCAAAGACTGATGGAAAACAAGGTGAGTACTGCTCTGTGCTGTAGACACTCTTCTACACCCTGAGCCTAACAGGAATAGGATGCTGCTTTCCTTGGCTGTGAGGAATTCACTGCAGCTGCGTGAGAGCCAAGGGAAAAACCCCGTCACTCCCTGGAAAGCCACATTCGCTCCTGGAGCAATCCAAGAACATTCATAATGTTTAGCACTTACAGAGGGTTTGCTAAACATGAGCTAATCCTTACAACACCCATGAGAAGGAGAAAAGTAATTATTGTTATTGGACTTAATTTTTCCTTTTCCATGTACCCCTGCAGATGGGAATCAACTCTACCTAGTCCTGAGAGCTCTGGAAATCAGAGAAGAATCCCACTCATCCCAGCTTGTACAAATAGGAAACCTGGAGCCAGGATGGGGCAGGTTATTTGCCAAAGGCCACCCAGGAAGGCAGAGTTGGAGCCTCTGTGGAGTGAAGGGGCAGGGGGGGAACGGGAATTCTTGCTCCCAGTCCTTCTCCTACACTCCAGACTATAATTCCACAACTGACAGGGTAATTCTGGTCCCCTCTCACCTGCAGGATACCCACAGGATGCAGATGCTTTGTATTGCTGCTTACCTTCCTGTCCACAATGTCATTTCACAAGGTAGTTAGAGAGATACCCTGCTCTGCGTGGCAGAAGGTGCTGACAAGGCTCATGAGCATGTTGGTTTGGAGCACTACTGCAGCAAGTCACAAAATTCCCACACCTGACCACCCCCCCTTCTGGAATAACAGCCCCAGACCTGCTGCCATGTGTGGCAGATCCCATCAACCCTCAGCCACTGGGTGAGTGGCCTCCACAGCTGTGGCCAGAGCACCCCAGGGTGGGAAAGGAGCTGATGGGATGGTCGTTGGGTTTGTCCCAACCATGTGGCATTGGAACAAGGCTGGCTTAGAGGGCTGAGATGCTGCTGGGGTCCCTCCAGGGGCACAGAGGGTCTGAATTAGGATGCCCCAGGTGGAAGTGTAGACCAAAACGAGGGTCAGCTGCTTCCCTGAGTCTTTTGCAGAGAGAAGGGGCAGTTTTAGGGGGTTCCATAAAGCCATCAATGCTCCCTGGCCACACTCCTCATCTGAAACCCAGGCACTCGGTGTCTGAGTGGAAATATTGTCTGTCGGCAGTACCCAGATGATGTCATTTAGTTTTCCAGGCTTCTGGGCTGAGCCAGCAGCTCGAGCCAGTATGACTGGAGATTCTTTATTTAGAAGGAGCCCAAGTGCAACTGAGTCCAGGTCTTTGCAGCACCCCTCTGCCACCTCCCTTCCCTGCTGATGCAATCCCATTGGCAGCAGGGACATCAGGATGCCTGAGAAGAGGTGGTTCTTGGAACCTCAAAATGGGACTTTGCCAGGCAGGTGGGAAAGGGAGATGCTGTTAGGAGCAGGCGAGGGTGTGCTATCAGATGTTCCCCAGGCAGAGGAATCTCCAGCTCCCTCTGGGCAATGCACACAGCAGAGGAACACTTGTCCCTCCAGGTGTCCTTTTACCTCCCTTCAACTCCCTGAGAAATTTGTCCTGAGCTCCCCAGCACGGCAGTGCTCACCCTCCTCATCCTCACACTTATCATCTCCAGTCTGGGTTACTGCAGCTGAGCCTCAGGCTGGATTTTGGGGGCTTTCTAGTTGGAAATCAAATGTTTTCGCCCTCTGACACCCCTTAACCTGCCTCCTCTCCCCCAGCAGCATCTCCTGACAAGCGAGTGCTAAGAATAGCCCTGCCTCTGGCTCCAGGCTGGTGCTGTTTGCTCAGTGACTCAGAGCTGGCCAAGCAGGCACTTACTCAAAGTGCCCCATTACTCATCTGTCTGCATCGCCCCAAGGATGGGGTTTGTGTCTCTCGTTTGCCTCTCCTTTAAAGATACTTTATTTATGTCTATTCAATAAAGCCACCATGCACAAGGAGAGGTAGTTTTCCTGCTATAGATTTACCTCTAAATATGTGTGCCCTGACCCAAAATGCTGCAACCCCTACAGATCACACTGGCAGCCCAGCGCTGCTCCTTCTCACTGCCTTGCCTGGAAGGAGCTGTGCCGGCAGGAACAGGGCAAATGATAATGCCTCCCAAAATTGCATTTCGAGGCACCAGGGTAACAATGAAAACAAAAATTCTCTCCTGAAGAAACCATCTGTGTTGAGAACCAGTGTGGATCTGACTGTGCCCAAATCCAGCTGGCCTCTCAGATGCCCACGGCATGACCCAGCTGCTCCCGTCTTGCCCACAGCCCACACTAATTGCAATCCTTCTTCCTCTCCACACAGTGTGTCACTGCCCAGTGGGCAAAGCACCTCGGCAAATTAAAAAAGCCCTCAATTTTTAAAAAGTGGCTTCATTTCCAAACAACAAAAAAGGTAGCATCTTCCTCATCTGGTTTGCTCCCCTGAGGCATCCTCTGAGTCACAGCCAGTCGTGCTGGGAGCAGAGCTGCATCCTGACCAGTGCACATCTGTGTTTGCAAGGCACTGCCTTGATGGCACTGCCAGGGGAGGAGACAGGAATGATTGCTTGGGATAAGGAGAGCATGGCACTGGCAGAGGAATCAGAGGAGGTTTGTAGGAATAGCATTTTGTTTTCTTTCTGCTGCTTCAGCCACATAGTTTTTTGGTTTTTTTTTTTTCTTCAGGTTTTTCTTCCAGTTTTTCCAATCCTGCTGCTTCATGGCATCACTCTTCAAACCTGCTGTCATCAGGGAGCCCAGCACTCTGCTCCAAGATGTTTCATGAAGCCTCAACAGCACACAGACGGCTTCCTGAGAGCAGGCACAACCTCCGTGTCAGGCACACCTGAGTATCCCAAGCCAGGTGTGGTTTGTGTCTTGGAGAGATGCATGTTGGGTGTAAATAGATCCACCTTGCGTGGAAGTGGGCAGCTGGTCTGGATTTGGGCTGTGGCACTTCTCACCACTGTGCCCTGGGTCTCGACATAACACATGCTGAGGTTCTGATCCTGCACTGCTAACCCCAAGGGAGCCTTTCCATCCATCCAGGATGAGTGGGCTCCCAGTGCCTCTCCCCAAAGCCCAGCACAGGAGAGCTGGGTGCTTGCTCCTCAGAGGAGATGGTGTTTCCAGCTCAGTCAAGGCTGGCAGCAGCGAGGGATGCAGGACAGAAGGAAGCAGGAGCCTGAACATCCACCGTGGGCTGGAAATGGGATCCTGCATGTCCTGGCAAACACATATTTGTTTGCTCCCTCCATCCCAGTGACCTCCCCTCGATAACGACCCCTGGGGCCACCTGGGGGCATGGTGTTGTAGGAGAGCAGGACCAGCCTGCCCAGTTCGGTCCTTTCTTACAGACCCCACTGGCACCCCACAGCATCCATCACACGGCCGAGGGCTGCCGAAAGAAAGGCTGCTTCCAACCCCGGGAGCTGAGGCCACAGCGAAGCCAGGCCGTGTCAGAGGAGGCAACGGGGGCAAGCTCAAAGCAAGCTTTGTGGGACACCTTTCCCTGGCACCGGAGCCGTGCTCAGGAGGGGAGGGCAGTCCCGAGCTCTACCATCGCAGGCGCCGGGCGCTGGCCCTGCAGCGAGGCGAGCGAGCAGCCTCTACTGGCCACTACTGGGAGCCTTCACACCACCGCAGGTCTGTCTGTGCCACCCCAGGGAAAAACGTTTAGTCTCGTTTCATATCCTTCAGGAGAGCTCGGGGTGACACTCGGTGCCGGACAGACCCCTTTCTGCAAGGGTGCTGAAGCACTGCTGCAGGTGTTGGAGAGGAAAGAGGGATGAAGGCAAAGAGCTGCTCACACATCCTGTTGAACCGATGCAGGACAGAAGTCTGGAGAGTGAAGATGTCTGCAAGACCACAGCCCACGATGGGCCAGGAGCCCCCAGCCTGGCTGTGACTTGAGGGAGGGCTGGTGCCACTCTGCACTTCGGCTTTGAAATCTCTTGCACCCTACAGGTGCAAACTAAGAACATTAAGAGCAAGGCTGTGGAGGTTCAGTGCCTCTGCAAGCAACCTGTCCTTCATCAGCACGGCTGGGAAGAATGTGTCAACCCTAATGTTTGCAGTATCCAGCTCCCATCTCATCTCCAGGCTACATATGGTACTGTGTTGGAACCCAGAATGTCCCTTGGACACTCTTGGATGTTCCGGGCCCAGGTCAAAAGCATCTGAGACCCTGGAATGCAGCCACAGACCCCTGTGGCTTTGAACCTGATCCATGGAACAATTTACCAACCTTGCAGGAAGAACAAGAAATCACAAAAGTTTAGATGTTATAGTAGAAGTAGTCACAAAGTGAAAGGAAGAATTTTTGAGTGCTGTACAGGGGGGTTTTAGGCCTTGTACAGAGGGGTCTGAGTTTTGTACATGGAGGTCAGAGGTTCTAAGATGGAGGGACTTGGGTGTGCCCTGTCCTCTTTCCTTCTCCTTCCTAACCTCCATGTTCTTGGTGATGTTGGCATTCACAGATTGGTTTAGAGTAGAAAGTCACCGTTCAATATAGGTGATGGGCATTGGGGAAAAACTGTAAACATCTAATACGTAATGTATGATATAAAAGAAAGCACCAGCCCCCTGGGCATCGGAGTGTGCCTTTGCCTGACTGCTGGATGGACCGCAGCAGTTCAGGGAGAAAATCTTTTGGATAACATACAATAAACTACCTTGAGAATGGACGACTGAAGACTACTGAGTCTTTCTTTGGAGACACGGGTTGGAGGAGAGACTTCTCCACCTTTCCGGGCCACCCCAACCAGGGGGTGAGGCCCGACAACACAACAACAGACCTCACAGTACTGGAGAAGGGAAGGGCTCCATGTTCTCCTAAGAGCCAAATGTGTCCTGCTCCATTCACTTGAACCATATGGTTCAAGTCTTTTACACCTCTGAACCCACTGAGGACCAGATTTGGGTTGCAGCACTGATAAACTCAAGACACCAGCTGCTGGGCTGTGGACAGAAGGCTGTAAAAGATGCTACAGTCCACTTCTAGGAGACCCTGCTCTGCATCCCAAAACCTCTTTCTTTACTGACATCCCAGCCTGTCTTCTTCATTAGAGAGGATAGTGACAAGTGACCACTGCCTTAAGATTCCACGTGCCATCTGTGACACAGGTGTGCAGACCTCTCCAACCTCAGGAGGTGAGAAATGCCCAGCAGCAATCCTCTCTGGCTTAGCACATCATCCTGGGATGGGCAGGAATTCTGCTGCCTTCAGCCGGTCTTCAAGGCTTGGCTATGGCTTTGCCCTGACATCCCCTGAGCACAGAGCTGTGACGAAGCGTCTGCATTTGGGAACCCCCACACAGCCACTGTCCAACAGACGTGGTGGTGGCCAAGCAAGGGCCAGACTGCCTTGTCTCCAGCCAGGCAGCATTAACCTTCCCCCACCAGAGACATTCCTCAGACCTTGCTTGTACTTGCAAAAGTACATCATGAAGTCAAAGCGCTGCCAGGGCTGCCTCTCCCTGCTCTGCTTTTGCTGTTAATTGCTGACCAGACCATCCATTAGGGAGCAACAGTCAGGATGTGCAGAAGATGCTCTCCACAGGCACCTGGCACGCTTGCTTCTCACTTGCTACAAATCTCTGGGACAGACTGGCACAGATGACCAGGGTATTTTTGTTGTGCAGCCCCTGAGAAAACACCCAGGCGCTCAGGGCTTTGTAGTGCTTACCCCTGCTGCAGACAGTTGTGGGCTCAGCCCTGGGCACCATGGGCAGGGCACAGAGGGTATGGAGAAGTTGGAGATGGAAGAAGTGCAATTTCCATCAGGGTGAAGGCATTGGTTGGCTAAGGGGTGCCTGTGAGGGCTGTAGCTGAGGCCATAACGTCGCTGAGACAGCACAGCAGGATGAGGATGGCATTCAGATGATTGAACTTTCTGCCCTCGCCTCTTCCCCCTTGGCCCCAGAATTAGTCCTCTGGGTCACCCAGGGCTCCCGAAGTGCTTTCATCCCTGAGGAGTTTGTTTAGCTGTGGAAACCTAAGGAAAGAAAAAAAGGAAAATTCAGTATTCCTCTGAAAATCCTATCACCCACATTACCCTGGTTCTCCATGCTTGCAGCACTGGGTGCAAGGCTAGTACAGGGGAGGTAAACCCTGCCAGGCAAAGCAGGAGCAGGCAGTAAACAGGAATGATGAAGCTTAGGTGCCTTCTGCACCAGGCCCTAGGCATGGACTCTTGATGGTAATTGGTTTCACCCCAGTTCCACAAGTGTGCACCTTGTACTCCTTCAAAGCCAGGCAATCTGGTGCCTGGCAGAGCAGCAGTGGGAGTATGGAGATCACTTAGGAAGAGGAATAACTTCCCTGTGCAGGGCAATCATCCTTCCTCGGAGTATTTTTATATCTGGGTGGATTAAAGGGAATACGACCAGCGAGATATCTCAGATCACAGCAGGGTGTAATGTTGTTCAGATAACCTCTGTGGTTTTGCCAGTTCTACTCTTCATTAGATAGCACCCAGTCAAAGACAAAGCCTTGATACCCCCTCCTCACCAATAAACATGGTCCACGTACAGAGAAGTAACGAAAAAGGATCCTTCTGCTTCCTCCTGCACCAGTGCTGACAGAGGCACAGAGACAGCATCAAGGCTTTCTCCAAAGCAGACAGGCTGCCCTTGGCTCTCTCCCCCACCAAAGCTATTAGCAATGAGCTCAGCCCGCTATTATCGCTGATCCAGGGAGCCTGGAGGCTCTCAGAAGTGCAGCTATTGATCCATGCCTCTTACATGTCCCCCTCAGGCCTTTGGTTTCAGGAAACCTCTTTGCATGTCCTCTCCTTGTTTCTTCTCTGCAACCTCCAGGAATACTTTTCTGAGAGACCTTGAAGCTGAGAGTTAAGGGAAAAGTAACAGAACTGCAGCAAGAGGGCCAGGGATTTAGCCTAGCCAGAACTGCCCGTATGCTTTGGTTGGCTGTGTGCTTTATTAATCATCTCCATCTTCCTCAGTGGAGGAAGGGGAGGACATTTTCCCCTAGGTTAGGGTTGCAGGTCAAGGGAGGGAACGCTTGGTGCCTTTCATGGGAATGCAACCTACATGGTGTCTGCTCATCCATGGCATGGACTTCCTGAAGGGGCTGTGTCCATGGAAGTGGCCCCTCCACCCTCTCCATATTTCAGGGCTGTCAGCACCAGCTGGTTAACAGGTGACTGCATCTCTGTGCAGACTCACACTGATGGCACAAGCAGATAGGTCTGTTAGTCTGCTGGGGAACACTTACTCATGGTAGTGATCAGCTCAGTGGCATCCTGCTACTCCTGAAGGACAATCCTACACCCCTTGGGCTGCTTCTCCCATCCCTTCAGGTTCACCTTGCCCAAGCAACCAGGTGGTAGAGTGAGGAACCAAGCTGGGCAGCTGGGGCATCAAAAAAAACTGGTGGAGCTACAGCCAGGAACCATATATCTGCTCTGGGCTGATTTCCTAGGTATGACACAAACAACTTGCCACCCAGCCCCTTATAAAATGTGTTGCCTCACTCTCCCCACATCTCCAGGAAGACTTTCAGGTGCCTGGGTGCACTCCATAAATGACTAATGAGCCATTGAAAGCATTAGCACTGGTGCTGGCTGCCAGAAGCAGATTGGGATCCAGCCTTCCCTTGCATCCATCAGCTCCACCCAGGAAGCAGACTTCCCTTTGACAACAGCCAGATTAAGCAACAGGCAGACAACAACTGCCCCGTGCCCTGACCAGGCAGGCCCAGGCAGGCAGTGTGTGGGAAGGAGTGACCATTTGCAGATGGAGGAAAACTCACATTTTGCTACAGCCCCCACTGCAGACCTGGGAGTGATTTGGTAGTGGCCATGTTTTTCCCTGCAGATGGATTAGGACTAGCAGAGCGAAGTAATTAATTCTTGGGTAAGTTTGTGGACAACAGAGCCTTGGAGCCTGTGGATGCTGTGAGGAAACCTCCACGCTCAGCCAGATCCCCAGCGTGCCCAACACAAGAGTTTTCATCTCTTCCTTTAAAAGCTGCTCATGTGGCCCCAGTTTGCATATGAGACACAGGCCTGATCCCATGAAAAGACCAAGGGATGTACTGCCATACACCCACAAAGAGAAACTCCAGGGACTTGTTTCAGCTGTTTCTATGTACACAAATCATGCTGAGGAAGCAAATGGTGGTATCTGTTTTAATTGATGACTCATTCATGGCAGCATTGTACCCCAACAAATCTAAGGAAGTTGCCCTGGGCAAAGTTTTCTTACCTGTCACCCTATCCTCCTGGATTTCATGTAGTAGCAGATTACTGTGAGCAGGGGGCAAAATTTAGCTGACTCCTTGCACTTACTGCCCTTGCAGTCATCAGAGTCAAAGACGACAGGTCACCTTCCCCTGCTAACACTGCAAAGTAGACATGGAATAAACCCAACCTTCCTTTACAGCCTTTGCTGGAGAAATCAACACTTCCTATTCAAAGAAAAATCAATGGATGGCACTTACTAAACAAATCCCCATTGGTCTGAACCACCTGCATCAACAGGGCCTTGCATGGCCATCTATGCACAGCAAATCCTCTCCAGCAGCTCCAGCTCAGCTTTCCCTTGTCCGGGCTGCTGTGACAAGGTTTTTTCTTTGTTTCTACTAGCACACCATTCTGGCACAGTGCACTCTGCTCTGTGCTGATTTTGGGGAGCCTCAGCAGCATCCTACATTTTTGTGATTGTGCCCTGCAAGCTCACTGTCACCCGTTTTTCACGTACCTACTCCGGAGGTGCTGCTGCTTCCCCTGCGTCAGCACTGAGGGAGCCAAATGAAGAAGAAGGTTAGCGTTCCCCCCATGCAGGCCAAACACTCCCACCTCTCAACACTCCTGGATCTCTCTCAAAGCCTCCCTGAAAGACCAGTAACCCACCTGCACCTGGCTAGAAACCTTGTTACTGACTGGGAATAACTTTGAATGGAGTATTCATGAATATGAGTATTTCCTCTCAACCATTAGATGGTGCCATTGAGTCTTCTTAGGACGTGGAGCCGCGAGGACAGCAGGCTGCCACCAGGGATCACGCCGGCTTCTTGCTCCACCTCAAAGGCAGGGAATAGCACTTTATTCCTCAGTTACAAGTACTGATACAGAAATATTCTGGTATTATCAAATAAATTAACAAGGATGTGTGTCACCGTTTTTTCTGATTGTTTATTTGTTTGTTTTGCACAAGTTTTTGCCTACCTTCTTGGAGCTGGACTCCAGTGATACCAGTGTAGGAACAAGCATAGTAGTATAGGAGCACTTCAATTTCTGCTCCAAGAAAAAGACACATGTTCATTTCTGGAAAGATTTAGAGAGAACGAACAGCTTTCAGGCAGCAAGGCTAGAAATTAAAGAGGGATCAGCATTAGCAAAAGCTCCTTTCCCCTCCACAACAGTGATATATGGTGATATATGGAACACAGGACTTGCCCTCCTTGGAAAGTTAGGCAGGAGGCTGCCCGATGCCTGGGGAACACTCTCTCATTTCTACCTCTCCCTGCTTTTTGGTTTTTTTTTCCTTTTTTTTTCAGCACAGAGTGCACTGTAAAAAGAGAAGGCGTCAAGGCACGTTGCCTACAATATGCTCATCACATCTGACATCTCCCCTCTGTATGTGGGGCCAGGACTTCCAGGGCTTTGGTACTTATAATTCTCTGTGGATTTTGCAATGACCAGAGCCTGGCACGGAGAGCCCTGCTGTCCAGCTGAGGCCTCTACCTGGCATTGCAAATATGCATGAATAAGAACTGATTAGTGCTTTTCCTGGGTTGGTTTTCATATTTAATTGTGCAAGATGAAAGAGGAGAAAAATGCTAGCAACGTGAGGAAGGAGGGAAAGTAGAAATCATTACAAGTGCATTTAGTCAGTGATAAGAATGGCTGCTGAGCTGGGTTGGGTGGTTTCCAAGCATAGTGGGAGCCAGCTTCAATTTCACAGCATAATATTTCCTGCACCCTTAATATAACTTCTCCCTGCCCCCAGGGTGTCAGAGGAGCTGAAGAGCAATGTGTGCCCCCTCCCTGTGCAGCCCCACGCCGCTGAGTGCTCGGTTATCACCCTGGGGCTGTTTTGAGAGCGGTCGCATCACCGGTGTCGTGCCAAGGCACCGAGACCCAGCCAAGAGGGCTGGAGAAGAACGGAGGGGATGCTTTGCAGACCTAGAGCCGTGGTCTCCCAGGGAAGGCAGCAGGTGGGGGATTGCTAGCTGTTTGAGCCTTCTTCGGTGCCCGGTGAAGAGCAGCTTCCCCGAACAGCTCGGCAGAGATGGGACCTCTTTATTGTCGGGGCTAATTGCTCATGTGAGATGTATTTACAGAAGCGACTGTTTGTGCAGAGCGCAGCAGACAAACAGACTCCTGTTCTGCCAGGCACCCTTTGTAATCGGTGGGGGCTGGGAGCACTTTAATGCAGTCATCATTTGGAGGCCTCGTTTGTACTGCAGGCACCAAGCCCGCGGCGGGCTGGCCGCTGCCTGCGGGACTCTGAGCCCCGGCAGCGGGGCAGAGGGCAGCTGGCTCCACGCAGGCACCGCTCGTCCTCACCCACCCCAGAGCAGCAGAGGCTGGCGGCTCGCAGCTCGCTCCGAGCCGGGCACGCAGCACCCGCAAAGCAAACCTGTGCCTGTGATCCAGGCACGAGTCTGCCCATCCTCCCGTGGCGTGCAAATCCAGCTGCTCCCGTTTGGGCGTTTGGCTGTGGGGGGCACACTGTGCCCTGCACGAGATGAGCCCTGCGTGTGTGCAGGGGCGCTGCCCATCTCCTTGGTCTGCAGGAGACGCGAGGCAGGCTTTGAGGTGATTCGAAGGTTATTTGGCGAACCGCTTTACATGCAGTTGTACCAGAGGACAAGACGTGCCAGACAGTTGTTCCTTGCCTTTGTAAATAATGTCAAGGAGTGGTTAAAAGCAGCCAGGACTCTCAAAAAACAGCCTTGCAGGCTTTTTGCAGCCTGCTGGGTTTTTTCAAGGAGGAGGCCTAGAGGGAGATTTGCCATCTGTGAGAGAGATGCAGCATTAGGAAAATAATGCAAACAATTTCTGGCACTGTTTCCAACTTCCTGCAAAACCAATGGGGATGGACAAGCCCTGGCTTCCAGTTACACGCAACACCTTTTGCTTATGGGTAGCCTACATCCCAACCCTGCAGTGAACATCCCTCTCCAAACTTAAAAATATATGTCCCACTTCTCACCCTGTGCCCTTTCCTCCAGTAGATTAAGACATGTTCAGGGAAGAGCTTATCAGTAAGGAGGAGCAGCACCACAGAGCTGGCGTGTGTCTTCTGCTTCCCCTTTCCAAGGGGCCGTTCAAATTGGCTGGGACTGGTCAGGCGTGCTGGGATCATCAGTTTGGTTACAGCCTGTCCACAATGACGCGGAATTGCCAGCACTGGGACAACAGGAAACCCACGCTCATCCCCTTACAGAGCTCTCTGACACATGCAGATCAACCCAGGCATGCTGACCCCATGAGTGGCATTTCCCAAGCTTCCCAGCTGAAATGAAAACACCTTCTTCTTTAAAATGAATTCAATTCATTTTAGCGTAATTCTTGTATTCCACACTTGAAGGAACAGAGAAATCCACCTAATTTTTAGCACTCCTAAGCACTGGAGGTTTCTGAGCATTTACACATCATCTCTCACAAGACTTGATGCAGAGGGAAGTGGGATTTTTTTTCATTTTCCAGATATGGAAGCTGAGGCAAAAGGCAGACGCTGCACAGTAATGCCTAATTAGCGGGGGGAAAATGAAAAGCCAGTCACCACCAGCCTCGTGTTTTGACAACCACTCATAAGTTGTCTGAAAGAGGAAATACCTAATAATTCTGTTCTTCTGTGACTTGTAGAGAGAAACTGAACCCTGGTCAACATCCCTAGAAATGCAGACCCCCAAGGACAGATTTTGCGGCCCTCTTCCCTAAAGTTTCACCCCTCTCTCAGACATCACAATAAAAGCCATATTTCCCAGACAGTTTAGGACCCAAAATGCCATTTATTGTTTCTAATCGCGTCCACAGCAGGATTGATTGTCTTGTTGCAAGACTATATGTAAAAGGCCCTACTATTACTGGCAGCAATCAATATTTATAACCACTCACAGTGTTTATTTATTAAAAAAATCAAATGTTCCAACCAAGAAGAGATGCTTTTACTAATATCTAGCATGATTAATAATCATATTCAGAGTTGCAGGCAGGCCCACGCTGTCAGACTCATGCACTTTTTCTAATGGCTCTGCAGGAATTTGAACCGTACTATGTTTCACGCTCAGGGACAAAGAGGTTTTGTCTCAGGGAAGGAGTGTGTGGATGTTTTTGACTTAAAGAGCCAGTGCCGCATTTGGAGCTTCACAAACAGAACCATTTTGAACCCAAGCCCATCAGCCTGCCACATCTCCTGGAGATACACTGCATAGGGTGTATCTCCTCTGTTGCTGAAGACCCAGATTGGAGCTGCAGATTTGCAGCTTTTGCTGAAAAAATGTCACACCCCCTCTGTGTCAGGGCAGCCATCACCTGCTCTGCTTCTCTGCCACCCACTGGAAATGCCTCAGCTTGGCAAATGGGTTCACATCTCTGCCTGTTGAGGCCTCTCAGCTGTCCAGGGTAAGATGAGCTCCATGGGAATGACACTGCTTCAGACCAAGGAAGGAAAACTCATAGAGCCCTAAACAATGCTCCGTTCCTACACAGCAAGGAGAGAAGAGGGAACATGCGAGGCTGTTGTTGAGGTATCAGACCTGAGGCTGCTCGGCCCCACATCAATATGGGAAGGTGAAGGAGGGACAGGTGTTTCCGATGCAATAAGCCAATAAAGGAGCAAAGTTCACTCCCGCTCCTTAGTGCTGGCTGTGCAAGGTGGTGTTTGCCCACCTGCACGCTGCATGTTTCCCACTGCAGGAGGTAAGGACAATTAAATCAGAGGCAGCAAAGGGACAGTTGCAAAGACTCCTGCCTTGATTACTTCCTCATAGCCACTCACCCTCTGCGGTAAGACTTTATTATCAGACGTGCAGAACCAGCCGACTAAAAGGGAACATGAATATCAGGTAGATAAGACAGCTGCTGTCTGGACGGCTATCAGACGTCCTGTTTTGCACAGATCTACTCATGAGAACCGTGGGACAAAATAAAGGAAGTAAATGTTCACATTTGCTATTTCAAGGCAGTTCTCAGCCAGTGCTGAGTCACTTTTGGGACTGCCGTGTCTTTCTTCAGGGGTTATGGGACATAACAGAGCCTTCTGACAGACAGGGACAGCCCTCAAGTCCACACTCTCGTGTACTTTGGCTTTTATACTGAGCCTTGCAGAGCTTTACATGACTGCCAAATCCCCATGTGAGATGTTTGTCCGCCCCAATGCCTGCGCTCTGGGCTGCATGGGATCCCCCCCAGCCTCCCATCAGTTTCTGAAAAGCACTAGTGCTGCTGAGGAACATCTGGAAAAAAAGACACGCTATGCCTGGAGGCCAGGAGGAGCAGGGAATGCACCTTTTTGGATTCCTGTTACGCCAGCCAGGCCAGGGGATATGAGTAGCAGAACAAGGAGGAGAGCAGCAAGTGAATGCAGTATTTCTTGCTATGTGCCACAGGCCAAAAGCCCTACAGTCCAGGTCCCACAAGCCCACGGGGCACACGTTCTGCCCAGACTGCCTGTCAATAATCTCACATTTTAAATCCTGTTAGACACGAGTAAGCTGTGGAACAGTAATCCAGGGAAGAGTCAATGTAAAACCCTGCAACGTCAAGCATTATAAACCTCCCAGATCCTCTGTGCTTCCTACCACATCTGTATCCCGGGGACCAGCCTTGTTAAGCACCTTATATTCATGTCCTACAGGGCCTGCAAGCCCTGAACAGGGAGCGCCCCTTCTTTGTCCATGTGCATAGGCCTTAGCACAAAGGAGCCCCGCAGCCACCCAGGCTTGCTGTTGCCAAATAAATAATCGCTGTGATGCATTTTATAGAGGGCTTGGAAGGGGAGTTGCAGGACAACCACCAGGCACTGCTCTAGGGTTGGCACATCCTCTGCTCTTCAGAGCTGCTCACAGAGGGGCCTGACTGAACTGGGATGAACGTGAAATGCTCAGTCTGCCAGAGGGACTTCTGTGGTTTCCAGTGTCTGAAGGATGAAAAAAAAAAAAAAAAAAACCCAAACAAAACAGTAATGTTCAATGGAAGTGTAATGTCAAGGGGAAAAAAAAACCCATTATTTTATAATCACCTTAGGTGAGATATAGATAAAGGCCTTGTGCCCTTGGAAGGTAGGATACAAAAGATAAATGAAATAGATGTTCCTTTTCTGATTTTTTCTGCGCCTGTAGTTCCCCTAGTGCCAGTTGCTGTATATTTTCCTTGATACAATCAGGAGGAAAACAGCTAATCTGACATGACAAACTCATTGTATCAGAAGTCATCTTAAAACATGTATCATATGACTAAACACCCTACTCCTGGTACAATGCATCCCACAGTAAATTTGGATGGAGCTCATCCTCAAATGCCCTGCTAAAAATACCCATAACAAAGGGCAACAAGAAAACATAATTCAAATGACGGACATCTGTTCTCAAATGTTTACAGATAATGACTGGATCAAGTGTCTGCATAAAGGATAATTATTTTCCGCAGATGGTTTGATCTGGTATTTTAAACACTGTAAAAAATCCTTGCCTCCTTGCCCCGACCACTCAGCAAAGTATGGACGGTTTTGCTGTACAACCTTTTTCCCATCCTCTGCTACATTTCCTAAATACAAGGATAAGTAAAACTAAAAACAATTAGAAGATAAAATGTTTTAAAGAGAAACGCTTCATTGGAACACAGACAACATACATTTTCAAGTTCTGGCCTTCCATTTCTTATGTTATACTGCCATTTACCCAGATAATTCTCAAGCTGAAGTTTTGTTATAGGAGAATGGCAAAATAAAGCAGTTATGTGTTGTGCAAAGCGGATTTCAAAGGGAAGGTCCGTTCCCAAAACTACAGCACGATATGCTTTTTAATACAGAATAACTCTGCCATCTTTCCTTAAGACAGAGAGATACAAAACAGCTATGACTGAGAAACATTCTTATTAAGTCACCCCTGACATCCCCTTGCAAGGCCGGATTAGCCCCAGGATAACGCTGCTTTGTTGGAGCTGTCTTGGGAGCGGTGCGGTGCCTGCGACAGACTCCTCCACCCTGAACAAGCGGGGTGGGATGGGGGGCCTGGGGACCCTCACTCGGAGCGCCATAGGGCTGGGAGGGCCCTTGGAGCCCCGGCACAGCTCGGGGAGGAAGCAGGGTAGGGAAGGAGGGTGATGGCTAAACAGCCTCTGGAAGAAGGTCCTTCCCTTGGAAAACTGGCGAGTGCAGGGAGGCCGGTGAAATAACCATCCCTCTCTCTCCTAAGGCAGGTTTGAACTAGCGCATGGGATCGTCTCCAGCAGCTCCGCCTCTGTGAACATCCCCACCTGAGCAGGTGCTGATCGGGGAATTCGGCCGAGAGGACATCACTCTCACGGAGCCTCTGGAAACGCTGTGCGCCAACGAGCCGCAGGCAAAGGATTTCCATGCAACAGTTAGGGCTGTGTAGATCTCAAAGAGTGCACTCTGGGGCTGTCTGGGGTTAGGCATCATCCCTTCAGCAGCTGTTTGGTCATTTTTGGAGGATAGTCTTGGGTCAGTCCCTGGCGAGCCTGTGAGAATTCCAGCTTCTCATCACCGTCTCTAATTAACACATTAACTTCACCGTTTCTAATTAACACATTAACTTGCCTTGCCAGCGCTGCCTCAGAGGCCCCGATAGGGCGTGCCTTAGCGAGAACCGAGCACTGAGGGGCGCGCAGCGAAGCTCCAGTGATGCCGGGGGACCCCGGCCCGGGGAGCCCCCGGGGGGCCGCGCCCGGACTACACCTCCCGGCGTGCCCCGCGCGGCGGGGCGGCGGGCGGCGCGGGGCCGCTTCCGGGTTGGCCAGCGCGGTGTGTTTACTTCCGGCCGCGCCAGTGCGCGAGTGTCAGCCCGGGGGGGGCACCCGGCGGCCGCCCCGCCCGCGCCCGGGGAGGGACCGACCGACCGACCGACCGGGGCAGGGACCGACGGACACAGCCGCCGAGGGAGGAGCCCCGAGCGCGCAGCGGCCCCGGCCCCCATGAGCGGGCGGTGAGCGGCGAGTCGGCGGCCGCGGGAGCTTCCCGGCGCGGCGGGAGCCAGCCATGGACTGGCTCATGGGGTGAGTGGGGCCCCGTGTGTGTCCCTCCCTCGGAGCTCTCCCGCCCGGCCGAGGCGGCCCCGGCGGCGGGCAGCCCGAGCCCCGCGTGCGGCGCTAATGACTAATCAGTTCCTGCCGCCTGCAGCTCAGCCCCGGGCGTCCCTGCGTGCAGCCGCCCGCGCCCGCGGGGACGACGGGGTGCACGGCAGCCCTCGTCTTGTCCCGAGCCGTGGCCCTCTGAAAAAGTAACTTTTCCTTCCCTCTTTGCGCTCTGGGCAGGCCAGGTGTGGCAGCTCTCTGTGCCTCCCACTCGTACGGTGTGCGGCTAATCCCCCTGCGACAGGACATCACTCTAAAGCGAAAGGCGTGCCAAGGTTTAAATGGCTTTCTGTAGGGAGGAAGAAGAGACTTCGGCAGAGATTAACGCCGAATCAGAGCCACGCCAGGGGGCTTGGGTAGCCTGGGATTAATAGTGCTAATTACACAGAGACAGAAGGTAGAGAGCTGTTGGCTGCGGGTTTTAGGTCTGGAAACCTCAGTGCAGGAGAGGGAGGTGTAGTTGGTGGGAGTGACCTGATATGCTACCAGTATCCCAAACGAGATATTCTCGGTTACTTCTTGCATGAATTGCGCTGGCGACCTGCACTCAGGTGAACTGTGAATAATTATGCTTCAAAATCGCATGAGCACTTGGTTTATGCTCCAGCAAAACTAGCGCTGCAGTGATAACCTGCTGCCCTTAGTTTGTTCTTCAGGCAGTTCCTGAATGTGGTCTTTGCCATATAGGTTGCCTCCTTGTCTGACACTGCTGTGCCTAGAACAGAAGGTAAACCATTTTGTCGCAGCTGATGGATGTGGTGTGTCTAGAAGGGTCGCTGGCGTGTGTGTTGCCTTTTGTCTGCAGCTGATCTCTTTGGTGCTGAGAGCGCACTTGTTACTTGCCTTCACACGGGTCGCATCCAACTCTGGAAGCAGCTGTCAATACAAAGTTTTACTGTGAGTCCGACCCCTCGCGTGGAGGGAATGCTGAATCGCTGTGGGGTAGACACGGATGGCTGGCTTTTCCTCCAGCAGGCTGAGCAGTGGAAGGGCAGTATTTGTGGCATGTCAGGGGGCCTGGGTGCCAGGTACTGCAAGCCTTGTGTCTTGTAAGTCACAGAGCTGCACTCTGTTGTTACACGGTGTCAATGAAAATAGAAACGACGAGCTTGTTTTGATGTGTTTTTTAACAACCGCAAAGCACAGGTGGTCTGTTACACTGACTTTGTAAAAGTAAAAGCTGGAGTGTCAAGGAGTGTTACTGTAATTACAAAAAAAGGTCAAACTCAGGACTTAATGCAACTTACTTGTATGACTCAAAATACTACATGCCCCACTACAGCAGCTGTACTTATTCTGTGCAAATTACATTGTAAAGCAGAAAAGAATCAAGGTTTATTGTAGCCACACTCTCAGGATATCAGGATTATGGTTTTGTTATGAAAAATATTTTGGGCTTCTTGAAGTCACTACAAAAAATTGGCATTTGTTCTGTACTTTTTTACCCAGGGTGGGTGGATCTGTCCATGTGTGGAAAAGACTTGCCTGTTTTCCCCATTGTAATGAGAATGGATTCTGAGTCATTTGTGTGTTACTCGCTTGTTCTCAGCTGTTTCCTGATATGTTTCACTCCTGACCAAACCCAGTATTGTCCCACTGATGCTCTTAAAGTTTTCTCCCTTAAAACGCTGTTCTATTTGTGCACATTTGGGGGGGATGGTTGTATGTGATTATGGCAGGAAGGGGGAGCATTGATATTTTGAAGTGGGAAAGGCTAGAAGTCCTGGGGGACCCATTCTTATTCCCGGCTAAGTTATGCCTGCTGTTAGCAACTGTGTTTGTAAATGGAAACATCCGTCCTGCTGCTTGACGAAGAAACTGCGGACATTTGTCTGCCCAGGCAGAAGTTTGGGTAATGCCACTTGCTCAGCCTCTTTCAGTGGGAGCTTCAGGTGTTAGGGTCTCTCATGTGAGGAGGACAGGGCTGAGGAAAAACCTGCAGAATAATAGGAAAACAGATCTCTCCCAGTAACACGTTAGTTGGTGTTGATGCCTCTGGCAAGTGAAATGTATTGGTCTGCTTCTTGGTGGTGTCTCTTTTTCCTAAATGTCCTCATTAATAAAACCACTGTGATCTTTCTTATTCCTTACTGCTTTGGGAAGGAGGTGGTTTGCAGTTTCAGCTTTCCATGCGCTTTTCCTACCCCTGTGGAAGGGCTTGTATGTCTCCTTTTTGGCTATGCTTTCTTAACTTTTTGGTGTGAGAAACACCCTCTGCGTTTTGACTTTGCATCGCTGTGAAATGATCCTTGGAGTGCAAGTGTGTTAAATTAGGCAGCAGAAACAGTTGCTCCTGTTCTAGATCTCGACCCTTCGAGCTGGTGTCGCATTTATCTGATAAACGTTTAGAGTGAGATCTGCTTTACTCCTTCTTGGTCCTCCCCTTCTCTTGTGCTCCCTTGGAAAGGGGGGAAGGGTAAGTGCTAATCATACCACCAAGAGCAGCAGCCCCAGTGTCTCTGATCGCCTCAGAGTACTTAATAGACAAAAAAAAATGGAAGCTGAGGCTTACGAACAATAGCGAATTTATTACGGATTAACAAACAACTACAGACTTAGGTGGTCACACAGCAAAACTTCTCTGGGTGCTGCCTGCTGTTCAGTCAAGTGCTTCAAAATCCAGTCAAGTCCTAAGGAAGAAAGCTCAAAAGAATGAGCTGCTGGCATGGTACAATGCTGAGTTTAGCACCTAAGTAAAGCCAGAGTCTTTTCTGTGGTTGATTAGTATATTTGACCCTTCCACTGAATGCAGTGTTAATACTGATGTTGGTGAAACTCTATGGTTTCTTCTGTGCATTCTTTCCATTAAAAAAAGACAACCATTTTGAGCTTGTTTTACAGAGGATATATTTTAAGTCCGGTTTTCACTAGAGATCAGTGTTGCTGAATTGCTTTGCTTAACAACATTTACCAGAGGTCCATATTACCAGCTTTGGAAGAGATTCCAAACTTTTGTGTTACAAATAGCATTGATCTGCTCTTGAAGTTCAAATTAGCAACAAAGGCAGGCATTGTTCCCTCACTTATGAAACTTGCTTTTTATCTTGTTTTAAACGATCATAATTGGCTAGGAGTAAAACATATTAGTGGTGCTAATAAACCTGGCATGGTTTAATCTTCAGCAGTGCTGTCTGATGCTGTAATGCATTTTTTCATAGGAGTACTGGGTACTGTAGGGGTTTTGGTGAACTGTTACGTGTAGCAGGACATTTCTCTCTCTCTCTCAGGATTTTTCATAGAGGTGCACAGAGAGAAAGAAAGAGAAAACAATTTCTATTTCTACTCCTTGTTTTTCTCATGTAGAATGTGTTTGGAGAATTGTTTACCTGGGGTGGTTGCTTGATTAGATTCTTGTGAAGATTGTTTGGGCCTGATGGTCAATCAGATCCACCTGTGTCTGGACTCTTGCGAACAGGGTCACAAGCTGTGAGTAGTTAGATATGATAGTTAAAGAAAGTATGTAATTTTAGTATCTTCCTTTATAGAATATATTAGTGTATTATAACATAGTTATAATAAAAAAAATTCAACCTTCTGAACTGATGTTAGACATCATCATTTCTTCCCATTAAGTTCACCTACATCTTACAATACCTATGTAATAAGGGAAGAGAGAAACAAAGTATTTTACAAACAATTACCTGTTAGACACAATCATAATTTGAGCTTCATCTGTACTATAAACTTTGTAGTTCAGTAGGTTAATAGACTATACTGATTGAAGCTGAGAGAGATGCTTACACTGATTTGGTAAAGATTCACAGTTCCTTCTCCCAGTATTTATTAGAGTGTAAATATAATAGAGAGAGGCTGTCTGCAAGAGGGATTTCTTCTCCATTTAAATTTTAGGTCTTGTTATCGATACGGTTGTACCATCCCCTGCTCAGTTATTTGTTCTTTCAATGTTGACCTAGTGACTTGAACAGAAGGGCCTAAAAATGACTGAAGGCTATCCTTTTCTCATATTCCACATCTTCAGCTTTGAGGACAGGTAGAGAAAAGCAATGGCCTAGAAAGGTAAGGAAAATACAGATGGCAGAAGAAGGAAACTTCTGGTCAGGACATTTGTGCCTGAAGACAGCACAGACTATTTCTGTCTACTCAGGTGATCTGTGGCCTGCGAGACACAGCAAGTTGCTACAGCTGTAAGCTGAATAATGTCTGATAGAAACTAATAGCCCTTACACTTGCAGATTTTACTTTGTAACATCAGTTAATCCATTTTAAACACCTCATATATGTGCTGCCTTGCATAGTTTTCATCTGATCAGGATAGGTCATTGGAAAGTATGTTGCAGTGAAATAACACAGTAATTGTGCAAATTCAGTCTTTTTGAGTATATGATATTCTGGTGATTTTTTTAAAAACAGTGTAAGAGAACTTCTCAAGGTCAGCACACTGCTAGATTTGTTTCACAGAGGAGACTTGTATGTCATACATTTATTTTATTCAGCTATAACTGTCAGGGACTTAAATTTAAGCTGTCAGTTTTTTCACTTGTTCCGGATATAGGATTTTGCCATGTTACCCCTGTGGTAATTTTAAAGGCAAGAAGAAAAGTAACACATACTGGTGTTCAGTTGTCTTCCATTCTGCATTTGTGAAGGGGTCTTTAAGAAATGCCTTAAGATATTGTCCAGTTCAAGATGAGCTGTGGTGAAATAGGAATAATATTGTCATGCAGAGAAGTTCTAACCTTGAGCCACAACAGCTGAGGACTACATGTGAAAAAAGCACTCCAGTGTTTTAGTTGGGAGTCAGTAAAACCCAGTATGCTGTTTGTCACCTGTTAGACTAAACCTTTGTTGCTTTTGAATGGGGTGCACTGTTGTAGGATATCTTGAGTTGGAAGGGAGCCATAAGGATCATCAAATCCATTAACGCTAAGGAGTGCATCTTGTAGTGGGAGCAGTGAGAAATCATCCTGCAAGCTTAGCTGTCAGTTTGGCTGGTGCATCATACAGTTGAACCTGCCTTTAACTAGCCGACCTTTATATAAAAAGTAGGTAATAGTTTTCATTTTGGGTACTGTTCAAAACTTCCTAATTATAGAAAATATTTCTGTTAAAAGGAAGAAAAAAATAACACTGGACATTCTTCAGCTGGTGTAGCTGTAGGGAATGCTTTCACCTTTCTTCCCTTTAGTCATCTCTTCTGCCTTTATAAGGCAGTCTTCCCTCTAGAAACTGCTGCAACCTCTCACCTTTCACAGCTTGCATGGTGTGTATCTTTGTTCTGTTTTTTAACTGACTTTACAACAGGTGTTTCCCTTGCATTCCATTCCCTGCAGATTCTTGGCTTCACATGCCATTTTCCCTACTTGAAGGGAGCTGAAAATAACTCAGAACAGGTAAACCAGACATGTACTGTCCCAATGGGCAGGAAATACTCACATGCTCCTTATTTGCTTCTATTTATAGGTGCAACATTACCTGTGAGGTCCCAGGTTGCTCTCCCCAGATAAATCTAGGTCTCTCTGTGAGCCACTGGAACTCCATTCACTGCTTACTTATATTGTTCAGTATTACTTCAAAACCTTAGCAGTGAGCAGTGCCTCTGCTAAACCAGAGCTTAACTGTGAAACAACTACATAATGCTGTCTGCAGGTAAAATTAGATCTCCATTAAATATTAACTTGTCATATTCATTAGTATAGTAGTGGAAATGTGCTGTTACTTTGAAATGTGCTGTTACTTTCAGATGTGAATTTCAAGGGCTATTAGATTTGTAGAAAAGGAGTAATGACTGTAAGAGAGCAATTTAAATTTTCCAGGTGTATTGTTCCCTTATGTCTCCCTGGTTCTGAAAGTGCTCGGTTATATTACTCAGATGGTCACTGCCAAGGCTCTTCTTTTGTAGTGCAGAACAGGTTGCAAATAACTGCAGAGCCTTGCTCCCTGAAGAGTCCTGGTATAGTTAATTATTGATTTCTCAGAGAAAATGCAAATAAATCCTACATTTTAAAACCTTTGTTACTTTAGGAAACCACAGAATTCAGTAGTAGGTTACTTTGGTGAGTACAGTGCATATGAATACTTGTTTTATCTTTTTAGAGTGCTCTTTTTCCAATATGCTGAGGGACAAGAAGAGTAGATAATTTTCAAGGTCCCAAAAGTAAAAGGAACTATTACTTTACTTAGAAAAAGAGTTGAATATTCTTAAAGTGTAGCAATACTCCTTCCTTGCATGTCTCTGCATGTTACCCTCTTCGCCTTTGCAGTAGCATCAACACTCAGGAAGACTGGTAGGTTAAGATGCTCATCTGAATGAAAACAATTTTTTTTTTTCTGTCTTGCTTCCTCTCCTCAGGTTAGTTTTCAGCTAAATGAGTTCCTACAGCCTGTTTGTGTGGCTACATGAATAATGTTGATAGCATGATGGTGTTTGTGAGAACAGAAAGCTTAGGTAACAGTTACTTTGGTGGTAACAAGGACTTAAATCAACTGAAGGGAATCATGTAGTAATGTGATTATTAGTGGTAATTACTCTGAAAATAATTAGTGATGTATCTTCTGATGATGTATCCTTCTGCTTGAATGTTGGGAAGAACTGCAGAATGTCTGAAAATAGGAGATACCGTGACTAAGCTGGTGTCCTGGCACAGGCAATGGCATCAGAGCACTGACATTTTTACATTCACTTTATGGGTAAACTATAAATATACTCATCGTGAACTGGATATTGATGAATAACTCAGACTTTACAATTGGCTGTAAGTCATGTTTCATCTACCTGAGAGAAGTGCTGGCTGTGTCATGTGAATGTGAAGGCAGGTGGGATTCTGGGTGCCTGGCTGAATCCAGCAGTCTGATTCAAGAGCATGTTCAGGAAGCTTGGTTCACGCATGATGGCCTGCATGACTTTGCCATATTTCACTGGCAGTTTCCATCTGTTACATCTGCTGGATGTGGGCCCAGGGAAAGCATACTTGAAAGAGTAAAATTAATAAGAGACTGCAATTTTTAGATAGCTGTTTATACAAGTTTGAACTCAGTATTGTCAGATCTTCGTATTCTGCCATCACTGATGATCTATCAAACAACTTTAATGTATGTTTCTGCTAGTGGAATACTACTAAAGTGATCTTGTCCATTGTTTTTTACCCATATTTAGCCTTTTGTGGTTAGTGATAAGGTTGTGAAGCTTGCTTGGTTCTTTTTATCGAAGTCCTTCTTAGCAATTTTTTCACTCATCTTACTCTGCAATTACAAAAAAAAGTTGTGTCATTAAATGCTCATTAAATGGATCTGATTATTTAAATTTATTTTTGCAATAGTTTTGTTTAGAGTAGTACTGGAAAGTGTTACATCAACTGAGACTACTTGAGGAAGAATTGTTGCTTCATGGCCTTGTTCTGACACTTCAAACAGTTGTAGTCTAGGAGCTTCCCTGTTCCTGAGACTCTGTACAGTAATTTTAAATAATTTAATTTTGCAGCTAGAATGATGAATGTAACTAAATACCTAAAGAGCAGTGTGATAGTTTTAGCATTTGGAGGGGGAGATACGGCAGCTCTCTCAAAAGTTATTTTCCTTTTATTCTGTCAGTCAAGAGAAACTGGTCTAGGTGCAAGTTTTTCACACAATCAGCAAACCTCTGTCCCTGATCGTGGAAAAAGAGCATTGAATGCACATGCACACAAAGAATAACCCCCAAACCAGAATTTAGACAGAATTTTCTGAAGAATGGCACAAATTAAACTGGAATCAAGACAGAGATAACTGTGTTAGATCAAATTGTCATAGATCAAATTCCTTCTTACTCTGAACACTGAAAGAGTAAAACCATTAAGCTAGACTGTAAGCCTGCAGAAAACTGTATCTTTAAATGACCCAGGTCTGGTAACTTGAGCTCTTCAGAATATATCTGCATGCTTTTTAATTTCTTTACCCCTTCCTTTCTGCACTGCTTAGGTTATAAAGGTGGTCCCTGAATATTTTTATCATCAGTGTTCAGTGACTGCATCACTGTTGTCCCTCTTGTACCTGAAATGTCTAAATTCTTGGGACTTCTACCTGAGAATTCTCCTGGTCTTTACACATGATGAACAGAAGTTGTGTGAAACAGGTTGCATAGAGGTGATCTTGACTCTCTTTTTCTCACTGCTTCAGTTCATAAACTTCAGTCTAGAATTTCCTCATTTAGAAAACTTTTCTTTTACATGGTTCTTCAAAAAACCAGCATGGAGTTGCTCAGGAGAGGCTTTGTTCCTTCTTGACAAGTTATGCAAAACTGGATGGAGATGTTTTTTTATGAGGAGGTGTCTACTTTGTGGATGTGCTCAGGTTACAGGATTAACTCTGTGGTTTCACGTTTGTGTCAGGAAAATGATAAATAGCTTTTTTCTTTTTTTTCCAGTTAGTCTTCTGTCTGATGATATCCAGGTGTTGCTGGAACTCCAACCTTTGAAACCTTCATGATTATAATATCTACTATAGTGTTAGTGTGTGGCTGTTTTCCATCAGGTATAAAAGGAACCAAGTTTGTAGGGAGGGCTAATAACTTTTATTAGACCAACAAATGTACTAGAGAAAGAAATAAAAAGCTTCTGTGTATGCTTGTATCTCTTGTTTATGTTGATAAACTGTTTTGAACAAAACCATATTAATAGTACAGCTCCATGTCAGCTGGAGAAATCTCATCTGCTGGTTTAGCTGGGGACTGGCTCCTTTTTAAGGAGTTGACCAGCCTACATTCAAAAAGCCATATTTGGGTACTGATCTTACTATTTAAAGTTATCTGCATGTCTTCTAGGAGGGGAAAGAGGTTAGAAATGGAAGTGTTTGCAGGTTCTGGTCTAAGATGTACAAATCTTCAGATGGCACTAATTTTTTCCTATGTTGTCTTACTTTGTTCTGTGATCCAGCCTTTCTTGGTTCCCTTGTAATTTCTCATTGGGGTGCCTCAGCTAACCTGCAGTTCTGATGTTCTTATGGTCTTGTCTGTGTCTCCTTTTTGTTGTAACCAGATAGTTCCTTTTTTTTTTTTTTTCTTTTTTTTTGGTAATTAGCTGAGTTTTGAGATTTGGGAGAAATCTGACTGCTAAGAGGTGAACAAAAGAAATAGTGAAAGGAGTACTTCAGCCTGATGACTGTAGCTGATTTTTTGTTCAATTCTAGCCTTAATCTTGCAATACAGTGGGTATGTTGGACGCCCTTCTGCTGCTTGACTTGCTGGGCATTAAAGAATATTGTTTCTTTTGCACAGTGTTCCTGGATGGGCATCTAACAGCAGTTGTTCTTTGTCCCTTTTTCACTTGATTATTGTGATGCCATTGGTGATGAGCAATTTTTGAACACTAACCTGAAATTTCAGGGTTTTTTTTGGATGTATTTATGAATGTTTCTTATTAGGCATTTGATAGACTTTTACCATGTGGTCTGGTGTAGCACAGGTTTTAGCTTTGAGTTACGGGTGCTATTCAAAATGCTGAATTGGATGATTTGCATTCTTACAACCCCAAAGTGTCTGTACTGAGGTTTTCTCCCTTGCCCCACCCTGATGAATATGAAGGTACTGGCCTGAGTCACTTGAGCTTGTTGAGGCTTGAGCAAGTGGAGTAAAGTGCTATGAAAACTCATCTAAGAAAGGGGAGATGTGGGTTCTTGCTTGTAATGAACAAGAATTTAGGTATTTAACTGCAAGTTTGTAGGTAATGTGGTGGGTTTGTTTTTTAAAGGGGACCTTTCTGTTTTCACGCTGTACTGTAATAAGCTGGTAGGTGGGTTTTTTTTGGTGTTTTTTTTTTTTTTTTTTTTTAGTGTTTATAAGTATTTTTCCAGGCTTGTTTCAGACAGGATGTGCACAGTCATCCACTAAAATGTAGGCAGTTGTTGCTATATGTGGTATAACTTTTTAAGTGGGCAGGCTATTATTTATATGTTCAGACTTGTATTTTCTCATTACTGTTAATAGAATCAATGTTCTGTTTAAATCGAGTTCCTCTTGGTTTTAGGTAGTGTGAAGACTTACCAGCTCTTACTGTTTGCCTCCTTGGGAATACTGGCAAGGAGGCATCTTGTTAATGAAGAAGTATTTTCTGCAGTTCATGAAACACATGCAATATAATCCACTATCTTGCAAGACAAAATCACTTGCTGGGGCTTTTTTGTTTGTTTTTTTTAGTTGCAATCCATTCTATAATTAAAGAAGAAATAATCTTACCTAGTAGATTTATGAATTCCCATGTTTAAACATTTTATTCTGAAACCTTGGGGGGCGTTATTATAAAATAAAAAAGTTGGCAAGAATTTCATGAGGAGGAAGTAACTTTATTATGAAGACAGACAAATTTAAATATATATTTGTTCTACTTGTTTAGGTGTGTCATCTATCCACAGTATTTCTGAGCTAAGCTGAAAATGTAAAATAAAAGGGTGTTAAATATTTCAGTAGGCGTAACGATTTAAGCTGACATGGAGTTTACTTAATTTCTAAAGGACAACTTCCATGAAGGCCTTGATGTGTTTTAAAAGATGCAATTCAAATTCATTCCTTCGAATTCTTAAGTGCCAAAGCACTCTTCCAATGACACACGGTGGAAAAAATTGATGATTTGGAAAACAAACCTGAGAGTGCATGAGAGATATCACAGGCTGATAGTCCCCAGTGCTAAAAACAGCCTTGCTGTCTGACTAAGCAGATTTTGAGCAAAGAGGAAGCAAATGTAGGAATAAGGATGGTGTTTATACATGTAATAAAACTTCATTAGCAGCCATCATCATTTCCTGTCTGGGTTTAATAAAGGAATGATAATTATTTTCCATTATTACTAAGAGCTTGATTTTTTTTTTTTTTAATACTGCACACAATAGTATCTTATGTACAATCACTGTTGGTAATTGAACTGTAGCTGTCAAAACAAATGCCTGAAGAACCTGGATCCGGGGAATTCCAGTCCATGCCTGACCTAAAAGACAGATTTATTGTTCATCCAGATAAATGTCTGTGACCTGTTGTCACATGTTCCCATTTAGCAAGTAGAGGCCTGCAGCAGGCCACCAGGTATCACAGGACACTGTGTTTCTGTATGTGAGGACTTCTCACTTGCCTGTGGCTGCAAAAATTATGGCATGCCCTTTAATCTCTGGCCAACAGCTTTTGTCTTATGGCTTGTATATAATATTTTCTTCTGCTTGTGGATCTAGCACAGTTTCTATACCAAGGTATGCATGAGGTTTGTTTGGGTCTGTGACTTTGCAGATGAAGGGTCTAGTCCCAGTTATGCCAAAAATCCGTGTATGCACTTTGATGGTATCACAAGGTAGGCCAGAAGATGGTGCTGACCAGTCTCAAGGGCTAAGGCAGGGAAGCACTGGTGGTGATGTGAGGTTTGCACCAGATCGGTGCACCCTTTGTGGACTGTGCAGAACCTGAGTGGGAAAGAACTGCTTGCTTTCTGGAGGGCCCAGTTTGATAGTGTGATGGGAAATGAAGGGTGATTAGGCTGAAACGTGCAGCTTTGTGCAAAATGTTGTCCTCTGCTGTTACGTTTGAAACTAGAGTTCCGTAACTGTTCCATGTTCTCTGCTGTGTGTCCATCAATTACTGTAGAAGTCAATCTGGACATAGTCAAGCTATGGAACAGTGGAGAAGGTCAAAGGCTGTTCTGATGGGGGAGCCAGACTGCAAGTGCAAACCAAATCCACCCAGAGCCTTTTGTCCCTCGCCAGGTGAAAAAGGAAGAGGTACTTCCCCATCCCCTGCCCCCTTCGTCTTAATTCTGCAATTCACTAACATTTATCTTAAGCTTGTTTAAAATGGCACAAAGTTCTAGTAGCTCTACAGAGAGAAAGTTGATTAAAACTGTTTGGTACTGCTGACCAAGCAATGGAATAGATTGGTCAGTATTCATAAAAAATAACAGGGATAATACTTCCTAGCATTGGTATGGTTTTGGATGCAAAATAATGAATTGTTACCAAAGGGTGTTGCAAATCTGAAGTTTCTCAAAGAGCCTAAGTAAAATCAACTGTCCCCTTATCCTTTTGCTGGTATATGCCAAGGTATATGAACTTGTTACAAGTGAAAAAAAAAAATAAGGCAGGACTCAACAGCTGTGGGAATAACTAATGCAAATTGGATCCATGTTCCCAGTGAAAATAATAATGTTCCTGCTTACAGGAAGTCTCCCCATGACTTGTTTCCCCAAGATCCCTGGAGAATAGTGGTGTGGGTGGAGTGCACAGGACATGAAGTAAAAATCCTGTGTGATAAACCTGTCTAAAAAGGAGTCTAATCTCCAAGGGAGACAATGGTTATCGTATAGCCATGGGCTACTCATTAACTCGAGGTTCCTAAAACAAATATTATTCTAGAGTAACAGCCAGCTACTAACTTGAAACTGTTACTTTTTAATCTCATTTTGGATTTGATTTTTTTGCACCAGTTTTTTGGAGTTTAGTAGTAAAATGACAATGTGAGTTTTACAGCAGGCGCTCAGACCTTCAAAGAAAGAATGACTTCTCCAATATGTTCTTGTTACAAAATCAAACCAAGAAGAGCTTCAGGTTAGCTGGGTTTCAGTAAATACTTTTTTGCTTCATTATATGGAAAAGCAACAGCAAGTTCAAAAATGAGGGGGAGAATAAGGCAAAAGAGGGTTTAAAGACAATTGACGTGCCAGCATACTTTGAAAATAAAGAACAATTTTGGTGTATTGCATGACACTAGAAGGTTGGAATAATAATAAATAGGAAGAATTTTTTTATACAGCCTGTAGTTGAGCAGAGGATTTAAATTCTATGATTCACTAAGGTAAATAATACAGTTCTCTAAAGATTCATGACATTAGCAAGAGTGCTAGCAGGGATAATGCTGGTTTTCAGTCCATGCATCAAAGCTGAGCAGTCAGTTGGGAATAAATTTCACTTGGGATATGGTGTTGGTCAATTAGTTGCATTCCCAGAGATTTATGGAGTCTTCTGAATCGTTATGGTGTTGGCTATTATCAGAATGGAGTACTGGTCTTGGTAGGCTGCTGTTTTGCATTATGGTAGCTCTGAGATGCAAAGGTAAATATTCAGAACATATTTGCTTAACAGTACAGTAAAGCCTAATCTTTTGTTTGCAAATACCTCCCCTTTTCATATACAGGAAGCTGAAATGCTTCACAAAAATCTGATTACTACAGAGGGACAAGAATGTAACTCCCTTCTAAAATACCTCTCGTAACACTCATTTTCAGTATCTGTTTCTTATAAAAGCACTAAATGTACTGGTGTTTAAGTTTGGAAAAAAGGCTGGTGTTTGTGTTTGGAAAACTTAAAGAACTCATGGTATGCCTTTCCTCATGATTTTTAAGTCATAGGCTACTAGTTGCACATTTTCACCTCCACCATGTCTGATAGAAAGATTAAGAAATTGATACCTCTTTTTCATTGTTTTAAGTTAATACCTTTTTGACTAAGATCATTTTTTTCAGTTTTATTATTCATGAAGACAGCTGTCTTGTTAGCATATTTCATTCTTGCATTTGTTTAGGGGCCCTGAATTATGGTATGTGGTTCTGAAGGATGACATAAGTCACTCTTCTTCTGGTATTTGCTGTTCACTGTTGAAATGTCACCTTTGGGACTGTGACTATCATTCAACAAATGTTAATCTTTCCAGCATCTTTTAATGATCTTGATAATGCAATGATAATGAGAGAAGATGGAAATGGTTATTAGGGGAGAAGATTTGAAATTCTGTGGACTCTAAAGTATTCCAGGATATTAATACTGAATCATGGTGGCGCTCTTGCTTTTATTTCTAGTTTTCTAGAGGTGAAAATATGCCACTTTTTCTCTTTCTTCCCCAGAATCAGGTAGGAATTAAGGTAGAATCTGTTTTAACATCATCAAGAATAGAATGCATATTTGGTAATGAGGCCACTCAGTTGGTATACGAGTTGTATTATTGATCTCCTGTTTCTCTAATCTGTACTTGCTTGTTTTTCTTATGATAGGTCTTTTTCAAAGACAAGTATCTGCTTGTGTTTTCAGAGAAGCCAGATGGTACATTGGCCTTGGTGGTCTTGAATCTGCAGTTCTTCCTGAACAGTTTAAGTACTTGAAACTTGCTTATTCCTCTTGGCTATTCTGAGCTTAAGCTTTTTAAATTTGTATAAACTTCTGTCACAATCTGCAGAATTGTTTTCAGTCTGGTAATTTTTTTGTGATTAAAACAAAATAACGCAATACAATATTAAAGTTTAAGCCAGTTTGCAAATTATAATCCTTCAGTAGGAATTACTTTAGCATCTGGAAATAGGAAATAAAAAGATCATAAGTTGAAGGTGCTTTCCCTAAATGTAATTGCCATTTAAAATTATGTAAATGCCAAATTGAAATTTCTTCTGACAGAATGCTTAGGGTGAGGATCTGTGATAAAAAGAAAAAGATTGTGTTTTTTTTTTTTCTCATTAGAGGAGTGCTTTCCCTGTTGATGGGGTTTTGTTGGTGTTGTGTGTGCACAAGAGAGACCTCAGTATTTTCTAAATATGCTTTGTATTTCTCAGTTCTATGATTATTCCTATGGCACTAGCTTAATAAGCCCACCTTTATTTATGTAGTATAAATAGAGGAGAAATATCTTTATCAGGAGACATAAACACTAAATATGTGGAAGAAGAAAATAAAATTCTGCTGGGTATTGCAAGGACTACTATATAACCAAGCCAGTTCAAGCAACTGATCAGTTAAATACTACCTGTGATTTCTTGGTATCATGCTGAGACTAAATCAGGTTTGTGTAGTGACTGGAAATGACCTTTTTACATTCCTTGGAACTTTTTGCACTTTAGGCTTATGAAAACCTATTGCTCTTCCCTGGCTTCCTTCTTTAGTAGGTTTTAAATCGAATTGTTAGGAAAACATTCTGTACAGATTATTGTGCATGTAGATTTCTCAAGGACTTGCATTGGTTTAGCTCTCTCTGTTCAAAAGATAACTAAAGTATGTATTGCAGCAGTCTCCAACATTTGAGTCTTGTACCTTTGCACTTCCTGGTGAGATTCAGTTTCCTTTAAAATACAGTAGAACTTGACTCCTTCAGGTATTATGTTCTCCAGAATATGTTGGAGAAGATTAAGTCCTTTATCATCTAAAGAATGACCTTGTCCTATGCCAGTGGAGCAGAGGAGGCTGTAGCAGCTCTTACAAGCCTTTAATATGAAAAGGTGTGCAGATTTTTTAAGTGCTGTCTTTTGTCCTCTTTTCTTTAGAAGGTATAGCTTTTACCAAAACAAACCAGTGGAGAAGTTGCTGATAAATTCTTTGGATAATTGTGAAAATAGTTCACATCTGGGAGTGTAAGGAAAGCAAAAAAAAAAAAAATTAAACATGCAGTGACAGCAACATCTGTAACCTTCCTGACAGACCTCAGTGGGTTACACCTTGTCCAAAGAAAAGCTGTGTGGATTTTTAGCATGGCTGTGCTGAAGCAGGAGGTTCCCTTTCTCTAGGGGAGGACTGTTGCTTTCTATTGCTCCAGTTTCTCCTTCCAGTAAGTTTACTGAGGACAGCATTTCTCTTACCTTGCGATAATAATAAACAGAGCTGACATGAGCATGAGCTAGGAATGTTTCTGAAGACTGATTAGCTTAAAAAAGCTCCCAAGTAATGATGTTGCTATTTTATGTTGATCCATGCTGGACGACAGTTGTGACTGTTCTCAGTGTTTTGGGCGCTTTTGTAAATAAATTTGGGTTAAAAAAAAATGCAATGATTGTCCGTATGCCCCAGTAGCCCCTGCTTGCTTTAATTTTCACTACTGTGACTATGAGGAGATATTTTTACCCAGTATTTGACAAGTGAATACAAATTTTTTCCGCATGGGTCATTGCCACAGTTATTTTTTTTGTCATCGCTTGATATTATAAGAACAAAAGAAAGCTGGGGACCCTAGTGAGAATGTTAGAGAGGGATTAATGGAGCCTTGTAGCTATGGAGTTAAGCTGGGCTTCTGTTTTCACTGCCAGTGACATCTTGATTTATGTATACTGGGGATGTTTTTAAACACAGAAGCAATAGGAAATAAGACAGTTTGCATCTAGCTTGTGTTTTCTGCAGGGCTTCTTGGCTTTGCCTTCCAGTTAGACAAGAGCATTCAGAGCGTAATCCTCTTGTTGCTGTTTATTTGTTTGCCAGTTATGTAAAGCTCTTGGCTTGAATTTGTTCTCCCCTTGCCCAAATGTTCATTAAAGATGTAAGTTGGGAATGTGCATTACAAAAAAAAAAAAATCTCTTGTGCACATCCTGTTTTCAAACAGTGTTATTTCCTTCAGTGTGAATGAGAATATGGCTCCTAGGATATCTTCTGTGTGTGACCAAGGTGGGGACTGCTAAGGAGAGAAGTGCACAACACATGGTGTAAGAGATGAGCAAGGTGGTTTTAACTGATGGGTGGACTTGCTGTTTTTTGAGTAGCATTTTGTATACTACAGATATCTAAGCAGTCTAAATTCCAGTTCAGGATTTGAGTTTGTTGGGGGTCTTTTCTCAGTGTTCATAGGAAGAAAAAGGTAGTCAGTCTGGTAGCACTTTGAATACTCACGCTGTCATTGTGGAGCAGTGTACCCGCAGATGAACTCACACAAACACTGAAAGCAGCAGTCTGGAGCAGGAGTACAAACTTCTCCCATGACTTTTTTCAAAGGTGCAGATTGCTGAGGTAAGCAATCCTGCAAGGTTGAGATGGATTAGCTGTAAAGTAAGCGTTAACTACTGTGAAAACAAGCCTTCTTCCATTGCCAAGCACTTCTGAGTGGCCTGTTGCTGATCACTTGCTAAAAGGTGACATAGTTTGCAATTCTTATAGTGTGACACTTTTCCTGCCGTGCTGAAATACTTCCCAGGATTTCAACATATATGAATATATTTCTAGTGAGCATAATTTTGCTTATGAATTTAATCTAAAAGGAGAATGATTGACAGAATTTTATTTTTATTACAAAGGCAGGAGCTTTTAGAATGTGTCACAGGAGGTTTACTAGAAAGATGATGGATTTTAACCTCTAGGCCTGTCTCGGTGGTCTTTGGTATTAAATTGCTAATACGAGGTACCGATTAGGATCTTCCCGTACAATGAAGTCATATTGCTTCATCTTTTGTAGGCTTCTGTGAAACAACCTTTTAAGCTAATGTAGTTGCAGTGCTGATAAAAAGTAAAATCTGCCTTCGCCTTTGTAAAAAAGCACGAGTGTAGAAGCTTCCTTGGTCCTTTAAGTGCTCTAAAACAATAAGACTAATTTTTGCTATAGAGAATTTAACCATAAAACTGCAGTATTGGTTTTATCAGCGAGTCCTTGCATGCTGTTTGTCACCCATTTCTAATACCATACCTAGACATTGTACTGTATCACACAGAAACTGTGCTACTTATTGGTTTTTGAGCTATGACAAAATATAGATGATTTTTTTTATTTTAGTAGCGTTTGAGGCTGAACATAATGAAAAGGCAAATTTATAGCATGTAGGTTTTAAATTTTTTTTCCTATTAGAATTCTCCTCCAATTCTCCTATTGTGAGAATATTTTGCATCATTATACAGAAGAAGTGGTTCTAATGTTTGTTTTGTCAAATAACGAATCAATTTTGGTTTGGAAAGTTCCTCTCCCTAATTCCTATCTTTAAAGTCTTTGTTATGATTCTAATTAGTAGGTATTAGCATATGTATCAAAATGTAGAATGTGCAAGTACTGTTTGGAAAATTAAATGCTAGGTTTAGCTCATCATTTTGTATCATTGAGATTTATTTTGAACAAAACATTAGCACACTGAAGTATGAAAAATATAAAATTATAACATAAAATCAACATCAATAAAAATGTCTTGTGTACATGGCTTTTCCCTCTCTTAGTATCCATGCAGCTGGGCAGAAAAAGCACCATCTAACAATGTGTTGCTACTCTTCATGACTGAGACTGGAGGAGGTGAATGTGGAATTTGCAGCATGGAGTTGAAAATATAAAAACATTAAATTGCTTTTATAATATTGAGAATTGGGAAATGGGGTGGATCACTGGGAGGAGAAGGAGAATTTTCCTCACCAGACAAAAGAAGCATATATTTGTTTTGTAAGTTGCAATAATGGGCCATCCAAAATAAATGCTGGTACCACCACACCTGCTGTAGTCACAGCCATGGGCTGGAGGAGCCTCAGCCCAGGAGCTCTGGTGACACCAGGAGTTGTGCCCAATCATTTCTACTGTGATCCTTCCCTTGTTTTTAAAACCTTCTCTCCTGGAAAAGGTGAGAAGAGAGGTGAAAAGAGCTGTCAAACTTCCTAAATTTTTCAGATTTGGCATAAATATCTCATTTGGTATCTTCTGCTCACTACACATTACATAGTTTTCCAATACATATGCTTTAGTTTGACTCCAGAAGAGAGAAAGCAACTGAAACAACTGAAGCTCAAGTAACAAGTGAAGAATCTGTAAAGGCAACCTTGAAGATTTTCTGTGGAACTGAACTTTAGGTATAGTTTTACAAGGAGGAGCAGGTCTTTATAAAAAGCACCACAATATCCTGTAACAAAATTCTTGCTGTCATACAAAGACACTGCAATTTATGCCATAGTTCCCTGAGCACTTTGAGACTGCTGAGAGAAGTGCCCTCCTCTCACTGTTGGAGCTGTTTATTCCTCTCTTTGCCAGCTCGAGTGCTTGAGTGCTTGGGAATTGGATCCTGCTACCAGTGATGCAGCTTAAAACTAATGGAAAGAAAACAGCATTTTATTTTAGTTGGGATCAATTCCTGATCCAATTCACTGTACAGCTGCAGAAGTACCTCTGCATGGGAGAGGCACAGAGGGAAGATTGGAGTGATGGAGGGAGGGAGTGTAATCAATTGTAATGGTGGTAGTGACAGTTTCCTGGCTTGATGGATTAGTGGAACTGTGTCATTAGGTGCTATGGAAACTTGTTAAGTGCTAGACAAGATGAAACCTTTTTTCTATAAAACAGGCTAAAATAATCCATTTTCAGTTAAGTAATATATCCTCTGAGAAATAATTGTTCCAATGTCTGAAGTTGTTCTTCACATTTGATACAGCTGTGGAGCCAGAAATGTCACTGACAGAACATGCTTCTGTTTGGTGGGAGAAAAATAACTTCAAATCTGGTATCAAAGTGTAATCAGTCAGGATGGCAAAGCTGGTAAGCAGAAGATTAGAGGGGCCAGGGCAGTTGCAGAAACAAGCTGCATGTCAGCTTGCTGGTTATGCTGTTTAATTGCTGTAGATTTCATGAGAGTTTGTGGTGATGGTTTGTATGTACGTGTGTGATTTTATGGACGTGTGTGATTTTATGGGGTGGTGGGGCATGCTAATGTGGTTCATACGCTTCAACAGATGCTCTAGCACTTTCCATAGGTGTAGTTTCTGACTGAGACTTAGCCTTTCTAACTTGATTATCATTATTTGAAGAATAGTTTGTACATTAGCGTATTTTCTGCTAAAATTAGACTGGCTCTCTTTTATACACAAGTTGCTTTGCCATTGCAAAGTGAATGCAAATTGGAGTAATTTTGTATAATTTCTTTTGTGTTCTGTCACCCTCTAACAGCAAAAAACTCAACTCTAAGTTATGCCTGTCTTTTGCCTTTTTTTTTTTTTCTAAAATAACACTTGGTACTCTGGGATGCTGCGTATCCTGGGGACAGAGATGGATTCCCTTTGTGGATAGTCACATGTATTCTTTTGGTTAAGGACTGACTTAGATATAACACGTTGCCCATTGCTGGGGGCAGCTGTTAGGTCTGAAATCCTGTTTATTGAATATGTGATTATAGAAGAATAATTATAAATGTGCTCCCTCTCTTAGTGCCACAGATGGCAATCTCATGCTGGCCAGGGCACCAGAGGGAGGTTAGGAAGTAGGATGCGCATCACATACTGTCTATTGCCACATGCTCAGCCAGATGTTTTGGTATGTAAAAATCTAGCATGGAACTTAGAAAATATATGAACTTATTATGAAATGGCATCAAGTTCTTTACTAAAATCAATTACGACAGAATGTTCTTAATTTGCTTTCTTTGCAAATTGTACTGTTTTGTGTGACTCACAAGAAGATGACTAATTCTGTTCACCCTGAATTTACCTAGCTGCTGTTCGGAGTACATTCCTTGTGACTCAGTTCATGCTTAAAATTTCTGATTTTGTGCACATTTTCCCAATAATATTTGTGCTTCCAGGGTGTCTTAATACACTTGTTACAGGACCAAGCATGCTGTGATCATGCACAGTGCTTTAGAGGTCTCCAGTGTATTGTGAAATGCAGCCATGTATGTTTATCAGGAGCAGCTGGTTTTGTTCTGTGGATGGATCCATTTGGGGGCAGGGGGAGAGTGCTGGTGGCTTTTAGAGATTAGCTGGTGACAGTTTTGCTTGGGAGGTGTATCAAGTTTTAACAGAGCTCCTGTAAGAGAGAGAGGAGCTGGAAAGGGACAGAGCACCAGCTCTACTGATCTTTTTGTGTGAGAAGAAACCTTCAAGATTTGGTTTTCTGCCTGTGGGTCTAACAGCAGCCTTGATTAGAGGAATGTGTAACGCTTGCTACTGAAATAAAGATCTTGCTGAGCTGTACAGGCCACATTTGGACACACGAGGCCTAGATGAGGCACCAGAGCAGCTGTGTCCTTGTGCAAGCGAGACGGAGGCTGTCCGGTTTATTGGATCTTGTCAGATCATGGCAGTGCATGCTTCTTAAATCCCTCGGGGTAGGGTGGGAGTGTTGAAGTAGGGATGGCTTATTTTAGGTAAACAGATTTAGACAGCAGTCCATTTTCTTGTTCCTTTCCTGCTAAGAAACGTGGGGACATCTCACGAAAGGCTAACGTTCGGTCTTTGAAATGCCCATGTCTGGCGTGTTTTGTGGGCAGGAGCTGCGTGGCAGGTGCGGGCTGGGCACAGGGCCTGCAGCAGCCTGGTTCGTTTTGGTGCCTTTTGTTGAACTTCGGGAAGTGGTGGACGTGCGTTTGCTTTTAATGCTATTCCTGTACTCCTGCTTCTCTCATCCTTTTTCCTAAGCGGGTATCGATTACGCTTGACAGTAAGGATTTGCTGATCTTACTGCTTCCTTTTGTATTAAAGTGTAACTGTGAATTCTTTTCACAGTGAAAGAACAATGGAAGACTTCTGGATTTAATTCTTGGCTGCTGGAACTTCATGTATTTGGAGAAACAGGGGTTTTGTGGGGTGTTCAGCACTCTTGTAGTATGTAATAGTTTTTGATGTGCTCAGGTCTTCTACCTGTTTTTAATACATGAAGCAAATGCTTTGCTCTTCAGCTATGCAGAAGGGACTTGCAAATAATGCCTATCAAACAAGTGCTGTATTTTGTTTGTTTATCTTTATCCTGGAAGGGACAAGCTTGCTCCTGCATGTCAGAGTGCAGTTCTGCACTGTGTCTTGCTGTGCTTGGAGAACTGGTTACTACATGGGAATGGATTCCTCTTTCTTGGAGAGGAAGGTTCCCTGTCTTTTGCAGCTTAGACCTTGCTGATATATAGTACTGACTGATCTGAGAAGTGGGAGAATGATTGATAGTTAACTTTTGGGACTGAAAATTAGACATAAGAGACAAGTCAGTAAATAAAATCTCTTCAAAGGCAAACATGGAACGTTTGAACTGCAGAGTAGACACAGAACAACTGAGTTATACATGAGAAAGAACTTATTCTGTGCATATACTCTGTATAGCTGTGGCAGTCAACTTGATGTCCAGAGTGATAAAACTAGAGGTCGTAATCATCTAAGTTTTTAAGTAGCACTTTTCACTTCCTCAGAGTAAAGTAATACAGAAAAAGCTGATTTAGGCTGTGGTGCCACTGAGAAAAATGATACGATTTTCCTGAATCTGTTATGCCATTAGTGGAATACTGCTGCTTGATTAGTCTGTCACCTTTAGGAGACTCTATCCTCCACCAGCAATTTGTGTCTGTACTCAGTGAGTGGGGGACAAGAATTTTGTGAGATGAAGGAGAAAGTTAATGGGGGCCAAAAAGATACAGGCGTGCCAAAGTGATCATCATTTTTGGGAAATAGTAGTTATTATATCACCCATGGCTGAGTAGTCCCAGACCTAAACATAAAACTTTGAAGGTTTGGAAGGGGGTTGTAGAAGACCAGTAAACAAAGAGGCTGATAGAACTTGCATGCTTCTTTAATTTAACAATAAACTTTACTGAAAAGTTTGAAAGAAATATTTTGAATGAGTGGTATGTGTGGATTTGAGCACTTGGGAGAGATATGCTAAATCCAGCTCCCACCTGTTTCCTGAAATCAAGTCCTTAAAAAGTTCTGTAGTTTAATTGTAAACTTTCAAGTTGGTTTTTTCCCTTCCTCACTGTAGTGCTTTACTCAGTGTAAGTGGGAACGCTTTACAATAGTAATGAACTTGGCAAGAGAAGAGCCCTTTGCCTGCTGCCAGAGTAAAGCAAATAAACAAATAAGGAAAACAAAAGAAGATCCCTCCCTGTCCCCTTGGCGGGTTGCAGGAGCGGCTGGCACCGCTGGACATGCTGGCGGAAGGGTGGAATGTCCTGCCTTGCATTCCACGCAGATGGCCTGGACCCCGGCCACCCCAGCAGAGCAGAAAACACTGTGCTCTCAGCCATGGCACTTGTGATTTAATTGGAACTGAAGCTAACTTAAAAAAGCAGTGCATCATCAATTAGAACTGTTTATATGTACTTCCAAAAACCTCACACTGTTTCACTAAGGAGAAGTTGAATTCTTCCATCAGACAAACATTAGCGGGATCTTCATTTTAAGGATAATATCTTTTTCAGGTATCCTGCCACTGAGAAAAGCTCAGTATCCCATTTGAACAGAACACAGGCATCACCTGAAGAGAGTAATTTTTCTGTAGTCTCATCTTCTGGTTGTCAGCAAAATATTGGCTTTCTGCTTTCAAGGATGGTGGCTTAATGCTGCTGGTATTGCAAATGCCAAGGCTATTGCTCAGGAGCATTTGGGACTGCTGGTTTATGTATGTGTGTATATATATATGTAGAGCTGTGGTGGTCTTGCCTTCTGATAAAATTAAAGTGAATAAGCTTTGTAGCACTCTTGCAAAAACTGGCACTCCCAAATTCTGAACTAGGATCTGAGTATTTTATGTATGAAGACTGCAGAAGAAATGTGCTGGTTCTTGCAAGACCAGGCACTCATTTGAGCTTGTCTTGCAGTTTGCTGTCTGTAGCACTGATTACAATAACAGCTTCTTAGCATAAATCTGATCTGCAGGTAGCAGGAGAGAGGAATGGTGTTCTTTTCCTGTAGCTTATGTACTGTTAGGCTGGTCACCATTAAGGAAGCAAAGCTCTGTAACCTTAACTAAAGGATGCAGTAATGATGCTTTGTAGTTATTTATCGGGCAAAATCTGACACTGTTAGGGAAGTAGAACACCCTGTCCTTAATTGAAGGATGTGATAATGATGCTTTGTAGTTTTCTAGTAGGGAAAATCTGTGATTAGTGTCACATGTTGTTTTCAAATCTTGAGACAGAATAGTTCATGTTTGTGGGATGAAATAATTTTAGGAAAAACATGGAAAACTACTTCACCTAATTCTACAATGCAGTCTTTACACTGTTGAATGAAGGCTGGTAATTCAGTGCTTCCTGATGGTTGATAAGAAATTTTTCCTCGCAAGTGATGGAAATATAAAAGCTGGAGTATGATTTCCACCAGGTGTTTAATAACTGGGAGGACTGTGCTGTTTAGAAAACTAAGTTCAAGTAGTCAATTTCCAGCAAAATATTTCAGGATTGCTATACAGATCCGCATATTAGAATAACAAAGCACAAACCAGATTGTCTCACTTGAGGCCAATGGGTGTTTAAAGGCAGTGCTATCTCAAGAGCCATCCAAAGCTTTGTGAAGCAGGGAAGCCCCCAGTGTGCAGGCACCTACCATCTGCATGCTCCCGGTACAGGAGTGCAGAGGGAGAGGTGAAACTCTAATATTGGTGGCCTTGCAGGTTTGTGCTGTGGCCTGTTGTATGGATTCAGGGGGATTGTGCAGCTGTGAAAGAACACAACTGCAAACTGGAGGTATTTCCTTGGGATGAAAACAGCCAGCAGCTGTTGGATGAGTGTCTTTTGTTGCCCTACCAGAGTTTGAGCCAAGTTTCAGATTCACAACAACTTCTTCAAAAACTTTTTGTTGCACCAGAGCATTTTTCTGTACAGGTGAGTGCATGGTAGTTACTTCTACATTATTTTCACACTGAAAATTAAAAAGCTCCAAAATCATAGTACATTGTAAGATTCGGTGCGTTGGTTTTCCAATGTTTGTAATGCAAACCTGCAGCTCTTAAATTCCTACTGATAATGTTTTACAAACCTTCACAAAACTGTTGGACAGTTTTTTCACTTCCCCATAAACATGGTTTAATGGTGCAGGTTTCATGCTAATGGCTGTGATTATGCTAGGCCTCCCATTTACTCTGAAATATTAACATTGCTTAACAGTGCTTTCAGATACAAACAAGAGGACAAATTACTTGCAGTACCAGATAAATGTGTACTTGGCTGTCTGAAAAACTCTTCATTTTTTTAATCAGTGTATATTTCATGATGTCTCTTGCTCTAGAATGTCCAAAGGCATCTACCAAAAACAAATCAATACTGGATGGTAATTCTAAGAGAAATTTACTGCCTGGAGCTGCTTATTTTAATATCACCTTCTGCTAACTAAAATTGGAGGGAAAGGATTACATTAGCCAGTTAAAAAGGACAACAATCCCTGTTTTAACAAGCCATGTAGCTTTTTCCACTGTTCACAGCATCCCTTGGCCTGCTTGGTCAAGTTCAAGAGAGAAACCGAAAAGTACACTATGTATTGTGTTGAGAATTGTTGTTTGTTCATTAGCCAGTGTCCTTCAGCAGAGTTTATACTGGTAGTGCTGTGATTTGTTAACTAGTGAATTTTAGGTTCTCTTTAGCTTAGAGTTCTAGTTGATGATGAATCAGTCTATTTCTTGCTCTAGTTGCTTGGAGGAACATCTGTGCACCTATTCCACCAAAGCTTCCCAAAGTCTGGATTTGGTTGTGATGAACATGTGCTGTAGGCCTGTCACAGAGACAAGACTGTGAAAAGTTATCTGCTCTCCATGAGTCCTTGGAAGAACCATTTCTGGTGAGGATGATAAAATACCTCTGAGCTTGCTCTTCGAAGTTAAGTCTTCCTATATTTCCAGAGGGGGCAATGGAGAGAATTCTGTTGTGTCCATATTGTTATAAATATTTGCTAGGAGGATTTACTAAGAAATGCTGGTGCACATGGAATTAAATTATTTGCTTAATGAGTGGAGCTGCTCTTGATGTGACTAAACTGGATTTCAGACCTTGTTGCTGTCTCTACAGAGAGCTTGTTTAGGATTCCAGCAGAGCTGAATTTTTATTTAGAATTTGGCCATTAGCATGCCAGGTGACTTTAGACACATCTCTCCAGCTCCCTTTTGTCTTTCACTTCCCATTTCTAAAATGGTAACTTTCAGGCAGGTTATTGAGAATTGCTGATATTTTAAAGACTCACATACAGTGATATCCTTGAGATACTTAGTCTGCAACTTGTTAAGCTGTTGATAGGACTAAAGCATTGGTAAATATGATAAATATGGAGATAGGCTAAGGTACAAATGGATTTCTTTTGTTTAGTTCTTTCCTTGGGATGACTTTTTTTATCCACCCAGACCCTGGTACCAGAAAATGCAGCACGCCTTGAATATAGGGAATGGCTTGCCACCAGTAACTCCAGGTTGTGGTTGAATTTTGGCATGACTTTTCTCCCTAGTGTAAGGCTGTGGTATGTAGATTGCAGTTTGTTTTTCACTGGGCAGTATAGATATAGTTATCTCTTTGAGCTTTGCTCTCACTTGTTGATTTTGGAGAAACTTTGTAGGTGTAGGTTCTGCAGAGATTGCTAGCACAGCACCTCAGGGATGGCTGATAACCTACATCCACTGCTGCAGCAGCAATGCTGTAGGCCTGAAGAAAGAGCAGGAGTCAGAAAAAAAAAACTTAAATTTTTCAGCTGCTAGAAAGAGTCTTGCAAATCACATAGAAAATGTTTAAAAATGGATATTCTGTGTACATTTCATACTCTTCAGTCTAACAGGGAAATTTTTGCTTGGGTAATAGCCTAACCTGCAGAATAAGTATTGTGCATAGTAGTGAAGAATTTAAGCATTCTTGGTTCCAGCTAAAAGGGGAAATTAACAAACCATTTTTAAAAAGTAAGCAAACCATTTGAAGAAACAAACTTGAAGTTTCTGTACCATTCAGATATTTTAAGTGGATTTCTGAAAAATTATACTTCATAAATGGAATATTTTCCCTGAAATAGGAAAAAAAGTCATATTTTTACTAAGCCACACTGTCAAAAATGATTATATTTTGACTGACTGGATAATAAGAAAGAACACTTGTGGTAGCCCATGGAATAAGTGATAGTGGTAGTGAGGACAATGTTTTGAAACACAATTTCAATTCAGATTGGCTTGTTCATACATTTTGAAAAAGTAAGCAAGAGTTGGCAATAGAGCTACTGTTGTATTTTGCTTCTAAGTTATCTGTTAAACACTACCAGCAATTTAAGATACATCTGGCATCACAATAAGTTAAATAAATTCTGGCAGCATTTACAATAGAGAGCTCTAAACAGTGTTTTGAGTACTTTACTTTTTAGGGTAGATAGATTTCCTTCTTACATCACATTTGCAAGGAAGCGGCTGAAAACAGCAGTGATGCAGCAGATTTGTCAGAGAGGCATGCTTGACCATCCTGGATGCGTTTATTTTGCCTAGAATATTCAGGCCTGAGTCAGAGGGAAGGAAATGTGACACTCTTAGGTCCTGTGGCTTCAGCTTAGATTTCCATCTACGTTGTTGCTCAGGCTTTGAGTTTCTTATTGTTTCTTTACTGTGGTAACATGAGAACTATGAACACATTTTTCATTAATAATTTTTCTGCAGCGGTCTGGGACATACTTGTCTGTGAAGAGGTCTATAACAACTAACTTCATATTTAAAACTAGTTTGTCACTTGTGTTTAGTCACGACAAGAAAACACAGTGCCCTGATTTTCATTTCAAAAAAAACCCTTCAAATTTCACTTACTGGCTTTTAAATCTGTAATGCATTTGCCTGTTAGGTAATACATGTTTTAAATGTATTATTCATGACTGAGCGTTTTCAAGGGTGATTTCCCTCTGCTGTGGACTACAGCATCTTTACAAACAGTTCTTGCAGTCCCTGAGAAGCAAATAATTTATTTCCTTATCTAAAGAAGTGATTTCCAACTAAGGAGTTTCTTTAAGAGGAAGGCTACCACTAATATTAAGGATCTGAAATACACATTCATCTCTTCCTGACCAATAGATGAATTGCCCTTCAGTTTTTTAATTTAAAGCCACGTTTCTGCTGTCGAGTAAGAATGTCACCTGATGTACGAGGTGTTTCTCATTAGGCTGTGAGATTTCTGTGAGGGAACCAAGACCTTTAAGAAGGGGAAGCTCTGCCCTTGCTGCTGCCCTGGGTTTAAGCAGCTGCCCTAAATTGACAGCTATGCAGAACTCTGTAGCTTCTTAAGCTTAGCAAGTTATAAATGGAATTCCTCATAACGACCTTGGGAGGTGAATATTGTGTGTCCCAGGCACACTTAGAGAAGATGGAGAGTGTTGTCCTTTGGGTCTCTAAGTAACACATTTCCAAAGGAACATTGTGCAGCCTCAAACAAATCGAGAAGATACATGCCCATAGGAAGGATGCTGCTGCTTCTATTGCAAGTATAATTCTGGAAGTGTAATGATAATGAGAGGAAGTGGAGGACTTCCTGCATTAGTTTTTGTGGCTGTGTGAAGGGGCTGTCTGAATTGCAGCTGTGTTGCACAACTGATAAAAGTTACATTAGGCTGGGTAAGTCTCCTGAGATGTGAACTAATACACCTCCTCTTCATGCTGCATGCACAGTGGTTAAATTCTTATTAACCTGGAAGTCAGAGCAGCAGCAGTAATCACCGAGTATGCTGTTTGTCTCTGTATTTTACTTCAAGTCAATTGCTTTCCCACAAAATGTGTTGGTGCTAGAGTATGTTTTTAAAATACAATTCACCCCTTTGGGAAAAATTTCCACAGTAAACTGATTACTTAGCATGTAAGTAAAGTATCTGTGTAAGCTGGGAGGAAAAAAGTGTAATGGCAGACCTTTAATATTGTGATACCCCTCTTACAGGTCTCAAAGCAAGAAAAGGGAGACCTTCTAAATGGGGAGATGATGAATTTTATTTGGAAAAAGCTCAGGATATATGTGGTGTGCTGGAGGGAAGATAGTTTCTTAAATTCCTTTATGAAACATCCAAACTACTTTTACCTAATTTCTAGATTTGACTCCTGCACTATGGATTTATAAAGCAAATTGATGAAATGTTACTGAATGTATTTTTTTGTCTTTTTGGTGATGACTGTTAAAATGTTAATCATGCTTATTTGTTCAATATATTGATTTGTAATATCTTTACAGTGGCTTTAGTGAGTGGTTTTTTTTCTATTTATTCCATGTACAATGTTAGTTTATTTTTCAACTTGTAAGTTTGCTTGTATGGTTTCTTTTTTTAAGGCCTGGGACCTTGATGAACTTTACTGTAGGGTTGAAGGGTGATTTTTGAGGCCAATATGTGAGACATTTATTTAAGGTATAAGGAGAAGGGAGGCCTATTTCTCTTCTGCCTTTTGGGGGGTATGGTTTTGTAACCTCTTTGTAGCAGGAGAAGTGCTTTGGAAAGTGCACATTTTGGAAGGTGCTTTTTTGTGTCTGTGGATGAGAAGTATTACTGTGCTGGTCAGCGAAAGGGCTTTTCAGAAAGAGTAACACATGCCAGATTTAATTAGCTCAACCTTGGTGGCTGATAGTGGCTTTGGGTGGGGTTTTTTTATTTATTTTTTTTTTTAATTTTTTTTTGAATGGTCATAATGACCACTCAAGTTAAATAACTTACAGAATCAAATATACTGTAGTCATGGGTGGTGGAAGGAACCATAGGTGAAAATAGCTTCGTGCATCTGGGAATTTTTTATCCGAGAAAATAATACTTAGGGAAAATCAGCTTGATTTTCCTGTCATTGTGCTGTACTGCAGGTGTGTATATCCTGTATTAAACCAGGCAAACTAGAAAAGTCCTGTTTCCCAGCAACCCAAAGGGTGTGTCTTTGCCTTTGATAACTATGGTATGTTTAAAGTCACATATTTGAAGATAATTGATGAGTCCTCTACTTTCAATGCAGAATGAGATGGATTAAGTAATTTCTGTTAAGGATATAATGCTGACATTGCCAGTCAGCTAGACACAAAAGATTTTATGATGAGATGTTGATCTTGTGGTGTAAGTTACTGTAGAAAAAACAGAACTCTGTAAAGAGGACACTGAAGACAAGGGTGGCACTCACACTATAAAAGCTGGTCCATTATGTAACATTAGGATGAAAAGAAGCAGAGAGAAGGTCAATTTCCAGAATCCAGCTGCTTGCCTACGTGCAATGCTGTAAATAATGCAGGAAATAAATAAATACAAATGTACATTCAGAAGAATATCTAATTTTTCCAAGTGTATAAAAAGGCTGAATATTAAAATTTTCATGTCATTGCAGGCCACATGCTTACCTTTTTTGTGTGTGTGTTGACGTCTTTCTGAACAGTTTTACTCAAGAGAACCAAAACATGGATTTCCTGTTCTTTAAGAGGAAACTGAGTGTGTTGTCAGATCTTCTTCAACTGCCTTCAGTTATTTTACCTATGTAGATGTGAAAGAACAAACCATGGACTAGCCTGCCTGTTCAACTGCCTGTGTTCTAAATCTCCTCTAGCACTGGGCAAGGACAACATTCCAGAATATGCTGGTCTTCTCAGACTTCCTAAAAAACATCTCAAAGGTCAGAGGGAGCATGCTAATTAAGGAGAAAAGTGTTTTCTTTCTGTATATTTATATATCAATAAATTCAGAAATACTTTCTATTACTTTTATTACAATTTCTGTGTATTGCATGGATGTTAGTTTCCATTGAAATGAGTTTTTTGTCCAGATCTTTTTATTTAGGAAGTTTGCTCTGATTGGTTATTGTAAATTGTAGTGGTCAAGTTTTGTCACAGTATTACAAATAAAGATTTGTATTTTTTAACTGCTTAATCACCTCCTTTGCTGGAATTTCCTCCTTTATTATAGTTGAGAGTTGTGGATACCATAAGCATAATTGCACTTCGCATGAAATCTCAGTCAGGATCGTGGCAACAGAATGGATGTCTTTGGTTATTAAATACATGAAATTAATGCAGCACACAGACTTGTCAGTGATGCTCATGTAATCTGTCATTGCAGTCCATGCTTCTAACTTCCCTTTTTAATGTGCAGAAGAGGCCTACGTGGATTAAAGGTCACGGTATGTGTATTGCTGTCAGAGTGCATTATTATGGCAAATTGATGCATTTTGTTCTGTGTCCTCAGTCTCTGTGGGTTGTAATTTCTGTGAAAAGTGGAGATGAATAAACTTGTCTCATTTTATTATTGTAAGATGAAACAGGCATGAATTTCTCATGGTTCTGAGCTTTCTGCCCAGTTCTTACACTTTGCCTGGATCACTCTTCCTGTAATTACACCTTTTGCATGTAGTTCTCAGTATAGCTGGGCAGCCCGAGTCCAGCCTTACCTTTATGAAGTTTTGCTGTTTTAATTATTAATGATGGAGAAGGTGTGTTTCTATGGGCAGACAGGTCTCTCCTGTGGTTTATTGGAGGGATCTTTGGAATTCAATTAATTTTTAGTCTGTAGACCGATAAATCTAATTGAAGTTGTGGATTAAAGAAAAAAGTCAGTTCCTGCGGGTCCTTTGATGCTATGGATGCTCTTTGTGTGCTTGCAGACTAAGTGGTTCAGCAGGAACAGTAACTCCCACCAAACAACTGAGCCTATGGCAGCTGAGTAAGGGAGTGATAATGTATGGTGAGGCTGCCAAGAGGGAAGATAGAGAGTGCTGTAGTGACAAAGCATGTGGCAGCACTTGGGGCTTTCCAAGAGATAATCTAGCTGTAATGCTCTTGATTTCTAAGGAAGAAATTGCTAGAAACACAATACAGTTTTATCTCAACAAGACTGACTTGGACTAGGCTAGATGTATTATTGCTTCTGTTGTTACAGGAACAATTTGGTTGCATCTCTTTTTTAGGTGTACATATCATCTTTCTTCAAAAAACCCAAACCTGCGACCAGTTTATAAAAGGCACTTCTTTTCTAAGTTTCACTGTGTTCCTTCAGTCATCTGGTAATGAGGTCACATAAGTTAAACTGGGTCTGTCTCCTCTTGAATGTAGTGATTAGTGCTCTGAGTAAACTAATCCAAACCACTGCATCCAGTATGTGCACACAAGTGTAGCTGAAGCAAGGTAGGAGGGCAAAAGGAGATTATTGGGTAGAAAAAATGATAGCTCAAAATGAGTTTCCTTTCTGATAGGCTCATAGGGGGGTTCAGAGTGAGGAGAGTGGCTTTGAAACTTCTGTGTATCAAGTGTCATTTTTAGACATTTTAGCTCTAATTTCATTAAGACTAATAATTAAAGCTAAATTTAAACAAAGCTTTCACATGCCAGTGATGACGGGTACTATTGATACGTTTGTTGTGGAATATAATTTTTTAAAAGTCTTTGTCATTGTTAATACACAAGTGGGCTTTTGGCCTCCCGTCCATACATAGTGATTTTATTATCGGTGAGTTTGGTCCCGTTCCATGAACTATACAAAATTTAAATACACTTCTGCATTTTGGAAGAAAAACTGTATGAGTGAGGGGTTTTTTGTTGGTTTTTTTTTTTTTTTTTTTTTTTTTTTTTTAAATCAAGACTTGATAGTTTCATCCAAAAGACTACAGTGGACAAAGGTGAAGTACATTATTTCTGGTTATGTGCTGGAGTATATTTAGACTCTTCTGTTGGTTTTAAAATCTGTTAATAAACTTAATGTTTTGTTCTGCTGCATCTGGGCTCTTTTTTGGTAACAGCCAACAGTGAAAATTATAAGAACTTCATGGAGGCTGCAAACATTTTTCTTGCCATAAAAGGCTGAGAGTTTTTTTTTTTTTTTAAGTAAAGGGGCCAGCCAGGATGTTAAGTGAACAACTAAGGATGTCCTCCACAGAAGCCCTGTGTGAAGTGAAAGGTCATTCGGAGTTGGAGTTTGTATAGCTTAGAGAACAGGAAGAGCAAAATATGGAGTGAAATTTAAAACAAGCACCTCTTTCAGCATACTAATTCAAAGGGTAGCGGGCAGCAGCACGTCAGACCCTCTCCTCCTTGGCTGCTGAGTAATCCCTCGTTGTTTTTCTCTGATACGATCACTGCTGAGAAACGAAAGCGAGCCCAGGCTGCGGGCTGCGGTGAGTGGCAGCACGGTCCCCGCCTTTCCGGGGCTGGGGACCTGCGGGCAGCGGGCTCCCTCTGCAGCTCCGGGAGCAGCTCCGTGCTCTGCTGCGCTGCGGGGATGCGCCTCCCTCTGCAGTGGCATCCTTACATTTCCTCTGTGTTCAGGGGCCCTGCAGTCAAGCAGTTCAGACTCCGTGCTCCTTAGTGTTCCAAGCAGAGGTGTAGTTCAGCCAGATGTTATTTTGTTGCTGAAAGCACTGCGCTTTCAGTTTTGGTACAGTATTTCAGTCCTTAAGGTATTCAGATTTTCAGATTGTTCTGAATATCTAAATCTCAAAGTGGAGCAACTGACCAAAAATAGAAACATTGCAAAGTTCATATCAGAGAAAGTAATGTGATTATTGTTAGTAGCTAGTTACTGGTTATGGTAATTTTACAAATTCCAAGTATTAAATGGATATGGATATATGTTCTTTAAGTATCTTGGGTTTAGTACACAAAAGAACATCTCATGACACTATTGAATGACTGCTGTACTGCAGATGACAAAGGAAAAATTTACTTTTTTTATAGGGCTGTTTTTGAATGCCTCGCTTTCTGATATTTTTAATGTTTTTATCTGTTTGTGCTTAAATTGCTAAAAACATGAGCTGCGTCTGCAGTGCTTTAATGCAGCAGCTCTGATTTCTGAGCCTGTGTGTGCTGGTATCACAGTACGTAAACTTAAAAACCTCTCGGACCTCTTTGTAGCCCTCGTGGGGAAGAAGCAGCGAGAAAAAACCCGCAATAAAACAGAACCCTGGATATTGTAAAGGCTTGCAAGAAGGAAGTAAAAACAAGGTACATATATGACACAGGAAAAATCGACTAAAAGTTGCTACAGTTTTCACGTGGAGGCTCTTTCAGCAGAGGGCAGTACCAGCTCTCTGTGTTTTAATGTCTCAGGACTGCAAATTCACAAGCAGCAGGATGTGGATGCACCAAGCTGGTCTCAGCACAAGCTTTCAGCTGAGTGAATTTGTAATAGGTGGCTGGAGGGGGACTGTGAATAGATTTGGGAACACCTGTGTAAAATTACAGTCAATGCAGTGTTGCAAGGTAAGTTCTGTTAGCCACTTATCCATTCCTGCTGGCAGGGTTGGTGTATTCTTTGGTTGTCAGCTCCTTATCCAGGTGAACCTATCTGTGATTCCCTGTTCTCCTACTTGCAAAGAGAGTAAGTCCAGTGCACAGGAACCAGCAAACAAGGTGATAGCAAGGTGTGTTCTGGACAGTTTCTGGTGCTATCAGCTGGTTCAGTGCAGGATGACTATTGCATTGCCACAAAATAAAACCAGCATTTCACAGAATCACTCAAGTTGGAAAAGAATCCAAGATATTGAGGCCAGCCTTAGACTGAACACCACCATTCCAACTGAACCACAGCACTAAGTGCAGTGTCCAGTCATTTCTCGAACAGCCCTAGGGACGTGGTGATTCCACCACTTCCACCACTTGCCTGGGCAGCCCATTTCAATGCTCAACCACCCTTTCAGTGAAGACTTTCTTCCTGTTGTGCAATGAGAACCTCTCCTGGCACAGCTTGAGGCTGTTTGCACTTGCCCTATCACTTGTTTCCTGGGCAAAGAGACCAGCCCCCTACCTTGCTACAATCTCCTTTCAGGTCCTTGTAGAGAGCAATAAGATCACCCCCGAGCCTCCTTTTCTGCAGGCTAAACCACCCCAGCTCCCTGTGCTGCTCTCCTTCCCCAGCTCTGTTGCCTTCTCTGGACATGCTCCAGCACCTCAGTGCCTTTCTCACAGTGAGGGGCCCCAGAACTGGACACAGGACTCAAGTTACAGCCATTTATTCTCACTGTATTGGGAGTCCCCCACTGCTCGTGCAGACCCCATTTAAGAGGTTATCTTACTGCGTGATTGATGAAAAATGCCAATGTCAAGCACGTCACATTAATTGTAAGCTTGGTTTGAAGTCCTATTCCCCCTGAAGCCTACTGGAACATTCTAGGCATCTTCCACAAGGTGGAGCCTTAAGGCTCTGTGGCTGGGAATTTTTCCCTATTGTCTAATAAGATGAACGATGAATGGAGTTTATGAAATCTTACAAAATAGGTATAAACCAACTGTTTCAACACTTTTCAAGAAAGAGAGTTAAATTTCAGAAAGGCTCTACAACAGATATTCATCAACAGATATTTTGGACTGCAATATGTCTGAGTCACTGGAATTAATGTTGTGAAAGAGAAAAGGAAGGACTGGAAAAAATAGTTCTCATTACTTATTTATTATTTTGGTATTACTGTTTCTTTGCTTCCAAACTGACTTGAAAGGTAGGCAGACCCAGATAGAGAAAAGCATTATCAAAATAGTTGCTAACTTTTAATTTGTTAGGAGGAGGCTTTTTATAATTTTAAACAGTCCTACCCTAAAAGAAGAGGAGGAAACTATAGATAGGTTATTCTAATAGAGTAAAGAAAGGCAGAAAGCCTATTTCTTTCTTTTGTACAGCTGTCTTTTCAAGAATGAGCTATGTATGCCTGTACTCTAGAAGAGCACCTTTTTCTTTTTTTCACTCTGCCTGCCAGAAGTTGCATCTTGCTGAATTCTGGAAGAGTGCTACTGGTATTTCAGGCTGTGTTTCAGTAATCAGTTATCTTGGGTTTCCCATGTTTCTTTGAGTATCTGAACTGTGTTTTACTCTATTGCCATCTTGTCGGAAATCCCCTGCTGCTGATTTTGTTGGAATGGAATTCATCATCTGCTCGCTGCGCTGCTGCTGGTAAGGCAATTTTATACATTAACTAGCACTGACATGTGTGGACATGAGCTGGTACTGTGCATACAGAAGCTGGGAAGGAGTTTAGCTGAAGAAGGGAAAGGAGGACTGGATGGAAGGGGTAGCAGCAGAGAGGGAGAAAATCAAAATCCCGAGTGTCTTTCCTGTCAGGCTTTTCTACTTCAATCTAGCCTTTCCTGATGATAACAGATGTTAGTAATCTATTTTTGCCTCATCTCTTTGCATGAAACAAAACTTGAGGATAGGAGAAGTTTACTGAACTCTCATTACAAATGCTGTTTCCCTCTTACCTTTCTTCAGTAAACTCCTATGTTGCCCTCAATGTGTTTAGACCAAGGGTCTTATCTAGTATTTTCTGCAGAAAATGAGTTAAGAGCCTCTCTGGACAGACTGAGTGCACCGGATTTCTAGACTTCATGTAGACTGGTGGAAGAGCCAGTCTATAATGCTTCTGCATCTTGCTGGATCTGTGGCAGAGCCAAATTTTTAAACTTCAGTTTTCCTCAGATGCTATCACAGTCTTTACACACCGAAAACTGTCTAAAATTTATTTTTCTCTGGGTTTCACTTTTTTTCCCCTAGGTATCCTTTTCATTTATTATATTCAAGTATTGATTTGACACCTGCTGAGTGGATATAGCTGCTGGTAGGGAAGATGTGGGGACTGTTTTGGCAGTTTGAAGAGCCCTTCTCTGTAATATAATCTTAGATTTCTGAGCCACAACCTCAGACATTTGACTTGCAAAAAAATGAAGTAATATGAGTAGGGTGGTGGAGTGAGCTTGAAATCATGGAGCTTTTTCCCCCCATAGATGTTACTTGACATGTTGTATGGGCAGGAATTCTTGCTGTTCTCTCCTGCTGCTTCTGCCAGTGTAGTTTGTCTGGTTTCCAGGGATTTTAAGCACTCCACCCATTCTCTTTATCAGCAATAGCAAAAAATACCTTTCTTTTCTGAAAACCACAGCAGTATCAATCACTTAAAATAATGTAGATGCAAGCTTTTGCATAAGCCATAGTTTTGTAACAGTGGATGATTCCATAGCAGTCAGTTCTAAATGCCAGTGGCTGTCTATGGAGTTGGATAAAGGATTACTCATTTCCCATTCAAAGAAATGGTGATTTTGACAGGAAGTGCCAGGGCAAATTGAGTTAATAAAGCCAAGGATATTGAGAGTATATTTATTAGGGGAAAATACTTAATTTTTTAATAAATTACACAGGCCAATGCTCTGTTGACAAAACCACCCCAAGCTGATAGTTCAGAGGCATTCCTGTGTTGGTAACAGGATGCAGTTGTCTCAGAGCAAAGATTTTCTTAGCACTTATTAGCCAAAAGACCACACTTGCTTTATTAAAAAAAAAACTTTGGTATGAAGCTATTGAAATAGCAACCTAAGGCAGAGAATACATCGGGAAAAGGGTCTGAGTGTAGCCTAACCCTTGGAGAATGGCACAGGCAGTTGGTGACTATTTAGCTGGATTCCCTTATGGTCCATTTTCAGTGTAAGTCCTATTTTCATTATAGAATATGAAAGAAATGCTGTGTAGCCAATTATTTAGCTTATAATCAGTGTGAGAAATCCCTCTGCAGCTTACAAAGAGAGAAGGGTGATAGTGGAAAATATCATTACTGGGGAGATAGATGCTATAATAAAATTGCCTGTGGCTTCAGCATGTCCTTTTTTCAAGTTTACTAGTCCATAGGGTTTGTGTCTCATCTTCTGTATGATTATCTTGCATTATTTTCATGACACAGGTAGACCTAGACGGTCATAAAACTGAGAGATCAGCAATATGAACTTTAGCCTTTTGTTCCTGCTCTTCTTGCAGTCTGTTGGAGTTTTTCCTGCTGAGTTCCATGATGCTGAGATGCAAGGAGAATGGTCATTGCACACTAAATGCTAGATTGATCTTAACTTTAAAAACAGAATTGAAAACAGGGATGTGGAAGTAATGCTTAATTTCCAAGGCAGCAACTTCTTATTTCCTAATATCTTGCCAAAAATAGTCAGTTGAGAAATTATTTGTCCATTTACTTGCCCCTAGGGCTGTTAGCTTAGCTGTAGCTGCTGGACCAGGCATGTGAACTTCTCATCCTACTTCAAAAGCCACAACATGTAGAATTTAACAGCTAAAGCCGTTGTCATCTCCATTAATCACAATGTGTTCATATGTATTTGCTAATTTGCTCTGTGGGTGTATCCTGGGGGATGACTGTCAGTCCAGGTGTCCAGGCAGTCACTGGCTTCTCTGCTTTCCCTCAGTCACCTAGATCCTTCTCTGGGTATTTAAATTCTGTATGTTTATCCTAGGTTTTCCTTAGAGCATTACTAGTTGTATGAGTTTTAGAAGGATTTTTTTTTTCATTCTACACTCTCCTATAAAGTTTCTAAACACATGCTGTCTAGAGAGTCAACTAGGGAAGGGTTGGTATGAAAGCTCACGCCAACGGTATCATCAGATGACACGGCTTCAGACCAGAGGCCAAATGTGACACTGCACGTGCTGGATTTTGTTCCACTCTGTGAACCACCCTCACAAGTCCAGCTTTTGTCCCAGTGTCTGCGTTATGAACTTAAATAAAGAGAATCCATCTTTCCAGCAAAGGGATGGGAGCCACTTGGATGGCTCCATGATCACTGGATCCTGATGGGAGTGGTTTGCTGTGTCCTCTTATGTTGCATTGACTCTGCAGCTGATGGACTTAATTTTCTGTGATTTTAGTACCTGGTCCACTCCCCCTGTGTCTTATGTCACTCATATTAAGTAAGGTTTGTGGGTGGTTGGTAACTGATTTCAGTTTTAAATATCATAATTTCTAGGTCAGATTTTAAGTTGATGTAATTAGGTGGTAGCCAGCCATTGATTGTGGATGTGTATATTGAATCAAATAATTTCTGATGAAGCTGCACCTTTTTTAATCTGTTGAGGAACTTAAGAAGGGAAGAGATAAAGCAGGAACTTAAAACCAGTTCATCAGCTATACCTATTACACAGAAGATGACTGTAAATCACACAGTGGATATTTCATAACAGCAGATTAATCTCAGTGAGACAATCCTAAATGTTTGTGGGAGGACCTGTGGATATTATCATGCAGTTAGCATATTATCCTAACAAACGAACAGTTCACACCCCTTAAATGAAAGGAGTTATCTGAAAAGGATTTGAACTATTTTGAGATTACTTATAAATTTTTTATGCATGTCTCCGAAAAAGATTGTTTTCTAATAATGTACAAATGCTAAGAAGAATAAAAACATAGTATATGTGATAAAAATCTAGCCAGGGTAACTCATACAGTTTATTTATAGGATTTTATTTTCAAAGTGTCCTATAAAGGAGTGGTAAATTTTATTCAAGATAGTTTTCGTATGGGTTTCTTATTTTCTGGTCAAAATGAGACTAAAGAAACATCTCATAGGCAGTATTATGACATGCAAATGATGAAAGTAATAGAAGGATATGGTCAACTCGCTTCCAAAATCAGTGGTAAAGAGCAAGACTCAGACTGAAAAATGCTATTGCCAGTGTGATAGTGGCACTGCAGTGCCTCTAGACTGTGTTGCTTTTCCCCCACAATAAGATACATTTTTGTGTTGACCTTCAAAGGACAAAGACATGTTTCACCACCATTTCACTGTTCTGTTCTTTTCCTTTTAGGTGCTGGATTTTTAAAGTCCTGTCTGAAACTGGGAAATTTTTTGTGCTATGGCAGTTCTGTATCTTCTCCTTTGCTACCCTTGTTGGATTTTACTGAAGTTCTACAATTTGTTCTTTCTCTTGCAGTTCATTTCCTAAAGTAATCTTTCTAGCCAAGAGCTACATTAGAGCCTTTCTGACAGCTCCAGTCTTTAAATGAGGAACTGGCTTTGCTTGCTGCATTTGATTTTAGAATAGTTTATGCCTAAATGTATTCTACTGTGAAGCATCCAGTTTTATTTCATATTTAAACCCTCTTGGCTCTTGGAAATAGTGTTTCATTTTATATAAATATAATAAATCAAGTAATGTCATAGCCTTTGATATGAATAGAGTCCAAATGGTCACGACTAGATCTTACTAAAAATTATGAAACTGTTGCTCAGTGAAGCTTCAGTTGGAAAGAAAAAAAAAGGATTAAAATTTTTTAAAAAAAGTTATTTTGATATAATTTTTGGTTTCTCAAGGGATGTCACTCATTCTCTGAAGCTTGTACATGAATATATAATGTTGGTGAGAGAGACACTCTGTTGGTCTTTGTGATTACAGAATAATGTGGTTCTGTTGTCTCAGAGATAAGGACTAGTGATCTGGGAGAGTCAGAGTTTGAAAATAGTTCATTGTAGGGTGATGATCCGTAATGAAAGTGAGTAATAAACTTGTTTCAGAAAATCTCCTGCAGATGACAGGGATCAACAGGACTCGGACATATTATCTACCTTTTTCTTCTGCATCTGCTTGTCAAAGTAGCATCTGCTTTGTAATACAAACTAAAGCTCTGGTTGTCTGTTCAGACCCCTTTCCTTTGCCCTTTTATTGGCTTTCTGCGGCTTTGTAGGGAGTAGATTGTGTAAAGTATGCCCCTGGAAAGCAGAGGCCGTTAAAAGGTTTAAGACAAATTTGTTTGAAGACAAAGAGGGCATTGAGGAAAACTGTGGAGAGGGACTGAAGGGCTTTTGCAGCGCAACAGAGCCTTGTCTGTGCAAGACTCAGCCTGCCTCCGAGTTCCAGCAGGCTGCCGAGAAGCAGGCCAAGAAAAGGCTCTCCAAGACCCTGTTCTCTTCATCTGTAGTCTGCCATCTGGACAGAGGATGGCTGGAGGGTTCCTGGAACGTATAGAAAGGAATCCAGAGGGCTGAAAATAAATGCCACTGGAGACAGGAAGTGTCTGAGACTAGGAGGGTTGGAGGAGGGGAGCTGCTCTGGGGTCACGCTGCTGGTAAGGGTGAGGGGCACATAAGGAGAGCTGTGGTGTGCAATAGAAGGTGCACAGCCTTTCCTTCGAGCCCTGAACATCCCTCCAGTCACTGCTTTATGTACTTGAGGCCATCTTGTTTGTTACAAGTTCAAAGGCGAGTTTTGTTCAAATTTGAGTGATTTGAATCTCTTTCCCTTGTACAAAGGGTCACTTCACTTAAATTTGTAGCCTTTGGCATATTAGGGATTCTGAAATCAGACAGGTTTATAGAAAGATAAAGTGGTGCCAGCCACTCTGAAATTTGATCTTGGTGTTGTCATGAAGCTCTGTGTTGCTTCAGCGTGGTTTTTGGTGGGGTCTGTTGCAGTCAGGTTAGATGATGTTACGAGTGAACGATGTTCCCCTGAATTGTTTTTCTCATGTAGGAAAGTCACTGGGCTATGATATTTTATTCCTTTAGTGTGCTTTAGTAAGTGTTATAATACTGGAGAGTAATGTTACTTCTTTCTGAGTTATGAGGGTGGCACAGCCCTTGTATTCCTCTCCGAATGGAAATGTCAGCCAGTCATATCACACATCTTTTCTTTCTGTAAGAGCCGCTTAAACCTCCAGAGAAATCTTAGAGTGAGAATTCTTTGCATCACCTGCTTTGCAGTTTTTAAGGGTAACCAGCCAGATAACTGTGAATGATTCTTGCTTTGTGTGCTGGCCTCTGAGTATTAAGTGGAAATGACGTAGGTTTTCATTTCTCAAGGTGTTTCAAAGAATGTGGTCGTGGAAGCAGCTCCTTCCTATTACTGAGCTTTTCAATGCACACAATAAATTGCTATCCTTCCTATTACTGAGCTTTTCAATGGACACAATAAATTGCTATCCTTCCTATTACTGAGCTTTTCAATGCACACAATAAACATCTCTTCATGAGATTTCAGGGCCATTATCTTCTAGAGGATGCTCTTAGGAAGCCCAGGCTCTTATGCTAGAGAAAGTTACACTCTGCTTAACTGAGCAATTTTCCTTCACCTAATACTTCTGAAAAATGAAACTGAAAAATGAGCATATGCTCAAATATTTACTGTATATCCCATGTGAAGGTGGTGGTACATTTCTTGTTACTGACTTCAGCAGTGAATTGTGCATGAAGTGGCAGCATTCACTAGCCCACTAGAACTGAGCTGCAACTGGAAGTCTTTTCTGGGTAAGCAAGGAAGTTTCCAGAGCAACTGTTTAATCAGCTACATGTGCTGGAAGCCTTCTTTGTGAGATCACCACAGGTAGTTTATGATTTGATTGAAAATTAATGGGGCAGTCACAGCATGAGACCTAAGAGTAGAAGATGCAGGTTTGGAATGAGGATCATGTCAATGCAGTAACAGTAATTTTCAGGTTCCTCACAGTACTTGTTCAGCAAATAAAAGCCTGTTAGACAAATCTTATTTTATTCTAGAAATTCTAATTTAAGTGTTGATTAATACCTCTGCATTTGAAAACCAGATGAATATTATAAACTTAATTGTAATGGAAAAAGTAGATCCTTCATAGCAATATCTTTACTGCTAGAAGGTTTATCCTATTTTTGTTTCCCTCTAAATTACTCGATATATCATCCCTTAGAGTGTACCAGTAAGGACTGTAATTATTCCAGAGGCTCCACACACAGCCACCATTGGAATCTGTAATTAGGGGGAGTGCAAGCTTTCTGTGCTTAGGGTTATGTGTTCTCCAGCTGCAGGGTGCATTTCCGACTCCATAGCACAGAGTAGAGCTGCATAGTGTTGCAAAGTGAAATACAAATGTATAGGTTTAAATGCATCTTGTTCTGGATTAAAAAAAAAAAAAAAAGAATAGTGGATAGCATGATCTCCGTGCCAGCTCATTACTTTTCATATGATTGTTTGGAGACGAAAAAAATTCCTGAATTCTTAAATGTCTTAGTATTGAATAGGGGTAAACTGGATTCTTTGCTGACTTTAAGAGCTATGTGGCATGTTCATTTCATTTGCAAACTTTTTATCAAATGTCATTAGTCCTTCCTTAGAGCAGCAGCTTGCCAGAGAAGGAATTTCAGTAGATTGTCCATGTTTACACAGTCATTACTGATTCTTTGCTGAAAGAAAGTATTTTCTGTTATGCATATCTCGTCTTGTTGTAAATCCTGTTATTTTTTAGCTTGCTGCTGGACACTTCTGCAGCAATTCTAGAAATGTTATAACCTTTCTTGGGTTGTGGTATATGTGTAATTGTAGCATAGTGCAGTACAACAGCCTGGATAGGGCAGGTCTTTGGGTATGAGGAAAGAACACATAAGTGATTTAGTCTAATTCTGAGTCAGGCAAAAAAAAAAAAAAAACAACCAAAAAAATCCTGTCTTCTCAAGAAGCTAGTTGAGTTCATGGCAGTCTTCTTAAACCTTTGTTTCACAAGGAAAAATAAAGAAAAGACCTTTTAAATTGACACACTGTATAGAGAAGGACAAAAGACAGCAAAAGGATTGATACATAATTGTTTCTAAGATGCTTAGTCAAAACTTACTGCAGTCACTTTTCCTCTTCAAGCACTTGCTGTTCTGCTTTTGTGTGGTTTGTCAAATTAGACATAGGAGTTTTTGGGGAGCATAATGATGGAAATAAAAAAAAATCCTGCAGGTAAAAGGTGGAATTTTATATAAAAATAATAATGCAAGCACACAATCCACATGCTTTCTGTATAGCAAGTTATTACTTTCTGCCTGACCTGTAGTATGAATTGTCTCTATGTTGTCATGGAGTCTCTGCAATAGCAGAGTTGCTGGTCCCACAGAAGGGAACTAACTGGGGTTTCTGTGATTGCACCAAAATATGTGAACTGGGAGTGGAAAGGAATGAAAAAATGGCCTTGACAGCAAGCCTGATTCTAATGTGTGTAAGTGGAAAAACCTTGTAGTATGTGGACTTGAAATTATTTTGGTCAGTAAGTTAATAAAAATGGTGACCTGTGTTAGCAAATAATCAAGTGTTGCAGTGCTGTTTCCTAAGCACTTAGGTCATGAGTCCAAGATATCAACTGCTTTTTAGGAAATGGGAGAACTGGAAGGGGCAGAAAGAATGAGACAGTGGGTGGATTTAGTGTGTTTTGCGGATACCTCCATAATAATTGATTTGGCACTTTTATCTTCAGAGGTAGAGATACGGCATCTCTCCTGATGATCATAATTATTTAATGTTTATATTCTTACAGAACTGCAGTGTATGAGGAAAACAAAATGCTGTTAATAAAAAAAAACAAAATTAAATACAATGCTGGCAACCTGTAACAAAGCTTTATAAGAACTGTTACGTCTCTTATAGGACCAAAACTGGTAATGCTTCATAGAAAACTGAAAACCTCAGGTTTTTTACCACTTATAAAGAATAAAGCTTTTCTTCACTTAAACTTCAAATGCGTGTATTTTTAAAGGTTAACAGCAGAAGTATTATAATATCCCTTTCTAACTTTCACTGCTCCAAGCTGAGCTTTATCTTATTTTTTATCAATGTAGTGAGGGTTTTTTGTTTCTAAAACAAGCAGATAATCCATTATTGTTCTAGCATGTGGAGAGTCTGGCGATATATATCAATGGACTATAACTTTTCATTGAATTAGCTGTCAGAAGGAAAAAAATAGGAGAGTTTTTGTGAATTATGATCTATCCCACATTTTTAAATAAGAAAGGGGGGTTGTGTGCTAGTTGACTTGTAATGATGATGTATGGAGTTAAAGCACAGTGATGATTTTTCTTAATATGTGGAGTATCTGGAGAAAAGAGATGAGGGTTGGAGTGAATGGCAGGTCAAAGCTGGAGAAGCTATGCAATGTTAAGTTTGCTTTGTACCATTTCTTTTTAGGCCCTCCAATTGTCACATGGGCACGTGAAAACTGAAGGATCTTGTGCTGGTGTTTGATGTGAAAGAGAGTTTAATATAAAGGTTAAATACAATCATGGAGTGAGTATGGCTGCAAATTATAGATAAGGAGAAGGCTGGATAGGTAGGTGAAGAAATGCCAGCTCTGCTGGAGGCAGAAAGAATTCCAGTTATTAGAGGCTTCCTTCTCTCCTCACCTGGAGCTGAACCCAGCAGTCTTTGCTTGGCTTGCTTGTCTGGGCTAGCAGAGCAATGCCATTGTGAAGATGCCTGTGTGTCCTGCACTGAAACTGTGCGTGTGCAATCTGGTGTGCAGCAGGCCTGCAGCCTTGAACTGCTGCGTTTTGGAACTTGCCTTGGTTTACACGGCACGCTCAAAGTCACGTTATTGTACATCTTTCTGGGTATGGACTGTGCAGCACATATCTAAAGTCCAGGGCACAAAATTCCTTATTACCCGAGTCAGATCGCTTAAAACGTTGCTATGACTATATACTTTCTAAAGTTTTGCTTCTTGATCTAGAAGCAAGTTTAGGACAACCTGTACTGTGTCTTGGGATGGGTTTTGGTTGGTTGGTTTGTTTGTTAATTGGTTTTATTTTGGGGAGAGGTGTTTTTAATTTTGCTTCTAGACATGATTGTTATAGGTACTGATTATTCTTTGTTTTTACTTTTATTAAATTATGTGACTATGGACATACAGCCAGGCATTTTTTGCTGACTGGTCCTTTGTTTTTTGTTTTGTCAAAGGAACAAACGAGATTTACTCAGTGTAAACGGATGTTAACATTTCCTGGTAGATAGGCTTGCTGTCTCTAAGCTTTTGACAGAAGATGGTGTCAGCAGGAGGAGGGCATAGTGTGAAAATGGCCCGTTATGAGCTACTCTAGCTACTGGAGGTTAAACTCTTACTCATCAACTCACTGTACTATTTGACCATGAGCAATTTAATCCGTTTTTGTCCCATTCCGTTGTCTAAAGCAGGAGAATGCTCCACATTGCAGAGATGTAAATGGCCTGGCTAATGATGTGCTAATTGACCTTTGAAAATGACATGCTAATTAGCCTAGTTGCTGCTTGAGTCCTGTTCACAGCACTGCAGGCAAGACTGCTTTGATTACTGTAGCAGAGTGACTTTAAGCAAAATTACATGAACTTGCATTAAAAATCCAAGCAAAATAAGAAGCAAATAACAGCAACAATAAGACATTAGATAAATCATAGATATTACAGAATAGCATGTAAGGAGTACCACCCTTCTCAATCTGCTGTACAGGCTCTCTTTTGCCCATCTGATGGAAACAAAAAAATCGAGTGGGCTTAATGGTTGACTTCGACATTAATTCTCCTGGATCATGAATGCAAGCTAGCAACTTCGTGATTGTGACCCCAAACAGCAAGCTTTAAACACTCAAAATTTATCTAAAATCCCCGGTGTAATAAGAATTATGTTTTATGTGTATAGAAGGAATGGCTCAAGCAGGTTCCCAACCTCCTCTTGAAAATAAGGTCCCAACCTCTGTGACTGTCATGTCTGTGTTTCACCCACTGCGGTTAATAAAGCTGTGTTCTGATGGAAATAGAGGGTAGATAACAACTAGAAATGTTAAAACAGATCTCTCTACTCTAAGAATTCCTTTTAAATCTTGGAAGAAGTAAAAATGGAATCTGTAAAGAAGGGAAGTGTAACAAGAGTGCAGTCTTAATTAGGATATGTAGGTGGAAGAGATGTTTTGTGGGGAAAGAGTGGGCTATGACATGTGTATCCTTAGTCGTCGTGCTTGAAGGGAAAAAAGGAATTTGATCATTATATTAGCATGTGGGCATAAACTGATGATGGTTAAAGTCTTCCAGGAACCTTTCATATGAAAGGATGTTAAAAACTGAAAAAACATGGTGGCTTTCAGGCAACTCTAACCTGTCATATGAAGTTTTTTTACTTAATTAATTTGGCATTTAGTTTTTAAAATTTTAACTGAGTCATTCCTTGGTTTTCAGCCAAAACTAGTTCTCATCCAGCCTGGGTCTTCAAGATTACTTGCTCGTCTTAAGTTATCCTTCATGTAGGTAAAATGGCACAGTAAAAGGGTAAGAATTCCACTGGCAGCTTGGAAATTCTGCTTTTAATGTTAAATTACTCCATCTTTTGCCAGGAGGAAGATGTTTTATTCCCAAGATAGGACTGTTTGCTTTGTTCTCCCTGATCATCTGTTGCTACTGAAGAAGTATATTGCCAGGTCTCTGAAGGCAGTTAAGATCTGCTTTCTAGGCTGAAAGCTTTTATGATATAACACTGCATACGGGGAAGGGATACATTATGTAAGCGAGGAGTTAGGGATTGCCTTGCATTGTAGGTTTTCCCATTGTAAACTCTAGGGACTACGAGTCACTGGAAGTCTGTAAAAGCAGAAGCGTGCCTAGGCAGCAGTTGTGCACAGTTTGGATGAAATTTAGTGGAGGGTGTACAATTTTTTATTGTATTTCTTTTCCACTTGAGAATTGTAGTATATTAAGTAAGACTCTTTAAGGCTTTGTCTACCATATTGCCTTGAGAGCTGAGTTCCACGTTCAGGAAGAATGTTTCGAGAAGGTCTGTCTGTGCCCACAGATGAGAGAATGAAGGGCAGTTACTGGGAGCTCAGATGCAGCTTCTCTCATGTAAGAGGTATTTTGAAAGGCAGGAGGCCTAGGCACTGAGGTTTGAATAGAGAGCTGAAGATTTCTGAATTACGTTATTCTTTCATTTGATGTTTGGCTTTGCATTAGTCACTTCATCCCACTAAATCCTAGACTCTGTATTTTGACTTCCCAAATGTTTCCCAAAGTGTTGTTATTGCTACTTTACACTTTGGGAACAGAGATACCAAAGTGGAAGATGCCAACTGGCAGATGTAGCAAATTTTTCATTCCTGGCCTTAAATTGTTTAAGTATCAGGGAGTATTTTATAGCCAGCAGCTCTCTGTTCTTGACAGTGCAGTAGAGTTTTACTTCCCATTCACTGCTGTGCCTGAGCAAACAATGAAAAGGCAGTGTGTGGATGGTGCCCTGTGTTGTCTTATCCTCAGTAATGGGGAAGACAGAAACAGCACTGACTTTCTGATTCTGTTTCCAAGTAGTTTCCTTTTATCTGCTTCACTTTATAGCCATTTCCTCCTGGGTTTTTCCTCTAACAATCACTGACACAGGTTGCAGGGATTGAGGGCTTTTTTCCAGAGTGCTGTTAAAATTTCAAAAAGTGCTATGTAAATGTTATTTAATGTTCTGATGCTCTTAAATATGAGGTCCAGACTCTGACTGGGGTGAAGTAGTCTTGCCTTTCTTTGAAGGATGGATGACTGGGCTTATGCCTGGGATTTGTCTACAAAGACTTTTTGTTGAACATTTAGGATCCAGCAAAAATGTGAATAACATCAGCCCAAGTCAAATTTGGTAAGGGCTTTGTTAGGATCACCTAAAAAAGCCAGTGTTCAAATGATTTATGTTGCTGCCTTTGCCTGACACACAAAGGATTTTTCACTTAGCACTTCAGAGAAGCTGTTTCATTATGTCCATTAATTTCAAGTACAGAATAATCTGCAAAAATAATACTGTATTTATTTCTTTTGAAACAGTCAATCTGCTTCTCTCTGAAGGTAAAGCATAAAGGATGTCTGATAGGTGACTCTGCAAATGCAGGATGATATTATTTATGATCAGAATTTGTTCCTGATACCCTCAATTTTCCACTTTTGTCCTCTTTTCATACCAGTCAGCAACTGATAGATTAGCTTAAAGCTTCTGATTGTAGTTATTTTCCTGTAATGTATGTGTTGGTTTTACACTTTCTTGTTGCTAATCCTTGGTGTCCTACCCCCAGTTCCCACACATAATTCCTTAGGTCAAAGCCAGCCATATTCCATGGGTGCAGAAGTGTTCCTTTGTTGAGATTTGTGCTGCATATTGAAGTGCAGAGAGCTCATCAGTGTGTGCCTTACCAAGCAAGCATTTTTGCTTACTTTTGCACAGCCCCTTCTGAATTAGGAGCTGCAAAAGAGCAGCTTACTGGCTGCCCGATTTGTCCTCATTTACAGTTGTAAATGTTAAATTCCTTGAATGAATAATTTAATTTATAACACCTTGCAGTAAGCATCTGTATTGGCAGTCTGAATTTGGGATTGAAGTAAATTTCCTTTACTCTCGTGTGAGAGGGGCATGCCAGAGTCCCTTCAGTGTGTCCCTGCAGTAGCGAGGGTGGTAATGGAAGAGATGATTGAATCTCTCAGGATACTGGGGAGGATGTGCAAGACCAAGCTCATAATCAAGTTTAAAAGGAGAGTCAGAGTGTGGGCCTGGGACTTTTAATTTGTTTCAAATTTAAAATATTATAGTTACTGAGCACATATTATATACCTGTTGTACTCACCTATATATGGTATGTGATCTGTTTTATAAAACTTACACGTGTGTTGTCCAGTCCTGATACCTATTGTTTTTAACGATTTGTCCTGTATTTGACCAAAATGACAGCCTTTTTCTAGTATTTAAAGAATTCTCCTTCCTTTACTTTTTTTAAGGGTTCTCTATAAAAAAAGTTTTACTTGTTGGATATGAGGTTTTTATATTGGAATCTGGGTACTGTTTCATTATTAACAAAACCAATCTAGCTTTAAACTTTTTTAGTTGAAGTATTGCTTGTAGCTTTTAGCACCTTAGTGTAAGACCACTTGGCTAAATTAAAAAAAAAAAAAAAAAAGGATAAAAGGAAAGAAGCCAGTTGTGCCATAGAAAACTTGACTGTTTTTCTTTCTGCTTGTTTTGTAGGCTTCAGGGACTTCTATGTGCCTGGTCGTGTTTAATTTTAGCTAAAGTTTCTTTCTCAGAAATATCTCTCCTGTTCTCCCTCTGTGGTACTTCCACACTTCTCCTGGATTATATCATTAGCTAAATTTTGCAGCAGACACTTTTATACCGACTGGGATTTGTTGGGTGGAGCATGTTGGTAACTCATACAGTTCTTTCCTGTTCTTGGGCTGAAGGGGCAGTGCCTGCTCTAAATTACCTGCTTGCTGCTCTTGCCAAGAACATCAATCTTCTCTTGCTATTTTTTATGTTACTTTATGAGCCTTCCTTTGAGATGGCCAGAGTTCTGGGGGCTGATCTGAATGGAGGTCTTCATGCTCTACAGCCCTTTGCCAGAATTCTATAAAATACCTGTTGTCCCCATGCCCATCTTCATGAATCAGGGCAGCCTTCACCTCCCACTAAAGCATTTCTTTTGCCACAGTAGTTTTGTTAACCCTGTGTAAGGACCTCTCTCTGACACCAAGTAATTACTGAATTCTGCCCAGTTGCTTCTGGTTTTAAAACCTAAAAATCATTTAAAGTAAATTGAAGAGAATGCACTTGAGTACCATGAAGTCCAGTACCAAACTTCACATTACATTAACTCTTTTGGCTGGCCCTGCCAAAGAGCAATGTCTGTGTTCATTTGCTCGAAACCCATCTCCCAGAAACTGCCCCAAGTGGGGGATCAAAGCAGGCAGTGTGCCAGAGATTCGTGTTTCAGACAGTTTGGCACACACTGAAAGCTTGGTCTTTCCTGTATTAAGTCATGGGCAGATGTCCACTAAGAATGATTGGGCAAAATTTATATAAAGGCCATGTAAAATGCTGTGTGTGTTTTGCTTTCTTTTTTCCCCCCCTTGTCCCCTACCCTCTTGAGACGTTTTGTGTGGGTGTGTATTTTTTTCTAAATTTATAAACTCTGGCTTTTGCCCTGGTCCGGTAGAAACCACTCACCCACCCTTTTCCGTTTCCAGGCGGATTCTGTTCTGTTATTACAGTTCTGTAACTTTCTCCAACACTGTCCTCCTTTGCTTATTATAAACTGCTTGCAATAACCCTTTCAGTGCTGCTGTCATTTTTGCTTTAAATCAAGACTGCCTGTTGTATTCATTATAAAAACCAAACCAAACCAAAAATCTTCTCCTAAAAAGCAGATTAAAGACTTCTCCCCTGTTATGGCTTTCTCTTTGGTTATAGGAAATTTATTATGGCTTTCATTTGTATATTGACAATTGCAGTGTCCCCACACAGGGCTTTTTTGTTTCTTTTCAATACTAAGCCAAAATCTCCAGAGTAATAGGATTTCTTTACAAGTTTGGCAAAGTAATCTTTTCATCTCTGAAGCTGAGGCAGCACTATCATCACATGCCAAATGAATCAGAAGAATTTGGGGATAACGTTTACATCTAGCTATGTTTTAGAGTCCAATTTCCAGTTCTCCTCTTTTACTTTTCCATTCCCTATGAAGCAACAATTCATAGTGGTATGTAAGATCTCTGTTCCTGTAATATCAGTGTTTTAATTGAGTTTGAATTATGTAAATATTTAGGTAGAAGTAAAGTGAATCTGGCTGACCCACTGTTTGGTGCAGTGTTGCAAGTATATAATCAGCCCAGAAAAGCAGTCCTAAATTTGTTTATTGTAACAGTTCAGTACTTCATTTTTTATCTTGGGAATTAACTTGGACAGTCCTTAAATACAAGTTATGATGCAAGACAGTAGAAAACAAGGTTAAGCATTAAGTTAGTGGGTATTTTGCAGGAGAAAGAGAGCAAATTGTTTCTTCAGTAGTCAAATAGATTTTTCAAAAAGAGGACAAACAATACGCCTGTAAAGTAATAATAAATACACTGTAGAAGTAACTTTTTAACACTTGTGAAAACCTTGGCTCTGGCAAATAGGGTACATATGGGCACTCTGTCTCCTCTCTTTCCTGACCAGATGCAGAGAACTGAGGTTGCTAGTGAATATTTCTTTTTAGATGTAGAAAGATGTTTCATTCATATGCAAAGCTCCCCCTGGATGAATAATTAAGCTCTGAGTGTACTGTAAGTCTGTCCAAGTCGTGGAGGACTGGCTTTTCTCTTCAGTACTCAGCCTTTTACTTAACATGTACATTTCCTTACTAAATGGGAATTTATTTAATAGGAATTGAAATAGATCTTTTAATGATGTTTTCAAAGCTCAGAGTAGCTGGGACATGGTTGAAAATGGTAAATCATCCATGTTAATTTATGTTACCTAAAGAACTGCTCTTTGAGCTAGTGTCCAGAATAACTAGGCCAAATGGTGCTGTTGAAATTCCCCTTGGAAGTGGAGCAGTAATTGGATGAATGTTTAGCCTGCGAACAAAAAAAATCCATGCTAAAGTTTATGGATTCTGCTTGGGAAAGGGAATAAAAGAGAAGTGGGCTGTACAAACACTTTATTTGTCAGAAGGGATCTTAAGGAGACATAAAGATGTTTTCCCTTCTCCCATGTGCCTTCACCACAGTGAGGATGATTCAGCTTGTGAATGGTCTCTGGAATGTGTATGTGTAGGGAGAGAGGTGAAAAAGATTTCTTTAGGTGCAGCTAAGTGAAAATACTGTAGGAGATAATGTCTATAGCACATTGCCTCACCGTGGAGTTGCCTATTCAGCGAGTTTATCATCTTTATGTTGACTGAAAATAAGAGGCTTTTTAATCTCTGTTAACAAAACATTTCTCCAGAAGACTTCTCTGAAGCAGAAATTAATTGTTTCTGAAGTGGTTGTGTTGGCAAGTAGGCTTAGCTGTGTTCCTGTGATAAGTTCTTTTGTCCATGATAGAATTTTGGGATCCCAGCATCGATGTGGCTGACTCTGGCACTGATTGGACAGTTTATATTTAGTTGCTGGTTTCCTATAATAGTTTTCAGATGGAGATGTTAAAGAACACATACCCTTGTGCTGCTGTAATCCTGGAAGAGCATGGGGGAGTGAAGAAGAAAAAAAGGAATTGATGTCTTTGTGCAGAAGTAGAGTTTTGAAAAAAACAGCATCTGCTTTCAGCAGCAGAATTCTGAAATTCATTTAAAACAAAATTAGGTTGTCAGTGAAAGCAAACTGCTCAGAAAACTAATGGGTAAATCACTTAAATTTTGTATCCAGAAAGGCACTTAAAAAAAAGCTGTGGGACAATCACTTCTTATTATTATTATTATTATTATTACAAAAAAAAAAAAGAGTTATTCTCCAGTTTAGAATAGTCAATTGCTGTTAAGTAATAGTTATCAGACATCGCCTCATGACAGCTCCCATGTTCCATAGTGCTGGTGCACCTGCAATGCAAATTAGTAGATACCCAAAGAAAGCCCTGTGTCTTATATGATTCAGTTACACTGTCAGATGTATCTTTTATTTCCAGTAAAACTGCAAACATACCAGAACCTGGATTTTACTCTGAGCCTGGATTTCAGGTGACCTCTCTAAACATATTCCAAGAAGAGAACTGAGTACAAGTTTTCATTTGAGATGGATTTGCAGAGCATTTAGAAATTATCTTTACATAGCATTTTTAATTTATTAACTTTACCTTTATTTTTTTATTCTCTAAATTATTAGCCAAATAAATCATCCTAATTTACTTTGATAAGCTTCCAAGAATGTGTCTGTGCTTTACTCAGCACTGGTAGGAAGGTAGCTGCCTGCAGGGACCTGACTTTGAGCTGTTCTGTGGCCATAGGGAATCTTGAGGGACAGTGGGGCCTGACCATAGCAACTGGAATAATTATCCCCTGGTGCCAGCCATCCATAGGCAGGATCTCTGCAAAGCTGAGAAGAACATGAGGTATCATTCTCTCCCAGAAAGTATATGATAAAAACAGAGGGCTGCCACCACTGTGCTTGTAATGTGTTGGACCTATGTGGAGTCCTGGCCACTCTGTCTTATTTTGAGGAGGAAGTTCGAAAGCATGCTCTAGTCTGGTTTGACTTGAGCTAGTTTGTGTCATGGTTACACAGCACGATTTTAGTTTCTTTCTACCAGCTAGAACTGGGAGCAAATCATAGAAAGGTAGGGATGAGAGACACCTGCAGAAGTCACCTAGTCAGTCCCCAGCTCTGGAGCACAGTCATCTCAAGGGCCTGCAGTAATGCAGACCCTGTAATCTATTCCTGTACTTAAAACCCAAATACACATACCAAGCAAAAGAATCCTAGCCTGCTGTGTTTCTTGCTTAATTCAAATGCCTTTGTGATGGATAGAGCAGGAGAAAATTTCGTTTTCTTTCTCTTTATGTTCTTGGAAGGTGTTGTCTTGTTTTTCTCCCTCAGTTTTCGCATCTGTAAGATAGATAAACATCTTCATGCTCTCTGGACTCCAGCTAATTCTACATCTGCCTTCAACTAGGGTGCCATGGGTTGAGCACAGTGCTCCAGATTAGGCCAGATAGATGCTGAGAATTTCTGTTCTGCAGATGCAGCATGTTTGTGCAACTCAGTCTCATTGCCTTTTATCAGCAGGACCACATTGATTTCTTCAGTCTGTAATTCAGTGTAACTCTTTTTCTCTCAACATTTGTCATCTATAGTCCCTATATATTCTTGATTACACCTAACTGTATAATCTGAGGCACCTATGATGAATTAAAGTAATTCTCCTTTTTTTAAAGCTGGTTTTCTATAAGTATTAAACTACTTAAAATAAAAATGCAGCTTGACAAGCATACTGTCTTTAGACATTTGAGCCATTCAAATAAGAAAAATGTTTTACTTGGGCCAGAGTTCTATGGGATTGATTGCTTCTGCTTTTTAGGTAGTGAATATTTAATCTTTATATTTGTCTAGTGTGCACTTTTCCCATTATCCTAGAGCAGTTTCACCTGGGCCACAAGTGATAGTCATTTCAACATCCATTGATAAGAATATTTTTCACAGGATTTATAACTTAAGTCGCTGTTGATCTGCTCTCAGACAGTAAATGATCAACAGCTACCTGGAGTGATTTTTGCATTGTGTGGCAGACTCAGCAGACATTAAGCTGTGCAGCTGTTTGGTTCACTGCTATCAGGGTGAACAGAAAGGGGAGGAGAACAGCCTCATCAGAGACACTGCGATGCTGTGATTTATGCAGGGCAGCTCGCCCCACACTGGACTGCTACAGGATATTTTTCCCTGCAGCATTTGAGCGTGACTAGATCTGCCTGTTTTTAACCTACTGCAAGGAAAATAAGCCTTTTAACCACTAATCGTATGTCCCTTTCCACGTGTGTAATTTCTAACTTGATGCTGGGGGGAGATTAAAAAAACCAAAACAAAAAAGGCTGAGTATTTGTTATCTAGGGCTTCTTGTTTAGTTGCCTTGTGCTCTGAGGGGGTGCTTGAGTAACAGCTGCAGCAGGGCTGGTGAGCAGGAGGAGGGAGATCTGGAGCTGCTTTCAGGCTGTTCAGAAGAAGAGCAGCTCCCTGATCAACTGCAGCTTTCTACAGAATTTATCCTTGCACGTGCAGAGAGAGCCCTAGGTACTTTATAAAAAACTTCTCTGAGTTTTTGCTGCGTTTCCGTAGTGGGCTCCAAGGTTTTGCGAGAGGTGCTTTGGGGAGACTTTACACCTCCAGACTCCTGTTGGGCTGCAGGCAGTTTCCTCTGGGCTTCCTGCTCAGTGGCGCTGCTGGTGGTTTCGCATTGTTCCCCGCTGATGACTCAGAGAAACAGGAAAGAGATTCCCTGGTGAACAAAAAGCACAACCACCAAGCAGGTGCCTGTGTTCTGGTGTTGCAGAGGACAAACCACCTCATTCTGGACTTTTTCCTAAGATTCTTATCTGCAAGTATGAGACTCAGGAGGAATGGGTCATACACACTGAACGGGTAAGAAAGAGCCTGCATCCTCTTTTGAAACTTCATCATTAAAACCACGTGAAAACAGAAGCCTTTATTTTCCTCTCTAGTGACCGGGTGCATGAAATAATGGCCATGTCTTTTGTCTCAAAAAGAACAGAGGATCACAGCATAGGAAATGTGCAGCTTATTCAGCTTTGTTTTCTTCTGCATCTTGTTAGGTTTGCTTTTGTAGTGCATTTGGTGGGGGCAAGTTAGAGTTGTCCATATGTTAAAATGAGGCGGATCTGCTCAGTAAAGCCATGAAGCATTAGGAACTCTGTGATTCCTGAAGAAGCGCCTGTGGTAACTATTCCAAATCTTTTCCAGCTTTTGGTAGAAAAAAGAGCTAAACTCATTAAATGTGATGCTCCCTGACACAGAATACAAAAATTACTTTAAATTTCACCAGTCTGAAAAATTAGTTTTAAGTTTTTACTACTTGAAACTACTACTCTGAGTTACTTTACTAGCTTTGTGGTTTTAAAAATACAGATTTTATTTCTCTCTGATTGCTGTTACATCTTCTCTGTAACAGAGAATATACTGTAACTGCAAAGACGATAATGAACTAAATATTCCTTGTTCAAGGAATTTTATAAAAATTGAAAAGAGAGAATTTTCAGGTGATTGGGTTTTTTTAAAATAATTGTGTTTGATTTTTAGTAAAGCAGATTCTTGTGTGTCTTCATATGATGTAAGTTTTATTTCTGAGCACAGCTTAGCTGGTTGAAGAGGACTTGTGCTTGCCCTGTGCAGGGGTAACTGCTTGCAGCTGGCAGGTGACTTGACAAATGAAGAAAGTTGTTAGCCTTGGAGTGTCACTTTACTTAGCTGCCTTTAACCCTCTGTAATGAGTAAGTGCTGAGGTACGTGCTGCATGGTGCAGCTGCCTTAGTGCTGCACTCCTGAAAAGCCCAGATGTATTTTGGATGTGCCTCAGAGTACAGGTGTGCAGACCAACCCCACGGTGCCTTAAACTCACGGTCCATGCTGCAGCTGAGTGGCAATCTCTGCACAGGAGAGGCAGATCTCAGCCCAGATGGATTGGGAATACTTTGGCTAAGTGTTCAGCTGGACTGCACTGGTTTTTGCCTGCACTGGTTTGCCCAATTCAGCTTAGAAGGATTTTTTCAAAAATCCAAAATTTGATTTGGATTAGGTTTTCTTAATGGCAAAGTAGATGGGTGTTAACGTCTTCGTGGCGCATCCTTAACATTTTTTTATTACTGTAATAAAAATGCCATTATCTGACTGCATACAAGATCAAACATAATTGAAAGTTACTATCTTACAGTGTTTGGTTTTAAGCTGATGAATTTGTCCCTCAGTGGGATTGGGTTTGTAGTAGAGAGAGGCTAAGAATATATTCTAATTAATTTGGCTCTTTTGCAGAGGTTTGTGACCTTTGAGAGATTATCTTAGAGAGTAAATTAAGAAATTATGCTGAAAAGCAAAAGGTAATGGATATTGCTTATGTTAAAGGAATTTTTTTAGACTTTAGTTACAAGAAGTACAATCTTTCAGTGATTTGAGTTTTATTAAAAATGAATGCATGGTATAGAACTTCAGGGAAATATATTGTGCAAGATCACCCTGTGCATCTGTTCTGCCTTGTTCTAACTTGTGAGATGATGCATAATCTTTTTAAGGAATTTCACTTGTTGTGGCCCAGTGTGTACCCGGCATTACATTTTACAGTAAGCATTTAACTGGAAGTGTTGTATTACAGTGAGTAAAACCAGGGGCATCCAAATGCTTGCATGAAAAAGAAGCTTCAGCTGTGAGTTTGTGGGAGACTTCAATATTATCTGATTCTAACATGCTGATCTCCTTTACTTTATTAAACAACAGATGCTGAGGAGTTGATTTATCTAATTAAAGAAATTCCTTTTATGTTTATCTCTTGCCTAGATGGTTTAATAATGCAAGGTAATGGAAAAAGAGCTTCAAGTATGTTTTCCTGTTTAGCCTTAACTTTTGCCATGTCAGCAGAAAAGCTTGTTTTGATCTTCAAGGGTTTTTGTTTGGGACAGCATGTTCCACTTGTCAGGTGGAGAGGCATCCTGTTGTGCAGGTCACTTGAGGAGAGGGGAGCTCATTGGGGTGGAGTGTTGTAGGGCAGATAGTTACTGTGGCAGTGCTTTTTACAGTGCTGTGCATGAAAACTTTATTATTAAAAAAAAAAAACCACACAAAAAAACCCCCAGACCAACAACAACAAAAAACCAAACAACCACAAACAAACAAACAAAAAAACCCCCAAAACATCCCCAAAACTAAACAAGAAAAAAGGGGGTTGTAAACAAGGACATGTAGCAAAAGTCCTCATGATGATAAGTTTTTTTTTCATTTGGTATGATTTGGTCAGGCTCTGATTGCAGTTGTAAACTCATAAAGGGGGGGAGAGATTGCAAGGGAAGATACTTGAAGATATTTGAAGATACTTGAAGATACTTTTCAACCTAATACCAGCAAAAAACCTCCCCTGCCTCCCTTTTCTGCTATTCCACTGCACCTCATTTGACACTAGTGTAAGAACTGTACAAACATAAACATGAAGTACAACTAAAATCCAGAGTTTCACTTAGAAACAGTGATTTATAGGTATTCTTTGAGCAGGTCTCACTGGACATGGGCATGTTTGCTCTTGCTTGTTGAAGTGGGTAATTGTTAGGCTTGTGGAGACAGAGGGATCTGGTGCTGAGATTCATCAGAGGACACTGAGTTAGAAGCCCCACTTTATCTTGCTGAGATTCGGGTAGAAATCTTACCTGCCAGCATCTCTTTGACCATGTTGTTAAATCAGCGTTGCTGTTGTGCACTTTCCTGTCGTATGCTGATTGTACTTGTTTGCATTGCAAAGTTTCTTTGTATAAACGATCTCTTTTGAAGGTCATCTTAGCTTGGGAGATATTAATTTATTTGCTTGGTGCTGTGTTGTGACACAGTGACAGTGAAAAATGCACTGGCACTGTAATCATTGCAGCATCATTTTTTTTTCTCTTTGCAATTGCTATTTCTTCTTTTGTCTTCTCTTGTCCCTTTACCATTTGGAATTAGTGATACTCTGTGTAAGTCTTTGCAGGCCGTTAGGGTGTCAAATAACAAATACTGTTTACTACACATCTATTTCCCCTTTTTCTCCTCATGACTTGAGTTTAAGGAAGGGTATAAATCCAAGCATGCATTTCACAAGATATGACCTCAACACAGCTTGAACTTTGGTCACAGGTCAAACTTCCTGTGTCTTTTAGATCATAATGTACAGGCTTATGCATTCCTATAACCTTCACAGTGCTGCAGACAGAACTGTGTCCTCCTGGTGTCCCTGCACAAAGGCCATGCCCTCTGCAGGAAGGCTTTGCTGCAGTGCTAAGTAGATTGTCCAGTTGTACAAGTGAGCACCTCTGTTGGACAGCTGGCAGCTTGCTGACTTCCCTCCCCATAGCACAGGGAATACTGACCAACAGCCTACAAGGTAAAAATTGCACCCACGCTGGCCTTTCTGATGTCCCTGGCCAGAGAGCCACGTGATGATTCTCTTCTGCTTGTCACGGTAATTTTGACAAGGCCAAGTGAACCACATTTGGTCTGAAAGTTCAGGTTCAGGAGCTTGTCAACTGATGGCTATTAAAACTGAGCAATAATCTCTGCAACTCCTGCACAGAGGCCATCCCAAACCTATGGTGATGGAACTGAACAGCATGTGCACGAGATTATTTGCTGAAACAAATGTGTAGCACAATTTAAAACGTTTCGATGTTAATTAAATGATTTTTATCTTCTCATCTGTGCCCTACCTGACTCTCCACTGCTGAATAACTGCTGCGTGGCATGTTTTCCTGGGACATTCAATGCCAAAAGAACATATAGCTGGATCATGCATTCAGAAATCTGGTGGGGGTGAAAGCTTTGAAAATGCAGTATTTGCAGTTTAGCACCTCAGTGCCTGTGCTGCTGAGGAGCACTTGCTCGCTTTTTCTCAAAAAACCCTGTGTTTAACTTGTGATGTTGTTTCATCAGTGTTACACCTGAGAGTTCAAATAGTTGGGACACCTCCCCTCTGCTCAGCAATGCCCTGGGCCCTTGTGAAAAATGTTCTTTGAGTTCCACTCTGCATGGAAGGGAATTTTTTTTTTCCTGCATTTATCTCAGGTCTGTATGTACATGAAGGTGATTATATATTATCACAGTCAGAACTAACCACTGCCTTGAAACAAATTCCAGTTGGATGGGAACAAAATACTTTGGAATATCTTAATGATTAATGGATGCTCACTGACTGATAAAAAATATTGTTGGCCCCAAGATGCTTCCTCTTTTCCAAGCCACTGCTTTAAACTAATGACTTTTGATCTTGAGCCAAGTCCTGAAATTGAAAAAGAATTTGTTTTCTTGAGCGCTTCCATCTTGTACTGACGTAAAGCAAGCCAAGGAGAGAAAGTAGTATCTTATGTTTGTTTTGCCCAAAAAAGTAGAAATGGGAAAGAACATAGTAAGTCTGCTTCAGAAGGCCTTTTTATTAAGTCTCATTGCAACTGCAGGAAAAATATCTTTGAAGGATGTGACAAACAGCTCATGAAAGCCTGTTGAAATAGCTCATCTGGCAGACTGAGGTAGTATGAACACCCAAATATCTTATCTGAGGAGAAACAGCTGTTTGAACTTCTTTACAGTCCTCCCAAATTACCACATTTTCTGTCATGAAAAAAGGGGAAATCTAAGGGTAGCAGTACAGACTGTTATCCTGGGAAAGCACAGCACAAACATATCAGATTAGGGCCAAAAACGTAGATTATCCACTCCAGGGTGTTTTTAAATTGGGAATCCATTTTTTGGAGAGTAGTCTTCAGAATGTTTTATGGTGTCAGAAAATGCAAGCCAAGGTGCAAAATGCCAGCACTCCTGGCTGAGCTCTGCCTGGTATCTTAGTACTTTCTGGGTCAGCTCTAGCCCTCTCCTCATTTGTAATTTAGTTACAGGTTTACTGGTACGCTTTCTGAAGCTGACAGTGATCTTCATTCAAGTGCTCAGTTACAAAGTGACACGGCTTCTTTTATATCATAGAAATGCCCTTCTTTTGCTGCTTTTTGGAGAAGGAGGGTTGCTGCAGTGTATGCAGGGATGGTATTTGGATGTAGACATCTAAGGCAGCTCTGACTGCTGGGTGTGTACAGAGGGAGAACAGCCCCTGAGGACAAGGAAAATGTGGCAAATACTCTCATGCTATAAACAGCAGAAGTTTCCTTTATAAAATACTTTGCTCAAGTCTCCCACTCCACTCCCCTGCATCCCATGTCTGCCATTCCATAACTGCACAGTGACACAGCTGAATGATGGGGACAGGATTCCAGTCTCACGCCATTCCCCACACACAGAAAGGGTTTCTGAGTGTTTCTGACCCCTGCTGCCCCGCTGTGCTGGGAAGGTTCATTCCTGCAGGTTCTGGCTCCTGTGCTCTTCCTTGTGCTCTGCCTGAGGGAGGCCCCGTTTGTTTTCCTGTTGGCTCTACTGCAGGAACAGCACGGAGAGGTTATGGAGCCATCAAAAGCTGGAGAAAGAGGGTGATGATGAACACAAGGGTCTTGAAAGCAAAGAGCAGGACTGACAGTAGTCTCCCTGTCACCCTGCGGTGACAATAGCTTTCCATTTGCAGCAATTTCATGGCATTTTGGCATTATTTATGCCTCCTGGGCACTTCTGCTAATGTCCACCTTAGTTTGACATACAGTGAAAAATACCAAACCACTTCTAGAATTGTAATTCTGCATCTTTGAGTAAATCTTCACCTTCAGGAATGGTGTTTGTTTTATAGATGGTTGGGAGGTTTTTTTTTTTTTATTTTATTTAAACTATTTAAACTATCCAGGTTGAGAAAATTGTAGAAAGTAGTTTGTAGAAAGTTGGGGGTTGTTCAGCCTGGAGAAGAGGAAGTTGTGTGGAAAACTCACAGCAGCTTTCCAGTATGTGAAGGGAGCCTACAGGAAGCAGGAGAGGGATTCTTTATCAGGAACTGTAGTGACAGGACAAGGAGTAAGTGTTCAAACTGAAAGAGGGGAAATTCTCTACTGTGAGGGTGGTGAGACACTGGAACAGATTATGGGGATGTTGTGGATGCCCCATCCCTGGAAGTATTCAAGGCCAGGTTGGATGGGGCTCTCAGGAACCTGGTCTAGTGGAAGGTTCCCTGCCCATTGCAGTGGGGTTGGAACTGGCCGACCTTTAAGATCCCTTCCAACCCAAACCGTTCTGTGATTCCATTGCCCTTTATGTTCAGCCTAGCTGTGCGCGTAGGATCTGTCCTATGACACAAGATTTATGATCTCACATGTGTTTTCTTTGGAATTTTTTTGCATGCGTGAGCATTCAAAAGTAGTTTAAGTATTTTTATATTTGCTAACAATGTATGTGTAAAGGCTTAAGCTGCATGCCTTATATGGGGAAAGTATTATAAATGTAATGCTTCTAAATAAAAGATTTCATTAGAACTTCCACTGTGAGTCATTGTTGTTATATTAATAGTGGTATTCCCAAATATGGATTTGGAACTGGGCCTTCTGCATGGTGAATGCTGCAGATGACTTACAGAAATTAGTATTTACATTAAATATCAATTTTTTGGGGGGGGAGTAACCTCTTTGTCAGGCATTTATATGGATCACTGGGGTATATAGTGTAAACTAATTTTATAATGTAGTTCTGAAACTGCAGTACGCTATTCAGTTGGTACTTTAGTATCATATTAGAAAAGTATTTGGTTTTTTTTTTTAATATGAAAAAGTGATTAGGACTCAGGCTGTGGCACAGAAGTATGCTCATTTTGATACATACTCTTAAAAGTGGCCTGATCAGTTTTTCTCCCAACTTTTGGAAATATTTAAATCAAAGGACAACTTATAGGAATATATGTTCCTTCTCCTAGCTTATCTACATACAGCTAACAGCAACTCTTCATGGATATTTTATTAATGTACTGTTGCAGGTCTTGTGTGTGTGTCTTCTTCCCTCCCTCTATTTTTTCTTTCTTTTTTTTACATCCCTCCATAGTGTATGTACTTAAAGAGAATGTCTCACCTCTTGATAAAAAACAGCGTTGTGATACAAATTCAAGAGAATGGTCATCCTTGCTCTTATACAGAATCTCAGGTGGTAGGAAGTACTCATCTTAGGATTTGAGTATTACAGAGATGTTCCATTAACAATCTGGGGCCAGAACAGGGAACAACTAAACGCTTCAGATGGCTAACATTTAATTTTTTTTTTTTTTGCACCTTCTCTGCCACCTCCCTCTCTCCCTACAAGTAAACTGCTTTCTGGAGTACGTGCTATGGTCAGGCCTTATGATGAAAGTGGTATATTTGCAGGGTAAGAAGTGCCCACTAAAACCAGCCATATAACTTATCTGTTTTACACCAGAACTATTAACAGCCAAATTTATAGCTCATTAGTAATAACTAGAGGCAATAAATTAACTGTCAGCTTTTATACCATTTACTGTCAATTGCAGATACAGAAGCTTGATATGCACTGGAGAGTTTATTTCTGCTTTTTCCCCCTAAGATGCTCTGAGGACTAAAGGTTTTCTAATGGGTTGTTGCTGTGAAAGGATAATGAATAACTGTATTAATTGTAACTATTTAAGAAGCATTTTTCAGTGAATTCAGGCTTTCCATTAAAGGAGAATGGGAGCATGCTTTCTTCCCATGCCCACTGTCAAACCATACCTATAAAAATGATGATGTAAATTGAAGTTTCTTTCCTTGTAGCTGTCTTGAGGGGACTCTTGAATACGGTCCCCTTTTAAGCTAAGGAAGAAAAAGCAAAACCAAAACCTGGTAATGATTTTTTTAAAGTCTCCCATTCCCAGGGCTGTGTCCTGCCAACAGTGCGGCATACACCATCACTTTGCTTAGTGCTGCCAGCTTAGCTAAAAGAAAATGGGAGTTCTTACACTTCATCTATGTGGGAAAGAACAGCAGTGATGCCACGGGGTGCTAAGGATTAGGAACTTCATGCATTGGCAAGAGGCTCCTGCTGAATGGGGGGAGCTGCAGCACCACTGCTGCTGACTCTGTGCTTGTTGGGTTTATTGGTCTGGGTGCTTTATTTCACAGCAGTCATGCAGCTACATTACTCAAAGGTGTTGAGCACATTATTTTTCAAGACAAGTGTTTGCCTTCCCAGTTGGTTTTAATTATGGATGTCTTCAAGATACAGTAACAAGGCATTTTCTCTGGGGCATTTAATAATTTTTTCATTATAATTTGATTTCATGGACACTGTGAGAAGATTTTTCTAATGAGTGATGGCTCACAGAACCATCAGTTCCTGAAGAGGTATTACACTGACTACATATTTAAATATTTTTATGGGGTTAAGTGCTGTGTTTTGTAATATGCTCAAGACACTGCACTTAGGGTTACTACATTTTTTTTTCCTAAGCTCTAAAAGGCTGTTGAGTCTGACCTTGACAAGCACAAGCTGAGGTACCTGTGTAGGAACTGAAAGAAATCGGATTTTTTGCAGGTTCATTTAATTTTTTCACTAAAAAAAATTAATTTCTCTATGGTTGGAATATGACTTCTGAAAAAAGAGAGGTGGATTCCCATCCAGATTAGCACTGTAATACTGAGCAGTCTGGATGTTAGGTGCTTCCTGCGAAGGTGAGTAACATCTCAAACTTAGTATGTGATGCAATCAGATTATTTTAGGACTTTTTTTTCTTGGGTAGCTCATAACAAATAGTGTCAAACCAACATCTTGGTGGGTTTTTTTTTCTAGTGGAGAACTTTCTTTCTGTTCATACAAATTCTTTTTCTGTTACTTACTTTTAATATGTGTTCTTGATGGACATTTGATCAACAAGATCTGTCCTTTCAAACACACAGATTTATTAACAAGTGAGTGACCTTCCTAGAAAACCCACACACATTTCTGTCCTAATGATTTTTTTCCCCTCCCTGAGCTAAAGACAATATTACTACTGATTTATGGTTTCTGAAGTGAAGGTGTAGAACTTTCCTGTGCTCTGGAGAGCTGTATTCTCCCCTTGAAACAGCATACTTTGTAAAACATGGATAAAAATGTCTAGCCACTTTATAGGGCTCATAAGAACAAATTAACTTGTACAGTTATTGAAAAAACCATTTATTTACATTTGTTGCATTTATGTAAAGGTAAATAGAGTCAGTGCAGGGGTCTCAGGTAAAAAAACTCAGGTAAAAATAACTGATTTTTACATTTATGGATAAGTCTGCATAAAATATAAATACATTTGAAAACAGCAGCACCAGGGTGAGTAAACATTAGTAAGCTCAGCCATCCTGTCGCTTACCTTACAATAATTACTGGTCTGCATTTGAAGAACAAATCTTAATGTTGCCAAACTCCACCTTTTTCCTGCCCAGTCTGTATGTGGGAGAGTCTTTATAAGAATGTGTTTCCTGTTTCCCAGACAAGGGAGGGGGAAAATGTGTTTTCTCCCTGTTCTGAAAAACAAAAGCCAGGCAGTGACTGCATGCCCACGGCAGCTGGCAGCCTCCCGAGAGCCCCTTGGCTGGGCCCTGGGGAAACAGCCCCTTCTTCCACCGCCCATCCCATCAGGATCTACTTGCACACTTGTATCAGACAGAAACCAGCTAAGAGGTGACAGAAAGAGCTGGATGTGTGGTTTTTATTAGGCCACTTCAACCCAGGCTTTGAAACTTAGAAAAATTGTCATTATTTTCCCCCTTTTCTTTCAGGCTCTTTTCCCAAATCCCTTGTTTTCAGTTTTATGGATTAATTTTTGTCACAGGCTATTAAGTTTGAGGGTAAGTTTTACAAGGAGCAGTGACAGAGCAGGAACATGTGCCTAAGCCATATAGAAAGTAGCTGTAGCCCTCTCCAACTGCAATCCTAATAAATTTGTAAGGACAGTAAAAATGTACAGGATAGCAACAGAATGATTCTTCTCTCGGAGAAGACTTGAAGGGATATCTGTAGGTGTGGCAGTCATGTTTCTCTAAAACCAAGTCAATTAGTTTAGATTTTAACAGCTATGCCAATTCTGTCCCATATTCTGTCAACAAGAGTAGCCTCAGCCTTTGCCCACCTTAAATTCTGAACATTATTCCTATTTCAGCATTTTAGTTTAAGATAATACAAATTGAGGCTGCTGTGTTTAAAGTCAAATCCACTGCTATGATGTTTACAAAAATAAATTTTATTTTCATGAAGCCAATTTCATCCACGTGAGAGTTCACATCTCTTCTTGATGCTCTCCTTTGAAGTAAAAAAAACCCCTAATTTTGCTCTCTGGTGGAGAATTGTGCAGTCACTGATGCAGTATTTGATCAACAGATGGAGTCACAATGGTCAGATAAAGGGCAAATAGTAGTGTGTCACTATGTATTAGAGAAGTCCTATGAATGAGCTCTCCTAAAAATGGTTCAAGAAAAGTAAGGGTTTGGGTTTTTCAGAATGTGGTTTTGGAATCATCGGTTCCCATTTTTGTTTTGCTCTGGAAAGGAGTTACGTTGTGTGTAAGTTTGCTCGGGCCATCAGCACGTGCACTGACTATAGAAGTTCCGAAGAACATTTGGTGGGAGGGAGAATGTCTTTTCGTGTTTTGGAGAAATTAGTGGACTGAATAAATAAATTGAGCTTTTTATATTCTACATGTATTGAAAATCTGGATAGAATAATAAGTTTTCAACTTTGCTACCATGGCACTCTGAATAGGAAATAAAAAGTATGAATTTCCACTTCTGTGTGCACAGAATAGTTTATCAGTAGTAAATATCTTAGTAAATCTCATAAATATAAATAGTAAATCTGTTCTATAGCATGAGTAAGTATAATGATGAGGCAGTTTGTGTTACAAACTATGTTATAATACAGGTTAAATATTTTTATTGTCATGTTCTTGAAAACTAATTGTAATTTGTCTGCTCCCCTGTAAGTGCATACTGGGATATGGCAATGCAATTTCAAAATAGACAGCTCTCTGAGGATTAAAAAATACTTACAAAGTGTTTCAGACTATGCTTCATCTCATATGTAGGAATGTAATTCCCTAGTTGTCCCAAATACATTCTTCAGATTTTTATACCTTTCAAGTTTCAGACTTAATGCTCAGGCTTGATTTTCTTTGTTTTTACTGCTTAGAGTGACCCTTCAAAGGGTGATCAGAAAACCGCAAGATGGTGAGGAGATTGTTGGTTTTTGGTAATCATCAACCATGGTGAGCCACAACCGCCGTGTTTTCTCATTGTTCTCTGACACGAGTGTGCGCTGAACAGCTCCGCTTGGATTGCACCTCTCCATTCTCAAGTCCCAGCCTTCTATTTCTCCAAGTGTTTTCCTGTGTTCTGGAGCACTTCTGACTTCTTCCAACAGCAGTACTTAACACCATGTCCTGGCACCTTGGGACAGTGTGCTTTTGCTCTGTGTATGGTCTTATCACTCTCATTTATTTGAACTGATGTAGTTGCCCATGCTGGGCACTACATGTTTGCAGAATTCTTGGCAAGGATTTCACTCAGTTTCACTCCTAGGTCTTAAGGCATGAGAATGTGAATCAGGTTTTGTTTCTCTGTATCCATTCCGCCAATTTTTGAACAGCATTGCAGCTTCTGGATTATTTAATATTTGTATGTGTACAGAGAAGTTGTTTGTTGCCTTCATGGAAATGCAAGGCTGTTTGTGAAGGGTTACACAAGTAGAACAAATGCCAAGCTGCTGAGCTGTTTCTCACTGCCAGTCTGTTTCTCTTAAGCAACAATCTGCTAACAGAAGTTGTTGTACAAAAGCACATGTCTGCAGTACAGGAGGAAAATCTGGCTTCCTTTGTTGCATGGTGAGAGAGCACGGGCTTTCAAGTTTTGCTGGAAACTGATTGTCTGGAATTAGAAATGAGGCAGTAAATGAAGCCCTGGAGAGGGTAAACTGCAGCTTTCACTTTTAGTAGAGGTGTAACATGTTGAAGTTTGGAAATGTCTGCAAGTTCTGACTTGCATAAGCCTTGGGTTTCTCATCCATCAAGTACCTCAATGATCTTGAGTATATGGAGTGTGTTTATGGGGAGGGTGAGGGTGGGTCATGTTTTTCAGCAAGTTCAGATGTGATTGGTTATCTTTCCTGAGTTCTATATGTTAAAGTAGCATTTTTTAAAGTGAGACAAGGGACAATATTGAAGGAATCAGGGGGCACGACTTACTTGGGTTCTCTCACAGCTGCTCTCTAAGTATGTTCTGGTATGGGATGGGAGAAGGCATTTTCCCTTTCTGGGTGTAAGAAAGGAAGAATAGGGAAGGTGGTGGAGACAGTGGGCAGTAAAGTGGAGCTGAGTGGCTTTCCACGCTAATGGTCACATTAGCAGATGATAAGACACAACTCATCCAAGTTTTAGGCTGTATCATGTTCTCAACACGGTCCCTTGGGTCAGATAATTTGGCTCAAATCAAGAACTGCTCTTTGCTCAAGGGTATTCAAGGATTACAGAGGAAGCAGCCAGTGGTAATTTTATGTGGAAGGGAGGATATAACATTTTTGCTGTGTGCTCTCCATTTATTTCTTAAAACCTGATTTTGAATGACTGTGCTGTGGCTTCCATCTCTATGGTTGTGAGTGAGAAAGGGGAAAAAAGGGATTTAAAGAGAAACAGTATTTTCTTTTCTCTTTGAGGTTTTTAATCAAAGGTAGCATAACCCATATGTGATGAAATTATTCTAATTGTTACTAAGCTGATTAAATATTTATAAAACAGGAGTTATATTTATAACTCTTCTCTCAGGATAATGTAAATAAATGGATGATTTAATAGCTTTTTCTTTCCTTGATGAAATAATGAGAAGTACTATACTTTCTGTTGACTTGAGATGTGAATATTCTCTTAACTTCTAAATGTTAGAAACATAAAACAATTAAAACTTGCAGCAGGTTATTTAATTTTTTGGGGAATGGAGATCCAGATGAAATTTTGTGTGCTTGTTCATCCCTATTAAGATTTTAGGAGAGCTCCAGATCTTTTGAGCAGTTATGCTTTCACTGTTTTGAGTAGGCACTTCAATACCTTCTAAATTAGAAAGGTGGAAAAGACCTGCAGTATTTAAAGACTGGGAAAAAAACTTTCTAATAATGAGGCATAAGGAGATATTAAAAAAATTACTCAGAAGATCAAGAGGTGAATATAATATCTAACTAATGAAATTTAAAGAAAGGGAGAAGAAAGCTGTAACAGAGAAAGGATGGCAATCATAATTGGAAATATGGATGTTAAAATAAGGAGGTTTTAAATATTCAAAGGATATGTGGCTTAACAGTGGTTGTGATCAGCCATTGAAACAAATTACTGCAAAAATAACTGATTTTTCTTCCTTGTCAGCTATAAAAGTTGAAGCCAGATGCCTTTCTGGGAGGTATGCTTTAGGCTAATGAAGCTTTGGGTAACTGGATGGGAGGCAGACAAGAACTGAAGGCTGGTTCTGACCCCAGAACCACTCTGGTCGCTGTGGTGTGCTGGCATGAAGTGTACCCGAGCATCCCCGGGTGTGGGAGCTCAGTGTGGCCTGGACCTAATTGCCCAAGGGCCCCTGGAAAGAACCTCTGGACATGGGGCAGCCACCCTGCCTTGGCTGCCGTCTTCCGTGGGCTCCTGAGCAGCAGGTAGGCGGCTGCATCATCCCCTGCACGTGCAGTACCTTTGATTTGTGCAATCCCAGTAAATCAGGCTTTTCAGGGAAGCACTGGGTAGGTGCTGTGGTGTAGGAGCCTGGCATGCCACTGGAGGAAACGTGTGAATCACTGGGTGGAAAAGTTGGGCGTTACCCGTGTAAGACTTGTCACTGCTCCAAATGTCTTCTGGCGTTGTTGGTTGGGGTATGAAGAAGGTTTTTGAGCGTACACCTGCACTGGAACAAAGTCAAGTGCACTTATTGGCAAAATGTGTTTATTTTACCAGTATAGCTTGTTTTACTTGGACAGCTCAGAGGCATGGGTGAGAGGTGACTTTAAAATGTGTGCAGAGCACAGGTTTCCTCAGAAGTGCCGTGTCTGCAGTAGCAGCTCTTTGCTACCTTGCTGTATTGATGTAGGCAAAATACCTTCTTCAATCAAAAAAATGTGTATTTTCATTGTGAAATAATTAGAATATGTAAGCTGTAAAAACCATAGTGGGGACACAACTTTGGATTTTATCTACAAGGTTAAAACAGATCAACTCAACCACAAGAAGGGGCATGCAATGCTGACTATACCTGACACATCTTGTCTCTCTATGAATTTTAAGCTAAGTCCTGCACATTTTGTCTTGTCTTGAAAACTGCTGTCCCACAACAAACCATTACTGGTGAAGACAAAGCAGTAGCCAGGTGAGGTGAAAGATCAGAGGAGTGGTACATTACCTGCTTGTTGCTACCAGCTGAATCCATGCTGTATCATTCCCTCTCTAACTGGTTGTTTAAAAGATAAAGTTTTCTCTGAGGAGGCTTGTTTTCCAAAGGACTCTGAATCCTTGGACAGTGAAGCATAGTTACTCGTCCCTTTTCTTTGGGGTGTGAAGTAAACATCTTCTTTAACACTAGACCTTTCCTGCCCTAGACCTTCCCTCTTCCATCAGGCACACCAAAAGGATCTGATGGGCTGTGGAGAGGCCTGGGGTTACAGGGCAGTGGGTGTCTGTCCCTGCCTGGCTTGGCAGCAGGATGTGACTTCTCAGTGATATGACTTCTGTCTGTTCTGCGTTTTGATATGAACCCACATTGTGATGGATATGAATACTGACTTCAGCTAGGTGGGTTTTTATCATTTTCATTATGAATTTGTTCATAGGAAAAGACGAGAAACAAGATCCCTCATACAAGAATCACCATACAAGAATCACTAAGAATCACTCTGGTTAAGTTCCAAATACACATGAACAACTTGCTTATGCAAGCAAAGCAAAGCCTAATTTGTGGAATAAAATATTTTACTACATTCAGAAACAGCAGTAGCAATGTCTTGAATGTTGTGTCATTAAAAGCAACAAGTATATTGTGTTATGATAAAGGAGTTATTTTCAAAATTTTCATTTCGTTGACCATTTGTTCTTTGTATAAAAATGGAACATGTATTGGGAAGAAAGTAAGGGATTTATTTTACCTTGTAGAGTTAGTTAGAATACCATGCCCTTTTTGTTTTAACACTAAGCCTGTAGAGGAACATTTGGGAGCAGAATATATTCTGTATTTTAGTACCCTTCTGGCCAAGAAACAAAAAACTGAATTCTGACATATCAGATGCTTGAGTATGGACTCAGTATACCAGTGTTAGCTTTTGAGCTCCTTAATTCTTAGCTGTTGTGTCTCTTCTTTTAACGTGACTTGCTCGGGTGTGGTTACCCTGAACTGGCAGACTCTTTGTCAGAGATATGTCTAGAATTAAAATTCTATAAGGCTGCATCTGTTCAGAGGAATTTTGCATGGTTCATACTTCTGGTCAACATTGGAGGAGCTTGCGAAGTTCTGATGATATTTTCAATAATTGGCTATGTTTTAGTTTTGCTGCTTCTGGTTAGTGTGTGAGAACCTGTTAATACATCCTGTTTATGCTTTTGTCAGCTGTGCACACATTTATTTTAACAAAACATCAGGAGAATCCTTGACACTTTTCTTCTGTTCAATACACATCTAGAAGTTAATTCTTTTACTGAAGTTTTAAGAATTTTTTTTAATCAGCATGCCAGTACAGAAAGTTTAGGCAACTGTGGTAAAGACAAGGGAAGAATAACAATGAAGAAAACTGAAGGAGAAAATTTAATATCTGTTTCATAACATTAATAAAAATAAAGCTACTGTAATGAAAAATAGCTGTTCCTTTACTTAAGACAATGAAAAGATTGATGGTGCTGCCCAAGACCGGGTGTGTACGTGTTTATGTAATATGGGAAAAATTTTCTAACAAACTAAGAATAGTGGTTACATGTTTGCCCTCTTGGGTAGTATTCTAGTCATGATGCAATTCTCAGCAAAATGCACTATAATTATACAGGGAAGTTGCTATTTGCATAGTAGAACAGTGTGTATTTTCCCCAGTTTCAAACAATTTTTAGAGCAGAACGTTGAAAGGGAAAGGTTCACTTACTGTGTATTGGAGCACATTTCCTTGATGCACATAATGTTCCTTCAAAGTGTAGAGGTAGCTCAAGATGCAGGGTTAATCCATCTCCTAGTGTTTGCTTTCCCCTCCCCAGTGAGAGCCTACAAAAATGTGAAAATACTTTAAGTACTATGTTATCACTGAATTTAGGTATAATTTATAACTATATCTATATCTATATATCCCTTACCTGCCTGTACATCCTTGCAGTAACACTGCAGCTTCTGTGCCTCTTCCCAGTCATGAAGCAATTTTCATCAAGCATTTGCAAAAGATGTCTTTGCTATGTTCACATTAATGGAATTTCTCAGTAGCTAAGTAGGAATTACTGTAGTTTGACATAATTACCCATTGATCCTGTAGTCTCAGTACATATTAATATTGACAAAGTCCTGAAAGCAAGTAGTTTAGGAAAAGTATGCCAAGCAAGAAATGCAAAATGTAGATTATAGTAATTTCTTTGGTTTTGGCTGTGGAAGTGGGGAAGAGACTTGGCAAAGTTCATACAGAATTGTATTGGTAGACACAGTAGTATCCTTTCCTCAGTTTCTGTCCAGTACCTTAAGTGTGACTTTCTTTTGTCTGAGAGCAGGCAAGGCTTTTTTTCTTACTGCATTACTTAAACATGACAAATGGCAATCTTGTCTAACCAGAACAGCAAAGCTTTTCTGTCAGCCAGTGCTTTTGTTTCCTAGTAAATAAACATCCATTCAAGTGTTGTAATGGACTATGGGGGAAAAGGTGTAAATGTAGCCATAGAACAAATTCTAGGCAAAATGGAAGTTTAAAGCAGGACAGCATCAGAAAAACCTCCTATACACCAGTGTTGCTCAATGACAGACTTGTGTTTAATGGTGTTAATTTAAACCCACATCTCTCCATGATTGGCTTAAACTCAGGGCTATTCCACTGCATATTCTAACTTCTTCCTTAATCATATGAGAGTTGGGTTAATTTCCTTTATTTTATGTGTTTCAGCAGTGCAAGCCTGTCACAGTAATAAGAATACTTGTGTCATGTAGAGTGATAATTTAGCTGAAGTTTGGAAGGCAAATCTGTTATAAGGAGACCCTTTCATGACCTCCATAGGCTTCCAGGAGTTTTTAAAAAAATAGCTCTCAAATATTCTGAGCCTAAAATGGAATCTTGTGATGGTTTGAGATAATTCAAGTACTTCGGGTTTGTATTATCTTTGTATAAAGAAATTATGTTTTCCATAAATTTCCCCCTTTTGGGTGGTTTGTGTGTTTTTTGTGTGTTTTTTGTGTGTTTTTGGGTGGTTTGTGTGTTTGTCACTACTGCCATTATTTCCCTCAGTGTCTTAGCTTGCTTTTGAAGAAATGTTAGTTAGAAACAATGAAACATTATACAACCCAACAATCCCGTGTACCCAAGCTTTTTTTATTCTACCAGCTCCTCATTAAACTAGGCTAGTGCACTTCCAGAATATATTAGTGCAGAGCCTGAAAAAATATGTATGGTAGCCTTAACCTTATATTGTATTATTCTGCCACTCTTTGTCCAAATCTGTCCAGAATTTGTAGGAGAGGGCTGGTCTCAAGACCATATATGATCATGTTGGGTTTTGTAAAATGCTGGAAGTTCTATACCATCAAAGTATTCAAATCAAATGGGTAAGTGAATAGCTCTGAAGTCATTTTCTTCTTCAAAAAATCAGAGCATGAAAACTGGCTGTATTTGTGTAAGAAGTTTTAGGAATACCCATGCTATGCAGTTTTGTGTGGCCATAGCTGCACAAGTATTTATGTCCCACATGCAGCAGAGCTCTCTTGCAAGCAAGCCAAGACCCTGCTGTGAGGGTGTTATGGGTTCTTGTGTACAAGACTTTTACTATAGCCAAGTGTCAGGAATTGTCCTATAAAACGTCAGAGGTTTTTTTTCCCAGTAAATTTGCACGTCTCTCATTTAACATGCTGAATAAGAATTGTTAATGTTTCCAAGTGGCTTGAAATCCTTAGCAGTATGTGAGGTTTGAGGATTCCTCAGAGGCAAGATCTTCACGCTTTTACTTCCACAACTGTTTTGAAACAGCAGCGGCGTGACTCGAGCTGTGCCAAAGCTTTGGTGTGTGTGTGGACCCAGTGTCCATGTCCAGCACACGCTGACCAAACAGGTTTTACTGGGAAGTGGCCCCTCCCGGGCTGAGCTGCCCCAGCACAAACACTGCTTGTACTCTCGCCTTTGCTGAGCGCTGGCTGGAAACTTCTTCACCAGGATAATACATTTGAACTGTTCAGGCTGTAGGTTAGGAACTTTGTGACATTGTTTATATGGCTAAATCTGTGCTGGGTCTGAGCAGTATTAAGAAATCAAATTAGCTTGGATGAAGCATCTCTGTGTTGAGTTGAGTTGAGTGTGGAATGCAAATTTGCACTAGTCTGGGCGTGAAGCAAGTTAATTTTGTGACGTCTGGATTTTGTGGTCCTGCTCTTCAGAAGTAGTAGCTAAGGAGTTATTCTGTAAATGCCAAGAAATACAACAGATAGTTTCTCATTACATAATGTAAGCTCTGTGTGTTATATTTTGTAATGCATGCCTGGGGAAAAATCTCACAGAATAAATTTCATGCTTATTTCATGAATTGTTTTTTTCCTTGTGCTGTCATCTAAATGTGGCATTACCAGATAAAATCGTTTACTGTACTGAAATGAAGCCATTCTTAGCACCAAAAAGGAGGGAAACTTTTCTTTCCTTTGTGTCTCTCCATCTGTCTGGGAAAACTCAGCAAGTGCACTCCCAGCATCTCCCCTTTTTCCTTCTGTGCCTTTCCCACCCAAGCATAGATAGAGTCCTGACCAATAACACTGCTGCCACAGATACCCTCCTTTCCTGTGCTGATTACACCTTTGACTCCTTAGCCCAGAGTTTTGTGCCAATTTGCAATTAGGATTTAATTTTCCATGCCATATTTACCCAAGTCTGTAGAAACAGTAGTTGTGTTGTAAAACTTACAGGGAGAGTTCTGTATATATGTAACAAGTAGTTCTGAATATGTTAAACAATCCCTGGGGAGAACTTCTTAGCCAAGTTTTAGAAGTTTTACCTCTTTATATGAAGCTTGAGGTCCAGTGTATTTGGGGGAGGAAAAGAAAGAACAGGAGTCTTTCATTTTAGCTTTTCTGTATCAAATGCATATTGCATTAATGCTTCCCTGGAGTGCAGCCTAGCTAAACTTTAAAATTAGGGCAAGAAAAAAAAAAGGAATGGTAAAATGTGAGATGAAATTGTCAGTTGTATTATCTCTGGGAAGGAACTAACAGCAGCTGCAGTGGTAGAAATTCAACATCTCAATCCTTACAGTGTGCTGTGAGCACCCGCGCAGCCCATCAGCAAGTATTCTGCTTAATCAGGTTTCTTCCTTTGACTTGCTTGGTGAGATGTATGTGTTGAAAGACATTTTTGGGCACTCAAAATGATAAATGCATTAGCTTCACTGTCACGCCTTCAGTCATTTGTGTTTTCTTCTCACCATTTTCCCCACTGGAAGAACAAAAGGGATTTCACCCTTGCTGACACAGATTTTTCGTGTCACTCCAGCCTCAGTGTCACCTGGAGCTATTACTAGGCTTTTGCTAAGCACACTTTGTCTCTATGGAAGGCAGTTTATGAGGGTGATGGATTTGAGCTCTTTATTTGCAAATATTTTCAAGTTTATTGTTCCTGTACATAGCAGTGCCAAGTATATTGTTTTGCAAACTGGGGCGAGGGAAACCCTCTCCCTCCTGAGGCTGTGCCATGGTGGTTTTTTACTCCACTGGAATGAGCTCTGTAGGAAAGGAACTGTTTGGGGGCTGCTTCATCCTCACTGAAACAGGTTGCTATAGGATGGTGTACAACAACTTAGGACATAAAGCAAAGAACATTTGCAGTTGAAACCAGGGGAAGTTTTAAGCAGAATAAAGTAAAATTAGAACTTGCCTAAGATTCAGAATAACTTCTAAGAAGAGAAATTATTTTTGTATATAGTGCTATGTTTTCAGGGTTTCTACAAACTGATGTCTGATTCTGATGTTTCGCTCCAACTCCATGGCAATTCTTTGATTCAGAATCTACTTGCCACAAACTTGCCTGAACAGCTGCACAGGAAACAAGTGTCCTTTCAGTGTGTGTTTTCAGAGGGCTTCTGTCATTTTAGGTGGGCTGACTAGGGAGGACTGGCTGAAATGCAGGTGATAAAAATGAACTCTGCTCTATTTCAGATTACTTCTTCATGTGGAGCCTGAGTGTGATCATCTCATCCTTTATTTATAATGCTCAGGTATTAGTTCAGTGCTGGAGGAGTTGAGTATCTCTTGTTGAGCTGCTTTTATTGCTGCTTCCTTCAACACATTCATGTTCTTCATCTCTCATCTATACACACTTGCTGAACCTGGCTTAACTTGACATTTGGGATTTTGGAACAATAGGTGCACCTACACACTTGTCAGAAATACAATACCTTTGAGATCACGATTTCTCTGTTCGGTACATACAGCAGCACTCTTTCCTTTTCCTTTGCTCTTTATGTTTTTTTTTTTTTTTTTTACTAAGTAAAGTGGTATTTGATGAACCCTTGCTTCTTCTCATTTTGTACATCCCTTCCAAAAAGCCTTAGTTTATTTTTTTTTTTGCGTTCCCAATGGACCTTTACTGATATTTTGAGCTGATTTGCTTTTCTTGCTGCAAATGATTGATTGTTTCTCTTGTTATGGATGAGGTGACAATGTGGTGTACCATTTTTTTTCTCTCTGCCTGCTGTAGAAAAAACAGCCCATAGTATTGATGAAGCAAAGATGGTTGCAGGATATACACTGACTTGTCATTATTTTCAGAGTTTTCAGTAAAGCAGCAAATGTAGGCACCTTGTCACTTACAAATGTGATGCTTTTAAGCTCAGTCTTTTATGCACAAACTTTCTGCACTGTGTGTGGCCAGGAAGACCTATTGCTCCTGCTATTATCTCAAGAGTGGAGCAGAACACATACCTTTAAAATATATTCCCCCCTTCACTCTGACCACTCCAAACTGCTTTCTGAGACTGAGACAACTTGTCTTCTGTCCAAAATCCATGCCTGTAGTGCTGATACTGAGCAGAGCTGCTCGTGCCATCTGCTGCTGTGTGAGGATGACAAAATGGAGAGCAAATGTAATCTCATATAAATACAGCTTAGAGGCAAGCTGAAGGATAAAATGTTCTCATTGCGGATTTTCCGTGGTTCCAGACACCTGGGAGTACCCTGTGAGGTAACTGGAAAGGGTACTTGGCTAGGTGGTATCAGGGCACACTAAAGTCAAACAAAAGGGCTAATGAGCTTGCAAAATTGAAATGTTATATATCAGGCAGGGACACACAATAAACTTAAGCTTAATTTAAAACAGGACTTTGCAGTCTGATGTTACAAGGCTTCATTTCTATGCATATAAATGCTGAATTGTACCTTTCTTTTTTTTTTCTTTTCTCCCATGACGTTGTTTGTTTGTCTGGTTGAATACAACTCTCTTTCTTTGCCAGCCTCCAAGTACCAGAATACATCCCTGTGGTGGCTGCTTTACATGTACTTTTTATGGAATGGTAAAGGGGGCAAATAAGTATATAATGGTTAACTGCTGCTTATAACAACATTATAAATACAAAACATTATTCATAAAATTTGTAAATATTATTCCTTGGCTTGGTAGTTGGGATCAGTGTAGAAAGTTTTCCATCAGTGTGCTGCTAGCACATGTAGTCATGTGTAAGTGAGGAGAAATGGGGCTCCCCTCTTCCCAGTGCCCTGCTGTGCTCTTCCTCTGTGCCTCTGGTGATCTCAGTGTTTTGCTGATGGGTCTGTAGAGCCAATAAAAGTGGTGAAGCTGTTTGTAGGTCCATTCACAGGTATTCCTCTTAAGGTTTACTGATGACTTCAATACACAACGCTGCCTGTCTGGTGGGTAAGGCACTTGCTAGAAGCAGTTCGCTGATGCTGAAGCACACTTGGGCTAAGGTGCAACAGTTGTTACTTGCAGAGGATGTTGAGGAAGCAAGTGAAAAAGAGGCTTCTGATGAATGTAAATAGGCAGGAATTCAGATGGCTGTAGACACACCCTTACGGAAGTGTAGATATGCATCCTTCTGAATATGCACAGGTGGAGATCAGACCAGCAGCTGTGTTCAAATAAACACTCTTTGTAGATGGAGTACTCTTCTTTCTGGATGAAGCAGCTCTCAAATAAACCCATTTGTGTCTGCATGTGTGTTCTACATCTTGTCAAAGTTGTAAGAATCTGTATTGCACACGTGGTTTAAATTATTTATGTTGGTGCCATATAAATAAAGTGTGTATGCCTAAGTTGTGCTTGCTATAATAATGTGATTTTTATTATTTTGAAGCATTTAATATTGACTTAGAGATGCTGGGTTTTCCCACAACTTGCATAAAATCTGTATTACAGGTAAACCGTAGCATGTAGTTGAACAAAACAGAGAATACTGCTTGAATAGAGGAAAACTGATAGGTGCCACAGAGACATGTGGTTGAGGAAAGGGAAAGAAAAATGTTGGGTTGATGTGGAAGCTAGCAGAAGAGAGAAATAAGCCATTCATTTGCACCAAAGTAAAAAGGGATCAGGTTTGAAAGTTTTGTTTCAGTCAATATTTTGGTTTTACCAGAAGAGGATCAGTTCCTAACCTGTGTGAGATCACTGAACCTCTATCTCTGAAGAGCAACTGTTTTGCACTTGGAGTCACGGAGAGGCTAACTTTCCTAATACAACTGTAATACCACAGAGCTGTATTTATTTTGGTTTTACCCCTGGATTTTTTCTTTAATTTACTTTGGATAGACAGACTTTTATTAAATCTTAAGCTGCTTTATATCACAGGCTTGTTGTTTTTAAGGTGGTTCTTTAAAAAACTAAACTAACTCTGTGCAGGTTTCACTACTGGACAAAGCAAGGGCAGCTGCCCTTATGGCAGGTGCCCCTCCTCCATTTGCCAGGACTCTTGCTTTGTAATGGTACTGTCCCAAGTTGCTCTTGGGGAAAAGGTTGACAGAGCATCAGATTTTTCACAGGTTGGATTATCTCCTGTATGAAGTGCCAGGATTCAGTGTAGAAAACTGAGCTGTGTTCAGCTGCAGGCTTCCTGTGTGCTATCAGTGAAGTCATTAAAACTCCATCTTAAGTGGATTGCTTGTACAGTGGGAATCAAAATACCTCCTGCTTCACAAGGGTGAGGAGGCCTAACTTGGACATGGAACTAAAAGTGCATAGCTGACAAACACCCCTGCCTGGGTAGATGCTTTGGCACTGAGCAGCAGCACGTTTTTCCTTCAGGTTGCATCATGGGGCTGCGGTTTCTGGGGTTTGTGCAAACAGCAGCCACATTCCAGCCTGCTTTGACCAGGTGATGCCAGGTTGGTGGCAGCAGCAGAGTCACTGTTTGTGCTAAGCTGAATTCAACAAGCCTGTTTGCCTTCTGTTTACAGAAGATGCCTGTTCAGTAGGCACTCTGGAACACTTGGCTATACCCTGAATGGGGAATTGCCCCTTCCGATTGCAGCCAGTCTTGCAGGTGTACATAAAATGGCAAACCCACTGTTTCCTCTGAGATGTCAAGGGCCAGGCTTCATGGTGTCAGAATAAGTAATGTCCTCAAGACTTTCTGTTCTAGGTCACATCATGCCACACCTGTCACATTTTTTGTTGTGATCTGGCTGTAAATGCTACATCTGCAACCTGTGGGCACAGCTGCCTGTCCAAAAGGGATGTGGACTGGTGTTTACAAGGCACGGCTAAGCAGTCGGACAGACATTTCTAAGGTCTGTTAGGAAAACGCATGGCCAAGGGTTTACCGAGGCAAAAGTGAACGTGGGTCACAATGGACCTTGTGTTTGGAGACACTGCTTAATCACTCATCGTCCGAGGACCATTACCCAGTGCTTTGCTCTTAACTCTGGTCACAATGGCAAGTCATCTCTTGCAGTTTATAGCCTTCTTCTTCACCCTTCCTCTGTTTAAGTGTCTCTAATAAAGGTCTCGGTGTCATTGCTGGGCTGCAGTGCGCTAGGTACGACTGTCTGTAGCTCTGGTAGCACATGTCCTTGCGTGTCAACAGAGCACTGAGAGCAGTGCAAAACCTTACAACAGGCATCGCTATTCCCGTTTCTCTCCGGGAGTCCAGCCTGGCCCCATTACAGACGGGGGACGTAGTGCAGACAGCAAAGCAGAACGTTTGCCCTGTGTCCTGCTCCGTCAGGCACCGTCCTACTTTTCCTTGCTTATTGTCCGGCTGCCAAAAAAAGGGGCGGAGGATTGTATTGTGGGTGCCGGTGCCGGTGCCGGGCAGCCGCGCTCTCCGGTGCCGGCACTGCCCGGGGTTGTGTAACGCGGCCGCCCCGCTCTCCCCGTGCGGCCGCAGCGCCGAGGGGCGCGGGGGCGGTGCCGGGCCCTGCCGGGGCCGGGGCCGGGGCCGGGGCCGGGGCCGGGCGGGGCGGGCGGGGCGGGCGGAGGAGCCGCGGCACCGCCCGCCCCCAGCGCCATTGGCGGGGCCGGGCCGGGCCGGGCCGGGCCGGGCCGGGCCGGCGGGGGCGGGCGGCCGGGACGGCGGCGGCGAGCGCGGGCCGAGCGAGCTGCGGTCGCCGCTCCGCACCGCCGTACCATGGTGGGGGATCACTGCAGCCTCCCCGGTGAACGGCCCGTGCTCGCCCAGAGTCCCAAGCCCGGATTAAGCTGCAAGATGGTCCTGCAGGCGGTGGGCAAAGTGCTGCGGTAAGGGCGGTCCGGCGGTGGCCGTGGCGCCGGGCGGGCAGGGCGGCTGCCCACGGGGCATCCCGGGAGAGGAGGGTGCTGGAGCTGGAGTGAAAACTCCGGCCGGGGCGACGGGCGCTCCTTCCTGAGCCCCGCTCCTCTCTGGAGGAAGGAGGGAGGCAGCTTTTGGCTCCCTCCGGGTCCTGTGTAGCGATCGGGCGGCTGGAAGTTGGAACAGCAGTAAGCGCTTGGAGAGGAACGTTTGTTCACCCTTAATACGGCAGTCGGGTTGTGTTTGCGCTTTCATGAGAACTGAGTTTCCAGGACGTAATCAGACAGTGAAGGTCCTGGCTTGCCTGAATAAGGAGTCTGACCAAGATGCTGCATATGCTTTGGCAAGTTTTCTACAGAAACGTTGTAAGATGAGGGGGAAAAATTGCTCATGCAGCTCAGAAGGGCTTGTGTGAACACTGAGACGTGGATGACTACTGAGACCAAAACCAGACTCTTTGGCAAAGGGTATGCAGTAATTTGATTCGGAGGAGTTCTGACCCGTTCTGTTTGGTAGGGAAAAACGTCACCACAAATATTAGGATTAGGAGCTTCATTCTTTAACAACTGCAGCTTTTTTATTTAGGTTGTATTCAGATATTTTTCTGGAATCTGGAGAGTTGCAGTGCTGCTCCAAAAAGGAGCCTTGTTCCTCCAGCATAACTTTATTTGGCAAGCTTTCGTTCGTCCCCGTTTCCTACTGTCTGTTGCCAATTGTTAAATGTTTGTCAACAGAAACATTATCCCTCTCTTCCTCTGTTGACTCATGCCTCTCCCCAAGCGAGTTGAAGGGAGCCATTTCTTAAAGCAGAATGTTCTGCTCACAAAGCCAGCAGAGCTCAGTCCCAGGCTGAGCTGTGCCCGGGACTTCAGCTAGAGGAGTTCCTGAGCTTGGAGCAGCCGTGGTGGGAACAGCTGCTTAGATTTGCTCTTTAAAAAGTCCCGTAGTGCAGTTGTTTTGGTTTTTTTTTTTTTTTTTTTTTTTTTTTTTTTTTTTTTTTTCCTGTTAAAAATATTTTCCCGTAGAAAACATTAATTTAAAGAATTGAGTTTTCTCTTTTAGCTTTTAAGCAAGTTTAACGTCCCTTCTTTGCATTTTTGGGGGCAGTGTGTCTATAATTCAATATGCAGTTACACAGCTGGTCATATCATAAAATCCATTGGCCAGCGACTTTCTATTCATGATGTGAACCTTTTGAAGTTTTTGGTAGCTGTTCTATTGGCAGCACTCCCAGATGTAAATAGATGGGTGCCTCTGTAGGGAAGAATTGCCAAACCTTTTGTTAAGTATCTATGGCTGTTTATTTTATACTATAGGTAAGTTCCTGTGACTTAGAAGTGAAACATATTTTTAATTTGTTCAGTGCATGCTTTTTAAAAAATGGAACATTAACCTCAGTCTTTCTCCTCTTACTGGAGTACATGCAGAAATTGTGCATAATTTTGTTTTTCTTCTGAGATTCATTTTTGATGTATACTATAAAACTATTGTGAAAGCAGGAAAATATTTTAACACATGAAATGTTTTGGACTCATGAATTAATATTTTGTTGAGCTGTTACTAGATGGGAGTGATTACTGTTTTGTAGTTAAATGTTCCTTTAATGTGTCTTTTTGTTCTGGGTTATCTCCTTTGGCTAGTAGTTAGGGAGAAATGTGAAATCACAGAAACTTTCTTTAGATGCCATACTGGTTCTTTTATTTCTCCTTTTCTGCTTCAGATGCCTTATCTGACCTAACATGTTTTACATCATCTTGCTTTGTTCTGTAAAATAGAAACTCATCCTATTCTGTAAAGAGCTCAGGCAATGTGAAAGCAGAGGCACTGGTGAGGAGCCAGGTAAATATTACATCCAATCAAAGTTTCCTTATTGCAAAAATGGGATATTAGTGCTTCAGAAAGTGTGAGCCCAGTCAGTGATGGTGGAAGAAGGAACCACATGGGACCTCATTTAGGCCAAAAATGGTGGCTTGTTGGTGACAGCTGGGATGGGATTTCTCTGAACGGAGGCACTCACAGCTGAGCGTCGTCCACCTTATTGTTGGTAGAAAAGAACAGGGACCTTAAATGTCCTGAATGCAGAGGTGCAATGCCTGCAATGACAGAGTGACCACCTCACGTGGTAATACTTAAGTTGTAGTCATAAGAAGTTAAATGAGATGTATCCCAAATGTCTGTAATATCTTGCCATCTCTTTCAGAGGAAACATGTCAAATACCACTTCTAAGCTTGGCCACCTGGAACTGCTGATGGAGTTTTCTGCAGTCTATACAATGCTAAACTCTGTATGGAGTAATTTTTCTTCTGTTGATCAGGCCATTGCCAGTGGCTTGGTGATGAGATTGGAGGATATCTTGCTTGTGCAGAGCCCGGTGTTATGAGCAGCCCCTGCTACATTTTAAGCCCTTTTCTCAGGCCTAACAGGGAACTGTCATGGTCGCAGTTTCCTGCCAAAGAATTACAGAAATTCACAATGGACAAGGGATAGAATGCCTGTGTTCACTCTAAACAGCCTCCACTCCCATCTCTCTCCTGCTTGTGACTTAAAAAGCTCAGGTGTTCTTGTGCAATAGTTAATCAGTTTGATTTCCTGCCTGGCAGATTTGTTGTGTTATTTACGTCCAGTGTCAGTAGTTCCAGCTAACGCACTCGAGGCTTTTAACGCTCAGGTTGTTCTCATTAGTAGGTCCAGCTCCTTCTGCCTGCTGCATGCTCTGTGTGCCCCACTTTAGGAGTAACAGCTGCCAGAGGAGGAATCAATACACCGAGGAAAGGAGGAGGGAGGTGTGAGGAAGCAGAAAGACTTCATGAGAAGAGCAGTCCTGAGAACCTAAGAAGAGTTTAAAAGAGCATGGGGGAAAGACAGCTGAACCAGAAAGGGGGAAAAAATGTAACAAAAGCAACAGATGTGTTCTTAGTCTTTGTAATTAATGTTTTATGAAAGCCATGGTTAGGTTTATTGCTCTTTTAAATTATTAGTGATTCAGCAATGAAGAACTCTGGAGATGCTTGTATCTTTCATCATATTGGTTAGTAAACTGTGTTTAACGCTTCAGGGATGGGACCAAGACTGCACACTTGTGATGATTAAAAAAAAAATTGAGACACCAGTAGGAGAGTGTCATCTCTCCTTTAAATTAGTCACAGCATAGCTGAGAAGTCCCTTAAATTGGTGTTTAATTAGGGCTGTTTAATTTCATTTCTCTTTATATGTTTTTGAAATATGTTAATGTCATTTTTCCCCCTTTTCTGTTATGAATTGTGCTATTATTTAGCCCATAATTAGAGAGGAAGAAAAACCTAAAATATATGCAGTTTTTCTGGTTTTTGTTATTTTGATTTTTGTGAGTTGATGGTTCTTGAGAGATGTGGAAGGGGGAAGGGCAAAGACTATCATGCCAAAACTTGGAATATTATTCTATTTTTTAGCATTATTTCATTAATTGTCCAAGTTTCTTGCGGCACCATGGGTTCCTGTCAGCTTCCTTGCAGAGGTCTGCTTTTTACTGGCCTCAAGCAGCACAAGTGGAAGGAAGACTCCGGTTTCTGGGATCTCTCCCTTTGGTCACAGCGGGTAACAGAGCCAGCATTTTTCAGAGCCACACACTGCTGAGTTCAGGACAAAATGTTCACTGTCTGCGCCAGTGCCTCAGTCCTGATGCAGATGCTCGAGTGTGTTTGCAGTGCTGTGACACTTTGGGTCCTGTGCTGGCAATTTTCAGAGGCTGTTCCCCATGCAGCCTCCTAGTCTGTGTGTTTCCTTTTAAGTCTCCAGTGCAACTGAGTCCCTCTGGGATAGCTGACTGTTAGTCCGGGATACCGTGGTAGGAAAGAGGAGTGATGCAGGCTACAGAGTTGTGATGTCCCTGTGTAATGTCTTTGATAAATTACAGTATGGTTTGTATCTACACACCATCCTGGATGAGTGTGGAAATAGAGAAGTTAAACCTCCCCTTTCTCACAGGAGCCTCCCTTTTTACAGCATTGTACAGGCATTGATTTGGATACCAACTAAAAATAAAACAACCAACCCCACTCTTTTTTGGGTAAATGCTTTTTAAGAGTGTAGTTGTCTTCAGTGATAGGGTGATAATGATTGTTTCATTTGGATAAATTAGCAAGTTTGAGTTGGCATTCTGGATGCTGCTATGTATTTTTATAGCCAACACTCAAAAGTTTTTGCAAAATTAAATTCCTTCTCTCTTTCTCAATTCATAGCAAGATGAGGAAGAAACCAATTTGATTTTGACATTGTATTTTGGCTTTTAGGTGATCGTGCAAAGTTGTCTTGTTGTGTTCATGAAGTGGGACATAGATGGGTTGGAGCAGAGAAGCTTCTCCTCTGCTGCCTGGACCCCCATGGCTGAAGACAGCTGTTGTCTGTGACACTTTTGTGTATCAGCAGGACTAAATCAAATACTTAAACAATCAATCCTGTTTTTTTCTAATTTAGGCAGAAACATTTTTCAATAATTTAGTCCAGTTCACAGTATTAGAAAGTAATTAGAAGAGCCTTGTTTAGCACTAGCTGATCTGATTAATGCAAAGCCTGGGACAGACAGAAGAGAAGGGAGGGAGGACAGTATGGAGGGAAAGGGCCTTATAGGCAAAATGCTCTTCAAAGCCACGTTGGCTATTTTTATCCTGTTCTTTTTCTTTCGCCCTCCCACAACTTTCCATTGTACTGAAATAGTTCAAAATGTTTGGTTCAGGGCAGCTGACATCACTAGTTGTCATGCTGTGTCCTGCTGAATATATTTCTGTAACAGGAGCTGATGCCTCATACAATAATGGCCTTTTGGGACTCTCAGCTGCTCAGAAAGGACTGGTGACACTGTGGGGCAGTAACATCTTCTGCTTTGGCAAGGGGTGACCAGGCAGAAGGGACTCTGGTGGCTCTTCTGTGGGAATGGAAGCATGGATGTGCTTGTGAAGATTGCTCTTGGACACAAGTGTCCTGTCCTCAGGGCAGAGCTGGTGACAAGAGGCAGGCCTGGGTGGCATTGCCAGCCTGGTGGGCTTGTCTGGCTGGAATGTGCCTGCTGGAGAGGCGGCTCTCCCTGCGTGTGCTGGGTATTCCCAGCATACACAGATAGCAAAGTCTTTTCTGGCTGTAGACACAACACTTGTAGTGCTCTGCCTAACGTTCAGTCCCCCAGGAAGCTGTCAGATACCTCTGGCAAAGCCATGCCATGACTGGGGCTCTTGCTGGAGCTCAGGACTTGGAGGTGTGCTCTGCAAAGATGCTATGTCTCCCAGGTGGGTCCAGCACACCAGGCACTCCTCTGTTTCTTAATCCATAATCCTCTGTGACTCCTTTGTGAGCATTGCTGGACCATGTACAGAGTGTTACCTTAATGAAGAACTTGGTGCCTTTCTTCGGAGAAAGGAGAACTCCGTTCTTTACAGCATGGAGTTGTATTTAGGTTACGTGTTCCACATCCTGTGAAGTGATAGCCAGGGGGAGAGCACTGCTAAAATTCTCTGTGTTGAAGCAGCCCTCTAAGGTGTCTCCAGAGCTCATACAGAAAGGGCTCCTGGCCAAGGTTTAATAGCATTTTCCTCTTGTTTGGAGGTAAAAGTATGCTTGCTTCTTTTTTTACTGAAGATGCCTCCTGGACACTTTACAAAGAATAGATCTGACTGTATCCTCAGACTTGTGAAATTATTCACCCTTCTTTTATCTTGTTTTCTTGGTATGCATATAGGATTTATTCCAGATTTTAGCTGCTTGTTTCAGTCTGGAAGATAATTTCATTTATATATGAGTGAAGTATGAGTGTGCAACATTCATCCCTCTGGGTGTTCACTACAGTTCCTGGTTTGTTTCTTTTTTTCCTGTGTTGCAATAGCCCATGTTTCTGGTGCTGCTCTTTATGGGAAAGTTATCTATTTCACACAATTTCTATCTGCTGTTCTCTGGGATCTCAAACATCTCTGCACTCCAAGACCTTTACCAGGTAGGTTTTTAGGAGGAAAAAAAGTTCTCTGTAGAGGAGCTTTTTCTCTTGCCATTTTTTGATTTTTTTTAAGAGGTGTGGTGTTAGGAATGTGATCTCCTATCAGTTGTCCTGTGTCTTAAGATGGCTGAGGCAAAATCTATCTGTTTCTCTATCGTTTCTCTGTGACTACACTGAAATTGAGTTTGTTAAAGTGTTATTTTGTTGAGGGGAATTTTAAAATCCTTTTCTTAATCCCTGGTGCTGTGGGGTTCAACAGAATCTTAACTAAAACTTCAGCAAATTGCTGTCAGAGAAGAGATGTTGCATTTCTTTTAAGAGCTGCCAGCACCTAGTCTCTTGAAAGGGGGTTGGATGTATGGATTAACCCTTTTTTCCAGCTTTCTGAAGAGCAAACCTGCTTCTTTGAGTGAATGAAGCCCAGTAGCACTGAAGCCAGGCTGCTTGAGCTTGGCAGAAAATTCTGCTCTGTTAATTTTTCAAGTTCTTTTCTGTCTGGTATGGAAATAAGTTTAGAAGTGCTTTTGCTCAGACAGCAGGAACGTGTGGTAGCAGATGCTCCCCAGGTGAAAGGAACATTGAAGATGTATGTGTGATTTCTTTTATTTTTTAAAAAAAGGAAAAATCAGCAGTGAGTGCAGCTGCCCTCAGAAGGGCAGGTAGTGGCACAATATTAAAATTCTTAGTTTACCATCTGGAAAAAGTAGTCTTGGAACACCACCCAAAGTACATGGAGTTACTGAAAAAAGAAGGCTTGGGTCTCTTCATTGTTGGTTTACGTAACTTCACACAGAGGAGGGATGACATGAGGTGCACCTTGCTGGCTCCACTCGCACCCAGACAGCCCGGTCTGCTCTTCAGTCCAATGTATCCACGCATCCCAGGCTCAGAACACCAAAGCCTTACATGGAAGGTGCTGCCTGTCAGCCGGATGCTTTTCCCAGCAGGGAAAAGGAAAATTCTGATAAAGAGGCTTTCCCGATTCCTTCTTTTACAGAGTCCCCAGTTTTGATGTGACTGATAAATTTCTTTAGAATTATGCAGGGAAAAGATGAAGCTTAGGTCTTGAGACCACATTCTGTGTGGGACAGAGGGGAAGCTGTATTATCTCTCAACTGAAATAGTTATTTTTCTGTTGCTTTGCAGCATAGAAAGGTTTTTTCATGGCTAGGTATATCATTCAAATCAGTACATTTTTAAATCCACACATAACCATCCCTTGCTTTGAGGGGTGACTCTTGCAAAAGCTGGGGCAGAAGTGTGGCTTCACGTTGGGTTTTGAGGAATGTCTCAGGTGTTGGTCTCAGCTTCTATGACCTGATCAGTTGCAAATCCCTCCTGAGCAGTTAAAGATCCTTTTTGTCATTTGCTCGTGCAGCCAAGGGAATGAAACAACTTCAGTACACAACTGTGCATCTAATCTTAGTATTTGTTTTTGAAAATTACTAGTTTTCCTTAACCAATTTCTTGGTTGTGCTCTCAGCATTTAATTAAAAGACTGAATTTGTATTTTAACAGGCTCTTGGAGGTAGCACTGCAAGTTTGGGTGTATCTATGGGTTTTTTCCTGGTTGCTAGTGGATCAGTATGTCTATAAAGGTGTTTCTACTTGCTTCTCAGTTTCCTGTGCTGTATATGGAAAAGTGATAAATTGGGGTTGGGAATCACTGCTGTCCCACTAGCTAATTAACAGTGATCTAACTGTACCAGTAATTAAACTATTACCCACCCTACTATTTTTTTCAACTAGTCATTCAAATGTTCTTTACTTTGGCCTATGAATCCACAGTTTGTATTTTAAATACATTTTTTTCCTTCCTCTGTTGTACAGAAAAGCGTCAATGTGATGTTTTCTAAGAAATTCTGAAATAGCTGTGTGCTGTTGTTGACAAAACTGAAGACAGCGTTGCATCATTCTGTCAAAAATCTTTAAAAATTAACTGCATGGTTACACTAGTGAAAGTTTGTACATATCATTTGTTAATGAAAGTTACCTAGTTAAGATAATGCTTTGATTCCTTTTCCCACTGACTTTCTGACCCTGTGAGGAGACACACAATTTATGCCTTCTATGGACTTCAATTTTTAAGTTTAACAAGATAGTTCACACTAAAGCTGAAAGGATCTGCTTCTCCTCACAGGATCTGGTCTAAGGCATGCCAGGAGAGATGGGACTTACCTGAACTGACTTGTGTTTAAATTAAAGACAAAATATTTCCCTCATAAAGGGTGGGGGGGAGGGGGGAGTTTTTGATCTCTGCCATTGAGAAGTGACCTTGACCTGTAATATTTTCTAGTGAATAAATATCCTTCCTAATTAAAATGCCGTGGTTAACTTAAAGTGTAAGAGATGAATTTGTGGAGCTTGATACAGAAGATGAAAATTTTAGGTGGGGCTGCTTTGGCACACTGGTATTTCTTTGCCCAACCTGCTCAATGACTAATGACTGGTAGATGATTGAATTCCCCCCAGCTGTGTGTCTCAGTGCAGCAAGATGCACATGTGTGTGCTAGTACACATGCTTTAAAAGTGAGGTGACACGTGCAGGCATGCAAAATTGCTTATGAATAGTGAAAACAAGTTAGGCTTTTTTTTTTTTCCTCATGCTGTGTATCTGTGCTGCTATCCTGTGTACTGAAGCTCCTGCAAAGGAAGCTGAGATGTTTGAAGTAGCTGTGATGATACCTTTGTTTCCATGTGTGCTCTCAGTTGTGGTGTGCCATAGCACATTTCTGTCTCATTAAACCACATTTTTTTAGATGGAAAGAAGACAAAGTTTATGTGAAGGTTTCAGCTGTTTAAGTCCTGTGTGATAGAGGTGTCGTTTTCCAAGATGGAACTGTAGCAGGAAAACAGGTGCTGAGTTTATTTTCAGTCTCTTCCCTACAGAAATAACTAACTTGCCTTCTGATGCAAGACACTTTTTGTGCCTAAATAGTTGTAATTTCACATTACAAGTACATATGCACCCATCTTCCAAAACACAGTATGTGGGTAAGCTTGACCTCCATATCTAACATGGTTTTGCAGTTGCACGTTTTCTTTAGGCTACAGTGGTGCATAAAACTAGCCTGTATTGTCAGTTAATTTTTGGTTGTTGTCATACAAAGAGAGCTTGCAAGGCAAGATGGCAGTGAGGAAACTAAACCATTTTTTACAAAGACAAACTTGTCTGCACCCTGGTACTCTCTGAACAGAACGAGCTGTCTACATTTGTGTATCTTGGGCTATATAGCAAGAAGTCTGATTGCTGAAGCCAGGTTGCCATGGTGAAATAATTCCCAGCAATTAAAACACAGTTCCATCCTGAAAAGCAACTCTGTGCAAGCTATGTTGTGAAATCCCGCGCTTACGAGGCCATGAGGTTTCCAAATCAAATTTGCTTGGTTTAGAAATAAAAAGGTAGCTTTGCAGTCTTCCAACTCTACAAAATTCATCAGGATTGGGACATAACAGTGCCTTTAGTGATTTATGTGCTCTGGTGGTGAACTCCCTCCCTGCAAAGGTGCACCACAGGGTACTGGATGTGCTCATCTAGAGATAACAGGGCTGTATCAGAGTAGCCAGGAGGAGCAGTTGCTGCCAAAACCTGAATTTAATAATGACGTAAAAGTCAAAATAATTCTGTATTCCAATAGGAGATTAGAGGATAATAAATCACATAAATTAATAGACATACCAGAAAAGATACAGGGAATAGATTTGTTAATTGAGATTATTTTGTGGTTTTACTACAGTACATTAAATTTTTCTTTCAGTTTGAAGGGTTTAAAAACCTTAAAAGAGAGATAAAACTTTTTTTTTGGTCAATTACATTGTTTTTCCTTGTTATCTGCAGGTAGTATTTCTGGCCTTCGGAATTTCAAATTGTCTGCTGAAAAAATACTCCTCTGAATATAAAAACAAATCTGACAGATCTATATTTGTCTTCCCCAGAGTGAAAAAGGTGCTAAAAGCCACTCCAAAACTTGCTTTCAAATCTTGGTGCAGATCACTTGTTCTCAAGGCTCTGTGGGTGACCTTTCCACTGCAGCACATGTAACAACCAGGCTCGCTGGCTCTGCCATGGTCTGCTTTCAGCTGAGAGCCAGTTTTCTCCTTTCTCTGTGTGCTTTAATTAGAGAAACGCAAGGTATGCTGTAGATCTCTGCCTTGGACTGCAATGTTTTTTTGTTTTAGCGAAAGAACTATTTATCTCTGCTGCTTTCCAAAGGTCCTTGGAGAACTAGCTGAGATGTAAACATTGACATGTGCAGATACCTGTGCTGAAATGAATCCTGGCCCTACTGTGAGGCTGCAGTATGGGAGTATGTTTAGCAGTGGAGGATGATGAGGAAGCATTTGTGTTACTTGAATACTAATGGCATTTTTCCTCTAAGGGAGGCAAGGATACTGAGCATCCTTATCTTGGTATTGTGTATGGGCCTGACGGTTTGGAATGTTTGCCTGGGGACTGAAATGAGCTTTGTGTTAACAAGACAGAGCCCAGATCAGAGCTCCAGCCTGTGTTTTCAGCTGATGAGTGACTGGGCAGAGGTGTCCTAAACAGTCAGCAGGGAGTGCCTTCTCCTGTCCCCACACCAGGGTCTGCTCTGAGCGCCATTCCAGGGGAGAAGGAATTGCAAGCACGGGAGAATATACTATGAGACTCCTTCTCAGACAGGGATTTGGGGTTTGCCCTCTTTCTGCACAGTTTTGGCTTCCTTTCCTGTTGCCAACTGGAGACTTAAAAAACAACAAAAACAAAAGCCACCACTCCATGTTATTCCCATGCTCAGGACTTGGGCACCTCTGACTCAGTGCTCTGCTGTGTGGTTTGTTCTAAGCATTGAGTAAATTAATTGTTACAACACTTAGTCTATGACCTACTGAATCTCTGTTACCACAGACCTTATTTGGCTCCATAAAGAGATGTTGAAAATAGGAAAGATTGGTCCTTTTTATTTTCTATTCTACAAATCACCAGAAATCTGGATTGTAGTAAGTTGCTTAAGAAAAGAATCTCGCTGAGCCTCCTGATTGGGATATGTGAGGGCTTTTTGCCACCAAGGTAAAAGAGAACATTTCAAAATGAAGAACAACTGCGTACTGCTTGGGTAATTTTGCTTCTTCAAGTGAATTGTTTCATTAGAATTTCATCACTGGCTCCTAGAAAAAAGTAATCTGTTTGTTTCCCATTGGACATGGCTTCCTGGTGTCCCAGTTGTGTTATCTGGAGGGGAACCTGGAGAGGGCAAGGACTGTGCAGTGAGGAAGATGGAAACCTCTGTTTGGTCTGGGGGAGGAGTCCTGGCAGGTAGGCCCGGGGAAGAAAGGGAGCTCCAGTGCAGCGTGTTCTACCACAAGAATGCACTCTGCACATTTTTATAGCATTAGCTGAGCTGTGGCGTGCCTGGCCTTGCCTGTGCAGCCATTCTTCTCAGAGCTGCATTGGAGACAAGGTGGGGGACCCTGGGCTCCAGCAGACCCTGGGAGCCTCAGCAGGGGAGTTAATGTGCCTCTGACACACCACTGTGGGCAAATACTCAGCTGGTGCTGGGAGGTGATGTACCAGGAAGGTAAGAAGAATCATAGCTGTTTGAGATAGAAAAGACCCTTGAGGTCATTGAGTCTGCCATTAAACCACATCCAGACATCATAAATACTTCCAGAGATGGTGACTCCACCAGTTCCCTGGGCAGCCTGCTCCAGTTCCTGATAACTGTTTGGTGAAGAAATTTTTCCTAACACACAGTCTATACCTTGAGGCTGTTTCCTTTTATCCTGTCCATTGTTACCTGGGAAAAGAGACCTTTTCTTGCTGCAGCTTCCTTTCAGGTAGTTGTAGAGAGTGGTAGGGTAGCCTGAGGCTCCTTTTCTCTTGGCCACACAAGTCCATCTCAGTCAGCTGTTCCCAGTAAGATTTGTGTTCCAGCCCCTTCACCAGCAGGTGGGTGGGGAGCCCTACAAAAGGGCACAGAAAGGCCTGATGTACCAGACATGGCATGGTGCAGGTGCCCCATGTTCTCCTTGCTTTTCCAGCAGCACCAGCCGGAGCTCAGTCTGGCCCACAGAATGTTTTGGGCTTTCTGTTGAGAAGCAGCATTATGAAATAATGTTATGGCACTTGTCATCCTTAACATGCCTGCCATGCCTTGGCACCGACTGTTTACAGCAGAGCATCCGGAGGCCAAGCAAAGATTCCCTTTTAAGGCAAAGAGCCACTATGAGAATCCCAAAGAAAAAGTTTCCCTGGCGTGTAGGGTACATTCTTCTTACCTCCTCCTCTTAAATAAACTATTAGTAACTTTTAAAAACAGAAGAAAAATGAAGAAGCAGGGCCAGCAATGCTGCCAAATACGCTTTATGCTGCACAGCCCCCTTAGACCTGGGCAGCAACCAAGCCCTGGAGCTGACCTGGGGCAGGAGAGGGGAAGAACGAAGCTGAGGTCAGAGTGGTCTGTCAGAGACCTGTGGCAAGAGGAGATCAGAATGGAGACTGCCTTAAAAAGCTTGGTCTCCTTCCCTTCCACAGCCCTGGAGAAAAGCACTGTTCACAGCAATCTGTGAACAATTGCACTGAATGCTGCACTGGGATTCGGACTTGCTTTCCCATACCTTGCACAGCTTCCTTTCCCATGCTGATGTTCTTTTCTTTCCCAATCCTGAACATGGATGTGTACATCCAGGATTGTGTTCTGAGTGTGCTGTCATGTGGCATTTCCAGCTGAAGACTAAGCAGTGATCTGGGTTAAAACAGGACATGGGATTACAGAAAAACCTCCAGAGGTGCTAATATTGAGCGGTTTAAAAGAAAGAGGGGAAATACAAGCATCGTCTCTAGTGCTGTTCTCAAAGGAAGGGCAGCTCGACTGATGTTGAAGGAAGCTGTTATTCCCCTTTTTGTGCATGCTGTACAAGTAAACAAAGACACTGAATTACCAAGAAGGGATTTAAGCTCTGTAGCCCTTCTAAGTTTCCAGTTCTTGCTCTTAACTGAGGAGAAAAGACATTGGGTTGCTGGGTAGGAAACTGGACAGCCTTCAAGAGTTTGTTCCTGACCCGTAAGAACTGGCGTAACCTGCTTCTTCATTGTTCTTGTCACTTGGACTCATAAATTTCAGCTCATAAAACTGCTTCCTTCCTGCTATGAATGGGTTCAGGACTCCCGTGCTTACGCAGAATGTTTGTAACCAGAAATTAACTGATAATTTCTTTCCAGTAAAGGGCCATATAAAAAGCCTATAAAGGTAAAAAGTATGTCTGTGAGCAGCTGACCTGGTTTGCCTTACAAAGCTGTAGCCTTCTGTGCATGGCTGAAATCAACAGTACTTTTCCTTTCTGCAAAGGGAATACATTAGAGGGAGACCTCGAATGTTGGAATTTTTCTGCCTTAATGTGTTTTACTCCCTCTTCTGTTCCACTCACATCCCCTCTGACTCCCTAGCCAGAGAAGGGAAGAGGAGAGAAGCTAAAATGCAAACATCCAGTACACCTTTAATTTTGAATTCTAAACCCTTATTCACTGGAAGAGTGAAAACAATGCTCATAAAGTTTAGCCTGAAGGACACTGCTACAATGTTGTCTTACTACCTCTATAATTTTGTCTTTTAAGAAGCTAACCCCCATCCTTAGAGTGCCAAAAAAGTAGGATTTGGTAGGAGTACTTCACTTTATAACACTTCATATAGTGGTGCATGTTTTGAAACACAACACTGCAAAAAGAAAAAAAAAATTGCAGGATAAAAAAATCAAAGGCCCAGATAGTTTGAGATACCAGCTAGTTCAGTGTGTAGAGGTGTACTTGGAGTATGGTGTTGCTGTTACAGACAGTAATCTCTGTAAAAGTTCTAGTTGGGAGTGCACCATTTAAACCCCAAACTTTTCCAGATTGTGAACTATACAAATTGTAAAGTGCAAGCTAGGTTACTTGAAAACAACCTCCAAACCCTTGAGTGTTGTTTTTAATATAATTTTGTAATACGTCTGTGGGCGTCTTTGGTTTTGATGCTCCTTAATGCCATTTTTTTCTTTTTGTGTCATTTTTTGCGTGTATTGCTGTGGGCTGTGGGACTCTACTCTCACCAGCACTAAAGGAATATGTCACAGCTGGATTGGCAACAGTTGAGACTGGCTGTCTTCTGAATTTGTGGGGATTGCTAGGATTATAGCAGTTAACCTTGTGTAAGGAAGAGTCAGTTGCTAAAAAAAGCCCACACAATCCTACCACATTAATCACAAAATACATGCCTTTCTCCTGTAAGTTTCATGATCCATGGTGATTTTCATCCTCACAGACTTGAGATGGCTTGTGAGTTTTGAAGTTTGCATACAAAGACAAATCTGCCATGTGAGGCCTGTCAGACCTTTTGTGTAAATTTTCCAATGGAAATTGGAGTGTTTGAGATTTGGATGGAACCTGAAACTGGTGCATGATCCAGAGGGAGTGATAGGAGTTTTGCCTGCAGCTCTGGTCATCACCACTATAGGCTTCTAAAATAAGTTCTTTAACTTTCTAAAGTTACTCTTATTTCCATTTTAATATGCCAGACTAAAATGAGAAAGCCCACTGATAACTTGTACTTCCAGAAGAAAAAATAGACAGCCATTCATCCCAAAGACAGTTAGTTTGGTGTGGAGGATGGAGAAGGGGGATCCAAAGTATCATCAGTTGTCCTTGAAGAGATTTCAGTTTCAGATGCAATGTAAGAAGCTGCACAGCTTGCTGGGGACAGCAAGAAATTATTTCAGCTGTGCTGGCTTCCTCTGAAAGAAAAGGAATCTTGAACAGGTAGAGATCATCTAAAATAGCGTGGTCAGTTTAGGGAAGTTTGACATTTAATAAATCATTAGTCTTCCCTCTGTGTGATGAGCCTTGGAATAAATCATGTGCATGACCAGAGCCATGGACCCCTGTACAGTTCTGAAGTGATGAGAAGCACATCAGGTTGTGAAGTACATCCACTTTGGGATGTGGAGACCTTGAGTCTCTGGTCCTTCTTCAGCTAAATCAGATTGCTTCTTGTGTGCTTCTTTCCAAACAAACCTCATTGGTTTACACTGAAGCACATCTTTAGCATTTGTACCATGAATCAGCTTTGAACCTTACAGCCAGAGTCTGCTCTGAAATGGGAATAACACTTCCTCAAAATGGTATTAAAACTAAACCTTGATGGTGCTTTGAAGATGTTCTGAAGTGCAGTGGTTTTTTAACCAAGAAACTACTGAGCATCTGATCAAGAGAGAGATGACAGAAAGACTAGAGGAGGATCTTCATTAACTGACATGGGATAAGAAAGCAAGCTGGGAAATTGGCAATTTTATTCGATCTTAACAAAGCTGTTAGATTAGGGAAAAAATCATCAGTGGGCTGTCACTTGGTGGAGTGTCTTCTACCTCTCTTTCTCTGGTGAAATCCAGGCAAGCTTGCAGCTGATGTGTTTTCTAGCCGGACACAAGGACAACAAAAGGACACAAAAGGACAACGTAGTGTTGTTTGCAGCAGCAAACTTTTGAAATATATTTAGCGTTGACTTTTTGTTTATTCTCTGGAAATGAGGAAGGGATGCTGCAGTGAGGATGAGGTATGCTCCACCCATTCCCATGTGATGGAAGGCTTGCCTCAGTCTCGTGTGTCTTGCTTCCTTCTGTGGTTTCCCTCCACAGCCTGACTCCGACAGACTGTCTTTGGCCTCGTTGTCTCTCTTCCCTCCTCCTTACAGAAGACTGCTTTTAGCTGATGTGGCACAGCCCTAACCTGGGGCCCTTGGTTTAATTGTCATGAACTACAGCAAAGAAGGAAACTCTATCCAAACTACTTCTCACTGATAACTTTTTTCCCCTGAGTGTGGTTAATGTGGTTTGTCAAACCAGTCTCAGAAGCTGAAGGCATTTTCTGCTTGACTGTTACTAGAACTATAATTTAACTAAAAAAGAAATCAATTTATCCTTGAATGCTAGAATCCTGGCCCCCTCCCTCCCCAGCCAAACTAAACCCAGAAACCACTAAATGTAGCAAATGCAAGGGTTTGAAGACAGAAATAGTCTGAAAACCAGGAACTGTTATCTAACCAAGTAACCCCTCTGAATTAAGAGCCTTGCACTGAGGAACAACTGATTCTTAGGTCCTAAAACATCCCCTTGTGGAGCAGCTATGAGAATTAGTCCTTTAGTTTGTTTTCATTCTGTATTTGTATTATTTAGAAATATGTTGTATGTTGTATTATTTAAAAAGATGTCACAGGCATCCCCTCTTAAACCATGAAGCCCACCTTTCTCATTAACATAGGAAAGAAGGTGTGACCATCTGTTCCCTGCCAGACACCTGCAGTGCTTTCTGCACATCTCTGTAAATACATCATGATGCTTTATGCTGCTGGCACCAAGTTTTCCTTGATTTTCCTTCATGGTGGCCTTTCTGACATCCCTCTAGTCTTAATTTACTGTTTAGAGACATGTGACAAGACTCAATGCAAGTTTAAAATAGTGAACACTGGCAGTGCTGGTGACCAAAGTTAAAGTGCTGCTTTCCTGCGGAAGGCACATCTCGGTCTCTCCCTGCTCCAGTAGGGATTATGTGGATGATAAATCTTTCTGAAGATGAGTTTAATAAACAGATCAGTAAAGAGCCCATGAAGAGAGAAAACTGAGTGATCATATTTCCTTTAAGAAGAGCACTGAGACTTCAGTCACTATTCCAGGAAAGATGTGTATCACATCCTCACAGCAAAAATTAAGGCTGCATGTATCTCAGGAACACAGTTGGAAGATTATTTAAGTGTGTTAAGAGCCTAAATGTGAGGTCTGTTTCCTTTGGATGAGATCTCAATGAGTTTTGACAGCAATCTTAATGCAGTCATCTGCAAAGGTGGGCTTGTCTTGGCTTTACAGATCCTTAAAAATCACTTTAACGAAGACAGCCTGACATTAAAAAAGAGCTGGCATCTCTTCCTTGTTTTTACATTTTAATGGACAACAAGTATTGTCCTATGATGGTGCCTTACCATTAAATAGATCTTCCATCTCTGCTTAGGTGGATTTTTTAACTGTAGGAACACATGGCCATGTGTTTGACCACATGGCCTAAAAGACCAAAGTGCTTGACCCACTGTCCTTCCTCTGAAGTCCTGCTGAATCCCTGGTCCGGGGTTGGCTTGAGAGTCTATTTAAAAAACAAGTGAGAGGAACCCTCTAGTGATTACAGCAAACACCTTACAGATAGGAGGTGAAAAGTCACAATATGCCATGGAGATAAATGTCTTTTATGGAATGTGGTTTCTGTGCTTTTATAAATCCAAATGGAAGGTTATTTCATAAATGCATTAGATTTCCAAGGATTTTCAGAAAAACATGAACTCAGGGCTTTCTGTCCCAGGTATCCCTAGAATTGAGAAAACAGGTATTTTTGTGATTATCTCTGCTTTTGGCTGGAGTCACAGATGTTCACTTAAGAAGGCTTCTGATAGGGCTGGAGAGCAAGGAATGCTGTAGGCTTTGAACGAGCAGCACCAGCTTTTCCAGCTATCTTTTGCAGCAGCCAGATTTGCTGTTCTCAGACTCCTGTTCTGCAGGTGACCAGGAACTGCATGACGCAGCAGGTTGTTGGTCCTCACATGGGCTCCTTCAGGCACAGAGCTTGTCACCACTGTTCGCAGGCTGAGGAGAGACCAGTGCTCTCTTAGGAGTTTGCAATCTCATCTGGCCAAAGGGCAGGGGAGATGGAGCAGCAAAATGAAGCTGCTGGGGAAGTGAATGCAGGAGGAGAGGAGAGACCAGTGCTCTCTTAAGAGTTTGCAATCTCATCTGGCCAAAGGGCAGGGGAGATGGAGCAGCAAAATGAAGCTGCTGGGGAAGTGAATGCAGGAGGAGCAGGCTAAAGGCAAATACAGGAGTTTGGATGAACCAGCTGCTTTCAGATTTCTGTAGCTGTTCAACAATAGAACTAACCCCACTTCTCTCTTTTTTAATCTTTTGCAGGAAGTCCAAGGGAAAGCCAAATGGTAAGAAGCCAGCACCAGAAGAGAAGAAACTTTACCTAGAGCCAGAATACACAAAATCCAGAATTACCGACTTCGAATTTAAGGAACTAGTGATGTTACCACGGGAAATAGACCTCAACGAGTGGCTTGCCAGCAACAGTGAGTATTACGTTCATACAGTTCTGAGCTTGCTGTCCATCCTCAAGAGGCCATTCATTCACTCTTTTTGCTATTTTCAGTGCTTAGAGAAACACTCAGTGACTATTTATGCTTACTGTGTAATGCATGTCATTATACCTTGAGTGGTAATTAAGCTGTCTCGCGCACAGCCCAGCTGTGCTCAGCAGCATGAAAGCCTTGATGCATTTCCTCCTTCCAGCTCCCTCCCTGTGGCACTGAGGGCACTGCAGTTTTGGATGCTCTTTGTAGAACCATCAAGATCCCCGTTGACTGCTTGCTAAACTGGCTGGTTCTGCATGTTTCTGACTCCAGCTACTGATCTTCCAGAAGCATTGTAAAAATGGAATTTCTAAAGACTTGTATGTAAAGCAACTTATGCCTAAAGCCAGAAGTTGTGCAGTATTTTGGTCAGATTTTTTTCCTTCCCACTCCTTCCAAATTTTGGTGGAATTACTGTGGATTTCAAGAGTAGACAGGCTGAAATTCAGAGATGTGACTGAATGCTGTAGCTGTGCACTTCAGCCCTGATTTGCTGTACTTTCCTAGGCTACTCCTGCCTGTCCTCGCCTGCATCTGTGGCCCACTCTTGTTTATGTTTTCAACAGTGTGTGGTAGTAGCAAGAAACTACTTTAAACTGCACACTAGGAAAGTTTACAGAGCCTCATTAAGAAACAGTGAGGTGACCCGTGAGAAGTATTAAGAAGTTAAATTATCTCAGGAGATTTTTTAAAAGTAGAAGTGTGCTAGGTTTCATGCTGGTTGTTTTTACAAAGAGACATGTTTTGAAAACTAATAGTGCTGTTTTCTAGGCACTGTAGATTTTAAGTCTGACTTCAAAAGAATGTAGCAAATTGTTTGCCTTCAGCTTATAGGAGAGTATTCTACTGTAAAGGTGAGGCTGATGATGGAGACACTTTCCAGTCTTGCTGCTTTGTGAGTAATAAGAGCTAATGCATCATGGTGCTTTCATCTTAAATCAAAACAAGAGCTTTCATTCTGTGTACCTCTTTGTGTTGCAGTTCATCATTAGGCTCATTTAGCTAAATCATGTTTAAATTTGTATGCAAGCTCAAGACTGAGGTTGTTTCACTTGCTATATTTAAATTATTGTCTGGAGGATAACCAGTTTTTGAAAGTATTTTACTTCTGAATGTCTTTCCTTTGTTTATTTTTCAGCAACAACTTTCTTTCATCACATCAACTTACAGTATAGTACAATCTCAGAATTCTGTACAGGAGAGTCATGTCAGACCATGGCAGTGTGCAATACGTAAGTCAGTATTTTCACTTATTACATGTGCAAGGTTTCCATGTCTTCAGAGTCTCCTGGGGGAGGATATTGGTATTGGGTGGCACTGGGCAAATGTTTACAGCAGGTCTCTACTTGTTGAGAATGTGTCAGCTGTGCATCCTTTTCTCTCCCTTCAGCAGGGAAGTGTGGTGGAAATCTGTTGTTGTGGAGAACTAGAAGGATGGGAATCTCTTGAATGCTCTAAGCTGGTTTTATAAGGTCAGATCAGAGAGGCAAATGACCATGTGTGTTCTTGGGGGAGAGGGAAAGGAGGGTGTAAAGGAAACTTGTCTGACCATCCAGAAGTCTATGGCAGTCAGTCATGAGCTGGGACCAAGGCCCCTTCACAGCTACTCAGACCAGCTTTTCTTACTGGTTTGACCCAGGTTTTCCATAGCAGAGTCTGGGATATCCAGATCCTTAAAATTAATTTGGTACAGTAACTAAATAACCTCATAACCACTCTATCCAGTTCCTCCACAGAGGGACCCCAAACAAAGGAAACTCTGGGCTTTTATAGTCTCACAGTCAAAAAAGCCTGAGTGCGTCTTGGGGTTGTCAGCTCCTGCTGTGTCTGAGTGTCACCTGGCTGGGCCACAGGTGCCCATGTTCTTTGCTGTGCCCCTGCCACGCAGAGCTCAGCCCTGAGCCTGCAGTGCAGCTGCTCATGGAAGTACCTGCACGGAGTGTGCTCCTCAGCAAGGGCAGGGCAGGACTCTCTGTACTGGTTACCCTGCTGGGGTTCCAGGGAAGGCAGGGCAGGAGAGGTGAGTTGTGAAAACATCAGAGGGTGCTTCTGAGAGCCAGAATGCTGACACAGCTCCAGGCTGCTGGTGGATAACCTCTAGCCTGACGTGAGCCGCAGGCTCTCTGCCTGAGCTCCTGGGCACAGCGGACACAAGTGGCAGCTTAGCAAGAGTAAGGAAAACTTTTTGGTTTGGCGTTTTTCCACCTCTAGAGCTTAGTAGACTTTAACATTGACTAGCAGTTAGTTCTGGAAGAAAGCTTTGTAGTGTTACTGGACAGTGTGAATATAAGAAAAAGTTACGGTAAATTTCTTCTCCTGATGAGCACAGTCAATCATGATGGAATATGAGATCCAGTCAAGTATGAATATGCCTGTTGTGTTTTGGGCTTTTTCCCTCCAACATGTGTTGATAGTCCTTTTCTTCCCTCCTCTTGCATTTCCTGGGATTAATTTACTTGGGATGGATTTTAAGAGACGACTGGGCAGTAATGTCATAGTACATCAAACAACATCTGAGGGAATGTATGCAACAGAACCTTTATATTATATCTCTGACAGTCGTTACATAATTCTTAGAAGGAAAGCCTTGCTTAATGCACTGGTCTATCTTGTACACTTGAAGTTAATATCAGGGGCTTTCTTTGAGAGCACTTAAAAGCATGCAAAGTGTATGGAGGGTATTTTTGCATGTAGAAGGTGGAATGATAACTGTCACAGAGTTAAAGGCCATGCTAGAGACTTTGAAACCAAGCTGGAAGAGAGAGTAATAAATCTCTGCTGGACCCAGATTTTATCAAAAGGAGACAGCATGTCTCTAAGTAAGAAATGGTGAGCAGTAAGATGAGTATTTTGTTGATTCTTGTTCCCAGGCATACTCATGTTTAAATTCCTGATGTAGCACTGGCAGTCCCAAGCACGGAGTTTAACTGTTTATCCACTTGGCGGGTGGGAAATAGTGACTAAAAGGAGGTGGTAATTGGGAACCTGCATTAGTGTTGTTCTAGTGAGCTCTAGTGAGCATTAACCTGAGTTCTCTGTAAGCACCTTGTGCTGCAGAATAAAGAGAGGAAGTGCCTGTAGGCAACTGCAGCTGTAGCCTGTATTTTTAGTAGTAGAGACTGATAGCAGAATGTTCCTATCCTTTGTTTTGGAAAACTGAAAAATTGCACTATTTGGGAATAACAGGAAGCATGTCTACACTTGGGTGAAGCACTTGAAATGGCTTGTGTGTAGCTAAATCATAACAACCTCAGTACCTTCCTGTACTTGGGGGCAGGTGGCTGATTCACTTTTGTGAACTGGAGCCTGCTTGCTTCTAGCAAGTGTGTGGGTCTGTGAAAAGCCACCAAGGTGAGATCCGCTGCCTACACACCTCAGCACAGTTCAGCTTTGTGGGCCCTTTTCGTAACTGTGTTCTCCAAATCCTGATCTTTTTGTTCTGCCTTTCCTAGCTCTGGTAAGCTGAGGATGTGCTTGTTGTGTTGGAGGAGCACCAGTTGCTGTGGCTTATTGTGCCTTGGACCTGTCTCCAGTGTATAAAGAGAGACACCTGAACACTGGTGTCAGTTGCTGATTAACCTGATGGATGCTGCAGGCGTAGCCTTCTGTGGCCACGGTCTGTTTGTTGCTGTCCTTTAGAATGCAATAGCATCTGGCTGTATAAGATGGCCATAGAATTACAGTACCTTGGAATTCAGGTGCAGTTTGCCATTGTTTCCCATGCTGATTCCTTGGGTAGTTCCGTATGAAAGTTTGCATTCTGTTCCACTTCTATATTTTCCCTGCTGAGTTCTTTATGATATATTTTGGATCACACCATTCTGGTTGTGCTTAAGAAAGGCTTTTTAAATTTATGCTCGAGATGTTCAAGTAACTACTGAGAACTGGTTGCTCGTCAAGTTACTTGACATTCAAATTGCACTGCAAGTACCCAGTCCTAAATTTAAAGTATTTGCTGGCACAATAAGCACTTGTTGAAGTTAAATATTTGAGGTAAGGTTTTAACATCTGAGAGAAGCTGCAGCCAACTGACAAACTGCAGACAGATGCAGCTTTCAGCCCTCTGTCAGATACATGAGATAGCACAGCCATCTGCACACAGCAAGGAGAATTTCTGCTTACGGTCACTAGGAGACATCCGACCAAAAGTCTCAGAGTAGAACAGATGGAAGCATTTGCTGGCAAGGTGGGATAATGCCAAGAGAAATACCACAGTGGCCAGTTATCCTCAAACTTTAATGAGGGTGAATGAATATAACTTTGGGAATTACTTAATTTTGCTCATTAATATGTTTATCACTTGTTGTAAAGCAGGTAGTATATTTTAACACAGTATTTACTATTAAAATTTAGTATGTTTTATAGCTTATTATTACACAAACCAGCTTTAAAGCACCCTGAGCTATAAACTGACATTTCTAGCTGACATTTGGGTAAAACTCCTCAAAGTGCTGCAGTGAGTGTATTAAATAAAGAGCCTGTGTAAGTGCTGTACGTAAAAGGATAAGTCTACAAAACTGAGGCAGAAATGAAGGATGGATTCAAACTTTCAGGAAGCCCACCTTTCAAAATGTTTTGGTCCAGTGAAATGCCTTAATTGGTAACTGTTAACCACTCTTCTTTTTCTTATCTTAGTCTCCTTTCTCATGTTTATCTTGCCCTTAGTGTCTCTGCATAGGGAGGGGATTTCCTCCTAGAGTGCTTAATTCAAACTTTTACATTTTATTACATTTAAGTTCCCCCAGCTATATGATTTTACATGATGCCTCCTTTTCTTCTCTGCCATCCAAACACTGCTTAGCCCCTGTGAAACCATCAAAGCTGTTCCAGCTGCTCACAAGCACTGTGCTCCTGCCTCTTGCTTTCAATCCTGCTTTTTTCATGTTGCCTGTTTTTTTGGTATTTTTACCAGGACCATCTCTCCTTCCTTTCCAGGCAAAATAATTTCCACAGTGTATGCTTTTCCCTCCTTCCAAAAGCCTTTCTTGTATATTGGTGTAACTTCTGCCTTGGATTCTGTGTCATCCACACCAGCCCAGAATGTTGTAGAGGAAGAGGGATAAAGTACAGACATATATTAAGATGCAGTATTGTGATTTCACATGTGTTATGCTTCATTATTTGCATCGCAGGCTCTTCTCTGGTAAACCCATAATAATTTCTTCCTGGGATTTAGAATAGAGCTGCAGATTCCTCTCCATACTGGGGAGATTTAAATCTGCAATTTTTGAAAAGTGCCCTTAAGTCTCATCCTCTTGTCCTTTCTGCTTCCCGTCCATTCCCTAATATGGGACTGTGCTGTCACAGTGCCAGTAGTGGAATGCAATTAGGCTTCTGTGCCCAAGTGAGCCCTTCCATGGCCCCACACTGCTCCTATCCTGTTCATGGAGATAACTCCAGCGTGGGTGGAAGCCATGTACCAGGTGCAAGATGTTCATGGCACGTCAGGGGCTTGCTCCTCTCTTCCCCTGAGAGCTGTGAAATCTGTTCAGCAGCACCTGAAACATGAGGAAAACACATGACTCTAATGAACAGGACAGCCCTTGTAGTTATCCCCTTACTGTTAATGATTCTTCTGTTTAATTCCAATTTTGCATAATTAATTTCCTAATTTTCAAGGAAAGGCAGAAAGGCTAGGCAGTGGGATGCTAGATCAGATTTATTCACTTACATGACAATATAAGTGAACTTGTACAGTTGCCAAATTGTTTCTTCTGACTAAAATCCTATTATCAACACTCAGTTTTGCACCTAAGGGCAACTCTAAACTGCTTTCTGTCTTGGAAGTTGAGGATTCCTCAGCATGAGAGAACTGCTGGGGTAGAACAGTGCAGCCTGCCTGTGCTCCTAGTGACAAGCATTGTCTTTAAGACCCAAATAAAGGCTGAATTGCCTGGGTCTATCTCTCTCTGCAGGAGTAGACAAACAAGCTTGTGTTGGTGCACTACATTGTGTAATTCCTTAGAGGTGGATTGTACAAAGGAAGTGAGTAGCTGCGAAGAGCACAGTCTGTGCCTAAGGGCCCAAGTGCTGGGTTTGATGCCTGACATAGCTCAAAAAAGAACTTTTGACTCCTGCTGTTTTCACCCACTCACCTTTTTACGCAATTTTGCAGTCAATCCTTGTCTCTCTAGTAAAGGACAGAGTGACCAAATATTACATAGTGAAAAGAAGCTGAAAGAAAATTTCTAAAACCTTAATGTTTGTAGAACTACTTTGTACTTGCCTTTCCTCTCCCATCTTGAACTCCTCTACTTATTTCTGCAGCTGGCTCTTGTTTTCATATGGCTTGGGGCATGAACCAGAATTGGGGAAGACCAGTACAATGGATTTCTTATCAGCACTGTAATGATATAGGACTGTGCCTTGAGCTTAGACTTTTTGAAGGAAGTTCATAAACTGGAACTCAAGGCTTGTCTAATGTGACATAGGAATAAAAATTTAAAAAGTGTTTCCCTGAATTCTTTATCTGTAAAACATTTCTCACTGTGTGCCTAATCCAGTGGGTAGTTGTTCTCGGTAGCAGTTAGAGATGCTTTAATTAACCATGACTTTTTTTTAAAGGAACAAACATTTAGTTGTTTTGTAGCCTTCAGATTGTCTGTCAGCTGAGGGATGGCTGCAGTTAATCAAAATTATTATGGCTAACTGATTGAATTATGGCTGCTTTTGAAGGGCTAGTATCTTCTGTTAAGATCCAACAGGAATATTCACTGTGGCAGAATCACATGTAAATTCAGGTGTTTGTGCGAGGCTGTAACTGTAACATAAGGAGCAGAGCTCAAACACACACTGGTATGGATGTGCAGAAGGGGCATGAAAACTTCCACCGGGTTGCATTTTGGAAGAGGATTTGGAACGCCTGAAAACTCTGCCAGTGCTGGAGAGCCCCAGGCTGGAAAAGGTGGTGTTCTGGAGCCACCGCCTGACTGTTTCACAGTATTGCACTGCAGAACTAATTCATGCTCTCTGATGTTGAGCATCAGAAGTTTATCAGTTCATCACTGTGCAATGTTGTTGCCCCTTAAATATAGTTCAGTAATGCTTTCCTGTACAACTCTACAGACTGCACGTAAACCTGTCATGGATGGGGAATTTCCACTCCATCACCAGAACTCCTCCCCTTGCAGTCTTGTCAGCAAGGCTTTCTGTGCTTGGTGCTGCCACCTGCACTCTGGCCTAGACTGATAGGGAGAGACAAAATCGGCCAACACAAGTTCAAGTTCTTCAGTGCAGAAAGAAGTGAATCTCTTCTGTCGCAGTTGTTCTTTTGTATTCCTTGGACACAGCCCCTTGGAGGAGTAGCTGAGGAGCAGAGTGTGATGTGGTGACACTGTCCCTTCTCTCCACAGACAGTACTACTGGTATGATGAGCGGGGAAAGAAGATCAAGTGCACTGCTCCTCAGTACGTTGACTTCGTCATGAGTTCAGTGCAGAAACTAGTGACAGATGAGGACGTCTTTCCAACAAAATACGGTATGGCCACTTCCTGGGGCTCTTTGGGGGTGCCATCAGTCAAGTGAAAGTGGGCATTCATGTGTATGAATGCCAGACAGCTTTCTCACTTTTGTTTGATGGGTTTTAGTTTGATTTTTTAATATATCATTTTCTTTCTTTGCATGTTTCTTTTGTAGTTTTGTTTGTTTGTTTGTTTGTTTGTTTTTTAAGGAAGATTGTAACTTGGTTGATTCTTGCAGTAAAAGAAGACTTACGCTCTTGGTGTGTGAACTAGGGTGAAAGTCTGGCAAACCTGACCCCTTGGCCTATATCTTATCATCAGTACCCCTTTTTCTTCAGATATTTTGATATGATCTAGCCTGGATTTATAGAGGATAAAATTCTGAAAACAGTCGGCATTTGCGTTCAATACTGTCTGCTGATAGCCAACCTCAACCTTTGTGTGGCTTTACTATTTCCATTAGAGCCTCAATGCATTAAGAAATGTGGGTAATAAATTGGATTGCAGCAATGTGGCTTGCTTTCTTTGCCCAAGGCTCTGCATTGTCTTTCAGCGTGTTTGCAGTCTCCTTTCCCATACAAAGATTAAATAAGAATGTGATTTTTAGAGCTGAAAAGCAATAGCAAAGTAATTTTAACTCAAATTTGTATCCTAACAAGATTGCTATGTGCAATGCCTTTGGTTAAGGGGAAGAAAATAGAAACTTGAAGCTATTGTGGTGGGCTTAATCAGAACTAAAAGCAGCTGGCTTCAAGAGCCACTTCAACAGGTAATTGGGAAACTAGGACATTACAGTATAGGACATTACAGTGTAGAAAACATTAGGCTAGCATCCTTTGCTTACAAGCAGTATGATCTGGAAGGAGGTAGTTTCTTTCCCCTTTGATAGAATTTCAGCGTGTTCAAGGGAACACATTATACAAAGTTATGTACAAACTGCCACACACCACCAAGGCCCATGTACCTTGGCTTCCATTTTAGGATCTCTGAACTGGTGTTCCAGGGGAAAACCTACTCCCGGACAAACTAGATAAGGACACAGAATAACCTCTCATTTTTACAGCCAGTAACAAAAAAAGGCAGTGGCTTTAGAAAATAACTAGACTTGCTGCCTGATTTTTAAACCCTTAAGGTTTAAAATTGAACTTCAAATGAAAATGCATAATACCTCCTTAGCCTTGTCCCCCAGATTCCTGTCAAAAGAGGGTGATATGACACAGGACCCTCAGGTTGTTTGCTATGTAAGTTGGGCTGGTTGCTTTTACCCAGGTGATGCTGTGGGGCTAACAGTGAGCAGCTGGTGCTATCATGGTGTTTCTCCATCTTCCTTTCAGGCAAGGAATTCCCAAACTCATTTGAGTCCCTAGTGAAGAAGATCTGCAAGTACCTGTTCCATGTGCTGGCCCATATCTACTCCTCACACTTTAAGGAGACTTTGGCACTGGAGCTGCACGGACATTTAAACACACTCTACACACACTTTATCCTATTCATCAGGGAGTTCAACCTCGTGGACCCTAAAGAGACCACCATCATGGATGACCTCACGGAGGTCCTCTGCAGCAGCAGCGGCAGCAGCAGTAATGGGAGCGGCAATGGGAGCAGCAACAGCGCAGGAGCACAGAACCACGTGAAAGAGAGATGAGCCCTCCTCCTGGACCCAAACTAACATTATAAACAATATAATCTATTGTGTGTATGTGTATGTATATGTTCAGATATACATACCAGCATATACAGTGATGAAAGCTGACCGCAGAGATGCTGCCACGCAGGACGCGCAGTCGTACGGGGCTGTACGGAGCTTTGGGTTCATGCGCCAGCCGGCGAGAAGTTGCACCAATTTTATTTTATTTTCTGTCCACTCCTCCTTTTACCTATTCAGATGGATGATGAGTGCTGTTTTTAGAGAAGAGCCAAGCTTGAGAGTGGGGCCACTCTTGGTTTTTTTGTTTTTGTTTTTTGTTTTTTTTTTTTTTTTCTCCTTTGGTTTGGTTGGTTGGTTTTTTGGTTTTCTGTTTTTCTTTCTTTGGTCTTGAGTGTAAGCCCTTTGGTCTTTCTAGGATGGTGGTCCTGCCATTTAAAAAGTATCTATTATATTATAAGAAGTATTTTTACTTTGAAGTGGCTTAAAATGCAGGTTTGTTTGGGGGTTTCTTTTGGGGGGGTGGGGGTGGTTTTTTAGTTTGGTTTTACATAGACTACCCCTTACCCTGCCAAAAGCTCCCCCACTGAGCGCATCTTGCCCTTTGTTAGCTTGGAATGGGAAGAAACTCCTGGCTTGACTAGAGTAGCAACTAGGGGCTTGCTACATGTTGAAAGTGGGCAAGATTCTCCAGTTGTCCCATCTACTTAGTCACAAGGTATGAACGTGCAAGAGGATCCACAAACCTTTCTGCTTATTGCTCCTACAACATATATACTCTTTCCTCTGCTCCCCTGCCTCTTCTTTTCCCAGGCACACCTGCACAGGTAACAGGAGTAGGATCACTGCAGCCCAAAACCATGTGCAAGAGTCACCACCATTTGCTTTCCCTTGAACAGAGGCCCGGGGAAGGGGGGAGAAGGGTATACTGAGTCAGTCACCGCCTGTGCTAGAAAGATGGCTGTTGGCATAAAATTATATTGTTGGCTTATTTTAGTTCATCTGTTCTATAATAATAAAAACAAATCTATCGGCCACAAGCTTTGTTTTCATGTGTGCAGCGTCAGAAGTCTCCAGACCCCACCCCTAGAGCCTCCTTTCCACCACTGAATGCTGCTGGCCCTGCTGGCAGCCAGCTTTATAAATAATGGGCTGTTTTCCACCCTGTGATCTTACATTTATAATGAATTCCTTGCTTTTTCCAGTAGCCCGAGGAACAAACCCCCCCAGAAATACGAAGATAAGCACTGCTTGGAGAGGGGCAGGTTTTCTGTTTGTGCACTCATCCATTCTGAAATGCAGTGGGTTCCTGGATAACTTGAAGCAAATACTGTACCACAGCATCTCTGGATACAGTATTATATCAGTACTGTATCTGGACAGTGATATTCCTTTCTTTCCTTCAAGTTTCCACTGAATTCTTGCAGTCATTGTTTCCAGTTGGGGAAATGCCGGATTTTGTTTGCATTTGTTCTTATGTCAAAGCTGTGACAATTGTTTGCTACTGGTTTTGGTCATTACCCGAGGCCTATGAATGATTAATAACTGACCTGGCATAAATCTGAGAAGGTTTTCCAGAATGAAGTCTGTATGTGTAGTAAAAGGCAGTAGAGAAAAGGAAGATAGAACAAGTGCAAAGAAAAAAGCAAAGGAAAAGCACAACCAAGGGGTGAAATAAAAAAAAAAAAAAAAAAACCAACAACAAAAAAACCATAAACCAAAAAACAAAGCATGAGCAAGAAAGGACGGAAAGAAAAAGCACAAGCAAGAAGAAGGCTTGTGAAGCAGAATCCAATAGCAAAAAATAGATAATGACAAATGTGCAAGTAAGAAAAGGACAGAATCATAAAAGTGACATAAAGAAGAGCAAAAAGGCATGAGCACAGGAGAAGGGAAGAGCAGGAGTAAGGGCTGGCTGGAGAGATTGAAAACAACCTCAAAACTTGTGATGCCAGACTTGTCCTGTATTGTTTGTTTCTGGATTGTGGATACCATTCACTGATCTGCTGAGGTGAGTTGCTGTTAATACAGTGGTCAAGAGCACTCCTTCCCCACCATCTCCTCCTGCTGCAGCCTCTATGTCCAGACAAATATTCCCATTCAGTCCCCATGCTGATGTGAGCCTTTCCATGACAATTCCCTGCACTAAAGTCTGGAGAGAAAAGCAGAGGTCAGCAGAAGGAACAGTGCCCTTGGTAAGGCCTCTCTGCTGCTTGCCCTGAGAACACAGTAAAGTTCAAGAAACTGAGAGCAAGAAACAGCCACTCAAACCCAAGTGACTTCTGGTAATTCACGATCTTCCTGTAAAAAAGCACTTGCAGTTGTGTTCGCTAAAAGACCATTTACAGCTGAAGCATTTGAGAAAGGTTTGACTTGAACAAGAGGCAGTTCAACCCTGGAAAGACTGACCTGGCTCCAGCTTTCCAATCACAGCACAGTGATGCCTGTGTCGAACAACTTGGGGGCTGTGCCTTAGCTCCCCATTGGAGAACTGGCAGAACCTCGTAGCAAGTCTGGGAACGCACGTGTTGGCTCCAAGCAGCAAACAGTTCAGCTGCCAGGAGAACAGAGCAGTACCTCTGGAAGAGCCTGCTGTTGTTCGTGGCAGCTGTCCCAGCTTCGCTCTGCAGGCATTTGCTATTCCTGAAAGCACGGGCACTTCATCTGCCGGGGTAATCGCTTTATATTTTACAAGCAGTTAACAAGAACACAAATAATGAATCCTATTTTAGTGTGGCCTATCTTGTTGGGTTAGCAGTGGGAATAAGGAAAATACTGAAAGGGTGCCAACACCAATGTTCTTCTTGTCAGGACTAAACGTTACTGTAAAGCTCAGCCTGAAGGCATCCGAGGGTTTTTCAGTGGTTACTGAATTACACTGTAGAAACTTCAGCTACAGAAGTGCCACTAAGCCTTCAGAGCTTCTCGGTGACTTCCTCCCATGCTTGGAACATGTCACGAATGCCCACACTGAGCCTGAATTCATCTGGGACTAACAGGCTTAGGCCTTCTAACACTGATGAAATTATCATGTTGTTGCTTTATATATGCTTTATAAATTTTAAATATGCTTTGTAATGTGCTGTCAGAACAACAGAGACAACTTAGTTACCCTACATTCAATGCCACCCTATCCCCAAAGATAAGACAGACCATACCATGCTTTGAGTGTTGCTAAATAAATAAAATACCACAGAAAAACAACCAAACACTACTAGAAAAACACCTTTTTGAACCATCTAGACACACACACTCTCACACTGCCATACATGCCTTTGGCAGGCCTTGCCTTGTTAGACTCTGCTTTACACCTGCCAGTGCAAAATCCCTGACCAACTTCCAGGCCTAAAACCACAGCAAAGCAAAAGCTGTCACAGGGCTGAAGTCCTTCACTTAAACCCAGCAATTGTCCTGTGTGTGTTTTGGGGCATCCTGTTTCTGACATTTGGTGCTCTGCAAACACAAGTGATGTGCTGGAGAGCTGAGGTTGAATAAGTTTATAGCATATATAAATTTATAGGGTGAATTTTTCAGGGTATCAAGATGAAACTTTCCCCTATTTTGTCATTATCCCTGAGTCTTCAAGGCTGCAGCATCTGTAGGAAATCCAAGTCTCAGCACCTATCAATAAAAACAGAAGGAAAATAATTGCTTTATCCATGCCATCTGGAGTGAACACCAGCAGGTAAGCAAGGTAGGCGAGCACCAAAGTCAGCAACTTGTGTCTGTCATAAGTGCTAGCTCTGGCCATTCAGGGAAGGGACACAGGAACAGTGCCACCACATCTCCTGCACAAACAGCCATGTGCAGCTTTAACCTCAAGGGAATGAAGCTGTGTAGAGATCAGAGGGGCAGCTTCACCCCAGCACTAACTGAATCGGGCATCTTCTACTTCAACCCAGCAAAATTACAGCTATGCCCTTCTTCCTTGCTTGGGGATTGCAGAAAGTTACAAGTCTCAGTTCCCACAGAGCACACTCATTTTACATGTGAGTAACAACGTCTTAACCAAGAGCATGAAAAACTCAACCAGAAAAGAACACTTTGTTGCCGAGATGATCAGAGGAAGGAGAGAGGTGGCGCTCAGGTACCACCAGTTCTGGCCAAACATGCATGCCAGGATGTTCCTGGAAGTGATCAGGGGCTAAAGGTGGATTCTACCAGGTAACAATGAGCTCCTGCACATCAGCAGGAGACTGCAGGACTGCCACAGAAACAAGCCATCCCATAAAAGAACAAGCCAGCTTTATGAAGCTGGCTAAGCATGCTGATCTCATCAAAGCCACACTTTACCCAACAAGCCTTTGCTCACATCCATTGTGGAACTTGTCCCAGCCAATCCTTAGCTCACCATTTCAGCTGTAAACAGAAAGACCTCAAATCCAGAAATACTCTTCCATTATCTAAACTGCAGACAGAGGAGTAGGTTGTTGTTTTGTTCTATTCAAACCTACTAAACGCATGAAGGCAACGTTTGTGCCTGTAGCACAAATGGCAACACCAGGCAGTTTAAATGTAGTTCTATCGCCCAGTGGCTGTCAGTAGCCACAGCACAGGGTTCCGTGTGGCTGAGTCATCTATGCTGCTGTGCCAGTACCAGTGCCTAAATATGAACCCAGTACCTGAAGGATTTCAAGACAGATCTGGTATCATAATGCGATAAGCTGCATGCAGTACAGTGAAATCTTTCCAAATGAAATGATATAACATGAGAAAAACACCAAACAGCTGGCAGAAAACCCTCAGTGTCCTAATGGGGTCTCTGTTCTTTTCAAAGACAGAACTGTTCTGGTTGTGACAGCTGACATGAACAATAAGACTTTTCAAAGCTAGGTTAGCATGTGATTCAGAGAAAACAGAAATTGTTTTGGCCAAGAACTCAATGAGAGAACACTCAGCTTTGTCTAGCCAAAAAAAAAAAAAAAAAAAAAAAAAAAAGCAAGCAGCACTAGCTAAACTTGTTTTTATATTGTCATCTGCTAATTATTTTCATTATTTCTAAAGAGAAAACATTAAAATGCTCTGGCACTTTCCTACACTCCACCAGTGCAGGTAGTTCACATTCTCTCACAAAGTGGTACAGGGTCCTTCACATAAACCACCTCCTTCTCCTTTTAATGGTCTATGGGATAATTCAAAAGGAAGAGTAGAAAGAGCCTGGGCTAGACAGGCTTTGTGCTCAGTGGAGAGCAACCCTCTGCAACATCAGCTCAGATACAGAGAGGGCAAATGGCACCTCACAGAGGATTTCAGCTTCTGTGAAACCACTGCTTCAACCTGACATTGGTAAGGCTTAGAAGATGCCTGCCCTGAAGCAAGTACTGCCCTCAAGGACTTTGAAAAGAAATCTAAACAGGGAAAACAAACTGGTCCTGGGCACCAGCCACTAATTTAATTCCCACTCTGAACCAATGGAGTACTCCAGGGTTCCCCCCGAAGGGCTTTAATGCCAGTGCAGGAGTTGGACGTGAATCCCCAGTCTGGGAAAGAGAAGAAAGGCTGCACAGCTCTCCAGCACCACGGACTCATGCAAGCCTGCAAGGACACACAGTGGTTACAGAATCCTGTTCTGATCCTTTGTGTGTGAACTGAATTCCTTTAGGAAAGGCCTTTACTTGACAGCACTAATTCCAAGTAAAGGAAATTTCCTAAATTACTTGTTTTCCCCCTCTTAACTGCACTTCACAAAGTATTAAACACAAAAACCTGATTTCCATAGGATTAATTCTCAAAATCATTTCAAGGAATATTCTTTCTGTTCCTTAGCATCAAAACTGAGGTAGAAGAACTACCTCTCTCATGTCAAATATGGCAGACAATGAAATAGCTCTTAATTCATAATTAATCCCACTAAACAATTTACTTTTATTCATAAGGACAACCCTGTGCTTGGCTCAATTTAAAAAGATAATCCAGAACAGGAAAGTGACATTGGATAATCCAATATATTTACCTGAAACCTATGTAAAACCTGTAACAGAAAGAATTCTGTCTTTTTCAGCCAGGTTTACTGACACTCAGTAATTTAGGAAGGTTAATTTGAATCCTTGTGTCTATAAAATCTGTCTTAGCAGGAGTAAATACAAGAAGCAGAAGACAAATTGTGGCTGAAGACCAGCTGTACCCACTACAGCAGGACTGTGAAAACTTCAGCTACTTTAAGAACATTTTTGAGAGAGCACAAATAATAATACACATATTTGAATAATCTTACTGGTTTAAAACTGATTTAAACTGGCTTAAGCAAAATCTACAGAGCAGGTGCTGTGACGTGATGTGATCAGAGCATCACAGACCCAGCATGTGAGGATGCAAATATTAAAACAAGATATCCATCAAGACCTCAATAACATCATTGATGATTCATTATTATACCAGTGATATGGTCTGCAGAAGAGCAAAAAAGGGTTTTTTTCCCCTTGAATTGGCACCTATCGACTCAAAAAGGTTTGTGCGTGGATTCCCTCATTTCACTCCCAGAGGATGACATTAGGAAGTGGATAGCAGGAAGGTTAGGCACTGCAAGCCAGCATTTGTCAGCATCCTGCTGCCAAACAGAAGTTTCAATTTGAAGCCAAGACACTTGGGAAGAATCTCTACACAATTTGTGGGGCAAATGAAAGCAGACACACAGTTCCCAGCTGGACAAGTAAAGCTCCTTCCACAGGAGATTTTCAACTATAAAGCCACTACTGGAGTTCAAGGCTTAAGGCAGATCAGTTCAAGCTCACACAAAGTCAGCACTGAGGCACCAGAAGACTGCAAAGTGTCACCTGAATCCCAAGCAATTCTGTGCAGCACAGAGATCCAGGACACATTTGTATCCCGCCCTCCCACCTTTCTTCTGCCTGCATCAAACCAGTACACTGAATTTAGTAACAAGATAACAATCCTGTAAATGAAGTTAATCTTGTGGTGTAAGCACTGCTGAAATGTGAAAGCACAACAAATACTCCAATCCATCAAGGAATTTTGATTGGATTAGAAACCCTCTGTGTTCCATCATAATCTCCCTGATGAAAACCAAAAGCAAAACTACATCTGGAGAAGAGAGATTAAAGCCCCCATTAGAACTGTTTAATTATCTGTTATTACTGGATTAACATTCATTTCTGATCCAGGTGCTTCTCAGATAAAGAGCTCAGGTGCTTCATAACAGCACTGCTTTATTTTTCAGTGAAAATCTTCTGGCCCAAGAACTGAAAACATGGCTTCTTTTTAAAGCCAGGGATCGAAACAATAAGCTTAAGGAAGACTCCATCTGCCTGTCCCTTTTTCTTGACTACCCCAAATTTTTGAGCTGCTGCCTGTTTTCAACCAGCCTGGAAGACAGGAAGGACTTTTGATTCAATTAGAAAGTTTTCACAAGTTTTACAGGAACAAGCAACTATTGGAATGGGAGAAAGAGCCTGTAAATGAACCCCTAAGTTCCCAAGCAAGGAAAAAATTGCAGCCTGTGCTCCCTTGTTACTTGATGTCAAAGAACCCTTATAAGAACAGACACTCATAAAAGTCCCCATAGACAAAGGATCAGAGAGCTCAGAATCACCCACAAATCACAAATGGTGTGACTCTGGTTTCCAAAAGATGGGCACTTGTTTTGCTGCTTGCAAAGCTGGGACAGCCTGCATGACCCAGAGTTCCTCTGCAGTCTGTCAGCTGGCAGATACCACACTGCATCTTGGTGCTATCCCACAAGAAAGACGAGAAATGCCAAAACAACTTTCCTTTCATTAACAAAGAAATGTAGCCTTTGTAACTGAAAAGAGCTAAAGTGATGTGCTGAGAAATGAAAGATCCTGTCTTTGGGGGCAGACCCCTGAGGAGGTTCGCTGGTCACTGGAATGTGCTGTTGCCAGGTAAAGATCTGGATTCAAATTTCAGCCCAAGCCACTGAGTTCCTTTGAGAGAATCACTGAATCGCTCTTCATCTCACTTCCTGAAGCTGTATGACATGGACACAGATACCTCTTTTCCTTCTCCTTGTCTGTCACACCTACCTGGGGAAAGCTTATCCCTTGCTGCAGGTAACAGAACAGACTCTTGGGTTTTGTGTGCTATTGAAACACACCTCGGTAATGTGCCACGGTATTTATCTGTTCAGGCTGCTGTGGCAGTGGGCTCTACTTCACCTTTCCCTTTGAGCAGGACAGGGCTGTGTCTGGTCCTTCCCCTCCTGCAGACTCGGAGGTTCAGCTGTGACCCTTCACACCAAGTGAATGCTGTCATGTCTCTGCAAAGCTACATGGAAGCTACACAGGCTGGAGAGAGGCATATCCACCCCTCTCTCTCCTCCTCTCCTGCCTCTGCACAGCACCACTGACAGCTGGCACATGATACAGCTTGTAAAAGTCTTGGGAAGCAAAGAGAAAAAGCCAGTGTCTTTGCTGCCCTGTCCTCTCTGAGGAAGGGCCAGCGTTCTAGACATTGTTCTCCATGCCAGATAATCGGCAGGGCATTGTACAAGGCCCAGCACCAAAGCTCTGTAGCACAACTGCCTCGTCACCTCACACAGCATGTAGTGGGTGACACCATATTCTGTCTCTACAGGATATTTGCATACTACAAAATGTTTCTCCACCTCTCTCTTATGGAAGGCAGAGCAGCAACAGCAGAACAGGCAGACTGGGAAGTTTATGTTCGTGCAAAATCCATGCAAAACACGCAGTTTGTACTTCCAAGTGACACCACAGCACTTCATTTTACCCATTGCCACTCACACTTGGGGCTGTGGTGAAGATTTTGTGTTGGACTGGCCCGTGCTGCTCTGTGTGTTCTGGCTGACTGTCCCTCCCCACCAGAGATGGAGCAGGAAAATGCAAGCAGGAACTGCACACTGACACAGCCTGGGGACAATGAACCAGAGACCAAGCTCAGCTACAGACCTGGCTCAATAAGTGGTGAGCCCTTCCCATTACAGGGCAATACACCTTAAGGTGACAAAAGCTCTTTGTTCCCCTTTCCCAAATGAGATCCTTTGGCAGCAGTTCTCATTCTGCCTAACATTCCGTCAGGCTCTCCTCTTTCAACCCTTTTGCTAAAGCAAATTTGCAGTTCAACTCCACTGAAACAGAACATCAGGATTGTATCTGTGTTCACACCTCTGTATGAACCCACAGGCCACACACTTCCAAACATATCTGGCAGAACAGCTTCTAGAACTATTTTTGTTTTTTTTAAAGCAGATGGCTGCAGCTGGCCCTTGTTTAGGTCATTAACCAAAAACAAGCCCCACAGGCTAGCAACAGGATAAAGGCTAAAGCTAGTGCATCAAACTTAATTAAAACTGCACATAGCCAGGACCAGAATTTAGTCCTAAGGCCTTTTTCTTTTTTTAAGCTCTTCTGTAAAGACAAAGCTCTACCTACTCCATATTCATTTCTGTTCTTATTGTGCAACTTGGTGCTAAAACTGAAGGCTCTTGGGCAGAGATAACAACTTCCTACACTGCGCTTAGGCACAAGATCAGGAGATCATGAGCATTCCCATAAAGTGAAGGGAGGGCTCAGCCAGGATCACAGCTGTTAGCTAGTCCTACAAAATGATGCCTCAGGTTTTAGCTCTTGTATTTTTCAGATTCTGCACTGCTTTAGTGTGTACTTCTGATCTTCTTATTAGGGGATAGTAAGCTCTCTTCACAGAGTAGGTAAACAAAACAATTCCTTCTCTAGCTGGGCACCAAGGACAAATGATCCAAATCTCAAGCCCAAGAGCATAAACAACAGTGGACTACAGAGAGAAAAACAAGAAGGATGGGACTTCATAAGCTAAAGCTATAATTAGACTATTAACTCCAATATGCTAATGAACCAGATCTTATAAAAGTGTGAGACCCCATGACTGGTGGTCCGTTTTGGGTTCATCTTGGGTGTGGCCCTGGCTGGGCTCCTCTACTGCCCAAAGTGTATCCATTGAGGCTTTCTAATAAATACCTACTTTATTCTTTAGCTCCAGCTAGTCTCTGTTCTAGGTCAGCCTTCACAAGGCTGCAAAATGGCTTTTCACATATCACCAAAGCATCCCTAATGTAGCTCCAACACATTCCCTGATACATCCTTGCACCTGATTTTGAGCAGCACAATTCAATAAACCAGACCAGGACTATTGAAGTCATTTGCTTCAGACAGGAGAGAAATCACTACCCCAACTGTGCATCTCATAAATAACAAGACTTGACCAAGGCAATTGTCACAAAGAACATACCCCTGGAATCTAATTCCAGATAACTCCAGTTGAGTCAGGACTGCCTTGTTTCAGCTTAGTTTCATCCACTCTGAAATCTGATTTTCCTTTGAGAACAAGGATGTCCCACAGAGGAACTATCCAGAACAGACACCACAATTTGAAACCACTCCCTCAATGTGAATACTTTTCAAGAGCCTATGAGGCCGTACAGTAAACACAGCTGCTTTTTCTGACAGTTCTTCTAGAACCTAGAAGTGCTTCCTATACCAAGACTTGCTACTTCACTAGACCAACCTGTTTTCCTTCTCTTCTGGACAACACGGGGAGAAATGTGTCCCATTACCAGGGCTGGGCCAGTTCTACCTTCCAGACCCAGGAATATCCACACGTTGCAGAAAGTGTTCAACGAAGAGCAGGTCAACAAGAAGCTGTGGAGCAGAGAAATACATTTCTCTCCTCTCCCAGGCAGCTGTTTCTGGAACACGCTGCCCAGAGATGCTGTGCAGTGCCCACCTTGGAGGCCCTGAGAACCCAGAGGAGCACAGCAATGAGCAGCAGTGAGCAGCCTGCTCTCAGCACGTCCCTTCCAGCCTCGCTTGTGGTGTTGCTTTGTGATCCCCGGGCAGACCTCTCTGCCCGGGCAGAGGTCGCTGGCTACACCAGAAACACCCACCCTGGCTGCAAGCAAACTCTTCCTTCTGCTAAGGCCGTTGATGAAAGCTTGTGTCTTCCCTGACCTTGAAGCTGTGTTATCTCCTTTGGCTGCCAGAAGGCGATAATAGCTCCTGACAATGGCAAGAGTCAGCGCTGAGCCGGTGGAACAGGAAATCCCATTTCTCAAGCCCTTCAAAGCCTGCCTGGCACAGTTTCTCTCAGCAGCACTCAGTGAGATTACAGCACTAAAAATAACCCCCACAATAAATTGTGCATTTAGAAGAAGAAAGGACTTGCCCTCAATGTGGGCTTCCCTTCCACTTGTGGCCTCGAGTATCCCCAGACAGTTGATCTACTGCGGTTTTGTTCTCCAAATCAAGCAGGAGCTGCAGCTGTTGAAGTGGTTGGTTTTAAATGAAATAAGAAGATTAAAGGGTACAACAAAGACCTAAGATACTTTCCAGTTTTTAGACAAGTGTCTGTCTTCCCTCCCTGTTGTTTTCTATAATGAGAAACTCAGAGCTAAATCTCTTCCTCCCCAAAACACTCTGCCCTTCTCAGAGGGGCTCACACACAGTCGGTCGCATACAGCTGAAATGAAGCAAAGGAAGGGGGACCAGCCCTGCAGACTTCCCTCCAGAGCACAATCCCTGTGGGCATTCTGCTGCGCTATTTCAGAAATCTCCGAGCCTGATGGGTTAAACGCACTGTCTTGAATCCCCAGGAAAGAAGGCGCACCCTGTAACAGAGCACACAGAATCAGCACTACCTGGAGGCCTCACACAGTTTCATTGTCCTCACAAACGCCGTTTTTGCCTGTGCCCAGTGAGAGCCATTAAAGCTCAGTCATTCGCATCCGATCACTTCCATTAAAGCCAGCCTACTGATGAAATTGTCAGCATTGTTTGCAAAGCTTGGACAATTTGCATTAGTGCTCTCCGACACAACCAACCTCTTTCTCAGCCCCCAGACTGACATGTGGCAATGAGATTTACCCTCCTGACTATGGGCTCAGCTGCTCACTTGATGCATATACACCATCTATTGCTTTATACAGCACGTGTCAGACACTGGCTCAATTAAAAACTGTTCACCTTAAGCACAAACACATTTTTCATGTAGACATTCATCTAAGCTCACATCCATTTGCAAAACAGACAAACAGAAAATGCCAACTGGAGTATTACACACTTGCATTGCCTTCAATTTACTCCTGGAGGGTTCTACGCCGCGTTGCTTCACCCAGAGGAAATCAGACAGATGGAACTTTAAATGCAGGAAGTTTTTTAGCTGGAGTCCAAAGAGCTAAGCTCTCCAAGAGAACCAAAGAGCTACAGAGCTCAGAACCTCAGCTAATGAAGTGCAGGTGGCACAGCCCACAGCATCTCATCAACCATCACCTGCGACGGGGTTTGGATGAGGACAGTAGCCCCCACCTGGCAGCAGAGACAATCCAACTATCTCAGTCAGAGAGGCAGACCAAAATCCCCAGCTACATTTACTACTTGGTTTCAGATTTAAGCTATACAATAAAAAGGGTGTTTTGTGGACAACAGTTTAAATAGAAACTCAATTGGGTCAGAAGCACAGCTCCTCCTATGCACTACAAATGGTAATATGACACCATGTAGCAAGTGACTGTGTTAGAACACGGCCAAACAAAAAGGCAGAATAAATGTGGGCAGGCCTAAGCATGAGGGCCTTTGCAAAATTGTTATTTTCTTCTTAAAGCGTTTGAAGACCATAATTAGCAGTACTGGGAATGCTAATTGTGCATAGTACTGGAGACATGAACAGATCACAGAAGTTCATGAACACTGCTGGTAAGAGTAGAGAGAGTGAAACAGAAAAAGAAGTAGCATACACCTGCTGCCACAGCACACTTAAATCCCATTTCCCCTTACACTGCAGCCCAGCACATCCTTTCACTTACAGAGATGCAAATGTTGTACAGCTACTTCCCAGTTCTGGGTTTCCAGTGCTACGGAGACCAAATCCCGCAGCACTTGTGATTCTTCTCAACTTTTCATCTTCATCAGCTTCTCCCCTCCAGCTTTAGCAGACCAGTGACTCTCCCAGAGACCCTATAAACACTCTGGCTTTTTCCTAGACGAGACTCTATTTTGTATGGCTGCTGCTTGGGTACTGCCTGGCAGGGCAGAGGCTCCCCAGCCACCCTCACCCTCACCTGAGGCAGCACCACAGAACCTTCCAGAAGGTCTCCTCCTGCCTTCCCTCCATGGCGGGTGGTGCTTGCCCCTCACAGCCTCATGGTGGGAAACCCTGGCTGGCCTGGCCAGGGCAGCTCTGGAGAGGGCACACGAGAGGGGACATGAGGGGGACACGTCCGGAGCCGGCCGGGCTGTGGCGAGTGCCAGGCCAGGGTGTGCTCAGGGCCAGTGCCGCAGCCCTGCTGTGAGCCCAGGCCTGCCACGCTCCCCCAGCCCTGTGGGAAGCACCTGCTTTTCCTGGGGATGCACCAGCCAGGGCAGGGGAGCTGCTGGGTGCAGCCACAAACCCAGAGAAAAGGCACGGAGAGCGAGGGGTGACAAGCCAGCAGCCACATGGGCTATCCAACCAACCAGCAACAAACCCCAGACCCGTACATGCCAGGGACGTACCTGAGCAGATTTTTCAAATGTATGTGACTGAGCGTTTCAGGCAGGGAGGTGCAGAAATCCTTCCTACAGCTAACTCTGGAAGCAATGCGAGAAGCTCAGGAGAACAATCACAAGCAGCCACAGTTTTTGGTACAGTGGTTTCCATCCAGACCAGACCTTGCTCTGAAATTTGGATGAAGCTTTTGGAACACGCTACAGCAGAAAGCCAGGCCCACAGGGTTGAGCTGTCCTTGTTCCTCAGGCCCTGGCGCTAGTTCCACGGCCAGGAGGACGCCGCTTTCCTTCGGCTGCCATCTTCAGCTCCTGCAGTGCAGGAAGCCACGCCACGGAACTTAGTGGCTCTGGCACCGGCCAGGAGTTTGTTTTCATGGACATAAACAGGACACTCAACAGCTGGTATCTTTACTGAATGAATTTATTGGTTTTTGAACTAAAGTTGCTCACAGTTATTTAACAAGGGATACATCAGATTTTTTTGTCCATTTCAAACCATTAAATAATGTCAGTTTGTGTCTGTATATGTGTGTGTGCGCGAGTGTGTGTCTTCAAAGTACAAAATAGGAAGGATAACAAGAGGTATTGCTTTCATTTATTCTTATATCTTGTGTAAGTAATCCCCTTCCTGCTTGTACCACATGGGTTTTGCTGATATAGGTATTTTTAAATTATTATTATTATCTTGTATTGAAATCCCAGCCTTTTGTAGAGGTACAATGTAACAGAAGCATCAAAATCTATACACAAGGGAAGAGAAAAGAGGGAAAAGAAGGACGGGGGTGATGGGAGGGGAGCTCGGAGGAGAAGTAGAGAGAGGGCAGAGGCAGGAAAGACAACGAAAGCAAAAGAGACTAATTTACAGCAATGTCATGCAATTAAAACTGCCCCCCTCTCCTGCACCCTTGCCTCCCCCCCTCCCCAGCCATCACCCCCTGGTGTCTGACATGCACACAGCAATACGAGAGAGAAAAGTTTAAGAACAGGGAAAATAAATAAATAAATAAATAAAGCAAAAAAATTAAAATAAATCCCTCCCATTTGGGGGAATGGGGAGACAGGGCAGAAGTCAAAGGTCTTTGCCCCAGTTGTGTCTTTAAAAATTCTTTTTAATCTTCAAACCTATGTACAAGTAAAACTGGTCCAAGAAGGGGAAAAATGATTAAAAAAACCAACAACGACAACAACAACAAAAAAGAACTCATCCAACATTATCATTAAAAAAAAAAATCTTGCGATACAACATACACCCATAGGAACCCAACGAGCAGCAATCGAAGGTCATAAAAGAGCTGAACACTAATGCTAAGCCTACATTCTTAAAATCTCAGTCAAGAAATACTTCTCACTGTGTTTTGTCTTCCACGTGAAAAACCACATTTTTTTGTTTGTTTAACCTTTGAGCTTGGGCCAGAATAAGTTACACTTGGTCACATAACTCTTGAGGAGGAGGAAAAAAGGTGGCAATTCTTCTTTCTCAAAGTCACAAAATTAACACTTACAAGGTTTCTGTGTCTTTTTTCCCCCTCCTCCACAAAATAAATAAGAATCAATGTTGCCTCTACACAGTTATTAAACAGAAGATATATCTAACAGCTTATTTTTTTAAATATATATATATGTATATATAAATAACCAAGACCTAATAACTGAAACACAAAAAAAAGGTCCCCATCCACCCAATCCCACCCTCCTCCCTTTCAAAAAAAAAAAAACAAACAAAACAAAACCAAAACAAAAACTTTATAAAAATATCTTGCAGTAAATTTTAAAGTTTACAGTAGCTTTGTGATTAAGTCTCCCATTGCCCTGACTCCACCTTGTCTTGCTCTGATGAACCAAGTGCCAGTGATTTTGCACACACACACACATACACACAGAGGAAATAAAACCCAATATAAGTCTCTTTTCTTCCTCCTCTTCATCTTCTTTTTTTTTTTCTTTTTTTCCTTTTTTTTAAGAAAAAAACCACCCAAGCCGACAAATGAGACTGGTAAATTAAAGAAATAATAATACTGATATCAATGCAGCACTAGCAACACAACAATTGCCTCTAAATGCAGGGTGTGGTGGAGGATCCAGCTGGTTGAAGAAGGTCCCAGCGCGGTGGCACAGTGGCAGGGAGTTGACAGGTGGGGAGGAAGGTGTCGAAGGAGGAGCAGCAGTAGCAGCAGCGGCAACTGTGCCTGGTGATGGGAGAGACAGTCCTTGGCAGGGTCTTGTCCCTCTTCTTTGCTACCAGAAGTTGCCTTTTCCCTAAGTTTTAATGTTTTGTTTGTATGTGTTTATTCATTGAACCCCCTCTCCCTCCTATGTTTACTCCTTTCCCCTTCCAGCAGGTTAAAAAGCAAAATGATACAGTATAAAAAAACCAATTAGTTTGTGTGTGTGTATATATATATGTATGTATGTATATTTATACATAAATATACACACATATATACATGTATATATAAAAAAAGGGGGCAAAAGAAAAGGAAAAGGTGGTGGGGAAAAAAAAAAAAAAAGAAAATCCCGTGATGAAGCTCCCCAATGTTGTCTTGGTTCAACGCTTAGTTTTGAGTTGCTCCTGGCTGGTTTCTGATGAGAACGCGCTCTGGATTCATGGAACACTGCGCTCCCGCTACACCCGAATCCTTCCCCACACCCTCCCTCTCCGGGCTGCGTTCACCTGCGCGGACAGAAGTTGCCAAGGGTAAATAATTCACTCCAACAATTTGCAACCTCCTCTGAGCCCAGACTCTGCAATCCCATAACTGAGCAGATCTCTCTTGTGGAGCACCAAAAAGGAAAAAGAGAGGGGAGAAAAAAAACCAGGCGTGCACTGGGGAGGTGACTAGGGAGAAGTGGGGGAGAAGCCCACTTCCTGAAGGGAGAGGGGAGGCTGGGAACCTCAAACAGGACTGGTCCTTGGACAGTCTACATCGGTTGCCTTCCGTCAACAAGTGTCCGCAGAGCACAGAAGGTGAAGCCGTGGCTGACATGTTAACTTTTCGGGATAATTCCTGGTAGCAGAGCGGAAACAAGTGGTGTCGTCAGAAACACAGAGAGAGCATGAACAGAACAAGAAACAAAACAAAAGAAAACAAAACAAACCCAAAAAGAAAAAAAAAAAACCAAAAAAGAAAAAACCAAAAAATCAGGAAGGAGAAAAAAAGCAAAACATTCAAAAAAAGGGAGGAAAAAAAAATCAATCGGAAAAAACCACAACCCAAGATCTGGTGAACTGGGTTTGTCATCTGTGCTACCTTTTCTTTTCTTTCTTTTCTTTTCATTCTTTCATTCGTTTGTTTTTGTGTTTGTTTCTGAGATATATATTATATATCATATATAAATATATATATGTATATATATACAGTCATTCCTTCATACAAAATTTGTCTATAGACAGTTTTGTACTGTTGTGGCAAGGTATATACATCCTTCTAGTTTAGAGGCTAGCTTGCTAAGGAATATTCTTTCATTCTTTCTTGCTTTTTTTCTGTTTTGTTCTGTTTTCTTTTTTTTTTTTCTCTAAGTTATTTAATTTTTTATGTGTTTATTTAAGGTTGGTCTTGTAGGCCGACTGATGAGACCATCTTTGCCTTGTCTTTGCCAGCAGGGTACTTATTGTCTCCTCTAGACCCATAGTCATTAGAACCGGAATCGCTCCGCTTGCTGTTTGCGCTATGCTTGGTTGGCGTGCCGGGGGGATGGCTCACCTGCCCGTTCTTCTCGTCTGAAAAAAGTTGTTTAATTACGTCAAAGAAGTTACTCAATGGGCTGCCTGGGTACACAAAACAGAGGAGACAAAAAAAGAAAGAAAGAAAGAAGGAAAAAAAAAAAAAAAACGAGAGGGAAAGAGAGAGAAAAAGAGAAGAGAAAGAGAGAGAACAAACAAACAAATGAACAATGGGGTTTTTAACGAGAAGAACATGATGAGGAGATCCAGAGCCACGTGCGTGGGGGTGTGTGGGGGATGAAGACAATGAGCAGGAAGAGGAAGAGTGTTTAGGATGGAACACCTACAGAAATAAAAAACCTGGGAGCATAAAGCACCTAGGGGGAAGCTCCTAGTTTTTTCCTGAGTGAGGAAGCATTGCTGTCTCACCTGGCAGGACACAGTCCTATGTGATTGAAATAGGTCAGTCCATTACTAGGATTCACTTGGCCACTCCACATGGAAATGCCAGTGACTGTAATGCTGGACACAGGCAAATCCCATCCCGCTCCTGCTGTTACAAACACAGGGTATTTCCATGTGGCTGCCCATTGATGCTTTACTTTGCAGCCTTGCTAAGCTCTCTGTCTACACCAGGCATCAGGCTTTCCTTGCTTGCATTTTATTTCATTCTGAGTTTCTCCTTGCCACCCTGTCACGACTAAGCCTGAAGCACCTGAGTGGTCCCACGGAATCATCATTTGGAAAATGAGCTATGGCTAAGATGAGTGTTGCCATCTGCATGCGTGGTCTGTGGTTTGCACTCACAGGCTTCTAAGCACCTTCAGATCCTCCCTAAACAGGTACCTGGAAATGAAGATGCTGAATGTGGAAGCAGGCTGTTATACATCTGCCTGTTTCTGGCAGGTCAAGACCTACTACCTCACTGTCCTGAATTTATGTTCTCTCCACAACACAGCCCCCATGGCACTGGCATGCATTCCAGTGCAGTTAGGAGCCAGAGGGAGGTAGAGCTGTGTGCTACTGGAACAGGCATCTCCCTTCAGCCAGCCCCTAGATCAGGCTGCAGTGTTAACAAGGACTGGACACATGAACACATGTGCCACGTGGGCCTCCAAGAAGCACGGTTATATGTTCTCAATCTACTTCTGTGTTAGAGGGTGTGCAGAAGGTCATACTTGAGGAAAGGCTCTGGGGTGCTACTAAGGGAAAGCTATTTCTGGAAAGGTAGCCTTTGTTTGGGAATTTCTAGTCTCCTTTCATTTTCTTGGACTGGGGGATTAATCTTTATCAAGCATAGGAGGGGTCACACTAAACTCCTTGAACATGGATATATAGAAGGTGTTTTTTATCTGATGTACACCATGGAGGTGATGCCTGATCATTAAAACCCCATGATAGTTTTCTCAATATTGGCTCTACTGTCCTATCAAATTCAAATCACTTCTATCTCCAGCTCCTGGAAGGAAATGGGCCCCTTGTATCTGCCTTCCAGTGTGGTAGAATGCTGTGAAGAGTGGAACCTTTCATCCCCGAGATGGGAACATTCTGTCAGGAGCAAAGGGCTTCCTCCTAGCAGAGACTGGTGGACACTGGTGGCTTGGTCAAAATGCACTTCACTTTAATTTCAAACATAAGCAGCCCAGTAACTACAGCAGGCAAGTACCTTCTGTGTACAGCAATACGAGTGAAGAGCTTGTTGAGTACTTTCTTGTTCTCTAATGGAAAATGCGAGACAGACATCATCGCCTTACAACAGAGAAAGAGAAATACACAGTATTTGTGCTTTGCAAAACTGAATGTGTTTCTGCTTTTTGCCTGCCCTATGCTAACCAGGTAGTGGCTGCTTTCCCCTGCTTGTTAACGGGCATTGAGAAAAATCACATGGCTGGTAAATACAATGAAGAATCCTATTAATCTAATTCATTCCTTGACTTCCTGTGCCTGCTGCTTTGTGGTTAATGTTCTGCTTCCCCTGCTTCTGTCACTCAGTTGCACTAAAGCTAAAAGCAACAGGCTGTGAGTTTCTGGAAGGGCATCATTCACCCAGCTGACTGAAGCCTAAGTGATGGGCACAAACAAAGCACATATCTCAATTTCCAACTAAGAAGAGAAAGGCTTTCACTGAACTCAGTCACTTTGGGCTCAGGTCTCCCTGAGCTCCACCTGCTCCCTTCCACATGCATGGAAATGCTTGGGAAAGGAGATATCTGTTCCACATCTATCACTTCTACATCAGAGATTTCCCTAAGCCTCCCTAAAACTGTTTTAGGTTTGTGGGCACACACATTGTGCAGACTCAATTTTATCTACTCAGACTCACTTCTACTTCTTTTAGGTGGATACCATTTTTCAATGAAAAGAGAAAAAAGAAAGCAAACACTCAGCCTTGAATGCAGGAATGTGGGCAGATCTGGTTCTCAGGTGGCTTTGGACCCCTCATCTTCATAAGCAAATGGAGTCAGCAGAGAGAATGAAAAAGAGCACTGAAAAAAATGCTGGAGAGGAAAAGACTGCTGGGTTGGGAGAAAAGAGTGGGGGAATATCTCTGGTTATTCAGCTGAGCAGTTTATTTAACAAGCTTAGAGGGAAAGATGAGGGCAGAGTAAGCAGGGCTCTGCAGGAATTGGGACAGTTTTTTGTATTCATATAGACAGGAACAGTGACAAAAGTACAACTTGCAAGAATGGAGCAATAAAACACTTTAGAAATTATACATCTTGTATTTGCTGAGTCCTGATACAGGACTTTTAGTCATCCTACTAAAACGCACAGCCAATGTTTCATCCACCCTTTCTCCTCCCCATGCCCCACGGGCTTTCAAGTGCCTGGAGATTTATTGCAGCAAAAGTATTTAACAGTCTACTTTTCTTTGCCGGTATCACTACTAGATTCCTCACCATCATCATTTTTTAGTTAAAATTTTAATGGGAGTAAGAAAATCCTTAGGGATGTTTAGAGAGCTACTGAAAACTAAAATAGGCCATTTCACTAACCCTTTCCTTCCTTTGCCTTTTGTACTTATAATTAAATAGTAGGTAATAATGCCCTCCTGTCCTGGCAGTCAAGGAAAATCTGATGCTGGGCTGGTGTTCACACTGCTCTTTGGATAGACAAAGAGTCCTCACACTTTTCCTCTGGAGATACCCAAGAATGGGTCAGCTATGCTGGGAGCATGAAAATGGTGCAGGGTGTTGTTCCTGTTAGTTCTCAGTTCCCTTTGAGGTTATAAATCCAGTAAAACAAGACTTGAAAATGCAGGCGATGATGGATTAGAATAGGTTTTTCAGCAATCTTCCATGCCTAATGTTCAGTGCAAGATGTGTCATAGGCTCTTACAACTGTAAGTCCATCGGGGGCCTCAAAAAGGCTGCCTTTCTTATTTCAGAAAGTGAGATGACATCCCATTTCCTCTGGACAGGGATGAAGGTTTGGCTCAGTGATTCTTCAGAACATCGCTGGTGTTTCATGCACAGACTAAGGTCTTCTTTCCCCTTGAGAGCAAATGTTCATCAGCACAGAGCAAAGAAAGTGTAAAGGGTAGAAAGGGGTGAGAAACCGAGAGGAGGATCTGGGGCAGGAGGGGAGGCTCAGAGCATTAGGTTTATGTCTGTTAGGAGGAGATGGATATGTGCAGTTTTGAGTTAGACCAAGGAGCTGTTTGCTGCAAGACGGGAAAGGGAATGGGTTTGAAAACAAGCACTGAAGCTTATGAAAGGGTCATGTATTGAAGGGGTGCTGAGAGAAATATATTTATGGAGAAGGAACTGGTTTGGGGCACCTGTGTGCAGCACTGTCACAGCCAAATATGAAAGAAGTCAAAACTGTGAATGGACTTGAATACAAGCATTAAAAGGAAGAAACAGGGCTAGAGATAGACACAAAAACATAGAAGGAAGCTGGGCAGGCAGTTTGCACCAACCTTCACAGTCCTCAGTATTTCATTTGCTGTTCTTAGGAAGCCTGTCTGACATTGACCTAGCCCCAGTGGTGTCACCACTTTGAGAAGCCAAGTGAAAATGGAGCACCCAGGTAAGAGAGGAAGGAGAAAATAGAGGGAATCACTCCAGGCATCACAAGTGACACCAGGAAAGGAAGCACCTTGCAAAGACCCTGCTCTGACCTTGTAAACACCCTCACAGCCCTCCACAGAACGTAACAGGAAGTGGTGAACAAGCAGCTTCAGGACAAGCCCGAAGGCTTCAGTTACTGATTAAAGTCTGCTGTTTTGTAATATTTTTAAGACAGTCAGATAAGCACTTGGCCCTCTTTTCACTGTAGCAAATAACAACATTCCCATTGACTTCACAGAAGCAAAGCCAGAGGCAATTTCTTTTCCTGTGAAACCATCTCTCCGAAGTCTATGTACTGTTAATGCACTAATCCTTGTGGTGCTGAACACAAAAGCTGCACAAAACAAATATGCCATCTGTGGGATTATCCTCTATCTTTTCTTTCTGTATAGGCTGAGATATTTTGGGTTTCTGCATGTATATCTTGGGCTTTGGGAGAAAATGAATGGGAAAACATAGGTCTCCAGTGGGAAGAGACGCCTCTTCTCAATCTGACTTCTCTTACTTCTTTCCCTGTTGCTTTCATATCCTTCCTGATTGTCTTTTGCCTGCCTCTGCTACTGAGGTTTTCCCCCTATACTCATTCCTTACTCCTTAGCCCTGATCTTTTTCATCCCTGGGTTGCTCTGTTTTGATAGCAGCTGTGGTTTCAGTGAACCATGTAATGAAAATCCAACTTCTTTCATGTAAAGCATTAAAACACTCCTTAATGGTGATAATCTATTTCCTTTCAAACTCATTTTGCTACTTTTATAGCCCTCTTCATTAAGACAAGGCATTTTTTGGGTCTGTTTGCTTGGTTTCTTCTGGTAGAGTACCTTCTGCCTTCAGAAACAAATGACTTAAAATATAGAACTCACTCCAAGAGTATATGCAGTGAAAGGGATGACAGAATAATAAAGTGGCCCATTCCTCTTTGTTTAGTTGTAGACCATGTACGAGTCACCCTCCAGACTGAAAAGGCCCTAGCCTGTACAAATCCAAACCAGGCAGATACCTCACTCAGCTCACTAACTACTGATGGAAATTCCAGGGAACAACTCCACTTTCTTGGCAGGAAACCTGAACTGCTGCTGGAAAAGGTGATTTACTTTCCAGAGTCCTTAGACTCTGCCAGTAAAAATGCCAACTGAAAATGGTGTCTGCAGGAACAAACTGCAGAACTACTGCAGAACTGAGGAACTACTCAAGTTATCACACAGCAGTGGCACAGGTGTGCATGCCACCAGCAGGTGGGAACTTCCAATTGCTACTCTTCTGGGCAGACCTGAACAACCAACCTGACATTTAAATGCTCTATAACCCATTCTTGTTCTTACACCCCTAAAACATCCCATTCTCCACTGCAGGAGGGTGGCCCAATATTTGTGTCTAGCATCCAGAAGGCCATTCTCTGTCTTGCACATTTTTTCTTTCACTCTCATAAACACACAGAGAAGCTGAGATCCAGTTCAGCCTCTCCTCACAGTATTACTGAGACAGGTAGCTCTGAAATAATGAATTAGGGAATGGTGAACACAGGCAGCAAACTCCCAAAGGGATGCGGACCATTTCCTTGCTGCTGCCTCCTGCAGAGCTAAGGCATGAGTAAGGGATCAGAAACCAAACATGTCTGTTACTGATGAAAAGCTCTGGCCAATCCAGCACCACCACGTAACATTCAAAAAAGGAGACATGATGATGGAGAGGAGGGAATCATACATTCATTTGGACAGCTGGTGGCACTGAAAGAGCAGGCAAGGATAGTGGTGGGATGAAGAGATGCCAGATTCTGTTATGGAGTCATGCTTTTCTGGCAAATTGGCTGATAAAGGTCTAAGCCCATGAATTTTTTGTATCCGCCTGTCCTTTTACATAGATCTGCCTGCACAAGTGTGTGCTGAGAGGGGAAACTGAGGACCCACACCCATAAAGCCCCAGCAAATGACAGTATTGTTGCTACTCATTCTCCTAGAGATTTCTGCAGCTTTATTCCTATCTTTTCTGCCTATTAAAATGTCATAAATGTATTGGCACTTAATAATACAATTTTGATCTTTCCTGCCAGATGGATGCTCACATATTATGTTACGGGTTTCAAATTCTTCAGCCTGTTCCTAAAGGAGATAGATGACCTATGCATGCTGGTGAAATGTTGTTTCCTCATTTCCACTGAATAAATCACTTCAAAAGATGATTTAATCTTCTGGGAAGGCTATCTCAAACTTAGCTTAGTACAGCAAGCCATTTCCATGTAGCTTCCTGGAACACTGGCTATCATAAATATCGTATCACCGTGATCTCAATTAAGAGTGAAATATCTGTGTTTTCTGTATTAGATATTATTACAGAGAAAGAGATCTTGTACTGCATAGTAAAAATCTAACTATAGGTGTCAAAATAGGATCTGACATGAATCAAATAGTTCAACACATCTGGATAAACTTTTAGTGCCAAGTTGCCTTTTTTGTGGCTACCTTCTTCCACAGTGCAAAAACATGAGGCAAGAATTGGAACATAAATGTCTCCCCAACACAACACTAGACTGAAAAAATACAACTACAGTATGTAGGGAGTCAGCCATTCCTTTGGACAGCAAAGGATACTGGCAGAATGGGCAGGGATAACTGGTAAACCTGTCTTGAACTCTTTAGAACCATTTGACTTATCTTGTTGTGATCCACCCATTTTGAATGAATATGTGATCTCTCAGATGGGTCTTCTTCCTTTTGTCTCTCAGCTGGGTCACAATTTGACCTGGAGAGTCAGCCATGCTCAGAAAAACCAGGAGCCAGCAGATTTTTCCGGAATGTTAATAAAACCCCTTGTTCTGACCACCTCACGGTGTGGCAGTGCTAACAAGAGCCTCTAAGCTGGGAGGGCAGCGTGTGCTTTTTTCTGCAGGTTTTGACACCAATATTTCTGCCAACGGTTGCAAGTTTTTGGCTGCAAATCACCAACCTCCTCTTCCATCAAACAGCTACTTTCAGAAGTGGGATTACTCTAATTAATGCCAATATGGGTCAGTATCACTTCCAAGAACACCAAGTCCAGGTATTTGCTGCTGTGACTAAAAACAAGAACAGACTCTAAATGAGTACTCACAAAGCTACAGGTTGCAACTGCAACTCAAATGTGATGCAACCAGTTTGAAACTACAAAAAGTTTCCTAACTTCTCAAGCAGATTGGAATGCTACTGGCATGGGCTACTGGCATGGGATTGTCAAACTGTTATTGCTGGGAGCTACAAAGAGAAGCCTTTACTGCAGTGTGGTTCTCTGTGTGCAGAGGACACCTAGCCACGGCCAGCACGATCAGACAGCTCTGAATTGGAAAAATGCCAAGTCCTAAAGACTGGAAGCAAAAGAGCTGAGAGAGATGCATTGGTGAGATATGAAAGGCAAGTGGATTTGTTGTGCTTTTGGTTTGGTCAGATCATTTTGGTGATAGCCTCTGGTACCCAAGAGGAACCAAAAATCTTCTTGTTTAACTCTGGTGCTTGGAATCCAGGTTTTCAACTGTATGCAGCAATACAAGATAAATGTTTAAAAGTAAACACAAGGCCTTCTTTCCACCCTGCACAGGGTTACGGTCCAAGATTTTGCAGGAGTGTATGGTTGTGCAGTGCCTAAAATGACAGCATGATCTGACTGGAGCTGCACTAGTTATCCATACTAACCTTCTCCTCCTCTTATCATCACCCTCTTTCCATGGAAGTGCCACTGATGTGACCGAAGACTTTACTGAGAATCATCAGAGAGGAAGAATAACAAGCAAAGATTGCCTTACTTACAAGTAAAATTCATCCTCGGGTAGTGGCAGTGTGAAGACTGAGAAGTTTACAGTCTTCCTGGGTTAATCTCAGAAGGAAAAGTGGAGGATAAGGCAGGCTTTTCAGAGCTTCCTGCCAGCAGCCAGCACCTTGGCAAAACATGGCAAGGACTCCAAAAAACTGGGAATGGCTGGGAAGGGGAGCTATCAAAGGCTATATACCAGCCCTACCAATCACCCAAAGAAATTCTGAAACATGAAAGACTTGAAGTCACTAAAGTTTGTGAAGAGACTCCTTCTTGACCAAGGACTATTGAAATGGCACCATGGGCTTCTGTGTGGTGTGCATCAATGGCTCCAGATCCAATGTGCTCAGCATACAATGAATGATACTTGCTTTCTAATTCCCAGCTTTGTGGTTGAAGCTGGAGTGCTTTTCAGTTTATGTATTATCTTGATTTTTATTTTTAATGTAAAGGCTCTGCAGAACCCATTAGAACCTTATTTATACAACCTATTCTCCAGTGAGATAGACATAAATACCACATTAGATGGTAATAAACAGTTCTCTCAATCCTGCTTCAAAGGAAACAGAATCCAGCTTGTCCTTTTACAGCTGTGCTGATTCTATAAGGCTTAATGACAGCACATAAAGTGGTAAAGCTTATTTGTCACTAAACTGATTTGGCTGAGAATACACACAGGAATAGATCAGCTAAAGTATCACTCCTGTAGATGTTTTTCAGGTTACAGCTGCATTTTATATGTAAATATTTTAATTTTTACAAGGTAAATTTGATCTTATGAACAGGCTTCAAGGAAACCAATTTAGTCTTTCTGACAACAGCAATGCCCATTCCCATGCTGAGATGGGTGGAAACATAAAATAAAATATTTCACCCCAGCATGCATTTCAATTTATTACGAGCCACATTCTTTTCTTCTATTGTGAAATACTACAAGTTGGCAGCAGTTTTCTAGTTTGCACAGGTAGAGTCGATACAGCAGCAGTTGTTTCATTTGGATATTGGCAGCTGCTATGACAAACCTCAGCTGTTCAACATTAACTTGTTTCTCAATGCCAGGGACTGTATGCAAAATCACTTCTCAGACTGATGACCACTGCTAGCAGAAGATGAGATAACATTTAAAGGACTAAACAATTTTGCCTTCCTGTTAATTACAGCATTCATTGGTTTATAGTAGGTGAAAACATATTCCTCATTCCCACCAGAGCTTTCACATGGCTGAGCCAGGAGTAAAGCACCTGATTAGCTCTTCCTGCTACAGTGTTAACTCTTTTTGCAAGAATGACAAAAACAGCTCCTCACTCATACATGAGGGTGGAATTCAGCATGGGGCAGTCACCACTGCTTACATTGTTTGTGAGTTCACCAACAGGAATGTGATTTAAAGGAAGCAGCTCCATTAAACTCCTATAGGCCATCCTGTCTAGTCTCTCTCTCTCTCTGTCTGTGCTGTAGCTGCCACAAAACAGTCTCCCTGCTGGCCTTCACCTTGTCCTCTTTGTCCCTTGTTGGATTGCTGCTGACACGGTGACAGCTGGAGGGCCTGCATGAACTGTGAGTAAGCAGTGATGCTCTCTATCTAGAGAATGCAGGGCGCTGGCTGGTTATCTCTGTAGCTCAATTAACTTGCAAGCAATCAGCAGAATCAGCATTTCAGTATTTTTGTATGATGTGAATGCCAGATTCCAGGCAAGAAACAAAGTCTTGAGGAAGAAGAGAGATTTGCTGTCTGATGCCTTCAAGAAGCTAAAGGTCTGAAATGAGTCCTCATAAGATCAGAAAAGCCACCTAAGAAATCAAATGATCTCCTGTCAGAGCAAAGGAAAAACTCCCACCAGCAAAGCTGCAACTTAAGGGAAAGAGATTGCCTGAAACACAGGAAACAGGCCAAATTCTGCCTCAGTCACACATGCATAAACCTAGTATTATCTCCACCACAACAACTTCCCTTCATGGTTACAGACTCCAGAACAACTCCAGAGCAACTTTCTTCAGTTAATGAAGGGATAGTGTGGCAGCTGCAGGTCCAGCTGGAGAGCAGCAGCAACTCAGTAAACACTTCCCTAACATCTTGTCTTCTTTAACAGAGATATCTGAACTCAACCTAGATACCAGAATGGAAATCTAAAGAGAACAGAGCTCTCTCATACAGAATCTTTCTGTAAAAGACATGAATAAGAAGAGAAAAAGATGTCTCTTAGTATTTGGGCATTTCCACTGTTGTATTTGGAGCAGTGAGTAGAGGCACAAGTAATGGAAGAAAGAGTCCGTGTGTGCGGGGAGAGGAGGGAAGGCTAGGGACAAGTTAACCAAAATTCATGTCAGCCCAAGCAAACTGAGCTGAAATTTTTGCAGGAAACTTTTTTCTTATTCCTAGCAAAATTCCAAATCTTTAGTAGGTTCACTATTCCTTCATTTAAAGACACAACATCCTTCCCCAAGTCCAGAGTGGAACTATGGCAGTTTACAGTAGCCAGGTGTCTGACATAATATGCAGTGTGTCTTATGGAGAATTTAAAAGTGTCACGCCCCAAGGACATCTGGGGAAGAAGGGGGTGGATGCAAAATGGAGTTAAATAAACAGCATTCCTGTCTCAACAAATAGCAGGAAACCAAGGGAGACAGCAGCCAGCAGGGGCAGCATTCAGCTTCACTGCAGAAAAGGGACTGAAGAATCATGAATCAACAGCAGCAAGTAAAGAAAAGAGGAAACAAAAATCAGGAAAGAAAAAGAAAATCACTGTCCTGGGTTACAATGAGAGAGGGCATCTCAAGTGTAACACCACACATTTGTGCTATGAAGGGGAAAGCTGTGGTGCTGTGGTGGAGCCTGTGCGTCTGTGCATGGATGGGGAGGAACAGAAAAAGGGATATGTGCTTGTGTCCTCCAGGTGAGTGAAAGACATAGAGGGTTGTTACAGGGTGGGGAGTCTCGAAAAGAGCGTGGGGCAGCAGGGATGGGGAAGGGGAGGAGGTGCAACAGGACAGGACGGCGCATTATTATGTTGCTCAGCAGGGGCTGGGGAAGGTGAAAAGGCAGAAGGGAAGGAAGTTCTTACCACATTTGGAAAGTCTGCCAGTCATCAACTCCATACAGTTAGTGGTGTCTGGATCATAGAACGGAAAGAGGAGGGAGGGAGGGAAAAACATAAAAAAAGGTTTCCATACCTCTGTGCATAAAGTAGTAACTTAGCACATTATTACCTGAAGCAGGAAACATATACACAACTTGGTGTATACACAACCCAGGCCAAATTCTGCCACCAACTCTATGCCAGTGCAAACCTGGCCCTGTGACTGAGAGTGGAGCTGCTTCAGTACTGCTGCCTCCACTCACCCCTTTATCCTAGCTAGAGGTATTTATGAGATGTGGGAAATACTCTGCCACCACATTAGCAAACTATAAGCCTTGAATACAGTGTTTTACCTGGCTAGCTTTGCAAATTAGCCTGCAACCACCAGGAAATGCTCAGCCAGCTCATATATCTACATCAAAAACCTGGAGAGAGGGAAGAACTCTAGCCCTGCACATGGACATGGAGTGAGGCTACTTCTACAGCTCAAAATCATCTTTTAAACCCCAAAGGATAATGTCAAACTTTCAATCTAACTCTCTCATTCAAGTGTAATCTCTACTGCTCTTACTTTCAAGGTCAGTATTCAGAGGCAATAGAAGCACTTCTGGAAAGGGTGGCAGAATCTGGCCCTAAGACATTACTGTCCACTTTGTGTATAGCTCCCATTGCCACAGACTCTGGGTGCTTCTTACTCAGGTGCAACAAGCAGAAGGAGCTCCACATGTCAGCTTTAAAACAGAAAGGCCCAGCCCAGCTGGACGCTTCCATGTGGAACCTGCTGGCAAGCCAGATCTGCTGCTGTCAGCCAGGATTCCCTTGCATTTGGGATTTAAATCAATGTGTTCCTGGGCAATGTGGAGTACTCACTGGTGAGCAGGTGGATACCAGTTAAAGCACTCAGATCAGTCTCAGATCTCCCTTTGCCTGGGCTCTTGATGAACACTTGGGTATTCAAGAAATAGGCTTCTTGGAAAAATGCACACATATGCTGAAAATCCCTAATTGCCAGGAAGCTGTAACTACTCCCTATCTGCTATAAAGTCTGCAGGACAGAGGGGAAGATAATTTCTCAGCATTCCTCCCCTTAAATATTGAGAAAAGTAATTTCATAAGAGGAGGAAGATGCTAGGGTGAGCTGAACTCATGCTAGAAGAGCATGGATATGCATCTCTTCTGATGCAGCCAGGCTTGTGCTGCATAGATCATCTGGGAAAGCATGGAGTGGAGAGGGCAGCTGCTTGGTCCAGTGACACTGGTCAAAACATCTAAGCAGTGGTCACATGCTCTCCATCCCCAAGGCTAAAGGGGGGCAGGCAAAGGTCAGTGGGAGATGATACCCATGGAAGTTCTCGCAGAAAGGCACAAGACTGAGAGAAAGGAGAAGGACGGAGGTGAAGGAGAAGAGAACATTCAAGATCTAGAACAACAGAGGTGTCAGAGAGGCCAGGAGTTTACCTGCCTTTGAAATTCTTTGCCTGGTCTGGCAGGCAAAGAATTTCATATACAATAGAATTTCACTACATTTCTCCCTGAACATGTGTAGCAGGTTGGAGAAGTGTCTACAGTTGCTGATCGAGTCAAAACTAGAAGTCACACTCATGGGTCTATATAATTTTTTTTTCTTTACTAACTTGGAGAACTTTGTTGTCTCATGCCTTTTAGGGGTTCCTGTCCAGCCCCCTCAGAGTCACCTACCCTTTGCTGCAATGCAGAGTGATGCAGATCTACAGTGGTAGACCCCAGAGCATTCACACAACCATTAGCAGAACTTAGCTTTTAAAGAACACATAAGAACAAAGAAAATCTCAAATATGACCAGAAGACTGTTTCTGACTCCCACCTCCAACACCTGGAATTTTCCCCTCAAGTCTATCCAGACTGACTGGCCACATAGTAACCAGAAATCTGGAAACAAAAAAGTAGTATTTGATTAATGTCAGAGCAGGTAAACATTGTGTCTGGTTACCAAGATCCTCCTGAAATTGGCATTTCTGTTTTATTCTTCATTTTAACAAATTAAAAAGTAATCATGTCTCCTTAAGTTAATACTGCCTTTTTTCCTCAGTCATTTGCACAGCTCTCTTTAATACTTAAAGCCATTTGTGTCACAGGTCTACACACATTAGTTGTGTGATTAAAATACAAGCTGACAGACCTACACACAAAAAATGGATTGTAACAGAGGCTTTTTGACAGCTGAATATCTTGGGCTCTGGACCCCATTTGGTTCCCAAAAAAGTAAATTTGCATGTCATAGAATTAGTTTTGATGGGTAAGAAAAAAATTTCTGAAATATGAGACCACAGAAAAAAATCAAACTAACACTAATAAAACTTCTAATTTGGCTTTCTCAAAACTTTTATGCACAACTATGCTTTGAATTCTCCATATTCAGGGCTAGTCCCAGGAGCTTAACAGGAATTTATTTTTATTTGTAGTGTCTTTCCAACACCTGATCATATTGTTTTTCCCCTAATTCCTAAGGCAGAGCCTGTATCACTTGAAAGACATAGTGTTAATGTGTCTTCAGCTTCTTTTAGAATATTTACTTTAATACTTCTTTCATTTCCATCATATTGTAACATCTGCTTTAGTAAATACTCTATGTGATAAAGTATTCCATAATTTTAAGAATAATTTTTATTCTAATTGGAAGTCTTAAGATTCTTGCCAGTCAGCTTCTCCTCATGGACAGTAATCCATAATCCAGTGACTGTGGGATCCAGGTGTTATGAGAAGTGAATAAAGCCAGGGTCCAAAGGCTTTTAACTGTCTGAGAAGCACTGATGGGTCATGTAACTGCATTTTTAATGTGTTTTGTTCATTTTTTATATTAAAACATAGAGGCAGTGTCAGCTCTCAATCCCTCTGATGATAAGGCAATTCCTTATTTTATAGGAATTGCTGGAAGTCACTCACACTTTGGATTTGGTCAAGGCTCTTTCATAAATGAACCCAGTTCAGTTCACTAACAGATGGTAAATGCTTTGGTTGAAATAAGGCCTCCCTTCAAAAGGCCAAACAAGCTCTGAATCCATTAAAAACTACTAGTGCTCTGTTGATTTTTCTTGTCACAATTTTCTTTATTCTTTAATTTCCATCCTACATAGATGTCACAAGAAAGCTGCCTGGTTTGTGATGCTTCTGATATCTCTGAGACCCGTCCCAGCCCAGGAAATCTCACCCAAACAGCTGCTCCTCTGAGATCTCCAAATCCAGGGCTGGTCCCCAGAAAGCACTGAGCAGCTCCTGCCAGATGCTCACAGTCCCCAGGAAACACTTCCACTAAGGGGAGATGATGCCAAGGGAGCCACCAGCTCCTCTGGTCCAAGGCAGTTATCATGCAGATTGAAATTCCCCACTGTTTTTGTACTTATTTGAAATTCCCTGTTTTCCTATCAAAACTCTGGAGAGCTTGGGCTTTTTTCTACATGCTTTATTTCTGGACTACCAGTAACTATTCCAGTTAATTTTAATGCAGGCTGTTCAGTAATGATACTAAAGCTGTTCAGCAAAAACACAGTGTTCTGCCAATCCAACCAGGCATTACAGGGCACTTTTTGTAGGTGGAACTATGACAGCAAGATGAAGTAATTACCCTAGACACTACAAGAATGTAAGACATAAAGGGTCACAGAAGATTGCAGGAAACTTGGGACCTGAATGAACCCCAGAAAAAGCTAACATGCAATCCAATTCCAAACTGTCATTTGCAGAGTCCCTTTTTTTTTTTTTTTTTTGAGTATGCAGCTGGAAGTTTACCCTGCAAAACACTTCATTTGCTCCTTACTCCTTTTCCATCTTGATAAAATCCTTCACACATTTGGAAACTGTAGGTTTCTTACTTTTGGGTTTTTCTGGTGGCAATTTGCCAACCTGCAGCTCTTGTGAGCCATAAAATACCTGGAACTCATGGATCAGTGCTCTAGCAAGAATTTGCACTGCCCTGTTTTGAAGCTAGATATGGTCTCTAAACACTTGTTTATGCTGATAAAAGGCACTCCCAGGAGTAACAGTGAGATGCTCTGAACTTGGAGATGTCAGTAGTTAAAATCCGATATGAAGCCAATAAATACAATAAGGAAACATAAAACCTTTTACAAAGAAGTTTTAAAGGTTATTTCAGTATTGCTGATTGCCCAGTACATGGGAAAATGGGAAAAAACCGAATACTTAAAACTAAGCAAGCAAATATTAGGGAAATAAAAATTGCTACTCTATGAGCGATCACAGATGGCTTTTGCATGCCCTTATTCACCAGCTGCTACTATTACTCTTTCATGCAAAGGCATCAGAGAAAAACAGATCATGATTTAATGGAAAGAGTGCTGGGCTGAAACAAAGGAACGAATCTGAGATATCATACTCCATGGAGAGAGATCTTTTTATCCCAGCAAAGGGCAGCCTGCTCAGAGGTTGCCTAAGTGGAGATTCTGAGTATAAGAGCCCTGGATGGAGCCATTCATGGACAAGAGACAAGGCTGTCTGCTCTCACAGACAGTGAGACTCCCTCCTGATCCCAAAGGGGTCCTTTCATGGTCTCACCGAGTATAATGGCTTTTGCGATACCAGTAACAAGCACACATGGACAACTATTCTGGTTCAGATCAAAGGCCAAAACCATCTGAGAGTCAGATGATCCTTGTGTGTCCCTTTCAGCTCAGAATCACAGAATATTCTGTGATCTGGTGCTCTGTCTCCCTCAGCAGCTCCACAGACACCCAGGAGTGCAAGAGCAGGCCAAGCATACAGAACACTTCCCCTACCACTGCCTCACTCACCACTGTCAGGTCAGAGGTTTCCTGAACCCGCTGTAGTTTCTCTGTTTAGCAATCCCACAAAGATTTCTCTGCAGGGAGTTATCCAACCTCCCTGTGAGTAAGAAGTACTCAGGGGAAGATGAGCATCTGTAAGCCCCTCACATTCAGCACCTGTTTCAGCGAGGAGTTCCACCAGTTCTAGATTACATGAAGACATGTTTTTCCAATGGCTTTCTTGGTACTTGGCTTCCACTATCTTATGCTGGTCTCCAGTTTCTTTCATCAGGAATTAAAAATGAACAATCAATCCCTATTTACTTGTTCTATGCAAGTCATGAGTCACAGACCTGGTATTGTCTCAGCAGTCATGGCACAGAGCTCCTGTAACATTAGGATACAAAACTGGTATGTTGCACTAAATTTGTCCATTGAGACAGTGGATTTTAGAAGCATTACATTAACTTATAGAATGGATTAAATTTATTTACACTTTCTTTCAGGTAAGGGAGGGAATCTGTTTTCCTGCTTTAGAGTATGCCAGAAGAAATAGGCACAGCCAATCTTAGAAAGGGAAAATGGAAGTGAATGAGGGGGATATATGGAGGAAAGGATATTATAAGGTGCTCAAGTGTGACACAGAAACACATCTGCCTAATCAGGTACATAACAGGCTCACACACACACAGAGATGCATGGGCAACATGACATCTACAAACACTGTTGTCAGCTGGAGGAATGAAAGAGAAGAAAATGCATTCTGAAACCCAGGCAGGCCAGCTAAGGGGACTGGGATGCTGCACAGCAGATCAGAGGGGCAGCAGACAGAATGACTCTCACTGCCATATGTTTGTTAGGCCTTGCTGTTCTGCTTTATACTGAAATCATTAACTCTTCCCCTTCTGGAGGTCTCCCTTTACATGCATGCACCTTTCACAGATTGTTTTCATCATCCCACCCATAAGAGCATCAGGACTGTAAGGCAGGAGAGACAAGACACACAGGATGTGTCTGTGCACGAGGAGCTAGGAAAAGCTCCAGTGCTGAACCAGTGTTGCTGGTCAGGGGACAGTACCATGCTCAGAGCCATGGAGGAACAGAGTCTAAGTGAAGGTGAGCTCCATCTGTTGCAGCAGTAGACTGCCTACAGAGCATCCTCAAACCATGAACCTGAACAGGGCCCAACCACCACAATCTCTATGTGGTGTTCAGAGCTGGCAGTATGGGAGGAGAAGAGAAACAGAGAAGACTTGGCTTTGTTTCTAGTGAGAAATGCTGATTAATTCCATGACAATTTCTAGGAAGATTTTGCACCTTTCCAACCAGACACCCAGCTAAGCAAGGTGCTGAATGTGAACTCTTCTGTCCTTTATCCTTTTACTTCCCCTAACTCTCACTGGCTGGGAATGTGAACTACTGGGCCACCCTACTTTGATGCAAAGTAGTCTCTTTTTTAGTAACAATCTTTTCCTTTTCCTTTTCCTTTTCCTTTTCCTTTTCCTTTTCCTTTTCCTTTTCCTTTTCCTTTTCCTTTTCCTTTTCCTTTTCCTTTTCCTTTTCCTTTTCCTTTCCTCTCTTTCTTGTATGCTGCTCCAACCTAAAATTTTCAGGTTAACTTCTCTCATTTTCAAGAGACTTGCATATTCCTGAGCAGGTCAGGTGGTGTGATACAGAACAGTTTGGCACCCTGTCTTGTGAGCTGTCTTGCCTGAGTTAAGTCCCCAGCCAAGGGAATTCTCATTTTTAAATTTCAAGAGACCATTAATTTTGGTTATCCTCCATGTGGAGTTATCTGTTCCACTCTGGCATTAGAGGTCAGGCTGGGATTTCCCTGCTAGAACAATATGCTCTCATGTAGCTTCAGGCAGTAAAAATAATAGGATTTTTTCCATTCTAGAACCAGAGCAAAACTGTAAGTCAGACATATTTCTCACAGCAGAGTATGCCCATAACATTTCCCTGAGTCTTGGTCAGATGAATGATTTTTATTCCTGCTACAATATGGCTTTCTTAGGGAGATATCCTGCTTCACATGCAAGTGTGCAAGAGGGTTCAAGTTTTTCTATAGACCCTCAGTAGCTAGCACATATTAGGGTGAAGTTAAGAGAGATAATCAAGTTATTTACTTTATAAACCATTTTTTCCTTACAGGAAAATAAGGGTACACTTCATTCCTGAAGAAACAAGGAATACTTGAATATTGCCCATGAATCAGGAATAATATGAAATACATTTAAAGGAGGCTTTCCTATCTCAATCCCCCCATTCCCACTTGGCCCTAGCATTTCCCAGGAGGAAGGGCTGGCAGAAAATTCTAGCTACTTCCTTGAATTTGATTTAATTTCAAAAGTCCAGACAGCAAAAACCTGAATAAACCATACTTATAGTATCCTTGTTTTCCCTGCTTCTGAACAGAATAACCCATGTGCTGGGCACCATTGTATTCCAGCATGCAGAAGGATCAGGCAGTGCTGGAGGCCAAAAGCAAAGAGGACACTGAACTGAGCATATTTCTCTGTCAGGTACTAGGCACACACACTTCTAGATGCAGTTAATTTATCTTTGGATGCTAAAGCCACAGTTAGACCAGAAGGATGTAACCCATATGTGCAACAAGCCGAGGACATCTGGGACTTAATTGGAAGATGCAATGCCAACTTAACTCCCCCACTTTTGTCTTGGCTTGTTCACACAAGGGTCAAGAACAGAATTTGGCTCTGAAGCATAATATTTATTTACTTCCTTTTCATCTCCCACTCCTCCTGCCTCACTGTCTTCTGCTGCAGCCTCTGCTCTCCACCTTGCTCCTATTTATCTCCGGTATCTGCACATTCTTTCTGCTTTTCCCTACTTTTCCTTCCTTGATGCATTCCCAATAGCTTATCTGCCTTAAGTTTTCAATTTTCACCTTCTTCTTTGTTCTCTCCTTTTAGAGGATAGAAGAGTTACCACAGAGATTTTGTGTGTGTGTGTACAGCCACTACAGTGTTCAGAGTGAACACCTGCTACATAAAGATGGGATGAGGCCAGTTTCAGTATTATCAATTCAGGCTGCCTGCACATCCAGATTGATGCCATTGCACAGGGTCACACATGTAAGGCTTTCTCTACCACCATGAGGAATTGAAATTTACTTTTCAAATAGATAAAATATAGCTTCTGCAGAACCTTAGTATATAATTTGTGCTACCACAGTATTGAGAATTGGATCACACTGCTGGAAACTATTAGCCACCTTCTGACCACATGTTAATGGCTAAGTTAAAAGTAGCTCTCAAGTTTGTGCAGGGACCCACTGAAGCTGGAGGTTTCTAAAGTATGCCTGAAGGGTTTGAAAATTAAGCATCCTCTAGAGCATGTCCCTACTCTGGGAGATTCTGGAACTGGAGAAAATCTGGAAGATCTGTTGATGATACAGCTTTTGATGGAGAAGTGGGCAAATGGCTCTTTGGGCGGGCAGAGGGCAGAAACTGTTCAAGTGGGGAATGCGCTGGGAGCACTGGAGGGGGAATGAGAAACGGAGGAGTAGGGTGGGAGCAGGGAGTTACTGCTCTGTCTGAATGGAGCTTGTTTTTTGCTGTAATCAGAGGGATGGCCTCCCTCAGCCTCCTGCTGTGAGAGGCATTTCACCTTCCTGTCCCTGCTGAAGGTGCTGGGCAGTAGAAGCCACTTACCTGATAACTGCTGCACTGAAGGCTGGTCATGTGTGCTTAACAACTGTGCCTGAATGGTTTCTACTACCCTCTTAAAGCGACGGCTTGGACCTGCGAGGAGACAAGAGGCACAAGAGGCTGTGAGAGCAATGGGAGCCAAGCCCACACACAAGGCTGCAGGAGAAGGATCACAAGCATCTTCCCTTCAGTCTTGTCCCCAAAAGTGTCCTGACTGTGTCTCTGTCCTTCAGCCAAAGGGACTATGGTGTGCTGGGCTCAACAGGAAGAGGAATGGCTTTGGGGCTCCTTTTGTAAAGACAGAAAAGGTGAGGGGCTCTGTTTCCTTCTTGCAACCCCTGTGGGGGGCATGTGGCCACCCAGAAGAAAAGGGTGAGTGCATGCTTTGCTCAGAAGGAAGACACTGTGGCCTCACAGTGCCCAGCTGAGACTCTGGGACTTTTGAATGAAACAGGGAGCCAGTACCATGAGTTACACCAAAAGTGAACAGCCATTTTAGCACTAATCATGGCAGTGCCAACTTCATCTCTTTGGGAATCTCCTTCCCTCCTTGCATTTCCATCACTACCAACACCATTTTTGTTCCTGATGTCCTCTTTGCCCCTGACTGAATTTTCCTGAGGTTAAGCCAGGTATTTTTTTTCCCTCTGGCAGAGCAATTTGGAGGCCTCTATTATCAGCAAGGATCAAGCCAGCTCGCACCCATTTTAGAGCTTTGCCATGGTTACCTGATAAGAGCGTGAAAGTGACAGAATAGATCCCGTTCTCCTTTTGTGCCTCTCCCCCTTCTGTGTATGTTATGTCCACCTGGAACTTCACTGGCTTCTGGAAGACAGCAGGACCTCCTGTGGACTTATATTCTGCACGGAAACTTGTCTGTGAGATGACACTGTGACTGAGACTTGGGATCTGAAAGAGGTTGGTAGAAGCAGATAGTAGAACCAGTGCTAAAGGGAAAAAATCTGCAAAATTCTGTTTATAACAAGACACATTTCCAGAATGAGTAACATTTGCTAGATTTGCTTCTGGTCTTGATTTTTAATGTACAGTGTTCTTATGAAATCAGTAAGAGCATAGGCTGCTGGGCACCACAGAAGAATGCACTGCTGCTTACAGGACTGATCTAAATTTAAGGGTTGAATATTGGTGGAATACCCAATGCACTTATGAACTTACACATGTTACTAAACTTCATACAGTCAGTCTTTCTTTTCCTACTCATCCACCAGTTTTGAGAAATGCCTTTTGCTGAGCAAAAAGTGATATTAAGCGAGTGGGCAGAAAAGTCAGTGGGATATAAAACTGAATATAAAAAACACCTAAGTATCCTGGTCTGATCTCGCAGATGATCCTGTTTTGAGCAGGAGACCTCCTGAAGACCTTTCCAACTTCAGTTGCTTGGTGATTCTGTGATGTCAGATAGACATCAGGACACTTGAATTGCTTGGAACATGCACAGGGAAAGCATGCCTGCAAATAACTCACCCAAACTTCTATCAATATGTAAAAGAACTCTGAGAAGCTTTGTGACATCATCCAACGTCTCTATATACAGAACCACAGTGGAATTTCATAACTTCCTTATTTTCAAGCAGTTACCTTTCACACTTTCCTCCAAAATTTAACAACATACTCATATTCTATTTATTGCTTCATAAATGACCAGATTAAAAAAACCCCAAACAAATTACTTGGAAATCTGGTCTCTAACCTCTAGGAGGGAAAATGAAGATGAGTTCTTTGAGAAGCTGACTTTAAGGGTTTAATTAGCAGGCTATGACAATGCATTTAAGTTTGGATGTTGCTGTAAGAGACAATTCACTGGTTTTGCACACAAGTCCCTACATCACACCTAAACCATATGTGGGGTATATATATAGGATATATATACAGGATCACCAGTATACACAGTAGGACACACTGCACAACAATACAAACCCAAAAGCACAGCTAAATGCATGAAATTGATACAGTAATATGGCTGCTTATAACCAACCTGGGATGGACACCAGTGTCTGATGCCCACTACTGTAAGGCACTTACTCGTTGTGTACTTGTACAGTAACAAGGGCTACAGCTGACTTTTTTGAAGAAGTTCATTGTAGAATCACAAAGACTAAAATGGAGTTCAGTATTTTGTGGAAAAAACATCAATTTAACAAACTATATAAGAAATCAAGTTTCCTTCTTTTAATTCTATTGGAAAAAGTCTAAGTATGTTGACTACCTTGAATTGAAAAATCTCTTAAATTACCTTTGCTGTGCTGACTTTTTCATCACTGGTACCTCTACATAATGAGAACAAGAACTTTCTATAGGAAAAAAAGACAATTTCCCTCTGCTTTCTTCACATCTGCAACAACTGAAACTCTGGACACCAGAAGAAATTACCCTTCTTTCTGCCATACAGCACTGAAGTGGAGATTTAAAGTAACAAATGCAGATGTAAGACAGGCCTTTTGTCTGGCTGAAGTGGTAGAGGGCATACCCATCAAAGGGAGACCCAATCTGCTGCCCAGCCCAGTGACTGTAAGGCTGAGTTGACAAAGCAGCAAATCACTGTCTTGATACTGTGCCAGCAGTGTGCTCCACTGCTGTGGAATTCCAAACTCTGGCAACCTGGAGGCCTTGCCAAGAAGCCTGAACTCTTTTCTTTTCTCACCTTAGAGAGCATTATCTACAGTTAGTAATTCACACACAGTCCAGTGCAGGCCACGTAAATTAAATCCACAGAGGATGCTTTTGAAGGAGCAGAGCCCCTGTCCAGTAACATTTGGCACACGGAGTGACCGGTGAGGGATGCCTCCAAGAGGCAGCTGGGGTGACTCACCGAGAGGAAAGCGTGGACTATATCAGCCTTAATGGAGCTTAATGGTTTGTCCTTAATGACCACAAAAATCTGCTCTTCTTTCTCCAAGTTGATGAAGTTACCGAACCAGGATTTTTTGGCAAGCCTGATGTGACGAAAAGAAAGAGATGTTTAGAATATGGAACACTATTTCTTATTTCATACAAGTCCCTAGCTAGAAAAAATATTAAAAAACACATGAAAAAGTTTTGATGACAGATGTGATGGTATTACTACTAATAAGTGGGAAATAGTATCAGAGAACATCCAGAATGACATTTCACTTGGTGAAAACCGATGAAATGACAGAACCACACAGCCTAGGTCTGGCAGCATGTGTCACCAATAATGAAAAATCAGGAGCAGTGGTAACTGACTGAGCCAGCATACCAGGGAATACTGCGTATATAACATACATACAAATCAGGGGACACATTTCTGGTTTGTTTCCAGGGATGTCTCAATTTCTTGTGACAACATGCAGATCCTGGCAATATAAAGATTTAAGTTCCTTCCCACCCAATTTCAACTCCTTTGGAAAGATGCTCTTCTGAGGGTGTCCTGTATAATCACAAGACCTTGCTTCTTGAAGCAAGGTGTAGATTTCACTGGTGCTCCAATCTACCAGTGAGTGAAACGCACAATTACATAAGGCCAGGACTAAGACTGTCCTGTTCATTAGTCCCATTCAGGATGTCTATATAGTGTGTGAACTCTGGCCAGTCTACAAAGGAATGAATTTTCAGTATTAAGAAAGGAGATAACAACGCCATGCAAGACACAGTTCAGTCTTTCCATTGATAGCAGTCCAGCTCCTCAGTTTGTTCCAGCATCAGACAGTGGCTTCATCATAAAATGAAACTGCTCTGTTTTTTCACAGTGATCCTATTAGCAAACATTTGATTTTGCTTATTGTTTAACCATTTTAATGTACTTCATTGACATTGGCTTTTAAGTTAAACAGGATAATGGAAGAATGCAGGGACATGAATGTTAATGAGAGACACTATCCAGACCTGAAAGTAGCATCTCTGACAGGTGTGGTTTTGTGAGGAGCAAAGAAGCTGTCAGCTGTGAGATGCAGCCAAAGACTTGCTAGACCAAACTAAACCCAGGGAAAACCATACTTGAAACAGCCATATTCTAGTAGAAAAGAATTCAGCATGAAAATGTCAGAAATTTGAAGACCTGGCACCAAGAGACTCCTTTTTTCCCCTTTACAGCATACTTTATCGCACCAAATCCAGTTTGCACTATGGCAAGCAACAGGGTGGACCATCCATCGCTCAGTGGAAGAAGACAATCTCTCCAGACAAGGAGAGCCATCTGCAAAAGGGATTACTACACACCAGTTTTCCAGCAGAGCAATAAACAGCTGGAGCAAGCTGCTAGCAGCCTCACTTTCTGTGGCAAAGTGAGGCAGAGGCAGAGGAAGGACAGAGGCTAAGAGAGAGAGGAGCAAACTAAGAAACTAATTTGAAGTCTAGGCCTTCAGGATAAAGAACAAAGCTTGACCTCAGCAGGGTCCAGCAATTTGCACTCATTCCCCATCCCAGAGTGCTCCATGAATTGTGCAGCTGTGGGCCCACTGCCCATTTAATGCACACAGCAGAAAGACCACAACTGGAAGAGAGCTCAGCTGGGCAAATAATGATTTGCTTCATTTACTGCAGGCAACCAAAAATAAGAGTAGAGAAAGATTCACTTGCAATTTGGTTAAAACAGTGCCCCCCACTCAATTAAAGTGGGCTGGAAAACTGTCACTCCCTAAAATATTCATAGGCAGCTGTAAATAAGCCAGTGAGCCAGAGATTAGTATAGGGAGCAGTAAAGAGAAAGGGCCTCTCATTTAAATGGTCGTTAAGGAGCCAGGGTTAGAGTGAGAAAGAAAATTACAAACTAATTAGCTCATGTGTCTCTCACACACCACAACAACTCTGCAAGCCCCTGGAGAGCTGGGGCAATAACTCCCTGCATGTAAGGGGTCTGTGCTCATTAGTAAATTAGCACCTGGTTATCCATCTAAAACGGCCTCTTGTCTCAGGCTTGGATGTATCATCATCTGAACTGGGGCTGGCTGGATGGACTCCAGGGGCCAAGGGGAAGCATGGGCCTGGAAAAGTGTGCTTATTTAATTGCAGGTCTGCCATCTTAAAATATGGCTTTTCATTTTTGTATTTTCATTAATGGTTTTGCTGGCCCTTCATTTATAGGTCTCTTAACAAGCACAGGTAACAAGGGCCCAGAACACTGGGAGTTTTCTTCCTGCCCAACATGGTCTGGAGTCTCCAAAATCCATCTGGACTATTTTCCTTGGTGAGGGTATCACCAGTAATAGCGAGTCTGGAAGATTCACTGCTAGCCTGGGCTATGCTCCAGCTTGTAAATCATTTGAATTCACTAAAATAATTTTGCTGGTGTCACATAAGACAGAATAGATGCCAGTGGCCTCTCCTGTTTCTGTAATGAGCAGAATCAAGACACAGCACACATGCACTGGCTTTTCTCCCCGAAACTGGCAGAACTAGCTGTACTCATAGAGCTAGGGAATAGGTCCACTGAGAAGAGGGGACAGTTTTGGAGTAAAATTACACAATAAAGCCTCTTCTCCTCTTAGAGGGCATTAAGTGCTACTAACTTGGGTTAAAATGCATATGAATCCTCAGCACCCTGAATGACATGCTCTAGCATCTCTCAAGATCAGGCTGTAAGCAGAACAAAATGCACTTAAAATTAAGAGTCTTCTCTTACCAAGGCAAACTTCTTAAAGGGGGAGTGAGATAGAAGATATGTGGGGGAGGCTGGGTATGTAGATTACACTAGGGAAACCGATCAGGTGTCCATTTGATGAAAAAGCAAAGAAAACAGCATAAAAATGGAGGCTGGTGCTTTATTACTTCACACCAAAATTTCTCACTCCTATAATGTTGTTCCTTTTCCTGCTTTTGGAGTGCCTGACCACGTAGCCTTCTGTGTTCCCTCTCTGTCTCTGAGCACATGGATCAGTAACCTCCAGAGGTTTACCTGCCTGGCATAAATAGCAGCATTTCTACTCAAGCAAATGGAGCTTTGCAGCTTTAAAGCAGCTGGAGCTAAGTCTCTTTAAATGTCATCCCTAACACATTTTCTAGGGCTTTTTCACATGAGAAAGAACATTAGGGAGCATTACCCACACATGTTGAAGTGTATTACCTAATCATCAGGTCTGTTAAATGAATGGCAGGCACTGATGCACCAGACAGAGCTAGGACATGTATTTATCACTCAACCCATGAGGTCAATACAGCTCTTGATAAGGATATCTTATTTCTTTGAGGAAAGAAGAAAATATGGGAAAAAATAAGATATGTGGAAGTGGGCACTGAGCAGCAGACATCTATCACTAAAATATAATCTAGTTCATTTTTTTTAATGACTTTTATTATGTTTACTGCAGGGTGCAGCCCAATTGAACTCATTAATTTGGCAATTATACAGAAAAAGAAAAGAGGGCCTTAGGCTTTGACTTGCATCCAAACTGCCTCAAATGAAAAGCACTACTTCTCTCCACCAGCTTTTAAAGAGTGAGTGGGAAGCAGGGAAGGCAATAAATTAACAGCAAAAACTTCCACCAACATACATGCAATGAAGAGAAGAAATTTAATTCTAAAGGTTTTCTGTTTTAATGGCTTTAAAAACATGTGAGATGAGAGTATTGTATATTTCTGTGATAATGATGTGCCAACTTTATGAAATTCTCTCATGCCTCTCTATTAGTAAATGCTTGAAAGTGTTGAAAACACAGTATATTCCATTTTTCTTCCTGGATACCTTTACTAATCCCTACTTCTCCCTCTCCTGAAGTCTTTATCCCTCATTCTGCAGTTACACACATAGAATGTCCATCTCACACCAGACAAAAGGTCTGGGGCAAGTTGTGAAGACAATACCATTGTCACCATTTACAAAACTTTAAGCTCAAAATTCCCATCCAAGACTCATGAATATTTCATACAAGTCTCTTAACAAGAGGCCAAATTGCCTTGGTTGGCAGGCTAAGTCTATGGGCATTGGGTGCACAAACACAAGCTGTGAAAATAAAAAGGAATAATTTGGCATCTGTTGCATATTAGGAAGTGTTTGGAGCAGCACTCTGGCATCGACTTCCAAACCTGCCATGCAGTGATGCATATTTGTGCAGTGAAATGGCTGAAATGTACATTGACTTTAAGGAATGAGCCTGGTGAATATGAAACAGCTTCTCCATGTCCCAGTACTGCTGCCTAGAATTAACACTGCATTTACTCTCGCAGCCAAAGATCCCTCTGAATTATCTTAGCAGAGCCTCCTGCATGCTATCCTGAGGATGCAAACTCTCCTGTACTAAAAGGAAGACTTTTTGGTGCACAGTTAGTGCCAGTATAAACCACTGATTAGCCTCTCCAGTCCCAAAGAGTGATCTACTTGACAACCACATGAATGAAGAGAGAAGAAACATGTTACATACCCAGCAAATTCAGCAAGCCATGAGAAAATGATGTGGTTACTGGGAGACTGTTTCAACATTTGTTGACCCCCCCTGCCATTACTGAGGTATAGATTTTATGCAGGGTCCTCATCTAAAGAATCATTTCACATCTCTATCCTACCCACAGGACAACAGATTACAAACAGATACTGATCCAGAACAGAAATATGTCAGCTTATGACATTCAGGCCAGGAAACGACACTGCGATTTGGTGGAAAAGAAGGCAAAGTACTTACTCTGGGGATGATTCTGGGGTTAAATTAGACATCTCTTCTGGTGTAGGTACTGCTCATGCACAGACAGCCAGAGAGAGGGAGGGAGAAGAGAAATATGATTCAGTACACCTTCCATTTTCAGCTTGCACACCAATGAAACAATTCTGCACTTGTTCGCATTTGCCCATTGCCTCTGCAGGCTAATTCTGACATTTAAATGCTGGTCATGTCTCTAGATCTTGGCATCTAAACAAGCGCTGCATTTCAAGGCTCACTCTACCCTTAGGTCATTAGGTAATCTTGCACTGGCTTCAGTGGTTTCTGGTCCAGACCCAAACACACTGTGCCAATGCAACTCTGTTGCCATTGCCTCAAAGCCCAGCTGGATACAGCTCAGTCACTGCTGCAATTCTCTGCAGTTCTCTGACCACCTCAGAGACAATGGCACTGACCATTATAGCTCAAATTCTGACTGGCTGTAATCCTCCTTTCCCATGGGATCACATCCTGGTACCCTGGAAAACCACAGGGTGTTGGGATAGCTGCTGCTGATGTCCAAGGATAAGGTATGTGACTTTGGGTGCCCTTTGCTGGCATGCAAAAAAGCCACCTGGAGCCCGAGAAAGAAAATTTTGCACATCTCAACACTCTAGAGACTTAGAAAACTGAAGTAGGCCAGCAGATACGAAACCACTGATTGCATTAAGGAGATTTTTGCACCAATTACCAAAGGAGGCAAAAAAAAGCATTAACCAAGATCAAAAAAGCTGTGCTTGAGAAGGACAATTTCAGCCTATTGCCTCTGGCTGTCTTTTATTTCAGCATAAGGCTCAGCCTGTGGCTGTGGAGAGGCAGTGGAGCACAGCCACAGGGGAAATGGCTGAGCCCTAGGTTCACTTGCAAAGCAAGTGAAGAAACTGAAGACAGATTTTTCTTGCGGTCTAAGAGCCACAACAGGGATAGTAAGAGCTGCATGTCTGGAATGTGCAGTGGGCTCAGGAGATGCTGTTGGAGCAGGGGCAGTGGAATGACAGAGCCTGCTCACATGTGGGTTAGGGCTTGGCTGATGCTATTACTCTCATTTTCCACACCAGTATTCAGTCCTTGGTACAAAGAATTTGCAGAGCCACAGACAGGTATGAAATTCCTGCTGAATATCTGCCCAAATCAGAACCACCCTGTACGTTTGGGTGAGTACTCACCTTGTAATTTCCGACGATGGAAGCGAGGAGACCCCAGGAAACTATTCTTGATGGAGTTGAGCCGTGTCCTCCAAGGCATTCCTCCAATGCTGGGGCTGGATGGTGGTGTTGGGTTGGGTGTGCCTGCTGGGCTCTCCTTTGGCGTATGAACAGGTGTCCCCTTGGGGGTAGGGAGGGGACTTCCCCTTGGAGAGGGGTGAGGGGTGACCTGTATGATGGGGATAGATTTGGTGCTTGGGTCAGTACTAGAAGGGAGTAATCTAATAGGAGACATAGGGTTGGTCTGCACTTTAGGAACAGCCAGCTGTGGGTTAAAGCCGGCAGCAGGCGAGCGGCCCTGAGCATTCTGCACAGGGTTGTTCTGGGAAGAGGGGGCGCTGGTATTGCTGGCAGGGAGTGGGTTGGATTTAGTAGACTGGAGTGGTTTTTCAGCCAATTTGCTCTTGGATGGCAAAGTCTGCGTCTTTGGGTTGGGCTGAAGTGCTGGCTTTGGTTGGAGTACATGTCCAGGCCTGGAGGCGTTCCTACAAGCATCAGGGTCCAAGGAGACTTGGGGTCGGGGAGAGAAAGGGAGGTCGGAGGTCTGAGGGGGGATGAAGAACTTTCTGATAGGCTACGAGACAGACGCAGAGTGTCCATGCACATCAAAAACAGTGAAATACGCAAAGAGCGGGCGAGCAGAGAAAGGAAAGTCAGAATAAAATCCATCCGAGTCACAAGGATGCACCATGTCACAAGGAGACACAGGAGATGGAGGTGAAGGGGTAGTGGGGGGGAGGGATTTTGCAAAGAAACGAAAACAAACAAACAAACAAAAAACAAAAAAAAGACATGCAGTTAGCTGGGAACACAGCATATTCAACAACAGCAGCAGCGGCAGCAGCAAGAACAACAGTGTCATAACAGGCTTCATCATATTAACCAACCACGTGTCAGCAAAGGAAAACAACAGAAAGAAAAGTACAACAAAGGAACAAAGGAAAAAAAAAGAAAAAAAGAAAAAAAAAACCAAAAAAGGAAAGTAACCAATAAAAAAAAGAAGAGAGAAATGCCATCTCTCTGGGATTGTTCTGATTGCCCTGCAGTGAGAGAAGCACAATGCTGTAGGGAGGTGAGGAAAGGGAAGAAGAACCACTCAAGCCACAGACAAATTGAGATGTGCCAAGAAAGGGACCACCTCTTTCAGCTCCATGTGCCCATATGCAAACCCAGCAGAGAGATGAGACTCAGAACAGGTGTGTGATACATACAGAGTGGCAGGGGATAGACACAGTTACTGCACACACCAGTCAGAACCTCTTTCCTACCTCTTTACCCCTGGCTGGGTAATGCACCAGTTGCAGCCACCCATTGCAGAAAGAGGGGGAAAAGGGAGAGTGATGCCACCTGGGCACCCACTCTCCTCCCCTGATCTGGAAGCTTAAATTGCTCAGCCTTCACTTGGAAGCTTCAGAGCATACAACACCACGAGAAATATATGAACTCAGATGGGTGTTTGATTTTTAAACTGCTACACCAAAAACTTCAGTAAGGTCTGGTAAATTTATTTATCTGGGAAGAGATGATACTTTCCATCAGACTTTATGCTTCTCCTCCAACATCCCTCACTGCATTGAGGGATAGCTTGATAACTGGAATTTCTGTCATAAAGTCTCAGCAATAATTGCCATTAAGTCCCAAGTCTAAGAAGAGGGTGGGGGGGAGCCATTGTTTTGTAAGACACAGTTTAAAAAGAAAAAAGACAAGCAAAGTTCATAATCCATCGCTGAGGTATCAAAATGGGATTATGATTTTTTTCCCAAACAGTAACATTTACATGTGTAAAGAGGTATTTTGGGAAACCATTCATACTTTGACAGCAAACAGTAATAGACAGACTTGGAAGGGTAGAAGCCTTTTAAGGGGTATTAGCAAGCTAAAAATCACATTTAAAACAACAAAAAAAAAGTCCTTACAAATCACTGCTATTACCACCTTAGATTACAAGTACTGGAATAATTGTAAAAATAGAAATCACTACTCAAGATATTCAGCTTTGGTCTGTCCTTTGATTGCTACGAAGTATTACCTATGAAAAATTACACAATCACCATTATTATCATCCATACTTGACAGCTAAAAGCCATAATCAAGAACTAACCAGACATACCATGTACATGTAACCTTCCCTCAAATCTCAGTCCCAGGTGATCACACTCACTAGGGAGTTTCCTTCCTGGGTGTAATGGATTAGCACAATGTTGTCATATTTTAAAAACTGTAGAAATGTATTTAAGACTTATGTCTCTAAGTTGTTTGTATAAAAGTTTTGTAATTACTTCAAAGAACTTAGGGTTAGGCCACCAAAATTAAAGGAAAATCAGTCCATCAAAATATTTTTATTACTATTAGGATTGTAAAGTTAAACTTAAGTCTGCCATGTTGCTAAATTCTCATTGTCAATGAGCAAGGAAGGGAAACAGATGAGGAAAATGTTTAATTTCTGGAAGTCACTATCGGCATCTGACTATTAACTACTGGCAAATGACACCGATGGATAAAACTCAAAGACTGTTAATTGCAAGTATTTCCTTGCAATTTTTCTATCTTACATGTATGATGGCTTGAGAAGCAGATTTGAAAGAAATAAAGTATGATGCAATTCCCTCTTAAGCCATTAAGAATCTGAAGAGGCACCCTTAATTACCACATATTTAATAATGAAATGAAGAACAAGATTAGGTCTCAATTTCAGCTGGTGCAATGTGGACCACCATTAGCAAGATATTGTGAAATTTGACAACTTTTATTTGCTGCTGAATTAAATTCCTCATAGAACTGAACCTAAGCAGTGCAAAAAGGGAAAGGTGTTTTTTAAAGTATGAAATTTGTTTTTTAAAGTAAATTCTCTTTCAATAATCTAAGGTGCTATTAGAAGGATAGGTAAGGACGTTAAAAAAATATGATTTTTATTCCAACAATTCCTTTTAAGCCTCAAATGTGACCAGCATTAATATTGCTATGATCTGCTGAAAATGCCACCTGATTACTAAATCCCTTTGAAGACTATTTAATCAACTGCCTATTAAGTAATAATGGTAAGATACAGTGACTATGGGATCTTGTCAAGCTTATTCTTTGATGTTGTCCTACTGAGACGTCAGAAATTGATCCCAAGAGATCAATTAATGAAATCAAGATTTAGGTTTGCTTCACTGGATGCTTATTTTGTGCACAAAACTGTTTCCATGCTCTTTTCCAGTACATTTTGCAGTGGCATAAGAGTTCTCAGACCTCTACTTCATTTCACTGGCAACCAGGAGTCCCAGTGCAGAAAGAAGGAAATGGATTTTCACTGGTCCCTAGGACTTTAAAGACATAGAGGAGACCACAAGAACACTTACGCTGGTTTCAAAACAGGATAACAATTGGCAGGAGCCCAAAATAGGTTTCAGAAAGTAATTCAATCAAGCAAAGTGCTGGAAGCTTTACTAGAATATAAACTTAAGAGCTGACAGTGTGTCTTTATTCACAAGAATTACACAGAATCTTAGGGTGAAACTGCAATTTCAAATACTTGGAATACTGATGTTATCCTTCATATAACTGAGAGTAGATCCATGGATGTATCCATTCCCTAAGACATGGACTGTATCAATTTCTAATGAGGGATAGCATCTTCTCATGAAGTCATGGGAAGTATGTAGAAATCCTCCAGAGACTCTGGGCCATACATTTAGGTAACATGCACTGTCACAGCCCAAGACTAGACTCTTGTTAGGCACTACAGTCTTAAAGTGACTTAGCTGACCTTTTTAAGCACTAGAAATACTCACTTTTATCCCTAAAGAAGTTAACAAGAAGAGGCAGGCCTTTGTCATTGCATTTAGAAACTGTTACAACTTTACAACAAATGTACTATCAAGCATGTGCTGTACTGGCTGAGTATCAGTATTAGTTAAGTATCAGTATTTAGCTGACTGCATGCTTAAAAAGGGCATGTGAAAGTATTGTAAAGTTGTTTATCGGGATTTGAATGTTCTTTACCCATCCTAGTCAGTCAACTTCTTACTTTCCTTTTAAATTTCCTAGCCCTCAAATTTGTGCAATTTATTTTCTCTGATTTCCTAATATGAGTTATTCTGAGGCAAACAGAAGATAACCAGCATGCTTTGGTGCTTTACTGTGACCTAGTTGAAGGCAGCTGTGAAATGGCTCCTGATCATTTGGTCTGAAACCAGGCTATATGCAGATCTCAGCTGGATATGGAGTGTTTAGTCATAGCAATGTTATTCTGTGTGCTTAGGAGACTGAAAAAGGGCAGAGGCACAGTGAGATCCCTGCTAACAGTGCAGGGAACATGTAAGAGAAATTCTCCACCTGCATTTGTAAATAACATTTCCCTCACCACCCATGAAAATTTACAAGCTGCCAAGGAAAAGCAAAACATCCCAGCTAAGAGCCACAGCTCTGGCGCAACAGATGTCAAAAAGCATCAAGCATGTGTGAGTGGATTGGACTAACAGATCTTGAAGCAGCACCACTTACCCTTGGACTGCTGAGAGGACTGGTGGAGAGCCCAGACGATGCTCCGCTGATTGACCGAGACCTGAATGGACACAACAAGGAAACATCCCTCAGAAAACTCGGACAAGTAACAACCCTGAACACCAGCCATCACAGGCACAGGCAGGAAGTGAGGAGGAGGAGGGAGGCTGTCACTGGAAAAGGACACAACTCTTTCCTTTTCTTTCCTTTCACTATTGTCATGTTTTTCAGTTGTCCCCCCCCCCCCAAATCAAAGAAATGCTGTTGCTCAGGGAGAATACTATAATCCCTTTCAATTAAGGCAGTTGCTACTTTGTTTTTGGTCATCAAGCACATGGAAGCTACTAGGTCTGCTCTGTGCAAGTTGAACAGCTCAATTCAAAAGGATGGTGAAGACATTCATACTCGTGCAAAGAATTCTGTTCTGCACAGTGGTGGCGGTTACAAAATGAGACTTTCTCTGTCACAAGCAACATGGAAAAGCACCATGTGTACAAAAGCACAAAGGTAGGGAGTTCTTCCAGATAATAATTAAAACCCCAAGTCCTCTTGACTCAAGCACACAATCATTTCCTATGTGATGACTTCCCACTGAAATCAAAGATTGCATTGGCTTAGCCCTTTACAGCTTCTCACTGACGGATTTCAAACCTTTGCTCTCCATTGAGAATACTTGCTTCTGCATTAAGCAAGCCAGGCCTTCTCTGTGGATACCGAGTTCTGCTTGTGTTGATGACTTTACTAATATCAAAATTACAGCTCAGGTGCCCTCAGAAAGAAGCCAGTCAAGGGAGCGTGAACTGTCCTATCTGCTCACAAGGTCACCTATACTGCTAATGGTCTTACACTCTCCAGCAAAGGCCACCTATGGAAAATGTCAGCTGCTGACAATAAAATGTGCAAATGTGCTACGCTAAACGTGGTGGAAGAGCAGACAGGCCAGACTGCACAAACATTTCAGCAGAGGAAGTTCCTAGGAGGAGGGCTACCCTGCAGAAAAAAACCCCACACCTTATGTGTGACTGCACATGAGAGAGCCCCAGAGGCAGCTGCTTTCTATCCTTTTTAAATAGAAAGAAAGTTGTCTTGAAGACTGAAACATCCTACTGGAGAGAATTTGGCTGAGAACCTATTTGTCCAACAACCACCATGCAGCAATATGTCAATACAGCAAAACTACCAATGTTTCCTTCCTATAACAAGAGCCATGAAAGCAATACTTGCCTCCAGGTAAAAAACATGAAAAGATGAAATTCCTGTAGAAAACCGAGTGTATGAGTGTATGTGTTGTAATGTGTCTGTCTGTGTTTACACACTATATGTATATTAAAAATTGATATAGGTCAGATACTTGATGTCAGCTTATACATAAGAATATAAAACAAATTTAGACCATAAACAGTATCAGTTTACTCTCTTCAGCTGTTTTAGAACAAAACAGAAAAATGGACTCTAAAATGGTCTCCCAGACATATATTATTAAACAAGTTTGAGTAGCAGAATTCTTTAAAAATAAGTGAACTGCAAAAGAGGAAGTATTTCCAAGGAAAGAATAAGCTATAACTGAACACAATGGCAGGTTCTGTTTTCTCTACTTGTATCCTCTGCCCCGATGGTTTTCTTTGTATCCCACTGCAGTTTGTCTATCACAGTAAGTAGGTGAAAACTAGAAGCTCATTAGAAGCATGTTTTTTTGGCCAGATTAAATCTCAGCTGACACCATGAAAATCTGGGGCACTCATTCTATGCAGAAAATTCCCACTTAGGTTTTTTTCTTGTACCCTGATGTAATCTGCCCATCATAGTGCAACAGTAAAAAAACTAGAGGCTCACTCTTGGCATTCCTTTGCACTAGATTAAGCCTAAATTTGTACCATCAAGATCTGGGGCACTCATAAAGGTTTATGCAAAGTAATTTTAAGGGGAGAACTGTCTGCTCCACTTTCAAAAGACTACTGTATGTGCCTTTCCTGTAAGTGAAGTAGCTGACTGCACCACAGCTGTGTCGTGCAGATGGGAAGTCCATTTAGTTAAAATGTTCCTTGCATGAATCATCAGGAAAAGCTTCTTCCAAGCCATAAATTACAAGAGGAGTCTATAGATTATTTTGGAAAAATGTGGAATGCATTCAGGTGCCCAGAGATGCAGTTAAACACCAGCTTAAAGGAGATGTTAACCACCAACTCTTAACTGTGGTGGGAACATCCTCTCTGACACTCACCTGAATTCCAGGACACTTGCTTAAAAGTTCCACTCTGCTATTTCCTTTTTGCAATCAGGTGTTTCCAACAGTCCTGAATTTTCACTTCCCAACCCCACTGCCTCTTATTTTTTTACAAAAATGATCACACACATGCAGGGCAGAATATGGCAGTCCCCACCTCCCAAATCCCAGTTCTTTATTGGAAGCAATATTTGAAAAATAGTTGTTGTGTACTGTGCTTTCATCCAGCCTAGGAGCCTGAGGCAGGGGACATAAGAGAGAGTTAGTATGAAATCCTCCTGGAAATGCATTCAGTATCCACATGATTGTTATTGAACAAGATTTATTTCTGCTGCTGATTTACATGCAAAATATGTAAGAAGTAAAGTAGGCCCTATAGCAAGCTTCAGTTTGTCCACACTGGAAATTGTATATAGGAGCAGTGGAAAAAATTTAAAGAAGCCTGTGTTCAATTTAAGTGTTGGGGTGAAAAGAGAGCTATACATTTTCAGAAGTCTTCCTCCTCTACCAGTAAGTGGTAGTATAGCATATGACACCAAGACTGAGGAGATTTTCCTTGCATCTTCCTCAATTTAACAAATCTCCCATCATTTACCTTTACAAGTGGGGTATGATTCTTAAGCTAGCTATAAAAACCCAGTATCATGCCCTACTATATGGATCTGTACTCCAGTACAAAAAGTGCTAACAAGCAAAAATGACAGATTTGTCCCTCTCATCAAGATCATTTCAGCTAAGCAATGCTGTAATTCAGTTTGAAAAAAAAACAAAAAACAATCACATGCACTGCTCCTGTATCTCAGAGTCAGGTGGACAGAACTGGGACAGGGCCAAAAGAAAGGAATGAAAACATTGCATTATGCTGAAATGCTGTAATGAAAGAACAGGAATTTAAATTTTTAGCCCTCTCACCAGAAAATGAAAGTTTGAGAGGCCCTACAGGCAGCATTAATATGGCAGACTCTTACGTCTTATGTGTGGAAAGAGGTATGACATCATCTCCATGGCTATGAAGTAAATTTATTTAGTGAGAAGTATTAATTAGTGAGTAACCTCCTAAGAGTATTTACAGGCATTAAATGTTACCACAAATATTAAATCTATAATTATTCCAATAACTTAACACTAAATGCAACAATTCAGGAAACTGTGAACACTGAGTGTGACTCATTTTGCTCTGTGTTTTGCATTACTGTATGCTTGCGCATTAACTCAATGGAAGTCATCAAAAGGTTGTTGAAAATACAAGCTGGAAAGATAGTGCAGCTGCTCAGATAAAGAGCATTCCCTCAAACACAACTGCCAGATTTAGAGACCCAAGAAGAGACTCTTTAGTGACACAGTTGTTTTGAAAAGCCTGGAGGGAGGAATTCAAAAACCCCAAAACATAAGGGAGGCAGACCCAAGGTTTAGGAGGGGGAAGATGCAGAGGGCACTCTAAACATAAGGTGGACACTGAGATCATTGCAGGCTATTCCTCCCATTCCACAGACTGACAATCACCTGGAGACAGCTGAGCTATGAAAGAGAGAGGCAAAGGACTGAAACGAAATGTGCATGTGTGGGCTAGAGTTTGTAGCTGTGATGATTTTATACCTTATTCAATCTATTTGATAATTCAAAGTATCAAAGTTGAAAGGTCCTTAATTTTAAAGTAATTTTGTAATCATTTTAGCCAGCTGCTGTCAAGAGGAAGCCATGCAAGGCCCAGTTCATGTCAGAGCAGTGTTCTGAAACTGAGGGGCTTGAATCCAGTTTCCAGCTGTTTTCAGAGAATTCAGAATTTCCTGAGAGGTGCAGGGCTGAAGCCTGATACTACTGAGGTGCAGACAGAGAGAAACAGGAGACAGGAGAGTGCAGCTGGCCTGGTAACTGCACTGCACATGTAGCACATGTACAGAGCATCTCTCCATCACCCCTCTCAGATCTGTTCCCAAATGCTTTAAACACTGCCCCTGCTAGGACACACCAGTAGAACATAAAGGCTTCACAGCATTATTTTAATATTTAGGTCAGATTTGGCATTTGTTTCTTATTTGAATAACCTTCTCCTAGAACTTTTTCTTACAATCCAAGGCAAGTTTGGTAGCCTGTTGCAGTCCCAGCAGAACTTGCTTTCATAGCACAGTTTTACCAGGATGCTGAATACAGCCTCTTAGCTGGTCAAGCTGGAGCCATGCTTCCAAGAAGGGGAGCCTGCAGCATGCATGCAGCGTGCAGTGATACATCAGACTTGTGTCCCTGGGTGAAATGCCTTAGAAATTTTGAATTGGTTTGATTCCATGTGTGGTTTTGAAAGTCATTCCAGAAAATACCCAGCCAACCTCTTATTTGCTTCAAGCATGAATTGGGTGGAATTTGATACTCCTCTTTCCTTGCTCACTCAAAGCCAAAAAAATCTAAACTGAAACTTCAAGGTATGGGATCCCTGACAATGACCTGAATTAACATGCAAGAGGTGAGCAGTCAGGCTGTGTTAAATTTCATCATTCTTACTTTTGGGTGTCTGAAAGGTACAAACTGTGCTTCCTCACCCCCTGATTCAGGGAATATGTATAAAATACCTTGGATGTTCCACTGTCTTAGATTCCCAACCATGCAAATAACATTGCGACAGCTCTTACTGGGAATACTCATGCTTGAGTCAGAAGGTCTGCTCATGGTAACAAGCACTTATAAGATGAAGCCTTACAGAGAGTGCAGAGGAAGAAGTGCAGGTGTTGGTAACACACCCCTTCTTCTTTTCAGCCCATACGGATGGTGATGCTGAATAGCACCACCCTCCTTAATTGGCCAATTATACTAAAGTTCCATTTATAAATGGTTTAGAAAGAATTAACAGATATTGAAGCATGCTGCAAACATGAGAAGTAAATGTTACTGGTGCTAATTAGCTTTCTCAATGTGTACCCTCTCAAGAAGAGGGTAGTCTGTAATGATCTATTACAATGATTTTATTAAATCATTTATTAATATAATATTCTCCTTCTCTTAAGTATTTATAAATGGAACTTCAATTTGAAGCATGATTGCATTCTTAGCTGTACCTATACTGCCTTTATTGAAATTACAGAGCTTTGAAGATATATCTGTCTCTAGGGCCATCTGTTCACCTCTTAAGAAAACATTCTAAAAAGAGGGAATACCCAGCATTTTTTTAATAACATGGATGGGATTCAGTTTCATTAAAAAAAAAAAAAAAAAAGAAAAAGAAGGAAACTGGATAAATTAGGATCCAAATTAACTGGAATATAGCAAACAGATACAAAAGTGCTAAACAGAGAATGGGTTTCTCAGAAGGTGTCTGGTATCTGCACAGTGTCTGAGGATAGTTTTCTCTGCCCACAGACATTGAAATAGAGGGACAAATAAGAGAACAAAAAAGAACCCCAAAAGTAAATTATATGGAGTGTGACTCCAACATAAAAGCACACAAACACACACAAAAGCACCAAAAATGCTTCTTCCCACGTCTCTCTCTCTCTCTCCCTGCTGTAAAGCCTCAGTCACTGAAGCGTATCAACCTGTATTGTATTTGGATATTGCAAATGAAAAGTTCCTCTACAAAGTTACAACAGGTCCCGCAACAGGAAAAATCCAAAACTAGAGCTTACCCCAATGGATCAGCACTCGCCATCCTCGGAAAGGGAAAATAAAGAGAGAGGGAGAGAGAGAAAGAAAGAGAGAGGGGTGTGGAGGCAGGTGGAGAGAAGAGTAGGAAAAGCAGAGTGAAATACTGTTCGGAGAACTGAACGGTCATAATCATTGCCACCGGTGCCTAAGTCTTTCCAGAGACCAGGAACACTAGGGGGACAGTTTCATTGACCAGAAAACAACTTTTGTCCCACTCACATACTGCAGACACATCCAACTTTGGTACTGGGGAATATGGAGAGACACATACTAAGGCTGCAAAAAAAAAAAAAAAAATCCCAGCCAAATCCCAATTAAAGCAGCCAGCAGAGCAATGGGGTTCATACTTCATGCTGCATTTCTTCTCTGCCTCTTACATAAGGCACAGTTATATCACACTGTTATCCAGGAAATTGTTCTTTTTGTCCCCAGTTTGTTCAGTGCAGTGTCCCTCTGTCCCCCAAGCTGGCCTGGTAAGAAGTACTTTTTTTTTTGCCACGAATGAACTGTGAAATGTATTGGTTATTAAAGCATGCATTTCTGAGCCAGCTTGGGAGCCCAGGGTACAAGATTGTAGCTCAAGCTGTGAATCTGCTTTGATACTGCCTTATTAGTCATGAAGGTCTTATAGTCAGGAATTCAGATCAGCTAGAACGCACCAGCTCAGCAACCCAGCACTTATCTCTGTGGATGCCATCTTGTGCTCCAGGATTTCATTTATCATTTAAAATAAATTCAGTCTCCGGGTTTGCAGATTGCAAAGGAAATCTTTCAAATGTGAATGGAGAATAAATCAATGCTGTGCTGAAAAGATTCTGAAAAAGCAGTTCTAAAAGCAGACTGAATCTCTGGCATGTTGACTTTGAAGGCTAATGACAATTGAAAACATCAGTATCCTTAATTTTTACCTACTAACCAAAGCATTCAAAATGGAAATAGAATTGTCAGGTTATTAAGTTTTCAGGGGTGCAGGTAAGCAAACTCAGGAAAATGTCACCTCCTTTTCACATTAACAAAGATTAGATTAGAAATAAAAAAACAGTTTGGTGTTATTAAGCCAAATTATTTTCAAGTTGGATGCAATGTTTTTTTTGCTCTCTGTCACTTTCCCCCTCTCATTCTCTCAATTTTCAATAAGAGGCTCCCAAGCTGCCAGAGCTACCTCTGGCTGGGTGAAGAAAATCCATTCGCCACAAGACAGAAATGCCAAATTTAATATATGCCCAGTAGATTTCACAGTTTACTGATCAGTGCAACTAGCCATGCCTCCAGTTACATCAACATTGCAAGTGCTGGGCTGAGCCACCAAGGCAGTTTTGAGAACAGTCAAAATGAAAACGTAGTCAGAATAGGACAAAAAAGCTGTTGTGCTATGCATTGATAGAGAAGTGGAAAGAAGCATTACAGTAAGCTCTTTTTCATGTGTTTGAGTGACACTCCATTTATATTTCAGCCTGTGGAGTGCAAATTTGGGTAAGATCTAATTCATATATATATATATATATATATATATATACACACAAATATATGTATATATTTAGGAACAAATGCTGTCCTCAATCATACCTGTACCAATCTATCTACAGTGATGTAACTGAAAAGAGCAAATTTACACCCATTGCATATACTGGAACCTGTGTGTATATTTATACAGAAAATACACCCATATTCACACATGCAGAATAGTCAAATGCAAATAGAATGGGTGCAAGAAGGTTCAATAACGTTTCTTTCAAGTCATTTTCCCAACAGGGAAGGCACTGAAGAGGTTAACAAAGAGAATGGAAAGCAAATTGACAATAGGGTAAAGAAAAGGGGAAATGAGGTTTAAAAAAAAATGAACAATCCCAGGACACAATAGACCCAGAAGCGCAGACATGTGCATTCCCTATAATACTGAAGCAAGTGAACTACGGAGCTGCAGCAACCCAGATACAGAAGAAGAGAAGCACTGAAAGAGGGGGTGAAAGAAAGTCAGAAAGAAAAAGAAAAAGAAAGGGACAGTGGCCTCAGCTACTAAGACAACCATGTGCATCTAGAGGGAAGGGACCCTTAAAGATGCAGTATTCCTTTAAAAAAGGTATTATAAAATTGGACAATTAAACACTGAACAAAAATTTAATGGCCACCCTGATAATGTGACCCCATTTTGCTGGGGTCCTCTTTGCTGCCTACCCCTTTCTTTCATGTGGTTGTGCACAGATCTGGAATCCAGGTTCTCTCACATTCCCACCACTGAGGTCCTTCATTTGAACTCATAGAAGTGGGAGGGAGTTGAGATCACAGTGAATGTGGTCCTCAAAAATTCAGCCTGGTCCTTGAATAAGCAGGACTGTGGGTGATCCCCATGCAGTGCTCTAACCTTCTCCTCCTGTTGTCTGAAAAATATCACCTTTGAGAGGGAACACAAAATGCCTATGTGGATTTAAGAAATTCCCACAGAAGATACAGAAGTGTCATTTCTTCTGCTCCTAACACAGTTGTAGCAGCTGCCAGAGAAGGACAGAGGGACAAGGATGGTGCTCAGAACATCTGCTGAAAGACTCCTCTCCTGTCACAGATAAAATTTCTGCATTCTTTTACTGGACCTGATTCCTGATTACTATGAAAAAGCTCATCTTTGGAGTAACCTTAGACTAACTTTTAATGCAAGAAGTGACACATGTTCAAAAGCAAAACTTACATATAGGGAGTATCAGAGAAAGGAACAGGAATTTCCATGTCTATGCTAACAATCCAGGAAAGCCTAGCCACTAAAGGCTGTATAACCACTACTTCTCCATGGCTGTGGAACTACAAGGTTGCTAACAACTTAGGTCCAATCCAATGCTTGTTGGTATTTTGGCCTTTTAGAGAGGGTGCTTTACAGACCACATGAGGCACAATCTCTCCTGCAGATGCACGATGTTCCTCACTGTGGCAGGTTCAGGACTTGAAACACTGACCACAAAAGACTGTCTCAGACTGCAAAAGGCCAAAACAGTGCCTCACACATCCTGCAAATCTCCCGAGGCTTAAAGCCCACCTTTATCTCTATACAGAAATATTTCTATGAAAAGGGGAAATGGAAATAAGAATGGTTTGTGAAGTCCATTGGTTCCTTTAAGGAAGCCATTGCTTCTCCCTTTTTGAATCATATGCCACACTTATAACCTTTGGGTAAGCTAAGTGTTTGTCCAAAATGTATAAGGATTACATTTTGATGAAGAGTTATCCTTTGGGATGCCAGTTTTCAACACAGAGAAAAATTCTCTTCATCTGAGATCAAAATTTTAGAAACAACATGTACACTAAAAACCTTCACGAAAGTTTTTTTTTTGTGTTCATGGACCCATATAAGTCCACTTAAAGTCTGTAAATGCGGTGGCCTACCTGTCTTCCATTGTGCCATTGTGCCTCTGTTGACAGTTGGGAGTTACCCTTTCTGTTGTTCTTCAGCATCTGTCACTTGAACTGCTAGATTAGCATCATCCTCCAAAAACCCTGTTTTCAATCACGTTTTCCTCTTGTGTCCTCTGGGTAGTCTTAAAGAGTTTGTCTCTTACCAGAGGCCCTTAATATTTTGTCTGTCAGACTGAATTTCCGTAGTTTCCTACCACTGTTGTCACTCACTCAGCTGTGCTGCTGTTTCTAATGCTCAGAGTGGAACATTCTGGGCTTTCCTAGTATTTTATATTCCAAACCTTCCCAAAGAAGTCTTAAGCAAATACATCTTCTACCCTGGGCAGAACTTCTACCCATGGCAGAACTGAATCTGAAATAGCAGTAGGATGAAATTTTAGTGGGGAAATCATTGGTACAGTCCAAGGCTGCATTGGGGATAGCCTCAAATGGATGGTACTGTACAAAAACATACATAGTATGGAGATGTAAATATCCCACCCTCTTCTCTCTAAAGAGGAAAGAGAGAACAGCTCTGTCCCCACACAGAGAAGGTAAGTACTGCATCTTTAAGGTCTCAGCAGTGAGGTAGAGGAGAGGAACATATTGTCAGTATTTATACCTTTCTTCTTTGTTGAATTTGGGATTGGCTTCAGAGATATCCAGGCTTTTACTGAACATTGTTTTACTATGGCAGGAACAAAGCGAGAAAACACAGTTACTAGTGTGGACATTTTTATAAAAGAGAGTCACCTCTAGCAATGCTGGACACCCAGTCCCCCAACCCATCCTCCCCTTTTTAAGCAATGGTCTGAAAAACCTTTCTTTTGTTTACAGTCATGGCTCATGCCTACACAGTGCTCAAGTTCATTATCTTCCCCTGACTTCTGAGGTCTAAGATGACTTCCCCCATGCATACTTGCAAACCCTGCTCTCCTTTATTCAGTTTAAAACCCCAGTACCATCTACTTTGTCACAGTGTCCAGGGAAAACAGAACACACCTGAAGCATTAATTGCAAGGCATTCATTACTCATGACTTTTCCAGAAGACCTCGACACTAAGCATGCTCTCAGAAAAGGTTAAAATCAGACCACAGAGCCTCTTAGAGGAACAGTAATCCATTTGGTATTCTAATTTGTAGGGTCCATTATCACTTAACTCCCAACTCTCTTCCCTATATTCAGTGTATAGAGAAATGCCATTCTTTCTCATCTTGGGTCTGAATCCCTGCAGCTTGGAAGTGAAATTCCCTATGCTTTGCTAAAAGGGCAGCTCTCTGTAATATATTTCCCTGGTAATATGCTTCACTGTTTCACAGAACACTGCTTCCTAATGTTAGCTGATCTCTCATGCAAGCTCTCCACTTCAAAAACTAGAAGAAAATGAATAGTTAATAAAGCCCATTTTAGAATGGTTTTTGGACTCTCACAGCAAAGCTGCTGAAAATTTCTGCCATATCCCTGCTGGATTCTAGCTCCCATGGAATTCTTCCTAGTCTGTGTGGTTTTAGCACAAGGGACAAATTAGCTGATGTTAAACTAAGCTCAGAACCTACTTCTTTTCTTTTGACATTTCAATGAAATATCAGCCAGTCTGAGAGGTAGGGATACCAGAATAGCAGAAGTAATTAAGATATAACTATGAACCCAGTTTAGTTGATAACTAGCAGGGAAAACCAAGAATTAACAAAACTTAGTCAGTGGTTTTAGAGGGGCTAGAGTTTGTGCATACCGACTTTGCCATTCACAAAGATCCATTGGAGAACACCTGGAGACGTCAGCACAAGCATTTCAAGGAGCCTGTAAGCTCCACAAGCAGCTTTTTTGTGAGTTTTCCTAGTTCATTATTCAAAACCAAGTCACTGAAGGATTATGTTTTTCACTTAATACTTTCTCAGCCTGTAGGGCTAGAGGCTGCCAAGTTTTAAATTTCAGTGGAAAGATATGCCCTCAACAAGCCAAGACCAGACACTTGTAGGGCTCTCACATGGTTACCAAAAGCACAGATCATGATACAGATATGTAAACCCGAGATTGTAACATAAATCCTCTTTATACAAGCAAACATCTGTTTACTACTGGGAAAGAGGACAGTAGGAATAAATCACAAGACACTTGGGTGTGTTTTGCCTACTGGTTAGAAGTGTATCTGTGCCAGCTCAAGCAAGAAGCAATGGCACTGTGTCTCCAGATGTTTACACAAGTCATCTGTGTCTTAACAAGAGACCTGATTCCATGGTCAATCTTCCTACTATTGTAGGATAAAAGCATTGAATAGTCATCTCTTGACATAAAAAAAAAAAGTAATTCTTAAAAAAGCATCCCCCTTGGGGATCTAAACCCTAGTGCTGTAAAATCCACTGTCAGTGGGTTATTTCATGGAATATAATATGCAACTAGCCATTAAAAATCCCCATTCTTGGTGGAAGGCACTTGTCACTTTGTTACTGAGTGTTCTGACAGATGGTGCCCCATCAGCAATGCATCGTCCCCAGACACTCCCCATGCAGTGGGGTTTGTTAATGAAGCCAGTTCGTGTTATAAACGACTGTGCTGCCAGCAACACAAAATGTGCCCTTGTCATCTCTGGATGTGGATGGGATGAATTATGGAAGCTCACACGTGGAGTAAAATAACAACTTCCCTTTTAACCCCTTCGAAAACAAGCACTACCATGCCCATCATCATCAGTCATGGTGTTATTACATCCCTTTCTCCACCCTTAATCACACTTTTATGTCCGTTCCTGACTTGTGGTATGCATTGCCCCATATCTCTTTTGTGCCTGCAGGTTTTACTTCCTCCTTAAGCCAAAGCACTTCTTTACTGATATGCAGCCTGGATATATCTCTGCTCTGAACTTATCCCAGACCTTTTGACTTCAACTGTTTCCTCATGTGCAAAATCGAGTGAGAAATTAAAAGCAAAAGAAATACTTTGGATAGCAAGACACAGCTTTGCCTCTTCAGACTTCTGAACCCAAATTCAAAGTTCAGAGCTGGAAGAAAAGGTTTCAGCTCTCAGAAAATGCTGTGGTCAATCTAACGCCTCCTGATTGTTCCGTTCAGTTGGACACTCCCTGTGAAGGAGCCTTGGGGTGGGGAGAAGTGATTTGCCTCTGCATGGCTCTGGGAGCCTCATGTCCTGCATCTCCCAGCAGCGGAGTAAACACTTCAGGTGGAACAAGGAGTCAGTGCTGTGCTCATCCTTACTCCTTTGAGGCCTGTTAGGAACACTGAGCACATCCTGTGCTGAACACTTCCTTCACCCACACCTCACACCAAATCACATATCTGAGTAAGGTTTCCAATCTACAGTATGTCAAGAAGTTTTTAGAGCAGTCTCAAGGTCATATATCCAGTCTGAAATAAGTCCTAGCAGATTCTGGAAATCACCACTCTTTCTTCACTGCAGATAGAATTGTAACAATTGCCAGGAAAAGTTTCCAGCAATTCTAGGGGCCTCTGGAATATCTGTGAAATTATTTCATGTTCTTCTCCCAGTCCTCAGTCAGCAAAGGGAGCTTCTGGGCACAGCAGGCTTTTTTTTTTTTTTTTTAATATAAAACAGATCTTAAGAGCTGAACAAATAAATAATGATGTCAAAACTGAAACAGAAGTTACAGCATCATTATCACCATTACTCCTCTATGGGAAGTGCTCTTTTATATTGATTATTAATGCAAGTGTGACACCAAATGCATATGCTTCCCTTAGGCTGGTCATAGGGACTGAGGAAGCAACTTCCATGGTTCACATAAGTGAATTTCCACAGTTCACTTACTCTCCCAGAACTTGCCTTGAGGAGACACCATTTTCCTCTGCTGTTTCCCCAGAAGACTGACACTTTCTTTGACAGAAAAGACGTAAGTTATACATATTCTTTTGCTTTACAAGCATGTGGTGATTTATGTGCCATTTCAGATGCATACTGGCTCCGACAGCACATTTTGGAGGCATCTACAAGATGCCTGGACAGGCCTTTCCAGATTCAAGTTGTTTTGATGACATGGAGCACGGTGTTCATTTAACTTCAGGCACCCAAAAACTAGGAACCTAATCCCAGATAGTCACTTAGATTCCTGTTGTAGGCTCTGGAGAAGAACAAGCAGAAGGTAATTATCCTGTTTGACAGGACACATGTGTCTGAGACCTCCCAAAGCCCTTATGTGTCCCCATTGCCCAGTCAGCCTGTATTGCAAGCTTAGACTGCATGCCCATGTCCTCAACAATTAAAAAGAGGTGAGATGAGTCTTGCCCAGAGGACATGGTGGCTTCCTGAGGAATAGCTGCAAGCAAACAGAACCATTAAGCCCCTGGCAGGACTTCTGGCCCTGTGTGCACAAGCACTGCTGGCTGCCAGATGGTGTTGCAGATGTGACTGGAAGGTGTAATGGGTGCTGGTGCAAACAGAAAAGCCCCACAGCTCCTTTGTATGTGTAACACAAAAGGGAGGAGCAGACCCAGGCAGGCAGGGCTCCTGGGTGAAGCAGAGACCCACCTCTGTCCATGCTGTGCCATTTCAATAGCTCTGCGAGCAGGAACTGGGGATCCACCATCTGTCACACTGAGAACCTCCATGGACTTCCTCTCCGGCCGCCTCTTCCCATGCCTGTTCAGCATTGGGGAGTCCACACGCTTCCTGGGGGGATCTGACCGGAAAGAAAACGCTGTCAACTCAGTTCAGTTGGGACTTACCTCACGCAGGCTGGTTAAATCCTCTCTCAACAATTTCACTTTCACACCTCCCCTACAAAGACAGATCTCTTCATGATGGAGGTGGACATTTGGAGCCTCTCCCTTGTTTCAAATTTGCAAGCATTAAGACGTAGCTTACAATACACCTGCAGAGAGAAGGAGCCCTGCCACTGCCCTGAAGGTATTATGAGCACTGCAAAATAGAGGTGCAACTATACCACAGCTTGCAGAAATCAGCTTGCAAAGCTGGTAACAGTAATAACAGGATGATACAAGGTGACAGCACGGGCTATAGCACAAGCTGTTAGGCAGAGCATGAGCCATCTAGGGATCCTGTGTATGTACTCAGGTTGTTAGAGCTTGCCTTCCGCATCCCTGCCAACCAGATTAAATGTGACACAGAGACAGGAGTAAACTCTAAATTCAGAATTGCATTCTGCTCTGAAAGAATATCCTTTTTTTGCATCTTGAAGATTAGATTTTAGGTTTTTCCTGCTGATTTATATTTTCCCTCCTTCAGAAGCATTACAAATTAAACATGCTTGTCTACCTGAGACAAATCTTTCAATGAGAGCCACACCATACAGCTTTTACTACCATAGTAAATTAAATGCTAGACACGTTTTATTGTGTAACAATTCTATGAGGTATCAAAGTGCTACTTTAGCTTTGCAGAGTGAAAACTGAGGTATAAGAGATATTTAAATATGTATAAAAGATATATAAAGATATATAAGAGATATTTAAAGGCAATTCATTCCTAAAGATGTTGACAAACATTTACTGAGGCTCTGAGGAGCACTTAAATTGTTCTGAAAAGAGTCTTTAGATACCAAAATGCATTGCAGAAGATATCTTGCCAAATCATCCACACCTTCATGGTGAAGCAGGGAACCAAATACAGACCTGCTGACATGTTTTATAGCTAACACCATACATGGCATCAAAACAGTATAAAGGAGAAAGGCAGAAAAAATACAGACGGATTTTTTTTCCTTTGGTTGGGCTATTTCAGTTCCCTGCCTCTATTTATAGAGACGTTTTAAATTTTAGTGGAGAGTGGCCACTTGTAAAAGAAGGCATCCTTCACCCCTGCTGTTAGAAAGAAACTCACAGCGCCCAGTTCTCAAGGCTTCTCCTTCTGCCAGGATTCCTGTGCAAAACCAGAAATACCACACTTGACAATTCCACCTCTACTGCCTGCTCTTTATTATCCTGCCCTCCTCACACCCAATATGTACTCATTTCTTCTCTCTTTCTGACATCATGTTTTTTAGAACAAGATCTCTTTGAGGCAGAGCTTATCCTTGAAACAATGAACATAAGCTAAGATGGTTCAATGCAAATGGATTAGTGATAACAACTGACCCCATTACAGTATAACCCAAGTATTCTTTGTGTTAGCAGTAATAGTATTCCTCTTAAAAATTAATTAGATAAAAAGTGCAGCTGTATTTCAAACTCTATCCAGCAATAAAAAGATAGTAGAAAATGGTATAGGCAATGACCTCCAGATAAGAAAAAAAGGAGTGCATAAAGCTGAAAGAAAAACAAAGGGGATAAACCAAATAAAACATTAATACTGTGTGACTTCAGCTGCATACGTGTAAGTGGTCAAAAGTAAGCTGGGACAAGGTTTAGATTTTTCAAACTCCTCTTTCTTCAAGGAAGTTCAAAATATGAGAAAAAATTCATGCTACAGAACAACTGGTGGTTCAGGAGTGTATCTACAGCATAGTAACAGACATAATAAGATGTTCAGAGTGTATATATAACACCAAATGGATACAAGTTTTGTAGCAGGATATCAGACATAAAAAAGGAAAGTAAAATAGTGCAGTTTAAAAGAAAAGAAGAAGGAAGATGAAGAAAGCATCAAATGTCAAAAGAATGGTGATGAATAAGCTCAAACAAGAGAAGTTAAACAATAAAGAGAAAAAGACAAGAAAAATACTCCATGAACAGGTATTTTAAAAGTCAATTTGATCCATGAATGTTCAAAACAGAAATGGAAACTCAGCCAACTGACATTTACAAAAGTGACATGCCATTTTCCTAAAAGCTGGACTTTAAAACACAGCAAAGAAGAAATCTGAAGAGGAATTAGCTAAAAAACTTGAATGACAGTCTTTGTACTGCCATCAGAAAGAGAAAACCTGAGAGAAGGACATTAGCCACAGGGGCCATGAGGGAATCAACAGAAAATTGAGGAGGAGAAGGATATTGCTAATAAGCTAAATTATTCTTTTGTATCAGCCCTTGCTGCTTAAGCTGCTGGAAGATACTGATTTCTAATCTATATTTTAAGTTATCAAAGACACACAATAAGCAAAAAGAGCAGGTGGTGAAACACACCTATAAATTCAGGAACAGCAATTCACAAAAGCTGGATGGAAAATACATCCAAAGCTTGCATTAATGTGGTTGAGCTTCTAATAAAGGTATTTGATGCCTATTTAAAATTGGGTACAATCCTACACTTTACATGGCCAAGAGTATCAAGTATTGTACATACTTTTTAGGAAGGTCTGATTAAGAAATGACAGGGCGCTATCACTGTCAAGTCTAAAGATACTAAAGAATTAGTTATATATACACACCCTTCATGCCAAAATGACTAAAGTGGTGTTATACAAAAGCTGTAGAAGATTTTGCATAAGCCCAGGAATTAAAAATAGGAAAATCTCCAGTATTTGCCCTTCTCTTCTTTGACTCTCTGGACATGGTGAAAAAAAATTAAGTCATAGACCAGTGACAGTACTAAGGATGCAGTGTCCTTTTATTTCATATCAGAAAAACAAAGCCATTCCTAAGCATTTTTACATATGAAGATAGAATTACATAGGTAGTCATCCAATTATAAATCTGCCTTCTCACAGAAGGTGGGAAATAAAGGTGCACCTTCTGAGTTTGGATGAGGCATCTCTATCTTCTGTGTCTGTTCTGGCCCAACCTTTTGTTCTCTGGTTTATTAAGAAACTTCACCCCACAGAATCCTTTTTCTCATGGAGACAGTAGTTGATATTCGTTCTTTGTACTGAGCAGCTTCTCACTCCCATGTTTTCAAGTAAAGAAAATGGAGCTGCACATGAAAAATGTTGCAAATGGCCCTTCCTTGGCCCTTGGAAGAAACTTTATACAGCTGAATCAGACAAAGGGACACCAGAAGAAAAGGCAAGCTGTAGCTGGCAATATTTTTACCTGCATCCATCCTTTCTGAGACTTAATACGCCACCAAAGAGGAAAAAACAAAATACTCAGAAGCTTTTTTTTTTGGCAAGAGATCAGACAATGCACAACTCTCATGAACATGGTTTCTTCAGGCTATTATTAAACTGTTAATTGTTCTCTGCTTTTCTTTGTTTGTGCAAGGCCATTGCTAATGGCTAATGATGAGATATTCATCAGACACATGACTGCTCCTAATTAAACCTTGCCCCATGTTCTCAGAGATACCACTGGGAACAGAGGACGTGGAAACCCCCTGTGGAAGAGGAAATACAACATACAAACACTCAAAGAATAATGCTCAAATGGGTGGGTGAGGCACACAGATACAGCCAGTGTTTCCCAGTTAGGAAACATTTTCACTCCTTGCACAAAAAAATACTAGAGTGGACCATAATATTTCAGTTCAAACCATGAAAATACTTTGGCATGTGGAAGAGATACACAATGCATTTAGGGCATCGCTACATATTCACTTACATGCTGGGTTTGGAGACTGTAGAGTCACCTTGCTTCTTTTCTTATAACAAAAGCATTTCTAAAACAAGATAATGCTGTCCCTACATGGCAGGATAATCTGTTTGAGTCAAAAGCTGATTAGCAGAGTGCTAGATGACAAACTGCACCGAGCAAGGGGCTTTTGACCACAGGACCTGGAGCTGGCACAGCTACCCATCTTCATCAGGATCCCTGCTAACATGCTCTCTGTAGCTCCATCCAGGTAGGAGTTTAAAAATTGCCATGTTAACTAAGAATTTTCATCTCTTCTCCCATAGAAGAGATTTCCCTGCAAAATTATAGGGCCTGGAGCCTGGAACTTGGATAGGTTAATAACTCAATGAAGCATTAACAAATGCAGTGCAATATAGCACTGCCCTGAAAGCTTGTGAGATTCCAGGCTTTCCAGTGAAAATAAAGGGCACTTTGCTTCTAGTCTTCAAAGTGCTGAAATACAATACCTGAAATTCTCCACACATCTATGCAAAATTCTCTTTCAGATCATTGCTAGAAGTGACTAATCCTTTATTAAACCTGCCTGCACATCAAGACTCATTTATATGGTTAGCTCATTGGGGAACAGTTTTCCTGTTGTCTGGATTAGTGGTGATCAGCAGCACCCTAAAAAACCAATGAATAAATGGGAATAAAGTGGTATCACAAGAGCTTTGTAAGATATATGATCTTATTGTGCATTAAGCTTTTAAAATCTTTCTAAGTCTAAAAACATGGGAGTTTGATTTATGTACTATAAAACAGCTAAGTTATATGATTCATTCTTTCAGCAGTGCATGTATTCAGTTACAGAGAAGAGAATGTGTACGTATATAACTGCAGAGGGATGCAGCAACACAGCTTCTTAGTAACTGAAGTCCATGAGCAGACTTTCTGCAACACTGCAAGGAGACTTGTAATTAGAAAATTCTGTCACTAAATTATACTGCTAAACCTCATCTGCCTGCATAGAGACAGCCTGTGGGTTCACAGCACATTTTTTAAGATCCCATTCAAGACCTACTTGGATGTTTCTGCACTGTGAGACAGACATGTCTTGAAAGATGAAGCCTTCTAGTTTAAGCCTTCTGCCTGCCCCAGGCTGAGGATTCTCACCAGTGCTGCGTATACCATTTCACTGGGAAGGTAACATCAAAGCTAGGGTTTGGGTTTAAATTAAAATAAAATCAGAATTTATAAAAAAAAAGTGAAGAGGAGGAAGTTCAGACAGGTTCATGGTGACTGAGGTCATATCTGCAGTACCTATTTCATTTCTAGGGGGAAGATCCTCATCTTCATGACTAGGATACCTCTCCTTCCGGTCAAGCAGAAGAAAATAAATCATTTTTTCTTGGTTTTCTCTGAAAAAAAAAAAAAGAAGAAAAAACATTTACATTTGAAAAGGAAAAAAAGGTCAACATGTACATAAAACTTCTCATCAAATAAACTGTCACAGTTATTCTAAATGACTTGGATGTGGTCATGTACATGACAGCTAGATACACAACCCACAAAGCTTTTGAGATGCTTGCTGTCTCCAACAAGCAGCTAGTAAGGAAAGGAAATAAGATTCCCATGTTCCACACACAGAACAGAGGCACAGACAGTCAATGTTATGTGCCCCAGGAAGTCCAAACCAAGAGTGGCAGCCAGACAGGTCTCCTGAGCCTCTAAGTGTTCTTTCTACTATCTGTCCCTCTTAACACCTCAGGAGATACACCAACTCTAAGGCACAGGTTTGAAATAAGTAAAAATTTGGCAGCAAACATATATCCAACACAAACATCAGCAATGATACCTCCCCATGTGGACTGTGCAGCCCATGTTTTAATTAAGTGACCTGGCCTGGCAGCTAGGGAAGAAATAGCACAGTGGCTCCATTGCTAGTCAGGCTGTGAGCTTCTGACCCACGGAGTAAGAAAGGCTCAGTGCTTGCTCCCAACACCTCACCAGCAAATGAGCAGCCAGAGGGTGAGAAGTTCTTACCAGTCACTCAGAGAGAGAGACATCAGTGCTCTCTACCTCTCTCCAGGTTCATAAGCATCCCAGCCCCTGGACACCCAACTGATATGAAGATTGAGCAAGTGCTTACTCTTCCGACAACAAGTCCTGTAAGAGTTTATTTCGGTCACGGAAGCAGCCTAACGAGTGCATGCTATCTAACACGTCTGGATCAATATCCTCCAAGGAAGGCAGAGAACGAATCTGCACCTTTCGAGGGATTGGTTGCTCTGGTTCTGGCTCATTCTTACCCCCTCTGCAGAGGAAAGAAGATGAGAGAGAGAAAGGGGGAGGGAAAGGAGAGAAAAGAAACATGAGTCACAAATGAACCCATACTCTGAAACACAGCCTGCAGCAACAGATGGAAACAGCTTGCTAAATTCCCACTGAGAGACCAGAGCTTCCAACCAGACAGATATTATTCTCATAAGAAACTGTCATGAAGGCTAGGACTGACCAGCAGGTTGTGGATTTGCGTCTTTAGTGAGAAATGTCTGTGTTCGGTCAGCAAGGCAATAGGAACTTCACTTACCAGTGCCCTTCTAATAGAAGCAGCTGTTCGGCATCCTAATGCCAAACATTTATAAAACACCACATGTTTTTAGAGATGTTGTCTCATCAGCTGGCCAGACCTCAGACTATGAGGCTGAAAAGTGCAAGCTGAATGATTCCCTTTCAAAGAAGGAGCTCTGAACAAACCATCACTCTTTTTCACCAATTCTGATTACAACCAGCACTGCAGCAGTTTCTTTCGTTAACACTTCCAATGTGATTAAGAGACCTCAGTGCTCAGGCTCCCATTTGACACACTTTAAAGGGTTTTGGGGGAAAACCAGGCTGCTTAATTACATACCCAAACATGACAATCTCTGCTTCTCTTAAGACATGCAAATTTGAAAATTTTGACTCAAGTGCGACGCCCGAGGTCAGTGGCAGACCTCAGAACAAACCATTAGCAGTAGAACATATTACTCTTTCAAATGTAGTTAATACAGGCTTTCTGCACAATTATCTCATCCCACTCACTAGGCTCAGGAAATATTGATTATTCATTGCAATTAAAGGTCCTGACTGCAAGAAACAGGTCAAGGTGTCAGGGTATTTCTAACTGATTAACAATATGTATTGCAGACATCCTGAATATCCTTTGATTTTATTTCGGTAGGCAGTGAGCAATTCATGTAAACCCTATCCACTCAAAGAGGTGGGTTTGGTGGTGATGTTGGTGTTTTGGTTGGAGAAATTGTCTACTCTGAACCTCTGTTATTTCTCAATGGTGGCTTTGTGCGATGTTGAAGTTTCCCTGCTCTGTGAGTGGGGTCCTCCCTTTCCTTTATGTGGTGCAAATGTGTGACTGTTGGGTCCAGGTTCCCAGCATGGGCAACAGGAATGAGGAATATTTCAACTGCATTTGCTTTGTTTACAGGGCTGTGTTTGGACTAGACACCCTTTCTTTTGATGCTGGAAGAAATAAGGCGGCCACAACTTGTGAATTTGCATGCACAGTTTAAAATGTTCCTGACTCAATGTAAGCTATCCAAGTATCTACATAGAAAAAGGAGTTCCAATCCAAATGTCCTTAGTTTTTCTTGTGTAAGTTAGAAATCAACTCTAGTAGGCTCATATACACGAGCCCAAGGTCTCAGGCAGCGTACCAAAAAGAGAGACAATACACCTTAAAAAGAGCCAATGCAGATTATCTCCTCCAAGGTAAGAAGGCAATACTAAGTCAATATATCCAGAATAGGACAGTCACATGCTGGGACAATCACAGGAGATTGCTGAGTGCTACTTGCAATTTATTTTTAAGCAAGTTGAAATGCAGTTGTGAGGCATCTACTCTGTTTGTGGGACATCACTTGCAAAAAGACTCCCCAGAAATATTCCTTTTATCTTCTTTTGGAGCAGTGAAAATGTGCTCAGATCTACCTGGATGTCATGGAGTCAGACTCTGGTGTTTATTACATGGGTCATGGCAACATGGGTCAGATCCCACTTCTCTTACAAGGAGCACTAATGCACACCCTGTTCAGTTTTACTCAATTTAGGGCACTGTAAGTAAACACAGATGACATAGAATATGCTCATTGGGATTTGTTCTTGTGTGTCAAACCACTAAACACAGCTTCTGATGCCCCCGTTGAGTCTCGCAGAAGCACCTGTATCTTCTGCAATGCCACCATGGTCCTGAATCTAAGGGCTAAACTCAAAAATCCTTGCTCAACTAAAGAAACATCTTATTCCTTCTAAGAGGTCACTCTTAGGATCAAGATCTGGCTCTCAGAAGGTAATAAGCAATGATTAGTTCATAACCTTGCACTATTAAATCCAGTGCTGACCTTGTCATTAAGATAAATTCTTGCAAGATAGACCTTTGAACAGCAGCTGAGTGTTTTTGCTTTTTAATGATCTACAGTTCACTTCTGAAAAGTATTGACTTAATTAATCATTCATGTTACAAGCAGATGTCCTTAAGGTAATTAAAAGAGATAAAAAAGAATTATTGTCTTTGAAAATTTCCAGGAAACCTGGGTTTCCCACTAGCTGCCCTTGTCTGAATAGAGTCTACGATCTTCTTTAGTATCAATCAGAACAGGAACCATTTCTAGAGAGCACAGCTTGCCATCCTCCCTGCACTCCAGGGTGGCATTTCCTTATGCCCTGCACCTGGTCAGCCTCAGACACAGTCAGGAATTTTCACACTTCCTCATCAGGTACAAGTAAAATCTGCAAAGAGGTGTCTTGTCATTTGGCAGCACAATTCAGAGCTTCAGGAAACGAAAATCACCAGGTCTGGGCTGTGATTGGCACGACTGCAATGCCTGTTCCATTCTCAGTCTAGCAGAGTGACAAATTTGTTGCATTGCAGCCCACACAGACATCAAACAATGTCACACAGTGACTACTGCAAATCACATATATTTTTAAAGGCCCACATGAATGTAATTGCTGCTTTAAAACCCACCCTCTCTTGTGAGGATTGGTGGATACAATGGCTGTGATTCCTGATCAGGGTGGACTTTTTCAGTCTCTCCATGAAATTCTCTCATGAATCTCACAGAGATGCCCATTTGCATCAGTGTAAAGCAAAGCAGAAGCAGTACATTTATTCTTTTTCTTATTTTAGTAAGTTGGTACCTTCACAATTAAGGCAATAACTCAGTGTTACAGGAGTGCATATTTACCATAATAGGTAATTTTATTTGCCCTCTTACTTTATTAAGAATGTGGAAGTAACTGCTGTTTATTTTCTGGTTTATGATAACCTGCATTTGAGGTAAAAATAAATGATTTCAATTAAAAAGGCTTGAGAAACCTCACTGAATTAATTTGGGTGGGAGAGCAAGAACTGGAGGTTGCTGACGAAAGGTTTCACTTAGGTTTCTTTCTTCCTTTTTTAGGCTTGTGAATCACGATTTCAACTTTCAAGACCTCTTTCTCTGCCTGCCTAAATGTGCAATTAAATCTTTTCTTCAGTTTTACAGTAGCCTCAATATTTGTTTGAAGAATTAAGTGAAACCGCTTCAATGTTCAGAGTACAAATTTCAGGTCAGTAACCTATATATGACAAAGGATGAAGATTTTCATAGAATAGTAGATAAAATAAAGAAAAAAAATTTAGAAGGTGAGCAAAAGAGCCATAGGATAAAACACTACAACCCCTTCTTCTCTGTCAGCATAAGTATTTCCAGGCAAAATAAATGCAAAGAGGTTGTGAAACATTACCAGATGAAAGCAGTTGAGTTTTGGAGGCGGCAAGGTTATTCACTGACTAAAATTAGCCACAGGATGTTAACCTCCTGAGGTCAATCCATGGCCAGTACATAGAAAATGAGAAAGAGACTCATTAAAAAAGCTATTTTGAGCAGAAACTTCTTTTTAGGCAATCTGAAGAGACATCTGGAAGAGACTTTCTGCACTGACTACCCTGGGAGTCCAGAGGAGACTTGCTTTTACAAAACTCAGTTTCTACTTCTGAAAACAGCCTCAGATACAGTTTACTGTGTCAATCATCACAGAGTCTGACCTTCACTGAGAAGTACATGAAAGTGTTCAAATGTTTATGTCTCCAAAGGAAAAAATCTTCAAATTCTAAATATAGACTAAAGTCATGAAATGACACCTGCACAATTGCATATGTAAGCCCAGGACAACAGTCCTTCAACAAGTGAAAAGTTCCAGGCAAAAATCTTGAGGAGGGTAAAAATATGACTTTTCATTTTATTTCCTATTCCAGTTCTTATAAAAGCCCAGAGAGTGTCAGCTGATTTCACTCAATGAAGAAACAGAGGAGAATTATCTGTCCAATCTGATGTAAACAGCATTTACTTCTGCAATTGCTAGCAAGACCTTATAGCAGGGATTTCAGAGATTACAATTAGAGATTTCCCCACTCCATTTGTTCTACATTTACCCATGAGAGTTTAAAAAAAAAAAAAAAAAAGGATGTGTAGGAAACCTCCGGTATTTCTTTGGTTTAAAAAGGTGCCATGTCTGGTAATTGAAGAGAGCATGGAAAAGCCATGGGCAGAGTGCTGCCATTATTTCAAGTAAACTAAGTTTTTTCTTACTTCCAATTCTTTTCTTAGCTATTCAACAAAATGTTGAAACCCCTCAGGTCCTACCGAAGTCATATAAATCCAGAAGTGAACATGGCCCATAAGACAGAATTAGAGAAAACAAAACAAATAAAGAAAAAGTGTTTTTTTTCATGGTAACAGGCTTATATATCAGTTCATATCATCCTCAAGTACTTCTCAAGAGTAATGACAGGATTATGAAGGTAGGACTTTCCTTATCACCCACATGGGAAATGCTGACTCTCAGAAATTTATCCAAGCATAATTTCCTTGTTTATTATGTGAAGTATTCTCCTTAATTTGATTAAGATATCATAGTATAAAAAGTTTATTTACTTAGGCTTCTTGAAATACTACTAAGGCTACACAAAGAGCAAGGTCACTCTTAAAAGCCATCAATCTTCCTTACACCCAAACCACCAGACAAGTATGCACTTTTCTCACAGATCTCCTGTTTCACTGTCAGGACTGCTGTTTTTAATCAAGTCACAGAAGTACTCTCACATCAACAGGTTACAAGGCCAGAAACAGCCGCTTAGCTTGCTATGAAAAAGGAGTGGAGATTATGAGACCGAGAAGCTCTTGCTCACAGGTGCTTACTTATCAAAATCATCATTTTTGTTTCTACTTCAGAGAGAAGCCAAGATGCCAAGAAGGAACAAATGAAAGCTTTCTTGTCAAGAAGGTATTACAAGGGATTGTCTGTAGCACCTGGATAGCAAACTAAATATGGTTGCTAGCTGGGTATTTTTTTGCTGACCACCTGCAGGTATCTCTTTAACACAGCAAGTTGTTGGACTGAATGTCTTATTTCAAACAGTTGTTAGTCATTGTACCAAAAAAGCTCCTGGGTTGGTACATATAAATGCAATTATATGAATAGCAAAGGGTAGAAAAATTAAAAATTAGATGTCTTTCTGTTCTCTGCCTCTTCTTCTCATGTATATGAAACCTGCTTTCAAACTCCAGTCTCACTCTTCTAGTGGTCTCTTCACAGACCACTAGAATACCAGAATAAACAAAGTATGTATGCAAAAAAATTTTTTAAAGTTACTTACATATACCATATGTGTTTCTGAATATGTTCTAGCTGTAAAGGAAAAGAAAACAAGGAATTAGTGCTGTAAAATAGAAAAAAGGTAACTCTACAAGGCATCCTTATTCAAGGCTTATTCAAGTAAATCCAAAATTTCAGAGATGGACATATGCATACAACAGGAACTTTATGCTGCATAAAGAGCCACTGATCCTACTGGAATAAATATCCATCCCACTGGAAATGACACTTGAATTCCAGACATAAGGCATCAGTCAAGATCAAATCCCAGGGAAATGGTAAGTGCAAGGCTTCACAGGCAACTGTTTTGGAAATTCAAGCTTTTCCCTTCCCAAGTCCTTCCCTCTGTAATCTAACTGCTCCTTTTTGTATGTGCATAATAGTTGATCCTTTATACTTAAATTGCACTTATAGTTTTGTTTTGGAGGAAAAGAGAGAGGAAGAAAGAAGAAAATAGGTTCAAACAGATAATAAACAAAATAATTTCTGTATTTGTGGCGTGACTTTCCTGGATACAGGATGCATTCTAGATTGGCTTCACATTTATCATCAAAATCTAAGGACCAAGCAGAATAAGGTTTTACACAATTTACTAATTCTGCACGTGAACATCAGACCATGAATATATTTTACTTCCCTCTTTCCTGTTCCACACATGAGAATTTCACTATGCATTGAAGGACTGATTAAAGCTGAAAGTAGCCATGCTCACCCATGGAAGGCAGATTCCACAAATATTATGATGATATCTTTTCCCACAAGCACAGGAAAATAAGGCAATATGATTTTTCCAAGAGAAACCCTCATCAGCAGAGAGAACAGAAGGCTCATATGACATACTTTCAGCAGAACCTTCCAAATATGTTTTGTTTTAATCATCATAGCAGAAAAGAACTTTTCTTGGATGTCCAGGGATTATTTGTTATGTGGGCAATGTTTTTTATATTCATCACTATGCAGCACCTTTGTAGGTGCAGAACAAAATGCATAGTCACTGCACATGAGCTCACATTTGTGCAACATTCAGGGGAAAGACAGGAGAGAGCTGGAAGAAAACTCGTATGAGAGGAAATCACAGACCCATTACAATGGTCAGGAAGAATGGCAACAGCTGTCCTGCTTTTATTACATTCCACTTCCACAATAATTAGAACCAGAGAGAAAAAGAAACAAAATGAAAAGAAAAAATAAGGAACAGGCAAACAACAAAATCTCATAGATATAAAGTGTTTGCCACAGAGTGCAAGGAATCAGAGACCTTTGTGCTATGGAGCAACCTCTCTGTGTCTTGGAAATCAGTAAGACATGAGTTTGGCTATATATGAGATCATTTTTTTAGGTGAGTCAGGGCTTTTCCTGAAAACAAAGAAACAATGGAATGCAGCTTAGGAAAGTGTGACAGGAGGCTGAAGGGAACAGTGTGGGAAACAAAGTCTCCTTTAAACCCCAGACTGCATCTACACTGCAACCAGAGGTGCACTCATGTATCTGTCTTCTAAGCAGCACCAATGCCCCCAGCACACACATCCACCAGGCCAGGCAGACTGGCACAGCTTCCAGCCGTGGCATCTGCTTGCCACAGTAACTCCCCTTCATCACAATTCCCCTGTATTAGGTAGTCCTCTAACCCCTGCACTCTTAAGAGCAAGGTGGAGTACTCCTGACACACTGCCATCTCCTGTCGAGATAAAGATATGATTTGGGAACTCCCCCAACAGCCTGGAGACACAGCCCTCTTCCTTTTGGTTCTGTGCAAGCTGAGGTACAACCACAGGACATAAGGAGAGCCCCCATCTTTCATGGGGCAGGATTTTAGAATTGTTCCTCAGCAGATGTATAGTTCTGTGAGGATCTGCTAAGGGGTGGACTGTGCCTCCTGTGCTAGTAAAACCACATCTACTCATTATTTCCCATACACCACATGGAGGGTTAGCGAGTTTAATGATTTCAGACAAGATGCAGATGATACAGCTATGCAATGTCCAAGTCTCTTTCATGCTTGCTTCTCCTGCTGCATTTTCTGCCTCCATGGGACACTGCGCTCTTGTGTGCCTGTGACATGCAGAAATGCCATGGCAAAGCAGACAACAGCACTTCACTTTCTGAGTTACAGAGGGAAAGAAAAGAGGGTCATCAGTTCATGTCTTATTCACAGAGCCTCTGGGCTCCTTCAGAGATGTCAAATGACTCCTGCCCATCCCTGCCGATCAACCTCCTTCAAACTAATGAACACACAGCATTTTTCTGAAAGAGATGCCCCATTGCACCTTGATACACATTTGAAGGTGTATGACAGCTCTCATGGCTGCTGTTTACCCACACATCTGCCATTCAATCCACATCAAAACCATTACTGTGAAATATGCTGGGATATCCCAGATATGAAAAGTATTCTACAAACCCATTTCCTATGCTGATTCAAACCTAATTGCATTGAAATGTTATCAGAAGTGTACTTGCTGCTGCCAACATCTTCTCTACTGTTTTAAAGGTAATTAATTAATGCTTTGTTGCTTTTTGTCTGCATTAAAGTGACAGGAGGGTTATGGGAGGGCGATTGGTTTTGACAAGAAGTCTGAATGCTTTCTACTGTGCAGAGCAGGGGAGGGAGATACACAGTGGGAGCTAATCTCACTCCTGCCTTCATTTAAACACAATGTTTAAATGCATTTAAGTGACAAAGACATTTAACAACCCTTCCCAGAGGGTTTTTCTTGCTGTTTGCACATGGGTTTGCCAAGTTTAATACCATTTTATGGAAGTTGTAAAAATGCTGCTTCCTAATGTCTCCTAGTCATTGCAGGCAACTGTCTCATGACATCATCTCTGAAATAACAAAACATGCTCAGATCCACTGCACATGTACAGTGAGAGAGATTTCTGCAGGCTAAGGTGCTGTAATGGAAGGAGAGGGAGAATTCCTTTATCATGGTTTTACGTAAAAATACTTCCAAATACTAAACTTGTACACTGAAGAAGCATCGAGAAGCTTCTTCAGTGCGTATCTCTCTCTCTCACAGATGAGAGACCCACTGTGATACAGAGCTGCACAAGCTCATCAGAAAAAGAGGTCTCCTCCCACAAAGAGCTTACGTCTGAATTCTAAGGCAGGGAACAACAGATGGAGACAGACAGGCAGATGGAAAACAAGACAGCGCTGTCTACATCCTCGGCACTGATCTCAGCAGAGCAGTTGCCAAGCTAAAAAGTTCTGCCCTGAAGAAAAACTTTCTCAAAGTCTGCGGATATAGATGAGGGCTTCTGGGCTTGAACTCACGTCAAATTTCAAACTTCCTTGTCCAGAAAGGGACCAGCCTCAAACCCATCTGTGCACCCACACCTCAAATGAATCTTCATCCAGAAGATCTCCTAGTCTGAGCTTTAAACCTACTGCGTAATGTCAAGACACAGGCTTTTCTTGGCCACAGGGTTCAGGCTGGTAGTGCAAACAGCACTGGTAAAACCATTACCCTTTTCAGCAGTAGCAGCTGTACTAAAGCAGACTGCAGGGACCTTGACTAGGGCAAGAATCTCTATCCTATGTGCACGGGGCATGAACAGGCCCCTGTCAGCCTAAATACATCAACTGGACAATTACCTCCATTCTACAGGTTGTAAGGTGAGAAAATTTGAATTATGGAATAGGTACCTTACCATAAGATCTTCTACAGAAATAATCAGGTGAGTTTTCCCTTCTTCATTTCTTAATATTCTTTAGATTCTGCACAGCATCATTAGCATCAGATCCAAGAAAAAACCAAAATCAGAAAGCAGAGTGGAGACTCTGAAAATATGTGTAATTCAAGGAATTTTTAGGTAATATTCAGGGACAAATATATCCACCTGTGTGGACACCCAATATGGAAGACAAGTAATCCTACTCTAGTATAAGATGTCAGTGCTAGAACAGTATCTGCTCTGATCCACCTTGCTCTAGAAACAAAGTTTCAGTAGTGCTAATTCATCTTTAAAAGAAAAGTGCCTCTGCCCTTTATCTTTCTGGAGAAGAAAATATTGGCTGAGAATGCAACTGGTTTTTACTACAGGAGCTGTAATTCTCTGCTGTAGCAACTCTGAATCATTTGAAGAGAACATAACTAAAAGAAACCTCATTCTGAGTACTTTAGGCACCCAGAACACACCTCCCATAAGCCTTCTCAAACTTTATTACTACTTCATTTTTCCCTCCTGACACTATTCCTACTAGAAGGCTATCCCAGAACCCCACAGATATGCTTATAATTCTTCTTGCTTCTAGCCCACTTTCCTGTAAGGCCATTTGACATACATTTGTTTTTATGCCAGTATCTTCCTTTAGCTTAAATAATGCTTCCCTCCCTAGCAATTACCTTTAATGAATATGCAGATATCCAGTACAACCTTTCTTAGACATTATCTAAGTACATTAACTGAAGCTCCTTTGGGCCATACTATTCAGACAGACTCTTTCAAATGCTGATCATCTCAGTACTCATTCTTTGTTTGATTTCACCTTTCATAAATATGGATGGTCAGAAACACCATCACCAAGAACTAGGATAACTTTTAGTGAAAAGTTTATGTTTAATGAAAGAAAAACACAAATTCTTTTATTTTACAGCATGTTTAGTAAAACAGGCCCAGTAAATGAGAATGGTCAAGGATGTCCCACTAACTGTATTTGAGGCTATGTAAAACATGGTGAGTGTGAACAATAGTCCACTAAGAAATAAAAAAGTCTTGTTCCCACAAATGAATCATATACAAAGAAAGCTAATGCCTGCTTCTTAAGGCTGGAAAGGGCCAGCAACAATAATTCTGAGTACCCTCCCCTCCATTAATCTTCACAAGCTCCAACGCTGAAGCGAATGATGACAGTTAAACGTGAATGCTGGTTCTGTTTTTGTTGATCATTTTAACAGATGGACTGGGGAAGGTGTGGGTGTGCTGTGAAATGGCAATTACTGCAGGGAGGGAAATGCAGTTGGAAGAAAAGGAAAAGAGATACAAATCAAAAAAAGAGGAACAAAGCAGAGAGAGGAAGTGAAAAATGAAAGAAAAAAATTCTAGTGACCTTACATTTCACTGTATTTTTCTGCTGAATTCACTAGTGAGGTATTGAGCAAATGATCAGTAATGGTAACAGCTACATCTATACTTATTGTACCCAAGCTGCAATTTTGCTCACATCTTTGTATAAATATTGAATTGATTCAACTGAGATATTTTCTAGGAATAGAGGCTTCCAAATAAACCCATATTTATACCCTTTTTCATAGAACACAGCTAAAATAGAATTCAGCTCTCTCCTCAGAATGAACTGTATATTCCCAGCTCCTGTGCAGTAAACAAAGAGCTCCCTTCTGCCTGGCAGTCAAAGCAAGCAGCTCACTAACAGCACAGGAGTGTGACAGCAGCAGGGGCAGCAAACCCAGAGACCCTCAAATAATGAAAAAAAGACTGCAGCGAATAACAAAGAGCCAACCTTTTTTCCTCCCAGCTCTCAGCTCTTTAATATGTATTATGTCAAATACTTATTCATAATTCAATGGTTAGTGCTTGCCAATAACTACCTGATCTGGGTTTTTTTCCCTCCCTAAGGAAGTAAGAGGTTAATTTTGATCAAGAAAGGGAGGGGGATGCATGTCACTCTGAGACCTTGAATTACCTCAACTGCTTTCTCTCCTATGCATGTACATTCCCAGCTGTATTGCACAACTCAAAGTATTTAGGGTCTGTCTCTGCCCTCTGGAAAAATTCAGAACAATCTGAAGAAGGATCTAGCACTCGATGATCTGCTCCCTAACATACTTACACCATCGGCACTTTTTTGAGAAAAAAAACCCCAACAAGACAATAGAGAAGTTGGTATGTTTACATCATGGAAAGGAAGCTAAGCTTGAGAGGAACTTTGTGACTTTCTTGGCCATGAAGAGCAGCTATCTCATCTCTCAGGATATTGCTCTAACCTCTGCAGTGCTCTTTCTGTGAATATACTTGTGAAAATGTTATTACTTTCTTTAAAAATCTGTTTAAAAAAGGTCTTTTAAGGTACGTAATTTTTTTTTTTCAATCGGTGCTTTTTATGTACTGCAAAATGTGATGGCTACTGGGCTTGCAAAAGTAGGAATACTAGAAATAACCTGAAGAACTTTTCCCCTACGCCACCAAATAGAGCATGACCCGGATTGGTAATGAATGAAAGAAAAACCCAGATGACAGGTAATATTGTAAGGAGTTGTGAAGGGAGTTTCAGTTAACTTCTTAGCAGAGAGGTGTCTGCATCCCAAAAGCACCATCACAGCTGGCACAGACTGTTGTTACCAATCTCAGCAGAGCGGCCAACCAGTGATCTGAGAGTTTATTTATAAATATTTTAGCAGACTGAAGAACCAGGAGGAGTTTTAAATTTACATTTCTTTATACATACTCCCACTCAGAATCTGTGAGCTTAGTAAATCTGTATAAAATCATCACCAAGGGCTGACAATAGGATTTACAGGGGCAATATACCCATAAAGGCACACGCCTCCACTGACAAGCAGGCAATCTTACTTTCCAAAATTATTTTAATTGCCAATGTTTTTTAATTCCCTAAAACATTAACATAACGTTAGTGAAGGATACAATCACTACACAGTCAGTCCTCACTCTTGCAGGGTCTCTGTGGTAGTGATGGGATGTATCCTAGATGCAGACTCCACGCTGAATGCCAGGAGCTCAACACTGTGGGACTAACAGTGCTCAGGACCACAGGGCACAGTATGAAAGAGCAGACTGGCAGACACTTGCTCTGAAGGCTACTGGAGGATAATGCAGAGCAAATGCAGGATAGAATACAATGCAGCTTATGTGGTGTGAAGTGAGAAGCCAACACTTCTGTCAGAAATGTAAGAAAATCACACTCTGTTTAATGGCAAAGCTTCAAATACCAGTCCTAACACCTGTGACCTTCAAACAGTTACATCACGCTCCCAGCAAACTGCTGTATCAGACAGAAGAATCAGACAACTCAGGTGGACTCCAAAATGTGTGAATGGGCCAGCAGTTCTATGATGAGCTATGAGGGATTTTTTCTAAATGCCCAGTGTTACATGTGAAAGGGAATCGTGAGGCTATAGAAAAAACACAAAAGCAATCTGTCCTCATGACTCAAAAGAGATGGTAACTAACTTCTTCCCAAAGACTCCACCAACTCCACTCCTTCTTTGCTCAGGAGGAAACACATAGGAATGCCACTAAATCACCAAGTTACCTTAGCTGCTCAACCATTCCTGCAACAAGGTGAGAAATGAAGCCTTGCTCACGATGCCTCCTTACCGTGAGACGTTTCGAGGCATCCACTTCAATCATCCCCCGCAAAAGGTTCTGACAGTCGGGGGGGATAAAATGGGGCATGTGGAACACTCCACGCTTCACCTTCTCCAGCAGTTGCCGCAAGTTGTCGTCATCGAACGGCAGGGCACCCTGCAGGGATGGGACAGAGCAGTCAATGGGAGAGAACTGGAGACGGCCAAAGGAGAAAAGCCAGGATAAACACGGCGAAAGAATGGAAAAGAGGAAGTCAGCTCAAAATGCGTTATTCTAATGAGTGAAAAAAACTTTTTATCCATTGAAAAGAAACAATTTCTTAGTGCTGCTGTATTTCTTCTAACATAGGAAACAAAACTGAGGACATTGTTTTTTTTAATTAGACCTTTAGTCAGAAAACCACTACCACTATAAAGTAAAATACAAAATATGAAATTGCCTTTCCAGGCAAATTCACCAAAGATGCATGGATTCACTTAAATTCAGCTCAAGCTTTTGATCTGCTGTTATTCCTCCTGGGCATACTTTCACAGCAGCAATGTTTATCATCTCCTTATTTTTAATCTTCCTGAGACACATTTATTGCAGACATTGAAAAGGAGGTGAACAGCTTTTGAGAGACTTTCAGTAAAGAACATGCTCTTTCGATGGAGCATTAAAATGACACAGCTGAAAGAAACCCCAACCAACATTAGCCTTTGGAAGCAGCAGACATTCTACCTGTTTAATATACTCCATCCAGTTCCCATGCTGTGGTCAGGTCATCAGTTCCTATTGCTTCCCTACTGTAGCTCACTTACATGAATGGCTTGAAGTTTTTTTAGCTGAAACTACATTTTGAATAGATCATCAGCTTGCTACAAAAAGCAGTAAAAGAACTATCCTTGCTGCAAGGACAAAAAGGAAAAAGAGAAGTTGAAATCTTTAGGATAACTCTACTGACTGAAGCTGATACCCTTTTATAGCAAGTCTGCACCTTCTTAGATATTCTCACTTCCTTCTTTCACTGCCTAATTCTAGTAGGTGCTGAGCTTCCTTGATTTCCAGGATGGTTTGTGGGAAGCTGCAAGCTGTCAGCTGCTGTGATAATGAAGTTTTAAGTTGTCAGCTCTGGCACTGCTCTTACTACAGTGAGTAGTGCATCTGTATAAGCAATCCTGTGTCTATGGTTTAGGGAGAAGAACAGCTCTATTTACAGCAGCCTCAGGAAGCCACCTGATGGCAGCCACGACTGGGCTCTGCTTACTGGTGTTTGTTCATTCAAGTGGCCTTGAAGGCAGAGCCTCTCCCTGCCTTCTGTAACCAAGCTCCGGAGTTACCTGCGTTTTTCCTATCCATTCCAGACTTTAAAGGAAAATCAATTCTGATAGTTCAGTACTTTGGCTAATGCAATTTAAGCCCTGATGAAGTCAGAAAGGACGCTGTGTGGCATTTCCTGAAGGTAACAACTGCATGTCTTTTATTACTACCATCTGCTATCATATCTTGATAGTTTTTGCAGGGTTCCTCCTGACATAATTTAACTGGGGAGCTCTGCACTCTCCATCAATAATAGACTTATTTCAATAATTTTTCAGGCTCATGTGTGTATGTAGGAACAGACAAAGATGCAGCAACAGACACCCAAGATTGACAGAGAATCCCCCTGAAAATCCCCCTGCTTGACAAATCCTAACCATATTGGCACGTTCTCTCTTCTGTTCTTACAAATTCAAGAAGTTATATTAAGAGCTCATTATACATTTCTATTTTATCAGCTATGAAAGTAACTGCTCAGTAAGAGATGACCATGTGCTATCTAGTGTGACAGTTAAAATTCTTCCAATGCAACATCAAGATAAAAAATTAAAATTTAAAAAATGCCAGTGAATTGTAATGACTAAAAATAAAAAAGGAGTAAGACTGGTTAAGGCGAATGAAAGCATCATACTGAGATTACTTCAAGGTATTCTGACTTGAGCCATTAAGAAAGAATCAGCGTATCTTTTGATACAAAAAAACCCTAAAATTTAAAAATATTTAAACAAAAATAATATCCAGAATTTATCTCATTTTACACTGTACAAGTGCTTTTTTTCAAATAAAACATTTAAGTGAAGCAATTAGGTTTACTGATAAATGTACAAAAAAATCAAAATTTTATTTCAGGCTTGTTATTTTTATAATTATAGATGATCAGATGAACTATTACAGATATGAACCACATGCACATAAAACGTATACTCATATAGAATATTTTACCTGCATGTGGTATATGCTTGTATTAACATAAACTATATTTTCCTACATTATACTATGGAAATTGATAATAAATGCCAAGCCTATCTGCCTTCAGTTGGACACCCATTTGTTGGATGTTTAGTAGTGTTATAATAGAACTTCGTTTCAGAATAAATTCCACAGAGAATTGAAACTCTGATCAAAAGAAGAATAAGTTAGAAGGTAGTACATTTTGAACACTTAAAGTATTACTGAGCCAGATGGAAACTAATTTAAACTTTGTACTACTGGCTCAGTTTTATATTCCCATGTGTACCAAATTAAAATGTAGCTCACTGCTTGCATGAAACAAAGATGAGGTTCTCAAGTCTTTCCTTGAAAAAATACTGCAGTTAATGTATGCATATACCTGCTGAAGCACATATATACAGACAGCAGAAAAAAGTGAACACATCCCAAACCCAGCCATATCTTGATCCCGTAAAGTACAACTTGTTTGACACTCTCTGTATCTTGGAGCTGCAACCCCACACATCCTTACCCATCCAAAAACGTGGTGCAACATCGCAACACAACAAAGAGCATTTATGGAGACAAGTTTTTGATGCCTGTCTATGCTCTCCTTTGCAGGGCAACAGTGTTTCAAAGAAGCAGTGAAATATTCCTCATGCTTTTCCTTTGGGGCTGATGTAGAAATAAGAGAAATGGATGCCACTGAGAGATACAAAAATAGAGGACTAAAAAAACCCATCCGTACATGATGTCAATAGAATTGCCATTAAATACAGCAGCACTTTCAGATTTTTCTTTTCTTTTTAAAGGCTAGTGCAAGGAAGATGACTCACCACTAGCAACGCAAACAAAATGACTCCGCAGCTCCAGACGTCTGCTTTCCTTCCATCATATTTTTCTCCCTGCGCAGCAATGACACAGAGGTTCAAAAGATCGATCGCTAGTAAACGAATTAATTATCCTTGAGGAATGAGAGAGGGGAGAATGGGAAACCCCGTGTTTCAATTCAGCTACCTGCTTCCCAAGTTGGCCTTCCCAACTAGGAGGAAGCCACTACACAGCTGGCTAACTGAATTTTTGTGAATATCAGTTTGCAGTCTTATCTGGGATATGTGATGAAAGGCTCAGAAGTGGGAGCAGGGCAGGAATGGTTGACACCTCACAAATTATCAGATCTGGCATTTCAACAGAGTAACAGGTGCATTAAGGACATCAAGAAGGTGTGTTTCCCTGCCCTGGTTCTTCAGGGAGCTTGTCCCCAGCCACATTATTTGCAAACTCATAGTGCTGTCTGGACAGTCTCTCCTGTGTGCTTCCTGCTTGACTTTACAGTAGAGACATGCTTTGGAAGAGGGCAACCTTGGGCACTGAAATCTTGGATACTTATTTTCAGAGGACAAAGGGAAAGCAGGGGGGAAGAATATTGTTTAGTGGAAACCAACATCACTGACAGTCAACCCCAGCTTTTCTACTGAGATGACAGCTACATCAGAGACAGGAAAGCTGAGGGGACTACATCCCTTGGGTCAAAAGATCAAATTAAGCCAGGTTCCTGTACTTCTGTCTGATCACATGGTGCAAAGGTACTGTGAGAATAACATACAATTATTTCCCAATGTGGCTTGATTCAGGGCTGGGCCAAACAAACAAAACTCTATTTAGGTTCCTTACATGCTTTTCTTTCCCTCTGCCTTGGGCAGATTCCCTGTACAGAGGATCTATCTGTGTACTTGCAATGAGGGACATTTCAAACAAGGTATTTTTGTACACTAATATTAACCAACTTACCCGGATGACTTCAGGACAAGCATAATGTGGTGATCTGAAAGACAAATACAGTCAAATGAGTTTGTAACAGCCTGGTATTTATGGTTACGTGCACTTCCATTTTGTTTAGCAAAATGATGATAGACTTGCTTATACAGAATAAAAGTGTGCAAACCAGCATATGTTTCCTTACCTCAACAAGAACATATTTCTAACAAGACCAGAAAACGGTCAAGAACTAGCATAATTTAAAACTCTACAGCCCTGCTATGAATTTCTTCAAAGCAAGGAATGAAGGGAAGACGAGGTATATTCTATGGGTATAAAATTCCAGTTCTCTAAACCCACCCTTTAATTTGGCTTTGTAGCTAATTAAAAGGAAGGCCCACATTGCAAAGCCTTTTACAGGAAACAAGACAGATGCATCCCTAAACCATATCTGGTATCTCTTCTGCTAAGATGACTCTCATTTACATCAGTGGTCACAAAAGCTGCCAATACATGATTGCAACATGCCTTTAAAAAAAAAATCCAAAAAAGGATGGACAGTAGCACTATTACCTGGTGAGTTAATATATTCTTTTCACATCCTTCTACCCATATATCTCTTGTTTGATTCCTGGCTGAGAAGAGTTAATTACTTCAACTTGCCAGGTAATAATTTTAATTCCTAAAGATTATAGCTGTGGCTATTTATTTTATAGCCTTCATTAAAGTAGCTTGACAAGTAAAAGGGATGCAAACTGTCTGAAACCCTTGTGCAAATCATGCTATTGTTTATACTGACACCTCCCAGCAGTCCCTAAGCCTGTCTTCATTTGTGCATGTGTTTCTTGTGACAAATGCAATCATGGCTGGGCAATACCTGTCTCACAAAGTAATGAGCAAACCAGAAGCACAGCGAGGTTAGCTTTGTGCTAGGATGCTATATTAATGCCCAGTGAGACAGCCCATTAATTGAATTTCCATACACACTACACTTATCTTGTGGCAAAATATCATCCCATGGGCACAGAATGCCCTGATTTGGTATCACAGCTTTTGGCAGAGCATGACAACAAACTCAGGGTACACTGGGGAGTGCAGCTACCTTGACAGCAAAGCTTCTGTGAGGAGAGAGAAATGCAGTTGATCCCTCACAAGTTTCAGGAAAAGTGGAATTCAGTAGCTTAATCCAGTATCTAATACAACACCAACCCTGGGCCCATTTAAGACATGGGCTATTCACAGGTACTCTAACCAGTCTGTCTGCTCAGTAGTGCCTCAGTTTAGACTACATTTTAAAAACTTTGGTTCAAGAGTCAAAACAGATAATGAAAGCCAGAGCCTCCCTCAGAGAGCTGGCTAGAGCTGCTCATTGGAAGACCAGAAAGAACAGTCTTGTGTCTAGTGGGTAGGACAGACTACCCAGGCTCTCTGTGTAGCTCTGTCACTGACAGCCATGGAAACATGGACAAGGTTACTTAACATTTTTAAAAGCTGCAGCTGGCCTGTTTGAAAATGTGACCAGAACCTCACTATGAGTCTACTCTTCTGACTAAAGCAAGAGCCATGCCACTGCAGCTTTCACACCACAAGAGAGAAAGTGAGGCCAGAGTGAAAAATACAATAGCTTAATGTTATGTACATATTCCCAAACTTCCTAAATATATTGTTTCCTGTTAATTTGCCTCTTTATAGCAAACCAAGACCTGCACTATGATTCGTGGATGATTACCTAAATTAATTTCTAACCCCCTATGTCTCAACTACACTTACTCTTTCTAAAACCCCAAAGTCTAAACCACAAAAACCCGTAACACTAGACTAAGACATGATTTTGCAAGCTTTTAGAAGACAAATTATTCTTGAGAGAATGCTTTACTAGTGATGTCATTTTTTTCTCATATCTAACAGTGCTGTAGAGGGTACAGGCCATCCCTAAGGCACACACAAAGCACAAGTAAGGAGCAGCACCACAACTGGGACTGCAGCCCAGGTCTGACAAGTACAACTCTCACTAGTGCTGGACTGCTTACATAGAACGCTGAAGGAGGGCAGAGTGGGAGCTGTAGGGAACACAGTAATGCAACTGGAATTTGGGAACAAAAACACACCATCCAATCATCAAATGAGGCAGATTTGTTGAAAAAAAACCTGTACAAGCTTATACTTAATGGCCACATCCTAATGTGCATAGGTTGAGTAGCAATGGTAGCAAAAAGAGTACAGAACTTACATAGATCAAGGATATTTGCTCAGTTTAGTCACCTCAGAACAGAATGGTCAGTTCTAACACGTTCTGTATATCACATTAGGTTTGGAAAATATATGAGGAGGTAAAAGGAGTGCAGACACATTCTAGGTAACTGTCAAGCTCTCGTCACTTAGCACGTTTGAATTTCTTACTGTCGCATGGATTTTAGGTTCTGCAAGGTACAGCTACCTCTCTGTATGAGTCATGAACACACACAGTACATTAAATGGCTACTACAGGTGGTGCCTACGGCTGACCTAGAAACTTTAGCCAGACTTCTCAAATGCTGCATGGCATCCTGTACGGTTCAGCAGTATCCTTCAATACAATCCTTTTTGGATGGCAATGGCACTGGAGTGGACTGGAAGAGTTAGTATCTCAATTTGCAGAGTGTTCCTGAATTTTTATTTGTATATTATGACTCCAGCAAGGATTTCAGAACTCTTAATTGTGGGTGCTGAGCAGGGCAACCACCTTGAAAGCTTCCTGTGCTAACATCCTTGAAAAGAAGAATGTAAGTGAAGAACTCAAGATAGGTACATAGGTATTTATGTGTCCCCCTAGCAAATGCCCTTGAAGTCTTTTCCTTGCTGAGGTCTGTTGAACTGCAGTGGAATGTGCCATAGATCTTAAAAGGCACCACTGAAATTCTGCAAAAGTCTAAGAGTCTGGGTGGAGAAAATCTTATAATAAATCCTTTGAACAAATTGGATAGATTCGATCATTCAACAGCTGCATTGCAACTGCCCAGAGAGCACGGGTTTCTGGCACTGCCATTCTCAATTCTTGCCAGCACACACTAGCTAGATATCTGCAGCATTATCTTGGCTAACAGCTTTAAAATGGATCCTCCAGTCAGCCAGAATCCATAAAAACCTAATTTCCATGCTACCAATCACACAGCAACTTCAACTGCTGTAAAGACAAAACTCAAATTTAATCAAAAATCTATTTATCTTTCTACAGAGTCATGAATATTTCTTTGGCTCTTATCACTAATTATTCAACATAGATGTGTCAAGAGCAACATTCCCTGTCTTGTCCCCTAGGCCACCTCCTCATCATTCTGCTACATCTCTGTGCAGCAAAATCCCCAGTCTGCCCTTGATAACAAATAAATATATCGCTCAGCAAGATCAAGAAAGAGTTGCTGCCTGCGGGTACCACTGCAAAAAAGCAGCTATGTTGGCAGTGTTTATTTCCAGGGTGATGGGGATTTTCCAAGGCTAGTCTGCACAGGACAGGAAGGGCTCTCTGAATGGTCATTCACAGCTGTGACTCTAGGACACAATAATCTTAAGGATCTTAGGGGACCTCAGAGCATTTACGTGGGATTTAAACCAGAGGAAATAAGACAAGAGAGCAATGGTGAAATCCAGGACAGCTCTGGACAGTTAAGTCAGGCATGCAGAAAGAAATGTATATATCGTTGACGCATCTTTTCTGAATTTCATCTGAGAAACTAGGAAAGTAGCTCTTGATCTGTACACATCAAGATATTGTGCAGCTGCAGATCTGAGACAACCAGGGCCATATTTTCAGTGCAGATGTGATGTGCCTGTGAGTTACAGGTTTTTTTACGTGGGTTAGAGAGACCTGCACTGCACACACACAAATCCTCTGGGCACATATGGTTTATCTGGGAACACACAGTAACTGCTTTGCCAGAGAAGTGGTTGGTTGATCAAGAAGGACAGGAAAAGCTGTGTGATCCTGCTCCACAGTGAGACAAACCACGGGTTACACTGCCTGATGAGTTCCCAAGTCCCAGTAAAGATAAGTGTCTGTGCCTCAGTCCTTTGGTCCCATGCCTTAAGATGGTACTTGGGGAAGAAGAAAAGCTGCTTTAAGGGCCATCCTTTAGGCCTCAGAGACAGATGCAGAGTTTCTGCAGAGAGGGAGGAACAAGAAGTCTCCTTTCCTCTGTTTTTATTATTATTTTATTTTATTATTATACTTATTCTTCAAGGCATGAAATTACCTTGATATAGGATGTTGTACAGTTGCAGAGAAATCCTCACACATCTGGCTGTTTTTGCTGTTGCTCGATTCTAGAGTCCTTCTTTCCCCTCTCTTAATCACTGTCTCCAAGCTGGCTTTCAGAGGCAGGAGTTACCCACTAGAGCAAAAGGCTGCCTCTGCTTTCCCCCCATGCTGGGTAGCAAAGGGCTGAGATGAAGGGGAAGATCAGAGGAGTAGCAAAATAGATAAAGGGAATTCAGGAGAAGGACACTGGCATTCCGAGTAGAGAAAGCAACAGCCACAGATCACAGAGAAAAGAAAGGCAGGGAGACACTAACGAAAGGTTCCAGCAGCAGTGGGTAGTTAAGGCTGCAGTGAAGGCAGGAGCTGCAGGTAAGGCTGTAATTAAGGTAGTAGGTGTAGTTAAGGCTGAGTGCTATATTGCCATTAAAGCTTCAACTCAGTCATTTACCTTTGGATGAGAAAACTCAGCATCTAGCCCTCAGCCATCTTACAGCTGTTTATTCCACGGGTGCAATTATATTTTTGAATAATCTGCAAATCAATTCATTAATTATCAGTTCAAATTTTTAAATCATGGAACCTTTAAGAGGTTTTAATTTTAAAAATTAACCAGACCCTTGTATTAAAAGGGCATAAAGATTGCCAAATTAGGTACCCAAAAGTTAAGAATTGGCAAAAAAAAAGGTGGAAAATGTTACACTGTGCTCTGCAGGTAAGTCAGGTGGATGCATTGCTGTGCCCAATGCCTCTTTTCTACTTGTGACTGAAGTTGGGAAGTAGCAATGTGATGAAACTTTAGTGTCAATAAGGATAAGCTTACAAGCATGCAGCTGATTGACACATGGGAGAATCAAACTCTGTCCCTGCCAGAGAATCCTTCTGTGAAAGAAAATGAACAGGTGCCTTAAACTGAGATGTTCAAAGGTAATTATGAGTTGCATGTTCCCCAGTTTTCAGAATCACAGTGCTACACATCCAAGTTTGACTTCCAGCATTTATAAGCATGTGGAGCAGCAATTGCAGTTGGTAGGCACTGTGCTCTCCCAGTAAAGGACTGTTAGCAAGCACCAAGTATCCTGAGGTATTGCGCCCTAACAGCATCCAACTGTACACTCAAAACTGGATGACAATTTGGAGTTTTATTTTGCAGAATCCTGTGTCCTCATAAAAATGGAGATAACCAGAACAATGTGGCAAACATAATATGAAAACAGTATAATTAATACTTGGAAACCTAAGACACAGTGAGGAAATCCTACCTAGCATTCATAGCAAGGCTTGAATGCAGTGAGCAGAAGTTATAAATGGATCCATAAAATAAATGATGAGGAAAACCCAAACATTAAATAGCTGTTTACTCACAAAAACACACCATCCAATCATCAAATGAGGCAAGATTCGTTGAAAAAAAAACTGTACAAGCTCATACTTAATGGGCATATCCTAATGTGCATAGGTTGAGTAAATGCTACACTGAGAAGCTCAAGAAAAGCACATCTTAAATTCTCAGGGATTGATTCTGCATAATCCAAGCTCTTTAAACATACCTTGTGAAGTATTATATGTGATGCTGGTACCAATGGTCATTAATAAGGTTGTCTGGTATTTCCCTTTATAATCCTCATTTTAAGTTCCTTGTAACTTACTATCAATTTAAGAACAATTTTCCTTGCTTTTTGTCTGTCTCAGACTGGTTTCATGTATTTATATGCATGCATGCTGTGTATGGGCTGAAGCATTACCACTAAGTCTAATTTTAAGTAAATGCTCTTTCAAAAATAAGAGAAAAATTTCTAGTATCCTCCACTGCAAAGGGAAAACCTCAGTATTTATTTGCATTCTCTAGAAATTATATTGTAGAAATATTGCATTTCACCAGAAAACTGCAATTTGCATTTATTAGCAGAAACTCTCTAGGAACATTAGGATCAAAATCCTACCTGCAGTGGCAACACTTCACAGAGTAATCTTTTTTATCTGAAACTCTGAGCTGCTGTGGGTGGGGTTACCACATGGTGCCAAACTTAAAACCAAACCGAGTGCAAAACTAATGAAGTAGATCTAGGACTGGCAGCAACTGACTCACACAACCAGGTAACAGAAACTAGAGGTGGAACCTAGTAAAAAAGAGAAAACAATCTGGAATGTGGGGCCAAATATGGAGCAGAAATGAATGGGACAAGTCAGCTAAACTGTGGAACAAATCAGGAAGGAGACAGGAATGGAGTGCTGGAAATGGAAGCTTTTGATGAGATGGGGTAAAAAGTACTAATTCTGGCATTTCCAAATTGAAGAGCTTAAATTTGCAACCCTAACAATGACTGCATATGTTGTAGATATATGTACATATTTATTATAAGGGGAAAGAATATGTGCAGCATCATGTCATGTAATTAAAAGCAGAAAGGGTGCTTGGACACTGAGGTGTATCTGTCCTCTGAATGATCTGCTCACCACAGGCCTGCTGATACACCAATGACTTGCTAAGACGGAGAACTGAAGCAGAGAAGGGCAATGCATCTCGTCCTAGACCACCGTGAATGCCTTCAGCAGAGACAGAAATCAAGCTCAGATAACCTGGGTCTCAGACCTGAGGTTTAACCAAAAGGCACTCACTTTTCTTGCCTAGTGACAACCCAGGATGGATTGGACAACCTCTCCTATTCTGAAACACTGCAAGGCAGCAAGCCAGGAAGAATCACTGAGAAAGAGATGGGGAGTGTCTCTGCATGCCACTGCCTGGATGGCTAAAGAGGAAGAAGAGCTGAAGAGATCTAAAATAATAGAAGCAGAAGCCTCTCACATCTTTCTCTTCCTTCCTTGTCTGCTGTTAGCTGACAGACCCTGCTTCTGAAGGAATGAAGAGACTCACTGTGTTATTCTGGCATTTCAAGGGCCATCTCTCTGTAAGACTGCCTTGCTGCACAATTTCTGCCATAAGCAGAATTACACACAGCTAGAGCCTACACACAGCTCCTCTTCCCCTTAAGGGTCTAAAAACACTAGAAAAACCTACAGCATATTCCTCTGCACTGTGCATATGCAGGATTCACACAATACACACTTCTATAATGGGGATTCATTACAATCAAGGCCGAATGTGTCACTGACAATTGGCAATGACAAATTATGTCAGTGAAATAGCAAGTCCATCCTTGCCTCCTCTTACACAAACACATCTGGACAGCACTTTTATTGTGTCCTTCAGGTAGTCTGTCAGTGCTATCAGTGCTACAGAAAACCATGGATACAAGGAGTATCTCCCAGAAAACAGTGACTCTGAGATATGTAATTACATCATACCTCAGGCTACATGAGGCTACTCTTCGTGATGCCAGTCAAGACTGTGGTGACCTGAAGACTACCCAAACTTTGGACTAAACTTAGCAGTTCACTTGTGATAGCAAAGAATTTTTGACTGCAGTCTCCCCACTTCGCTAAACTGACAAAGTTAGCTGTATCACACAGCTCAACCCCATCTGAGCCTCCCACTCTGACTGACAGAAATACCTGGAGACTCCCTGCATGACTGTCAATGGAAATGTTACAGTTTCATCTCATTATCAGTGTTCACAGTATGGATAAAGCCATTCTTGAAATTAACTTATGGTTGCATGGAGGAACATCTCATTAAATCTCAATATCTCAGCCATGATTCACTCTGTTTTGTTCCTTTTCATGCTGGCTGAAAGTACCCACTGCATGGGTAGGTAAAACTGTTGCCTTGAAAAGCTCTGAGGTTGGTTACTGCACGTGCTGCAAGGGAAAGGGAGTCATAACTGGATTACCTTTCTCTGTGAACAGTGTGGCATATTGTTATATATTCCTTCCTCCCTTCACCCCCCAAACCAAAGAGATCACACGACACCAGTATCAGCCATGCTGGGCTGCATTCCAGGAGAATTAATGAAGTGGTGTAATAGCTCACATGGAGGTCTAGTGATTGGCAACACACTTAAAATGCATCTGCAAGGCAAGAGATGATAGCGTTGCTGCTGTGTTCTGTTTATTACAGGCACATCTCTTCCGTTCCATTGATTTCTTTATTAGTGCATTTTAAGGCCACGATGTGGGGGCTGGATCTGCTTCAAGCATGCAGGTTTGAATTCCAGCACAGCTTATGGGAAGGAAGTCTCCCTTTGAGACTGCAGATATGGGTAACAGAGCTCAGTGCTAACAAGAACAGGAACCCTACTGAGAGGTTCCCTAGAAGTATGAAAAATCCTACAAGGTAATTGAGGCTGGGTTGGTTTTTATACTTTCTCTTTTTTTTTCTCACAGAGGGAAGGGGAACAATTTTCTCTAGAGAGTGTAGAGGCTTTGTGGCAACTGCAGGGAGGACTGCATTTCCTGATCTAGAGGAGAAGTTTGAAAGAAGCTGCAAGCAACAGATGTGCAGAATCACAGAATGGTTTGGATTGGAAGCAGTCTTTAACATTTAACTAATCCAATGCCCCTGCAATGAGCTGGGATATATTCCAAGTAGATCAAGTTTCTCAGAGCCCCATCCAACCAGACCTTGACTATTCCCAGGGATGGGGAATCTACCATCTCTCTGGGAAACCTGTTCAGTGATTTACCACCTTCAATGTAAAAAACTTCTTTCTTGTATCTAATCCACATTGACCCTTTTTTAGCTTAAAACAATTATCCCTTGTCTTGTCACAACAGGTCCTGCTATAATGTCTGTCCTCATCTTTTTTATAGTCCCCCTTTCAGTACTGAAAATTTGCAATAAGGTCTCATGGAGTCTTTTCTCTCCAGACTGAATAACCCCAACTCTATTAGTCTGTCCTCAGGGGGAAGATGTTACAGCCTTCTGACCACCTTCATGGCCTCCTCTGGGCCCAGTCTAACAGGTTCATATCCTTCTTATGCTATGGATCCCCCAAAGCTGGATGCAGCGCAGATCTCACCGGAGCAGAGCAGAGCAGAGCAGAGCAGAGCAGAGCAGAGGGGCAGTATCCCCCCCCTCTCCCTGCTGGCCACACTGCTGTGGATGCAGCCCAGGACACGTTTGGCTTTCTGGGCTGCAAGTGCACATTGCTGGGTCACATCCAGCCTTTCATCCACCAGTACCCCCAAGCCCTTCTCAGCAGCACTGCTCTGAATCCTTTAATCCCTCAGCCTGCACTGATGATACTGAGTGTCTCCCTACCCAAGTGCAGGGTCTTGTAGTTGACCTCGGCATCACAGCTCCTTTCTTTTCATCTGTTCTGCTAAGACCTCAGATCTTGACTTGACACAGCCAGGAGAGAACCGGTGGGTCTCGGTTTACTCACCAACCAGCATTATATCGTATCATGAACTTCAAATACTTTTGATATCCATTATTTATGACTTGGAAAGCAAAGGCTAGGACTGAGAGGCGGTGGCTGGGCTTTAGAGGGAACCACAACGCCTCCATGTCTACCCTGAACTGCCTTGGTCCAGAGAAGACACCAAAAGAACCATGAACTGTAACCAGTTGAGGATGGGCCTGGGCTGAAGTCATCAGAATCACATTACCAATGGCCAAGAAAAGTCAGTCTGCACGTGAGGAAGTGGAAATCTGCTGGTACTATCTGGTTTCTGTGCTTGCTGTTAAAACAAATTAACACAGCTAAAAGCTGGTGTAGTGGTGCCCAGCCGCAGCAGCTCAATGCAGCTGCTGCCCTTGCTACAGCTGAGTGCCACAGCCCCTGCACAGTCATCTTGGCACTGGGAATTGGGAGCATGGTCCAGTGGTGCCTGAAGGCAACTGAATTTGCATGGAAATGTCTTTAGACTGCCCCTGCAATATTCCTCCAGGCAGGCTTCTTTGTACCCGCATTCATGCCCTGCCAGTCATTGCAAAGGACCCTGCTTCCTCCCTGTCCCCCTGCATGGGAGCTGACAGAGGCAGTGTTGAGCATGAATACGAACAGCTGCATGCAAGCAGACAGCCTACACAGTACATGCAAATTCCATTTAAGAACATTTTTCTGCCCCTTAATATTTTTTCAAAGCCTCTTCTTAAAACAGTCAACTAGTGCTTTCAGTTCCCAAAAATCATATGGCCAGTGAAGGCAAACAAACACACCAGCATACGCAGATGAATCCAAACCTGAAAGCATTGGTTTTTCTATCTGTATGTGACACCTGCAGTGGCCTGCTTTTCACTGCAAAGCACTAAATCCCCCTTCTTTCAGTTTTCTTCTACATGACGTGCATCATATAAATTTATTGTTTTGCTGGGAAGCACCAGTGCAGTGTGTAGGACTGCAGGTCTTTACTGAAACCCTTTCTATAGACAACATCTATGTCTGGAATCTGTCCCTCATTTTTGTAATATGCTTTGAGATACTCACCCACAACTGGTTTCTAACAAGCTGTCCCCAACCTGCAGTGATGCCATCCCGAAGTCTGCTATCCGGATGTTGTTCTTTTCATCCAGCAGTAGGTTTTCTGGTTTTAAGTCCCTGTGGCTGTAAAGAAAGGGTCAAAATGTAAATTAAATTATTCATAACAGCTTTCCCACTCCATGACTTGTTTTTTATTCAGAATAGCATCCAACCTGTTTTACTTTAATTAATTTAATTTGTTTTCCTGTCCCAGGCAGAAGAATACACATATGCAAGATCCAATCCTTGCAGTATTCTAGACCATATCCCAGATGCCCTCTCCTGATGAATGCAAGGCCTACAGTGTCCTGACAGGAAAGGAACATCTTCAACTTCCAGTGAAACCAACACAACATGAGGGAGAAACTGAGGGAAATAGAAGGAGGAGAATTTCAGCCTGGATTTAGGGCTGGTATACTCTATCATATGACAACTCCTTAAGGTAGGAAGCAATATCATCAATATATTCTGTCAACAACAGGAAACAAGATGAGTGATATAAAGAGTAAAAACCTTCTTGATGTAATGCTACTGCAAAAAGCTCCTATGAAGAGTTGTTTACACAGGCATAAGACTTTGAAATAATTTTGGCTAATTAGCTCTGATGGAGAAATCCCTTCAAGTCAGCAGTGTTTTAACTGAGGGTGTCAGCAGTGGGAAGGAGAGAGAGGATTCCCTCCTTTCCATCAAGGTTTGATTCTCTTATTATCTATCAACATGGCAAGAGCCAGGCAGCCACGACCTTCATGATGGCAACTCCTGCTCCACATCATATACTGACAAATTTATTAATTTCCACTGCTCGCAGCCAAAACCACTGTGCACCCATGTCTGCATCTAAGTACGCAGGAAATTCTATACTACTATAACATTCACTTAATTTTATATACAAAGACAAAAATCTTGCAGAAAATTTGTGATGAATGTGCCTTTTTTTTTTCCTTTTTATTTGCAGCTCTTGGAAAGTCATGGAGATGAGAGAAGCACTTCCGACAGACCAAAGAAAAAGCTCTTTTCTTGGTTTTGCTTATGAGTAGGCAAAATTATTCTGATAATAAAAGGCCTAAATAGCAGCACCAAACAGGCGGGACTGCCAGCTTCTGTGCATAGGCAGAACACAAATTTGTGGGAAATGGACATCCAACAACACTGAGTGTCAGGCAAACCCACTTGCAAAAACGTAAAACTAAACGCAGTTCCTCTGACCATAAACTGAACTCGGCAAAAGAAGCAGGTGCCAGAATAGTCAAGTGACACCAGTCATGGAAGGTTATCTTTGTGCCATTTCCTCTTCACTTTTTAAAACATTCCTCTAACACTCTTCAGGCACGCAGGTGTAATTCTACCCCTACAAAAATGTAAAGGTGGACAGTCTCTTTCCTCTCAGAGCAACATGAGCAGCATGACAAGGTCTTGGAAATGAGATCCTCTGATCTGAAGAGGAATGATAGGTTAGAGACAACTTGTAAATAATGCAGGTAAATTCTATGTAAAACTAGAGCACACGGTAATAGGATACCTGGGGACTGTAACAATTATTTCCAAAGGAAACTCCCAACAAAATAGCACACATTCAAAGCAGCTACTGGTCATTCACCCCACTGAGACCTATGATTTGTTCTCTCCTGCTTTTTAAAATTTAGTCTCCAATCTTGCATAAATATGATGAACCCTGCGTGTTACAATGGCCTTGTTAACAACGAGAAAACAAACTTGTGAATAATAATTGTGATTCAGATTTGTGCACATTTTCATCTGAAAATGCAAAAGGTGCTTTATCCAATCTGTATTTCTCATACAAATTCAAGGCTTGAGATAACAGACACAAAAGACTTATTAGGTCTATAAAAACCATCAAGATAGTAATAATTAGTTGACAAAAAATGCAAGACATGAGTGAGGAAGAAAGGTTCCAAAGGCAGTGAATGACCACTTAATGGACAGGAAAAGAACCCCTGAATGTTATCATCAAGGACGGCAGTCTGAGACAAAGGCAAGATCATCAACACCTGCCAAAGTTTAACATACTCCAGCTCCAGCAGTGAAATGGAGTGAAGAGCCCATGGTTCTAAGGCAAGTGAGGAAAGCTGGATGCTAATGAGACAGGAGTGTGTGATTTCATCCTTCCTCCAGCAGACATTCGGACAGTTCTCATCTTACAACTGCTTTCATTAACGAGAAGACCTTATCCAGCTGGGGAGGTGTGCTGCAGTTCCCCTGTCTGAGTGCTTGGGGGCAGGTAACAGCCCCTGTAGAATGAGTGCTGCTTGTTTGATGCTATGAAACAAGAAACCTCCCCACAGCGCAAGCTGAGTGTGTCTTGCTGTGCAGAGTTTTTCAGCAGCTATAGTCGTCTTTCAGTCTTGGCAACTGCTCCTGGCTGACTGCTGAACACATACATGGTATAGAAGTTGAGGGTGCTGCTGCCTGTGCCTGTTCCACTGCTTGTGCACTGCACGATATGGTATGATTCATATATAGAGTCTATAGCATACTACTGGCATGTGACTTTTGTGCCTAAAAATTGAATCCTTTGCTTATCCTCAAATTGCGTGGCTCATTTAGAGAGCAGGAACAACCAAGGTGGAGCATGACCTAAGCACAGGATGTCCACAAGCCTAGATGTACACTCACAACAAAATATCTCATTTCAGGAACATGGTGGAGCTAAAGGAAATGCAAAAATGTTCCCTTTCCATTGCTGAAAGCTTCCAGCCTTGGCAGATCTGCCATAGGCCCCAGCTGGAGCACAACGTGTGTGAATCTTGAATGAGTCCCACTTCCCGACCACTAAGAGGCAGTGAAAGGGAAGGGACAACACCTTTAAAAATCGGGACAATATTCAATTGTGGAGTCTCCTATTCCTTGTGTCATCCTGTCTTCCCATCAGCTGGGATCCACAACACAGCTTTACACCTGGGTTTTTAGGGAGAATCAAGTGGGAAAATGAGGTTCCTATAAGTTGCCATGTATATTATGGATTTTTTGAGAGTCACTGCAAGAAAGAGAGGAAAAATCCATCCACATTCCAAACATGGAGTAAGCTTCACCTCACTGTGCTGCACAATGTTTTTCCATGTATGATCAGTCTGATGGAGGTCTTTAGGCAGACATGCTGACCCAGCTCCCAGTAAGCACTGTGAAAGCCTTAAGTTGGGATCTGGGCATTTGTGGGACAGGGATAGTATGTGTGAAATTGTGGGATATGGAAAAGCTATTGTCCGACATGAAAGTAAAACTGGAGTAGCAACAGACCTTAATAGGTTTCTTTTCTTTTCCTCCAGATACTCATCAAAATAAAACCAAGAAAACTTATCAGCTCTTCACTATAGAAATTATCACTTCACTGAGCAGAGAGGAGAATTGTTACATTTATGGCTGCCTGGCTCCCAAAATACAAGAATGGTTTTGATACAGCAGTTTTGAGTCTCTCTGACCCTTCTCCATCCCTTTTTCAAGACAGTCTCTAGTGCCCAGTATGGATGGTTAGCCTAGGAATTTCATGGCAGCCTGAGCACAAATTTTGTATTTTGGCAGCACTGCTTTCAGAGATCAGGGTGCCAGTGGGATCAGGCAGTACTTGCACATTGACCCCCAAGTGAATTATATGCCCCGGTGAAAATTTTCCTTTAGCTGGAGCATTTCTGATATCCATCTTTGGGCCACTTTGAATTTGCTGAGGCAGGATCCTGGGGATAGGAGTCAGGCCAGGAGTTTGCACCAGAGCAGCAGAACCAGCATCGCTGCCACTGGGAAAGAGACTTCCTCTCTGCATTTGCATTTCCCATCTCTGTATTGCCAGCTTTTCAAATGCCAGGGGGAAGGGAAGAGAAACACATGGGAATAGGGAAGGCTTGTTATAATTCACCTAAGAGTCCAGAAAACCGGACTGTCTAATGCACTCACATTAGAAAAGAATTCTCTTGTGCCAAAATGAAACAAAACAAAACAAAAATCCCACTGTATGTGGTAATTACTTGGCATTAATGGAACAGTGCAGAGTAAATGCATTTAATCTGGTTCCATTCCAGCTGATCTCTCTGGCTCTCCATGTCTTACCTGACTGCATCAACTCCTCTCTCTGCAGGTGAACAGAGGACTCTACCCTTTCCTTGTTCTAAAGGCTCTAAAGCTGTTGGGCCTTTATCACATGGCTAGAAAACCAGAAGAGAAGAAAGGAGCTTCTTTTCTGACAAACACGGCAAACCCTCCAATTGAACCCTGCGTAAGCTGAGAAGGAATGAGAAAGAGAAATGCAGGACTGCAGAAGAAGTCAGTGTAACCCTGATCCATACTGGCCACGGACTCCCGCAGCTTCTCAACCAAGACAAAAGCACAAGAAGTCAGCCTCTGGAGCCAGCATCCAGTGGGCTTTTGAAGGGAGAGCATGTGAGTGAAAAGGAACCACGGAGCAAGCCATGGCAGGGGAAGCACACGCTGTCAGACTCTCTGCAACATCCCACTTTCACAAGTTACAACAAAGGCTTTACAATTTCCTTGCAGCATAAGATGGATGCAGAGACAGCTCTGAAAAAATTGTTCCATGGAAATGGGCACCATTCTTGGAGATGGTGCATGGAAAATGAAAGGCAGAGATATGCATTAACAGGTCCCAGCTTCCCACTTCCACACTGGCCACGCTTGCTTTCTAGTCACAGCCAGAGATGCTCTTCAGACAGTTCCTTTAATTTGCTCCAGTGCTTTTCCAGTCCATCCTCCTGATCTGAGAATATCCCTGTACCTGTACTACAGCAACTGCAGAAAAAACATGCTCTGCCTGTCACCCAGGGCTGCCAGAAGAATTCTGGTGTAGGGACAGACTCTAGATCTTGGATTCAAAGGAGCTGTCACCTGGCATGAGATGACAAACGAAGCCATTATTTTAAAGTGATGTTTGAGCTGAAACGTTCGTATCAGTTTCTATGACAACTCATTGTAGGTCACAGATTTCTAACCCAAGAAACCTCTTAATTGGAGTAGTTGCAGGTCATTTGTACTAATCAAATTGCTGGCTACTTCGCAAATGCTTTTCTTACTGACCTCAAACTCCCAGAAGGGCCAGGCCACAGAATAACTGTTCTGCAGTATGCCTCTTAAAGTACCTGATGTCATGCAAATAATTTACCAGTAACAATTAATAGCATGAGAAGCATTATTTTAAACTTCATGAACAAAAAAAGCCTTTGATCTTATCTTCTCTTGCTTCTGCAAATATGATCCAAACATGTAAGTTGTATCTACCTACAGAAGATTCTTGGTTTATAGCCATGGTTGCTATGCTCAAATTTAGTAAGTTTTCACAGAACTCTGCAGAACAAGTAAATATAATTATAGCTAGGAAAAAGGACAACATCTATAAACATATCAGGAGGCCTGGGGAAAGGTTTATATGCATAAAATGTTGCTTGCCTTTAAACAATTATTTCCATTGATCCACTAAAATATATTGTTTCTCCCTGCCAACCTCTCCTCAAAGCATATATTCATGTATTTCAAAGCCAGAACAGCCTGTCAGGTCTGATCACCACTGCTGCATTTCCCAGAAAATGTTACCTGGTTATGCTTACAGTAAGACTATGCCGTTTTTGAGTTTCCAGTGGCTTACATAAAGAAGAAAACTTACAAAAATACGTGTCCCCTGATTTTAGCTGAGCTGGTAACTTTGCCTTTGGCATTGCAGCTGCTGCATTTGATGGCTTTTCTCCGGTTCCCTGTACAAGGGATATCTGAAAATTCCTCGCCGTTTTACAGTGAGTCTTGAGCACAGAACTGAAACTCCAGGATTCAGGTAATGAATGGTGCGCTTTCAACAGGGTGAAAATGCACCTTTCTTACTTCTGATGGTCTGAAAGAAAACTTGAACACTCAAGTACCAGAACAAAAAACCCCAAACAAACAACAAACCAGCAACCAATCTTATTAAATCCCCCCATTTCTGGTCCAGTTTCACATCTGGAGGCCTTGAGTCATGATTGAAAGCACCCATCTGCTGCAGTCTTCAGCTGCAGAACACCCCAGCACGCGCCTTACGGATGAAGGAGGGCAGAGCAGGAGTTATGAGGAGGGTGGCACTACATGGCAGGACGTGGCAGCTGGTATTCTTCAGCTCTGTTTCTCAGAGACACCCCAGATTTCTCCCTAAAAGCCTGCTTCCCTTACTGACAGTGGTCGGCAGCTCCCGCCTGCAGGAACATACCAGAGATTTTGGCACTAGCGCTGTGAAATCTTGAAGCGTTGTTTTATGGGGAGCCTCTCCCTGCCGGCACGGAGGGAAGAGCAGGAGGCAAAGGCCAACAAAGCTGTTCCTCCTTGCCTCAGCCCTCCAAGTCACACGGGCCCGGGCCCGGGCAGGCACACACAGCACAGACACTCCAGCAAGAGCCTTCCCCGGCCGTGCGCACGCAAGCACAGCCCGGGGCGAGGAAGGCAGAAAGCGCCCTCCTAATTGTCATTTATCAATATTCATAAGCAACCTGCCTTAACCCCTCTTGTACACGCTCAGGGAAAAAAAAAAACAAAAAAAAAAAAACAAAAAACCCACAGAAACACAAAATGAAACGCAACCAAAATAAAAATAAAATGAAATAATCATCTCCCTGCTCATTACCGCAGGGGATTTCCTCTCAATGTCACCACTGCCCTGCGCAGTAATTGGCATTATCTGTTATCTCTGAAGCCGTAATAAGGTTTGCCACGGGGCATTTTCTGTAATCGTATTTTTATTTGTCAGCTCGCGAGCCGCACACGGCGGAGCGGAGCCGGGCCAGGCCGCGGGCGCGCGGCGGGGCAGGGGCCGCGCGGCGCCAATGGCGGCTCGCGCCGGTGATGTCACGCCCAGCCAATGAGGCGGCCGCCGGCCCGCCCCGCCCGGCGCTGCAGCATTCCCCACAGCCACCGGGAACCGGCTCTGCCCGAGGAAACCGAGCGCTTGGCTCCCGGCCCCGGAGGCGCTCGCACACGGATTCCCGCAGAGGACACTGCCGGGCACTCACCCAGCTGAGAGCTGCCCCGCAGTGCGGGGGCAGCGCATTCAGAAGGGGCTGTTGGCTCGGGCACCCAGCGGAGGTACCCTCAAGGCCCAGAATGTAGGAGAGCAGACACTCAGTACGAGGTGAATGGCAGCTGAGGCCAAGCCCATCGGTTATGTGCGGAGAAAACTTCCCAAGCTGGGATGGCCTCACACGGGAAGCTCAGGCCCTGTGCCATTCCCTGCGCGGCTGCTCGGCGCACCCGCTCCAGGCGCTGCAGCACGGTGCGGAGCCCTGGGAGCGCAGGGAAGGGCTGGCAGGAGAAGCAGGAACGCTGCATCACTGAGCCAAGTGCCGGCTCAGGGAAGGCAGCGAGGTAGCACGGATCCCACGCGATAGCCCTGCCATCACGAGTGGTGCCGCTCTGGCCGTGGGTGCCTGGCGTGCCTCGGTGCTACGTTCACACAAAGCCCTCAGAGGACCCGACAGTGCCGTACCCATAAGCGTTCCCCGATGGCCGAACTGCGCCACAAAACCCTGTGACTGCACCACAGAGTGAAGTACACCAAATATTCCCCCACTGCTTCCAGTAAATAAAGTAAGAACAGGAAGCACATAATATTTTTAAAATAAAACACGGACACAAGCTCCACTCCTATTCTGCTTCCTTTTCTCAGCTGCTTGTTTGAAAATACCTCTCAGACAGAGGTGATCTCTCCACACGATAGCAGCAGAAGTTTTCTAGTCATGGGAGGGGGATTGAGGAATCCTTTCTCAATCTTTGGTCCAGGAACGCTGGTGTATCAATGCATTTTGAGCCGCGAATGCTGAATGTGGTTACATGTTGCTGTTAAAGTAAGCCACAGGTATTTCCCAGTGTTTTGGGATGTACAGGAAGAAGATGGGACTATTATATGGGTCTGGGGACACCAGACAATCAATCTATTCTGCCAGCAGGCTGGAGGCACCCACATTTAGTCATTAACCAAAGCAGTAAGCCTTCATTTTTCAATGTGGTCATAACTGGATAACCTGGCTGATGAGATGATTTGTCATTTCACTGCCCCACAACAAGACAAGGTCAGGCTTCATTGCTCAGGAAAGCACATTAAGTTTTACACTCACATATATATTTATGCATGCTCTGATTTTCTGATTACTGTCCAGAACACAGCACAGAATATAACACAGACCACACGAGTCTCAGAGTGACCTGGAGGCAGAGCTTATGATTTACTGCTAACTTAGCCAGCGCTAGATGCTCGTCAGGTGGGAGTTAGCAAGGAGATGGGATTTACTGTCAAATGAGACTACTGCCCACAATCCAGTACATTTAACAGAGGAAAATGGATTCTTCAAGATAGACATGCATCTCCCTAGAAAATATCCCATAGTGTTAAACCTGCAGAGGTGCTTGTCTGTCTGTCAACCTCACCATGATCCTCAGTTTAATAAACTCTCCCAGATCCAGAGGCATCCACAACAAATCCAAAGGACTAGCATGTATGTACATATATGCATGCTTTAGTAGAAACTTCTATCCCAATGGAGATTCTGATTTCTCTGGAATATTAATTTGAAAGCGCAAATAATTTCTCTTCAGCTGTACTTAAACATTTTCGAGTGTTGTTGGATTGGATCTTTTAACTATTAAGCCAAGTAGGGAACAGAAACATGTATGTATACAAACCACCAGTGGTTACACTGCCCAGTGTATGTAAAAAATAACAGGTTTACAACCTGCCAAGGATCATGCTGGTTCTAAGGAGGTCATGATCACTCAGTGCAGTTGAACAGCAGGGAGGAAGAGCTGTGGAATTCACAGAATAAATCTGGTCAGAGGTCACTGCCAACAGAAAACTTAGATCCTCTAGTTAGAGCATGCAACCTACTCTTGGCTTCTCTGGGAATTTCTCTGACTATTGTAACCCTTCCTGTGTCAGGTGGGCATTGTCCTCATGACCTTCTCACCCAGATCCACCACCTTTGAACTGCCTCTTCTGCTAAGAGCATGCTGTTATACTCTTTTTATACAGTATACTCTTCTTAATATATCCTCAAGAAAGGCTCTTCTTTCCCTTTCCATTTATTAGAAATATGTTCTCTTACAGATCACTGTTTCCTGCTGAAATGACTCAGAGATGCAGGGGGAGGGGGCTAGAAGAGCATGGTAAATATTTAAACATCCATTTTTGCTGTGGCCATCTGGTTTGTGAGTTTTCAGTACAGAAAATTCCTTTATGGCTACTGAGAAGTAACCACACAGTGATTATGCAAATCCAGCTACTTCAGTATCTCTGAGTGGCCCTTGGCCTCCTGGAGTGGGGGATCTGTGGATGGCTGTGGCTTTGGAGAAGCAGCCATGCAGACATAATGTAAATGTTCTCTCCCAGCCAATCCAAATGCAAGGAACTGCATTTGTGAGAAATGAGCAGGCAGTTATGGGTCAGTAGCTGTACAGACACTCTTGTGCTCAGACTGAGTGCAACAACTTGATTTCAGTATAATTTAAATTATCTCAACTTGCTGAAGATTGAAGAGAAACGGGTCCAATATAAAACGGTACCTGAAAGCACAGGTTAAACCACACTCCATGGTTAAATAATATGATGGAGTCAGTAAGAAAATTCTTTCCTACTGGAAAGGAAATTAAAGGCAACAGTGACTCAAATGCCCAGAGGAGACTCAGTAAAGGTTGCCAAAAGCCAGCAGGTTTCCAAAAACTGAAGGGAACCATAAAATGACTTTGCTGTATTTGCAGTTGTCCCAGGTTTCTTCAGGGATTCATTTTGATACAGTGTCTGTAGTTCTTAGTTATTAGTAAGCGCAACAAAAGTTATGGAAATGAAATTCTTTTTCCTCGGTGGTTTTGGTTTTCCTGTTTAAAGCCTTCCCTGTGAATTAATTCTTCTCCAGTGAAAAATGACAGACAATCTTTTCCATGAGAAGTCTTTCTGTGACTGGTACACTGTCTCACACATGGTCAAGAATTAAAAAATACACCAGCACTTCGCTTTTAGAGCTTTACAACATCAGTTACTTAAAATTAAAAGTACCAAGGTAAGATCCCTTTATTGTAGCAGGGAACTCCCTTTGGAAATGGCTGTACTCACCATATTGAATGACTATGGCAGAAGTCTAAAGCAGAGATGATTTGTCGGAAGAACTTCCTGGCTTCTTTTGGTGTCAATCTTCCTTTTTTTACGAGATAGTCGAAGAGCTCCCCACCTGACACATGTTCTAGCACCAAATACCTAGAAAAACACAAAGCCGGGATTTTTTAAGTATGTGATCACACCAACCCCCTCACTCTCACACAGTTATATACAAACACTTGTGTTTATATGTAGTCAAGGGGAACACTTCCAGAAATAACAGTGGAAGAGAATTGGAATTTTAAAATCAAGAGTGATTAATATGTTTTAACAGTGGTTCTGCAAACTTCACACCTGCCATTGTTGGATTCCGTGTCCAATGGCATAGCAATACCTAATCGGGAAGCTAAAAATTACTCCAAAGACCAGGACAGGAAGCAGAAAATAATCAGGTATAAGCTTCCACAGCAGGTCTCAAAGCTACAGTGGAGTAAGACTCTACCAAGAAGCCTCAGGTCCTTTAACCAAGCTGACAATTCTTTTATAAAACAGCTGTGGCAAAGCTGCAAGTCACACAGAACCAGACAGATGTCAACAAAACAGAAAGAATTAAGGTGAACAATGTACATTATTAAAAAAGGAAAAAAAAAAAACAAACAAACCACGCGTGCGCAGCCTATATAAAAGCTCAGCTTTTGGTGCTGAACAGCAGCGACTGGCTGGAGCAGCTGCCTGGCCTTGCAACTCACAGGTGAAAAATGTGGCACTGAGTGAATACATGTGGCTCAAAGGGGCCAAGGAGCAGGAGAGGAAACTCCTGACCTCATACAGCACTCCTGGCAGTCACAGAGTGAAGAGTGAAACCTTCTGGAAGGAAGGGACTTGCCATGGATGGACCACCTTCCTGTTTTAAGTAGGGCTAATGAAAGGCAGCCAAGCAAAGGAAAGCTGTATAAATCTCTGGAAATGTTGCCTAATAGTGGGAGTGACAGTTTTCCCAGGGAAGTGGCAGGAACACCATCAACGGAATCCTTTAAAAACAAACAAGTTTGAGTGTACTTCTCAGTCCCTGCCTCCCAACAGTGCAGCAGACCATACTGAACTGTATGTGCACGATCCCTCAACCCTCTGCTTTACAGCAGAATGCTTTTACTACTAGAATTAATCCAACTCCTCAAATTTGAGTGGACAATGAAGAATAATTAATCCAGGATACTGTCTTTTCTGTACCTCAAGCAGCATAATCTCCAAGAAAATTTCTTAATTTGAAATGAAAAGTGGGGAAGATTAATATAAATTTGTGGCCTTAATTAGTCCTGTTTTCAATGTTTCCAAAAAGCTAGGACAATAGAAGGACTAAAAGCAATTGTGAGGAAAGTAAAGCTTGCTCAATGATAATGGCAATAGCCTTGAATTTGCAAAAGTGGGACCTGAGCTCCTGGTCCCGTGTCACTTCTATGTGTCAGCTCCCAGCTACCGGAAGGAGAAAGCACTTCCCCACCTTACAGAAAGACAGACATTGGTATTGTCTTGCCAGCTAAATAAGTACTAAGAGGACACAAAAAATGGACAAAAACATAAAATTATAAACTTGAGGGAATTAAAATTGTACTTTTGCATTTTTTGATCAAAATCAAAACAGTTCCAAGAAACATAGTAATATTGACTTTTTAAAATGAAAATCAGTTAAAAAAGAGAAAAATCTTAACTTGAAAATCCCATTTGGAATATGTGGGTTATCCTCTTTCCAAACAGATGGGTAGTTGCCCAACTGTCTGCTGGGTACACCCTGGTAATTTTGGAGATCACTGTTTATAGACATGACATTTCTTGAGCAAGTCATTCAAACACAGAAGAAAGCTGATACGCAGCAGCTATGAGCAACTGGGGTGTCCACACTGTCAAGTCCCAATCATTAGTTCCTAAGCCTTGGCTAACAGACAGTCTGGTAAGAAGGTTTGCTGTAGAATTCATTTTCCCTCTCATATTAGAGACAGATCTGGCTAACTATCCAATATGGCAGACCCAATTCTGGCACAGAATCAATCCTAAAATTCTTCTTGACAGCTTGCTGTCTCACTGTGCCCAGAAGAAACTGGATACAGCAGTGCATCTTGCCCCCAAAATTCAAATTGCTAGCTGCTTTCTTTTTCTGGGAGGTATCTTACAAAGATGATTGCAGTTACACATACAGAACACCCTCCACACTGGCTTCAAACAAACAGTTTTTAAAAAATACAGACCCAGCATTTCTGTCACCCACAGCAGGAACTGTGAAGCAATTTATTTTCATCAACTTCATCTTATTAAAAACACTCAACAAAAATGCACTGACACGTTGTATGAAAAATAAAACAAATTGAAAGAAAGGGAACATTTACAAGGTTATTCATTTTTTGCTTGCCACCTAGAAGCACTAGATATAATAATGGAAATGAACAGGGGAGAGCATTTGAAAAAGATTTGTGCCTATGACAAGTCAAGGGACACGGAGAAGCACAAGAGATATGTATTCTGATCTGACAAAGCCCCCAACGTGACATGAGTGAGAAGGACGACAAACACACTCCTTCGTGGCTGAGTGCAAGAAAGAAATGCTGCAGGGATCATTCCACAAACACTACATGGCTAAGCTGCAGCTAGGATTTGTGAGCTCAGGTTGTTATCTGCCAGCCCTATTCCCTCCAGTACCTTGTGGGGTTTTTTTAGGACAGCCCCCAACTAGGAGATTTTCTGTTAAACAAGGGCATAATTCAGCATTTGCCCCTATCTCTGTACAAGCCCACATTCTGCTGGCACATGACATGGCACAGTAGTAGTACACTTGTTCTTTTCAAACAGGCCAGCAAGAGGGGTTTAAACATTTCCAAGTGTTGCACTGGTTCTAAGCACCACTGGGCAGCTACACAAACCCCACTAAGTGCTGCATATCTGTATCTACCCATCTGTGTGTGAGAGAGTGTGCCTGTAACTCCACATAAGAAGAGAATAAACACTCTGAAAAGCCAAACAGAAAAAGCAAAGGAAAGAAAGAACATTATTCCCGGGTTGGAAAATAAGGCAAACAGACACTACATCTTTCCTGAATCCATGGCACAGAAAAGAATCCAAATCTTCTGTGTCCATATCAACATCTAAAATCTTTTACTTTGGCAAAGTGCTACAGGATTGGAAGTATGCTAATGCCAGCTCTTGGAGGATCTGCAAGAAGGTAAATAACACGTAGCCTGTAGGGGAGAAAAACACTAAGAAGCATTTTCATGAGTCTCCCTTCCCTTTTATCTTTCCCAGATATGACAGCTTTTCACTTCATTATAGTACTACTTTTCCAGTTTATTCTAAGCAAGCAAGCAAGTTCTGAAAATCACAGAACAGTAACCAGAACTTCTCTCCTATTACATTTAGAGATGAAAAGCAACTTATTAGGTAAATTAAGTTTTGGGAGTTTTTAATCCTGTCTATGTAAGATTGACAACATCAGTCTATCTTCTCATGGTAAAAATGTAAGAAAACCTGTTCTGCAATAGCCATTGCAAGAAGGTTCAGGGAAAGGAGAGACCCAGTCTCTGGGAGGCAATGTGCATACTACATGCTGTGATGATATAGACATGAGCTATGTTAGGACAAAAGACTCTGTAAGAGCACCTAGCTCTCACATGTTGGATGCTCTGGACACACCCCAACTCTTCCAATCCTTGCATTTCACATGAGAGAAGCAAGCTTAGCGAAGCATTAACCTCCTGTTCTTTACTGACAGAGAACTGTGAAGCCAAGTGACTTGTCCAGGGTTACAGTCATGCAGTATCAGAGCTGGGATTAGCACCTGTGGTCCCTTGTGCCTTCTACTCCATGCTGTCCCCACCACCAATTTCCCCTTTGCCTGCTAGGAGACTGAAAAAGCCAGAAAACAGCAGGGTTCTGCAACTCAATATGAAGGCAAGTGTATGTTAAAAATAAAGTCTCAATTACTTTTTCCTCACTGGATATATTCTCTAGGAGATTGCAAATATTCTCACAGGCAGCAGCTCACTTTCGTACACACCAAGGTCCACATCTTGCTTTATTTTCTCATGTCCCTGTTACAAGCCAAGACATGAAACTAAAAAGCTGTAGTTGAGTTTCAGTGCTTGAAGGAGACAAGACTTTGCTCTTTAAAAGCAAAGATAAATACAAGAATAATTGTGTTGATTGGAGAGGAGCAGAGAGATTGCATCCAGCAGCATTCTATCTATTGCTATTTTCCATCTGCATGCCATCATCACCACCTTCTCAATAAAAGACTTCTGAGTTCCTAACCTCAAATGACCCATTACATATCATCAGAGATGCAAGCTTAGAATAATCCTAGGCTTCTTTCTTTCTTTCTTTCTTTTTGGTTCATTTTATTTATTCTTTCAGGAACCAAAATAGTACATAATCAGTTTTCATCAGCTCCAATTTGAAGGCTGGTTTTTGCTGTGATGCTTGACAGCAGCTTGGACTTCCCATTCCCAACAGTTGCTTTGTGTGTGGGATTATAAGAATGGGTATTGTCCCATTCTTGTCCAGTGCCAGCACAGCAACGGCTTCTCCATAATTAGATTGCTGTTGCACTACACTCCTACCACTTAAAACAGCAAAAAAAGGGACACTTTTCATGATTATTTCTCCTTTCCATCTGGTGGAATATGCCACAACTACTTAAGAGGTGCCGTTGCCCATGCCCTAGGGAGCTTTGAGGAATAACTCAGAGAGCCCTCACTGAGGCAAGGCAGCTACATGCTACCTCCAAATCAGGATTGTAACTAAAGAAACAGACTGGCTCTGAGCAATGCCAGGAAAAATGCTGTTAAAGAAAGACTAAGTGGCACAGAGAACACTAGGACCATGCACTAGCAGATACTTCTGGCAAAATAACAACACAAAAATCCAAATGCAAACAAACACATCAGTTATGATCTGTAAAGAACAAAAAGCTGTCTTTTAGCCAGTAGCAAAAATGGTGTGAAATGCTAAAATTCTTGCCAGATGGGATTGCCTGCAGCAGCCTGTTAGTGGGTATGTAGCTCTTGTTTTCTCAGGACAATTTACAAGATACTAACAGCTACACCAATTATGTATTTATTATTATAAAAGTGTTAAATGGAGTGATCTCTAGATGAAAGCTCATGCTGAAACACAAAGTATTTCAGGTAAGTATTATAAATGCAAAAAATTAGGATTACTAAGAAACACTCTCTAATGCTCTAGGATGAAAATCAATTCACACATTTTGTTTTAGTCAGGCAATAGAAGGTTTGTCCATCAGTGCTTGCAATTAGCTGTCTGTTAGGGAAGCAGTTAATAATTTATTTTTATTAAGTGATATGACATTTACACATATAAAGCACAACTTTGTTTAACCTAAACAACTAGATTTTCAAGTTGCTTTTCTGTGTAAGCCTACATGTACCACTGGGTACCATTACACATCACTGAGCAATGTCCTAGAACTCTTACTGTGCTAGAATTTGACTAGATATTCATGTGGCACTTGTTAGATTTTAAGATGCACGGCTTCAGCCATGCACTCCAGCAAGATGCAAAACCCAGCTGCAGTCATATAGAAAGAGATATACTCAAAGACATAAAACATCAGGCGGGAATCTCCATCATAAAGACAGATAAGTCTTTAGTTCTCTTCTGTCCTGATGTTTACTGTGCCAACAGCTGTAAAACTCTCTTAAGTTTTGCCACAGAATGAAACACAGACTGAAATGGCTGCACCACAAATGGTAGGGTTGGCACTGCCACAACCTTGATGAACCATGGGCCATCTCACAGTAATTCTAGCAGATGATTTACAAGAAACTGGCTACTCCTTTGACCAATTAATTTGAGAGCTAGAAAGCTCACTACATTTCAAAGGGATCTGTCTTAGAGAACAACAGACTGACAAAGAAAAACCTCTAGAAGAAAAAAGAACTGGTGATTCTTCTTCCAGGCTACCACCCTACTTGTAAAATGTCCTTCCATACATATATATGGTTGAACATCTATGTGGCAGGGAAGAGGTTAAAAGTTGCCCATGCTGACATGCTCTGTAGTTCTTTGACAGCTTTTTCTCTGCGCTGTTTTCTATTGATTAAATAATCTCTATCAGATATGAAGCCCCTTGTTATTGGCACAGCCTATAAATTATTCAGAAGTTATATAAATTCTTATGGCAGGCATGAATTTTTAAACCCTTATTTGGCACTGGGCCAGGAGCTCTGTATTTTTTTCTTCCCCCCTTGCCTGTGAGAAAATGTGCATGTGTTAGATTTCTGTTTTCTAAAAGACAATTTTAACTCCAGTTTTCATGTTTGAATGGATATTGTATTTGATTGCTGGTTACATTTGGGCATAAACAGGTTGGGGCTTTTGGGGAAAAGAAGTAGTAAGAGATTATGCTGTTGTGCTCTGTACCTTTGATTTATTTGTGATGAAAGGTGTTTTGAGCACTGCCCTCATGGTGTGTAGTCATGGATGCCAAGGCACTGCAGCAGCCATCCTATATGGGCACATGATATGGAATGGATTTAGCCAGAGGGATCCTCAGCACAGGATGGGCAGAGCTGAGACAGCACCCATCAGGTCACTGCTACAATTCTGTTAGTGACTCTGTACTTGAGGGCTTTCTTCTTCAGAGCTAAGTGGCCTTTGCTGTAACAACCAGGGCCCAGACACACACACAACACTGCCTACCAAAGTCTAAAAGGGAAGTCAGGCATGAGGATGTGCTGTGGCTCTGAAGCAACATCTCACAGAATTGCTCATGCCAGAGAATTGCTCCACTATGGGCCTGCTTTCCCCCAAGCCCAGCATCATGGCCTGGATGGTATCCAAGCACACATGTCAGGCAGTGAGCAGAGGATACAGTCAGGCTTTTGGGCAGAGATTATTAAGATTTTGTTGCACAGGGTGTAGCATGAATTCCCACCAGGAGCTCTGCAGCCCCTCCTTTGTGCCAGGCTGGTGTCCCTCTAGCGAGCGGTGACACCCGCACCTCTTCCCTGGCTCCTGGCAGCTCCTGGTCTCCAGGCCCACTCTGAACTCCAAACCTCATGTGCACTGGCTCCAGTCCTACCACTGATTGGCCTTCTTCTGGCTGGCTACACATGCTTGTCATTCCAGACAGTCCTAAAACAAGTCAACAGCAGAAGTAAAGGGGGTCAAAGTAGCTGGTTACAAATAGTTTCCTTAGCTCTAATCAAGGCTCAGGTAGAATGCTACTCTGCCTTCCAATCCGGTTTTGTTTTCTTTCCCCTTATCACAGCACCTGACATCCCACAGCCTCTCTAACAAGGTGCACACCTACCACAAAATTAATTTTCACTGCTGAGCCTTTGGAGCAACTCTGACTTTCTGAACTCTCCCTCTGCCTTTTAGACAGGTTTCCCTGCAGATGGACTGAATGCCAAAGTCTTGGCCTACCACTAATAAGAACACTCAGAACCCTTTTTTCTCTTTCCTGCATCCTCTGGCATCTCACAATTAGTTTTCAACAAAAATAAACAGAGTTACAGGAAAACACTGCAGGAGAGAACGGGCAGCACAAAGGCCTCTGCAGACACCACCAGAACTCCTGGTCCACGACTCCTGCTGCCACCTTGTTTTGTATGAGCCAGAAATGTGAGTTGTGCACAGCTAGGAGGACATTTTAATTTTCTTATCTGCCTCATTGTGATGTACCTTCATCTCTGAAATCAGGAGGTGGTGTGTTGTGTACATTGAAATGAGATTTGGGCACTTGCCCAGTGATAGCATTGTACTGATGAAAGATGAGAAAGACACTTATATTTGAAAAAGGTGCTGAGGAATGCATGGCACACTTCAGAGAACAAATCTCTGGTGTCCGCTCCTCTCAAAACAGATCCTGTTCAAAACAGATTTGATCAGCTCAAAACAGATTTGATCAAAACAGATTTGATCAGCTTAAAATGCTGGTCAAATTGGATGACATAGACATGTAAAATAAATGCTGCCACAAAATTTGAAATCTTAAATGTGAAGATTTGAAAATCATTCAACATAAATCCACACGTATATACACAAATATCTGTATGCATCTTGACATAGAAATTTACACATATATATACACAGACATCAATGGAAAGGGAATCAAGAAATATCAGTATTACCATCTGAAAGAAAAGGGCATGAGTGGTTGTAGTATGCAATTTTTTTTCTATTTTATTTCCACTCCCCACCAAGCCCCTGACAGCTGAAATTAAATAGTTAATCAAATGAGATCAAAACAGATAATGCCACCCCTGTTGGGAGTTCTGCAACAGAACTGTATCAGTTGGTTTAATCCCCTCTGGAGAGGGAAGTTCCATCTCCTGTGGACTGTCTGATGGCCCTTAGCTTGCCGTGCTAACAGCTCCTCCAACAGGGGACAAGTGCTTTTCTGTGATCCAAAGAAAAGCTGAATGTACTGCATAAAACACAGTACATAAAACTCTGTGTAGGGTCAGGTCAGGAAAGACCTTTTCTATACAGGGTACAGAGAAAAGAGGATCATCCCCCAGGTTCATACAGCTCATCTGCAATGCAGAAATCACCAAAGGAGTGTGCTCCTCCAGTGTGTATTACAGAACACACCAAAATTTTGTTATTATCTGTTACTGCCTTACTCCTTAGTACATGTCCCATCGTGGAAGTGTTCAACATCAGCTTGGGTGAGGCTCTGAGCAACCCGGTCTAATCAAAGGTTCCCTGCCCATGGCAAGGGAGGGGTGGAACTAGATGATGTTTAAGGTCCCTTCCAACCCAATCCATTCCGTGATGATTCTATGATTTGTCTTTCCCTAAGATTCCCAACTGTCTGCACTATCTTAGTCAAACTGACTGGTGCGCACACAAATTTTGGTAGCCCACTGATCACTCCCCATACCAGGGCACTTTGATTCATTTTTATCTTTAAGAAAGGGAGGATGAACCCCCATCCTGGCTGTTTTGTCTATTGACATTATATGATGGGAGAGATGGAAGCATTGATTGTCTGTAGCTATTTCTAAATGATCTGTTACTGTGGACTCCCAATCTTGCCTGAAGGCCATCAGTGTGATCATATAACAAATATGAAATAATTCAACTGTCAGTAATATTGCTTGTTTAGCCAACACAATATATATCTGAGGCTGTATGCCACTTACAGAGAGCCACAGTGCCCTCTGTTTTCCCCCCACACCTAGATGCGTAGTCCACAGTCTTACTAAATAAGACAACTCAAAATGATGGATAAAGAGATGGAATAATAGATTTCATAGCTATCTCCACCTCTCCCACTATCTTTGCAAAAAGAACCTACCAAAATAAACATAAAAAGACTGTTTGGCTAACACGCATATGCTAACAGATTTTTATTATTATTTTTTAAAAAGCATTCTCACTGTTAAATAAACTGTGGAAAAAGGATTTGATTCATGGTTGCATTAGGAATCTTCTCAACCAAAGCCCCTTGTCACAAATTAAATCATAAACTAAAAGTCAAACATGATTTGTGAAATTAACAGTTATTGAGGAAATGCTCCCTAGTGCTGCACTGTGATTAGTCTCTGGCTTCTGAAATATCACCCATAATTCATGAGCTTCTCTGACACCGTGCCACTACTGCTAGAGCTGGGATGGCATGCATGATGGAAAGGTGCTGCCACAACCAGAGAGCAATCCCTTTCCTGATGCTGGTGAGAACCACAGGTCACTGTGTCTTATTATTTGGGAAGGTACATGCAAACACAGTTCTCAGCCCCCACGCACTTGCAACACCTCACCCCTCCACAGGCACTCTCTTCCACCTCTCAGGTTTATCAAAGGCCACAGCTGTTTCTGATTTTGAACACGGAGGCTTGGCAGAAGCACTGCATTGTGCCCTTTCTTTAAAAATAGCGACTAATAAAAAATGAAACTTAATTAACAGTCATTTGTTCTGTCAGTGTCAGTATCTTTCAGCAGAGGGATTTGGTGCCTTTGCAGGGAGATGCAGACAGCTTAATCTTACAGGCAGAGGAGCTACAGCACAAAGCAGACTTAGTGATTGTTAAAGGCAAAATGGTCATTGGCAAAGCATGCTTTGGAGCCCAACGTTTTTTAGAAGCCAGGATATCCAGACATAGCTTAAAGATATAGGATGCTTTCCTTTTCAAGGTGATTTTCATCATGAAGATGCTTTCCTGCCAATAAATGCAGTATTTTTTTTAATAATAGTGAAACACCATTCCCACTGCCCTGAGCACCACATATTTTTCACAAGGAGCAAAATAGCCCCCAAGTCTTCTGGAGTAAAGAAGGAAAGCTCAGTTTCTGGCTTCACAGGCATTCAGAACAAGAAGAAAGCTTCAGCACCTCTACAGCCCATCCCCTCATGGCCTTTCTTCTGTGTGTGTTCATACACTGTCACCACTGACCCCATCAGCTGTTTGCTCTGTTTGTGCAAGAGTGTGTACTTGTGTGTGTGCACCTAGGGTTACACAACACAGAAACCAACATCACGAAGAAGAACATCCCTCTCTTTTAATCAAAAAAGGGGTCTCATCCCCCCTTTCACCTGAATACAGAGAAAATATCCTCTGCCTCTCTTTTAAGGATTAAAGGACAACGTACTCCCTGTCAAGCCTGATTTCCCTTTGTGCCTGTCTGCACACAGAGCAGATCTGGGTCTCTGTCCTCATCTGCAGCAAACAGGGCTTCATGGAGCCATGACCATTTATGCCACTGAGGACAGAGCATTCATCTCTGAAAACATCTGAGCCAGCCTCCACCCAGCGCCTTCATGAGCTCTTTCTGGCAACTGCATTCCACCACGGATGGCAGGCTCTGCCCCAAAGGAGGAGGGGGAAGCCAAAGGAAATTACTGCCTGCTCTACTAAGCTAACCCTTAGGCAGAGAGGCCTCACTTCTCAGAATAGGAATTCATTCCTCCAGCAACAAGACTAGATGAATAGTCCATGAGGGACTGTTACCTCCATTCAACACACTTTCTTTGGATAAACAGTCATTTCCCTCTTGTGTTGAGACACTAAAAAGAGGTCACCAGTGGATGGTGACTTTAAAAAACTGTTTAATCTTTTTGAACCACTCTCTTCTACCTGTAATAACCTGTTAAAAAGCTGGAAATAGCAGAGTTCCCTACTGGGTCACCATTTTCTATCTGGAGAACATTGATTTTTGTCCTGTCGTGTCACTATTAATGTGGCCTGTTTGTCTGACAACAGATACAATGTATTTAGTGCCCTAAATCAAACTAAAGTGATTGTCTGTGGACAACGTCTCTATCCGGCACTGGTAATGATATGGTGAAAAAAAAATCGTGAAAAAAAAAAGCTTTGCTACGTAACTGTCACCAGAACCGTCATGGGATTACAGTGGCCTTTAAAACCAAACTCTGTTGCTGATGGAGAAAATTTAAAACACTTTTAGTGAGAGTTGAGGGTTTCAATGAAAACTGTTAGACAAAGGAGGTTATCCAAATTATCTACTCTAAGTCTGTTACAGCTTTGATTCAAAATGGTTCCAGATCTTACAGGTACAAGCTTTTATTCTCTCTTGCTATTTCAGAGAAAACATTGTTTTGTCCTCTTTCTTCTATTTTAAGTAGGAAAAGAAACAGCATATAAGTTTCTTATAAGTAAAGGCTCACTCCAGGAAAGATATTGAGGTGCTGGAGAATGTCCAGTGAAGGACAATGAAGGGTCTAGGGCACAAGTCCTGTGAGGAGTGGCTGAAGGAGTCGATATGTTTGGCCTGGAGAAAAGCAAGCTCGGGGGGATCTTACCACTCTCCACAACTTGCTGAATGGAGGCTGTAGCCAGGTGGGGGTCAGTCTCCTGTCCCAGTTAAAAAGTGACAGGATGAGAGGAAATGGCCTTAAATCACACTAGGGAAGGTTTGGATTGGATATTAGGAACAATTTCTTCACTGAAAGGGTGGTCAGGCATTGAAACAGGCTGTCCAGGAAGTAGTAGAATCATCATTCCTGGAAGTGTTCAAAAAACATGTGGATGTGGCACTTGGGAGCATGATTTAGTGGTGGATATGGCAGCAGTAGGTTAATGGTTGGACAATGCTAAATTTTCCTTAAGGAGTCCATGAAAGTACAGGAAAGAACATGAGAAAAGCCAGGGAAATAATGAGTGTTCATTCTTCATCCAAATACCAAATATCACACGGACACCAGCAGAGGGTGAAAACACAACGGTTCCATTCTTTCAGAAATGTTACCAAGTTCCAATACCCTGATCTCCCTCCCTCCTTCCATTCCCCTTCCTCTGGCAAAAGCCAGTAATACCTACAAATATTTTTTATTTTCGTAAACATCATGCAGCTTTAAAACATGGGGATGTTCTATCAACTTCAGGATGGCTATTTCCCGCTCCACCTGGAAGAAACAAAAAGAAACAGAGAAGATTAGAAGCTTGGTCTTAGAATACATTAGGTATTGTCACACATTTTCTTCACATTTATCCATTTTCCACTCCTCCTCATATGCAGTGGATATGGAAAATTGTAACAATGTATCTTATTTAGCACTTACATAATTTAAGAAAAATTCAATTTATTCAGCCTCAGCACTCCCTGCCCTGCAGAACCGAAAACCAGCAAAATTTCAAGGTTGAAAGAAAAGTCCCAAATCTACCACAGAAAATTAGCTGTGGGAGTTACATGAGCATTCAAGGCTGCTCCTGCCTCACAATCCAAAGCCAATGACATATTCTCAAAGTACAGAAACTCTAAGATGTCATGGAGGGCTCTCCTGACCTCCCACAGCCACAGGTGCGGCTGCTTTACAAACTGCATACTCAATTAATGTTAGAAAATCCCCATCCTGAAGAACTTGCCATGCATGTAGGGGAAAAGATATACAGCAGTGTGATTTTATAGCTCCAGAACTGAGGCGCAGAAAGGGAAAGGAATATAAGAAGTGACATTAGAAGTACAAGGCAGAACAAGAAATTAAACCAGATTACTGGAGATGCAGTGTTCAGAGCCTTAAGTGCAAGACTGTGCTTTCCCTCAATTCCCAGTCCGCCCAAGTGTGGCAACTTCCAAGAGCATGTTTTCAGTGCTGAGTTAACAAGTTGTGACTAAGTCCCTGTAATTAGTGCAAGCCCTGTTCTCACCCAAAATTCCTATCACGACCACTAAGGGTATTCATTAGAGATGGAGTCAGTGCAATTCCTCAGCTGTTAGCAAAATTGCTCTGCTGCTCGAAACCACACTGTAACTGCTCTGATTTGACCTAGGCTAAGTTGAAGGGAGTTAATGTAGCACTGTGGAGACTCTGGGTATGTGAAATAAACTCTGCAACAAGATGCAGTGAAAGCATTGCACAGTTGGGCATGCCGAATTTCAAGGAATCCACAAAAGCAGGAAAAAGACCTATAGAAGCAAACAAGGACAACCAGGTAGGATTTTTTTCCAGTCCTTTAAATAACTGATTGTCCCAGAGCTGCTATACTGACAAACAAACCATGAACAAACTACAAAACCATCCCTTAATGTCTCCCTTGCAGGGATCAGATGAGTAATTAGGAACTTGCCCCAGTACACCTTTAGTTCTTGATGTCCTTTAACTTCCTGAGAGAACATCCTCTGCTAAGCCTGAACATAGACAACTTTATCTGAATGCTAGTAAGATACTCTGCAGGAAATGAGAAAGTGGTAGTTTGCAGAACCATGCAGAGGAGGATTTCCCAGCATGTTGGTTATCACCCCAGATCTCTCTTCCTCTACAGCACCACATAAAAACAGCAAAAGCAACTTTTGCACTGCATCATCCTTAGCCTTCCTCACATACCAGGATGGAAGAAAGTATATTTGTACATGTGCCAATCTCAGTCTTTCAAAGACACTTATTCCTCTCTGCAGAGTCAAAAGTCATCTGAGAGATTCCACTTCCACACTTGGGATCTCTGAAAATAGCTCCTTCAGAGAAGTGGGGAATGCAGTTAAACATGTATGTACGCAGTTCAGCACTGCCAGAACTGCTAGGAATGCAGTGATACACAGTGCTTGATGGTGACAGATCTGTGGGTGTTAACTTATGACCAACACTCTGCTGAAAGCTACTTATACAAACAGGAAACAAAAGCTGGGTAGATTTCAACTCTTCAGCTATTTCACCATAGACCCAGGGGGTAGCTAGTTTATTCCATTTTTGCCTCCTCTTCAAAAAGACCTGTTACTCTTCTTTCTTACAAGATATGCACTGATACTTGCAGAGGGCTTGTTCAACCCTATAATTGATAAAAGTTGGATTTGCTTCAAAAGACACGAAAAACAAAACAGAAGAAACACCCACTCTCACAACAGTACTGAGATTCACCATCAACAACATGTACTTCAGCTGCTCAGAAACTGCAACTCCAACAAAGTTCCTTGTGGATGGGGAAGTACAGATATTTCATGGGGAATGTGACCAGTGCACTAGCTATGGCAAGGATAACCCCAGTATTCCTATGAAAAATAAAACTCCCTGCAGACAGGCTGTGTAACTGCATTGGTGTTTCACTTCAGAGAAACCTCTCGGTTGGTTCACCACTGGCGACGTAAGTTCAGATCAAGTGAGTGATGGATGGCAGCATCCAGTCAGAGTCCAGCTTGGTTACTGTCCTAAAGCATGAGAAGAGGCAGTGACTTATGGCTACCACTTGGAAGAGGGAATTCAGCTGCAGCACTGTGTGGGCTATGTTTGGTAACAGACAATCAGAACAGAAAAGCAGTATCTACTTATGACCTACACATTTACTCTAGGAACCAACTGAAAATAATTAACCCAAGTTACTTTTCTTGCACCATAAATGTGTGAGTGTAAAAGGTTCTATGCATATTTTTAAATTCCCGGGAACTAAATCCTAAGAGGAAATACAGTTTGGGGTCTCAATTTCAAGCCAGGTATGTAGAGGGCATCTGTCTTGATGTGCCTGGCAGTATTTGACTGCAGTGTGTTCAGCTCAGTGGTGTGCTGTCTGTGCCAGTCAGCTTTCCACAGTCTGCTACCTCTTCTATCTGTAAACCAAGGACAAAACTGATCTACTTATTCCAAGTAAGACGTTCAAGTAATGCCCTTGGGCATTCATGAAGGAAAAATGTCATTACTGTACTTCTCGTAGTCCAGGACTTTCCCTATGTAGAGGCACAAGATACTAATGGTGGTATTATTTTAGGATCTAGAGATTCCCAGTTCTCTAAACAGCAGTCTGATAAAGCTCATCCTCAAAAAATCTTACAGCAGTGTCCTGCCTCTTTGTCCTTTTAAAGCAAAACAAGAGTTCAGAGAAATATGCAACAGACCACCTTCTCAGAATTATTGCTGCAGTCAGTACTGATGGGTGACTCCCCTGGATCCTGGTAATTTTTTATATGCCTACAAAGAATCCAATAATTGATACAGGTTGGACACAGACTGTAGATCTCAATAGCGATGTCACTGATGCACAGCTCAGGAGGACGTAGGAGCCATCATGTTGCTAGGAAAGGAGAGGTATCTGAACTCATTGGCAAAATAAGAGAGACCTGAAATAGCATGCAGCTTTGCCCTCTTCCCCAGAGCTTTGCCAGCCCATGGCATGCCTTTTTTTTGCGCAGCCCTGTGTTTGCAAGCCATGGAATGCTGTCCAGCTCTGAGCTGGCAAGGACAGGGGAGAGGAGAAACCCTGCAGGGGTGTTTACTTTAATGCACATACAATTATCAGAAAGCAGGGCAAGCTCAGAATAGCCTGTCTAGGGAGGCTCAGAGCCTGTGATAAACAGGAAACATGGAGAAACATTTGCCTAATGGTTAAAAGAGAAAGGAATAAAGCAAAGCTTTTCTGTTACATGGACACTGGGTCACATCACAGGATCCCAACTAAAGTCAGGGTTGCCTCATGCCGTGGTGGGCTACTGACTGTGCCTTGAAACTGGGAGAAACAGCTGTGAAAGGCTGTGTAGGGCAAAAGGAGATGCACTGGTAACATGTAGCTGTGCAGGTGCCATGCAGGTGCCAATTAGAGGTTCTAAAAATCTGTGCAGGAGGTTGATTTGACAGGATGTTCAAGTGATTCAGCTAATAACAAAGTGGAACATGGGAGCAACGTGACCCATACAGGAATCATACAATACTTTGCATCCCTCTCCTCCATCTCTACTTCACTGTCATTCTCCCCCAGACAAAATCACATCTCTCTGGTTTAAGCCCATCTTGTCAGCAAATTGGCACTGGCAGCAAGTGCTCTCCTGTCGTGCCTTTTGAGTCAAGCACACAGGGTGTTAATTCACTAAGAAGAGGAAGGAAGGCAGGTCAAGGGAGCCTGATAGTTTGTCTCAGTGAAGAAGGAAATTTTGCTTTTCTCTTGCATTCATTAGCTCAGTAGCTATTGGGTCACTCATGACCCATCTGCTCCTTGAAAAATGAGGCTCACAGCTGTCTCATGTTACCAGGCTGTATTTTATCTACCAAACCTGTGCAAGCACTATGCAACAACCATTGCTAGCAGTTTTTCAAAGTACACCTACATGCAAAAAGCTAGGGGACAGCAGATGACATATCTCCTTGGAAGCTTTGAAGCTCACCAGCAGCACACCAGAAAGCCCTCTCTTTCTTCATTAGCATCAGTAGCTCCCATATGGCTCAAAACGCTGGCTTGAGAAGGAATTCCAGAGCTGCAGAAATGGGGAAGGGCAGCAAAGCCCTGCAGGATGCAAACATGTTATGCTGTTTTCCCTACTCACAGAGAAAAACGGTGCAGGGAGGGAAGGCGTGGTAGGTTTTCTTGTGAAAATCAAGCTCTCTCTAATGTTGACCCTACTTTGAGGTAACTAATGAAATAGTTTTCAGAACTCATGACTGTCCCTCAGTTACGAGAAACTCATCCAGGACATGACCTTTTCTGAATTCAGAATTCTCTACACTCAGAATAAACTTCAAAGGATGCAGAGATTTGGTTGCTTGTTCAACTCCTCAGGCTAGAACTCAGGTTGGAAGCCTTGTACCAGAGCACCTACTTTCTCTAATGTCTGGCCTGCTGTGTAGTAATTTGCATTTCCATGATGAGGGCACAGAAAGCAGAGTAAATCACTCTGGTATTTCACTGAGTTGAAGTGGCAAAACCAAAGGTATCTTATAGGAAAAAACTAATATTAGATTCTCTAAAAAGTCTGTGTTCCTGCCATAGCAGAAATATCACAGCAAAATACCTGGGGTTTTATTAATTTGGTACTTATGCTTTCATGTTATTTGGGACTGAAAGTTAAAAATGGTGAAAAATGCCTGGCTTTGGTGAAGACTGTCTAGGTCACCTGTTCACTCTTGCCCATAATGACAGAAATAGGCTACTTCTGAAACTGGAAGAGAACAGCATTAAAACATAAATGGCTTTATACAACAAGTAACTGCAGGCCCATTATGCCCTGTAGGGTCATCACTGCTGTGATGGGACATCATTCCTCCAAACAGATTAAGCCATTACCAGATCTAAGCAATACCAAAACATCTAATGCATTATATCAGTTGCATCCACAATTTCTATGGGAGCTTAAATAGAGTTGAAGTGGAAAAATATCAGGGTTTAAGTGATTAAACATTAAAGTATCTTTCTCTACAGCTCTGAATTTGGCTGATTTTTTTTTGGTAAAATGACCTTTCATTACCTTTATCCAAAACTTATTCAGTAGTCTATTATGAAAGCAAATGGAAGACCATGAAAGTTGTGCATCTGTGGGGAGTATTTCTTGCTGCTATTGCAGCCATTAACCTCACATTTCTGAATATACTGAGCCAGATTCAAAATGTATTGAAGTCAACAAAAGACATCAATTGACTTAAGTGGGATTTGAATCAGACCTTCTAATGATCATTAAGTGGTATCTGGAAGAAATCTTCTATTACACAATTTTGACTAATTAAATGTTTAAACATGAATTCAGGTTTTCTGTTAAGTACTAGTAATTACAAGAAGATCTTTCAAAAAGTAGATAAATGAAGGGGAAAACTAGACTTAGATCTCCATAGAATCAGACAGCTAGACAATGCTCTACAAAATACTTACAACAAACAGACAAAATTACTGGAAAGCTAAGCAATTCCTCATTTTACTGAGGGCTCTATTATGGGTTTATTCCACCACAATTTTTGTTTGCATGTGTGCTTCTCAAAGCTATTTCCCCATAAATGAAAATAGGTATGTGTGAGAAGCAAGTGACATGCATATTTGATTTTAAAATTTGCATGTGCAGACTTCTATACCATGAAGGTTTAGGAGGGAAATTTACTTTCCACAAACTAGTATTATACCAAAATGTCAGTTTCTGCTTGTCTTTTTCCATAGTCCCTTCAAAACTGCAACTCTTAAATCTCCACTGAATTTCAAAATTTAGCATAGAGTCTGAGAGTATGAAGTTGCCTGGATGTTGCCTGTGTTAATTTTCTTGGAATTCCTTTCTGCTGTTGCCAATGCACATCCACAACAGGATTCATGGCCTGGCCTGACACACAGATCCTACAGGTTATCCAGCCATGGAAAATCCTACCCAGGAACACCACGGTTTAACTCTGTAGTTAACACCTGCTGTGTTCCTCAGGCTCTGCCATCAGCTCCCGAGTAAACATGGCACTTTGACTTATCTGCAGCGTATGCTGCTTTAAGAAGCATCAGGGCTTCATGCAAGAGACACTGATGGGAGCTGACAAGGAGTGGATTTATTCATTCAGCACTTGAGATTATCTGCTGCCCAGTGGTACACAGCTAACGAGTGACTGACACACAAGTCTCTGCCAGCAGTCAGCAGAATAGGTCCCTTTCACTGGAAGGCAAATAGCCTCCCTGTGCCTCCTGTCACCTTCAGTGAGTGCCACATCCTGGCTGCCATCGCCAAGTAGCGCAGAACACAGGACACAAATCTGCAGCCACTCTACAAGAGAAATACCTGATCTTTGACTTACCTTTCTTTTTCCCTCCTTATCCTGGTTTTTAATGTTAATGTACCCTGTGCTTTCTATAACTCACGTGCACCCAGCCTGGCATTTATGAGAAGCCTGCCAGCCCCACGCAGCAGCCACAGCCAAGTCTGTGTGAACACTGGCAACCACTGCTCCAAAGCAGCAGACAGTCCCTGTCATGTGTGCAGCCCTCCTTGCCATGCCACATCTACAGTGCTCACCACAAATGCAGACCTGTAAGTCTACTTCCCCCTAACAAAGCACAGAATCAAAGAATAACCTGAGTTGGAAGGGACCCCCAAGGGTCATTAAGTCCAACTCCAGGCCCTACACAGGACACCCCAAGAGTCACACCATGTTCCTGAGAGTATTGCCCAAATGCTTCTTGAACTGTGTCAGTCTTGGTGCTGTGACCACTTCCCTGGGCAGCCTGTATACAAATGTATGCTGAGCTCGTTTCAGGGGTGTATATGGCCCTGTGCAGGAAAGCAGTGCAATTCATAAGTAATTTTCCCCCAGAAGAAGTTTCTTCTTCTGAAGAGAGAAGGTGCAGCCCTGAACACTTAATGCCTTGTGGGCTGCTATGCTAAGCTACAGAAAAACAGTCACTCCCCACAGAGAAAAAAGCTGTAAAATTAAGGGGTACAGAGAGTTCAGCTTCAAATAATACAGGTGCAGAACTTCTTGTATTATTTGAGACATCACAGATTTAATATGGGCAATACCAAACATAACTCTGGAATGCTGGAGCCAAAGAGTGTGTGGAGAATGTAGAACATGCTGAATCCCATTAAGGAAATATGGGCAAGCACAAAGGAGTCAGTATAGCACAGCACAGCAAAATGTTCTGCCAAAAATATAGTGTGGAGCTTCTGAGAGCATTGGTTGAGGATATGATAAGGCAGAGGGGTTCCCAAGAGCACCTAGGAATGGGACTGAGACAGTGAAGTGATGCTGACTGTACCATGGACTGGATCCTTGAGGGAGTCCACCATCAATAGGAATAGAAATTTAAAAGCACAGTTTTGGAAAAGCTTCAAAGGATGACTTCTCTACCATTTCCTATGCGTCTCAACTAACCTCTCTCTCTCTCTTCCTCTTTTTCTCCATTAGTCACACTGGTCTTGTTTAGCTCTTTGGCATTGTCTTACACAAATGCCCTTTACATTTTCTGTAATACTTTTCCAGAAGCAATCAATGGGATTGCTGCTACTCCCTTCTCTCTGTCTTTCCGTAATGGCCATCTCTGGTTCCCTAAGAAGAAATAAGGCAGGTAATAGATGCTCCAGGAGAGGGCAGAACAGCTGGAGCTCTGCAGAGATTGGAGGCAGAATGCCAGACTCCATCCCTGCCTTGCCCTTCTCCACAACAAGCTTAATAACATCACTGATTTCAAAGAGTGGAAAACAGATAATATGATTTTTGTTATTCTGCTATACTCTTCTGTCATTCACTTTTGGTTGCCCCTTAACTCTTTAGACAGATATTTGTATGTATTTGTCTATTAGGATCTCATTTCAGCTGAATTATTAAACTTAGTGAGCTGATGTCTAGAAGGGATCCCCCAGCCCAGTAATCCCTCACAGCTGGCAGTCACAGAAGCAGAGCCTGAACCAACCCACAGCTCACCCCTTTGTTTCCAAAATATGGTGTTGAAACACAACTGCATCTCCCAGAGGGACACTATCCCAGACAAACAGCAACATGGACCTCATCCAGGAACTGTGAAAAGGCCAAGGGCACCACATATTCACAGAGTTCATGTTTGCACTTTGCTTTGCAATTAAGAGGGAGCCTTGAGGGGAGGCCTGGCAGCTGCAGGCAGAGGCATAAACAGCTGACTTCCTGCCAAAGTGTGGAGCCAGTGGCTGGCTACTCAGGGAGGCCACGCAACCCTCGAGCCCAATTCTGCTGCAACAGCAGAAGAATGGCAATGGTTTCTACCACCCTGCAGCATAAAGAGCAGCTCCCACCTCATGCACCAGCTCTACATTGGTACTTCTATGTCCATTCCATCTTAGGGACACCCAAGAACTGACTGATCCCAAGAACTGCTTCTTCTCATCTGTGATAAAAAAATCAGTCTGCTTTGTCCAGAATTCTGCCCCCAGTGTGTCTCTCTGGTGACATGACCATATCTGGTGTATCTCTGTAATGGCACGAACCAGTGCTTCAGTTCCAGCCATCCCTGCCCACGGGATAATCTGGATGTGGGATTTTAACTTTTTCTTGGAGACCCACCTCAACCAAAAGCGTATTTTTTCATATCTTGCAAAGCTGGGCTGAACAGCATGGGAAATCAGCAGTAACCTCTTAATATCTTTATCTCTGGGCTACCTGTTTGGATGTAGCCAACAGCACATGAGCTCAAAGCCTGTTCGCTCAGCTCTGGTGACTCACACAACAAAATTAGTGGCTTCAGTCTCAGCTCCAGGTCAGGAGTAAACTACTGGGGGACAGTTAAATGGCTGTCATAATTCTTTCCCCTCCCTCACCTACTGCACCTCAGTTTAGTGAAAAGGCACAAGCTTTCACAATGATGCTAACCCTGACACAACAGCTTTGTCTGTGGTGCCTGTCACTTCTTCCATCACATCAGGATACAGCAAAGACAGCAGCACTGTCTGGAAGCTTTCCATTGGGCTTTAATCTTCAAAAGAATGACTAATAAGGCAGGAATTGAAGTACAAAGCAAGAAGCAGAAAGAGAGAGGAGAAAAGGAAATAAAATTGCCTATTTTGCCTCAGTCTTGAGGCTGCCTGTGCTCACTCCCTGCCTCTCCTCAGGTTCAGCCTGCAACAGAAGACATTACAGCAAGACTTGTACTCCCCTCAGTGAAGACAACATCTTCCTCTGTTTTGTACAAGCAACAGAAGCTGCAGAAAATTAGTCCATTGCTGCCATCAGCAACCAGGATCTCTCACAGCTGGGAGTTGAGATCAAAGACAGCAACGAAGGAACATTTTGTTTCTCAGTTATTTTATCTCTGCTCTTCTCATATCCTTCTCATCACATACCAGTCCCTTATTGCTGGAGGTGCTGATGACATCTTGCAGACTATCAACATCAATATCAGGATCAAGAAGCCTCTTGGCAAGCAAGGTTTACAAACAACATTGTAAAGATAGTTTCTCAAGCATCTCAAAACAAGTGATGGGGATAAGCTCAGTCTTTTCTTTTCCTCATTGTCTGAACCTACTTAGGAAATGAGGACTTCAGACACCTCTGGCCATATCCAGCATATGCTCTGGCACTGAATACTATAATTTGTCACATCTTCATTATGTTTTCCAATACATTATTCAGTCAGGTCAGACTTTCAGAAGTACTTGGCATTGGCCTATCTCCTTATCTCAAAGTTCGTGGGACTCTTACTACTAATTGAGACCAGAGCCAGCCAGTAATGATTGGCAAATTCCATCTTTAAGTTCTAGGTCTCTAGAGGTGGGTCTTGTAATATGAGGCCTGCCTTTCTATTTACGAGTCTGTGCCTCAGACATTACTTCTCAGATCCTGCAGTATTTCAGAGCCATTCTAAGTTGAAAAGGTGAATTCTTCAGCTTCAGCATACTAAGCCATAACCAAACGTATTCCCTACCCTAAAACAGGTCCTTTTTTCCAATCACTTCTGCAGTGTGGTCTTGAATAAGCCATGTCACTCCAAAACAAGCTATATTGTTGTGACAAGTGTTGTACTGCAGTGCAGATGCACCCACCAGCACAGCATTGTTGCATAGAGATCAGGGAGAGCAATAAAATTAAGGCATTTCAAATATGAGAAGGTGGTGTTTTTATTATTTCTGAAGAAGTTGTGGCTGTGCATCTTCAAAATAGTCAACCTAGGTGCCATTATTTGAATCTCTTCCCATTCCTTTGTATCTGTCCTATGTATCACATCTAACACAGAATTCACAGCTATTTGGCTTCTGATGAAGAGCAAAGACAGGATGCAACACTTTGGTAAGTCAGGTGACAACACATCGCTAAAGGAAGTGCTAATGACTCAAAAATTACTTCAGTAAAGCAACAGGAAAGTTCCAACGTTTAGCAAATTAGCTTTATTCTCGGAGGACAGTGGACTTGGATGGACATGCTTATTCCAGTTATTCCTGAAAGTGGCAGAGAATGCATTCTAGAAAAAAGATGAGAATTTGAAAACTGGGGCTCACTTAAATCATACCACCTTAGGCCTGTACACCTTGGGACGCCTTGGCATATATACAGGAATCCCGCTTTCACAATCTAATTCAAACTCCCTTGCACTTGCCAAATACTTAAAAATATATATATGTGCAGATCGAAAAGTGCTCACAAACATTTTGCTGAGAAGATGGCAGGCTAAATTTGAAACCAGCAATATTTGAAATGGACAGCTGGGCCAGATGTAACCTCCTCCTACCCCAACCTTTCAGTGTTTTCTTCAAGAGATCACATTCATTAGTCAGCAAAGGATGCTGTTCATGTCATCCTCTCTCTGCAGAAAGGAAAACCAATTATCTCTCTTTATAGGGGACATAATTAGCTCCCTTCTTTCCAATGGAGAAAGCCTTTCCCCCAAGCTTATACTGCCTCCCACACAAACACAGGACAGACAAAAAAGCAACCAAAATCTTGCTGAGGCGGATGCCATGCTGAGGAAGCCCAGCAGTAACCTCAGATATGAGGAAACAGTGCCTGTGCTGTGAGGTTCATGTGTTGAATCCTGGCTTATGCAAATGTATTTGTGAGGAAATTAGCACAGAGGTGCTCTCCTTGCACCACACAGAACTCGGAGTATCAGCAGCTGGTAAGGAATTGTGGTGATTTTAGGAGGCCATCCCTCTTCCTGCAGAGATCTGCATGACTGTTAAACAGAGTTTTTCCCTTCCTCGGTAACAGTCTTACTCCATGCCAAGTGGACAACTTGAGGGTTATCCACAGTTTTGTCCTGTCCTTTGCTATTATTCTGCTGCCCACATGTTCCTGTATTTAGAGTAGGGCAATGTTACACATCTAAACTAGAAGCCTCGTCTTTATTTTAGAGTGCATTCCTTATGGTACCACAGAAACCACATAAATACAACCACATTCTGTGAAATCCTAGAGACTAAGAACCCTTTTTTTGGACTATTTCTCCTCTGGTTTTGCATTTTTATTCTTGCTAACGTTTCCAAATTGTTTCCACATTGTTAACTACTTTTTTCCTAAGGCAAGAGTGATTTTCCTGGCTATTTTCCACACATTTTCCATGTTCCCTTCAGGATGGCTGGGGACTTGGAAATGTTTTACTTCCATTTCAAGAAAGTGTTTGAAGTGCATGCTTAGTCTACGCCATGATTGTATAGCAATAAAAGCAATAAAAGACAGAGAAGTGATGAAAAAAGTGAGAAAAAAATCACATTGCAAGTTCTAGCAAACCTATTGGAGAGTAACACATTTAGTGGGAAATGGTGGCCAATGTGAATATTTTTGGGGGCCAGCCAGGAAATGGGGACAGTCTTTACTTCTGACCCATTAAAGATACATTTTGCAAAGCTACTTTTTTTGATGAGATTCCTTTGGACGTGTCTTCATTTACTGTCGTTCCTCTTCCTTCTATGGGAATAGTGACCTGTTTGAGAAACCTGAGATGTCTCCACAGGGTATAATTCAGCACTCTCCAGGCTTGCCAAGATCCCTGGAGCTCTCATGTGTCTCTCTAATCCCTTATCTTGCTCATGATCTGCAAAGGATCAGTCACGTAAAGCCCACAGGAGAGGAGGCTGCTGCCTACCTACTGAAGGCCTGAGTTTGTCAGTTCTACCATCACACAAATGAGCAAAGCTTCATTTACAGAAAATATACAGAAAGCTCTGTACACTCTTATTAAGGAAATATGAAGCAGTTCTTTATATCTGAAGTAAGCAAAAGATGAAAAAAATATTTTTTTCCCCTTTTTAAAAGCCCTTCCTTAAAAGTGTTCTGAATATTTTCAAATAAGGCAACATTCACTGGAGAAAGAAAATGTGTAGTACATGGCTGTGTCCTCTCTTTGATCTTAACTGTAATGTCCCTTCCTCATGTTTTTCCATGACAGGTGTGGATATTCTCCAGGACTCCAGATGGAAGCCAGCACTTCCAATCAGCTCTTTAATGGGATCACTCCGATGGTGGTCTCCTTTGGACCTGAGGATCCACCTGAAACACCCAGTTTGCAGCAAGTTTCCTTTCTATGAGAAGGGTCTGATATTTCAAGAGAACCCAGGACCTCAGAGGTGACACAGGACTGCAAGAATCTGCAGAGGGTTTACATGAATGAATGAATTTGAATTTTGAATGTAGGCCAGAAGCAGCCCGCCCAGCCTAATTTTTTCTCCTTCGTACTGTTTATTCAACCAAAAGGATTTTGAGACGACCTGAGGGGATTGCCTTCATGGGCGAGTGTGCATTTTACCAAAGTCCTATTTGGCAGAATGGCTGTTATTGTAAGCATTTTGGTTCTGCTGCTCCTGCCACGAGCTGCTTTTCTTGGCCTTCTGACAGTCTCCAAATCCTGTGTGAACTTCTCTTTCCCCAGAACATGCACAAACTACATAGTTGAACAATCGCTTTACACCTCAAGCACTGCCAAGCAGTTCCTTGTGCAGCTTAGGAGGGCATGTACTGCTGCTCTGCTACAGAAAACCAGGGTGCCCTTCCAGAAACACCTTCCTTTTGGTTGAAATGCCACCTGCATTTTACAGGAGTGATCCTGAACCAGCAAAACAAATCTGGCAAGGGGTTAAAATAGGAATTGCATTTTATTTTTAACTGAGGTTGGAGAATTTCCTGCTTTCCTTTTTCTCTTCCCCTTATGACACCTCTTTAAATAGAGCTGCTTTCCCCAGCCCCAAACCCACCTAATGCCAAGGGGTCAAGCTGTGTTTCTTGAGTCCTTTATTGACCTAAACAGTATGGGGGTGTGAGATAAGTCCTTGTCGAAGCCTCAAACGCTTAAAACATCAGCACCACGAGGAGCAGCTGCCTTCTGTGCAGTCAGCTCTGTGAGCCACCCCCAGTCCAGCCCACCTCTCCCTGGGGCATCCCCACAGCCAGCTCTGCAATGGGCCCTGAGCTCTGCTCCTCACATCCAGCCTGCCTGCTCATTAACCATCTGCGACCTGACTGCTTCTGCCACAGCTGCAGACACCTAAAGACTGCGGATGTTGTCTCCTCCTTGCCACACAGGGCTGCTCTCCCTTCCCCAAATGCTTTCAAAGAGAAGCACAGTGGCTGTGGCTGGCTCTCAGTTATAGTGACGTTCCAGCAGACTCAGAGCATGACAAGGTATGCCTGCAAGAAACCTCCCACACAAAAGGCCACTGTAATTCCTGCAGAGTTCCACTAAAGACTCCGTGCCAGTTTCCTACCCAGGTATATCAGGGACACATGTAAGTACCAGCTGTTGGATGAAGAACAACTGCTATTCCCCTTCAGTCCCTGGAGTGTAAAATCATGGTAATCAAAACAAAAGTCAGAGCATTTGTGAGGCTCCTCTTTCTTTCCCTTAGAGACAGGTGACTTTACTGCCTTTAATGCAGCAGAGAGACTTGAGAAAGCTGGCTGTGCCCTTCAAGCGACTGACAAATGGAACTGCTTGACAAAATGCACTATGCAATACTGAAAGGAAAGTCCTCTTACAGTAATAGCTTTTCCAAACCAGAGATCAGACACCAGCCAGAACAGGACCGCCAAGTGTTTCCAAAATGTAAGGCTCAATCCCATTTTTCAATTTACCAACAGAAAAATGAGGGAGCTGCACAAGACCTGATGTGCTGGTGCAAGGCAGATGCAGTGATGTCAGAGCTTCTATTCCCTCTGCAGCACTGGCTGAGCACTAACAACAAACAACAACCCCTTCACTGTCACAGATGACCCCTCACAATGTGGTTATTTTGTCCTCCAGGACAAACAGCAGGAATCCAGAGAAAAATTAAGAAAAAGAACTGCTTTCCACAGACCCTCAGGGCAGCTTTGATGCCCTCGGGGCACTCCTACTTTCACACAGGACTTGGCCAGTACAACAGTTCCACTTAAACCCAGTGAGAGAGGATTTAATATTTCTTTGATGGTGACTTCCACCTTTCTTTCCTTTCAGTGACACCCCTCCCTGCCCCCTCCCAGCCCTCAACAGCTCTGGGAGTGGCCAGGTGCCAGGTAGTCTATTAAGGGGTGATCGACTTCCTTTTTGCATTTTGTTCCTTTATCCTTTCCAAGCAAATTATCTTCGGGACCCCGGAACAAGCCATCACTTCAGAGCACTGTCACTGTCACATGGACAGCAGCCCCAGGGCCTGCAGGACCCATGTGAGCAGCAGGCTGTGTTAGGAAGCACCAGCACTGAACACCTTCCTCACCAGGGACTGCTGCCAGTCACTGTAAAGCCACCTCCTGGTGCTAAGGTAACCTGGATCAGACCCCTGATACCTGGGAGCACCCTTTTCATTCCCAAGAAAGATATTCTTCAAACTGGAGCACAGGGATTTCCTTACATCAGAATTAAGGAGCTTTCAGTCTCTTCTTAAAGGACCTTTTTTTTGGTTTTTTTTTTTTTTCCCAAAATGCAACCATTATAATTTTTTTTTTTTTTAAATCACCATTGAGAAACGCTAAAAAGCTTTCTGTAATACTTCTTACAGTTAGTATTTGCTTCCTGCTGGGAATCCAGGTGCTCTCAGTGGAAGCTTCACCAGATGCTGACAACTTCCCCCATCAGGAATGCCCCGGAGGAAGGATGTTTCCCCCGTGGCCGCTCTCCTGCAGGAGGCAGCAGTAAGTAATGCCCACAGTTTCTAAAGGTCCAATAATGTTGGGTTCTCTGCACTGAAGTACCCTGAGGACAGATTTTCAGCTGTTGAGCTACCCACAGTTAAGATATTAAGAAGAATCCCCTTTCCAGTGAGGGACAATATAAAAATTAGATTTCCAAGTTTTTCAGACATTGTAGTGGACTGGTCTAATGAAAATCTGGTCTAAGAATGGAAGCTGAGCCCCTCTGAAAAGTCTATGCCTATGCCTAAATTTTGGAAGTGATAAAAGGCTGCTGCAGGGTTCCACTAAAGGTAGAAGCAGTCAGTCTCATTACAGCAAATATTTTCTACACATCCCTCAAGACAAGAACTCCAAATACAGGACACATCTATACTGTTTAGCATAAATACACAACATCTAAACCAGAGAGAACACTAAAATGAAAGAAAAAGTGTAATACTTTCTATTGCATAAATATACATAGTTCCAAACTTGAATTTGAATGACGTGTGCATCAAACCCACCTTTGACATGCCTCCAAACAAAATCACAACCACCTAAGCCCTGGAGGTTTCATGGGGTGGGGTTAAAGTCAGATTATTTGAAGTGATATCCAAAGGAAGCCATAAGGGTCTCCTAACTTAGTCTGGATTCACTGGGTCTGCTAAGACTCTGGCAAATGCCATCATCAATACTGGCTTGCTCTGACAGGATATAAAAGGGATGCTGTGAGGTTGAGGTGCTGATTTGTGATTCAGACTCTAGCTTCACTTTCTGATTTTCTTAATAGCTTCTTCTGCCCTGCATGGGCTACTTAATCTATCTGTGTCATAGTTCAGTATCCAGAGAAGGCAGATGCTCAGATATTGGATTTTACCCACATTTTCCTGCCTTTTTACATGCATTGCCTGTTTAGATATAAATGCTTCAGGTCAGAGGTGGTCCCTTGTTCTGTCTTTAAACACAGCTATGGTGTCTTGTATGCCAGGACACGTGCTAAGACACACCCTCTGACAAACAAAGAAATGACATTTCAAATGTCACCACTAACTCAGAGCCTGCAGAGAACAAAGCAGTGGGGGATAAAGTCTGCAATATGTCATATGGAGCAAAATACACGTTCAAAGCATGCTGCCACGGCTGAGCACCTGATTGTGGTTGGTGCTGGGGCTCTTTTCCACTGCCCTGGCTCCATGCATGGCATCAGGAGTCAGCAAGTAATTCAGGTGTCCTCATGTAAGTCAGGAGGAAGCAGAGGCACTGCACACCCTCTGGGCACAGGAAAATACAGTGCCTCATAAGCAGGGAGGGAGGGCAGACAGAATTACAGGTGGACTAGAAATAACAGAGCAAGCTTCATGCTTAAAAGCAGGGAATCTTTGTCATGACAACAGAGAGAGCAGTTAAACTATACAACATGTGCAGGGAATGGAAAGACAGGAAGTACGCTGGCAGCACTGCAGCAGTGAATGATGGTTTATTTTTAACAACAGTTTCTAAAACAGGAGCTGGTGATTTTGTTTGTCACTTTTTATTTCATCCAATTCTCTAGATGGATACTAGATCCTTTTGCAAGATTTTTTTTTTAATTTATTATGGTTTCTCCTTGAAGCAGAGACTGAAAATGCTGTGATAAGTAGACGAAAAGGTTCACTTAGTTTCAGCTGCAGTTTCCCTAAGTGCTCCTGTGTCCCTCGCTGAACTGCTGTTTTGTAATGCAGTGGAGGTAGAGCACACTTTGGGGATATTCCACAGCTCTCCTCTTGCCTCCACCACACCACAAAAGAACCATTTTTCCTCTCTTCTCCCTTCCTTTCCTGTAAGGGGACAAGAGTGACCAAGAGAGAAAGGTGTACCATCACCTTCCTCGGGCCTTTTTCCCACCCACTAAAACCTTGCAAACCTAAAGCATTAACTAAGCAGTTTCATGCTTTGCTTCTGCCCCATGTCCTTCAAGGTGTGTGAACACAGCTTGCTCTGCAGACTAACAAGCCACACAGCAATGCTCCATACTGGGGACTAACATCCGGGGACCAGAGGATCCAGAGCTGCAGCTCAGTGGTCTGAGGAACAAGCTCTGCCACCGTGTCCCCCTTAATAATGGGCAGTGAGCATAGAGGGCAAGTGTGACTAGGCAGGAGAAACCAGGCTGTCCAGGGAATCGTGCAAGTGCTGGGCTTGGCAGTCTGTCATAGGAGTGAGTCAGATTCTGAATTGCTGTGCTGCTATCTTAGGTACAGTAGATGCTAATTCAGCTGGTCAGGTAGAGTGTGCTTTTAGGAGGCAAATATGAGCAAGCATATTGAGGCTCTGGGACTTTTCCAGGCTTCATAGATGTTCTGCCTAGCCTAAAAGGAAGATGCACTTGTGAAACACGAATGCACAGCAGAATCTGGAATACCAGCCTCCTTTGGAGTTTTCTAGGAGGGTGTCTAATGCAAGACTTTGAACTGTTTGGCAGATTAATGGAGCAGTTTATTCTTCTGTGGTGTTTTCAGAGGGCACTGGATCAGAACCTGTGAGGTTCTTGGACTCACAGTGCCACATCTGCAAACTCTTATGCAAACCTATGCAGAGGGGAGGTGAATGGGTGGTAAAGAGGGATGAGACTCAGTACCTGCCCTTTCCTGAAGAGGCTGTCAGTGCATAGCAGCAGTGAGACAGTCCTCTGGGTGCTGCTGCATGAGGCAGAACAGACAGCTCTTCTCCTTGGTAGCTCTATGGACCTGCAGCGCTGACAGTGACAACAGCTTGTTGTTGTCAGCTAACACAGAACTACTATGGCAGTCTGCTGAGAGAAGACCCAAGGTGCCATTTTTAGGGTCCGTTTATTCTGATTGGAACTGTACTCCAGTCCCTTGGGATGTGGCCCTTTTCATGGAGTTTTCTGGAGAGAGTGAAGGAGCAGAGGTGAGATTCTTAGCTGAGACATCAGAGCCAAGCTGTTCTCTGAAACACCCTTTGTTGCCATCTCTTTGCAAGCCTGCAGCCTCCGCTCCCTCCTCCCTTTCCCAAAAATAAAGCTCCATGATTTAAAAACATTCCTTTGGGGCTGGAGGTGGAAAAACTAGGACACCACAGTTCAGAAAACGCTCAGCACTGCATGAAATATTCACTATCAACCAAAACAGGTTTACCCGGAGGAGGGTATGATGAAGAGGGAGCAGGGAATCAATTTCACTGTCCTATGGTTGATTATTCTGGCTGCTTCTTCTAGTCTCCAAATAAGCTGAGCTTTTTGGAAGCTTCTGTCTGACCCAGTTCCCATTCCCTCACTTTTCAGTCTGCGTATGCCTCCTGTTTTGTGCGCAAATAAACACTCATCCTAAAGGCATCTTGGCTCAATCCTAAATGCTCCTGCTCTCCTGAACAGGGCTAATAATGTAACAATTTATGAGAGACAGCCAGAGTGCATGTGCAGCTGGGGCATCCATCAGCTGAGCACCGCCAGATGGGAACTGAGGAGTGCCCCAGCCCCTGTGAAGGGCCTTCCCTTTCCCATCACAGAGCCACCTTCTCTGCTCTTCAAACACTGCACATCATCGTTGGGTGGGAATCAAAATACTTCTCTCTATAACTGATTGCCAAGTTGTTTGTTCTGGGGTTTCCCGATGCAAATGACAGGAAGAAACCTGGAAAATATGGAAAGCAGGAGAAAGGGCTTTGGCGATCTGCCACCCTCATGTGTTTGCATTCTGCCTCCTGCAGGTACAGGTCTCAGTGCAGCCCCAGCCTGAAGCAGCATCAACTGTGTGAGCCTGTGTCCAGGCACACAGGGAGTTCAGCCTCATCACCAGAGATACAGCATCCCAAGCAATAATGAGGTGTTCAGACAGTGCAATGGGAAAAGGGAGATCAGTAGAGGTGATGGGAAGGATGACATCAGCTGAATCTGTGGTTCCCTGTAGGTATCCTGGGTTGGGAAATCAAGGCAAAACCAAAATGCCCAGGCAGAGCTGCAATGGATCAAGAATTCCCAAACTCTCATAATAACAACACATATGGGAAATCACATCTTTAGTTTTTCCAATGAGCTCTCACAGAGAATGGGGCTTACACACAAAGTCCAGCTCCCATACACTGACAGCTTAAAAAAAAAGCTACAAATGGAAGCTAATCTGTAATTAATTTATTTTCCATTCAACAAAACGCCAAACACATTTTATAAAACAAAGGAGTTCTTTAAATGCTCCAAAGGGTGTTTTCCTAATGGTGAAGAGCATGTGCACCCAATATTTGGTCTGCTCCACGTGAGGGTCTGTATTGTGCTACAGAGAAATTAATCTTCCTTGATGCATGGCTCTTTTCCCACCCTCACAGCTGGAGCTACTTGGCTTACTGGGATATCCCAGGCCATCCCTCTGAGACCTCTGAACAGGCACAACAGGACTCAAGTTATGGCCAAAAAAAGCCATGTGCAGCCTGGATGTGTGAAGTTGGCCCCATATTTGCAAATGTTGTACAAAAAGTAGGATTTATTCACTAAGATGAGTTTGGTCTTATAATTCAATTCTTTGTGCTGGTAAAAAAAGATTTTGTTTTTACATTTATCAATTATCATTTCATTGTTCATATTCTGTTAAGACCCCACTTAACATCATGCCTTTGTTCTGATACCTGTAAGTACAAACCAGACAGTTCCAGCCTTACTGAGACTGGGAAGGCAGTTAGGAACGGAGCTTAGAACAGGGGTCTGGCTGGTCCAGAGCTTTCCCAACAGATGCTGGTAGCTATTGCTTATGGAAACCCACTAACAAACAGAGCAACTAAGGAGTGAGCCTTCCCTAGTGCATCTGCCCCTCTCACCTTCTGGCAGTCAGTGAGGATCACTGGACCTGGAATGCCTATCCAAACAGCTCTAACTCTTGAACCTACACACACTCTAGGCTTCCCATTATTCTGTAGTTTCACTATGTGCTATTTGTTCATTTCACCTCCCACTGAAACAATCACATAATTACTTCCCAGTCATTCTGGCAGATCTCTCACTTCTTAAAACCAATGTTCTCATGATAGGCCTATGGTCAATGGTAGCCAGGACAAGGACTCAGAGTATTTGAGAAAAGAAATGAAGGCTACCTTCCAGCGCCATTTTCAATCTATTTTTCCTCCCAGGAATTAGCTCTGTTCAAGAATTCCACTCACTAAAAGCAGCAGTGTTTTCTGTTCAGTGAAACTACACAATAAATGACTGTATATGTTTGTCTTTCTTTTTTCTCTGTAAAGACAAAGAAGTCTTTTCCTATTCATTGATAAGAAATTCCTAAATGACAATGTGCTAGCTCTCTTCACTAATGCTTTTCTAGAGAAGTAACCATTGGAAAAAAAAGAAAAGAATCTGTAATCACCGGCAGATTACAAAAAGACTAAACAGATGGAAAGGTAACAGGTAAATGTCATGTCATGATGGAGGAAGTGGCCGGGTGGAGAAAAGTTGCAGATGAGCTCATATTTATACCAGTGAATTAAGCTGATAAATATTTATTACTTCAGATGCTCAGCAACAAAGAATTATTTTTACTACTTGCTGCTTGTGTTTGCTTTTAGGAATAAACCTGTCCTTTATGATACAAAAATCTGCTCTTTTACTTTAATTGAGATAAATGAGAACAGTTCTTAATGGGGTGCTCCATTTGACAAAGGTCAGTTCCATGCTGAGCCCCCAGAGGGCTGCAGCAGGAGGTGCCCTCGGTGCCAGCGTCAAGGGTGACCACTGGCTGAACAGCAGCAGTATATTTGAGGAATTGCACATCTTTGCTGTACAGACAGATCTCTTTAGACTAGACTCCTCACCAGGGGTTGGTGTATTTGTTCTTCATACAATGTCAGGAATATGAAGAAGTCACATGGCCACTGTTCCATTCAAAATTTAAGTCTCTGCTAAACAAGCAAACCCTTACTACCTTCATGAACCACTATGCAGGTTGGTTCTGCTGGCTTCTGCAAGAAAAACCAACAGTGCTCCCAGGGGTTTACAAATTGCTTAAAGAGACACTGTCTAATTCCTACATACTCTGCAGAGCTTATTAAAATCCTCCAGGAGACAGCCACAAGCACAATTAGAGCTGGTTCCAGTAGCACACAGCTGCATCCTGTGATAAGCATGGGATTGAGTGCATGGCAACACAATTTGACTCAGCCAAAACAGCTATCAGGGGGACTGATCATCACCATCTTCCCTTCTGACATGCTGTCACTGTGCTGGCAGCAGCAAACTTCACAGGGAATAAGCACACCTGGGACACAGCAGAATTTGGCAGGCACCTGGAACTCAGCAGATGTCAGGTGTTTTATATAGCATGCATTTTCCCTGGAAAGTCAGTCCATTTGGATAAACATTCACTGATGTAAATGGAGACACCAACCCTGCTCTCTTCCACCTGCTAGCTGCATTATTTGGGAAAGCTTGGCCACTATTTATTTATTTATGAGGAATGCTCTTTGAGAGAGGATGTACCCCTTTTGTCCCCAAGCAGGAGTCATCCCTGCATGTCCCTCAGTGACAGCTGGTGGTGTGTCTTCATCCACTAATGGCAGACACCGAGGCCAAGTTGACCTGATGAGCTCAGATTCAGGTCTCTATGGCATTTCATCAGTTAAAATGCCCCAAAAGCTTTTGAGCCCTTGTGTGCAGCTTCAAACCACAAGAGTTTGGGGTTTCTGGGGCAGAATCAAGAGGGAAAGTGAGCAAGAGCAAAATCTGTTTCAATCCTAGGGAAGGTTTTAGTGGATGGATGAAGTTTTATTTGACATACACTGGCCACACCATGCCTATGTCTCCTAGTCATTGGGCCATGTACTATCTTGTGATAAGGTAATTATCCATGTAAGGAAGAATGTGAGTAATGGAAGCCTATTGCTGAATTATTTCTGTCACATAAAAAAGGGGAATGATGTCTGGCATCACCTAATAATATTTTAAGCAATACCTAAAAAAGATCTGATGTGCAAGCCTTGGGTTTTTGCTTGCTCTTCACCTTTGGGTTAGGCACTCATGGCCCCCTACAAACTGGAAATGATAATGCTTAATTTGCAGGACTGTGATATAGTTTCATTCACAAATTCTTCATGGGTTTCTGGTGGAGATTCATTCACGATTTCTGCAAAGACTGTGAAACTCTTTAGTGAAAACCAGCAGTCACACAGGGTGGTACAGGGAAAAGGTATTACACCAGGGGCGAGACCTGGTGCCTTTCTGCACCTCTGTCATCTAGCTTTCATGTGATGCCAGGTACATCACTTCACTTGATCTATCCTTTCACTGACTATTGAGATGATTAAGTCTTGGAGTAAGGACTTCCTATTTTTATCTGTTTGTACAATACCCCATTCTCAGCCAAGTCTCTGCAAAATAACAAATAATAATTTCCAAGACTGTTTCTACCCTATGTAATTCTGTTAATGTGTTTGAGGCAGAAAAGATACTAGATTAGTAAAATGTCAGTCAGAAATACAGAAAGCCTGCCCCTCTGCAGCTGCCCAAGGAGAGCTCTGGAGATAAATAGCTCAGCTATTTCTAACTGGCACATATTGTTCTATGGGATTATTAATGCCTGCTGCAAACTTGGCTTCCAGTGGGTGCCTTCTCTGGGATCAGTGGGTGTTCACAAAGCTTTTCCTTTGCAGAAGGTGTTAACAGCACTGCTTACAAGCAATATCCCCAGTGTCTTTATTATCATGGGGATTTCTGCAGATGGCACACAGTGGTGACTGTTAGTAATTTATAACCATTCCTTGCTCTTCTTCATTCTTTTCCCTCTATGCAATCTCTTCCTACCATTGGCCAGCTCTTGCTTTATCTGTAGCAGACAGCCTGCAAGAAGCCTTGGCAAAGGAGTGAGTGTCAGTCCAAGTAGGATGGGCAGAACACCTCAGACAGGTGCACAGCTCAGGGGCAAGTGTCAGCACAGCCTGAAGTCAAATGCATCAGCCCTCCATTAGATGAACTGGCAGCCAGCCACCAAGACAAAGTGCCTGCCTCCAAATTCAGCAATGTCACGAGGAGGGAAGGACAGTGGGGGTGGCACAAGCTGGTGAACACATGCAGGTGAACCAAATTGGGCAGGCAAAAAAAAGATAACAAGGAAGACACATACTAAACATATTTCACTACTTGCAGGCTCTGTCCTGCTGACCTTGGCCAATGATTAATGTTACTTTATAGCACAATCACATTTGCTCTTAATATGAATCCCTCTGGATGTAACTGGGAAAAATGCCACTCAGGCTGAATTGGGGAACCTGGGAGGTGGAGAATGAATTTTTACTGCCATTTAAATAATTTTGTTTATGCCTGAATTTCATGCTGTGCAGCTTTCTCTCTCGGGACCAGGTATCACACCTCCCTACTGTACAAACAAATGGCACATTTCAGTCGGTCATGAGGCTCAAAGAAAGTGGAGGAAAATGTGGGTGGAGAGAGGAACTGTTCAAACATGACAGATCTTTTCTTACCTCTTATTCTTCCTGACAGGTTAAGATACATCTACCAAGCTATTTTCAAGATGCAAAGAGCCCTAATCTTAGTTTAGTAGAAAAATTTGCATGGTGTGAGTTGTTTGGAGATTTGGGACTTCAATGAGAGGAGTGGGAAGGACCGTGGTAGGCTGGTAAAGGACAGCCTCGAGCTACAGACTGAACTTAGAGAGAGGTTCCTGACCCAGAGCCTGATTCAAGGCCATAGGAGAAGCTCTTTGAAGCCAATTTGTGAATGTCCAGACTACAGTGTCCATAGCTTTTGCTAAATCACAAGCTAACCAAATCTGCCAGAATATTTCAAAGGAAATAGCAGCCACTGGGTCTGAAACTTCCTTTTCATTTGCTTTTCTTCCTGATATTTGCTTTTACTGCATCTACAGTTGTAGTATTTAATCCCTTCCCCTTCTTTCCTTTCTTCCTGTTTTTACGTCACAGTTACAGGTAAATCACAAAGAATTTTCTACTGAGTTCTGTCCATTATATTTCTCATTCATCTCTAGTCTCCCAGTGTTTCAGCCAAATCTGGGATGCCCCAGATAGGGAATACCAGATCTTTAAAGAATACACCAGAAAAAAGCATTCTGAGCTCAGCAGTTATTCAGCAAACTCCAGTCACAGGTGGTCACTACCTCCCACAGAAGCATGGCATGTTCCTGGCCTGAGTCGAAATCTGAGTGTGCTTCTCCTGAGCGAGCAGGGCCATCATTTTCTGTCACCATTCTCTACATGCACCTGGGCACTAGCTATTTACACCAGTTGGCACTTCCAGTCATCCAAATACTTCACATAATTCATAAGCCTAAAGCAGTAAACACCCACCTTCCTGCCATTTATATCTTTCCCCAGGAGAACTCAGCTCAGAGACAGCATTAAGGTTTCTGCTTTTTACCCAATTTTCCAGCTGGGCTAACTGAGGCATGCTGAGGTCAAGTGACTGGCCCAAGGCCACACAGTCAGCTGCTCAGCCATCGCTGCAGCCGGGCGCTGCCAGGCCTGCGGACATTTCCTTAGCCGCCGGACCGCGAGCTGTCCTGTGGCACGCAACACCTACAACAGGCCAGAGGAATCTCTGTCTTTGGCTTCCAGCTAGAAGAGGTGCTGGAAGGGAAGGAAAGGAGCAAGAGGCAGTGTGGTGGGGATGGAGCTGACGCAGGTGTGGGAATTCTCATTTAGGAAACAAACAGCTGCCCTTGGTGACAGACAGAGCCTGGAACTGATCAGCTTTAGTAAGAATGACACTCAAGTGTGCGTCAGAGCCTTGGACAGGCAGATGCATGGAGCTTGCGAAAGATGTGCCTTCCACAGCCCACCAAAACCAGAATGCCTCAAAGGGAAAACAGGTTTAGACTGTGTTGCAGACTCTACAATGGGTTACCTCAGTTCACACGAAAAGTAGCTCCCACAGAAAAGAGAGGGAGGTGGAAACTGCATCATGCTGCAGTTATGGGTGTTATTAGCAACAGAGATATTGAAAGAGAAAACTTCACAGATTGTACTCAGAAACTTGTGCTTTTTGGGAGAAGTTCAACTAAATACAGTCCCCATTTATTTAAAATACATGGAACAAAATTTGTCAAATAAATAGAAGGAAGGGTGGCACACAAACTAAAGCCAAACTTACTCTGCTCAAAGAAGCACTCCCTCCCACCTTATTCCCCAGCCCTACAACACATTAGAGAAAACAGCCTGTTCTCTCCTTAGGATAAATAATCTTGTGGCCCAAAACCAGGTGTAGATTTACTAGGGGTTGTAATTGCAACTGTAGTCCTAACACTTACCCTCACCTGATCAGCACCTCCCAGTGTGCCTTCTGTGCTCCCAGGCACATGATGTAGCTGCAATCACAGGGTTGCATTTATTACGAACTGGGAACGTGACAACATCAGGCTCTCAAACTTACCATAAAAGGCCACTCACTTGCAATTGGTAGAGTTTACACTTCTGTACCTTTGAATTTGCCTATGATTTCTTACTGGGGCTGGACTGACTTTTGTAAAGCAGTTTTCTTTCTTCTTTAGAATTTACAGGATAAAGCACATTCTCCTCACATCTATGTACAGGAAGTGTACTAAAAACTTTCCCTGTTCAGCAGAAAATGGAAACAGTATTACATTCTGTGACAAAAAAAAAAAAAAAAAATCTTGGTCCACAATGAGATTGTCCAGATCTGAGACACTGTAAGAAGCTTCTCTTGACCAGCTATTCCAGACAGTTTCCTTATGTGCACAAGTCCTATAGGCAACCTCTCAAAATTACAAACAAGATACAAGAGAAATACTGTTCTTGCTTGCCATTGTAAACAACAGTGATTAAAATAAAGACCTCAGAGCCAAGACTAGGACTGGTTTCCTTTTTGACCTTCAGAAAGGACAAAGAAATCCCCCCTAAACTAGCCACTATTGAGGCCCATAACAAAGTTAGGCTACTAACAACTCCCTCTCACCTCCCCATGTCTGTCAGCTGTCCTTGCATCCACATTCCCTCTTTATTCCTTCTTTAGTCCTTCAGCAGAACCAATACAAGTGAACCCTGTGCCTGCACCTCAGCCTCTCCCATTCACTGTCCATATCAATTTAAAGTGCTAATTTAAAAGCTCATGTACCTGATGGATCTTCTCTTCTGCCAGCCCTGAGATAGGAACAGTAATGAGCAGTAAAAGGATGTTAACATCCTAAACCACTGCAGGAGACCAGAGCCCCCAGTCCCACTTGGTGGGACAATGAAGAGCAGGCTTTGATTCCTGTTTAGTAATCTGGATTATTGGTAAAAAAATCTGGAGAACATTTCTTTTCTCCCACACTCAGCCTCTCTGTCTTAGGCAGAATATCCCTAAAAACCAAAAACTGATTTAGCACATTATGGATCCATGAGAAAAAGAGAAGAGCTGAGAAACAGTATGCCAAAGCCAAATGCCACCCAAAAGCAAGAGATCTTCATTCCTTCTAAACTGCATAGTCCATGAGCTGTGAGGGAGTTTCCAGCCCTTCCTTCTGATTGCCACCCTCATCCTTCACACTACAAGGCTATTTCTGCACGTTTGGTTATTATTTCACTCAGTGTTGGCTGCTAGCAATTTAAAATAAGAGAAACAATTAAAAAGAAGCAAGAAAGTGCCTGTGCAGAACCTACTGATCACTTTCTTCACTAAGTCTGTGTCCCTTCCTATCTGGTCTTTCTAAGGACCACCAGGCAAGATATTTTCTCATTGTCTGAGGGGCTGCATTATTTTTGTGCATATCCGCTATTTATGTGAAAAGAGGGACAAACACTGTTCCTTATTTACCTCTTCTCTCTCTCCTGCTTAAAAAACCTAGTCAGCTAAGGAGGGGGTTACCCATATAACCAAGATAACAAGGGACACAAACTAGAAACAGTGAATATAAACCAGCAAGTAATACGAATGGTTTCGCTAATAACATGTTTCTGAAAAATTGCTGAGTCCCAAATGCATCACTGTAATACTGACAAATAGATTCGTGGAAGCTTCAGTAAGTCCACAAACTAGCATCCTGATGGTGAACCTGGAAGCAGAAACCAGACCTAAAGTCCTTTGAAATTAATATAACGACCAAATTTGCTGAGGAATATGCTCCAGGGAACTTTGCATTTAGGTCAGCAAGAAAGACAAAAGAGACTAAAAAGGCATTTCCCATTTCACAGTTCTTTTACCACCAGCACAACTTAAAGACATGAGTCTATCTACACTAAATACTGCAGAGGGTTTATTATAACAAAAGCAGTATATTGTTTGTATCTCACTGATTGCCAAGCAAGGAGGAAATTGGGTTGTACAGAGCTCTCTAGAGCAGGCTGCAGATGTCTGAAATTAAGATGGAAACCAGAAATGAAAGTCTTAGCACGGGAAAACAGAAATGCCTTTCCTGGAAGCTGAGTGCTGGCAGGAAGGGACCGTGGTAGTGCATTCAAGACTGTGCACAATAACTTGGAGCACGTAACTGGCTGCAGTGATTTACAGGTCAGCACAGCAGTGGTTGCAGATTACGGTTGTGCTGATAGAGGCAGAATAACTCCTGGAAATGAGATGCCAGCCAGCACACAGCAAAAGGTAGATGGAGGCCCCTAAAGTGCTTCAGATTGGAAATTACATGCTCCTCTGCTGCATGAATAATTGTTTGGCTTCCATTAGGAAGCCTCTCAATTTCTATCACAGTTTTGTTGATGTACAAACAATGTCCCTTCTTTTATAACATGGACAGTTCCTCTCTCCCCTAATGGTCTTGGTTTACATCATTGGTGTCAAGAAGCAGCTGGTTATAAAGACAAGAAAAGACAGTTGACAATAATAAAATGGAGCAAAAGACATGGCTACAATAGAAACAAAACTGTTTGAAAATTAGCTCCTCCCCCTGCCAAGCACCTAGCTGAAGAGCTCAAAGCAGTGATTTTCAGATTAACAGGTTTTAGCTCCTAAGGCTCCTTGAAACTAAGACAGGTAAAATTTGTGTGGACAGTATGCAAGCTGTGAGGCAAAGGCTGTGAAGAAAGCAACTCAGAAGCTTGAAGCACACTCATTCAACTGACAGGTAATTTTTAATGCCACCTATTTAAAAGTAATTTGCTATGCAATACATTGGCGTCTCGCAAGATTAGCTGCCCTTGAAGATTTGAGGACAAATGACCCATTTAAGGAGGCAACACTGTGATTCAGTGTTGGAGTAAAGCATTTTTACAAATTATTGCTGTATTTGAACCCCCAATCTGAGACCTCGTTGAAGAAGGTATTTTTTAGGCTGTGTAACTGAAACATAACACTCAGCAACTTCTGTAGAGGTGTCAGGCTTCTGAGGCTGAACTCAGAGGAGAAAGGTACGCTACCACCTGAGATGGCACCAAGACAGGAAAGAGAGGGAGCGCAGGGATCTGTAGAAGGCGTTCCTGCCTTCAGTGTATGTATTTCTTTTTGCTCTCAACACTGTTGCACAGAGCTGGTCACCACCATATGGGCCTCTGCCACATAACATATACTCACATATAGCGAGTGCATCTTTGCACTCACTATGAAGTCCACTTGCATTGAAAGGTATCCATACACTGCTGGATTTTCTTCCCAAGCTTTGCCTTCTGCTTCCATGCCACAGCTCCTGGCTATCAAGGCTAATCCAAAGACACAGTAAATTTACTACAGAAGGACTAATTTTCTTTTGTACATACTCATATATAAAGATGAGTACTACAAAACTTGTTCTGATATCAATTGGGCCTGAACTTACTGGCTAATTAGTTTATTCCTGCCCATGTCAATGGGATTAAAACTTTGCCCAAGCACAGGAACAGATTTAAAAAATACCAAAAGCAGTTATTGAAATATATTTCCATAGCTCAACATGATAGCAAAACACAGGTGCTAGAGAAGAATCAGTTGCTGATAAGAAGTCAAACGTTATTTAAACTTCTGAAACAGAGAGACTACAAATGCTGCTTTTATAGGAACAGTTTTTTAACAGAGGCCAAGTAAAAAAATAAATGATAACTAACCCTCAACATTATGTGTTCTTGCAGCATAGACAGAATGAAACAGAAAAAAATTAAAAATAAATTTCAATACTATAAATTAAAAGATGCCACAGAAGGTATGCAAATTGCATACCACAAGGTCTTGTTTTTTGTTTACAAAGAATGTGTTTTCAGTTTGATGGAGAGGCATCATTACGGAGGGAATTTGAGGCATTTTAAATAGCAGAAGCACTCATTAAGTATTCATTTTTAACAGGAAGACTGAAAAAAAATTAAAATTAATGAGGAAGATGAAGTGTGGGGGGGAACTTTGAAGATGACAACTTCTTGCTAAAAAAAGACACTTGATATTAATCGCAAGCAGTTCACACACATGCATTACTCCTAACTCCACTGCCACAGTGTCCAGCACCACTTCACAGCTTCTTCATGTTCGGATACTTGGCAAAGGAGACAAGGCACAGTGTTGCCCTCAGACACTGTGAAAACAAAGATGAGGAGTAAATCACCAGGCAAAGGACATGACAGAGCCTGTTTTAAGCCCAGGTGATTAAACATATCTGCAATAGCAACCATGGGAGACCCTCAGGAAGAGGTAGAACTACAGTCTACATCAAAAGCTCAAACTGACTCAGTAATTTCTGAGTAGAAAAGCACAAGTATTCTTGCTGTACTGCTATAATGGATTTTCTGTAAACAAATGAAATTTTTCTGTGCCAATCTGTAGCTGATACATTAAAACACTGTAAGACCTTTTACATCTCTTAAAAAATCTGCCTGGTTTAAGACCTTGTGATCTGGACATCAGAGAGATCTTTTCAAATATCCTTTCCTATCCCTGAATCTTAAAAGAAGGAAGAAACCAAGTCACCTTTCATTAAATACACACACAGGCTAGACTGCTTAACTGATGTACAATACGCAAGTTTTAGAAAATTCAGTCTAAATTCAGCTGTCAGTTTGTTCTTCAGTATCCTCACACAGTAAAATAAAGTTTTGATTACTCCTGTAAAAATATTTCTTTGTTTGTTTTAAATGCTCATATTCTTGAAGAAGGGTCTAGGGGGTCCAGGTCAGGCTTGCTATAAAAACTGGTCATGACCAAGCGCAGATGTGGGCAAGCCTTTGTTCTCTCTGGATCTCTTAGTATAAAAACTTGGATCTGGAAAAGATTTTTCCAAGCTGAACTGGCAGTGGTAGAGTGGAGGGCATCCTTGACAAGTGTAAAATGGCTGGGACAAAGACGAGCAAAAGCATTAAAGCAGAAGTTACTGCAGTGAAACCGGAGTAACAGGAGTTGGATGAAGATGTCTGGAGGAATGAATATTTGACTTTGCTCTTATTTCACACAGAATCTCCCAGAAGATTATTTCATGCTAAACACTTTCTCACTAGAGTTATGTTTTACAGGGTGATGCTTTTCTGTATTGACCATTCTCACTGTCCCCTATGAGTTCTTCTCCTGACTCTGCAGAACCCCGTGCAGAAGAGGTGCCCAGCATGCCAAACACCTGCATAACCCTGAGGAACACCTTTCTGAAATTATGTCCGAGTCTGTTCCAAAATCCACCGAGATCAGTGGCAAGACTTCCTCAGAATTTTAATGAGCTGTGGCAGGCCTACATAAAGCCTAAGCTCATTCAGAGGAGAACTATGAAATTTCCATGCTGGGCAGAGATGTCTCAGCTAGCTCCAAACAAGCTGTCTAATGAGCCCAAGCTGAGTGCTGCCCTGATATGACTCTCATGTTTCTGTCCCCACATGGGCACATGTGGAGCTAACCCCGGTGTCTCTGCATGACCCTGTATTGCATCATGCAGACATATCCTGGCTGCTTTGTTGCTTTATAGCAGCAGTAACAGAAGAGGCAGTTCACAGCTATAGGATTATTTCTTATTAATATTTGCCCCTTTAAGGTTTGGCATCTTCAACAACCCTAAATGAAAATGGGTTGAAAATACTGCATGAGAATTCTCCTTTAGGACTCACTTGACCCAAATACACAGTTCTCTTGCTCTGAATTCCCCAGTATGGTGCAGGGAGATAAACTGTTCTGTTTCCTCTTTTTCTCTTGCCTTTTTTTTTTTTTCTTTCTTTCATAATGCTGCATTGCAGGACCACATTTTCTGATTATCATGCAGTGTCTTATTTTGATTATCCTTTTCTCAAATTAAATGATTCTGGTAGTCTGAGAAAAATCAGGAAAGATCTATCTCCTACAGCGAGGGGGTAGGTAATGCCTTTCCATAATAGGTTAGATGAAAAGCATCCATACAGCCAGAAAAGTGGCTGCACTTCAGGGGACTGCCAACACGACTATATTCAGACAGTGGCATGACAACACGGAACTAAAAAAAGCCGCAGCCACAGAAGTCCCCACCGTCGATGCAGTGACAGCATGAAAACACAATTTTCACTGGTTCAGCTTGCCTGGCGCAGGGTGAGAGGAACGAGCAAGGCTCTCTTCCCAACAGCAGTGCTGAGCTGGTATTACGTAAGCATTTTCACAGTGTGGCTGGCACAGCTTTAAAAGAACCTCCTCTTGCTCCCTGTTGAGCATTCGTAGACAATTCTGGGTAGCCAAATGACACAAACAAGGTTTAAACACTCCTGTCATCCTTGCAGAGTAAGCACAGCCATGACAGGAGTAATAGCTGCTTTGGTTCCTAAACAACTAACCTTCAGGAGTAAAAGCTTTACCTCCAGGTACCTCTACCAAGTAAGTAAGTTTCTGAAGCAAGCAAATGGAAAATCCTTTTTTTTTAACTTGCAAGCTTTGATTGCAATACTTGATCTACAAAGCACAGAGGAAAAAAACCCCAACAACAAACAAACAGGAAAACCTAAAATACCACTGGTTTTTACAGACACATTTAGAAGCAGAATCATACTGCAAAATTGGCTCTTCCAGCTCCTCAGGAAACCTGTACAAGCATCTAACAACCACAAGAACACTCAAGGTCACAGGCAAGCTCTTTTTGGAGAGAAGCTGCCTTCTGACTATAGTGATAAACTCTGCAAAGTAGAGCCTTGAATTGCAGATGAGATGACTGGGAGATCCCTAAATCAAACAGCAAACTGTAAACATTGTACATAAATAAGAGCTTTATTGAGCCCTGTCTCTAAAATTCATACGCAACAGGAGAGTTGAAATGGGAAAGCTGGTCACTGCTCTGCTTTGATGAATCGCTACACATCAGCACCAAGCCTACTCTTCTGATTTGGCAAACTGTGTTCAGTCCAGCTTTCAAGACCCCAAAACAACCGAGTGATAGGAAAGCATGGTTATAACTCCACATCAGTTCAGAAAAGGAGGAGAAGGCAGCACTGGTTATAGTTTGCTTCCACCAAGCTACTCTTGCTGGCTCCATACTGCAAGAGCTTTACCAGAATAATACAAGAACATGTGGAGAAGAGTTCTCAATACTGTGGATACTGCCCATGGATCCACACAATTCTGGGAGAAACTCCTTAAGTCCCATCTCAGAACCAGAACGAGTAAAAAGGCAGAAGGCATCTGAGAAGTAACTGCTTTGAGATCTCCCAAAGTTCAGAGCTGGTATCTCCCAGCACACCTCTCCTTCTCCAGCTCAAGTTCAGGACTCTCTGAAACAGACAGCACCGGCGGACAGTAGCATAAAGCGTGGCTGTAGAAAGCAGGAAGCTGTGTAGATCATAAAACAGCAACCTGTTTCTGGCATCTGCTTTGTCTTGTTTTCCTATGAAAAGACACATCGGGCCAAACTGCGAGTTATGCAACCTGCAGTTACTCAGCTGTCAACTGGCTTTGACAGAAAACATCCCCAGCAGAGACTTCCCAAGGTGCTTTACACTTGAAACAGAGCTCTGGGATACAACTGAATGGAAGAAGGGACTGCTCACAGGTTAGTAAATGAGGAGGGAAAGCCACAAATTAAAGAAAATTCACTACAGGAAAATGAATGGTTATGAAACCTTGCAAGAGAATAGTTTTCCACAACAGTGGAAGGCTTAGCTGAGATGGGATTGTCACATGCAGCCCAAACAGGAAAAAAGGCTTCTGGTAGTCCAGTTAGTCGCTCACTGTATTTCTGACACTGTTGTGACATGAAGAACTACTTGGAAAGTCTGATCTGCTACTTGCACAGACAAAAAGAGTAAGGCTAGCAGAAAAGGATGAAACAGTCTGTCAGTTAAGTATATCATTTGTTCCACTTGTAGTGGAAGGTGAACGAAAAGGAAAATAATGGAAATGAGCTGCGGCTATATTATCAAACTGGAACTAGAACACAGGTGAGACAGGGAGCAGACTTTTCCCTGTTTCTTATGAATATATGAATACTGTAACAAAGAAAGGCAAAAAGCAGTCTCAACCTACTTCAAAGCTGAAACCTGCATGGTTTCCCCCCCCCAGCAGCTCCAGGTTTTCTAAAGTAACTGTTTATAATGTTGCAGCCTAGGACTCCTAACATGAAAACAGAAAACTGGCCCCGTTTTCCACTCATGCTAATTCATCGTTATAGGGAATAATGTAGAACAGAAATTCACTAAGCTTGCAGTCATTTTAAACAAGTTTGATTGCAGAGTTGGGGAAATGCGAAAGCAAGTGAAGAGAAAGACACACAGAACCAAAGGCTCAGAGGCTGAACTGTTCCAGGAAGAATAAAGTTCAGCCTTTGTCTGTGATTAAGTGGATGGTTTTGCAAAGTTGGGCAGGTATCAAGAACTGGTTAATTGAGGGCAAGAGAGAGTTACAGTACAAAGTGAAAACAGAGCAGTCCAGGGGAGGAAAACAGCTGCCACAAAGTCTGTTTTCCCTTGGGTTTCCTACTTAGCTTTTAGGCTAAATATACTTTTCATCTGACCTATTCTGTGGAGCTAATTCCCTGAAAGTGCTGGGAATCCACTAAGACTGCAGCCTCACATGTTGAGGAGCTGACGGGTCAGTACCTGTGCAGCGTCCTTTCAGATTCTGTACTTAACAAACCCAAAAGAAGGCAGCCCTGCTGAAAGCATTGTATGCACATATTTACACATACCTCGTAGCAGATGGCCAGCACACATCCCAGAGCAAGTGCCAGACTTACCAGGGTGTGTGCAACAGCAAAGAGGAATGAAAGGCAAATTACTACACAAACAGGGAAAAACGTGCCACCTTAGGTTTTGAAGCTGTGAATGGCTGAAGGACAACAGCCCCTGTGACACAATATTGTGACCTTTGCTGCCTCCAAAGCTGGCTTTTCATGAAGCAGTCACACATCCTCCATGGGAACTGAAGCCATATAGGTACCATCAGATATAATACACTGCATGTGTTCTATGCTGCAGTATATTTTAGGAATTCATTTATGGTCCATGCTACATGCATACGGCTTTTTCAAAGGTGCAATTTCTAAACTATGCATACACATTTACAAGCAACTGATTTCAACTTATTCCAGTTCTACTCCAGTTTTCTCATCTATGTATTTTTGTGACTGCACTGCACCAGCAAACCCATCGGGTGAATTCAAGTCTATGGGAAGAGATAACTTACAAAGCCATGCAGTCCATGCCCTTTGGTGCTTTGGGTGAGACGTCAAGATCCCACAGGAACCTCTGTGCTCCCTCTCACATCACTGTGGCATGCACAGAGAGGGAGGTGCCCAGGAGCAAAGAACATTTAGCATAATGACTCAGATGGGTGGTCAGCAGTTTAAACCAGCCACTTGATGTTACTATAATGAGGATTCAGTTTAGCAGCCATTCTGCATGCGTGGAAATCTGTCCCATTCCCAGGAAATCACTTAAAAATAAAATGAACTAAAATCAAATCATCTGTTTGAGAAGAAGGAGGTTATGGCTTGGAAAATGCATAAAATAGGTGGAGTGAAAATGCCCGTGGGTGAGTAAAAATTACTTATCACAGCGAGAGGATCAGGGAGCCTCTGAGCTTTATCTCAGGGATGACACAGCATAAAAAGGACTCCTGCAGAAATTAGCTGCAGTTCTGCTGAACCCAACAGGAGCAGAATCCTCTTATGATAACTCTGAGATTAGACTAGCACATTTCATATTCATTTTGAGCCACAGAAGTCTCGACTTGAAAATTAATGAAAGTTATTTCCATGATGAGTAGCAAAATTACGTCATATGCTACTTGTTCACCAGGTGATAAATACCTGTCATCTATTGTCTACTAAATCCATTAAAAAATACCCACCAATACATTCTGATGCATCCAGGAGCAATCCTCATCTTTCAACTACTACATCATTAGCTTCCTGAATCTCATTATGAAAACTAATTCATTGAAAAATATTCTCAGGAACATGCCTGGCCTATAAAATCCTGAAACACATTCTTAATTTCTATAAACACATTCTTAATTTCTATAAGTATTAAATAGAGGCTCTAAGCTTAGGTTATCTAAACATACGTATTAAATCTATCAAGACAACCTTTTTGTCATGCCCTGAATTCTTTAATTCTGCTTGGCTATCCCAAATCTCCCATTACATTGTGTGCTGCAGGTCTAGGCATTAGTACTCCTGACCATAAAAAAAAAAAGCCCGAAGTGCTGATATACCCTCACTGAGACACTGTAACTTTGAAAAACCATATCTACATATGCAAATAAAGGACCTGGTGATTCTGACTGGCTGTTTACAGCACTTTATTTAAATCAGGCTGTGTTAAATTCTGCCCTACTGAAGGTCAGAGAGCAGGTATCAGATTATTAGACAATGATAGCAGGATTGTGGCATCTTACTTCAGGTTAATGATGCACACAACCCCTAGCTTTCTTTAAGTTTAAAAAGCTTTTGAAAAAAAGATATAAGTTTCTATGGCATATATATGAGTAGTAGTATCTCACAGCTAAAGGTCTGAGGATACAGAACTACCAGAGGGGGTTATAGCTGTAAAGAAGGATGGCTGTGGGGTAATCTAAGGAGTGGTACATAGAGAACTCAGGATCAAAACAGGAGAAAAAAATTGTATTTGCAGGAGTAGCAGACAATTATAGCAAAAAGGAAGAAATTAGGAATTGTACAAATGGTATTGCTGTTCAAAAAATGTGTAAAAATAAGGGGAAAGAAACCAAGCAGTTCTAATGATCTGCACCTGGAAAACAAGTGGAAGATAAATAGAAACTGTAATGAAAGGGACAGCTGGAGGGATGATAGATGATGGAGGTCAAGTCTCTGCGAGAACCAGCAATTTGAGAGAGTGAGAAATGAAAGAGAAATAGCTAAGACCTCTTTAGAAGTGTAGTGAAGGTATGTCAATATGTTAATTATTTCATCTATCATCTGCTAGTTGTTCCTCAAACTATACCCACAGAACTTGTCTATATCTAGAATTTGATTTGTATCTAACACTTAAATCACAGAAATTCAGTTGTCATGTCCTTTATTCCAGTCCAGTGCACTTGTGATCTTACTTCCAGTGTTACCTCTCACAGATCTCACATCTCAAGTCTCCAGGCAGGCTCTAAGACAGCAATCCTCCATCGCCTGCTAACTTGGTTGCTCTCTTGCTGGTATTTAAACCAAAAATGAAATGTGATCATTACCATGAGTTCCTTAGGCTCCTTAAGCCTCAGTGTCCCCTCAGTAAAGCAGCCTTTGAACCAGTCCTAAACCCTCTTCTTGCTATGTTTATTTTCAGCTGTCGAGACCCCCATTCTTTGTATACGGGCCTGTTGATTCTCAGTTTTATACATCAGTTTTAATTTTGCTGACCCTTTTCATACTAAATTTTTGTGGCATGACTCCTAACTTCACTGATCAGTTGTTTCTACCATAAGGCTGCAACACACAGTACTGTCTCCACAGCTCCAAAGTATTTCTTCTTTTAGCTCCTATATATTTTCTAAAGATTGCTCAAAGTCTTTATTTGATGACTGACACAAGTTTATTTATTACTGGAAGCAACAGCCACAATAGCTGGTCAATCTCTCTCCTCACATCTGCACTGGGGTTCAGGTTAGATATAAGGGATGAATTAAACACTACGAGTGTAATGCAGCACTGAAACAGGCTGTCCAGGGAAGCTGATGAATCTCAGTCCCTTAAGGTTTTCAAAATCAAGATAGACAAAGCTATAGCTGACCCATGGCAACAACAGTCCTTGTTTGAGTGGGAGGATGGACTACACAAACCCTCAGAGGTACCTTCCAACCCTTGTTTCTATGATTCTGCACATTTGTCCAATATTTCACTCTTGCACACTCTAACAATCTGTCTGTCTTAGATTTCTTCATCCTTAATATCTTCTCTCTTCCTGAGGCAGTATGTCAGCAGCCCCAGACTTGACATTTGAGACTCCAAACCCTGGCTAAATCTGTATTGAGCTGCATCTGCAGCCAAACAAATGCAGAGAAACACTAAATCATTTGTGTCTGCCAAAAAAACAGGTCAGTTAGCAGGACGGCAAAATGAAAAACACACCCTCTTGGTGCACCAGCAGCAAGTGGCTGTTGCCCAGCACCAAGCAGGTACCATGGCACTGCTAACTGGGGCTTTTTCCTAAAAGTGTTCTCACCACTATCAGCCTTGCACAGCCATGCACGACAGCAAGGACACCATTTCTCTTCAAAAATGAAGGATTTGATGTTAACAGATCTCTGAGGGTTTTTTTTTTTTACTGTTACAGGCAGTATTTAGATCTCTTTCTACCAGCTGCTGGATTTCCATGTCAGTCCCTCTGAAATACATATTTTTATTCTGGTAGCCTACTGGATAGTCTACTACCTAGGTACAGATACCTTGTCTGCAGTACTGGGGATAATCTGGTACTACAGAGCAACCAAATCTCCAGCTGGACTGCACTGCTGCCCAGAAGGGGACTGGTACTCTGAGGTATCTCCACAAGACTACTTCCTAGTCCAAGTTCCTCTGTGGCTGCTAAACTCCCAGCTTACACTCCTAGAGGAAAAGGAAGTGAAAACAAAACCCCAAATGACTGTGAGAACAGCTGTGTGCCACGCTGCCCTCTGTCCAATGACCTTACCCTTTTGTTCTTAAGTAAATGTTTTTATTTTCTGGATTTGATAAATCAGGGATTGATTTAAGAGGTGGAAATGAGGATAAAATGAACCCATAATACCTAGAGGATAATATGTACTCACTCTGTGTGTCTTTCCTTTGGAAGTGCTGCAGTGGATGGTGGGGGACAACGGGAGGTTAGCAAAGGACAGAAGGGATTTAGTAAGGAAATTCAGGGGCAGCTGAGGGAGCAGGAGGGAAGCAAGGAAATTCATCAAAGAAAAGAGATAAGAACATTAGACTGAGGGGATTTATTTCAGGGTATTAGAAAAGAAATATAAAAAGAAATATCTCTAAAAAAGAACTTTATGCTAAAGTATCTTACAGATGGAGGAAATTTCCCTCTATTGTCAGCAAGTTCTTTTGCTGGACCATCTGCACACACACAGATCTAGAAATGCACACCAGATTTTTGACCACAGAGCAATAGTAAATTCCAGTCTATTACAAAGATCCATGGTGACAGATTTCTGACAGTGTAACCAGACTTCCACAACACTGTAAAATGCAATCTATTAGGAATTCTTCTAAGACAACGATATTTTTGTATAATGACTTGAAAATCTGCTTCAGATACAATGAAGAAAACTAGCAACACAATCCCCATCTCCTGATACATTTGTTATAATGGTTTTTGCATATTCTGGTGACTGCTCTTCATTTTAGATCTTCTAGTCCTGATTACAGTTGATATACAGAGCTGTACGGAAGGGTGCAAAAAGCTATTAGGAACTGGAGGAATAAGCTAAAATTCACAGCCCAACTCCTTATGAAAACACTTGAGATAAAACATGGATTATACATAATGCTATTAATTTACTTCCTGTAGCTATGCCTGCATTTGAAACTTTCAGATGATAAAGAATGTTTGTCTCCTGGACCAAGAGGAAGCCCAAAAGTAGGAAAAAAACTGAAGAGCTACACTCTGTTGTGTTACACTTTGCACCAGTGACATTTCCTCACAAGTTTCCTACTCAATGTACAGAAGAGGAGGTACTCGGAGAGCTGCAATATAAGAATGTTTGTGTCTGTGGTATATATGCCAGGAACAGGAACAAGTGATCCTGTTTTGTAGGCCAGATCCATCTTCTTGTGTGTTGACAGCTATTCACCCATGCATTACCAAAATGTTCTAAAACCAGACTTTGAATGTGTTCATTTTAGTATAATCTGGAGCACCAATCCCAAATTTCCTGAAAGGATAATGATTTTGATCGCCTGATTGAGTTTACACCAAGTGTTCTTGAAAAAGCCAGCCTGCACCCCAGAATTTCTTGCCACTTTTAGAAGTCACTGTTTCCACTGAGGACAATGCATGATGTTATAAAAGAGATGTTATCAAGCAATTGCTGCATGCTGAGAGACTGCAAGAGATGCACAAGTTCAAGATTAAACTCAATCTCCCCTTCCCTACGGTTTGTAGAGAATTAAGGTAACATCTCCATTATCCCTCACACAACACAAAGCCTTTGCTGCTGCCTCCCCATGCAGCTGAGCACATGTTCCATTACGCCACAGGATTCAAGAATACCAGGTGTTCTGACAAAGCAGCAATTTCTGCTCCCACACTGGAGAAAAATCAACCATGCTATGACTGCAATTTTTGTCACTGTGTGGTAGCTGGGCTTGGGCTTTTTCAGTATTGGTACACCTGGAAAATTCTCTTGGAGTTGGACATGAAACACCATTTTGAACTAAAACTGGGAAGGAGTCTCCTCTGTGTGGTGTGTGCATCCACAGCAGGGGAAGGCAAACAATGGTTTATTGCTACAGGAGGGCTCTTCATGAACAGACCAGTGTGGGCAACAAGTTCAAAAATAGTGCCTGGTAAAAGAGAAAATGCTCAAATACCTAAAAACTCACCACTACAGAGATCAACATGCTCTAACAGCAGCAGAGCAAACCCACAGCACAGTGCACCGAGCTCCATCTGACAGCTCTGGAACTAACAGTTAATTGTACTGGGATTGGGCCTTCCCAGATTTTTCCTAAATTTGTGCCAACTATTTAATAGCACAAACTGCAGGGAATAAACTGAGTGAGGCCTGATTTATACTTAACAAATGATCCACAAAATATTCGTGTTGGACAGAAGCATGCAAAACAAACAGGAAGAGCCTGAATCCCCTAAATGACAGTGCAATGCCAGTTCTTGGCTCTCAGTTGTACCAGTTAAATATGCATTAAATGACTTTTTTTTTTTTGAGCTGTGAAACTCATACACTAAGCAGTGCTAAGAAATACTTACAGAAAGGTAGTGTTGGTGTACAAGGCACCATCCAGTTGTTTCAGCAAAAATTTAAGGTAATCTTTGAACAAAGTCTTTACTCAAATGGTTTGCCTGTTACATACAGGTATGGACTACATACCTTAATAGGCATGGATCAGTCTACTGATATTGATGGTATTTATTCTACATGATGATGCAGGGTTAAATACCTGAACCAACTGTGGTCTCAGTCAATCTACTCAAGGATTTATGTCTCATTACTGCTAGAGCTGTCCTGATGCCATTGGTTCTCTTTCCAAGATGAAAGAAAGAATTAAAAGCCTTCCAGACAAGATTCTGGAATGTGAAATACAAACCAATATAAAATGGAGTGAGATGTCTTTTCACCTGGGGTTCCCCTTGCCTCTCAGGGTAACTCTACTGCTTGTCCTTCCCCAAAAAAACGCCTCGAGCCTGACAACAGCCGAGGATCCTGGTGCCTTCTACTACTCCCACATGTGGTGCAGGGACACATCTTTCTAGCTGGGGATGGTGGGTCTGCCCCAAAGCTGTAGACTCTTGGAGCCTGTCTCAAGGCTTCCAACATCTTGGCACGATAACATCGGACTCAGAGGCAGTAGGAATCCTGAACAGGCAGGACTTTCAGGGTCTCTGCTGGGAAAAAAATGTTGTAAAAAAGCAAAGAGGACTCCTCATCAGCCTGCTACAAATACAGAGACAGTTCAAAAGAAACCTAGACTTTGATATATCGGGAGTTCATTGAGACGAAGTTATTTCAGAGAAAACACTTCAGCCAACCAACATCTTTTGATAAAACTAAGCTTTGGCAATGGAAGAGGAGAATTCGCAGAAGCTTTAGAAGGGAAAGCAACACAAAGTTAAACTATCATCAGTTTCACCCCAAGTGCAAGGACAGTGCAATTACAGCGGAAACAGTCAAAGCTGAACAGAAAGGGATTTTTCAGGCTAATTTCTGACAGAAGCTTCACAGGTGGATGAGGACTGGATTGCTGTGCATATTTAGATGTCTCATCTCCAGGAGCAGTTAGTTCCCATCTAGGTATTATGGTTATGTCCAAGTGAAATGATTGTAAAAAGCACTCCTTGAGTTCAGCTAGCTCTGGTCTGGGCTCATGAGGGACATTTACTGCTGTATGACCAGGCCAGCACACGAGGGTGGTAGACTGTCTGTGTCTACGTGTTTGCACACACAAGGCCATGGGTAGAACACGTTAGGTACAGGAGAGGTTTGATCCAGACTGCTGTAATACAAATCAAAAGTAGGGTGGAAGAAAAAGGCCAATTATTTTAATAGCTTGCCCAAATGCCTCAATTGATCATACTAACTTTAGAAAGCAAAAGGCACTATGTACACTTGACAGGTTTATTCCTCTGACAGGTACATCATGTGCTCGTGATTCCTGTTTGATTTCCTTCTTTAAGAATACCTCTAACTGCATTCCTTGTATGTGTGGTGGAAAGTGGAGGCGGAGAGTCATTCTCTGAAGGAAAACACAATTACCCAACTTTAAATGCTCAAACAGATGACAAGTGAACAGGCTTTCATACTCCCCACCAGCTCCAGTTTAAAACAAAACACTGTGCATTATACATTCAGTAACAGATCCCTAATCCCAAACTCCCTCTAGCAGGAGGGAGCCAGGGGGGAAAAAAAATGTCCCTTTTATTTTGCCTGTATTTTTCATACTGCAAGGTGCTTTTTTATCTCATTGAACTCAGAAGAGAGACTTGCAGACAGGACACTGTGCTGTGCTAACTGGGTTGCTACTAGAATATGAACAAGGGTCACAGACGCAGGGGCTAAGCCTGCATTTGTATGCTCCTGGTCTTTGATGGCTGCCAATCATTCCTACAGTTTGCTCACTGCCTATGCATGTCACACACTTCTAATCTGCTCTCTTCCAGGGGTAAAAGCTGGCAAGCATGTGGTAATGCTCCAGGTTAAAGATAAAGCACAATGAGGATGAGAGTGTGTGAGCGTGAATATACTCATTTATACATTGAAACCTACATGTTCAACAACAAGTGAAAATACGAGCATGTACATGCTTTGGGGAGATTTAATTTCCTTTATCCTTTCATCTTTTTTTTTTTTTTTGTCACAAGTACAAGGTCCTACGGGTTATTTTCTTCTCACAGCAATATGCCAGCCAATTAGAAGAATAATAGATGAGTGCCAGCAAGTTAGCACAGTGCTCCTTAATCAGTAAGTCCTGGAAAGTTTGATGAATTCTTTAAAACATTTTTCTTCATACTTCTTTTTAATAAATGGAAATAATTTCCCTCCCATTTGCTATTTTTAATATAACCACCTCCAAAATCTTGTATGCCAATATCCTAGAGTGTTTAAAATGTATTTCACTGAGGATATGCCATGGCTTTGTCTCTTTGTTCATTTGTACACAATGCTAGAGTTACTCAGTGGGATTCAGCAACAGCTTAATGCCATTTCCACTGCAATCAATAACAAAACTCCTAAATACTGCAGCTGGGAAACAATTAGGGTACTATTGAATACATCAGAAAAAATATTGATTTGGTGGAATTGAGGTTTGGTGTTGGTGAGTTTGGCTTTGTTAATGTCAGGAAAACTGCCATTGTTGTGATCAAAGCTGAACTTGAACCAACTTCTGTCTCCACTTCTGCCTCAGATTTAACTTCTCCCTGATGCTGTTCTAATATTCTGGTAATGATTTCTGTAGACCAGCCTGCAGTCAGCAGTTGAGGACAGCTAGGTCACCCAGTATCACAGTCTGTTCTTTTAAAAGTCTGAAAATAAGGTATTCCAAGTAGAAGCTGCTGTTCTCAAGTATTGCCTTCCCTAAATTCACTTGGGGGAGACTAAATTTCTACTTCTACAGAAAACTTGCACAAGTGCATCTCTTTATGCCCCAGACAGAGATATGACACTTCTCACAGATTTCAAGTGTGTGATTGAAATTCCCAGCTCCATGGATTTTCAGGCCAGAGAGGCTGTTGCATTGATCTAATCAGAGTTAATGCACAGCATGGATCAGGAAACCAACTACTTCCTGCTTCAAGTCCAGCATCTGAAGTTGAAATAGGATCTTGGTTTTTAGAAAAAAATACACTGTGGCGCAAGATGAAGTTTAATTGTCTTTCAGGAGAAAAACTCACTAGAGCTTTGGGTGGCTTGTTCCAATTAGTAACTTCATCCAGTGGTCAAACAGGCCTAGTATTTCTATATGTAATCTACCTACAGCTTACAACTATTAGTTTCCAATCAGTTTTTTATACCCAAGACAGTAATATCTGCTGTTATCACATGCCTATCCTCTTTATCAGTATTTACAGACTATGATCAAGCTATGTCTTAGCCTTCTCTTTAATAAACTAAGTCCCCTGAGTTGTATAAAACACGACATCTAATTTTCTTACTCTCAGATACTTTCTACATTGTGCCCAATTTCTAAACTTTTTTCTTTGAAGAACAGCCATCTTAACCAGACATCCTGCATTTTAGCAGCTTTGGCAACAAACAATGACAGCTATTACATGACTTTTTGTAGCAAAAGAGGGGAAAAAAAGGAAGAAGTCACAGAATGGAAGGGCATGAAGAATGAATGGCTTAAAAAGAGACAAAAGAACTGAAAGAAAGTGGAGAGGGAAGGAAAGACTCTAAAGTAGGATGAGGTAGCAGAGAGATAAAACACTTACAGAAGTAGAAGCTCAGGAAGAAAGAAGAGGTGATGAAGAGACCATGCAAAGCAGTAGTTATTTACAAGTATGCTTCTGTAAGTTATCCTGTCAGTTCCAAGAGGAAGTGACACTTGATTCTCCTACCTATCCTTCCACTCAATTATTTCAGGCAATCAGGGATCTCCAATAGTGATTGCTGCAAACCTTCTGTGGTTAAAAACACAGAGAAATGCATGCAGAATTTTTTGGAAGCAGAGCTCATTAGACTGCAAGACATCACACCAACTGACAGCCTCCCCAAAACTTACCACCTGTGATACAAGTGAGCTCCACAGCAGTAGGACTGCTTTTTTTTCCCATCCCCTACCCTGGAAATACCTGCCTTGCTTCAAGGCCAGCAGTGGAGGTCACTGGAAGAAACACAAGGCACACTGACACAAAGCTCACATATGGAGCTCTGGGCTCCAGTCATCAGGCCTGGGACATCTGTGGCTTTCTGAGGATGCCTGCATGTTCAAGTAATTAGACCAAGGCCAGCTGTCCCCTTCTCATTCTGCACCCTTTATGCTCCCATTGCTTCTACTACCACTGTGTGTCCAATTATTTGTCTGATGGATCACCAACGAATAGGTTTTTTGTTATTGTTTATTCTTTGGAAGGCAGGAGGGGAAGAGAACTGGTGAGACAGTTAAGAGGAGAAAGGACTTTTCTGAGTATATCCCATGAGACACCTCAATGTTTCAAAATAAGCTTTTGCCATATCAGAGGAAATATTTGCTTTAACCTTTATATTCTGAAGTCATAAACTCCAAATGTTTGTATTGGTACTGAAAAATGCAACCATCAGTAGTGAACCTGGCTGCTCAGGAAACCTTACTGCTTTATACAGAACTCTGGTATTCTGGGCCTAATTTCTCTGTCAGTGGTCCAGATGTAATTCAAGGAAATTAATGAACCATATTTCAATCTCAAGACGCTCCCTGTAGCACACTGCTTTCTGAAATCTTTCCTGCCAGTTTGTGCTAGAGCAAGCCAGAAAGACTATGGGACACAGGTCTCCACATCAGCGGGGTTTCTGCTGAAGAAACCCAGTGAAGCTTTTACCAGTTGAGGGAAGGCAGGAGCGAGAACAGAACCAACCCTTTTCCCTCAACTGGGAAACTACATATGTAGCTTTGCCCCAAAGACAAAGAGAGGCCCAAGCTGGAACTGGAAAAGGAACACTGCTCCCCAGCCTGCATTTAGCAGCCAGGGCATGACAAAGCAAAAGGCTGTGAGTGCACTGAGCAGCCCCATCCTTTAACAGGACAGTGAGTGCTTGGATGATACATTTACTGCAGCCTGTGCTGCATTGTGCCTGCCCGTGTACCATCTCCATAGCAGCAGTTCTGCTAATTGAGACCAGCTGCTACAATTCCAAATTCTTCTCTCCAGAAATATCGATACTACAACGTTATGATTAGAAAGCACTTTACCAAATGCCTCTCAATTCTGCACAGCTCAGATGAAGAGCAGCTGCAGAGAGAAGGGACCGTTCCCTGAATATACAGGATAAAACACTGCAAAAACACTGGAGAAATGAAGGCTACAAGACGCAAGTCAAAACAGAATAATGATGACAAAGAAAGCAGCCTGCTGTATATGCTTCTGCCTGTCACTTTAGATGTTGAAAGCACCGTGAGCAGACTTTTTCCTTATGCTCTAGGATAAATGGCCATAGCACTGCACTGTTACAGCTTCATGTGGCAGGTGTGCATGTTTGTCAGATCCAGCTTTTCTGTCCAAGGAGGGATTAAAGCAAAATCCATCAATCTGGGCTTGGCTTGGAAGAGTAGCTGTGGTCTTGAATCATTTGGCTCCGGGGGCTGCTCTGCACAGCCCACTGGCAAAGAAAATCACTGGAACTGATAAGCTGGGAAGACTTGCAAAGTAGGAATGCCCCCACACCACAATGACTTGGCCAAACTTTTGGCTATCTCCCTGTGGCTGTTGGCTCCACACAGCAAGCTGGATGCTTCGCAGTGGTCACCCTTTTGCCAAAAGCTGCAAGCACTTTCCCCCTCCAGCCAGACTGGATTAAACTGGCTATCAGTATTCTAAATTCACTTAGAAGTCTCAGGGCCTGTCTGTGACCATCAGGCACAGGGCATTCCTGAAAAGACATCTGGTTACTGAATTTATGTAAGAACTGGGCAAAGCACTTCAATTCCATCTGTTATTCCAATCTCCTGAGCATAGAGAACAGAATCCTTGAAAGATAAAATCTCACAAAGAAGGGTCTGAAAATGAGAACCACAATGCAACATGTAATTTCCTCCTGAGAAAGATGCTGTACAATCTTACACGGCATGCTCCAGCATGCGGCTGTGTAAACAAGGGCCTAATACACCGTTTCACTACCCTGATTTCATACTACAACCGAGGTAATGCAACACAGCTAAAGCAGAGAGATTGCTTTGCCATGCTAAGTGATCTGCCTCCTACTCTGAAAATGAGTGAGGTAAATAAAGTGTTTTATATAAATACCAGACAGCTTCTCTTCACCAAACAAAATGCTCAAGTTTTTAAAAAATATTCCTATTATTTTGCTCCGGAATATATTCGGTGCTTAGTGTCCCATTCAGATTTTAACATTTATACAGTTCTCTTACTTACTTCGCTTTCTAAACTTTTAGTCTACATTAGAAGTCTGCTTGAATCCACAGTACTGCAGGAGAGGGAATATATCAATGAAATTCCAGAAAGGTAAAGTCTGACCGTGTTACAACTGAGTATAAACTTTCAGAATCCTTGTCTGAAAAAAATATAAACTTCTATTTTTTTGTGTAACACTCACTGACTACATATTAGCTTGCATTCCATTTTCTTTCCACTCTGAGTAAGGTTGCTATACTTACTTGTGCTGGGAAACAGCTGACATAGAAATCCATATGGGCAACAGGAGTGTAAAGACGAGCTTATATAGAGAAGCTCTGTGCTTATATAGGGAGGTCACCTCAATAAAGTGCTCAACACTGCACGCAAACATGTTAGCGTAATTTGCAGGTGACAGCGTGACGGAATTCTGTTGATTGCAGTGCAGTTGTGTTCCTTCCCATCAAGCTGAATTTAGCCTCTCTAGTCACCAAATCACATGAATAAACTGCTATGCATACATTTATTTTATTTTTAGGTTTCCAAGATCAATCAATGACATTCATGTGAGCAGAATCACAAGGCTAGGTAAAAAACAAAGTAAGCTCTTCTGAACACTAACAGTCATTGGGACCATCAGGACACTTTGATGGTTTCCAATGGCACAGCTCTGTGGATTGTGAACTGAATTACAGCAGCTTTAAGCAGTCATGGACATTGGCACATCAGTCATCATAGAGAACCCATGCAGCAGAGCAAGCAGTAGGACTATTCAAGTAACAGATCCACCAGGCCCTGTTAAATCTCCATACTGACATTTTTACACCTCAGCCTGCAATGTACCACAATGACACTGTTGTAGTGCTGAAAGTCGGGTGCCCAACATACACTGGCCCCAGCAGAGAAGCACCAACTCTGCAGCTGACTGTTTATTTTGTGCACAAAGCACAGGCATTCTCCCATTTCATTTCAGCTGCCCTCGCCTCCCCCATAACTAAATTATTGTTATTATGCTCCGCATAATCCTAGTACTGACAGGGATGTTTGTTATACATAATTAAAGATATTAATTTTGCATGGAACAGAAGACACGGAGCCAGGAATTTAATCTTTTTTTTCAATCTTCCATCAGAAAATTACCTTCATTAGCACCGACTCACTGAGCTTCTCTCTGTTGACAATTTTTATCGCGACCTTCTGACACGTGACACAGTGAACCCCCAACTTCACAAGCCCTGCAGGAGAAACAAAGCAAAATAGAAAGGAAGAATTGGTTAGAGGTTGAGGTTAGTTGTCAAGGGTTTTCCTTTTAGAAAACCATCCAGCTGTTGGCAGCTTATATGCAAACAAATTCCCATTAGTACCTCCTCCAGCCAGAAAAGGTCTTGTGAGTAAAGGAGACCCTTCAGCCCACGTTGTGGCCATTTGGCAGTGAAGTCACCAACGTTATTGATGCTCCTGCAGTTTCTGCCACTAAAACTGTAGTTTTGTTGAAGCACTGTAGCCCAGCTCTCACCACTCAAAGTGTGTTCTACCAGTAAGAAGTTCTGGCAATTGAACCACACTTACTAAGGGCTTTTACTGACACCTGACATCAGCAAAAGCTTGGAAATCAGAAAAACTAGATGGTCAAACATTTGCTTCTACATTTCTCTAGCTCTTTCCAATGTTTCCATTATCACAATAAAAAGACACTTAAATTATGGCTTCCCTTACTGCTTTAATTTACCCTGCTGGATAAAGTTAATACTGTGATGAATGCCATTGTGGTGTGGAGGAACATCAGCATATGCTGCTACAATTCTAAGTTCTTGTTTGTTATTACATTCTTGTCCTCAAAAAAGATAGAGTGCTGTTAACTGATTATATTGGCAAAAGGATGTTGAGATCCCCAACAGGATTAGGATGTCTGAACTATCATCAAAATATGGAACACCAAGTCTTAAAAGAGAGAGCTAAGTAACATAAATGAGCCATTATCTTCTGCAAAATTTTCATCTAAGTCTGGTGACTAACATGAAGGTACATTGAGATACCTCCCACAAGTGAGTTCAAGATGGTCCCTTGAGCTCTCAACTCTACTGCCATTAAGAAAACTTGTAGCTGGAAAAGCTGTTCTTCATAGGTTATTCAAGTGAGATCTTGTTTGCTTCAGGTTTTACTCTTGTCTAACATTCACATGCAGCACACCACCTGATGGGCTGGATACCATCCCACTCCACACACTACATGCCAAATTGCCATTTAGGTTAATTCAGTTATAACTGAACTAAAAAAGAAATGGCACCTCTCTGGTGTCACTAAGACCTGCTGTGTTTTGCAGGGCATTTATGAACAATGACATCAAACAGTAGAAAAAAGACTAACTTCCTTCCCAGCTCCTAGGCTAGGTTGGAGTTAAGAAGCCAATCCCATCCCCTAATGCAAAGCAGAAAGCCAAACACATTGCTTTATCTGGAATATGAGCACAACAGATTTTCAGTCCAGTGAAACACTGAACATAGGACTTCACATGCCTTACTGAGGGACAAATAGATTCTTGCCTTACAACAAACTGGGCCCAATTAAGTGAACTAGAGTTTCATCAGGGACTTCAGCAATCTCCTGCAGGTACCTGTCCATCCTTTTGCTATGCAACTAATCATAAATTTGGAATTATTAATCACTGGTTATTATGTAGAGAAATAAAGTCCCAACTTGCTTCCAGTCACATCTCTTTTATGGCATGCTCAAGTGTTCTGGATATTTCTAGGCACATAATTTCTCAGTCTCATCTGGTTAAGTGCTGACATCCTCACTTTAAGCCACGACATAAACGAGTCACAAAAATTAAGAATGCAGCGCACTGACAAATCAATTTGAAATTGTGTATAGCAATAGCGTGCCCTCTGCCTGAAGCAACTGAGAAGCAGAGCTGGGGCCAGATGCTGTGATGTCCAACCACACTCACCTTTCTGCATTTTTTCTATTCAATTTGTAATATCAACCAAAGCACCTCTAGCTCTACATTCACTGTTCAGAGCACCTGCAGCCTTACTTACGCTTCTTCCCTTTGGCTTTGTTGTGCGTTTGCATAGAGGCTACTTAGCTCCACCCTGTATAAAGCATGCACTGTTTCAATCTGTGCTGATTGCTTCCTTCCTGCTTCTAGGACAAACCTTACATCACTTTTGCAGCACAATGACAGCACTTTTTACATTGCTCTTAGTTACACTTTCAAATCTCAGCAGAACTTCTAAATCAGTCCTTTATATCTAGACTCCCCGGATCTGTTGGCACCATGTTGTACTGTAATGTGGCACGGACCAATTATTTTCAGAGGTCAATAAGGGTGAGAAACAACTGCTCTCTAACTGGTTCTTCACTAGTGATATACCAGACTTCTTATATGTCACACTTCAGGGTTTGATTTCAAATCTTGTTGCTCCCAAATGAAGACATCTGTCTGACTGAATGTGGCTGATTTGTAAGCTATTTTTCTTTTGTCCTCCCTGAAGCACCCTGTCATTGAGCCCTAGAAGGGTTTAACCATGAACTTCTGGGACACTGTCATGCTGCACAGGGTATCTTCACAGTGTCCTTGTAGCTATTAACCTACCACAGAAACTCAAAAGTTAAGATTAAACTATTATGTTTACTCCAATAAAAAGTTAACCAACTCTGAGAAGACACCAAAAACTTTGTAAAAAAAAAAAACTGGTACTGAATCACACTGATTTTATATTGAATTAATTTCATTGACCTCAAGAAGTCATTCTTGATTTATGCTATGGTATCAAAGGACAGAATAAGAAAACATATATGAGATTTAATGCATCTTTCCTCTTCTCCTGATTTGCATTTTAAAAATCAAGAAAAGAAATGCACTGTCATTGCTCTCTGTTTTGTGGAGATAGAAATTTTAGACAACACTCTGAAGAGTCCAAGACAGCATTTTTCACTGTACTAAATTCACTGAATGTAATTTTAGGATAAAAACCAAAACATGTCACTATGCCTTGCTTCCTCCCTTCTCTCCTGGCTATTTCCTTTTGATATTTGCATGCCAGCCTAAGCAGGGAAAAAAAAACAAAAACCAAAAAACCCAAACCCTCTTGGTAAGTCCATCTATAGGATAACACTCTCCTCTCCTGCTACTATGAAGAAAGCCTAATTGAGCTGAGGCAGGAAGGGTTTGTCCTCAGGACTTGTGTTTCTGTCCTGTAATTTCAGTCAACTGTGGAACTACACAACTGAGATGAGATGACTTAATATGGATTTGAGATCTTGTGGGCTTCTGATTCTTAAGGAGCCCTTTGACTGACACAGAGAACACAAACCATTCAAGATGTATTATTTATTTACAAATAACAGACCTCAGAGAAAAGCAACTATGTGAATAAATTGCTAGGCTGTAACTGAAATAATGGAAGTGGCAGAAATACCTGCTTGGAAACAAGTGCCCAAGGTGTGTTTACAGAGTTGTGGAAGAGATGGTGCATCTTCCATTTATTCCTCTTCTGTATATGCAGCTGTTAATGAGCACTTCAAAACTGTATAAATCCTCTTCCAATACAGATATGTCAATAAGTTAGGTACTTATTTGTAAAGCTTATCTACACAGGCCAGCACAGTTACGTGTATCTTCCGCAAAGGAAAATAAACATGGCTGCTGCAAGGATATTTTGCACTGGCTTGGCTTACTGCAAGTCTGCCAGGCAACAATAGAGCTTGAACTTGTCTGCTTCATGAGTAATTAACCCCTCAAATGCAGGTAAGTAACCTTTGTAACTGCTAAAGGTAACTCTGATCTGTCCTGACAGAAAATCTCAGATGCTGTGAGAATCAACTGCATGAAGTTTCCCTCAAGCACTCATACAGCTGTCACACGCTCACTGCTTCAGGCACACCTCAGATCTCCATCTACAGGTCATTCCTGGGGACTCTGGACACTGACATCCTGGGGCTTTAAAATCAGTTGTTGCATCCAATGAACTGCAAACATTGGGCTGCTTTTGATTTTAGCCACTGAACTGTATCAGAACCAGCCCTATAATTGCAGGCTGGGGAGGAAGAACAAAACATGAAAACACTGGAAAGCAAGGGGATGTGTAAGTTAACACTGTTTTTTCATCATAATTAAAAGCTACAATCTGGAAACCAACGAGCATGAGAAACCCCAGATGACATGAAGATGCCACTGAAGGAAGAAGAGCAAAGGGAAGTGTGCAGGTCTGACACAGCCCGATGCAGCAGTGACCTGCTAATAATCATGCCCGTGCATTTTTTAGCTGGCAAACTCCCACTCTGTGGATGCTTACAGATATACAGATAGTTCTTGGAAAGGACAGGAGCTTATGTGATGAGCAAGGGACAGCTTTAGATCAGCTGGGAAGGTGGACAGCCCATCCTGAAGCAGTACAAAGCAAAGATTCTTCTTTTACCCAAGAAGAATGTTCTGTAGGGATGGAGGAACAAAAGCTTCCCTCCAGCTGAGACAATATATACACTGTGAATCCATGACCACAGCAAGTGGCTGATATTGTAACTGGCAATCACCTTCAGGCCTTTTCAGCTAAGGACAGGATTTCAGAAGAGACTCATTTACTTTTGCCTTGCATTTTGTGTAGCAATTTTCTCTAGCAGACACTGAATAAAGCATTAAGAGTTTGGAGCTAGTGCTATTTGATATGCACTTTACAGTTGTGTAAATAGTAGCATCTTCCTAATGATCCTGTTATTGCAACCCTTCGTTAGAGAAACATTCTAGGAACAAGAAAGAATGTTTTCAGTACTATCCAAACCTGAAGTCTGCCAAAGACACCAATCTGAAACAAATTATCATTTTGAGGCAGAAAGAGAGAGTAATAAATAATGAAACACTACTGTTGTGTAAATACAGCACTTATGGTATATTCATTGTCAATGATGCTCTCAGTCTTTCAGAAATGATAAACACAAGTAATATGTTATCCTGATTTTTAACCATGAGGCGAATAATTAGTCAAAAAAATAAAGGCATATTTGTTATATTTAACATATATAATTTTTCCCATTGGTAAATGGAAGTCTTTTGCTTTCTTTTAAAATAAAACCAACCTAAAATAAATTTCTGTAGTAGGAAAACTAGACACTGATTTCAGAAGACCTGCACACACATGTTGCTTGCTCTTCAGAGCACATTGTCAAAAACCTTAAAAAATCAGAGTGGAAAGCCCTGGTCTGGACAGAAATGTCTGTTTTGGCTGGATGAGCAATTAAAGGAATGTCTAGAGAGAAATATCATTCCTCTTTTAACTTGAGTTAGCTAATTGCCAATTAATTCAAGTCAATGAACACTCCGCAAATGTTAATCTAGGCACTGCAAAACACAAACATTTGTGGTTTGCTTCAGGCCTCCAGTACTGGCTACAGCCTATCTGGATTAGAAAAGGAACAAAAGTTCTAGGCTGACAAACTCCAGTACTCTGCTTTTCAAGAAGCTTGATGTGTATATAGTATTGCTGCACGTGAACTTTGTACATATGGTCTTTATATACAAATAATTTAATTTATTACCACAAATTGGAGGTTGCTGTTGTAAATCTTAAAAGAATTTATGGATGCTCATTCCTGAAAACTACATGCACTAACATCTGCAAGACCTGCAAAACCTCAAGGATGCCACTCCAGAAAATAAACCCTTACAGCAAACAGAAGTATTAATACATCTCAAGCAGGGTGGAGGACAATCTTAAAATGTAATATTCCTCCTCTTTATTCTCCACAGTTATCTTCACAAACACTGCAGTTTCAGTTAGGGTTAAATCAGTTCAGTTACAGTGTCTAACTCTGCTGACTGCAGTGAAGTTACTTTAGATCTGCAACAGTGGAAAATGGATTAAAATTTGGCCCAAAGCAACATGATTTCCATAGCCATAAAATAAGGATAATAACACTTACTTACTTACCTTGCAAGGGCTGTAGAAGGATTAACTGATTAATCCTTACAAAGAATGTTGGAAAGGGATACAAATCCTATCCAAGTCTTACAAATTATAACCAGAAAAACTGCATTCTAAATACAATCTGGAAAGAAACCTCTAGATAATTTCTAATTATTAGCTTCCATTTCACATCCCAATTCTTTTACAGCACAGATTTCTGGTCTCCAATGATGCACATCTTATACTACTCTTAGCTGCACTGGAAAGAACTTAGTTACTGAGCATCCTACTTACAGAAACCAATAATTGCCCTTAATTACTCAGTCTTCTCATTGAAGAAATGTTTATTTTTCTACAGCAATAGTTATCTCTAATTATTGCATTTAAAATAAACAGAGACTTATATCAAGTGACATGTAAATTACATGTTATCAGTTTATAATTGTGTAATGGGAAAAGGAGGTATAGGAAAAATCTAGAAATCTAAAAGGATCTAGAAATCTAAAAGGATCACCAGGTTGATAATGAAATATTTTGACTGTGGAGTCTTCTACAGAGATAGTGTAGTGCTAAAAGGCTGTTCTGAGAGCCCATGCACTAATTGTTTTTAAACTACATAAACCGTAATTATGGTAGGACTAAAGCCAGAGCTCAAAAGCTCAGCAGGAGGATGGAAAGAGAGGTTCATCAGTGCTGGGATCCACATGCCTCAGCTCAGAGCACAGGAGAGCTCCACTCTAAATTGCCACAGCCCAGATTTACTGTCCTGAGCTACAAGCACTGTCAAATGTCTGCTGGCTCGGCCAGCCAGAGGGACACACTCCTAAACTCAGAGATTGGTGAGAACAACGCATCAGCTCAGATGTGACTGGATCCATATGCCTGATATTAGGGAACAAGAGACACAAACATGTACAGATATATATACACACACATACACACACAGAGCAGCTCAGCAGGAGCAGGTTTTACACTAGATGCCTCAGAGATTATGGTAGGATCATCCTCCAAGCTCAGCAGGATCAAAACACACAGAACCAACATCACCTCTATTGATTTCTATCTTGATCTCTTTCTTGCAATATTTCATAAATCAATATTTCTCAGAAAACCTTTATGGCCCCTGAATACAGCAAAGAATGCGAGTGTTGATGTTTGATGTACTCTCTTTCCCATCTCACCAGACACACCCACACATCTAAAGAGGCCCCCTCAGGGAACCAGGACACGAATCTTCATTGGCACATTGATGCTACAGTTGCAAAATACCACTATTTCATCAGCCAAACTCTAACAAACTCTTGAAGTCTTCTGGGATCCATCAGCAGTTTGTCATGTCTATTGGCTGAGTTCCTGCTTCAGATCAAGTCTTTGTTCATGTATAAGAACACTTGGGAGACTAAGCTTTGCTACAAGTGCAGACTTCAGCTTCCAGTGTGGACATCTGAAAGTGTCAGGGCAGCACCCCTACCCCTGCACACAGGGAAAGAGAAGAGTAGTTTCACTGTTTTCAAATTTGAAAGACAAATTAAAACACAATAGATCTTTCCACCGATGCACCAGGAAAAAAAGCCCAACTCTTTCTACATCTCTGGATGGGTATTGGGAAAACTGTGCTTTTACTCACACCTTCCCTAGTCAGAAGCCTTTTTTTTTTCCTCTTTCCAAGAGCTGTACATCTTCTTGTAAAGCTCCTCTTGAGGAATGATGAGAGCCATGTTCCCCTTCAGACTTCATTAATCCTTTGTCAGGAGATGACCAAAGACAGCCATTTTCAGGTATAGCAGGAAGCCAGCAGAAGTCTGACTATCCTGCCTATGGTATCTTTTGGAAAACATGTTGCTGTAATTAGGTAACACCTGGGTAATGAGCCACAACATCCCCACTTGGTCCAGTGATCTATTGAGAAGCACTGATGCACTAATAAGGAGGGAACAGTGAGCAGCAGAGAAAGAGAGGGTGAGGAAGGAGGAGGGGAAACAGCAGATAAACTGCTCTTCACATGTACTTTTAGCTGATGTTAATCCCATTTTCTATGCTAATTTCTTACATCTCCCCTTCTTTACCACACCTTTCTGTGCTCCATCAAGAAGTCCTCACACCCTTTTGACCCTCCTTGCCAAGATTGTTTCAGCTAGGTTATATGTATATTAAAAAAATAATTAAAAAGCAGGGGTTACCAAAGAACACCTTTATAGAAGAGACAGAGGTCATGCTCTTCACAAGATTAGGCTCACCACAGAACACTTCATCTACCCAGCTCAGTGCTGATACAGCTTACTCTGCCCCCTGACATCTCTTTATCACCCCCTGACAGATTCCTAACAGGATTTTCACTGAGTGCTGATATGCTGCCCTTCAGTAAGGGCTCAAGAAGTGATTGGATTAACCACACTTGCACCCATGCCTTGGACAAGGGGCCAAACAGCAAGCCACAAGCTCAGGCAGCTCCCAGGAATTCCAGAGGGGCTTGTTGACAGCAGTGGGGTATGGCCCATGCACAGGCAGGGGAGGAATGCATTGGCTAGCCACTGCATGCTGTCTTCTACAGATACTGGTATTTTTCCAAGTACAAGTATTTACCAGTACAAGTACTGGTATTTTCCAAGATACAAATTGCTCTGTATCCAGTAGAACTAACAGAGGCTGACCCCTTGCAGATCCACACGCTGAATTTCATTTCATTATCCACCACAAAACTCTGGATCCTCCTCCAGTCCCAACTCACCACATCTATGGACATCCTATTTCCACTCTCCTCCAGCGTCATAACACCTGCAATTCCTTCCCACACCTCTATCCCCACTGACTCTGGTTCCTTATACCTCCTGCAGTGGTGCCCTCCATAGTTTTACCCATTTATCCTGCAGTTCACCTGCCAGGTACACAGTTTCATTCTGTGTACCTTATTATCTTTCTTCTATGTAAAAGACAACAGGTGCCGTGGCCAGTCCAGATCTGCGAGCACATGGTCACTGTAAGAAGTGAAGGAAATAGCACATTTTTTAAACTATACTGGATATGAGAAACTCCAAGCCTCTGGTTTAGGACAATGGGAAGGAAGACCATCTGGAAACAGAATTCTGATTTACAAACAGGAAAGTCACTGCAAAAGAGTAACAGAATAAAAGGTAAGAAAAATTAGACTACTATAATTTTAATGAATAGAAACAGGCATATTTAAAAAAACCAAACTGAAAAAACTTTAAAAACTATTTCCTTTAATTTGAGAATAATGGCTAAGGTCACAGCATGGAGCTGAAAGGATTTAGTGACTCCTACATCAAGAAGAACAGGAGCTGTCTGCTCATATAGTACAAAGTACACTACAGCTGGTTCACTATGTACCCTACAAAGAGAGGAAAGCAGGGCATCATATTCAAAACATAAAAAGGTCCAAGTACCTCATTAATTTTAGGTACAAGAAACAATGCAAAACCTACAGAGCACAGTCAGCTGTGCCTCCACAATAAAAAGAAAGAAAATGAAATGAATTTAATTTCCGCGCAAAAGGAAGGTGGTTAGATAAACTGGAACATTACAACCCACCTTCTGATACCCAGTTTCATCACATGGAATTCATACCACAGTGTCTGAGGCTAAGTATGTGCCGAAATATGACATCAATTTCAAACTCAGGCAGGAAACAGAGATTATAAAAGGATGAGACCTGTGCTGTCAAAACACCTCTTTGACACTTCTGCTCCAGGATTTCAATTCAACAACTCCAGCCTGGGCTTCTGGAAGATCTCACAGTGAATTTTTCTCTTCTGGAGCAATTCCATGGGTCTGATCTAAAGCCTTCTGAAGTCAATGCAAAGGCTCATCTGTTTTAGGAAATTGCAGATCAGTTTCTTCAGCAGCAGCTAAGAGCTGTAAAAACCTGGCTTATTCAAATAGGCGTTGCTGAAGACAATGACACTGAAGTGCTAAAGGTCTGGCTGTAGAAGACCTTTTTCCAGGACTGTTCTCAAGGGTTACCAAACTGTACAACTCCCTGTATGTGTTAACTATCACTCAGGTAGACCAAATCTGCAGGCAAAGTTTTTCTTTAATCTTCAGCATCTACAGTAAAAATACTGGACCACTTCCCTACACAGGAAAGGGTTCTGCCTTTAATCAGACTGGTATTTTCTTACTATCAGAATAAAATGCTTAAATTAGGCTTCCCACAAACATTACTTCAAGGTTAAAGCCATAATAAAGAAAAGAGCAGATGAATTTTCTAGAAGTCAACCTAGAGTCTCATGCTCTGTGCTTTTTTCCTCTGATTGCTTTCTATTCTATTAATGATTTTATTTATTGGCCTCACAGATTTATCAAGAAGCATCAGAAGATTTAGGAGGTTCAATCAAAAGATTCACCTTAAGAAGGAGGACAAGTTTTAAGCTTGGACAAGTATGTAGAAATAAACAAACAACCAATAAGCAGCTTGTCCCTACAGGCGACAAACCTGAGCAAAAGTTAAAATATCATCCCTCAAAAATAACACTCCCACGTGAGGATTCAGTTTTCCCCACTTGTATGTTACTGTGACCCCATTGGCTTCCTTGGAATTATTCCCAGTTCCCTGTGACCGAGAACAGCCACAGCAGCCCTCGCAGCCTCTCCAAGGAGGTGACACAACACAGCACAGGCTACAAACAGTGGCCACAGAGGAGCTCAGTGTTGACTCAGAGTCACTCACGCTCAGAAGAGAAGGCAGCTCAGAAATAATTGAGACTGCTGTGCCTGTTCAGTGTCCCAACATACACAGGGGATAAACGTGCTAATACAACACAGTACTACCCAGCAATAACGGCATTAGGCAACTCACGTATCGCTTCCTGAAAAGCCTCTGGCCTTAAGGGATACTGCCTGTACAGAGCACAGAAAATATCTTTTGTCCTTCTGAACATTACATGCACTTTAGTTATTTGGTTTTGTATTATGAGCTCCTAAGCAACTAGAAACTGCTATGATATTCTTTACTCGTACTGCAGGCTCAGGCCACTTGCACTTTCAGGCCAGGGCCAAGTTGCACAGAGTTAGGTATGAAGGGTTTCTCCCTGAACACAAAAATCAGCAGCTGAAATAGCCTATAGACCTGGCAGGACAGGTATCCGCAGCAACACCATCTGAGTGTGACCCTCTATGTTTCAAACCAAGTTAGAGTTAGAGTTTGCAGTCCAAATTTTATTAGGGTGATAATTACAAAAAACTCTCTCAGCCAGAATGGAAAAAGACTTCTAGAAGAGAATCAGGAACTCTAACAAAGGCTGAATACAGAAAAGCCTCAGTTGCAAAGCCTAATTCTGGTACCTCAACACACAAACCAGTGAGCCTGGTTTGGTCAGATGGGCAAACAAAACCAGTTTGGGAAACACTGTGAGCTGCAGTGACCTGTGAAATGTCACAAAATGGTGGAACAGCTCTGCCATATGCACAGGATCTGCTTCCTGAGCTCCAGCCAGGTCAATGAGACCTCCTGCACAAGCAAACTGGCTAGACACATCAGAAACAGGAGTGCATGAAGGCATGTGGGTACTATGAGCTCTACCAACAGCAGAGGGTGCAGCAGATACAGCCCCACAGGTTTCAGCTGCAGAAGGACCTGGTCTAAGGTCCTGAGGGACACTTTTTACTTGCACATACATGACTTTAACCATTCCCTTCTATTTCACAGGGATACAAGCCCTACAAACTGCAGGAGATGGAGAAACACAGAAAGAAAAGCTTACTTAGAGAGAGAAGCTAACTTCCCTTCTGAGAAAGCACAGAGGTACTCCCCTCAGGTGACATTAAAGGGAATTAAGGAAAATCTGTGGCTTTTGTGTGATTGTAAGTTGTTAAGTACAATGGAGAATCTTTCATCCCAGAGCATCAACTGTAAATCCCACTAATAACTACATGAAGAAGCCTAAATAAAGGTTATTTAAAAAACTTTTGTCTCTCTTTGCAGTGTACTCTTCTGAAAATCTTCCTTTTCAGCTGCATGTGAGTGTTGCTGTGAACAGTACATAAATGGGCAGAGAAGGTGCCTTCTGAAACCACACAGGCAACCAGGTGGGTGAATACGAGAGCAGGAACATCCAGACTGCACTTGGTGGCAGTGCACTGGAAACAGCATAAAGAAAATCAGGGCAGCAGATGACTAGGTATTTAGCAACAGAGTTAAAGAAACAAATGAGGCATTGTCTAAGCATGCTGCTCTGATTTGTGCTAGCAGTCCATAAATCACTGCTGAGGAGGAAAAAAAAATCTAGAATTTGCAGTTAGTTACAGTATCACGGAATTATGCTGTGAGGGACCTCTAGAGATGATCAACTCAAGGCCCCTGCTCAAGCAGGGACAGCTAGAGCACGTTGTCCAAGACCATGTCCAGTTGAATTTAGGGTATCTCCACAGATGAAGACTCCACAACCTCCGTGGATTCCTGTTCCGTTGTTTGATCACCTTCACAGTAAAAAAAGTGTTTAATGTGTTTAGATAAATTCTGTTTTAATTTGTGCCCATTGTCTCTTGTCCTATCAGTGGCCACTACTGAGAAGAGTCAGCTCCCTCTTTATTCCCTCACAACAGGTATTTATACACACTGATGAGATGCCCTCGAGCTTTTTCAACAAACCAAATTGTCCCAGATCTAATCTTCCAGGAAAAGCCTCAGTTTCTCCATGTTTGTGGCCCTATTCTGGATTCAGTAAGTCCCTGTGTCTTGTACTTGTGGAGGCCCAGAACTGGATGCAGTTCTCCAGCTGTGAGCTCGAGCAGAGGCAAAGGGTCACTTCCCTCAATTCAGTTGATCCTGCAGCCCAGGATACTGTTTCCTCCCCTTGGTACACCAGTGCCTGGCTGGCTTATGGTTAGCGTGTTGTCTGCCAGGACCTTGAGGTCCTGCTGTGCAGATCTGTCTTCCAGCTGGCTGGTCCCCTGTGTGTACTGATCCCTTGGTCATTCCTTCCCAAGTACAGGGCTCTGCATTCCTGTGACATTCCTGCCTGCTCTGTTCTCCAGGCTAAGCACCTCTGGATGGTAGCACAATCGCCTGGTCCATCAGACATTCCTACTGGCTTTGGTCTCAAAAATACAGTGTATTGAATTTGGTTCATTCAGTGGCTTTCTTCCAGGGAGTCTCTGTAGGTATTAGTGAGCAAAGAACCCTTTCAGAGTGTTTTAAGGATATTTAATGGAACAACAATGTTTCTTTGCAGCAGTTTTAAAGAATATTATCTAAATTAGTTCAAATAATTCTTCATGTTTTCTGCATATTTTATCCTAAAAGAGAAACTGTCCCCTAAGATTTTCTAGTTAGTACAAGACAACCCAAAGAAAACAAAACCAGAAACTGTACAAAAAAAAAAGAGCGAGAAAAACACAAGGAAACATGTGAATAAGCTGGTTGTTTTTCTTAAGCCACACCACAGTTCATTCTCAGGAGTCCTATAAGCAGAAACATCATTGGATAAGTTAAGTTATAACTTAAGGGCAACTTCACAGGCTTCTTCTCTGATTACAGGCAAAGCTGTGGATGGGTCACTGCATGGTAAATTCTTGCTTTTGTTGTCTGCATGTGTGAAACAAGAGTTCTCCTTCTCACCCCAACCTTCCTACTGTGTCCTTAGGCTTACTGCCCTCTAAAGAAGCCCATCCATACAAACTGCTCTCTAATTCTTCCCACACAGCAGGGAAGAGCCACTGTGGAAGAAGAGCAACAATCCACATAAATAAAGCTGAGACTTTCTCCTCCAGAGACCTGGCTTTAAGGTCTGGTTCCTCTCATTCTTATTCCAAGTGAGGATCCCAGCACAACAGCGTCTGTTTTCCAGAGCCCAGAAATTGTCAGGTGAGCAGTGATGCTTTCCTGGAAAGCAAAAAGAGCTCTGCATAGTGTCTGCCTAGGGGCACCTCACATGCTGTCCTACCTGGTGAAAACAAACTCTTTTAAACTTTATGTTTATTTTTAAATAGAATCAGCACATCTGGATAATAAATTAAGATTTTTCATTTGTAAATAAATTTAATTTCACTTCAATTTTCAGACCAAATAGAGGTTGATGCAAATGGCCTATAAAGAATATGTCCATCTACAGTGACTAGAAAATGGCAGTCATCAATCTATAACATAGCAAAAAATCTCAAGAAAGAATGCAAGTAAATGCATATTAACTACATTATGACTTCAGTGAATGGGCAGTGGAAAATAATGTCTTCCTAACTACAGAAGAGAATGCCAAATTAATTTTGCAAATCATCATAACTGGTTGGCCACCTGCTTGAAAATGAACCTTCCTTTAGGAAAATATCTGAAATGTAGAAATGACAAAATAAGTATGGAATCAATAAATGAAATCAAGATTTTGCCCTTGCTGATTCAAACTATAATAAAAATCCAGTATTTAAACTGCCTTGATTTAAATATAAATTACATAAATTCATCAAATCTGTTTGTCAGATAATATTTCTCCTCACAGCTGTGAGATAAGCCTCACGTTGGAGCTTAATAATAGCCCTGCCTCCTCAGCACAGCCCTCACCACTTCTGCACTTAACTGGTATCTAGAGCCTGCTCGGTGGTTTGAGATTTTCCTAATCTGCTGTTGAGTGTGGGAGCATAAGGAATTACATCAGTACTTGAGATGGGCTCCAGCTTTGAGACAAAGCCAGAGAACTGTACAAAGTGCTGGAGCTACTGAAGCCACAAGGTAGAATCCATGCTAACCACGAAGCAAAAAGATAGTCATGTTTGCATATACGGAGGAATTTGCCCTCTCTCTCCTGCCCACATAGAAGAGACAAAGCATGAGGTAACATCCTGGCTGCTTTTGGAAAAGCCCAGCTTTATGACACAAATAAGGATAGGATGTAGCAGAAAAAAGTTTTCTCCAGTATTTTTTCACAGGCCTCATTAACATATTTCAGGACTACAAAGAAGATTATTTTTAAAGAGAAAACACGTAACGTAACATAGAAATACGTGAACAAGAGCCCCACGGAATTGTTACTGCTGTTTATATTGGAAGACTCAACTCGAGACCAGGACTCTACTGTAACAAACATAATGCACACACCATGGAATAGGTGCTCGGCCCTGCCTTGGGGTAGATGGTTATGATCCGAAGACATAAGGCAGGCACAGAGCACACCTAATTATGTTATTTCTCTGTTTGAAGATAAAGACTTTAGGCATTAAGGAACTGGGAAAGTTGCTGAAGGTCACACAGAAACCCTGTGGCAGGGCTGGAAACCAAGCACATGCCACAGTCACATCTAAAGTTGGTGGGAGAAGGCTGCAAAAAAAGCTACAAACCCACCATGAATGCATTTTCAAATGCAAACTATATGCTAGAACATAAAAAATTGGCCAGTAGACTGGCATTTTTATAAAATTCCAAACAAACCTACCTCCTGCTACAAGAGTATAAAAGGATAATAATTCCATTGTGCCCCACGAGGTCTGTTCCTGACTTACAGCAAAAAATCTGAAAGCAAAAATGGGGGTGCTTTCTGTGTTATATGGAAATATATAAATTTGGTGAGAAAGCTTTCAAATTTATGATCCGTTTAATGGAAACAGCAATAACAAAATTGTAACACTGTATTTTAGATAGGAGAAAGGATGCTGATTCCTGGAAGAAATGAAAGAACAGAAAAAAAAAAAAAATGAAAGGGAATCTCTTTCCTCTGTGCAAGCATTTTACTCGCTCTGCCATAGGAAAAGGACAGGCAGCACCACCAGACCAGGCTGTTCACGTGGAAAGGGTTCGGCCGGCTGTGCTAGGGAGCACATCGGTGCCCCATCATGATGTCCCCAGCAGCAGCAGCGTGGCTGCCACGGCTCAGTTTGTGTCCCTCGGCGAGGAGCAGGCTCCCCGCTGCCGGGCCACGCTCATTGTGCTGCGCGCTGGGACGAGGAGCGCTGGCGGGGCTGGAAGTGCCGCTCTGCAGAGCAGCAGGAGCGCCGACTGGCACATGCGGGGAGGCACAGTACAATAATCTCCATCTGCAGGATCCAGCTTTGAATCCCTTCCTCCGCTGCTCAATAGGTGCATCTGCTGCCCCTCTGCTAATCTTCAACATTGTTTAAAATGCAGATCAGTGGATATCACGCGTTTTCTTTCCCATTACAGACCATACCCTAAAAGAGCTTTAATCACACAGACAATATTCTATCTCTTGCAGGGTCTGCTGCTTTATTCTTTCCTCTTGCCTTTGTTTGGAAGCCAGACCTTTGTCAGGCACTAGCAGCAGCAGAATATAATTTTGCAGTGCCAGGTTTGAAGCTAGCTGAAGCAACTGTAACCTTTCCCAAAACTGTGGCAATGTAATTAGAAGACTGTAACTGCAAAATATAAACAGCAGGGAACTTGGGTCATAAGAACCTCCTGAGAAAATGCATCCTAAACTCCTGGATATGTTGCGTGATTTTAAATGTAAAAAGCAGCATCAGCAGACTTCCTTACTTGTCTTTGTCTCCCTAGCACTAATGCACCATGACATTTTTTGAGATGCCAGAAAGTACAGGAGCTACAGAGGAAAGCTATGATTGGTTACATGACTATAGGCTGAGAAAAATTATTTAATTTATTTCACAGAAAGGGCATATTCATGAACATACATATGTGTAAATGCTAACCTGAAATAACTAGTTCTTCCCAGGCAATTCTACTGCCAAATGAATGACCCTGTAAGCTGAAAGGCTGTTCTTGCTGTGACGAGAAGGAGATTATGCAAGTCATCATTGTAAAAATAAGACCATAAGAACCATGGTAGCTGAGCACTGGTCCAGCTCTGAACCTTCTAAGAAGTGACATCCCAGAGTCCTCCTTTCTATGGCTATTGCCATCAGTGCATGACCAGCCTGGAATTCTCCTCATTTATGTTTATCAAATTGATTTTCTTCTCTAGCAACCTTAGATCCCACAAATAATTGTATGGCATAATACAGGGAAAGACAAGATTTAGTGTATCTATAAACCACAGGAAGAAAGAAGCAAACCAATTATTTTAACAATCGGGGTATGTCTGTCTTTCACCAATGTGCAACATATGGTGGAAAGGAGGGCAAAGGAATTCTTCCTGTGTTCTTACCTTCTAAGAAATATGTTCATGGCATGGTGATAAAACATAGCACAGCACTTCCCCTACCACAGAGAGCAGGATAGATACTGAAAGATTAAAAAACACAGAAGGGATGTGACTAGGAGGGATGTACTCCTTGCCATTAATACTTATTGAGCCACCAGATTCCCAGGAAATCAGCGGAGGACAATTCACTGCTTGCAAGAGTTCAATATGCTACCTGGACTTTGGTAAGCCCCAGACTTTCCTTTCCTTAAAGAGCAGCTGCTCTGCAGGGACCCTCTGATGTATCAGAGCCAACTGGGCATCACAGAGAGTCTTGAATGGTATCCTGTAGGCAGAGACAGCCCACAACCATTCATCTCATTCCTCACCATAGATACATATGCTTTACCCGTTTCTTAAGCCCAGGCAGGTGCTGTGCTAACCACTGACTTCCTAGACAGCAGGAAACCCAACATATTCTGCCTGACTTACACATCTGTACATTAATTGTTGGAAGCAGCAGTCCCATCCTTCAGAGCCTCATTCATTTGAACTCACGAGATTCCCCAACAGTAGGTGGGTGTCTGCTGGATTTGCTGATCAAGGACAGCCCAGCACGCGGTCCTCTTCTGCCAGTTGGCATCACAGCAATTAAACAGGGGAAAAGACTATGGGACGGGTCATTCCATCGGCACGCAAACACATTTATTATTTGACTCATTATGGAGACACAACGAGATTTTCAATTAGCGGTCCAACAGTATGATCGAACACAAGATACTTTAATTATGTATTTCATGGGTATGCTTCAAAGGTGCCGTTTCACTCTCAAAACAATTCGCTGCATGCAGAGGCAACTTAGAGTTCCAGAGAGCCCGTGGTTACTTTCCTTTCAGAAACAGAACAGTTATATAAGTTTCCTGAAGCACAAAGGCCTCCTGGTTGCAAGGTAACTGCACCTAATGTATCTGTCCAGAATCACAGGTGCCTGTGCGTGCATCTACGGCTGTGCTCCCAAGGCAACATGGACAGTGGTCAATGGCTGCCAGATGGATTCTTCATCCTTGAGGAGCAGCCCCTGCGAGCATTAGGTCCTGCAAGGGAATCTCTGATGAAGCATCCTGGGATGCACACCCTCACCTCCACACGGACTTCCCAAACCAAATCCAGGAAAGCAGAAGTGAAGCAGAATAAAGGAAAAGACGGGGAAAGGCTGGAGAAAACCAACAAAGCTGAGTCACATTCGCTTCTCCTCTCACCAAATAGCAACGCTGACCTACAGCAGCAGTGTTTCATTTGGTATTTGTATAAGCAGTAGTAAATTACTGCCTCCTGATGAAAAAGGCAAGGAAGATGCTATGAAACAAGTTTTCTCCAATTAACTAAGCCTCCAAGGATTACTTACACAGTCCCCTCCTAATGAGGGCACCCAAAGTCACAATCCAGTTCTCCTTTATAATTAACGTCTGTAATTACTGGTGTACAACACTATGCCTTACTAAAGCCACTACTCACAACATTAAACATTTATATCTGCACTTTTGTACATATTAGATGCAAAGAATGCAAGTTTCATAGCTAAAAATTATTTTTTTCTATCATATAGGAATACCAGATTTCCATTTAAACCACTGGTTTAAGCGTCTAAATGCTCCAAAGAGAGTCTAGAGAGAAGGTTAAATTTTGGCACCCTTCACAAACATATGTAAATAGAACTGGTTTTCTTGCTACAAACAGCAATGACTTGAAGGACCCCACCTGCCAATGGATCCCTACCAAGGTGACCAGGTGACATACACTGCAACATATGTAGAATCTCTTTCCTTAAGCTCCGTCTGTCCTGGAGCTTCTGAAAATAGTGCCAAAAGGAATTAGAAACATTAATTGAAAGGGTTAAAATGGCAAATGTAAATTTTGCTAGGGGATACTTCTTATTCCCACCACAAAAATGCCGCATGACAGCTCTCCCAAGAAACAGTCAACCTGAACACTAACTCCCCAATAATGCAATTATCTGTGTCAGTGTCAAGACAGGGCTCTGCCACTTCACATCCATTGTCATAGATATTTATCTCCTGTATCACAGCAGTCCTGCTGGCCTTAGAAAAGAGGTCCCATGGTGGAAATGAGGCCTGACAGGAAAACAAAGAACAGATTTTGAATGCATAGAGGCATCTTTTGTAATTAAGGAGCTTGGGTGTTTTTCCAGTAGGTATTTATAAGAGGTTATTTTGTTTGTTTGTGAAACAACTAAGCTTCAGGGAATTATTTTAAAATGGCTAGTTCTTCAAATTTAAAGAAATTTTTCCACCACTGAGTTCTCTGTAAATTATCATTTAGGGACTGTAAGGAGGTAGCATGTACCTTCAGATCATGCAAAATGGTGATGGGTATAGGCAGAAAACTAAAATTTCTCCATGCTGTCTCACAGCCTGATTAGCTGGGTGATCCTCAGCACCAGTGAAAATGTCAGTGAATATTACTGATATCAAGTGCCTGTTTACATGAAGGATGGATAGTTCAGTATGTGAGACAGTTAATAAAACAGAGAAAAAATAACTTAGCAACTTTAATCTCTGGATAGGGTCATGTATTGTCGTTCTACATACAATTTAAACTCGCAGAAAATGTCCTGTGGGAACACCCATTCAAGTGCGTCAGTCAACATGGACCTAATTACCCCAAAGTCTTTTTGAATTTGGGCCTCAGTCTTCCTACGTCTTTGTTTTTTCCACTGGTAATATAAATCTGCCACACAGAAATACTAAGGATTAATGTATTGGGGTTGGTGAAATGTCAGAAGTACTTCTGAGGTGTTTCTATAAAGGCTGCCTTTCTTTCTCCTCGAGAACAGTGCAGGAGAGATAATTTGCTAACCTTGCTATTTCGAAGTCTCGTACAGCGGTAGATGAGGACAGCCCATCAATTCCCTATGACGGCTCCACACTCGTAACACGTCCACCCCAAGTTCATAATTCAACCTTTACATAACACATCCCTCAGAGTGTATTATGCCCTTTAATACTGGAATGAGTCAGCAAATGGAGTAAGCATATGTGTCCCTTTCTGCAAAAATGTATACCTTCACTTAAGCAAGTTACTCTCCTTTCAAAGTCAGGTAATAGGCAGACTGCACACAGCTAAATCTGGTCTAACCCTATATGTGCCATTTTTAATTGCTTAAATTGATGGATTATTTACTTCAGTGATTTATTTTCAAAGTTGCCTCTTAAAAATAAATGCGTATTTCACAAAACAGCAGTTAGTCTGTGGTGGCCAGCATCTCTGAGCATATGCCACTGTGAGACAAAAATTCTTTTGTTCTTCAGACCCAACTCTGAGATGCCCAGTTACATAAACCACAACCATGTTGTGCAAGTTATTATGACAGCAAATGTTCTTGTCATTTGTCCTTTACCATTTATTCCTATTGTCTGTACCAGAAGTCCTTTTCCATCATACCAGGAAATCTGCCATTTCCTTTCCAAACAGCACAGCAGAGTTTATGGCTGTGTACTGAAGGATGCATCAGCCTTTGCAACCTATTTATGTTGGAGATACCAACAGCAGTAAAACAAGTGAGTTCAAGTCAATAAACAAAATAGATGCAAGTGAAAAACTAGATAATCTGATCTCAGTTTAAAAAAGCATGTGAACAAGAAGAAGACTAATCGAGATCAGTGGATCTACTTATGGGTTATATCAGTACTAACAAGGGAGGACTACAATCACCCTTTGCAAGCAATTGAGAACACAGTCTACCATTGCACTGCCTAACAAGTTGATAACTCATCTTCTGAGTGGAAGGAAAATATGCCAAAGATTTCAACCAGCTGAGAAAGCCAAGGGCCTAAAGAGTGCATACATTTCATTCACTTACAGAATGGGAAATCCACTTTTAGACCTCTGCTTCCCTATTGCTCAGTTTACAGATTAATTTTAAGCTTATTTTGAATTTTTAAAAATCCTCATGAAATACATTTCAGTCTACAGAGCAGAAAAGCATCACCAAGTAATGACTAGGATCCCTTTACTGGAGACAGTCAAGCTCTAAGCCTTCTCTGAAGGCTATGGAGTGCATACACACACACAAAAGATTATGCAAATCAAAACCCCATCACATTATGCAAACAAAAATTACTCTACTACACAGAAGTTCATGTTAGTCTTTATGACAGTCACACACCACAGGAAACCCAATTTTCACCAAATCTAGGAAAAAAAAAAATCATCATTTTTGAGCTGTTGAAGGAGATCCCATTGCTACACACACATCCCATCTCAACCAACTTGCAAACACGGCTCTAAAGGCTGTTTACCACAGCATGATTTTCACCAGAGCTGCAACCAAACATAAGGCAGTGAGGACCACGATATGCTATCCATTACACCAGTGTAAAGCAAGAGTAACTCCAAGTTTGTAGAAGAGCAGCACTGGATCTATTCAAATACTGTCTAAAGTGCCACAGCTTTTCCTATTTCCTCGCAATGATTTTCATATCAAAATTATAACACTAAGAATGGTGCGCTTGTCACCTCCTTGTATCGTTATCAGTGATCCTCCTTTCAGGGAAAGGTTTGGGGAAGATTCTCTGGCTTTGAGTCTTCAAGCCACCTGTCCCTCCAACCCTAGGTCTCTTTAAGTAGACAGTCTGGTTTCTTGTGGGCTGAGACAGTGCAAAAATCTGAACTGTCCGTGCCACCTGTCTCAAGTCTGAGGTACCATGAAGTTTTAATGACATGGTCTTAATGAAGGTAGCTGCAGCTGTTCATAAAGTGATTTCTTAATGGGCCCCAAGGCATATGACTAAGCTCATAGTTTTGTACCAGTTTTATGCAGGGTTTCCCTTCATTAAACCAGTCCTTTAGTATGAGCTGTCATATTCAAAGTCCTTTATGTATTAGGAGCCTTCTCCACTGACTTCAACAGCATCTGGCTTCATGGAAGGAATCAGGTCCCTGCTGTGAAGTGTTTCAGCCCAGTAGCTCTGTCTCAAATCTGTCAAAATTGGACAGGACTCCTGAGAATTTTATTAGGGTTGGGCACAAACAACACTTTGAGTGCAAGCTAGATGAACCTAAGGCCCATAATGTAAGATACACCACTGAGTAAAGCACCAGACATTCTGAATTGCTAAAGAAAGTAGAGGAAGTTCTCTGTCTCAAATTTAGAATTCAGTCCAGATCCATGTGTATTTTCTGAAAAAAATAAAATAAACATTGACTCCCACTCAATGAACAGCATTTGTAAAGAAGCATTATAAGAGCGCATCTTTAAAAACAAACCAAACCAAAACAATAACCTTGAGTGGAACTTTCCATTTCTAAGAAAATTTGCTGGTGGAGCTTACCATCAAAACCAACGCTATGCTTCTAGCATTTCACTATTCTAGATACCATCTAGTTCTCTGTTAATTCTCTAATTTCAGCTGACTTTAACAAAATGTTTACACTAAAAAATAAAACAAAACCTGTCAACAACAGCAACAAAACCCTGAAAGAAAAAAAATACCTACATTTCTGGCAATGTCCTCCTACTTGTCAAGCACCAGGAAGGACTGCCAGATATTAAATAACTTAAGAGTGCTCCATTTGATCTGCACATAGAAGCATCACTAAATCTATGTCCAGTCCATGGAAATCACACTGGCAGGAAATCCTCCCTTCAAGGCAAACCCAGCTAAAAGGGTTCAGTAGCACTCAACATCTTTTGGCCAGTCTACCAAGCTCAGTGCTTTCTGTATAAAAGTGCCTAAATAATAAAGCCAGTGGATGGCAGTGGAAGCAGCTATGCAAACAGTTTCCACAGTGAAAAGAATGAAAAATGGTCCAGGAGTCACAAACTTCCTTTTCCCCTGTTCTTAACTGAGGGCTGCACATCTGTACTTCCTCTGAAGAGACTGGATTTTCATATCTCCTATCCCTAAACATCTTCCTTCCAGCCTCTACAAATGCACACCTCTAACAGTTCCAGGCTTCCCCACTATGCTCTGTCACAACTGCCTTTGCCCAAGTTATACCCTGGATGCTTTCAAAGCTGCTTAAAGGTCCCCTTGAAAGTGATGTAATTTAAAATTCTAAATCATACTAATGAACTGAAGTGGTGCTACACACCCTGATGAAAAGAGGAAATCAGAATGCATTGCCTCAAACTCAGATTTCTACAAGTCAAGGTGGAAAAATAAGATCTGTCTCTGGCAAGTGGGCAGGGTATCTACTGCCTGACACGTAACAGTGCAAATCCACCCTGAAACCCAGCTAATAAGCAGAATGAGAACCAGAAACAGTTCAGTTTTCCAGACAGATGAATGGCCAACTGAGCCACTTTTCAGGATTTTACTTTCTAAACTAAAAAAAGCAGTTCCAAGGGCTGGAGAAAAAGAAAAAAGAAAAAAAAAAAAAGAACTCAGCAGTAGCTGTTCAAAGAGATATCTTAAAATCTCTTATGAATAAAAGTTATTTTTGTCTAAAAAGAGGATGTTCTTTTTCTATTGCCTCTCAGCCTCCTTCCAAATATGCTGACAAAGAAAGATGAATGGCAAGTGCAGTATCAGAAAGTGCCTACAAGGACTTGAGTTTCGCAGGTGGAGATGCAAAATCGAGGAGCTAGGGGGTCAAATCAGCACATCATATACTTGAATCAAACATTAGATTAAAAATTCTCTTTCTGGACTTGGTGTCTGGAAACCCTTGTATGAAGCAGAGGCGATGGATAATGGCAGATCAGCATTCTCAGTCTATTCCCAGTTCTGACCTGATGTTAAAAAAAATGGCTGGGGGATTCCTATCCACCGATGAATAAATGTGAGCTTAACTCAGCAATACATTTAACCAAATTTCAATCTATGGCACCTGGAGATAAGCAGTCCTGTAAATTAATAGCTTTGCTTTTCTAAAATCAGAACAAAGAAGGAGCTCTCTAGCTAATGATGGACAACACATTTCAGTCGAGATTATCGTTTACAATCCAGTCTGCAGATTTGGTAACAATAAGATACTTTCAAATTCCCATCTTTCTGCCAAACAGTTTAGAACATTATTCAAAACAATACATTGAAAAAAAATGTCATTTCTGGAATCTATTTTTACATTTATTTTTGCCCAGAACATGCTTATCAGTGCCACTGACATTTCACAAGCATGATTTAAAGTGTCTAATTTTACTATTTTTCCATTATTTTGGCTCTCTCCTCTGCTTGACAAGCCTAAAGAATAATAGATGTAAAGGGAAAAAATAATCTATGTTGCTAGTACAGTGTCTGATAAAATAAAACCAATTCAGATAGAAAGCTTTTCCTTTTTTTACCCTATAACATGCAATAGGATTAACATTCTGCCTAGAAAGATGTACTTTTCTTCTAGGTTACAGGGCCAGCTGACTGTAATTTGACTCAAAAACAAGCCCTCCAACTCCTGACCACCTCACAGTACAGTGCTGGAAAACATCTAGGTCACATAATCCTGTCTCATCCAATTTGGATGCAGTTCTTCCAAGGATATAAATTCATTAGAGAGACAAATTGTAAACAAATACACACACACACACAAGAAAAAAAAAATGCAGACAGATCTTGCCTGCTCACCCTGCATATATATGACTACTTGACCCAGAAACTAAAGGTATCACCTTCTAGTCACTGGGTCAGAGTCATTCACCTATATAAATAACTAGAGAAATTTAGCCTCCCTACCACATCATAGAATGTCACAGCATTTCAGAGGAGATTGTGGTTCCCTCCAATTTGTTATTTATTTAGTTATTCCTAAAAAAGCCAAGCTGTCAGTCTTACAGTGAATTAATTTTTCACCTCACTGAGAGCCCCAATGGATTCCTGGTGACATCTCTTAAAGTATTATGGTAAGCAAACAATACTGAAGACATCAGCATCAGATTATTACGGATTATTTCTGAGAGATTTAATCAGTCCATAATTAATGAAAATTGTACTGAATACACAAACCACAGATATTGGTTAGCTGTGTTTATCTTAAGAGTTACACCCCTACCAGTTGATCCCCTATGAAAGAAAACCTTATTTTCCCCAATCAGCTGAGCACAAGTTTCTGATTCAGAAGGTCTAAAGGAAAAGTCTGGGTCTTTGGACCTCTCACAGAAATCTACAATTTTGTGAAGTAGGAAACAATGTCATGTTAGGCATTTAAAAGTACTACCAATTTTTTTTTTTTTTTTTTTAGTCATATATGCCCCTCCCAAGACATGAACTTAAAAACCACCGTGCTCTAAGATGCTGTCAACCAAAAATGAATACAGATTTGGCTTTCCTCTTTTGACTTGCAGTCAAAATCACTTTGCATACCTGGGCAACTGCAATAGTATTTTTGTATTACTGATATGTCCATTAAATTCCCTTGGTGCCAGTCTCCCAGGGAGCTTCAATCTAACCACTACACTGTGCACAGCTCTGCCATTTAGATTACTAGTAGAATTTATTGGTTTGTTATTTTCTATCATCATTACAACCAGAGACACAAAGTAATTAATTGGGCAGACACAGCACTCTTGCTCATGCTGCTGTCTAGCACAATTAATTACCTGTGCCAGGTTTGGAAAAGCTGATCATCTCACAGTATTCCCTGTCCCACGGCAAGCATATCACTCAGTAAATAATTCTGAACAAACACAGGACTCATGTTAAGTCAATATTCTGCAGTTCTACACACATTTCATTCATGATAACAAAAAAGAAAGAGGAACAAGTGAAATCAAAGCTCCTAAATTTGCCCATAGTAATTTAAAGGTCAAGAAATCATTTAATTGAAGATAAACAGATGTGTTTCCTTAGTACATGCAGCACTTTCAATATTTCCCATAGAAAATTCCTGAAACCTCTGAATACTGACTTTTATTCAATCCAACTTTTTTATCCAAAACACACTCCACTTCTCTGCCATATGCTCAAGGAGCACAGGGAATCCTACATTGCCAACATTAGGCGCTGCTCATCCGTTGTTGCAAGAAGCCTGAGATATCACAGGATACATTCCCATCTGCTTTTGAATTTTGCTTCAGCTAGCAAGGCTAATAAATTCCCCAATTCACCACCTCGATTCCCTTAGGAGCAATACACATTGCCAGCATTTTCTGTCCACAAAGGTGATAAGGAGCAGCAGGGGCATAAGGATGGACAGAACGGACATGAGCCACCAATGGAAGCCATCTCTCCTGCAGCATTCCCAGTCCTTCAGGAACACTGTCCCTAAGGATGGGCATCTCTGGGGACAGAGGGCAGTGCAGTGAGGACAAGTGGGCCCCTGCAGGCTCAGCACCTTTGTGCTGCTAAGACTCCTTTGAGGAAAGGACAGCATTAGTTAAAATACTATAGGAACAAGCCAATGAATCAGCCTTGATCAGGAGTGTAACTACTGTTTTCCCAACTGCCCCTGCTCTGACAAGAGCCACAAATTGGCATCAAGTACAGTGACTGTTTCCCTGTAAGCTCCTGGGTGGCTCACAGACTATAACATCCATGTCTGCATGGACAGGGCCAAAGACCTCTAGGCACTTAAAACAATGACAGTCTGCTAGGTGCAAAATTAAACACATAGTATCAAACTGGGTCTCTCATCACTGTTCCTTGCTTTCTTACACATGAACAAATTGCATACATATAAAATAACCTGTATATAATTGTATATAATTGTGCTATTTGTCTTCATTTGTACATCACAGAACGGATTCAGGCTTCCATAGATTTAACCCCAAAAAGGTTTCATAAATATATGATAAAGTCATGAACATAGATCAGTCTGGAACATTCTGAGGAACTCTTAAAAACACATTTTTTGCATGCTTTCCTAAATTTAATTAACAATAAAATAAATGCACATTTTGCTTTTTCTTTACAGTAATGAATACGCTGGAGGCTTAATGACCTCCATTATCACTGTGAGAATTTATGTTTATGGTAGCAGTGCTGTTCTTCTTTCCTCTTCAAAAAGATATTCACAAACCAGAGGAGGAACTCTTTGAAGAATGCAGTGGGACTTCTTCTGCCCACTCCTTATGCACAACTCTTCCAACCCAGCCTGAGCACAGCGCCGTTTTCCCGCTGCAGCCCTCGGCAGATAAATCTTCAGCAGTCAGATGTGGTGGATCCCAGAGCCCTGCACCTTAGATCCACTGAAGGGAGTGAGCAGAGACCAGGAACTCTCCAGGGTACCTGGGAGTTCTGAGCACCACAGCAGCCTGACAGCAGCACGGGCAGCTGAAAGCAGAGCTCAGCCCCTCGTGTGACTTGACTGTGACACATCACAGACCTCTTTCTGACACAAACTAAGGTGGCAGCAAAAACAGTGGGCACAAATAATTCTGAAAAATTTTTCATTTTAACTTTCACTGTAAATAAATTATTTCAGACTTATAAGTTCGTATAGGTCACTAAAACTGTGCCAAATAAATTATGTCAGAATACACACCTGGACATGGGGATAAAAAAGGCTGTGGAGTCCCTTTCCTAAGTGTCTCTAATGCAAATTTTAAAGTTCATGGGTGACAGGCACTTCAAAATCTGTGATCCTGGACCCAGCAAAGGCAGAAAACATTCAGATCCTGATCCAGCAAAACATTTAGACATGTTTATGCAGGAACATGTGCAAGTCCATGGCCACAAAACAATTCAAGTGAGCAACTGGCTTTAACCCCTCAATCCTTCTGAAATCAGTAGAATGCAACAGTGTAACATTAGCTGGGATGATCGGGTGAGTGCATGAGTGCAAGATACAATTTCTGATTTGATTTAATGAACTATCTTGCATTTCTCGAGCTGAATAGATAAAGGAGTGGCATTTGTATGTGCACTCTGCATAGAGGGATGGCTTTGGTTTAAACGAAAGGAAATCCATACAGATCATCAGGGTCACTTTTTAAAACTGAGAGGGATTCTCACAGGAAGAGGAGGTGCAGATAAATCTAAGAAAGGCAAAGGGACTAGATTTGCTAGGGGGTAAGGGGAAGAGAGAAAAGTAGCAGCAGCTTAGTCTACATTATTTCTGCTACAAAATGTTTTCTACAGCATACTAAAAGAAGCTCCTACTGTGAAGGCAAAACTCTTACAATGTTAGAACAGCTCTTCTTTCTACTGTGCCTCCTAATGCACAAAAAGATGAGCACTGCTTTTGTGAAAGCAACTTTCTAAAAAGCATTGCTGGACCAACCCCAGCTGGATTGCACTGGACCTAAGGACAGACCTTCCCATACTCAGGCCAGTATCCTAACTTAAATTTTCCCACATCAATTGTAAGGACACTTCAGAAAATGGGAGCCCTCTGCCCAGTTCCTGCAATTCCTGAAGGACACAACAATGTCTCAAATAGATATTTGAAATCTTGGGCTCCTATATCCTGATCAGCAATTATGATTTGCAATCCCAAATTATTTTTTGCTTGTCCTTAGGCTATTTGGCAATGAAATATAAGGCAGAAAGACAGAAACCCAGCTCCCAGGAGCCAGGTTGGTGCTTCAGGGCTGAGGGAAGCAGAAACTAGTTTTGACAGGTTAGCCATGCAAATATGATGTGCCAGTCATTGAGCAAGTATCTCTGTGCTGCTCCGCTCTGCCAGTGTCACAGAGACTGACACATTGTGACAACTTTCATACCCAGAGTCAAGCTAAACTCATTTCAATCATACTTTAAACCAAACAGAATTAACACCAAAGTCCTAACACTTTAGCAAAATAAACACTGTTTAGAGAAGCAAGACATTTACAAGCAAATCCAGATAGGCACTGAAATGTGAATCCCAAAGCTATCTGCTCATTCACATGAGGACCCATGGAGTCATCATCTGTCCAGCACAGCTTTAATCTACCTTTCTCTAGGAGAATCCTACCCTGGCTGAAGAAAAGTGCAGGTAAAGTGCTGCAGAACTTCAGTGTAGGCAGGACTAGGGACACAAAATATACACACAAGCACCTAACATAGCACAGTCCTCATTTCCCCTCATGAATACTGAGACATTGCCATACTATAAAAAACTATCTAGCAGTCAGCTAGAAACAGTAATAGGAATCCTGCAATAAGTACATCAGTTGTCATGCTATAATTAGCCATGTACAGTTTAAATAAAATCCTGATTAATGAACATTTTCCAGAGGACCTCACATTTCAGTGCTATTCCAGCCAATGCTGAAATCATATAGCTGTTAGATGGAGAATGAAACAGATCATTTGGGCGACACTTCCTCATAGGGCAGATCATCGTTGTGAACAAAGAACCAAAACAGAAACAAGGCTTACAGTGATTAAAAATCACGTACAGAGAGTAGACACCATGTCTCGGACTCTCCATTTTCTACTAAAGGTCTCTTTCTTTGGGTGGAGTGGGAAAAGGTTCATACCCTGAGCTCTCTGCACTTCTCCAGGCCCTGGCCAGAGTGTTTGGACATGGAAATAACAGTTGTACTTCTAACAGAAGCCTTACACACCACATTTCCAGCAGTGGAAGCACGTGCTACTTTTGGAAGGCCAGCAGGGAGACTCAAATGGATGCTTTGAAATCTCTGCCCTTTAGAGGTGAGGCTGAAATCCACTGTCACCATTTCACTCAGTCTTAGAGGCCAGATAACCTGTGACAGCCAGAAATAAAGCAGGCTCCCTCCCTATGTCTATTAGTGACAGATACTTAACTCCATTTCATTCAAACTGGGGGAAAAGCCTGATGCTATGGCTTTCCACTTGAAATGGCACCATCCTGCTTACAGCAAAAATGTCAACACCCTCAGCTGTCAGACAGAAATACCAGAAAGCCACAGACAGACAAGAAAGTTTCCTTTGGAAACATTATTTCTCGTTATTATATTTATCTTATTTACCTTCTAGAACTGTAATGAAGTTTGAATTAGTGGGGTTTTTCCATCCTGAGCTTATAATAAACACCCAAAGTATAGTGCAAAGAAGTTTAAAATATAGTCTTTACCAAACATGACAAGGAAAGGTTTTCATACTATCCGAGGTTTCCATCTGCAGTTGTCCTAGTGGGACATGAGGGAGCCAACGGCAGTAGGTACAGTGAAAGCCTACCTTGACAAATATCTGTTAGTACAGATAAACTGTCCAATATCCTGTTTATATAGAAAAAAGCTGTCCACAAAACCTCATTGGCAGCAGCAGTCTTATTATTTATATTACAGAGATGAGAGGACAAACCACAAATGCATAAAATATTAGGGCAGACAAGAAAATATTTTATACTTGGTAGTAAATTCTTCGTAGCTCAACAGCTTAGTTTCTGAACAGGTGTGAGAAGTGGGAAAAATCCCAAGGAATGGAGATGTATGATAGGCATTACTCAAGGAAAGAAAGGAGAATGAGGAAGGCCAACAACTTCCAGTTATATTAACCCCCTTCTGCTTCAAAGATCTTTATTTTAAACTGTTGAAGTATATTAGAAGGCTCCAGCTTGGTTTCCCATTACATTCTCCCTGTGTCATTGCACCTAATAACACAGAAGGCTTTAGAAATGTTTCTGCTTTCATTATTTTCTCCTACTGGATACCTAGTTGTTTAATAACTGTACCATTTTACAGTTATTTGTATTCAAAATAATCTGTAAATCAAATTCAAATATAACAGATCAAAGTGGGGGCAAAGAAATATAATTATTTGGTATGGCCTGGAGTAATAACTCGGCTTAATGTAAGAGAATTGCCAAAAGAAAATGTAGGTTAAGAAGCAGGAACCATTTCCTAACAGCAAAATCTATCAGACCCAAAAAACAACTTCCCTGCAGAAAAGGTGACATCTTTCTCACTTCCTTTTGAAACAGGACAGATGATGGCAGTGGAGCATATAACACAGGGAATCACCTGAGAAAATGACCTAGAACAGCTTCCATTCCTGTCCCTTAGAGCAATTCACAACCTGAAGCTAAAACTCTTGTGGAAACACATTCTACACCACCTCAGTCAAATGAAAAGCCAAACAGTCACCGCCCAAGCATCAGCAAACCAACACTTACCGAACCCTAGTAAGAAACTATATCTTTATTTTGCTCTTCCTGCATTTTAGGAGTCAGCCTGGGAAAACTGCCCAGGCCATGAATGAATGCAAGGATCTGAGCCAAATTTACTGAAATTGCTGATGTTTACTTACATATTCATCTTAAGCTTGTTTCTAACTTCTGCACCAAATAGAAACAAACTTCCTGTTGAGGTCTCCTGAACTGGGGCTCTTCTGTATAAGCAGCTTATGAAAACGTACTGTGCATATACATGCAATATTTGTATATATCATAAATGATTACTCAAGTTACTCTTATTATCAAATGATTTAGTAGTTATTGGCTGTAGACGCCATTTTTGTTTTCTGATTCATTGAAGGAGAGAGTCTACTAAAAAACATTTTTTCAAACTCCAAGAATTTCATTAATCAAGTAAAACTCCATCTAAAATGAAGAATAAATTGCAGTAGCCTATCAGAGCAACATAGTATTTCACTTTGCATGCAAAACTATTTAAATTCTTCAACAGATTTTAACTAATTCCAGAATAGCCACATGAATTTTCACCTTCATTTCACAGGTGAGAAGACTCAGGCTCACAAAGATCAGATGATTTGCCCAAGCTCATACTCTAAAGCTAGCAACACAGATTCGTGTGTAGTTAGGAGCACATCTAATTTATTTCTATGTTTTTATTATACTCAAGAGCACGCTATTTCAGTTTCTTACAGTACTCACAATCAATAAATCCTTGTATTTTTCCCATCAGAAGGGATTTGTGTCTTTCACCATTACAGAAGCTGAGAAATGAAGACAGAGAAATATGCTGACTTGGCCAGAGCAACTCGCCCAGGGGAGTCAATGCTCAAGGCAAGAACAGAATCTGGACCCCTGGAGTTCCAGCTCTTACCTTCATAGTCCTCCTTTCCTATGAGATTTCCTTCTTTCTTTTTTTCTCACTTTTTTTTTCCTATCTTAAATGGGTCAGTCTAGAAGTCAATGAGATTTTCTTGGAGATTCTCTAACAGTACTTTTCACCAAAAAGGTGTCAATATGTACAAGAATGAAGCCAACTTAGCTGATAAAACTGTGCAAAACCAATCTTGATTCAAGAATTAACAACACCAGAAAACGGGGAGAGATGATGCTGAAATACAGCTCCACAGGACATCAGAAACAGCTAACTTATGCTGAAATTTTTCCTCTTATCTCTGTAACAAACCAGATTATTTTCTGTTGTTAACAGCCATGCCTTTTAGTTACTGAATTGCTCTGAAGCAACAGGGACAGGTAAGTGGTAGCTGACGATGTGTTTCCAAGCAGTTCATTTAAGCCTGTCATTCCACATGGCCACTTTCTACAGTCCAAGAGGAAACAAAACCTGGGCTACCAAGTTTTGCATGACTTGGTATCATGTCATCATCATATCAGGTATAATGCATCACAAAGCATTACCTGCACAACAAATCCCTTAGCCTAGTCGGTTCACATTCCTACAGCTTCTCTTTATTTGTCTTTAGGGTAAGCAGAGAAAACTGACAACACAGACTTGGGGAGATCTCTGCTCGCTACTGCAGAGTGCCTCAGACACCACTTCCCACCCTCTGGGAACTAAAGTATGGAGCACGAAAATTACTACACAGTATTGAAACTCCTTTTTTTTCTTAAGCCTTTTACTTCAGCAAATAGCTCACAGAACACCAAACTGTTTGATGTTTTAATGTTGCAATATATATCCTATGGCATGAGCTGGGTCTAGGGAAGCAGCCACAGCTTCACTTAGCACAGTAATGAACCTTAAGTAACTTCACGCTGTAATGACGGCACAGGAATAGCATTAAGATTTGTCCAGAGGTGCGTTTTCCTAACTGCTGATGAAGGGAGAAAGGCAGGCCTGCAGCCTGCTTCTGGAAATGCCCGCAGGGACAGCCATACATCACATTCTCAGAAGCATTTGTAGTCAGGTTACACCATACACAGCTGGCACTGCAGGAATGAACCACCCTCTCCCTCACCCTGCTCTTTAAACACATCCCTCCTAGTCCTCTGAATCACCTTCCTGGCTTGGGGAAAGGCAAGAAAGTGCTGTTTTGCTGCCTTTTTAAGCCTCGTACCATCACAGGCAATTCACAAAGCTCTAGGTGACAATGAGGCCACAGTGAAGTGGCCCCTGAAATCTCAAGGCATACTTCCAAGTCATAGCTTGCTCTGTGATGTGGTCCCTCCCAGTTCTCACAGTTAATTGTACAATAGGTCACTCAACAGTCAGCATCCACAACAGTTCATCTGTCCAAACCCCCACTCCTGGTTTAAACCACTGCAAGTTGTGCAGCCACAGTCTAGCACCAGTTATCAGCTGGTACAACACTCCTAAATGAGTATTCAACATCACCAATGGGCAAAATTCACTGCTAAGTTTTGCATGAGGAAAGACAGATGAAGCAACAGCAACTACAACAGAAATGGACTTCAGAAAACTTATTTATAAATCAGTATTTAAAACACATGTGGGTTGGGGTTTTTTTTTCATGATGGTAAAATGGAAAATTTGAGTAAGGATGAGAATTTGGATATGTCTCAGTCATAAAGTAAAAGATTTGATAGACTGTACTAGCAATTCCAATCTTAGTGTAAAAACACTAATTGCACCTTACTTTCAGAACATGCACATGGTAAACTTTCAGCCATGGGCATTTCAGTTTCCCTGATAAAGAAAAAAAACCAAAAACAACAAACAACAAAGCCTAACATCAACATTTTGTACTGGATTAACGTCCTCCTTTGAACTAGAAGCTTTAGCTATCCCTTTTCTTTTCATTCCCTCCCCCCCCAGTCTATTGTCATTTGGCCAAAAATGAACCAATTTCTTTTAAACACTGGCATAGACAGAATAATTATTTATATATTCATTTACTTCTTTGATTGGTAGCTAAGCTGCTGTGATGCTACAGGTCTCTGTTGGAGGTTAGTACCTGCTCTAAATGTATACTGCAGATTGAGGGCAAGGCACCAAACTCTTTTCCTGCTATGACACCTGATGGGCTGAGACTGACTTGCGACATTAGGGTTTTGTATGTAATGCAATATTTTTATTGCACATTTCCAAGCCACAAAACAATTTAGCCATAAAACTGTCATGATATGAAACCTGTATTTTTAAAATTGCTTTCTGCTACAGCCATCACATTACATTACCAAAATGGAAAAACTATCAAGATTAAACTACACTTTACCGTTTACTTGCTGCTAGTTGATTATTTATCATTTTCCCCTCAATTTAGACATAGAAAGCATGCAGACACAGTCATGTTTATATCACACTAAATTTTAGCATTATTTTTTATTCCCAGTTTTACAGAGACAGACTAAAATCTTCCAAATCTTTCCAATTGTGAATAATCACCACCCATTTCTACATGCATGAAAAAATAAAATACATCCAAGGTTACTCTGCAGATTTATTTAAATATATACTATGAAAGGCAAATCCAATCTCGCATTTAATTGCACAATAGAAAGTCTGATGGAATAGGGCTTTGAAGATCTCTGTTTACTTTCTATGACAATACAACCAAGTAGGTGATGATTTTGCAGTGCTTCAGTCTCCCATTTACACAGGAGAGTTATGTTTCTTTTCTTACCTTTCCTCTCATTTTACATTAAATGGTTCTGACTGGGTTACTCTGGAATCTGTGTATTGTAAATGTCTGAACAGGTATAAACACATTTTCTGACATAAGCCTGAGAGTGCTTCAAAAGCTCTTGAATAACAATTCTTCATAAAATGTATTCTGTAACTTTATTTCCCTAAAATCTATAGAGGAAACAAACTCTCACAAAATCCTAAGCAAACAGTTGTCGATTTAAACACTACTTGCTTTTCTCTCATGTTACCAGACTCTCTAGTTGTCCTGTCATGGTCCCAATGTCAAACTAAAACTGCAACTATCAGGATTTTAATTAAAACAAGATTCTTCTATGCTTTTTTATTTTGCTTTAATTTTCTGTACCTTCCAAGCTTGAAGGCTGATGTCTAAAATTGAGAGAGAATAAAGCTTGTGACATCGGTGAGGTTGGTGGTTTTTTTAAATCATTGTCATTGATGAATAAAACAGCGATCCTATGGTATATTAGTATTTATAAGCTAAAATCAGGACTTTTACTTTCACTGAAAACAGTTTTCTAGCATCTGAAAAATAAATAGAAAGAGGAAACACTATCTCACCTTTTGTTGAGAAGAATAATAAAATTCCAGGACAAAGTGTTTGTGCTGGACTGGTTGAAGCCACAGAAACTATACATTCTGAATTACAATGCCAAGTCAAGCGTAACCATTATGAAAACCTATAATAATTAGATTTGTTCAATCCAGAAAAAATAAAAACGGTAAAGTGTTTGGACAGAGAAACGGTGGTTTGGACAGAGAAAAATCCTGAAAGGTAGCCAAGAAAATAAAATCAAATGAAGGATTATTCTCCTTTGTAAAGACTCTATTCCAGCAAGAAATTGAACCATGACTCATGAATCCAAAAGCAGTAAAGGGACCTATTGAACTAAGAAAAATGGTCTTTTTTCCTGGCAAGAGATCTCTCTGAGACCTGCAAACAAGAGATCAGTAACAAAAGCTACATATACAAACAGACTCCTTTTTAAACCTTACAGATTTCTTACTCGAGTACTGTCTGGACCAAACAGTGCTTTTTTTTGTAACTAACAGAAGCCAGAGATGCTCACACCACAATCTCATTCTGTCACACTCCTTTGCTCTTACCTTTCATTTGGAGCAGCCCACACCTCTCAAGCACTGACATCTGTCAGACAACAGATGAGTGGTAGAGCCCAACCTCTAAAGAGCAGCCACGGTGCTTTTAAGTAGTAAGACAAAGCAGATCTGTAAGTATGTAATCAGGCTGCACAAAGTTCTTTGATCTGAAATTCTGTTAGGTCAAACTATTCTACCCTTCTCCATCAGCTCATTGCCTCTTTTGATTTACTCAGTGACAAACTTCCTGTAAAAGGAAAAATTTTGCCAGGCTTTATTGGGTACTAAGACCTCATTTAGCAAAACACTTTGATACAGACACAGATTTATAGCCTGTACTTGGTTGTCCTTTTTACTGAAGATCTCAAATGTTACAGAAAATAACCAATAGAGAACTAAAGCAAATCTTTTGCATATATCCCCCAGTCTGAGAAATTGCTCCATCCCAAAGGGGAAGGTGGCAAGCACACATGGGGACAGGGCTTCCTATGCACTCTTACTCCTATTCTCTTATGGCTCAGCAGTTGAAGCAACTTCCACACACATGCAAAACCTTGACATGAAATGCTGGACCAGAGGCAGTGCAGTGGAATTCCTTACTCATTGATCTATGTGTTTAAGGCTGTGCAGCACCAGGTAAGATCTGATTCTAAACAATTTTTACACATATTTACAGAAAGGAAAGATGCCCATCTTCTTTCAGAATTCTAATCACATTCTTGTTAGAATCACAATTCTGACATTTTCTGTGTTAGTCAAACCCTTTCACAGGAAAGAAAAACACCATTGCTGTTTTAAAGAAAAAACAGTTTGTTACCTATTCAGATTTCTTGGCAAAAAGCAAATATGGAGATTTTAGCATGAAAGGTATCATTCTGAGAAAGTTTTAAACAAAAGAGAATACAAATTTGCCAATGAAAATACCATCTTAACCTTAAATACGTTGGTACAGCATGACTGTAATGGAATGATTATGAGGCTGCTGACTGAGGAGAGAAAGATTGAGTCAGGTAGAACCAACAGACATAACCAGTCATTTCTTTGCTATTCAATGATTCGAAAAAACACCAAAAGCATTATTTCCCCACATGAGAGAATTTTATCCCCACATAATAAATTTCAAAAGGGTAATGTCAATACTACAAGTATCTAAAGCGACCTCCAGATTATATTTAAAGAGAATGAGATCAAGTGCTCATATGGCGTATTTGTGAGAGCAGGAACCATGGAGATTTACTATTTACTTACAGGCTGGATGTAGCACAATAACAACATTCACTATTTCGGATCCAGAACTGCTGGAATGCCAATATTAATATGGTAAAACCCAGCAGGATATAGACACTGTCATTAGCACTATTAGACATGCGACATGCACTAAGAATTGTTTCTTTCTCCAAAGTAAAGCTGCCTTTCCTCACTATAGAGCTGCGTGACACAATTCCAAGTTGGGTTTTTTTAAGTTTTCCTTCCTCATATGAAGATTTCAATTCCTAGTGCTTTGGGTCTGTATCTTACTGCATTTTTTTTCTTTTATTCATTTGTAATTTTTTTCTTTGTAAGTTTTTTTGGGATTTATGTTAGGTTTGTTTCTATGAAATTAAGAATAACAGTTGATGCTGGAAAGTAGCAAAGAGAACTTAATGGAAATAAGAAACAACATAATAAGGAAGTAGTGCTTGCTGCTAATACGGGTTTCTGTTGTCAAAAATGTCACATCCAGACAGCTTCAAAAAGATTTTCCTCACTTGAAAAAGGACCCAAAATATACTTTTTGACAATATTTGTACAGTTCTGCAAGTGAAAGAAGAGAGCGTGCGGTGTCAGAACCCTCCCGCAATTCTGCTTTAACAAACACTCTCACTCCTCCAATCTGCCCTCCTGCAGCCAGGAATCCTGACTTGCATTGCAGCTGAACCCTCAGAACTCCCATCACTGCAGGCCTTTTGCTGTACAAACACTCTTGATTATTTACAAAAAAATTCCAATTGAAACAATAGTGTGCTTGCAGACCACAGGGAGCAGAGAAAAGTCAAATGGACTGTGGTGGGTCAACCTGCTCTGAGATGTTGGGAGGAGAAGGGAATTGCAGAGGAACCCAGGGACTGTGGCACACGGGCAAAGTGCAGGCTCACGTCAACAGCAGCAGAGACCAGCACAGTCCTATTGAACTGCAAATGCTTTTTGCTTCTGACTCGGAGCAACTTGAAACTGCTTTGTACTAAACTGAAGAAGGGCTCAACAGAAGGTTTTTAATTACTTCACAGTCACATAAGACTATTTCAAGCGTGTTTGCTGTCCTGCCACCAGTTCAGAGGCCTCAGAGAGCTGGGGTAAGGGGAGGTTACCAGTGGCATTCACTGGATGCTGTTTCCATGTGAGTGCCCACTGACACAGCTGTACCCAGTGGTCAATGCCAGTTTTATTTTCAGCTCTTGGTGACAAGAGTCATGGTGCCTTTCCTGCTTTTTCCTGGATCTGAATAACCTTTTTCTGTGTACTCCTCTACTAATTGTTTTCCAAAGGCTTCTCCCAGTGGGTTTCCCTGACTAAAACTGGACACTTTAAAAAGGTGGATAGAGTCCCTTCACTACAGGTAACATTTTAGTGCCCCGCTAGACTTTACATCAGAGGAAAAGGACCTGAAACAAACATACAACTTTTAGATTGCATCACTAGTGAAAAGAAGAAACCAAGACACTTCAGCTCAAGCAAAGCAGCAGAAAAAAAATGCCTGAGAAGATATTTTAGAATATTTAATTAAGGACATCATGATCTCTCTATTTTTAGGATACTCAAGGTACAAGTTTCCCTTGAAATGATTTAGCATATTTTCATATTTTAATAGATTTAACAGGTTAGTATTATAAATGAGCAATAAAGAAGTAAGAGTGAATAGTAAAGATGATGTTCAAAATCAAGCAAGGAAAGAGTTTCTAAGATTTGAGATTAGTTTTCCAATAACACTGTTGTGGTCAAAAAAACAAATAGGCAAACAACTGTCTAGCTCAAGCTTGAGAAGTTTTTGGAAAAAGATTAGCTGGCATTGCTGTTTGAAGAAAAGGCCTTCCAATGTCTTGTTTTAAGCTATGACACTGCAATGACTACAGAGTCCTGTAAAAAGAATAATGTTGAAAACATAATTCTGTCCCTGCTCTGCAAGAGCTCTACTGCAAAAATTCTAGAGGAATTTTGGGACAACCCCAACCCAGGTTTAATTCTCTCCAGATGCTGACATGCATCAAAGACAGGAACTTTCCAGATTTCTGCTGAAAGCCATCAAGACAGACATCTTTGTATATTATCTACCTACCTGTTCAACTGCTTAGAGCTTAAGACAGGTGGGGTCTGCATTCTTTAGTGTGAAGGACAAGACATACATTAATTACAGCCAGTGAGAAGAAGATGCCTGCCAGAAAAATTCTAGCGCATCCATAATTAATATCAGAAAAAAGATTTGAAGAGAGATAGACACAAAGAAAACCCAGCCAAAAGATGTAGGAGATTGCTGATCCTCTCAGCTCCGTGCACAGACAGAAGACAGTGGTCAGCAGCATGTGAGAGCACAGTGCTGGCTCAGGGATGAATCACCAGTTACCCCCAGGCTTCAAACCAGTGTGAAGAGAAACTTCATATAAAGGCAGCTGCTTATAAACGCCTTTGCAAATGCAATTGTTTGATGCCAAGATAATTAAAAAAATCCAAGTCATTGGGCCCTTAGGAAAAAAAAGATGCATGAAGCTGGGGTTCAGTACTACTTCATGACTATTTTCTTTAACTTGCTTAAAACATACATCTGCCTTCCATGGGCAACAAGGGCCAAGACAGCAAGCACTGTTGTTTTTACATGTATTTTGCTTGACTATGGAAAAATAATTTTTTTCCTGGTGTTTTCCACTGGAAAAGAAAGAGAACTGAAAGCCACAGAGAAAAAAAATTCACAATCAATCAGTCCGCTTAGCTAGTTATTGTAAAGTCCAGTTTCCGACACTGGGAAGTAAAAGTTCAAAACTGGAACCTTAATTTTGGACATCACAACTTCACAATAACTGACTGAGGTTAAAGAGTCAAACTCAAGTCTTCATTAACAAGAGATGAGAGCAAGAGGGAGTGTGAAAAATCCACCTGAGCTTGTACTAAGATATGATGCTCTGATGGCTATTAAAACTACTGTTAATCATTCTTCTGCAGACAGACAGGATGTAACAGGAAAGGAGGCCCTTCCATGGGGAAACAAATAAGGTTAAAAGCTGAAATGTTTTAAGCAACATGGGACAGAAAGAAGGAGGATACATTATCTTAGGCTTTGATCCTGTGCAGCTTCCCTCCATCCCTCATTTATTCATTCAGGCAACCTGAAAAACACATTGCTCTGCAAGATGCTCTGCTGAAAATACCTGTAAAAGAATAAGGAGAAGAGGACACATCCCTTTGATGGAAGGAACTACATCATCTGAGGCAAATGGAATGTCCCTTTTCCCCCCTATGTACTATTTCAATACATATACTTCACAGATTAATTAAATGTGGAGAAAGAGAGCCCAGGATAATACTAAATGTATCAACAGGTGACCCTAGAATAATAAGGCATCCAAACAACCTGTTTGAAATACCCACATCCACTTCATGCAGTCAATTTTATCTCCTGGACCCAAATAACTCATCAACAATAGGATTATGGAGTTTGGTTGGCTGGATTGTTTAGATTTTGTTTTCAGTGGTATAAGACAAAAGTCAGCCAAGTGATTTCTAGTAACTGAAAAGACTATCTTGACTAGCAGATTTTATGTTTTATGTTTTTCAGCAGAGTATTACGACTATATCCTTCAAACAGAAGAAAAACTCAAACAGAAAATTAATAGTAGAAAATAATATTTTATCCTGCTGCCTGCCAAATCAAAGGAAGTGTAATTAATCAAGTGGCAATCACTAGTATGATTGAACTTGCTTTTTTACATGAAGATACAAAGGTATCACAAAATCTTCATTCTGAACATTACCAGCTCTTAGCTTTACACCCCTCTGCAATGCATATTGGTATTGAAGGACCTTCACTGCAACAAGGACCTCAGCTTATGAATAAAAACTGTTGTTTGCAATCAGCAAGTTGTTCTCGTAGTCACAGAAATTATTTACTCATTCAAAGGCTTTCTTTTCTTTATTTTCACTGACTTACCAGCATCACTTTATGAACTTGCAATTGTCTACTGCATTGAACTCAAGGAAGTCAGTTGTTGGAAAGGTACAGACCATTACTTCTTTGTTTTCCATTAAAAGAAAATGAAATCAAACTGTGCTCATTCAAGTGTGTGAAATGGGAAAGTATAAAATTAAGGTAGAAAAGACTCCTCCTGCTCTTTATAGTCAGTGAGGTTCCTGATGCAGCTCTTTTATACTTATTATCTTTCAAATGAACTGTTGTTCTAAAGTTAGAGTTTAGGGCTTTTTAAAAATTTTATTTTCTTTGTTAGAAGCCCTGAAGCTTGTAACACCAGTGCAACACAAGCCCTGTCTCCAACTGCAACACCACATGGACAGAAAGCCATTTTGTTTTCCCTCATAGTTTAATAAAAGTAAACTTGCTAAGATATATGAATAGGCACAAAATCTAGACACAGTCTGATAGTGGCTGCAGGAGCTGACATCTTGACTAATACTACAAAGGCAGTGTTTGGCAGATTTAATCATGATACTAGACTCCAGGGGCAACAGAGGTGTGAGTAAAAGTAGTTATGGCCATAGTTCATTGCATCAGCTGGGCTATGTCCAGCTGATACAGACAATCACAATCTTGACCTCAGTAGAAGGTTTTCATAGATCATGAAATCCTGCTGCCCTCTTCTTGCATATAGAGAAATTCTAGGTGAAACAATGACAGTAGCAACTCTTAAACAGAACTTACTCTCTGATGTTTCCATTCCCAATTTACCTTATTAGTTTGGTATATCCTATTACCATGTTCTTTGACAATATAAGGTACTAAGATGCTAAGTCACCCCACAGTTGTTGTTTGACCTGAAACAAGCCTGACATAGGAACAGGTGCTACAGCAGAGCCAAAGTCATAATCATTTAGCCATTCTCCAGTCCCAGACTGCCATATTGGGAATGCAGCCCTAATCTCTCAAAAACGTTCATCCATTTTTGCACAGCTTAAAACTGCAAAATGTTACAGAACATGCACAAAGTTACTCAGTCTACACAGTTTGTTGAAAACCACATAATGGAGAATGTGGCAGTAAAGATCTGATCCTGCAATGTCCAGAGACACCAATGAGAGAGTTTCCACACAGTCAGCGCAATGATAAATCCTGAAAGTCACTGGTGTCTGCTCAAAGTGACAAATCCATCTGGTTGCCAGGAAAAGACACAGTGCTTCAGTGCAGCAGCACAGACGAGGAATCATCACTTAATGAAACAGAAAAAGCCTTAGACACTACACAGGATAAGGTTTTCATAGGAAGCTTGAGGCCATCCATACATATTCAAAAGGATCAGGATAATTTATTTGACCTGTGCCCCAGAATGCTGGAAGTTCTGGTCCATCATTTACAACACAATCTCAACACATCCCTCTACTCTGCACAGTGAAATAAAAGCATAATGCACCCTACTCAAAGATTCTCTTTTTTCTAACAGTGTGAGAGAAAAAAACCAGCAAGACAATTAAAAACTGGTAATGAAAATTAGAAAGCTGTATAGGGCACAGATCACAGTGCAACTTCAAATGTAGCATTAAAAGTGAGGAGAAAGATCTGAAGGAAATCTAAATAAGAGTAAATAAAACCAAGCATGCATAGAAACAGAATCATTAAGGTTGGAAGACAACTTTAAGATCATCAAATCCAACCATCAACCCAGCACTACCACTGTAACTCCTAAACCACTGAACCATCACCCAGTGCAAGATCAAGATGCCTCTTCAACACCTCCAGGGACAGTGACCACCACTTACCTTCCTGGGCAACCTATTCCAATGCCTGACCATCCTAACTGTGAATTTTTTTTCTAGTATCTAATCTGAACCTCCCTTGTCTCAGCTTAAGGCCATTTCCTCTGGTCCTCTCACTGCAGGCACAGTAGAAGAGATCAGTCCCCACCCCACTACACCCCCTTTCCAGGTAGTTGTAGAGTGATGCGGTTTCCCCTCAGCCTCCTCTTCTCCAGACTAAACAAACAAACCCAGCTCCCTCAAGCACTTCCTTGTAAGATGTATTCTCTGAACATTTCACAAGCCTTGCTGCCCTTCATTGGACATGCTCCAGCACCTCAATGTCTTTTTTGTAGTGAGGGCCCCAAAACTCAAGCCACTTTTTGTAGATGAGGAAAGGATGCTGCTATACTACATCTTGGCTTGCTACTGTTGAGGGTTACTTACTTGAGGGTTAAAATTTTGCAGTGGTCTTCTGACATGTGCTATGCAGGATATGCAGCACGTTGGGAAACAAAGAAAATGCAGAGCTCCTGATGGGTGATGAGATTTTTAAAAAGCCATGGAGGGAAGGCACAGCAAAGAGAGATGACTCAGCTCTGACATCACCCAGCTCTGCTGCTGGTGCATTTAAGGAGTTACAGAGTTAAGGACTGTACTGCGTTAGCATCACAGAACATACCAGCAGGAGCAGCAGGGAAGGCTTCAGCTCCAGGGAAATGGTAAGTGCTGCCCAGCTCTGACAGGGCAGCAGCTGCCTTCACCCAGCCCACACGCTGCCAGCACACAGAGCACGGGGAAGCGGAGCTCGGCAGGGCCACCTGGCAGGTACCAGTGCTGTGCACAGACACACAGCTGGTGACTGACAAGCAGCCACTGATCCCAAACACTCCATGTTAAGTCATTCATCTTCTCTTGGTCTCTTCTGCTAAACAGCCCCAGCTTCCAAACAAAGCCTTAGCCCAGGTTTGCCAGTCTGCTCTGCACCCAAAGCAAGGCACGCAGCACATACAAGACAGAGCAGCAGTTTGTAAGTGCTGATATATTTGGAAAATAAAATTCAGGTTCCAGCACTTGATACTGAGAGCGCCTCTTTGAGAATTTTTTATATCAATGCCTTCAAAATTGCTGCTGTCTCCCTCACTTTTGCTTGCTCACCCTCCTGCCAGCTTAGGAGTAAGGGGTGCTCATAACAGTAGTCTCAAAACCTAAGACTATTGAAAGCTAGGACCAAACATGGAGAAGAGAAGGAGATACATTCAGACCCACTTGGATCTCTCAGCCACACACAAGAGACAGACTGCACCAGTAAGGATGTTTTAGAGTAATCTAGTAACTTCAGGGTATGTCAAGAAACATAAGGAAATGCTGACTAGACTGAACATGCAAATTCCCTGAACATGACAAGAGAAAAATGCCCTCCCTATACACAGTTCATAAGAGGGAGATGAAGATTTGCAAAATTGAAACTGGCACCTATGTATTCTTTCTTACCCATTGAATTCTCAACACTTGCACAATTCCTCTTGTGATGAAAGGCATGAAAACAAAAACACAAAAACCTGATATATTTGGCAGCAATCCTTCAAAATACTTCATTCCTACTTAACACAAACATGAGACTCTGGTTTCTCTGGGAAGAGAAACCAGAACTGACACCTTTGTGTCTTCTCTCCAACCATACTCTAGCATGAGCAGTATATTATATGCAGCCCGTAACAAATGTTATGAAACAAGATGAAACACAAGAAACATAAAGGAACAACAGCAACAGTCCAGTTTTCCTCAGAAAAGGATATATTCTCCCCTTCTATTTTCCATGATAAGCAAGTAAACATTTCAACACTTAAAACTCTCTTTCTATGCCGAGCAGCTGAGGGAAGTAACCATGAGCAGTGTATACACATAACCAAATACAATGCTAAAATAAACTTCCAACACAAACTGAAACCAAACAACTAAAATAAGCTAATTTTTTAAAAGGTGTTTTGTGTAAATCCAGTGCACATGAAATTGGATGCAGGAAGATAAACAAGAACAAAAAAGCCTCCTGAATAATGAAAAATAAAGTAACATAATTCAGAAGTGTTGCATGATCTCTGATGGCATTTTCTGATGTTGTTGAGCAAAGAGCTACCTTACATTTCAGAGAAAAGAACATGTGCTCATTAATAAAACTTTGGGAAACTAATTCCTCCATTACTTCCTTTTGTTAGGATTTCTGTAGTTATTGTTTATTGCTGACTGTTTCTCCAGTGAAGCCAATATGCACTACTGAATGCAGGAAAAATCTGACTATGTCAGAGCTTGCAGAAGTTTTCAAACAGTGTGACAACTGGCAACATTATTAAAATGTTTACAAACAGCCTGAAGGAAATTAAGAAAGGCCTATACAAGTCCTTCAAAATTAAGGAAGGTATTTTTCTGGTTCTTTTTCTGAATTATGTCTAATCATAAAATAAAACACTGAATGTTTTCTATAAAAAACAATACCGAATTTATTCAGAATACAGATTTTACACTATGTATTATCAGAAGACAGTGAAAATGATTCAGCAATCAGTAGAATATTTGACACAATTCTCATAACTGACAAAAGGTCCTACACATACTAACAAATCGTTGCTTGTGTGCAAGACTATTTGTGAGCACTTCCCTGCTCTCCATCTTACTCCTATTTTTTGTTTGTTTTTATTCTATAATTTCAACTAAGTTCCATCCCACAGAGTATGTGTAGCAGAGGAGATCGAGCCCACAGCCTGGCACCATACAGGAAAGCTCCCTACTGGCTTAAGTGCTTCATCTCAACAGGATGAGAAGCCAAAGGAGTATGAGTATAAATGGACCATTGCAATTTGTAGGCTGTATTAATAATTCAATGCTGAGAATACTATTAGCACCTTCACTGCATCCCCACCCACAGGTCCTTCAATCATCCAATATCACAGAACTTGTATTTTGAGATATTTGCTCTCAGTGCTTTAAAGCATAAAATGTCCTGCAGTGCTACAGTACTTATTTCTTCGGCTCATTTTGTGTTGCTGTTAAGGTTTTGGGTTTAGGGTTTTTCTCTTAAAGAATAATCTTCCTATCCAGCCAGACATGCAGGTTAGAGGTGAGCTCACAGTTCTTTGTGAACGGAAATAAGAGACATGAGCAAACAATGCCTCTGCAGAAAGGGGAATCAAGCTAAGAGAGATTTGCAGTTCTGACCCTCCAGAGTAAAACTGGCAATGGCCCATTTGACAAGAAAAATCCATGGCTCCAGAGGGTTGGAAAGTGGTTCAGACTAACATATTTCATTTCCTTCAAGGCTACCTGTGACTACTTCCCAAACAAGAAAATCACCAGCTTAATTAGGCTTCCCCAGCACTCTCAAGAAATGGAGCTATCCATTCTCCACCTACCCTTTGCAGCAGACACTTAAAGCGCTTTCTGCAAGTCTGACAATGAAGGTGTTTGGCTTTGCAAGGCTCACAACACAGCAAGGAGCCATCTGCAGCCAGGGAAGACACAGGCCAGAGTCTGATTAGCGATTCTGTGCAGGTTTTCTATCTCCTATCACTGCTCTCCCCTCCCCCTGCACATCCCCTAGGGAGACCAGTTCCATATTCAAAGCAGCCTGGGGTCTTCAAGCAGAGAAATGTGCATGATTTGTACGTGGCATTAAAGAGGGGGAAGAACTCCAAAATTATAGCAGCTGCATGCAGCCCTTGAGACGGCCCAGCACCGATAAGGGATTCAGGGGGTCGCATAATTCATTTCACCTGCAGCAGCAGCATCAGGGGAGGTTAAATATGTCACTCCATCACAGTGAGGCAATGGGTTGGGGGAAGCCTTCATCATTCATCCTGTCAGCTCTACACCTCCCATCAGCAGGGGGAGATGGGCAAGATTTTCTATAAGCATATGAGCAACTCAGTGGGGGACACAATGACCTTATGAGTCTCCCCTTCCAATTTTTGAATTAATTCTCAGCACCTGCCCTGCTCCACCAGCTCTCATCCCTGCACTCCATCTTTCCCCCACTACCAAGGGCCTGATCCTGCAAGATTAACTCCAGTATGTGAGCTCTGTGCCCTCCTGGGACCACATGTGCAAATGACATTGCAGAAAGGTCAGTGTCACAGAACAAGATGTCTTGTCCAAATACAAACAAACATATTTAAATGGCATAGGAAGCTTGTTCCAGGACACATGTATCTCTCTTCTTTGGCCTTTCTTGGTGAGAAAGGTACTTCCTCATTACTCTTACTGTTGAAAAAACAACATTTTGTTGTTTCTTAGCAATCTGAAAGCCTTTTCACTTGAAAAAATATTTCTTAGCACATCTTTTCCAGAGTTGTATTTTTACCTTGACCTAACACAACTCTTCCCTTTCCTGCATTATTTGCTAGAGTCCAGCTGTGACCAGGTTAGGAGAGAATGCCTTTCTTCATGTACTGCACAAGTCCATGCACATTTGCACTCATGTACAATAAAAATCTTGCCTGTAACAGGGTCTTTGGGACCCCACCTCTTGAGAATCCAGCGTTTAAGGTATTTCTGTGACGCTTCAGTTGTGCACGATCATCGTGCAATGAAAGCAGAAATTATTAAAATACCAAAAAAGGCAAGTTTGCTGAGAAGATACAATGTCTTAAACCCTGCCATGACAAGGGAATCTTTTGATACATAATACAGATCAACTTAATTAAAAAAAGGTGTTAAATTGTACATTTTCTTAAATGGCAGAATGATGGAAGGACTGATAAGAATACAGAAGCATTTAGATATTGCCATTTCTGGTATAGATAAGAACATAGAAAAGCAGCCAATTTCTTGAAAGCAGTTAGAAATGAAGAGGGATGTTTTTGTTTCGAATGTATAATTCAAGCATAGCAAAAACAGAGAGGGTCAACTGAAGTAAGTGCTAAATTAAATCAAAGGTTAAAAACCAGTAAGCATGCAAGTCTTAAAACAATTTTTTCCTTTTTGTCCTGTCCTGGGCATAAAGGGCCTTATATACAAAACAAAGTATTAGGAGATGTGCTCAAACAATTTCTGTACCTACATCTTCCATCATCTAAAATGAAGAGCTTGTTCTCTTTCACTCTTGAAACTACACTCTTAACGGAAGAACCGGTCCATTAGCCTTCTGCATAAAATTCAGCAGATGGTATTTTTTGATGTCTTGACTAAGATAAAATACAGTCACAATTGGTGTTTTATATTTCCAAAATATACATATATAAATGTTTCAAGAAGTTGTTTTTCATGCCATAAGGCTAAATTTTTGAATGGTTCCGACTGTATTTTCTCCCCTTGCTTGAATTGCTAAACTCTGTAGCTAATCTGCTCTGCCACTTGTACAACCCCAAACACTAAAGACACCTGAAGGACAAAGAGATGCTTTATAACCAAATGCATATTGGGAAAAAGGTTTTTTGCTTCTGCCAGTTATCTGCAGTTCATGCACACATATCCATAAACAAAACATCAGCAGGTGAGTAATTCAAAGCATTCTTTACTTCTCCACATGCTTTTCACAACGAGACTACAGAGCAGTAGCACCCCAAGCCCCAAGACCAGTGGAGTTACATTTAAAACAGACACAGACAGAGGGAAGAATGAAATGCCAACCTATTTCATTCTCCAGAAACTATTTCAGCTGAACTGGTGCTTATTTATGACACCAGCATTGCTCATACAGCACCCATGAGTCACAGCTGGGAGTCTATTGCTGAATTCCAGTGGGATTTCCACACAGTCAGTATGGAAAATGAGCTCACATCTGTTTCATGGCATATACACCTATTCTCACTCTTTCAGGAAAGCTTAAATTTCATTCCAGAAGCAGATGTGGCAGCTGACGACTCTGCTATGTCCAGCCCAGCAGTGTCACATGCACTGAAGTTTAAGACACTTAGAATTTAACTGATGTCATTCTGATTCAAATGGAACAGTAAAACTGTAACCAACCGAATGCAAAGTAGCTGATGAGCAATGACCACAGCACACAGAGCATGGAATCAAGCCTTTGGTTTCCATCACCTGTGGGAAGTGCTGAGCCATGCAATTTCTTGGAGCTGAGCATGCACTGCTAGTGCTGTTTTACAGCCCCACCTCTACTGCAAGGACTGACCTTATTCTCCACCAAGCACCCCAAATGACACTCTTTTCACAACCCCACAAGTATCCTCTTGACAAACTGGAAAAATTCCAAAGAAAAATCCCACTATATGTAACAACTACAGTTTATTCAGGACTCCAAAAGATCACATTCATATCTACATTCTTGAGAATTCTTGAAAATCACAGGGTAGAACTGTGCAGTAGTAGCAGGAGTTGTCATTTAAATCATTAAGTTCAAGCTTCCTAATTGGGAAGAGGCCCTCCCAATGCAAGCTGCAGCCAAAAAGGACAAACCACTGACTTTAAAACTTCAGAATGGAATCACAAAGCAAATTAAAAGAAAATACTTGGATAGAGACTGGGAGGAAAGATGAAAATAAGGATGAGGTTATCTGAATCAGCTAATCACAATCAACTGGATACTTTATCTTCCACAAGGAGCATGAATAAATAAACACCATCAGCAATCCCTAGTCTGCTGCTAAACCCGGCCATCATTAGCAAGCTGATTGCTTCCAGACTCTGAACAGGAGTCACTCCTAAGGATGTCTTAGAGGAGGAGAGATGATGCCAGGTGCACAAAGGACATAGTGCCACAGGCAGGGAAGGCAGAGATAAATACAGTGATGGCTGGAGAGAAGGGGGAGAGGGAGTGAGAACACAAAAGAAGACAAGCTAATGGGCTTTGATGGTGATAACCAGCAGCTTGATTTTGGTATGGTAATACAGTAACTGGAAGAATCCAAGAGACTGTGACATGATTAGAGTTACAAGCAATGAAGAATATTTTAGCACAAATGGGCCAAATTTGAAGTGACAGAGATGTTTATAGAGACTAATTAGGAAAAGAATTCTGTGATTATGAAGAGGTGAGGAAGAAAACAGACCTATAATTTTGCCAGAGTAGACAGATACTCAGAGTTAAGTCTGGGGCTGAAAGAAGCAATTCCTCAGAGTTTAGCTATCTGGATTGCCTAATTATGTTCTTCAATGATAAACACTGGGCATTTTAAAGAAGTTCTCTATGTCAGGATTTCCTCACTATCTTAAAAAGCCTTAAGAAAGGCAAAACTTTAAAGCTAAAATTGTTGGTAGGCAGATTATGAGAGAGTTATCTACTTCAGGGACATTGTATTTGCCTATTTTCCTCGTACAAAAATCTGAAAAATTCCATCAAACTTATATGTGAGGAATTGTTTCAAATAGTTGTACATATAGGTGATGTGAGAAACCAAATGCCTTTTACTCGAGCCTGTTATCTTTCAACTACATTAAATCCCTTTTTGTTTTTATCTGACAGAACACAAACAACAGCTAGAACCAGCAGACAAACATTGGTTCCTCTCCTGATATATGAATTTACCAAGAAAACAGTTCTATTAGTACCTGACCCAGTAAGTGTGCAAAAAATCACAAGAACTGTAATGCTGAATTTTGCAAGAATAGGCAGGTGCCATGGACACCTCAGACAGACCTAAGAGGGATAATCTCTCAAGAGAGATTATTACAAGAGAATATCCAGAGTGGTCTGTCCATTTCTGATTGCCTCTCCTGTTCTGATGGCACCTTTATTGCTCCTTTATTTTAAAACACACTACATCTACCTTATCAGATGTTGTAAAATTTCTGCAGGAAAAAAAAAAAACCCAGTATTTCTAAAGGCATGGAACAGCTTTTGAGTAATTTGGTTATAGCCACTGGAAGAACATCCCTTATGCTAAGATTTCTGGAATGCAAACCACTGCCTCCTGACTTTGTAACTCCTTAATCTGTTAACTTGGCTAAATGATTCTCACTTGGGAGAGTTTGTGAATCACTAAATTAAAATCTCCTTCAACAGAGACACCACTCCTTCTCCCTCTCCAACCCCTGAAAGCAAAGCAGCGAAACACTCAGAAAAAGAAGGAAACTCCAAGAAGGTGATCAGTGTGAATTTTGATATTTTCTCTCTCAGAAGCACTGTGCATGATGCATTTGATGAAGTGAGGCAAACCTGCTGTTAACAGCTCAGTGATTTTGAGTGTCTTGTCTGGTATGTGCCTGGAACTGCTGGATAGCATCTCTTATTTGTTTTTAAAACCCTCTTTTTCTTCTTTCTGAAACTCATCTCTGAATGTCATGCTCACAATCATCTATGTATCCAACCATGACCATGGATCTTCAGTGCTGAGTGCTTGTTCAGTCTCCTTTAACATTGCTGATGGGATGCCATTTAAACAAAATAGCAAAAAAAAACCAAAAAAACAAAAAAAAAACCAAAAACCAAACAAAACACCAACACATATGGAGAGGGATTCCAGAAATGAAGCAGCCAGCTCACCTGTACAACCACAGGGATTTAGAGCCTGTGAACATATTCTTGCACTTCTCAAGAAGAAAAGCAAATGTAAATTACTGGACAGTGATCAGCCAACAATGCTTCCCTTCCCATCATGAGAACTTTTCATTATCACTGTTCTCACCTAGCTATGTACGGACACTTTCACAGGAAGACAAAGTCCACACCCTCTTTTACAGTAAAGAAAATTAGAGACTCAGCATGAAATTATCACCTTCAGGCTGCAGAGCCGCAACAGGACGTTTTTCACAGTCCTGAGGCTTAAGCAGTATCTGATGGAGAAAAGAAGTTAGTTCCTCATGCTGTGTGAAGCTGCAGCCTGCTCAAAGAAACTGGGGGATGATGACCAGACTCAGCCCAGTCCACATTGCTATCAGATAGGAGAACACAGCTACAGCACAGGAGTGTGGTCAGTGTGACTTCACTGCTCCCAGCAGTCAAACTGCATGGATTAAAGTGAGCTTGGTTAAGCCTGCCTGCATTTTGAAAAGATGGCAGCAGCAGAAGAAAAGAGGCTAGAGGACAGGATCGAATAAATCTGATTTAATACACATTACTGTTTAACAGCATCAGAATAGATGTGGCAACACAGCAAAGTCAATAAACCTGGAAAAATGCACCAGCTCTTAACGTGAAGAAAAAAAAAGTTACTCATTTTGTTAGAGGAGACTAGTCTTTGATTTTCATACTTAAAAAAGAGAGACAAAAACAGAACTTTGCAATGTGATTACTTACATCTCCACACAGGAGAGCATACTGCCACCAACCACACATATAAAGGGGTAGACAGTTTGCAGTAAGAAGGGCAGAAAGGAGAGTCAATGGTAAAATGTCTGCTTTGTATCTTCCTATCCTGTACAGCAATCCTAGACTTCCATCTGGTGCTAGTTCCTACTCTAAAGATTAACAACTAAATTCTGTTAACTTGGCTAAACATTGTACTGCTTGTACTGCTGTAACCTTCACAGACACAGACTGTCAGAATATGGATGAGGAACACAATTCCCTCCTCCTCTGGTCAAAGAGTGACATGAGCTGGGTCTCATCCTCTGCACACAGGGTTATATCGATGTACATTGCACTGTTCAAAAATGTGGCCCTAAATCCACTGCCCTCAGGGTTCTTGAAAGGGCCACAGACATTGTTCTTGATCTCCTTTTGGTGACTTGCACCCTGTGTCTACAGACTACAATGTAAGGACTCAAAAGCATCAGAAGAAATCCCTTTTCAGAAAGGGCTGTTGGAGCAGGGCAGTCCATCACATGTCCATCTAAATCTGTGAAATTAAACAGTAAAAGAAAATACCATACGTTATTGTAAAAAGTGTCCCTCAGCTTCCAAATAGAAAGAAATGAGCATTTTGCAGAACTGTCAGTCCCCCTTGTAGTACCAGCAGTGATTACCATTTTTTTCCTCCACCATATTATCCTTATCAGAACTTGTGGATTCTCATGGCAATGCAGGCAATCATGAAAAGACTGAACCTGACAGGAAGTCCTCTAAACCAGCAACAGACTGTTGGCATTTCACCCCTGCTACAGCAGCCCCAAAAATGTACTGCAGGACATAGACTTTCATAAGCAGGACTTTGCCTAGATAAAACAACGTATTTCAACTTTAGTTTCCCTGAAACAATGCCTGATTTGCATTACAATTCCCAAATTCAAAATACCAAAAGCCATTTTCAGAGGTTTTTCAGTACCACTTTGCTACGCAGCAAACGCTAGTCACACGAAGATTTTAATTCTTTTCTCATGCCTTTGCCATAAAACTACAGCCCAAGTGAGTGCTTGTGATCAAAGAGATGTATACCTGAGTCAAAACTGAGAGATGTCACACAAGAACCATCAATGTCAAAAGGTACAAAACTTGGGCTTAACGTTCTGACAGAGCAGTTAAAAATACTTACCTATTACTGTCCCTCATGCACTCAAGAGTGAATCTATTCTACTTGAAGTTCTCTGAAAAGCTCTTCCTTTTTATACATGTCAGCAATTTCACTTACAGCAGAGGCCTTTTAAATCTGAGTTTAATATAATTTCCCAGTGTTCTAAAAGTATTTGAAATACAAGTATTGGGAATGTCTTGCCTGTGTTTCACATCATTAGAAGCAATGGCTTCCAAAATTAGGTGAAATCTTACGAAATATCCCAACTACCTGATTCCAAAACCTTTATATGTTTTTGGTAATCTATATAACTTCTTTACAGCCCTGACACAGGAGCAGGTTACAGTGTCAGTGCTGGACACCTGAATTTACTTTGGAAGTAGTCCTTCCAGGACTATAGGAGCCAGAGCTTAAAACTGCTTGAGGGTCTTCCTAGTTCTTAGTAATGGAAAAGGGTAGCAGATGTCATAAAGTAACTGCAAAAATAATTCCTTTTTTAGAGGCTGCAGGGATCTACTGATGTTCCTAATTGATAAAGCTCTCCTCACTAAAACATAGAGCCATGGAAGATGGTTTCTTCCTTCTCTACACAAATCAGAACAGACAAAAAGTAGTTTGAAGGATTTTAACTGCCCTCTGAATTCTTATTCTGAATTGCATTTCAGCTCCATTCACGTCTACTTCAAAACTCCTGCTTATTTTTCTTCTATCTCCTCCTTTCTTTTCCCAAAGCCCCTGGAAACATAAAATTATGAGTAATAAAATATCAATACCTATTAAACCAAAGCAAAAAAGAAAAAAAAAAGTTCTTTTTGTCTGGGATTTTGATGAACTGAAGCCTTCTAGGACCTTCACTTTGATGTTTTCAGAAACATCAAAAGATCGGGCTTGTTATCAACATCATTAGTGCGGCCTGAAGATGTTTAATACTCCAACACATACAGAAAATGCAGCACACAATCCCCCAGTGGCCTTTGCCTTGTTTTTATTCCTTCTTTTTAAATTTTGTTTTCAAATCTGATTTGCATTTCTCATTCCAAGCCATTTGCCTCTCTCCCACCCTGCCCCATCCTCTCATTAAATTCACCAGAAGAGCTTTCTAGTGCTGACCTATTCCCCCTTCCTGAAGGGAATTGTACAAGCTCCTTTATACCCCACCATAACACACAGCATAGAATAGATTCATGGAATCATAGAATGGTTTGGCTTGGAAGGGAACTCAAAGACAATTTAGTTCCAACTACCCCTGCCTTTCACTAGACCAGATTCTCCCACCAGGTATCTCTGCAGCCACTACACACATTATGACAGAGTCTGAAATGTTCTTTCACAGTGAAGCCTCTTGCTTTGGCTCTTTCAGGGCTTCGTATTTCTCCCTGTGTAAGCACCTGAGTACTGGTTTCTTTTTCTGAAGTTGCCACTTTATTTGAGCAGGCAGCATCTTATGCACAAAAGCTTGGAGAGAGGTCCAATGATGCCACCAAAACTGCACGTAAATTAATTGAAAGCACTGGCATCAGACTGAGCTTGGAGTTTGATGATTTGTTACTTTAGTCCACCCTATTAATTATAAGAAACAAGCAATCTTTGAGGACTAGTCAAGCAGAGAGATTTATTCCAACACTATCAGACTTCTTTCATTGCAAACAACATCATTATACAAATATTACTGCATGAAAGGACCCAGTAATGCTAACTCTGCTCTGCTGTCCTTGATTAGACAGCCTCACAAACTTCTGAAAGAATTGAAACCTTCTGGACTCCTTTACCACAAGCAACCTGTTTAATATGATTCTCTTCGGTAGGGCCAACAAGATCTATTTGGCTACAACAGGCACGTTTGTATAAGGCTATAACTGCTTAGAGGAGAAAACGGAACAGGTCATCACACACCAAGTTATCCCACAAACCCCAGCAGGTGTGCTGAGTGTACCAGCACTGCAAACACACCATGCGTTGCCTATATCAATACAACTTGGTGATAACAAAAGCAGAACCCCTGAAATATCTGAAAACTAAATGTTTTCCATCTTTTGTAATAGAAACCTCGATTTCAAATTTGCCATGGAAAGCAATTCAGTTTCATCTGGCCTTACAGACTGGAAGGTGTGGTCAAATCATAGATGATTTAGCTTGGAAGAGACTTTTAAAGGTCATCTACTCCAATTCCCCCTTGGCGATACAGATGTAAATACAGATATAGGTATTATAGAAATATAGGTATTTCTTTCCCATAGAAGCACTCTATACCTCAGTGTGAGTACTCGTTATTGCTACAGAGCAGTTATTGCTCTGTAGCAGATGGGATAACCAGGAGGTATTCTGCAGGTCCAGGAGGCAGTACTCATTTGAAAGAGGAGCAAACTGAGGAACTTGTACAGTATTTACCTGTAGATCTATATGCCTTACCTTGCAAGGACCTACAGTAAATATTTTTAATTTGGAATTAACCCTCAGACAGCAAAATTCAACCATGATCCTCTAAAACATACCAAAAGAAAGATGTGTGGGACAGAATTTTTATTAAGTGATTAGAGGAAATTACTACAGCAGAAACCACCTCTGTCACACATCTTTAATAGCAGAGCAGCCGTGACTGGTAGCCTGTAGAATCACTGTATTGTCCCAGATGTAGCTCTCTGATATAAATAGATCACTTTATAATGTGTCTGCACTCCACCCTTTAAGGACTGTGTTCCTCCTACTGTTTTATACACTCAGTTTAACAGCACATTGTCCAGCCTTGCTGAAGCACTGGAAGACTGCCATTCCTCACACGCTGCACAGATACTTTTGGCTGACATAGCAAGCAGCACCACTGCTCCCGTACTAAAGAGGATGGGCCAAATGCAGAGAATTTTTAGGCTGAGGTACAGCGGTTGTTGAGTTCTGTGGAGTCATGTCCCTGTATCCTGAAAGCTGGGACAGAGCCTTGGTACACAAGAGCTTCATGAGCAATGCTGAGAGATACTTATCTAGCCCAATTCCAGACTGAAACTAGCAGAAGGGGCTGGACAATTGACCTGGCTGGCTGTGATCAGGGTCAAGAACATAAATATCTAAGCTACAGTAAAAGGTACTTTATAACAGCAATGTGGTAATGTGACTAGGCACAGGACACTAGAGACCTAAGCTTCTTCCATGCTTGTGTCCATGGCCTGCTGCATCATGTTTGCAATTCACTTCACCTCCCCAGCCTAAATCAGTTCTCCTGTCTGTAGAACAGAATTAACACTGTTTACTTTACATATTGAATGCTTTGAGACCTACCTCTTACAGCTGCTACATAAAAGCGCTACTATTAAAGTCCTTGTTCTGACTATATTTAGGAACTCTCGGTGTGAAGTGCTGAAGCACATTTCTAATGTCAGCAGGATATTAGAAGACCCCTTGTCTCACTGGAACAGTTTAATGAGCTCAGTACATGTTTCTGCTGCCACAGTGCTTCATAGCTTGTCCATATATCAAACAGTCTTGGAATATTTACCTTTCTTCCTCTGAATCCTCTTGGTTTTAAAGATACAAAGGCTATTCATGTGATTGGCAACATGCCAGCATGAAAATGTGGCCAGCCTAACAAATTACTACAAGACATGTGAAGATAAGGTAGCAAAGAGACAACAGGAGGCAAATTAAATTCCATCTATCTGAGAACTGGAAATTAAAGAATTAAGGTTTTGTTGTGTAATCTCTTTCCAGATCAAAGATTACAGGGAGACACTGAAGGCATAGGTTCCTATTGCATTCTTCACTACTGGTTGTCATAGCTTGATGAAAAGATTAAGCAGTAAGAATAGCTAAGAATGCTGCTGTAATATTCTGAATTTTGGACTATGCTAAAGCAATTGTTTAAAGTGGCAATAACTAGCAGGGCTTGGTATAAAAAGAGAACACTTCTGTGACAATATTCTATTTCCATTACTGAGAGAAAATATTCTTTCCTGTTTCTGTGCTCCTCTCTACCACCTAACCAGAGATGTATGAATCCATCCCCAAGCAGGATAAATGACTGGTGCTGTGTCAACAGCCTCTAACCACGAGGGAGAAACAGGTACCAGCAGGGAGAGAGGGGCACAAGACACAATTAGCAGCTTCCTCCTCTGAGTGCATCCACAGTGGAAATGTTTACTTACAAGACTCAGAAATGAAACAACAAACCTTTTATTAGCATTCAAAGCCATGTGAAATCCCAAGAAGTCTTCGCAAAGCCTGGCAGTAATAACTAATCAGCCATCTGCATTTGCACCAGGAACACGGCCCGCTGACGTGAGAGGGGGAAACAAATGGGATCCTTTCTGTAGGAGCTTGCAGAGGGAAGAAAAGGAATACAGGGCACATGCTCCTGGTGAGATGGTTGCAAGACCAATTCAAAGGCAGCATGTCCACAGGTTTCCTTCCTCTAAAACAGATATTGAGGGGATTCTTGAACCTAAACAAAATCCATCCTTCCAAGCTGTTCAAACAGCACTAGCAGAGAGGAAGCACAGAAATGGTGCCAAAATAAACACAAAAATGAAATGGAAATTACCTTGAGGAAAGTTTACTGAAAAACACAGACCAGAGATCAGTGGTAGAGGCAAAACCACCAACTTCAGAAAAATTACACCAGTTTAGACCACTTGTGACACACACCTGGGTGTGGAGAGACTACATAATTAGAGTGGAAAAGACTAAAAGCATATTTTCTAGAGTGAGGGAAAACAAAGTGACAGAAGGCAATTTTTTGAATAATAGTTTTTTTTCACTAAGATCTCTCTAGTTGAGTCACTCTTACCTTCAGGAATTAAGCTTTCTAGTCTTGCATCTGTAAAATGGAGAATGTATTATCTTTATAAAACTCTTCAAAAACTACAGATAAAAGCGTTAATATAAGTGTCAAGAATTATTATTGTTGCTATTATTGAGAATGCTCTAAGCTCCCCTGTTGAGCTGCTACAAAAACTGATCCTGTTCTTGACGCCATTTAAGACTCTTTCCTTGGGCTGTCAACTCTAGCTATTTTTGCAGAAAACTTGTGACACAGTATCTGCAACCTAAGGAGAATCACAATTATTCTACAATTTCTAGGGAACTGTTAATCATAGCAACAACCTTTTGAAGATATGACAGAGTTCACTCCAAGCTATGGACCTGCATCACCCACAGAATCCTGTTACTGTGTCACAGTGCAACACTGTCAGAATTAGTGGATTCACACAAGCATTAATAGGATTAACATACTAGTTTATCAACCACTACACATACAATTCCCCAGACAACAATGCATTCCCATCACTGGGATGAAGCATGGCAGCTCTTTTACTGTGCCACAACACAGACATTTAAAAACTGGCAACAAAGGCTCCTACATGCAGGACACTTTGAGAGAGAGTCTGACAGGGCATAACAGGCTCTCTTTGGACACTGAAGTTAGTGACTCAACAGTAAAGTCACACTACCTTTTGATACCCATGAACAGACAGAGCCTCAGCTCAACCTGTCATTTAAAGTTCTGTGCCTCCTGAATTGGATTGTCACACTGAATCTGTGTGAAGTCCTGCCTTCTGAATCAGTGGCCTCACTCACAAAGCAGTTTTCTTCGACGATGGGTATTCTAAGCCATGGCTGCCCTCAACCAACCTCACTAAATATACAAATTGAAAAATCTGAGGCTGTCTACTCTCTTAAAAACGACCACAAAATTTTAAACATTATGACACCACCAGAGTCCAAAGCCATCCTGCCACAGATGTCATTCAAGGATCACTGCCAACAAAGGGAGGACTCCTATACTGTTCAAAAAGCTTCATACAAGTGAACTACAGCTAAGAGTGAAAAGAGGGTCCCTTTTCTTATACATAACCAACACTATCATGGTGCACAGGACAGATTGCAAGCTTAGTTTCACCTCTATCATAAACTTTGACCTTTCCTGCCTTTCCACACTAGGCAGAGAGCTCTCTTGCATGCATTCCTGTGTCCTTGCACCCTTGCTGCCTAAGCCCTATCAGAAGGCATTCACTTCTTCACAAGTTCAAATCTCTGGCAGCAGCAGCTATTGGAAGAATTCACTACCCTCCTGTCCAGCTCTTTGGAATGACAGGGACGGAGCTGGTGGGGTGGTTAAGCAGAGAAAAAGGTTAAAAGTAAGGACAGAAAGAAGTAAATGAAATAGAGGGAACACTGGTATCTGGTGAAAGCCAAGGAGAAAAATGCTAAATTGATGTGTGAGGGAGAGAGAAATCATGAGACAATGAGACATCAATGAATAAGGCAGCAAGAGCATGGCAAGAACTGAGCTGGTAAGCAAAGGAAGAACAGAGCAAACATTACTATTCCAGATTTCCTCACCTTTCACATCCAACTACTGAAAATGAATCCAAGGCTGCTTCCCAGGGGTTCATTATTAATCCTACCTGTGTAAGCAATCTACGTGCACTAATCACATTTCTATAATTTAAATTATTTCTTTTAGAACAAACCCAAGAATAGTACTTATAAGGTTATACTGACCACTGCTTCTTGATCCAGTAATATGCAGAAATAGTCTGTAAAAAGAATATAAAAAAATTCCTTTCACATACACCACAGCAAACTGTTTCCTAATTCAGAAAGGTATGGTAGAAATCCATCAGTTTTGTCAGCTGAAAACTGGCAGAACTGCAAACTCTTAGTACTTAGGATGGTAGAAAAAACTGACACATTGTTCCAGGGTTGTGACAGAAAACCAAATACCAGCATAGGGAGATGGCAGTAGCTGCTCTGGGTTGGGATTCCAGGTCACAGGGGATGCTCACATGGCATTATTACTCAGCTGCCCAAGAGACAGCAGAGAGAAAACAGAAGTGGGTGTTTTGACTCTGAATGCTTTGTTACTGATTTTCAAGTAGCAACAACTACTGATGTTATACTAAATCCTAGGGTTAGCACTGGGATTTTGGAAAGTAAGAACCACAAAACTGAAGTGACTCTTTCCCTTTACATGGTGTAAAATCATACATGGAGAGCTGTTATCAGCAGATTTTAATAACAAATTCAGGTCAGCTATAGCAATTTGGATTTATGCTCAAAAATTTACAATTACTATTTGAAACTGAGTACTGGAAAGTGCAAATTGTTACTGAACTCAGATTCTCAGAAGAAAGATGAGCAGAGGAGTCAAAAGGTATTTTTTACATTTGATCATTAATTTTGGATAATCAGCTGTTATCTAGCTGATACACCTGCTATTACAGTTCAGTACAACAGGGTACAGCAACTGGAACTGTTCTTTCAATTTCGAAGGTACATCACATTTTGAATATTGGAGCACTACTTAGTACCTAGATTATACTGATTGTTAAAACTAGGAATAGGTTATGATACCAAGATGGAAAGGGATGAAAATTCCCCAAAACCCATATATATGGTTGTTAAGTTTCCCCAGTAAGGTGAGAACTAGTGTAAATTAGCTTACACTTTTAAATCCCAGTTTTTAGACATCAAAAGTTTTTTCAATAAACTCAAGACTAGGGTTAGAATTGTGGAGCAAGACCATAGTGGTCAGAGTATGTAAACTTGCATTACATTGCAAATATCAGAAAACAGACATCTAGTAGCACACTGATTTTTAATAGGATAATAAATTCCTGGCTGCTGTAAGGATGGTCTACCTTACAAAAGTAATTCTGCATCAAAGTGAAAGACTGTTAATGATGTAAGACCACTGATTACATACCTGAAATCAATGAAAAGATATTAACTCACATAACTGAATTTGGTTGTCTGTTTTCAAGTCAGTAGATCTTTGTTCACCTATATTTTGTCCATGAAGTGATTTCAAAATATTTTTATCACAATATTGCACAAAGTGTTCTTTACTTTTTCTCTGCTCAAGAGATGCTTAGAATAGGGCAAGAGCAAATAAACAATATTCCATTCAGATATTGCAATAAAACCATAGAAAGGTGACAAGCAAGAGTGAAACAGGTGCCAGAAAAGACCTATTCAAAGACTAGATTATGTGTCTTCAACCACTGCATCTTCAAGTGTTGAGAAATTCAGTTCTACATAAAACTAATGGAGTGCTCTAAGCTACTTCAGCTGGCTTTGGACCTGAATGAATGATAGAGGAGGTAACAGCACAGATTTCATCTTATTCCTTTGTACACCAAACTTCTTACAAAAGTTTTTTTTTTGGGGGGGGGGGAATCCTGAAAAACAAGCAAAGCTGAACTGTATTAACTGATGAAGAGAAGAAAAAAAGAATGAAAAATGCTCTGTGAGCAAACGAGGTTATACATCACAGTCAAGACAGCCACAAATCACAAAGTGTACACCATACAATATCAGAAAGCTTTAAGCATTTGCCCAGAGTAATACCTTACCACGTCAGAAGGCTTCAGGTATCTGCCCATACAGAGTAACACCATGGCACTTCAGAAGGCTGCAAGCATCTGCTCCTCTTTGTTCTTTAGCCCAGCCTTTCCTACCCCTCGTGTTCATGCATTGCACCCGTGTGCCCTCTGTTCCCTTTGGTGGTTGCTCAGTGCACCTGGGCACTCCATGGCCCATTGCTGTCAATGCTGCTCACCTGCTTCTCACAGCTGTACCCACTGGGGATGAGGCTCTGCTGCAGCCCCACTCCCAATTACCACAAACTCTGTGCCTGCAGTTACACCCCTTGAAACACCAATTAAAGTCTTCAAAAGCTACAGCAATGGTGTTCTGCTAAATCCTAACCCTCCTGTTAAAGAGGAAGAAAGCTGAGGGGTAGGATTGTCTAAATTATTAATCTGACCCCTTGCTAGTCTGCTTCACTGGAAAAATGAGATGAATTACAGTAAGGTCAATGTTATTTTAAATTACACTCAGCAAGGTATGGAGCACTTATGCATTTCCTACGGGCTGATGTTTCTGTGTGTTCATGCATTCCCCTCATACTCCTCCTACATACAGGCATCAATCTAAGTCAAAAATCTTTCATATGTCCAAAAGGAGAAGTTAATTACAGAAAGAGCAGATTCACCCAAGAAAAAAAAAATCTTTTTACTTGAATAGCTTTGTTACAAAAGACTGGTGCTTATAAGCCCTCAGGGCAAACCCCTCTATGACAGGAGCCAATGAACTGCTATGAAGGATGGCTTAGTAAATGAGACATGGGGTTTAGGATTCAGGACAACTGAGTTCAAGCCCTCTTCAGTTAATAATTCACTGTGTGACTTTGAACAACCTGCTTAATTTATTACACCTTTGAGCTTCTTCTTTGTGTAATGCAGGTAACTGCTTCCCATCTCATATGGTGGCCAGGGTATGATCAAGTGATTCAGACTCAATCAGATGCCATCAACACCACCAACTATTGTCATTGTTGTTATGTTTAAGAGCACAGAAATTGCTGAATGACTTTTCCAGAAACACTGCCCTGGGTATGCAATGTCTGTCACAACTTCCACCAACATACTTTTCATTTCTCACAGTTTCTTCTGCAAACATCTCTCCAAATCCCAGAGTCTTGTGGGAAAGGCAAGATGCAGGCTGAAATTCTTCAGACATGTTTTGGTGAAGATGAAATGCAGATCAAGTCCAAATCTATTTCCATCCTGAAATATTTGAAAGGTCACATATATATATGAAAAACAGATGAAACATTAAATACTGGCAGCCACTACTATATGTGGCATGCTATGTGTCAGACTACAAACTAAGACTAAATGAGAGAGTGAATTTCCTCCTCTAGCTACTCTTTGAGTGTACTCTGAGCAAAGAAAATAATTTCTATTAACTACAGACTGGGTCTCAAGGGATCTGTAATCCTCTCGTGATTCTGCCAGTACGTTTCTAGGTGACTTCAGGAAGACACTAATCTTTTGCACTTGTACTTTCCTCAGATCATCTCCCAACTTTACCACCCAAAAGCAAAAAATATTTAAAGTACCTTGTCTCACAGACAGGAATAAACAAAGCACAACTATTTGAACCACACAATAAACCCTGATATTCAGCTTTTTCTACATCTATAATACAAGGTGACTGTGACACAGATGAGCGCTCCCCTTCAGCTTGGTTCCACTCGAGCTTACTTCACTTCCAAGAAAATCAGTTTTGGTGGCCCTGTCTCTTAAAAAACCAGTGAACAGTTGCGGAAAAAGTTGTGTAACTTGAGGAAAGAAAGAGCTGTATGTACCACACACCTGAATGCTGTTCAACAATGCAAAATACAAATCAAAGTGCAATGTGGTTCCAGTAACACACTCAACGTTTCATTTGCTTTAAATCACTTCACGCAACATTATTCAGTTGAATCATCTTTCCCACTCCGTCATTAATTACTACTTCCACAGAAAACACTGTTTCTTGGATAAAAAAAATTTCTTAAACAGAAAATAGTCACATTAAATCTAGCAATTCAAAAAGGAGCATTTTACCAAACGAGCCATGAAATTCGTTTTACTTTTCTGCCACTGGGATGTCAGAAAGTCTATGTCACCTTTAATAAACTTCTCCAAATGAGCATGCTGATAACTGAACAACATGACATTTCTAACAGCAAGAAGGCAGAAAATCAGAAACAATTACATTAAGAAATTAAGGGGGAAGAAGAAAAGCAGGCTGGAAGTATCTTGCTGCAAGTAAAATCTCATTAAGTTAGAGTTTTGCACCCTTCTTAGGGAAAAAGAGGTCTCCTGGGTCTAAGAGTGGCCGTGTTTCAAAGGTTATGGAAACTTTCCTATCTGTCCATCCACTCTGGCAGTCACACTCCCACCACTCCAGACTTTCACTGCTGGGACCAAGGCCCCTTTGCAGTGGGTGGCTCCAGTGACCCCATGGGTGCCCCTCTTGGCTCCCTGCACACCCCACACTCACAGTCAGACAGGGTTTCCTTACCAGCTCAGCCCTGGCTTTCCCACCACAGTGTCTCAGACATCTGGATCCTTAAAATAATTTAATCATGGTGCAGAAACACAGAAACAGCTCCAGCTCCAGCTGGTGCCTCCAGGGAGGGACCCCCCACAAAGGAATCCCTGGGTTTTACACCCTCACAGTCTGTGCACCCAGACAGTCTGGGGTCTTCCTGCAGACTCACCAGCTCCTGCTGTGTGCCAGCGTCCAGTCCCTTGGCCCGTGCCACAGGGCCCTGTGCACCAGGTCATGGTCCCTTTCCTGGGGCTCCCACCACGTCCCCCAGCCAGGGCACAACCTGCAGCTCTCCCTGCAGCTGCACACACAGCTACCTGCTCTCAGTGTACTCCTCAACAGCAGTTTCCTGTTGCACTCTTAATGAGACCATCCTGAAAACACAGAAGAGGACTGAAGAGTGAACCAACCTGTGCCTCACTACCTGAAGGGCCAGAAAAATGAGCACAAAGCAGTGAAAGTGATAAAGGCACTTGTTTAAGATACTTCAGCAACATTCTCAGTCAACAGATTTACTTGCAAGTTTGCAAGAAGAAATGAATTCATACTGAAAAAAAAAAACCCAAAACTGGAACAAAAAGAAATTGACACTTTCACAGAAAGGAAAATTCCAAGTTGAGCTCTTCTCATCTTTTTGGTCACAGATATTCTCTGTTCCTTCATATTCTCTTTTATATCATCAAAAATATAAACACAAACCTAAAGAAGGAGAAAAAACCTGACAGGTCTGCCACAGAGAATAAGAAAAAATAGCAAAAGTAAAACAAAAACAAAATTATACAAAAATTTGGGAATGAATGGAATTAAACCAAAGTAGGTATTTTCAGCTGATTGATTTTTTTCATTGCCATTTCCTGTTTTTCAATCAGCTCTAATTCTTGGCTGGAGAATTCAATGGAGCTATGTCAATTTATATTTGCTAAGGATTTGGCACATCACATTAAGTATTTCCCAGTGTGATCATCTTTCTAAGTTAAGTAATTTAAACATTTCATGCAAGTAGGGATAGAATCTATATTTCACTTTCTTGACTGATCCCAGCACAGCCAAAAAGGCTGCAATTTTCTCAAATGAGATTAATTGGAACATCTATTTGTACACGGAAAGCTTTTATGCCATACCCATGGTGCCTAACTACTCATGTACACTACACATACCCTCTCAAAATACAGTGGGAAGAACTAACTTCATAACATTGTCTGCTTTTATAAAGTCATGGAAACATCTGTGTAAGAAGTCTTCTACCTCTTGTCTGGTACACTGCACATTATCAAATCCAAGAGCCCTGATTTAATCTACACAACACATTAATATACAACACTTCCCTTCACCTACTTCATTTTTACCTGCCTGGTATTAAAGAGTAAATTCCATTGTGGGAAGGGAATTACAAACATCTTGAGAGGTGATATGGCTGGTACACCTGTATTACCACCAGTCAGCTGCACTGCAGTGGAACAAAGTGATGAACTGAAGCATTCACAGTTGAATTTTGCTAGAAAAAAGGAAGAGTGAGGGGGAAGCAAATGCATATTTTCTGTTTTGATTCTATTTTTTCTTGCTTTGGTTTTGTTGTGATTGTCATTAGAACAATATGAAGGAAGTTTTATATTTGATATGAGGCCACTGAATATACTCATGCATTCTCACCTAGAACAAAAATTTCATGTTTGTCAAACTCATTGAACAAATTAAAAAACAAAAATACATTGAAGTTTGATTTTTTTTTTCCTCTAGTATGTGAAACAGACTGTGCCAAGTCTTGCCTTGATGAAAGAAGAGAGCCCTCACTTTAGGCCTGAAAAAAATGTGGAGAAATATTTAAAAGGAATATTAGCAGAACACCATTTTACATTCAATTCTAAGCCACAGAAATCAACAGAATTTTCTTCTTTGACTAGTGCAAATCATAGATCCAGCTCTTTATGACGTGTCTTTGACAAGCATTACATATCAAATATTTGTTATTAGAACCCAATAATGTTCTGTCTGCTTACCTATCAGAAACATAGGCTTTTACAAAAAAAAGTCCCCAAATATTTAAGCACTCCAAATCAAGGAAATTATAATAAAGAGATGGAGAAAGCTCTTTCTGAAGTTGACTGAAAGGGTGCAGAACAAAACAGTAAGGGAAGTAAAGAAAAAAAACAGGCATGGGAAGAAAAATTAAAGAGTTTAATTTTTCTTAGGATAGAAAAAAAATCTGTGTCTGACAGCAAGTTAACAAATATTTCTACTTCAGTTCATGATGGTGGCAATTTTTTTTCCCAGTATGTCCCCTTGTCTTTAATAACTTGGTGTCTGAAAAGGTTTTCCTTTTCTGCCCCATGTGTCAATCTCTGGCAAACAGTTTGACCACAGGAAACTTGTAAAACAACATCAGGACGTTCACAGCACAACGTAAGGTAGAGAAAACACCTTTTAGAAACTCAGTCAAGGATTACAAATTACAGGAAGAATAAGGATAGAAGAATGCATTCCTCGCCCCAATATGTGGAAAAAAGACCAGCAGGTGATTCAAAACAGCATTTCCTGTAGACCCCTGATCTTTTGCTATTCAGGTAAGGGATTTAAGGCCACAAAATACCATTCTAACTCTCTTGTCCCACTAAACAGGCCTGCAAACTGTTGTCAAGACTACAGGTTACATAATTTAAAAGATACCCAGTTTTCATTTACAAGAAGGACACTCCCATAAATTTGTACCACTGATAATATAACTGTAAAAAGAAATAAAAACTGTGTGTTATTCCTAGTTCATGATTGTCTGACTGACTCTGTTCTCATTTCTTTGGCAATTTCCCCAGTAAGATGGAGCAAAAATAACAAACATGCCTGTCCTAGCCACAGCAACGGGTTTATTATAAAAATGTGGCAAAATGAAAACTTTCACACAAATGCCTCTAAATATAGGTGATTAATTCTAAATGAGACCACAGCACTCACCTAGCCACAGAGACAGAAACAACAGCCGTTCTTCCCAAACTTGTGACAGTAAAATCTCTGTACTGTGCTTTGAAAAAGCTGCTTTGAATGTTCAACTTCAAGGGAGGAGGGAGGGAAACCCAAGACCCAACCCAGCTGTTGAAGACACTGCCCAGTCTTTGGTCTGCTCCAGTCTCACTGTTTATAGAGATCCCCAGTTGCAGCAGGAATCTTCACTGTGCAGGTGTGACAGATGGATTAAGCCCCTCATTACCCACCCAATTTACTGAAGCTCATTTGCCATACTACTCCTATAGAAATAGACAGATTGGTTGAGTTTTAAATCTGCAAAAGGCTCTTTCTATATGTCTTTCTGATCAAGCTTATTTACACATGGAAATAAGTGTTCTGAGCACATAAAAATAAGACACTGAGCTAGGGCCCCTCAGAAAATCTGCTCATGGCAGGCAATTACACCTCTCACACACAACCTATGTAATTGTTCAACCACTCATCGGTAAAGTGTAGACACTAAGAGCTAAGACTAGGGCAGAAGAGCAGGATAGAATTTGCCCTTCTGTACTCCACATAACCCTGGTAGTTTTATAACCTTCCAGCTTTAAACAAGGCTGCCAGATCTTTCATAGATGCTGGCAATAAAGCCAATGAAAAGAACAGGCACGTCAGAAGATAGCTATGAGAGGACACTGGCATCACTGCATATTCTTCTACACTGAAAAGCAAATTAGGAGACACAGAGAAAAGAAAAAGGGACCACGTGAACCACAACTGGGAGGGCAAAAAAAGAAACAGCTGTAGTCAGAGAGATGCCAGAGACTACCAATCAATGTACTGCATCAGAAAAGCACTGTATTTTGTGGTCAGAAAAAGAGATTGAAGAGGAAAAGGCTGGATTCATACATTTATTCCCATCTTTGTCACTGATATACTTTTCTCTCCAGTTTTGATCCCACTGCCTTGTGTCACAGCATACTCACCAATAATGAATATAAGGTCTGAATTTCAGAAGTGCTTAGCACTGTAACTCTAAATTCAGTGCTACAGGTATTCAAATGCTCTGGGGGAAAACAAACAAATTAAGAAAACGCAAGTCTTTAGCTCTTACCTAACCTCTATGAGATGTTGTGGGGATTAATTAACTAATGCCTGTAAAATGTTTAGGATTTATCTACACATAAAATCCTGTAGACGTCAGAAAAATAATTTAAATCAAATGTCACGTAACCATTGAATGGTCTTGGGGAAAGACCATGCTCACAAGCTACAAAGAAACACTAAGTTGGCTAAAAGAACAGAGGAAAAGTGGACAATCAAAGAAAGACCTAGCTTGCTTAAAAATCTTAAGACATTCTCCCCAGCTTTTGAAGTCAAAGTTCGGTGAAAATTAGAGTAATAAGGCTTATGTAGGAAACAGACCTTATTTGCCATCATGGCACAGGCACAAGACAAAAGCAGGGCCAGAAGAGACGACAGCAGCACCAGCTGCCCACCACTCTCACCCCCGCCCCTTCCCCACACACCCGCACGCACACATAGATTGCCATCTTTCACCCGATTAATCCTCTCCCAGGACAGATTAACGCTTATCTGCTCAATATCCATCTGCTTTGCGATTTCAGGAGATTGTAACCAATCCCAAGGCCTTATCGGCGTCTCTCCCCCCATGGGCAGATGGGAAAAGATGGAAATCATCGTGTTCTATTAGTGACGGCAGTGACAACAGGCTAACACAGCTGCCTCTTTCCCTTGTTCCCTCATTCAGGCTCCACGGCACAGAAAGATTGCAGCATAGCAACACAGGCAAAGCCACCTTCTCCCTCTGCTTGCTATTCACCTGAATTAATGAGTCTAGAGGGGACAGCAACAGCTAAATGCTCCTTCCTAAATATGTTTAATACAGGAGTGCTGCTGTCTCTGCCCCAGCTAAAAGATCAGAATGGATTAGGCAGACAGGAAGCTGAAAGGAAAGCCTTGAACTATTAAGATTTAGGCATTTCAGACATCTGCAGATGTGCAACACAGAAACAAGACCTGCTACAGCAGTATGTTATCCTCTGGTCAGCCACTATGGTAGGGGAAACAACACACATCCATTGTCTGGACATCCCTACCTGGAGGTTGCTTTCTCCAGCTCTCCAGGGCTGCATCCACCCTTTAATCAAAACAATTACTGGCAAAGTGGGAAAATAAAATGACATCAAGGTGCACAGTTTATTTGCAAAGGAAACGTCTTCAGCTGTATACCTAAATGAAACTATGGCCTTTACGCTCACACAAATGAAAGAAATTGATTTCTGCCCTTCCACGTTCCTCATCCTTTTGTGTTCAGTCACTAGAAAGAGTATAGTAATGATTTTATTTGCAGAAATCTAAAGGAGGCGAGTGCAGGGAAATAAATCTTTTTAAAGGAACATAGTCCCATTAAAAATCTCAGTGCTGTTTAAAAATATCTTACCCATATTTCTTGAAGTAATACTCCAGTCTCCTATAACCAAAACACACAAGACAAATGTGAGGGTGAAAGAAATTTTTTTTTTTTTTAGTTTCCCTTCACTGTTAGAGGGTTCTATAACTTCTTCTGGTAGTATGTGTTCTTCCCATGTTTCTCTTTATTCATAGCAGCCACACAAGTGGCTTAAAACAGACTTCCACTAAAGTGTTCAGTTAGGCACAACAAAACAATGAATAAGGTGATTTAAGAATCAAAGTAAAATCTCACAACCTGATTAGATTTTGAATACTGAATACTTGCACCAAATTGCTTACAATCCACAGACAAAGTAGTAATTCTTAACATGGAAACACAAGCAAATTCATATTAGATTCTGTCTGGCTGCCCACTGCTATTCCTCAACAGAAATATCTATAATCCCAGAGCACAGCCACAGCAATACTTAAAACCTACATCAACATTTTCTTAGTCAGTGAACAAAGATCTCAAATCCAGTAGGATGTGTAAGCCTGAAGTCATACCTGGCACTTCTTCTTGGAAACAAGACAAGTTTTCTAATTTGAAAGAGAAGTGGTGAAGCAAACCACTACAGAGACAACACATATACAAGAACTACCTGAGCAAATCCCAAAGCACTTTTCAAAAGGTGAGTATTGAAATGTAGCATCTTTTATGGTGAAATGTGATAGCATTTAACTAAAGTGAGGCAACAGCACAAAAATGCTTAAGACAGAGAGAAAAATGTGATTTCCCAATCTGGAATTCTGCCCAGAAAACTGGGTCTAAAATATCTTCTTTCATTAAATGACCTGATGGGCTCTTTAAAACCTCCAAGTGGGAGTTCTGTACATTTCCGCGTACACAAAAACTCAGTGGTAAATGTGCTATTTGAAAAAAACAAAACAAAAGAAAACAGAAGGAACACAATGGACACTGTACATACAGTAGACAGGCGCTGTCTGAAGAAGCAGAAGAAAACATAAGAATACATTAGGCTGTTTCTAAAAATGCCCTTAATACACATACAGAAAAGCTCTAGTCCCAAAAGGTCACCTGCATGCTGCATCCAAACAGCAAAGCCCACAAAATACAAGAGACATAATGTTTTTAATAATGTAAAAAGTCACCATATAGCAGGTCAATGATCCGTTAACTCTCCTGTGACAGTCCTTTGTTCCAGTCCCTTGTGAACTGAGGCAATAGCTGGCTGAATCAGTATAAGAGTCTATGCTACTGATCTTATACTGGTCTTCTAACAAATATGGAATCCTCTCTGCAATTGTAGGGTAAATAGAGTGCCTTACTGTCCTTGCTGCAATTATGCTCATAATAAACCTGAAAGAGTATTTAATCACTCTTTCACAGATGAGGAATGAGATATTTTAGCCAGCTGAATCTCACTGTTTCTCATGGGTGTCTTTCAAGTGTTAAATGTCTTTCAAGTGCTCAGATTTTGTGAATAAGAGGAAAAATGGGGGAGAAAAAAATCACAAAATGAACCTGCTGGACACAAAGGAGTGCACATCCCATCCACTGGCACAGGTCTCACCTGCTTTCTACAATTCAGTGCAGCCTGAGAATTAAGTACATACTGTATCTCTTCTCCAGCCATAGATCCTAGGAGCTAAAGTATGATCACTAAGGAAATGAAAAGTAAGTTCAAAGACCTCTCTGGAATCTTGTGCTATAGGTATCTTTTTCAGAAGAACAAGTCATGAAAGAAGGAATCCCATGAAATCTAGCCTCAGGGTGGCTTTACCTCACATGGCATGTACAAAGGAAGGAAGAGGGAGGTATAAATTATTCCCTTTGGACATTAGTGTCTAGAAGAACTTAACCCTAATGGCAATTCTGTGAGAGAATCTAGATCTGTCATATGAATAAAGGAGATGTGCACAGGAGTTCTCTGGATTTGCAAAAAACTTTGGTCTTGCTCTCCTGTGAGTGCTGACCAGCTTATGTTCCAAGATGAAAAGGTGCAGCTCCTTCAAACATAAGCCTAAAAAATAGAGCACAGCTCCAATGGGAGCTATGAGACTTTGAATTCCTGCCTAACATCTTCCTTCTGTCACAGAGAGGGAAAACACAGTCTCACAGTGGGGCACTGCTGCTCTCAGAAGTACATGTATACATTAGGAATGACTGATTTAAGGAGTCACAGCAGAGGACATCCTCTACAACATAATCACTTGGTAACCTTCCTCAGTACCTATTAACATTTCCCCTGTTCCCCACTTCAAAGCTTGTAAAACAATCATAAATATTGAGTAAACATACTAATATGTTTTTTAAAACAGCCTGGAAAAGGCTTTGATTTGATAGCATGCATGAGAAATGATCAAGCTTTAACTCTTGCCAAGTATTTTTAAATTATTCTTGAAAGAATGACTGAGTTGAAAGAAGAAAGCTACTCATTTAGAGGTCAGCGTTCTAGGCTGCAATGCTCAGTGCTAGCCAGCATATGCCATTGCCAGAAGGAATTATCCTAGCCTTTCCCTTGTCCAAAATATAGTTTGTGATGTAGCTTTGGCAATGCTCAGTTCAGGCACTTACAGGTTATGATCAAATTATGTCATGTTATGATCAGTTTATGTCAGGTTGACATGTAAATATTCTGTCTGCTTTTGCTTACTTGTTTGCTGGTAAACAAGTCTACTGATTTTTTTTTTTTAACCCTACAGTCAAGCTTTAGTTATGAAGAATTTTCTGTATGTCAGCTGTAATAGGCACTCTTGACATCATCTGCCCAAGTCTGGGTTTGTGGGGGTTTTTAATTAGTTTGACACATTCAGGAAAATGTAATGGGTTTTTACCCTCCTTTTCATGAAATAGTTCCACAATCCTGTCAAGGGTCACACTAAGAGCCACATTACATGATCTAGAACGGTCCTCTCCAACACTGCCTTGCCCTTCTGTTTGCCTGGGACTACCTACCAGATACAGATTCAGATACTCCAATCTGGTATGAGGAAGTGGACAGTGTTTTGGATTATGGCGTGTCTAGAAAATAATGCTGTGGTAAAAGTTAATTCACAACCCTCAGTGAGCTCTTCCCACTTCCTTCTCATGCTGTATGTTCTCCTTGCCCTGCTAATTGACTCCACTGAGGCAAGGCTCATGCAGCACAATACACCTGGCACAATGCAGTTCCTGATTATGAATTTTTGTATTTACATGGTTCATCTGGAGCAAGAACTTCCAATCTCCTCAGGCACTGCAGACTCACCGGAGAACCTTGCAAAGACAGTGATCAGCACTGTAAGAAAGCAGCAGTTTGAGTTATCATCAATACTTGCCTTCCCTTTTCTCCTCCAGCTGTATCTTCAGCCACCTAGATTGATAATTCTTTTTAATTACATCTCATTCAAGCCATGCAGTAACTGCTGTTTCACAAATACCTGATGTCTGCAATAGTCAATCCATGGCCTCACATTAAACCTCCACTTACATTCTACATCCTTTATCTCCTTTCCTCACTCCTTTTTCTTCCATTACATCTTGTACAGCACAGCTTGTTAACAGTACAGCTTGTTATCACACACTTGGTTCTTGCCCCTTCTCTGTTCTCTTAGCAAGCATCTCAAAACACAAGCAGAGTAGCAAAGACTTCTAACTCCAGTAACTGCAAACACTGAGCTTGCTTCTCTATGTCTGCTGCTGCCTCAACTTGTCTTTAGCCTGTCATCTCCTCACATTAAATCTCCCATCTCTTTACAGAGCTAATAACATCAGATATAAGTAACAGGACTGTCGTCTTACTCTCATTTTCAATTCACAAACATGCAAGATGTACAGTCTGGTGCACTGCAATCATTCTCAAGTCATTCTGGTCACAAGAGTGTCCTGATTACAGACTCTACAAACATGTACATATTCTACAGCCATGTAGAATACACAGCCATGTGTAGGGCACATGTCAATATTCTACAGCCATCAGATTAAGACTTCTTTTCAAGAAGCAAGGGAGATTTTTCAGATGACAAAATTTATATAATTTTATTGTAAATCAATGTATTTTAGGTCTTTTCCCCTATTACATTTTATACTGAGCATAATTTAGTGATTTTGCCTACTGGGACCCCTAGGCTTGCTGATTTCACACTGGTATTTGGCATTGAAATTGCACTATAGGCATTGGTCCATATTTCTTACTCTCTCTGAGAACGGTTTGTGCTTCTCCATCTGCTTGTCTGACTGGAGGGACATCTAGGAATAGTAATGGTTCTGACTCCTTTGCCCACATGCTACATATTCTAAAGCTTCAGTGGGGAGAATCGATGCCATTTTTCACCATTTGTTTCACCAAGAGTTACGTCAAGGTTAGGGTCAAAAATGGCAAGGCAGCAGCTGGCTACTCCCTTCAGGAGTTTGGCTGTAGTGCTTTCTCCCTCTTCTCAGAAAGTGCTGAGTGTAGATTTTTGCTTCGACAGGGGAGGACCTGATAATCCCCTGGTGGGTGATACCATCTGTCTGCTCAGGAACACATCCTGACATCAGAGAGACACAGAATGGGCTGGTACACAATGAGCTCTGAGGCCCACAGTGCCCTCACCACTGGGCACCCACCCCACGAGGAGCGGTCACGCCTGTAGCCACCCCCTTATCTTCGGGTAGTAAAACCATTTAAAGGATTGCAGTCTGTTCCCATTCACTGAAGTCAACATGGTGGTGGTAGTAACCTGCACCAGCTGAAGTAAGGGAAAGCTGATTTCTAGACTGATGCAGAATTAGGTCTCAAACAGCACGTCCTTGAGGGGCCTTTCTGGAGAACTGCCATTCTAATATAGTTCATGGAGTGAAGGCCTGGAGCTTGGAAGAGAAGCCTGGAAAAGAGGTGAGGGCAAGGAGGGGTAGAGGAGGTTAACATGCTGCAATGACAGCTACTAAATCTTACTTTCCCAATGGATGTTTTCAAGTGTATGTTTAATTGATATTCTTATGTGCCTCTGGCTACAGCACTTACTGCTTTATTCCATTAGGACTCACAGTTTACAGCATTACATTATTTGGAAAGATGAAACAGGTAGAATTCAGAAATAATGCAATAAATCTTTCTGCCTCATAAAATCATCCTCCTACCTTTCCTCCTGTCTACACCTGAAAACACAGTTCTTGTTTTTCTGTTGCAGCCAGTACATCACATGTCACCCTTAGGACATTTGCAGTAACTTTTGGAGAGGAGAAATAAACTTCCCTTTGCTATGGAGCACAGAGATAAAACACTCACCCATGGGGAAGAGGAATCAATATATAGATTACAACAAAAATATTCACAAAGGTGTCCAGTCACTAGAACATCTGAAGTACAAAGTGCAGGCAAGTTTGCACCAGTAAAGGCTTTTACATTGCTGGCAAAGAGCTCTTTAATAGTGGCCGTCCTGGACAGAGCCAAATGAGACTCGAATCTGCACCCACTGGAGTCTCTGCCTCAGTGGGGGAGTGCACCTTTCTCAAAGTGCTGGAGCCATTAAGCCAAAATGCTATTTTGGTTACTCTGCACCACAATGAGAAGGTTTCTGAGGGAGAGCAGGTCAACAGGACCCTAGTAACCTTCCATTTTTCCAGGGGGTAGAGAGAACACAGCCCGACTGCAGCTGCATCCAGCAGCCTTCCCAACTTCATAATAACTAGGGAGCCCAAATCAAGGCTTTTTTGTTTTAGTGGACTCTGGTGACATTACAAGTGAACAAATGAACAAAGTAGCAAAAGCTTCTAAATTTTATAATTCCTAATTCAAGGCAGATATGAGTGGCTTTTCCAGCTTTTCTAAGATGGGCAACCTTAACTCTGCATTCTTTGTTTCCCTATTTGTTCTTGTTCTTAATGTTCTAAAAGCCATTACTGATACACACTTACAACTGGAAATTTACAAAGAATGTGCCTAAAGAAAAAAGAAGCAGCCTTTTGGATTTGACTGCACAACCTTGAGATGTACCTGTCAGTGAGTCCTGTCCTAATCAGACATCCACTGTCTCCCTGAAGGAAGTCCCAACATCACTGCAAGCTAATTTTTATTACTGGAAAACATAAATATCACATTTCTGCAAAAGTGCTAGGCTCACAGTTCAATGATTAGTACATACCTGCTTAGGCTTCAGAGTATCAGAAAGGATAGCATTTTCCTTATACCTACCAGAGGATGGATGTTCTTCTCAGTACTACAGGAGGAGACTGAAATATGGTTTCAATCAATCAGTAGATGGAGTCAACAGGATTACAATGTCAGGAAAAAGGACCTTACTTCTTGTTAGAAGCAGGAAATTAAAATGCACACTCTAATACTAGATGTAGCCATAAGAATTAACAACAAAACTGCTTTATTCAAACTAAAAACAAGTTCTGCCTACTGTCCATGACTACTGCAAGTTCTACATCCTCAACCATTTTTCTGGGGAGGTTTGAGTATTGGAGCAAGTTCTCACACTGCCATAATGCTGACTCATGGAGATTTTAGTGAAAGAACTACAGCATTGCCACAACAAAGCCACAATCCTAGCAGTCCCAAGATATCTTTAGGATGTGAAAAACCCAGCACGTACATAAAATCCTTTTATCAGCTAATAACAAATACTACCACTATTTTCTTATTTAAATGTTCAGACATCAGCTGTAAAGCAATAAAAACATCAGTCTGAAGTTACTCCTCTCTTGCCCTTCTCCCCATTGAAATTACCATATATAAAGCAGAGATATTAAAAGTACTTGTCATTATACAGCTCTATATAAAGCTGAGGATCAAACTCTGAAAGTTACTTTGCTCTATCAAACCTCATTTAAACATACAGGAGCTGCAAGCAAGCAGGCTTCTGCAACTCATGGGACAGGAATATGAAAAAGCAGAAGTTTTACAGACTGCTCCAAAAATGAGCTGTTTTTTTTTTGTTTACTTACTTCTTTACCTTTTGGACAAATACTGTTGTTATATACTTCTATTTTTTTGTAAATAATAAAGAGGAATTTACTATAATATTCCTCCTTGAAGCAACTTTTTCTAATGACACACACAGCGTATGGGTGGGAAAGACAAGCAGAGAGGAGAGAAGAGATAAAATAACTCTTCACACTGCTAAGGTCATGGCAACCTTGAGTGCTCCTCTAAGGAAAGATCTGGCATCCTTTCTTCAACTGCTTATACCTCTCACAAGGGTCTATTTGCAGTTAACTCTGTGAAAGCCTTCTGGCACTACAGAGCAATGCTCAGCAGCACAGGATTTGCACAAGAGAAGGCAACAGAGTGAAAAAGGGGTAACACGACACACAAACATACAACCAACCTATTTTCAAAATGTGTTCAGCGGCAATAAACCTCACTGATAGCAGCTTCAACTCAAAGCCTGGGAAGCCCCAGCCCCTGCTGCTATGATCTGTGCTGGGCTGTCTGACTGTACGAAATGAAGGCAGGGCTTGACACAGCAGACCCACAGGAAGCTAAGTGCTACTGTGTAAAATTGCTTTGCAATGCACGCGTCCTGCTCAAAGCCAACTCTGCTTCCTGCACCTTGAGCATCAGAAGGGATTTAATTTCCCTGCAAGGGCCCACAAGAAATGAGCAATACAATGTGCACAGTGGGCATAATCCTTGACTCTTGTTGACGCCACACAGAAATCCATTCTGTCTTCTTCTAATCCTTGCGCACAGCCGAAGCTTGCATGATGAAGCTGAAGGGACAGGAGCTATTTATAGCCTTTAATTTCATCCTGCATCAGTGGATTTTCAGGCAAAGGAAACAGAGCTTTTAGGTTGTTTCCCTTTTTAACCTGTTCAGCGCTCACAGCTTGGAGAAGTCAAAATGGTTTTATTTCAGAGTCATTTAATGGTTTCAAGGAAATAAATATCAAAAAAATAGGTCAAAACCGCTAATGGTTCAAAGGCACGATTTCCTCACAGGTCAGCAGTGATGCAGGGTTTCCCACTGCTGCCCCTACAGCTCTGCAGATGCAGTGTAACAAGGGGATATGCAAAGCAATGTAGCTCCCCACAGCTTCAAGGGCTACGCAGACAAACCGCAAACAGAAGGACGCACCTATCACTTCTTCTGTGCTCGGCCCTCAATTCCCATTTTCTGGTTTGTTTTCCATTTCCCCCTTTCAGTGTAGTCTCCTGCTCCACTGGCACCCTTTTCACTGTGGTCACACCATTAGAGCAGATGAGTTTCCTGCAGGTACACAAAGCAGACCGAGAGCTGCCTTCATGAGATAAGAGACCTCCAGAGAGACTGGAGCCTCTTAAGCCCCCTAATCCACCAGGCACACAACCCTTGCCACTCGCAAGCAGACCCGACGGAACAACTCGCAGCAGCCAAGACCTTGCACCAAGTTCACACTTCTCATCTGCATTTTTACAAGCTCATTGCCTATTCAGTGTTTTTTCTCATTACTTTTGTTTCCTGGGATTTGACATTCTAAATCTAGTATGGGATCTATTTTACTTTGTCAGGCATGAGCGAATCAGACACAAGGAATCTTTTTTTTCCTTCTCATGTGCAGGGGAATAAATTTTGTGAACATGATTCTACTAAAAGCTGTTCGTGAACATGAATTTGTCTTTGCTTTGTCAACAAAGCCCATTCCAGCGAAACTGAATAGCTTAATGTGCATTTGTTAAGCACATGCAAAAGGAAACATTAAAAAGCAAGAACAAATTATAATCAGCGTTCATGAAAACATCTGTAAAAGAAGAAACTAAAGAAACTAAAACAAGAAGAAACTAAAATGCCAGCGAAAAAAGAAGAAATCTAGGTATTAAAATCACATGGTCAAACTGATTAACAAGTTGCTTATTTAGCCATGTAAGTTAATACTTGTATAATTAAGTAGCATATCTATCTACAACAGCCATGCCTGCCTGGCTACACCCATGCAACTGATCTGGAAGCAGTGCTGGCCCAGGGCTGATGGATAACTATCTGAGAATAAGGAGCAGGCTTTGACCCACCTCAAAACACAATGACATTCAAAAAGTCTAGCTGAATGATTTACGTTCCAGATGAAAATCCCAAACTTGCACTCTGCCAATCCATAGGAACAAAAAATAAAAATCAGTAACAGAAACCAAACCATGAGGTAAACCCAAGCAGCACCAACCCTTTTAACAGAAGACCAACAGCACATCAGACTGAGTGATGAGCAGAAAGCCAGAAACATCAGAGGTGGGACACAGGTGTGCAGTAAAAGAATTGTACTTCTGCATTATAGCTACAGTGATTTTTCCAGGCCAGACCAGTGCTTTTTCTAAAATTAAAAAGACATCCAGACCTGGAGATCAGTTTTTGGGACGTCACTATACAGAAAAAAAATTCAAATTTCAATTTTGTTGTGTTCTCCTTTTTATTTTTTTTTCTAGCCCAGACAACAGGAGTTAATTCTAATGTCTGAAAAATACCAATACATCCTTTCTTTTCTGCCTCCTTCTCCCTTTATACTTCCCCTCTCCTTGATCATATCTTAATTTTTAAAGAGCTTCCATGGGGGATATCCTTTAATTTTAAAACTAAACTTACTACACCAAATGACTGATGGTATAAACTTTTACAGCTTCAACAAAGGCTACAAACTTTACTAATTGGTAATTGACTTATCTCTTTTTTTTCTCTCCTTTGGTAAGTTTTGAGTCAAATCTCTTTACTGAGGATTACAAATTCACCCTTATTTCCTGCTCAAATGTTAGTATTCACACTGGGTTGGGATTTTTCCAATCAGTTTAAGAAAATTAAACACCTTATAGCCATTGTCCTTCAAAAACATCAGATACCTTACTCCCTCAGGAACCTAAAAAATCCTATATGTAGTCAAATCCTTCCCTCAATTACACTGGTGAAGAAGCAGAGTTATCCAGAGGGGTTTTGCAGACATGGCAGAGAGGCCATGAGCTTAGATTTAACTTCTGGAGAGTGGCATGTACAATACATCTTTCCTGACCTGCAACATTTGAGGACATATTGATCAGATTAAACTACCAGGCTGGAAATAAGACAGGATTTTGAAGGGAAATACATGTGCACATATATAAAAATAATAATCTTTATAGTTACAATACTCTTCTATATCAATGGACAGCATTTCGCAAAAAAAAAAAAAAAAATAGCAGCGCACCTCAATGCAGCTGTTCTGATGTCAACTTGGAATACAAGTTTACATGAAAGAAATCTTGTAGCTTGTTCCGTCCAGCCCACCCAAACGTGGACTGCTGCAATTCCTACATGTTCCTCACAACCTGGCCCTCCAATAGAGCATTTGTACCTACATGGAATAAACAAAACAAGGAATCCCTTGAACCTACTGAAGCAAAGTCCAGAAGAACAAGTCTGTTTGGGGAGGAGGGGAATGTAAAATCAGTAGACATATATAGATAAATCCCATGACCAAACTTGCAAAAATAAATGAAAAACCATTTTTTATGAGCAACTTGTCTGAGATTTTTGGAACTCTTCTGTGAAAGTGCCCAGGTGACTTAGATAAAGGCTTAGGCTTTAATAAATAATTTCTCCTCTCCTCATCTACCTGCTCCATTAATCTGGCCTTCCCTCTCCTGCCAGATCTGCTAAGAGGACATAATCCCCCAGCTGTGACATCAGTGTCTGCTGCTGTGGGGAATGGCTGGCAATACCACTAATACAGGATTATGGTCAGCATGTGGCTGTGTGTGCCAAGGAAAGCACACAGATGTGGGGAATGATCCTGAGCTGCATCCAACTGCTTGCCTCTGTTCAAGATCACCACTGGAATAACACACCCCACAGGGCCGTGGAGCAGGTCTGCAGGAAGACACTGCCTCTCTGCAGGAATAGCCATCCCTTTGGCATTGATTCCACACAGGCAGCTGAAATCCTGCATGGTTTGTACATTCAATCTCTTTACAGAATCAAGTTTGGGAAGCTGGGCTGTCCTCGTTGCCTGGCCTCATGAGGGTCTGTTCCAAGTCTCTGCTGGGCCTCACTTCATCATTATCCCTATTTTCCTATCCAGTACCTGCATACCTGAACACACATAGATTCCACAGAAGCCATTCCTTCCCTATTTATTCAACAGATGATGTCCATATCTTTACTGACACATTTACAAAAAAAGACAACAATATCAGAGTAGTTTACTGACTGAGAACAAGTCCCACTGAGTTCAGTATCCAAAACTGAACAGTTTAGCCTGGCAGATCTAGCCTGAAAATTTTACATAAAACCAGGGTAAACCTCATCAACATCCAGAGTTTCTTCATGACCCAAATATAAGTGAAAATTTGCTGGCATAACCCTTCCAAATGTATTACATCTCTGACATAAGCACAGCATCCACATCTGAAACAGAAGTCATCTGAATTCAAACCTCCCTGTCAAGTAAAAAACAACACAAATATGGGAATCAAGTTTCACTTTGTACGTAAGATTGTACACATCATGACAAACAGGAAAAGCGCATTCCAGTTTTAGAAGTATAACTAGTAAATCATATACTGTTTAAATAGTACAGTATATATATGTATTGGAAACTACCCCTAAAACTAAAATGACTTTTCAAAAAGTGATCCACACATCAACCTTGAACAGATGTAGTTGGTGCTACTGTACCTCTCTATCCACTTTCAACAGAATATTTTTTAAGTTATTTTAGTCATAAATAAAGCATAACAAAAATCACCCCAAAGAAATTTCTTGCTTTTGTCCACAGCCCTTTAAGGAATATTCTCCTTGCCACGTATTCATTTATAGAGTTGGTTATGAATGAGTAACGACAGTAACACAAGACACTTTTGGGACACCATGAACCAATTCTTCATTACATGGAGAAACACAAGGAGGCAAAATGAAGAGCTAATTCCCGCACAGTCTGCAGTTCAGAATGGCTTCTAAATCTATGCTCCAAGATGCTGTCTTTTTGTCTGTTACTGTAAACCCTTCCAACATAATGAATAAATAAAAGCAGCTAGATTACATAGTATATCACATTAATGACCAGAAAACGGGCATTTCTATCATCTGCCCACTTCTCACTTTTATTACCTATAGCACTGCTGACCCCAGTCACCTCCTGAGTGTTATTCCCATTGAACCTACTCTCTACAGCCTGGGGCCAAGAGGACTAATGACACATAGCTTAAAACAGAAGTCATCAGCAATGCCAGCAGTGCCCTCCAGTTGGGAACTGCAGCAATACCACTTGTAACTGCACCTACCTCAATACCACACAGGCTTTGAAAAGGCTGTTTCGCAGAGTTTTCACAATAGCATGCACCTTGGCACAGGGCAAGTGTGGCAAAACTTAGTTCCCAGAGATAACAGATCTCATCAGTTTGTGGAAATGTGGTAGGAACAGAAACTTGATTAGCAACCCTGCATGCCACCAACATTCAATGCAATCTGTCTTCTTCTCTGAAGAACAGCATCAGTTGTCACCAGCTTGCCAGGAAAGAGAGGAGGGAAAAAACCAAAGTAGAGAGACTTTCAATGGTAGGGCATATCTGAACTTAGATTTGCTGTGGAGTGGTATGCATAATATCCATAGTAAAGAAATCAAACCAAAGTAAGGTAAGTCCTCAATTAGTTTGTGTGGTATCCAAGTACAATGCCAGTAAGAGAGGACTATGATATCAAGAGAAGAATTAGCAAGGCAATTAGCTCAAAAACTATTTGTGAGAAGTAGCATTTCTTTAAAAATTATTTCATCTTGTTTCTATTGCATGGCAGCCTTTCCTTGAAGACCCCTTCCCCATTTTCTCAGCTATGTAACAAGAAAAAAGCAAAAAATATCACAGATCATAATTTCAACTATTTACAGCACAGTCAATCACACAAAACCCACATATGTGTCCGGCACATCTGCCACCATCCTGCAGGCAAACAAAAAAAAAAAAAAAAGGATCCAAGACACGCAACAAGATTTTCAGCATATGAGTTGCGATGATGTATTTGCAACGCAGCATCACGGCTACAAGCTGCCCTACAGGGGCACAAGCAGATGGCTTGATATTATTCTCCAGACCTTGGATTGCCAAGTGGTAATAGGGCTGTAAATCACCACCTTAAAAAAAATCAGACTGAAAGTGTAAACGAGTGGGTTTATTTCTCTGTCAAAACGTGCATGGTATATCTATATTGCTGCCCGTTGTACAAATATTTTCTTCTTCAAGAAGCTCTACATGTAATGTTCTGGCTTAACAGCTGGCCAGCCTCCAGTAGCCCAGAGAAGCAGTACCTACTTGCAGACATTAGTTAGAAATATTAAGCCACACTTCAGAAGGAAGAGACTGGAGATGGATTCAGATTCTCTAAATTTTGAATGAAATACTTCAGATCACCTCAGTTCTCAAACTGTCATGATCCTATCAGATATATATGAAACACAGCAAAAGAAATGTTACTTTCTCTCTATTTCTCAAAACAGTTAAATCTCTTCTTAACCCCTAAACTCTCCACTGCTTATACAACAGTCTGGGCTATAACTAACTCCAGACTCCCACCACCACCAAACTGCACTGTACTTTGCTACATCATCTCTGCCCACTCCAAAGTTCACTGAAGTCAGTAAAATGCTATCTGTTCAGAGCAATGGCTGTGGATCAGGATCTCTAGATTCCAGGAAGTTTACCCAAGCTCTCACCTGGTACTTTGTTTTTGTTTTTTCTCTAGATTAAATCAGACCATTGAATTTGAGACATTTTAGATAATATTGATGTTAAACTGGGAGTGGGGGGAGCAGAGGTGGGAGCACTGAATAATTAAGCTTAAGCACCCTATTAAAGGATGAATTATTTAATCTCTATCTTGTTATAAAACAGAGAATAAAATGGAAAAGGATTGATTTCAATAGGTGCTGCTGGTAATACTTAACAATTGAAAGTCTGAAACTGAAGAAATAATTTTTTTACAAGTGGGTTATGGACCAAAAGTTGATGAAAAATTCTAATGTATGGAACAACAGTCAACCTAAAAAAAGAACTTCATCACAAACTGAGCAAACGTTTGAAGTGGAAAGGAGAGGGAAAACACTACTTCTGCTCAACTAGAAAGACAACATTATTTAACACATGAAAAATGAGACACAAATTCAGAGTTTCTATAACTGGTGATGTCTCAAAGATATATTAGATTTCCTTTTTATCCTCACTTCTTCGCCAAGAGGTATAAATGTCACCTTCTCTTCCCTCTCTGTCTCCACAAGGTCAGGGAGCTTTACACCCTTCTTCCTGGGATGACTGTGAATCTTGCCTGTTCAGCACACTGCCACAGAGACTATTGATCTCTGCAGTTGTACCACAGTCAATGACAGCCCCCTAGGAAACTTAGCTGGAGAAGTCTGCCCAACTAGAGGAATCTAGGCAGGAAAAATATCTGAAAGTAAGTGTGATTATGGAAAGGGTTTCAAGAATCATCCCCTAGGAGAATTTTAAGAAAGAATGATGAAAATAAAAAATGCACATTATTTTGGTAGTGACCAAGTTCAAAGGAAAGAGATTAAAAAACAATTCAGTCAACATCCAACTTTTCTCCCAGGCTAGCCCAACAAGGATCACAATGCCTGTAATTCAGTATGTCTGTTGCAACAAGCATTAAGCATGAGGCCCTCAAAAACTGCCTGAATGTCTTCAAAGAACAGAAAATGCTAATGCTTTAAGGCCAAATGATAAGCTTCTAATAGTCAGTACTGAAATCAGTTTCTTAATCACTCCTTAATAGCAAATTGGTTTTTGGAAGTCTAATAACTTAAAATCACCAAGATTTTAAATACCAGTCCTGAATGAAACATGTTGGAAGATATTCTTTGCTATTAAATCTAGAGACTCAAAATTTAGCCTAGTTTCTAATTCTCACTGATATGCCCAACAAGACAATCAAAGTGTTCTTGCAGATACAACAGTTTTCTTAATAAGCAATTCAGACACCAGAATCTCCAGTCAGTTCATTACTGCTTCATTAGCACATTCAGCTTAGGAGTTAGGAACAATTGCTTACTTGAATTACTTACCTAACTTAGTCCTTCTTTTTTTCAGAAAACTTAACAGTTAAAGATTAATCTAAATTAAATGTTTTTATCCTCTTGCATTATAAACTTGGAGGAAAAATGAAGAGATCTTGAGATGTAAGAAGCAGTGACATTTAGAATCACCAGCACCATCTATCACTGAAATCAATGTAAGCACGAATCTGGGGGAATTATTCCATGAAGCAGTGAGCAGATGGATAAATCTTCTCAATAACACATTCAGGGTCTCCCTAACAATACAGCACTCTGATTTTCAGTTTAGGAAACAAAGGGAACAGGCAAAAGGTAAAAGCTATAGGTAAGCATAAATTCGAGTTAGGAATAAAAGGGAAAATTGGATTTTCCCCATTGTCACAACAAAAAGACACTCAAACCTGGCTTACTCCTTGTGTTCTTGCATGGATGACACCTTGCTATTGCCAAGTGTAGCACGTTGCACTTGGAATTGGGCCTACCCAACTGCATTAAAATTCTGATTCAGAACATTAAGGATTAGATTTATAGCCCATCCTACACTGACCACAGAAACACTGTCATGCTAAAACTGGAGGCTCTGACATCACTCCATGAGTAAGAAGAGCACAAGAGCAATAGTAGTTCTGTGTCAGCCACAAATGTGACATTTTTCAGGGGTGGGGAAGGGAATGAGTGGACGCATCCGCGCTCGCCTGAGCAGACAGGCAGGCACACACACAAAGACACAAATCTATCCTTGTGCCAGCATTCACTGCTCTGTCTTCCTTGAGAAGCTACACCCACTTATGTTGATTTGCTCTGCAGATACTTTTAGAACCAGATCAACCTGTGCAAATCCACAGAACCATAAAATCCAGTGGAGTAGTGCCAGCGTGCAGCAGTGGAGAATCTGAATCTTGCTGTACCTTTGACTGAAGGGTTTTATGAGGGAGGGAATTCCTTTTCTTTCAGCTTATTTAAATAGCCTGTAGTTACTATGGTTACTCTTAAGGCATTTGAAATCTGACTGCATGATGCAATTGGTGAAATGACAAGGCACAAAAATTGATGTTCCTGTGAAACAGGCTGTTCACCCAGGACAGAAAACCAAAGACTGTAAATAGCTGATGGTGAGGATCTCCTATTTAGCCTATTGGCTCCACCTCAAACACTTTTTAGTTCTATCAAATTAGCATTTCCACTGTAGCTCTCTTGGTGACATGAGGCACAAGTGCTTTTATTTCAACAAAGCCCACTCTGTGAAGTTCACTCCACTGAGGCTTTAAGACAATAGAGAAATGCCATTCAAAGCGCAGGAAACAATGAGCTATTATCTCTCTCATTTATCTGGCCTATCCATCAGACAGAGAGCAAGAAAATCTTGTTGCTTTAACAAATTATGTCATAAAATGCAAAAGAGGCTGCAAACACTCTCCTTTCTTATCCTGCTATGGCTGCATTTGCTGAGCGTTAAGGAGACTTTCTCTGAGTGTTTGGGTTTGTCCATTTTCACTCCCAGGCTTTATGAAAATACTGCACCCAGCACTGTAACAAAAGCCTCGTTAAGCTATAATGAGTTAATGAACAGAATATAGGAACACAGAAGCAGACACTGATCTCTCTCGAGCACAGTTACTTATACAAATACCACTGTAGACATTTTTAGTCTAATAAAACCTGTTATTTTAATAATGTTGAAAGTGTTGGTGTTAACTTCTTTTTATCCACACTAATTTTAATTCATTAACCTGCCCCAGGCTGACTATGCAATAACTTACCATTTCTTCTTCATCCTTAGCCTGGTACCCTGTGTGACAACAAAACAAGGAAAAAAGGTGGAGGAAGAAGGAATTGTTTGTTAAATGAAATCTAAATTATGGATTCAGACAGATGTTTTCCATTATTAAAAAGAATTGAAGCGTTACTTTTCCAAAATACAAGAGTGAAATAGCAATTTTAAAAAATACAAATTTAATGCAAGACAGAAAGACAGTCCTGCTTTTTTTAATTCAGCAACTACAACCTAAATTGAGGATACCCTGTTTTGCCCTGTAGCAGAGGCTGCCATGATGACACCTCCAGTAGGGCATGGAATTGCCATTTCAGGCTCTCATCCTACATCACTGATGCCCCTGACATCTGGGCCACTGACTTCACAAGTCTAAGGATGAAACCTTTAGGTCTCAGCACAGTTGCCATACACCACAGGAGGAATACCAACTGAAGGTTTTTGGCACCAAGGCACACAAAAGTTCATGGTTAAAAGCTGTTCTCTTGGCCTTCTGAAGCTTCCACTTTTGATACTGCTTCTCAAAAGCTGTGTCATGGTAGTAAATTTGTAATCAGTAAGATGTCCAGCATCCCCTCAAACATAAACCAAAACTCTAGAACCAAATCAAAGATCTTTGAGTGAAGTCTCAAGAGAGACAGGACTCAATGTTCATTAAGTTCCAATTCAATGAAAATATCATCTCTAGGACGCAAAGTTGCGCTCCAAATGACAGGGGATCCCTTTTGACTCATCCTCTCCAGTACATGTCCTTAGCTTACCAAACACCTTTTTAATCTGATGCCTTCAGCTTTAACAGCAGTTTCTTGCTAAACCCACTTTAGTTACTCCCTCTAAAATTAAGTACTTATGTCAGCATTGGTTTAGGGCTTTGTTTCTAAAAACTCCTTCTAGACCACAGTGCTTCCAGGACTCGAGGCACCTGTTCCTTTTTACAGCACTACATCAACAGCAGAAGCAAGGCCAGAATCCACAGATAAAGCTCCACCAGTCTCTACAGTGCCAAGAAATACTTGTAATATTCAGTTTCATCAGATATGAACTGCTGCATAAAATGGAAAGTAAAATGTACTCCAGACAAGTTTCTGGACTGCAATTTGGGATGTAACAACACACCGAACTAAGCAGCAAAGCAACAACCATGTCCTTAAACATACCTCCCACTCCTAATGGCTATCAAGGCCCCAAACCCTTTGCATGTCTCATGTAGGGATCTTTACCTTTGCAAATGCGGGTCATGTAAAGGCAGGAAGGAGGGCTGAGTGAAGGGGCCCTGAAGGCTTCTCCAAGCTTTTGGACAGCATGCTGTATTGTTAAGCAGCAGCAGGAGAATGAGAACCCTGGATGCACAGCATCTGTTTGTGTTTCAGCAGGCAGAAGATGGCTGGCTAGGCTACAGAACAAGCAGCAGGAGCCCTTGCTTTGCCAGTACAGCCTTACCTTACAGAAAAGCAGATGAGGAGGAACTCTCTTCATTCCCTGTGCCCTCAAGGTTACTGCAGCTGAAGATTGCACTCAGCACTGAGTGATTCTACCCTGGAGGACAGCTGACCAATTGACAGTTCAAAAGATAAAGAAATGTTCAGGGAAATCATCAGAGAGTGAAATCCTGTTTCTAATAATGAAATAAATGGTAGATTATCCAGTGTGACTTCAACTGTTAAGTCACACTAACAGCCTTATCATGATTCCCAGCATTTGTATTTCCTCTGGATTAGAAGAGTTGAAGTCATTCTTTGATGCTGAAATAGCAGTTGTATATCTCAGAGGATATGGCAAACCACCATCATAAACACAAGAAGTATGTTTGATCACACAAGTTTTAGCTACATCATACCCTCTGACACATTCTAGTCTGTAAGTTTTGCCATCCAGTCCCACAGGCTCTTCATCAAAACTGTTATATTACAGCATTGGGGAAAAAATAGGAGCTAGGGCAGGGAAGCAGACAGAATAATTCCCATTAAAAATATACTCTGGAAGGCTATTATAGTATCCATCAAATAGCAAAATTAATAGAATGTTGATTTAGGGGATATATTTCCAAAACATTAGAGTCAACATTTCCAGCTTTTCTAAGAACTATTTGGTAATTTAAGAACTTAATATGCTACTTTTCCATCCCAGACCAGCAGTATTGATGTTACACTTTCCCTCCTATGTTTCCTTCACAGCAGTTTTCTGGCTAGGGTTCCAGCATGCAATGGAAAGGCCACAGCAGTCACTGAAAAAAAATTGAACCTAATCATACAAGGTGCTGGAAATTAAATGATTAATCAGCCATCAAAGTAGAATGCTTCAAAGGGGTTTGTAAATGTGAACCTGAATGCTAATGTTGCCAACCTGCTCTTTTACATCTGTATATGTTTCTCAACCTGCAGGAAGAGTGGATAATCCATCATATCAGGTGATATGATGGTTTCTGATGAAACATTGAAAAAACCCAAAAACTGAACACCACTGAAGTCACCAGAATGGGAAAATATGGCTTTATGTTCTATTTGCTTCTTTCCTTTTAGTTGCTTTTAAAATTAAAGGGGTATTTCTCCCCACAGGCTGGACACTTTCATCTCACATTCCACAATCTCTACTCATGTGCTGCTTAGGTGTTCCCCACTTTATTGTTTGCTCTGGAAGTTAAACTCATATAGTGACTGCAAGTTTAAGTTCCAGATTAGTAACATCATTTCACTGACATCACTGAAAAATAAAGGACATAAAGGTGTCTACCAATTCTGTCATTTTAAAGGAGTTATGTCAGCAGGGAACATTTCAGTATTATTCTCAAAACAAAAGAGCAAAGGACACAGACCCACTAAAAGGCAGGACATGGATATACTAGGCAACTGCCAAATCCACCTCATCAAAGAATTCAAGATTTTGACAACAATTCTATTCCTCATTTATCTCATTTTGCCTAAAAGCCTCTTCCCAAAAACAACCCCATTGTGAGTGTTTGCTTCTATTTCAATATCTCGAATAATTAACGAGTGTCTCATGAAGCTGGGACCTAATAGACAGGGTCCTTTGAGCATGTTTCTGTGCTAAAACATCTAACACTCCTAGATGTCATTAGAAACCTCAGAGCATCTGCATTTGGAACACTCTACAGCAGCAGTTCTGGAAAGAAATCGAAAGCAAAGGTTCTTTTCATCCCTTTCTCAGAAAGTCTTACAGTTAACTAAAATTCCTTGGAATAATACAAGCAATAGACAGGGAAAATGGCCTCAAATTGTGCCAGGAGACATCTAGCTTGATTACTAGGAAAAACGTCAAGCCCTGGAGCAGGTTGACCACCATCCCTGGAGATATTTAAAAGATGTCTAGATGTGTCACTTAGGGACATGGTTTAATGGTGGACTTGGCAGTACCGAGTTAATGCTTGACTTGATCTTAAGAGGTCTTCCAGACTAAATGAATGATTTTTATACATCACAGGTATATAGGTTAAATCAGATATCTATTTGCATAATATATACAAAACAGATATCCATTAAGTTATCTATAATTACATGAGCTCCGTAATATTACACCACAGATGCAGGAGAAATTACTATGCACACAGCACCAAAGACTTTATGGAAATACATTAATTACAAATGAGAATCAGAATATCACTTAGCATTTAATCTTTTCTTCTGATGCAGAATAAAAGGAATGAGACCCTATCCCTCCACACACGTGTATAGGTGCATGCAGACATTTTTCCTTGCCTGTTGATAAAGGAGATATGTCTCAAGAAGGGCCCTTCAGTAACCTGACAGTTTGGACAGGCACTGTCATTACAGCTTATCAAAAAGAGGACATATCATGATACCAGTATGTAAAAATCCCTTCCTCATTTCTGCCCTTTCCTTGACATTTCTTATCGTTTGCTGCCAACACTCCTTTACAGTGTAGGATTATCACTGACAGACATCATTTCAGAGTAAAATTTATAACAAATTAAAGACCTGGCTTTCTTATGTCATCATTAATTCAGAGAGCCATGAGTTTCATAAAAGCACAAAATTCACTAAAGGTCACATCCACTGTCCAAAGAAGCCAAAACTGTTATTTTCAATGAATTAAAATCTGATGAGTATAGATGAAACCCTAAAGCTATAATAGGAAACATATTTCATTCAGAGATCACTTAAGAAGATCATAACCCACTTCAAGGACTAATTTGAAAGGTCTTTATTTTAAAAGTAACTTTATGGTATGACCAGCTTTACTAGTAAATTGTAGGGTCCCTTTGAGAGACTTTACCTTGCATCTTACCTGAGGATGAAGCTGCAACAACAGGAGCTACAAAGAAATCACAAGCGGGATAGATTTATGCTTATAGAAATTAGAAACGTGCTAACAAGGGAAACAGTACTTTTCACAGGTTCAAAGCAGGGCTCTTCTGGTTTTGGTTTTAGGTCTGGTTTGAATCAGAAATCAATCTTTTAAATTCCCTCCTAATTCTTCTCCCCAGTCCTTTCTTTTCTTGTCTGTCTGTAAATGAAAACCTCAAGAAGATCCATGTTTGAGGGCCTATGCCCACCTTTTGTGAAAATGAATAAACAAGCATTAACAAAACCCACGATCTGCTTAATCTGGGGCCAATTACTGTCTTCTCTATCATCCCAGCAAATCCAGCTATTTGTGAATTGGAGTAAGAACCACTGTCTGCATCATCCCACAGGCTGTTCTGACAACACCACTTCTACCTCATCTTCAGCAAGGTAAGCTACCAAGATTTTAGTCCAAACCTGAAAATGAAGAATTGCTGATTTTTTTCAAATTGAGTTCAATGACAACACTGAAAGTCAAAATTTTAAAACATTTTTATCTAGGGCTTCTAATTTACACTGCCACTAACTTTCTACTTTGCCATTAATTTTTTTTATACTTTGCTTTCTGTGATCTGATCAACAGTAAATAAATGGACATTCCCCTAAGAACTCTGCAGTTGTCTCAAGTTATGCACTCAAAAAAATCAACCAACCAAAAAAAAAACCTTATGGGAGATATGTCACATATTTATTAGTATGCACATTGAATTAAATAGGTTCTCTTCAACTAACTCCAAGGGTCTTTGCTTACCTCACATGAAATTCTCTCAGACAGGTAAAATAGTCTTCAACATTGACAAGAGACCTTTTTGCTTCAGCAATGAACACTCTAAGATGCATTGGTAGACTAAGGTAGGAGGAACTTGTACTGACTTCACTATTTGCTATAAATCTCAAAAATACTTCTGGGAATTAAGTTCCACATACATTTTAGTTGATAAAGAGGATTTAGTTTAAAAAAAAAAAAAAAGTCTACTTTCTAATCCATAATACTAAAGCCAGTCTGCAATACAGATGCTCTAGTGATGAACATTTCCCTGGTGAAATAGTTGCAGGACCTGGTTATTAAAACACTGCACTGAGATGCAGAAATATGAATTTCATCTCACAGCTGTGTCACAGAATTCCTCAGCAAGTCTAAGATGATATTTAATTCCTTTGTGATCAACATATTCAATGAAGTTTACTATTTTCTTTATAATATCCATTATGCACTTACTGAATCTAGCAAAATAGGGTTAGAATCACATTTCAACCCCAACAGTCCCACTGTAGTATTGAGTTCTTACACCAATTCCTCACCATGGGAAGCCAGCTGGCAAAGGAAGTTGTGGTTAAAAAATATATCTGCAAGTGTCTTTCTACAAAACCAATTAAAAACTGGCTGCCCTATCAGTAAGAAGGGATATACTCAGCCCTGCTTAACAATTCCCTGATAAAATCCTATTGACAAGGTAAAATTCCCAGTGGCAGCTCCACAGGCCAGGTATAATTCACCAAGTGCAGCTAGAATGGCAGCTCTCTAAGACCCAAAGGCTCCAGGTCTGTCATGGGATACACCAGGCACCAAGTGACACAGCCACAAACCAACAGCAGTTAGAGAAGCCAACCATCCAAAAAGCATTGTTTCTTCCCTGGCACATCACAGTACCTGAGAAGACACCAGTTCTCCAAAACTGCCATAAAGGCAAAACAAAGAGAATCCTCATACTTTGATTCTGCATGAGCTGGGTTTCAATGACAAGAGTTCTATTAATGAAATGCCCTTGATATTACAAGGACATTGCACTAATTTCCATAGGGACAACTCTTTTCCAGGGATGTTAAACACTCGGCTGATGGCAAAACAAGCAGGACCATAAGAAAAGGAAATGATGAAGTCAGTTTTCCTATGGGTTTGTGTGACAGTTGGTTTCCAGTGAGGGGCAAAGTTGAATTTTTAATTTTCTTTAGGCTACAATTGTCACAACAGAGCTTTTTTTCACTCTGGTGCCTACCTGTGATGCTCTTTTCTCAGCAGAGCGTTTATGAACCCCCTCTCATACACTGTGTAGGCTGTTACCTCTCTGGTCAAATTTGGATTAAACTGGCCAACAGATCCATAGCTGGAATGGAAAATGGTGGAAGACAAACAAGCTTGGTAAAATTGTTCATGATCACATAAGCCTTAATCCCTCATGAATCTAGTAAGACATCATGAAGTAGCACTTAAAGACCAGGAATCTTAAAGCTTCTCATAAAGCTTCCAAAGTTCTCAAAGCTGGTTCAAGAAATAAATAGAAATATTCAAAGTACAAGTGGAAAATGAACAACAGTGAGAGATGATGGGAGAGACTTCTATATATAAGTACAGAATTAGTGCTTTGCACTATTTCTGGCTCAGCACGTTAACCTTTCTCTCTCTGACCTCCACTTTCCTTTAGTTACTCACCATGAAATAAGTCTTTTAATTGCTATGTAACTAAAGCTCTCTTTCTGGCAGATTGACTGAGAAGGCCAAGCTGGTGTCTGGGGACTACAGGCCCTTTGGTGACAGTTTTAATTCTGGTCAGAGCAGAAAAGTCAATAAATCATTCTCGCAGAAGTTGTTACTGACCCTGAGCAAGCCCTGGGAGGAGAGATGCAATCTCTATTCACTAGGAAATAAAGTCTTGTTCATTTTTTTTTTTTTTTAACTTTCAGAGATGAAACAAAGAAGTAAAAGAAAAGAAAAAGAAAAAGAAAAAGGAGAAAGGCAGAAAGTGCAAGTCCAGCTTTGACCAACTGGAGGAGAACATTCTACAAAGTTGCTTGACAGACCTAGTTCTGACTCATCTGAAGCACAGCTGCATTGCCAGTATTTCAAGACACTGACCCAAACCCTGAGAGAACCATAACATACAACCAGTCTTCTTGCATTCTCCTCATGTGTTCTTTTTCTTGACGATATATGAACTTCCAATGGTCAAATTAAATTTTTCTTTTTCCAGATTTAGGCAGATTTTTTTTTTTTTTTTTTTTTTTTTTTTTAGATAGACCTAAAATATTTTTAGGTAATCAGTGCAAATGTTTCAATCAATACGAGGGAAGGCATTCTCTCAGAGTCTTCAAATAAACACTAATTGATCATATGATTTTCCCCTCCTCTCCACTTCTCTTTGTGGTCTTTGGTGACAGTAGCTGTTGTATCTCCAGCCTGTTTATATCCACATTCACCCTGTAAAACTTCACCAGTCCCTCTAAGATTTACTTTTAACTGATAGAACATGTACATTTCTAACTTTGTTTTCTATTTTTAAGGATATTTTAAAGAGATGCATTCCAGCAAAACAGGGCATTTATTTGGAAACAACCAGACATCAGAAGAGCAGGAAATGAAGGATCAATGACCCTGGGTATACAAGTTTCCAATGCCAAGCAAATTATTGTCAAGGTGCTATCATCTTAGTACCACAATGACAAGACTCCTTCAGAAATATCAGTAAGTAGATAAACATTTTGTCACACGTGTCAAAACAAATGTGTTCTGACATAATTTCATGTTCAAATTGCATTTATTTTATGTGGTTGTGTCTGACCTTCTCTTTGACCAATACAGATTCTAGCACTGGCTTTGCTGGAAACAGGAATAAGTGAACAAAGATCCAAAACAGTTTTTGTATGGTCTGAAAGGAAAAACTGAAGTGATGAGGGGTCTCAGCAAAAACAGAGCTAGTTACAAAGGATAAATGCAGCAGGTATCAGCAGTTACTGCTGTAATCCTGCATTGTTTCATTTGAGAGAAAGATTAATTCTCTGCTGCACTTGGCACATCTAAAAAATTACAACGTCCTGTCTAAGTCACAGCAGAGGTAAAGAAAACAAACCCAGCACATCCATGCTTTATTATCGCTTCACTTCATCATTGACTAGAACACAAGAAAATCAATAAGAATCCTATAAGAACACATCCACCATAATAAAATATGTGGCTTACATATATCAAATCCTAACAAGTGTGCTTGCATGCTCAGTAGAGAAAATCACTTCATAAAACAATCCCAGGAGAGAACTAAAAAACAAAAAAGGTGTCTAAGGAGGGGGACAAAATGGAATGATGTATCCAGAGGACAAGGAGATAGCTATAAGAACTCATCATCAATATAGTGAACCTGACAGGCCAATGTTTCTATCCATTATTCTGAAACCTTAGATAACTTCCTACCTCCAAAGAGCCATATGCATTCAATTTGTTCATTGTCCTGTACAACAGGAATCTCCATCTACCAAATCTACTAATTTACTAACCATTTTAATGAAAAAGACTTCTCTGTCATTTGAAAATATATTTTTTACAGTGTTTCCCCATGTTAAAGTCCAGTATTCTAGCCCAGGATCTGTCTCAAGAGGTTATCTACAATCTACTCCAGAATAAGCTTCTACTGACCTCCAGCATGCAATCCAAGATATTAAAAAACAAAGCATCAATTTTTAAGTAGCAGTACCCCTATTCCTGTAATTATAAGATTGTTGACTAGGAGAGTAGAAAAGATTTATCTTTTGTTTGCGATTTAAAAATTCATTTTCCTGTCTTCTCCAGTTCGTTTGGCACATTTAGCAACTTATTTTATATGTAGCAAACTACACCCTTCTCTTTGGCAGTCTGTCCTTTCCTAGTAATCAAAAAATCATTTAGTGAAAAATACTACCAGTATAACTGAGACAAGACTTTTCAGCAAGAAATAAAGAAGAAAGAGTAGGCCTGAGAATTGCCTCAGTATTGTGGCTTATGTATCCTTCTAAAAGGCCTAGCTTAAAAGAGAAGAAAATTTGAAGAGTAAAGAACAAATAAATAAATAATTTAAGTTGTACCGTTAAACGGTCCTTTACTCTCCTGTTGTTTTCCTAATCAGTTAAAACACAAATTCAAAGTGAGAGTGCCCTTTGAATGTTCACCTATTCCAGTTTCCTTGATCTTGGATACCGCCTCGTACTCCAGACTGCTTTTACAACATCCTTTTATTGAGCTTTCTTTACACTGTAGTCCCATAAGGCCAGAGAGACTCCTCAAATCAATTCTCAGTGCACCTGAATCAATTTCTGAAGCTCATCATGTCAAGGGAGCAACCTTTTCTGAGACTAGAGCAGTCATATGAGTTTCTAATACAGTGCATTAAATTTCTTCTGTAATTCAGTGTCAGGCTTTAAACCTAGTGCAGACAGTAGATATAACATATACTTGTAAAAACAGAGATTAGGGTATAAACTTGCATTACAGGTATTATAGCACACATTTGACACAATAGTTCCCTTCTACTGTGAAAACAACAATGGAATAGTTCCAATTTCTCAGCAAGATCCTGACATTTGGGCACAACTCCTCACAAAGCACAAGCTTGTGAATTAGTTTTACGTCACAGAAACATGACTTGAAACTTTGATAAGGATATTTAAAGATGAAGAACAAAAACCACTGATTCTCTGGATTCAGCGCAAGGTTCCAGAGGATTCACTAGTACACCCAGGAAGATGACCTGGTTTCTGTCCCTTAAAGAGGGGAAATGATATGCAATGTACTGACAAAAGAAGTTTAGAGAAACTCACAAAGAGCGGCATCTCTGTGAAGATCTCCCAGGATCCGAGCCACACATACTCACAACTCATTCAGGAACTCTGTTCTCCAAGAAGCAAACCAGCAAGTGCTATTAGTCCCATTCTCACAATTCTCATCTCCCCAATAAGAAGAGCACATTATGATGATTTAGTTTGCCCTCAAAACACTTCCTGAGTGTCTGCTCTGCCGATGCCTGCTCCTGAATATGCCATTATTCATTCTCTACTTTTCTCAACAGAACCATATTTACTATAATACTCTCAAAGGATAGGAAAATGGATCGTTTGCCTCTTTCCTCCAGCACCTAATTGTAAGACACAGCAGTACTTCCCTGCTTACTAACAACACAAAAGTGTCATTCCTATATGCAATTAAGAAAGAAGGTACTCCAAACTCATGAAGAGAAACTTTAATTACACAGTGGCTTTGAAAGATCTCTCTATACAAATTTAGTATTCCTAAATGTGCCTCTCATTAATAACTTTCTGTGAACAACACAGCACATTTTTTTTATTACTTTAATATTATTTACAAAATAAACTGAAAGTCTGTAAATATAGCAAATTACTCCTGGTTTTTGCTCAAATTTTGAATACTGTTTGTAAGTTACATTCCTCAAAACAGTATTTAATGAAAACCACTTAGGAACAGAAGACAACTTTAGAAAATAAGAAAAAACAAGGTGTTGCATTTGCCTATTGCTATTTTCCACAGTTCAGTTTCGTTTAAGTAGAGTAGTTCTTCCTTTTCAGGAGCTTCAATTTCATTCCCCATTAATAAACAAACAAAAATATTTCAGCTTTTTATGTTAGCTGAATGTGTTTAATTACATACCCGGATTTTATGTATGTGTGTGCATTTAAATGTACAAATACATACGCATATACTTATGCTCTTATCTACACAAAAGAGAGAAATGGGGAAAGAGGCACATGGATAAAGACTTCCTATTTCCTTCTTACACACTTTCAGCACCAGGTCCAAATGCAATGAAAACTCATCATCTAAAAGACAGCTGGGATAAAATCAGTGTAAAGTTGATGCCTGAATAACATAGCAGATGCATAAAAGAACTGCAACCGGAAGGAATCCATTTTCTCTCAAATTCCCAACCCAAATTTCTTCTTGTTGGAGGTGATACAAAAATCCCCAGTAACCTCTGAGAGCTTCTTATCCTTCATTTTATTTGAAAGGTGTCCACGGCAGGTCAGTTTGACTAAAGGATTCTGCTTTGGAATAAAAACCAAAGGCCCCTCATTCGATGGCTCAGCTGGAGTCACGTTGTGGTGGTTTTTGAGCCCATCACAACACAGCACCAAAACAGCAAGAGAGAACCCCCATACTTGGATGAGCTTTGCAGCCAAAAATCTGGCACTGTATACAATGTGTCTTAAAACACATCTTTGAATCCATTTTCAACTAATGACGCGTTTTAATGGTAAGAAAGACTACACTGCTCCAATTCAAGCACAGAAAGTATAAAAGCCCCCTTCTAGCCAAATATGAGGCTAGAGCTCATTTTTTCATGGCTGAGGACAACCGTAACTACTTCCTAACCTTTGTGTTTCCATAAGAACATGTATCACTACCAGTCTCTGCTTCCCACTTTAAAAATTTTTCGAAGTCTGTAAGCAGCCAGAGAGGAGACATTTTATAATTTGTCTGCTCTAAGTTTTTGCAATTATGTTTATTTTCATACCTTCTTTTACACAAAACTAATTATTACCTTCTAGGAAGTTTCACACTGCACTTGGCTCTGAGTAGATTAAGTCCCTTGAAGTGGGTTTATTCGCACAGGAAAACCCTCAGTTCCCTCCACACTGGAGAGTTGTCACATTGGCTTATCAAGTGCCTCCCTAAAACCCCAAGGTTGTTTTCTAAGTTCAGGTGGGGAGGTAATCAATTACTGTGGAGCAAAAGTAGACTTTCTTCCTGCCACAGCAGCTTACGCTGACACCAGTCACTGGCTGTGGCGTTCTCCTTTCTCTGTGTTCGTAAAGTGCACACCCAAACAGGGTGAGATAACTGCAGTGGAAGTGGGGATAACGAAGGATAACAGAATGGAGCTAAGAGTTTGACAGCCCCTGCAGGCAGGGAAAGAGATTAAGAGAACTTTCCTGTCCAGAAGTGACACAGGTACAGGGAAGAACAAGAACATCCATTTCTTCCCCCTTTCTCTCAACCAAGCAATTATTCAGCAAAATGGGCAGCCACATTATAATCTTTTTATTACTGTTAGCAACCTAAGTATTTGAACAAATTTTATGGCAAACTCTAGTTAACAGGAAAGATTTCACTTTCAGGAACAGTTTTAGCTCCCCTGCCACCACCCTGCTCCTTCTATTTTTGCACCAAAAAGAAGGAGGGGTGGTGCATAAAGGAGTATGTCCAGAAAAGTACATGCAGTGGTGTTGGCTTGTCCTTCTAGTGGTCTGCATCACAATACCACAAATGCAAAGGGACACAAACAGCAGGAAAACAGTGGCTAAGAAGGTGAATTGAGGAAAAAGAGTTGTATTTCTTACTCCAAGCACGCAGCACTAATTCCATTCCATAGATGCTGGCTGGCTTAACCTCAAAACTCCTAACCTCCTTCCAAATTATGCCACATCCACTTCCCAGAATCTCTCTGTTTCAATGCTTACACATACACTCATTTTAACTCATGCAGCCACTCAAACATTTCTGCAGGCACTAAGATGTCAGGCAATGTCAACATACACAGTATTACAGTTACACTGATGTAGAAAAACAGGACAGTCACTGCTGCACAATATTACCGATACCTCTAATTTTTGTATTCTATTTTAGAGTTCCCAGAGCACCTGTGAGAATGAACTCCTACAAATTTTATCCGTGTTCAATATTCATTACACACAAAATCTTGAAGAACTCATGCTTAGGCACCATACACACCAAGGATCCCAGAATCAGGCACAGGAGGATACACAAAGATAGCAACTTCCTTTTTTCCCATCTAATTACAGTCTCAGGTGTTTCAAAAGAAGCAACCACAGCACAGAAAGAGATCTTTTTGTATGCAAAGAAAGTATACAGAGAGGTAAAAATATGCAATCCCAATCAGCTGTTGCTGCAGAGCTCCAGAATTATTTCTGAATATTTCAGCCAGCAAACATAGCATTTAAGGCAATGTAGGCATAACAATTTCACTGAAGGCAAGCCCTGCAGTGCATTTCTTACTGCAGTCTCATAAGAACACAGAAATCCAGTAACCTGAATGGGGTTCTGGACCTAACAGGGTCCTCTCACAATCAAAGAGGACCACGTAATTCAGGCTAATTTTAGGAGAAATTGCATACATTGAAGTAGAAGGTGTGGGAGAGATAACTGAAAATACGCACCACAAAACTTAGCTTTCCTTTACACAAGGGCATTTTACCTGCAGTGGCATTAATGATTTACAAAAAGATTTTATAATTCCCATGTCTCCAGAAGCTTATGTTCCAGGTTCAATAAGCTAATAATACTCCTTGGAAACATTACATTTACTACAGCTATTTTAAGAAGTAAAGAAACCTTAGAAATAAAGACTATAGAACAGAGCCTTGCAATGACTCAAAATATAATACCCCTTCAATGCTACTTGGCACAGCAGAAAGCACTTATATCCCAGTAGAAATAAAAAATAGCTAGCACTTCACCAAGTATCTAAAAGCTCTTTAAAAATTCAATGCTGCATATGCAATAAGCATTTTGATTGTCACCCAGGACAGAAATGTTGTTGCATATGAAACAGTACCTGACAACTATTTAATAACATTTGACATGATACAACAATGTATTTTGCTTTGTTTGTTTAAGGACAGATTTGACAGATATTTGGTCATAACTACAAAAACAAAACCAAGGGTTTTGAGTAAAAAAATCCATTTAAGCCTTTTGTCCACTGACACCCATAAAAGGGTAGTCAGTGTGAAACAATACATGAAAAACTGCCAAATAAGAAAAAATTTAGAAGAAGGAACTGAGAAAGGAAAAGCAGATAGGTATTGAGGAGATATTGGAAACCCCAAAACTCACCTAAGGGAGACATGAATCTATAGGAGCCAGCCAAAGACACTGGTCACCAATGTTACTAACAGGAGTAGTAACAACTGTATTTATGCTTGGAGTTCCTAAAAGCTAACTAAAAAATGGTTACAGTATCTGCTTATAATGCTCCGCTTCCTGCAAGTACTGAAACATAGCTGGGATCCCTCTGAAGTCAACAGAAGACAGTAAGCACGACAGGGAAAAGGCTGAAGATGTGTATAATGAGCATGACAATCATCTGGACACCTTGAGGAACACGGGGCAGGGGGTGTGTGGCATGTTCACTTCAAAGAGGACAACAAATCCACAAGGCTGAGGGTAAGGAGGAGCCTGGGCGGAGGTGACGTGAGGAGGATCAAGGAGGAGAAACTGAGCCAAGCTTTGAGCGCATCAGCGGCGAGGGCAGGGCAGCAGCGCAGGCTGCTCTTGGCGAGGCCCCAGCCTGTGCTGTGCCGCCTCTGCAGCTGCTGTCCCAGCTGGTGTCCCTGCCTGGCCGCTCCCCGAGCTGTTCCCTCAGGCCAGAGCCAGGCTGCGATGGGGGGAGCACAGCCATGGTCCTGCTGCCACCTACGGAGCCACGTCCTGGGGGAGCACAGCCATGGTCCTGCTGCCACCTACGGAGCCATGTCCTGGGGGAGCACAGCCATGGTCCTGCTGCCACCTACGGAGCCACGTCCTGGGGGAGCACAGCCATGGTCCTGCTGCCACCTACGGAGCCACGTCCTGGGGGAGCACAGCCATGGTCCTGCTGCTACCTACGGAGCCACGTCCTGGGGGAGCACAGCCATGGTCCTGCTGCTACCTACGGAGCCACGTCCTGGGGGAGCACAGCCATGGTCCTGCTGCCACCTACGGAGCCACGTCCTGGGGGGGCACAGCCATGGTCCTGCTGCCACCTACGGAGCCACGTCCTGGGGGGGCACAGCCATGGTCCTGCTGCCACCTACGGAGCCACGTCCTGGGGGAGCACAGCCATGGTCCTGCTGCCACCTACGGAGCCACGTCCTGGGGGGGCACAGCCATGGTCCTGCTGCCACCTACGGAGCCACGTCCTGGGGGAGCACAGCCATGGTCCTGCTGCTACCTACGGAGCCACGTCCTGGGGGAGCACAGCCATGGTCCTGCTGCTACCTACGGAGCTATGTCCTGGGGGGAAGCACAGCCATGGTCCTGCTGCCACCTACGGAGCCACGTCCTGGGGGGAAGCACAGCCATGGTCCTGCTGCTGCCTACGGAGCTATGTCCTGGGGCTGCGAGTCCCACAACAAGACTGGTGACACAGCTGGACCTGTGTTTGAGTCTGCCTTGAGGCTTCCATTTGATTCCACTCCATTCCTAAAAGAGATATTGGTACAACTGGAAGGTTTCTAATTCTGGAAAATACTATCTGCCTGGAAGGACTGTTCTGTGGATATTTAAAATTACAGAAAACCAAAAAGACTGGATATTCACAGCTTGCCTAATAGTGAATGAAAAAAGAAAGAAGAATAAATGAAAACTGAAGAACAAATAAATTAGAAATACAAGAAAACACATGCACCAATTGCTGAAAGGAATTATTTACTGTGGTAAATGCAAGTAAGAAAGAGAAAAAGCAGAGGGGGAGGGGAGGGAGAGGGAGGGGGAGAAATGTGGCAATGCAGACAACTCTATCATCTAGGAAAGAAACAGAAAATGCAAAACAGTCTCCAGAAGAAAAGAACGAAGTTCCAATATTTAAAATTCTTCAAAACAAGTGTAGGCAGATAAAATGTTTAAGTGATGAGAAGAAATGTCTCCATTCTGTACAGAACATAAGAACCCTCCAATGACAGAGGGCTGTCTGGATAAGCCAAGGCAGCTTGTCTAACACCTATTTGCTGATTACAATTTGATTGAAAATAAGCGCATTGCAGACCACACAAATGCAACTGAACACTAGTATTTGCTAAGACCTTAGGTTAATCCCTCTTAAAATAATGCTGTTGAATAACGTCAGAACTTAAAATATCTACATACAGTAAACCAGAGCGCTCAGAAATTCAAATACACTTACGCTGCATATTTCAATGTTTAGAACACAACTCTTGAAAAGGGAAAATTATTCTTACCACTATTATAATACTTCAAAGTTCCTAATTTGATGCTTCTCACATCAAACATACTGGAAATTCATAGTGTTCCTTTAAATAGGAATTTACAAAAAGAATTCATGGTATATACCAAATAACTTAGTCAAACATCATTATTTCTTTTACAGCACAACTTGATTAAATATCTGGAAGATTAAAAAAGAAAGAAAAATAAATTAAGCTCTGTAGTATAAAGGGTCATGCTAAGAAATTTGTTTTCTAACATAATGAGATCATACCATTAAGGCTCCACTGCTTGCAACTTACAAGTAATTTTCTTGCTTTATGGGATATTGTCCTTCATTCATACACGCACTCCATTATGCATTATAGATAACGTATATAGGGGGCTAAATGGAAGAATTTGCAATAAGCATTTCCACAAGATAATGGAACGGATATATGATACAAGGGAGACTCAGCATGGATGAAGAAATCCGCTTATCACGTCCTGCACAGTATTCCAGCTATTTATGTAAAGTTCAGGCATTGTTATCTGGAGAAGGGGGAAGAAGGGGGGACTCGCAGAAGAACAAGGTTATTCATCTGCTTTAGTAAGCCTGTGTAATAAACCCTTACTCACATTCCCCACACCCATAAACATTCAAAAACTTGTCTTCTCTGAGACTCTGGGCTCTCTTTTCAAGTTTTATTAAGAGTAAGAATGACATCATTGATGCCATTTCTACACAATATTGTAAAGGTGCAGGACTCAGTGGGAACAGAAGTGGGAAATTTTAAAATGTATATTTAAATAGAGGCAAAGATACTTTACCACTAAAAAATCCATAATTCTGTTAGAGTTCTCTTTAAAGTCAGCTATCCATAACTCCAAATTCAAGTTCTCTTGCTGAGGAATAAATAAAGAAACCTCCTCTCTGGAACAATACATATTATTCAGCTTTTCTTATCATGGGAGAGGTTTAATCTAAACCATTTTGGATCTCCATTCCCCCCACTGAATTTAATAATATCTGGAAAAAGCTTCTGGAATTTAACCTAATCTCAAAGGCTTAACTACGACAAGAATCACTAAAATTTAAAGACAGAACCTGCCTTTGTGCATGAGTTATTACTCAAGGGATGTTTTCCTGGCAAATTAGGATTCTGGACTGGGTCTCTTCCACCAGATAGGCATTTCCACTCTAATTCCCAGTATTTCAGTCTGTAAATTTCAAAGAGTTTTTCAGTACTGAAAGAATTTATGGGCATGAAGGGAATCTACAAGTGAAGAACTAAACCCTAAAGGTCTTATCTGTTTCACTTGACCAGAACAACTTCACCGGCAGGCAGCACAGTACACAGATGTTCCCACTTTTCACAGTAACATCAGGTCACAGAACTCCACAGGAAAATTTCAAAGCAATGGCAAAACTTACTAAAAACAGTATTTCTTAAACACTGACTGCCAGCATCTCAACTTTTAATACCTGGTTTATGATCTTCACAGGCTCTTTGACACATATTCCAAAGAGCACGTGACCCTATTATGTCATCCGGTGTCCAAAACATGGCATTATCTTCTTCTTAGAACTTGTGTTCACTGAGGAGTTTTGCTACTGATATCAACAGCCCTCTTTTACAAGCCTCTTGCATCAGCAGTTGCTCTCCATGGTTCTTTTCATAAAAGTTGTAAAGTACAGGCAAGTTTAAGGAATTATTTATGCCAACAATATCTCCCCTCTTCACCATGCTCAGGTTTTCAATTGCAATGAATTAACATAGTACACCTCAATAATTAAAAAAAACTAATTAAAAATGTAGACATTGTCAACAATAGACACACATCCATCAGTAACTTCTGAACCTTCCAAACCCCCTGCCACTTTAAAATAATCTGTTAGGAGAAGAATTCAAAAGGACAACAAAATTTATAGCACATAGGGAAGCAAATGATCCAGAAGTAATAGCTCCTTCATTAAAAAAAAAAAAAAAAAGAAACCAAAAACAACCCAAAACAAAACAAAAAAAAAACCCCAAGATAAAACAAACAAAAAACCCCACCAAACCAAAACCAAACAAAAACCCCAACAAAATAAAATCAGTCTTCCATTGGTTCCTCCATCGTTGGTGTGAGGAGTGGTGGCACTGGTGTCCCTTAGGTAGCTAGACTGAATTCACATACAGAGTCACAGCCATGAATAACACTCAAAACCAACAAAACCAGAAGATTATTCCAGCTTTAAATTACATATATCTCCATTATAAATACTAACACAAACACAGGGAAAGAAGGAAGCATAGATAAAAAAACAAATACCTCTATAAACCAAGATTATTAAGGTATACATAGAACAAATTAAAACCCTTAAAAATGCCACAATAATAACACACACTGCTGCATAATCCTTTTGAAATAAGGAAATGCTGTATTTCACAAAAAGAAGTCTTTTAAAAGCACAGTAACTGCCTTAAAGCTGCATGTTCCATGATTTTGAGTGTCCCTATATCATAGTGTCTCACTTTCAGGGTCAGAAATCCTAAACAGAAATAGTTAAACAAAAGAGACATTGAGCAATTGATAAGACCTTTTTCATTTTCTTCCATCAGTGCAAGGCTGCCTTCTGGGAAAGCTACATCCCTACTGATGGTAAGAAACCAACAGTCAGAAGTAGGTTAGGTGAACCCCAAGGGATTATAATTTGTCATTGTCTAAATAAGTTAATAAATTAAATCTTAAATAGAGATGCAATTACAATGCCAAGCAATGGTAACCAAAACATTCAAAATCAGGTGCAGACACTTACTTTTCTTAACTGTAATCTTTATCCCTGGAATCTGGGTCCCAATTTACCTATTGCCTATGGACATAATGTTCAAAAGCATTTCAACCCTCTACACCGTGCCTCCTCTCAAAATCTTCACCTTACAGAAGACTCTGGTTTTTAAGTGGTTTTGTCACTAATCAAAAAACCATTTGTGTATACCCATAAAGCAACCTGGAGCTTTATTTTACATAGTAGTAGTACTTGGAGATACTGGCCTGTAAATATCAAGCCTAGAGGAAGGTCACAGTCTTCCATACACATGGCTCCATCAATTTACAAACTGAAGACAATTCTGCTTTTTACCCCCCCCCCCCCCCCCCACCAAAATGCTGTACAAACTACTTGTAATTCGTCTCAGAGCACGGTGATCAAAATTTAGGAATGGTAGAAAGAAGAATGATCAATTAGCAAGACCAGAGAGATGCCCTTCAGGCTTCCCTAAACGATTCTGCATTTCCAAGCTGAGAGGAAACATCATTCTGGCCCTGCACTGAGTTGGGTGGTGGGAGGTGAAGCAACAGCTCCAACATAGAGCACAACTGCCAACAGTAGAACCTGAAAGCCAAAATGCAACTCAGTTTGTGCCGGAAGAATGTACAAGCAGCCTCAGATCTTCCTGTTGTGACAGAAAAAAGCACTTAATAAAAAATAGGCAAAAAGATGCAGATTGGGCATCTCCCCTGCCAACACTTAATATAACCAACAGCAAGTATTGTTTTAATAACGTATCACTTCAGCATTCCAGAAGCAAGCAGGAAAATAGAGACAGCACAGAGTAACCCAATGGACACATGGATCTTTTTACCTCTTATCTAAGGATGACAGATTTGGGGGAGAAGTAAGTTGTCTACCCTGACCTGAATGCAATTCACTGAACAAGTCTGCATAGCTTCTGAGCCCTAAGAACTAATCTGAATGTCCTGTTAATACATAAACTTATAAACAGAAGGCTTCCCAAAAGAGCCAATGAGAAAGCCACTCAGCCTGAAGATGGCTATCACAAGCTCTTCTATTTTTTGTAACAGTTCCAGCACAAATTAACATGTTGGACTCCTCAGAAAAAAATCCACAAATTCAACAGATATACAACCATCCATAGCTTGGATGGATCCAAGCTATCCATTGATTGGATCTGTAGGAGCAGAGCAGAGATTACCTGCACATGAAAACTTATCCCTACACCTCTATCCTTTCCTCCACTACAAGGTCAAGTGAAACAACTCCATGCACAGCATTATCCCAGTAGAATCATAGAATGGCCCGGGTTCAAAGGGATCTTTAAAGGTCATCCAGTTCCAACCCCCTGCCATAGACAAGGACACCTTCCACTAGAGCAGGCTGCTCAGAGCCCCATCCAACCTGGCCTTGAACACTTCCAGGGATGGGGAATCAAGAGCTTCTCTGGGCAACCTGCTCCAGTGCCTTACCACCCTGACAGTAAAGAATTTCTTCCCAACATCTAATCTAAACCTGCCCCTTTGAGTTCAAAGCTGTTCCCCCTTGTCCTGGGACTATACACATTTGTAAATAGTCTCTCTCCAATTGCCCCCATTATTGATTATCAATTATTATTACCAATAATAGTAAAGAAAAGAGAAGAAAGACATGATCAATGGTCCAGGGAAAAAAAACTAGATCTAAACAGACTGAGTATTTTTGATGCTCTGCCAGAACCATGAACAGGTCAACTTTGGTCACAACAAAAAGGAATCTTGTCCTACAGATTTGCACCCATCAGGAAACTGCTCCCTTGTCAAACAGCCTTCACACAGTGCTGCAGAATAGCACTACAAAGGACGATCCCATTCCTGAAGCAAGATCACTCCAAAAAGAGCAAATCCAGGATAAAAATTTTTACTTCTGCACTCGTTGGCCTGTAATTAATCACATTCCAATATCTGTACTAATTTTTTAAGTTCTGTTCACTTTAATTCTGCCTTTTTTGCAAATATTTCAAGTATTTTCTCTCTCAATCTGTTTTCCTCTTAAATACAGTAAAAAGCAAACAAAAACACTATAAAAATAGCATTAATAATATAAAAAAGTAGCTGAAAGCCCTCTATACTTTACAATAGAAAGTATTTACCAGGCCTTTCAAAGACTGAATAATGCAGGGTGTTAAGCCATCTGTGAAAGGTGTGAAAATTTAAAATTGATTCACTAACATAGCAAGACAACAAGACAACATCAGATTTCCAAGCCTTTGTGTCTTTACATATTCCAAAATTTCATACATAAATAATTTCTTTGTTTTCCCATCACCAGGCGCTGAAAGATTAGATACGATGTATTTCTATTCAAGGAATGTCCCCTTACTTATTCTTTACTATCTTCCTTACTTAGGAAAGGAAAATTAAAATTGAAAAAAAAGCATACTGCTACTATACATGGCCAAATTAAAAATAAAAGTTGTCAGTGTTTATTGAGGGATAAGGTACTGGGGCGCAGGGGGAGGGATGTTGAAGCACAAAACCCTCAAACTACTCTGAGATGTTACTTACAAAGAGCAGGAACGCAGCAAAAAAAACATTAGAACAATCCCAAAAAAATCGCACCAACTTCAGTGTGTGGCTCCTCACATTATCCAGTAAGATCCTCAGTTCAACATATCTTGAGGAAAGTAAGGTATAGAACCTCATATCATCCTTAATTATGTGATATTTACTTCCTACAGATTCCACACCAGCCACCATCAACCCACAAATCCATTCAAAATATTTTTTAATTGAGCCAACCACCTCATCTTTATTGCATTTCCTGAGCAATTATTAGTTTGTAGTTGCCCTTGTGTGTTTTTCTGTAGGTCAATTGCAGGTTATGCCTTTGGCCTCTCTCCTTTTGGGAGGGCTGGTGTGTTCTTACTCCACTCTATTGGGGTTGTGCAGCCAAGCTCTGGTAGCAAGGGGACAACAGGGGTGGCTTCCGTGAGAAACTGCCAGAAACCTTCCCCATGTCCCCAGTGCCAGCCGGCTCCAGGGCGGATCCAGCGCTGGCCAAGGCTGATCCCATCCGCGATGGCGGGAGCTGCTCTCTGGTAACTCCGCCCTACGTTGGAGCAGCTCATGAAGAACTGCAGTCCACTGGAAGCGCTCAAGCTGTGGAAGTTTGTGGAGGACTGGTGGCTATGGGAGGGACCTCATGCTGGAGCAGGGGGAGAGTGTGAGGAGTGCTCCCACTGAGAAGGAAGGAGCGGCAGAAATAACCTGTGATGAACTGATCACAGCCCCTATTCCCTGTCCTGCTGAGCTACTGGAGGGGAGGAGGAGGAGAATTCAAGAGTCAAGCCCAGGGAAAAGGGAGAGGTGGGGGGAAAGTGCTCTTAAGATCTGTTTTTATTTTCCAGTTATCCTGCTCTGATTTGATTTGCAATAAATTAATTTTCCCCAGGTCAAGTCTATTTTGCCCGTGACAGTAATGGGTGAGTGACCTCTCCCTGTCCTTACCTCGACCCATAAGCCTTTCATTACATTTTCTTTCCACTGACCAGCTGAGGAAAGGCAGAGAGAGTAGCTTTGGTGGGCACCTGGCATCCAGCCAGAATCAACCCATCACATAACACCTTTGAAAATTGGGAAATATTCAAATCTGATATGCTACCTTAATTCATTTTGGAGTAAAACAGCATGTTCCAACAGCTGACCTGCTTTCCAGTAACATTGCAGTACTATTCCTTTCTGAGAGAGGAAAGAAGTCACATCTGAAATAAATGGATGCTTCATGTAGATACTGAGGTATCTAACAGACAGATTAGATAATGTACCTTTAATAGATTACAGTTATGGTGGTGACATATACCACAACAGGATAAAGAATTTTTAGGAGGATTAAAATATTCCTAAAATTACATACAGCAAGAGTTATCTGAAATAATACAGCAGATTATTCTTCCCTAAATACCATAAATACTTCCCTGCTATTTGGATAAACAGCTCTAGGGATACTTTTCAAAACAATGATTTTAATAGTCTGCATTTGTTTTGAATATTTAGAATTTAAAAATAGGGATATTTTAAATAGAGGGAAATACAACTTCTGTGGTTATTCTCAAGTATTGTTTCAGGGATTGCTTTTAAAGAACTCAGTATTTACTGGGAGTAATTTAATAAATACTGGTAAATCTCATTTCTCCTGGTAAAACATCAAAATCCCTATGGCATACATTACAGATACCAGAGTCTCAATGGCTTTCCACAGCCACCTGTAACTGCTGTAGGCAAGCTTTTACACCTAGGGCTGCAACTTCTATATCCTTCTCTAGAAAAATCAAGTTTTCCTTCATTTTCATTAAATTAAAAAAAAAAAAAACCAAAAAAAAACCTCTATATAAATAGGACATCAAAATAATCCTCCTGCAATCTCCTAAACATGACAATGCAGATTATATTACACTTTCCAATCCCACCCTTCTGGGAATTATTCCAGTAATGAAGGTATATTACAGAGAATATCTAACTCCTTAACATTCAGTTTTGATGGCAAGGCTTCACTGAAGAAAAATAAAAACCTGGGCAAAAGAGGAAAACCACAGCCAAATTCTCCAGAGCAGTACTTGGTCACAGAAAAGTCACCTTTATTTGTGTGAAATGCAATTACCAGAAACTCACATGAAACCAGTTGTACTGGATAAATGCATCAGTTTTCAATTTAGTCACTGAAGTCTGTGTGACAGAGAGAAATCTTTCTTAGCATAAGAACATGAAGACACAGGCGGGACTCTAAATACTCATATTTTGCTGAAGAAATGCACAGATCAGAACAGGACACAGATTCAGGCACTGGAGGCTTTATTCCTACAGTTACCCTGTCTGATGTGGGTCAGATTGAGCTAGACTTACATTTGCAGGCAAACTGGTGCAGCAGGAATAGATCAACAGATTGAATTAGTTAATGTCAAGCCCCTGATGTCCACACTATACAGATGATTAAGTCATTTTATTTCACTGCAGGTTGGTCAGTACCCAAAAGCAACCGATTCACCAATACAGAAATGGCTTGCAGCTCTCTATAGGATCAGAGGCTGGTTCAGACCCTCTAAGTCCCTATTAAGAGTTGCAAAATGGTCCTAAGTAATACCTCATTTATGCCTGAGTATCTTGAGATAACTGAATGAGAAGTACTAATCAGTCCTGTGGTTGCACTGGCATGGTTACATTTCATATTGTTCTGTCTTTTAGTCACGGTGAAGTGGTGGGTAGGAAGAAATGTGAACATTTGCAGTAAGATAATGACTTTTTAAACATGTACACCCTCAGGAAAAATCAACATGTATGTGTTCAGACCATTTATATACAAGATTTACATCAAAAGGTTGGTTAGCTTTATACATCAGAGAAAACTTCAGTATGAAAAAGCTTTTGCATCTCTGCATATACATAGATCCAAACAAATCACTCCCCAGAAAAAAATCTCCATCTTATAATTGTGGGCTTTCAGCAAACTGATGAACATGATGCCCAATTTGACAAAGCAGTCACGGGCAAATTCAAGAAGTTTCACAGGTTTATTCTGCAAATGAGGAGCAAAAGGACAGAGGTTTGGTGGGCTACTCATAGTGCTGATTTTTCTCTGCAGTTGTTTTAAGATGCAACTGAAGGGAGTACAAAGTAAAATAACTTTATGGTTGCAGAAAGCACCTAGGTGACTTCTTTGGGGACATTATAATTGCCATACTAAAATGAACCAGTGGTACAGTCTGACAACAGTCAGCCTACCAATCAGAACAAGGAGCTAGAAACAAGTACCCCCTGTACTGTTCTCAATCCTCCTGTATTTGACTTTGTCCTGTCACCCACCATTTCTGCATTTGAACACATTCCACCTCTTCTGTACATGCTAGCAACATAAATCTCTTGGAGACTTCAAGGATGCAACATATGAAAGTGGTGTATGAGTATTTCACGACAGAGGACAGAGTGCTAAGTGGTACTGTGAACATCGTGACAGTAGTTTTATCAAAGTAGAGAGCTTTTGCAAAACTTCCTAAGAATTGTAACATCAGATTTGTATAAACTCCTCTATGAATCTGTACATAGCCACAATCACAGCTGAAAAAATTTCTTTAGCATTTTACCCTGCCTTTTGGCAACTGCAATTTGCCAGAGAACAGATACAGGCTGCTCTGTAAATCTGTCATATCTGTTCTGTTAATTACTGGGGCAGGGTAAAGATCTTGTAAACACAGTGAAGCACTGGAACACATCTCTGTAGCCTGTGTGGTGAGGGAGAGACAACATTGCTTTTTGTCAGCAAGAATTTAAATAAAATTTACTCTCCTCAAACACAGCAGAAACTCCTGAGACTGAAAGACAAGAAGCTTCTAACAAATGAGGACATTTCTTGGGTGAAAAGCAAGCTTTCAGCTTGAAGGCAATTCCCCACCCCACCATCACAAATGTCACAGAAGCTGACTGCTTTGCCTGATTCTAATGCAAACTTCCATCCTTGTGATCACAAACATCCCTTGGCCATACTGCATTATGTTGTTAGCATTCCATACTAAGGGAAGTGGTAACTGGTTTGGTAGGGCTTTTTCATTTTGTTTGGCTTTTTTTCTTCTGCTTTGGTTTGTTGTTTGTTTTGATGGTTTTGTTTTTTTTGTTTAAGATGAACAAGCCAAATCACCACAGGGAGCATTTGCAGTGAAGACGCCAGGAAATAGATTTCATATTCCATATATTTCCTGCCAAAGTATATTTGCATACTATGCCTTCCACAGTTGACTTGGAACTGCAAAGATCTGTTTTCTTTGGCCCTTCAAAGTTTGATTGCTACTTCCCATATAAAAGCTCAACAGGAAGCCAAGCTCCTTGTTGCAATTCTCACAGACACTGCAAACCTGCCCACCAAAACCCATCATCAGTGTGACACTCCTATGAGCCCCCAGTTAGAGTAGTAAAAATTGGTATCTAGATCTTAATGGATAATTCCTGTTTCCTAATTAAGGGAGGGAACTACAGTGGGGTTTTTTAAATATTTTTTTTTCTGCAGTCAGCCAAGAAAAGAAATTGCAACCACTGATCCTCAAAGGATAAGTCACAAATACATGGGGAGACAATTTTTGCAAACTCACCACACTCATCTCCAAAAAGGCAAGCTATCCCTGTAGTTCTTTCGGAGTGTCCAGAGGTTAACTACATGTTTGAACACAGTAAGTGTCACAGCCAAGAACAACTGCTGACCTTCCTTCATCAAAAATCATGAATTACATTTGGATACTGTCCAACAGGCATAACTCCCAAACTTCAATAAGCAGAATGGAGCTTGTATACCCCATTTCTTGCTGTGCTACAAATAGTGGGCATTACTAAATAATCCCAACAGCTGTTTTAAGGACCTCATTCTTCATAGATTCAACAAGATGCAATCAGGTAAACTATTCAGTTATTACCTTAGAAAACCCTGCCTGAATGTTTGCTGAGATGGATCAGATGTTAAGCTGGATGGCATCAAACCAGCAGTGTCTTCCTGCTGTTCGTGCAGTTACATGGGCAGCACAACTAAATAAACCTGTTCTCCCACAAGTATTCAGTTCACACTGGATTCTTTGGATTCTGAAACAGGAAAGCTCACATCATGCTTTTCTGTAGTTCAGTCAAGTTAAGCATCTCTCTTGTACTGATTATCTTGTACCCAGAAAAAGCTGAGCTTCCACTACAGTATTTTCCTTAGATGTGGAAAATGGAGCCACTAACCTAATTTCTTTCCTCTAAGAGTCTGTTTTCTACAAGCTTTTAGAAATTGAGTATTTTTGACACTACTACCTTTCTGTCCTTTGTGCAAGTAGCCAAGATGTTTATAACATAGAGGCAAGCAGAAATCTGTATTTCTTATACTGAATCACGGGAAAGTATTTCACAGATGTCGCAGACATTCTGGACCAAGTATTGATCCTGGACCAAGTGCTACAACTACATTAGGTGACATATAGATTGCAAATGACAGGAACAAGATGACAGGAAGGGAAATTTAGTACCCCACAAATTTTGACTGGGAAAAAGCAGCTGAAGTGCGACTTATACTAGGTAGCAATACAGGTGTCAATATCATTACAAGTTTTTGCTTACACACCACTAGAAGACAACAACTGAATTTTTATTAGAGGCACAATCACCTTGTTTCAGCAGTCCAAGAGATTAATTTGATCCCACACTGCAACAGAGCTCACGCGAAGATGACAGCAACAATATGCAGCTATTCCACTCAACAGCAAGTAACACCCATACCCTTACAGTGAGGTGCAAATCTTCAGCACTGACATGCCAAAATGTTACATTGACAGATAGAGTCTCTCAAATGCCAGTGCATAGAGTAAACAACATAAATTGAATGCTGTGCTATCAACAGAGCAGTACTAAATGGGCTGTGTAATTAAGCAGAGCTCAAGTGCACTAACACTGAAAGTATTCCTGGACTGTTCCTTTCCAATACCGACTTGTTCCATTTGTTAATGACAATTCAAAGAAATCTTCCTTCGCTGTGAAAACATGAAACTGGCTAACAGCCCTGGTTTTTTAAATATCTAAGAAAGCAGTGGCTCTGCAAAACACAGCCTGACCGCATTTGACATCCAATGGATAGGCAGCTCCTAAGGGCCAACTCAAGTTCTCCACACCCTGCCAAATATTCAAGTATCATCCTATTGGTTTCTGTTTCTCCAGGTACCTATAGACCTAAAAATAGATGGGGGTTGGGTTTGGTGTTTCGTGTTCTTGGTTTTTTTACTGATCTCCATACACTCTGGTAACAGCTAAAATAAAAACTCTATGGTTGTGCTGCTCTGGGAACTCTGGACTAACATCTACACTAACTGCCATAAAATTAATTGCAGAATTCTGCCCTCTATTTCTCTGGCTCTCAGTAACCTTACATCTTCAGTAATAGAGGAAAGAAGCTTTTTACACATACAGAAATCTTCTGAAGGACCCAAAATTAAAAAAAAAAAAAGACCTGCTTTCTTCCAGCAGACAGAGGCAGCAGGGCAATGCTCAAAGGTGTGATTTGTATCATGACTAGAGCAAGGTGCTAACTAAAAGCCAGAAAGGATTCATTTTCCTCCATCTATTTCATTATTATTTCTCTTACACTATAAAACCTTCAGTCAAGATCAAGTTTTCTTTCCTCTAGTCACTAAGAAAACAGAAAAGCAAGAGAAAGGAAGCTTCATTTACTTTCATTTTACAGAGTGGAAGCTAAGACACAGCATGATGGACAAACCCAGGCAAACCCAGTTTGTGGAAATCTGACTGCAGATCTCCTGAGAGAATCAAAAGAAATACTGTCTTTCCCACCTCATTTTGCAGTGGGCAGGAGAAAGAATTTTGAAAAAGCAAGAAACTTTTGTCAGATAGGCCACAGATACCACCTGCACACTAGAAAGAAATTATTTCTTTGGTTGCCACTGATATTGTATTCAGCTAAAAAGTTAAAAGACTTATCCTGTTTTCTATGGTTACGTTTAGCTTATCGGCCAGCTCTTGGGAGATGCAGGGAACAAGTAAGGAGAACAAAACCTAAATCCTTATCAGTTCAGAAAATGGAGAATTCCGTCCTTCATGAATGGGGATTGAAAACTTTTTTCCTGGCCCAGTCTATCTCTGCTTCTGCAAAGCTGAGCGACTGCAGTTCAGACAGAACTATAATTTTCTTAAGTGCAATGTTCAAGATAGCTTTAATTACAAATAAAGTTCAGATAAAATGGTAGAGCAAAATAAGTGCATTCGGGGAAGGAAAAAAAAGCAACAAGATGCCTCCATTTCCCACCACTTCCTGTACAAGCGTAACTGAGATCTCAATCGATGAGATTACACAAAGGGCACCAGCTTTAAGCAATGCAGCTGCTTTCTGAGAAGCTCTCTGAGAATGGGCTTGGTTCGTCTGCACAGCTGGAACAAATACATGAAATGTTCAGATGATTACCTGTCCTCTTTCCCTTCCCATGAGGATATTCTCCAACATCAAGTGACTTTTGAAACATAAAAAGGTGTAACCATGAAACATGACTGTTTCAAAAAAACTGTAGGTAGTTGAAAGATTGGGTAAAACAGAAACCTTATGGGAAAGCTGAATTTTTATTCAAGGTGGCCTGATCACTGAAGGACACTCAGTTTTGTGGCTACAGCTCTGCAAAAGAACCAGTAATCAGTGACACAATCCAAACACTTTCAATAGGTTTTACATCCTATCTCCAAATAATGGCCTTAGTTCCATCAACAATTTCTGTATGTCTTTCAGTAACTCAATCTGTCCAATTCAGTTTTCTCACTTGTAAAATATGAATAATCATATGCACTTTATCTGAGTGGTATTATGTAACCAACATTCCTAAAGTGCTTTAAGATCCCTGCTGTAGAAACATACCTGGTGTATCATTAATTTTGATTAAGAAACTGAAAATGTAATAACTAAGTATTCAAGGACAAAGCAGGAAATCCTTATCTGAACTCGGGAACAATATAGAAAGAAATTCATCCCACATAGACTTGCCTTCCTGTGAGATATATGCGATCCATGTACCATTAAAGTGGTACATGAAACTGTGAGTCTGTAGCAGTAAACTCAACCCAGTAAACTACTGTATTTAGGTCACATGCAGAACATTAAAGTTCTAATAACCTGCCTTTTGCTCAAAATAGCTCTGCCAGACACTTACTTATTACATCTCACTCCTTTGCTTTTTAATCAAAGTGGCCATCACTAAGAACTGTTTTAAGTTCCAATTATGGCTGACATTCCTCTACAGAAAACTGATCACTGTAAAACAGGGTTACTCCTCTCAGTACATGGATTAACCCGAGAATGCAGTTGTCAATGCTCAGAACAACTTGTACTGTGCTGAAGAGCTGAAAATAAAAACATCTCCATTGCCATTAATAGCTGCCAGTTTATTCACAGGATGAAAAGTCTCAGATTATAACAGCATGGATACAGTGACATTCAAATGCATTTGGCAGCAAACTCAAAGAGCAAGAGAAGCAAAGAGGAAAAACAAAGACAAGATTCAAAGTGTATTCTGTCATTTTTATAAGTACTGGGCACCTCTGCTCTGATGATTGCAGAGCATTTTCCAATTCCCACTTTAGCAATCCAACATATGGGTAAAATAGATGAGTACAACTTTCTCATACATATAGAATATTGATACTGAGACACATCAGGCACGATTTTCAAGGTCTATTATTTTCATATTTAATTCTATGTACAAGTACTCCAAAGAATCAAATTGAATGTTAGTGGGATATGATACGAGCTTCTGTGCCTGAAGTTTTTAGAACATTAAAGTAACTTAAGAGGAGAGAGAAGAATAAAACCCTGAGTTTAACTTTCTGAATCTTTATTCCAATTGTTATCTTCACTGCTTCCTTAACTTGGAGGCTGAAGTACCAACTAGATTGTGAACACTGGAATGGCTATACAGACAACAAACTAAGTGGTAAAATGCAGCTTTGCGTTACGGTTCCTCCCCACCAGCTCAAGCAGAGCAGATCAAAATGAAAAACTATCCATACCAAACAAGTAATAGATCATCCAAAAGAGAAAAATTAGAATGGACACAGTTCTGCTCTTATCAAAGCCAGCAACAAAAGATGCCACTTAATTCCAGAATAACAGGAAATTACCAAATAATGACACAATTTATGTTCACCATATTGGTTTAGATATTTTTGGCTAACCTTTCCTGGCTTAAAACCAGTTCTTTTTCTTCCAGTTCCAAAACTGTATATTTTAATACCCCTTAGACATAGATGCATTGTTTTAAAAAAAGCAAACCCATCAGACTTGCAAAATGACCTGGCAATGCCAGATCCCAGAAGTGACAGGTTCACGTTGACAATTAGAGTATTTTGATAAATAGGCTTCTGTTTCAATTTTCATGGCTAAATATGGATTTGAGAGCCCAAGATGCTACACAAAGTGGAAGAGCAAGCTACTATCATTACACATACATGTAAATCTCCTGCCTTCTCCCCAATATCTGTGTTCCTTTATATTATGTAAACAAGGTATATCTCCATCTTAATGGCATTTATTATATAGCTACTATTTATTATATACTACTGAACCTCATACCTCATTTTACCTGTTATGTAGTAACTACAGCATTTAAATTAGAAATGAAACAGTAGTTTTTGACATGGCTTTCATACTTACAATTTACAAAAATTCCCAATGCCATTGCAGCAATTTCAGAAGAAAACTTGAAAAAAAATTTTTTTCCCTTTATTTGGAGGTAACTTTTAAGGTCATGTATTGAAAACCTGCATCTAATCAAAATGAAGTTTTCCCCAAGTTTTTATGAGCCCTGACAATGGGATAGAAGTTCTGTAGAAAGACAGGATCATAAACTATCTGATCTGAGAGGCTGACCACAAAACTTACTTGCATTTCTGATTCAGCCATTGTAATGACCATAAAAAATCAAAAAGTCAAGTCTTCAATACATCACAGTTATAGGTGCTCTACAACTATTAAGCAGTAGAAGCAGCTTCTGCAAAGCCAGAGAAGCAACAGTAATTAGCAAAATGCTTTTTTTGGTTCACTAATTAAAACAACAGTTCTAAAAGATGGTGTCCCATATGGAACTGCAAAAGGTTTTCCAAGCAGTGAATAGAAAAATGGCATTACCACACTCAGCATCTTTTCAGAAAGAGTTTAAATGTTTTTGGTAGTTTTCTTTGTTTTGATTGTTCTTTAGTTTTTATTTTATTTGCTTGGTGGGGTTTTGGTGAGGGGTTTTTTTTAATTATTTGTTGGGGTTTTTTAGGGGGCATGTTTTCTGTTTGTTTTTGTGGAGAGTTTTGGGTTGCTTAGCTTTTTAAATTCTTTGAAGGCTTTCATTACATATGTACGAGTACCAACATTTTAAATTTGTAGCTGCACTTTCTGTGTAGCAAAGACCCCCCTAAAGTCTTTGTATTGTTGTGACCAAAACCAGGCAGAATGCAATCTCAGCTAACCCACTCCTCCAGGCAATAGGCTACAGCTATAAATCAGCTTTCTGCCTCCACCCCCCACAGATCAATGTCACAAGCAGCTATCTAGGGAGCAGCAGGGAAGCCAAGCTGGTGACCGTGTTCAAACACTCCAATAGGTTATTGAGCTGCGGTGTTAGGTGCTGCAGTCCAACAAATCTGTTACGTTCCCCACTACATACACCAGACTGCTTCATAGTGGTTCACCGAAAACAACAGGATGAGGCTGCTTTTGTATCACCTTGCTTCAAAAAGAACCACTCAGTGAAGGTGAGCAAATCACATAGGCGAAAGCCAAAACAAAATAGAGAGGGGGGGAAAAAGAAACTAAAGTTACTGGCATATGGGAAAGAGAATCAAACCCGTCTCAATTGCTATGGCTCTTATTGGTTTTTTAGACAGTCAGACATTGTCTAAAAAACTCTTGTGAGCAAAATAATGAAAATTCCCTCTTCTTTTTTATGCAATGCAAGTATCAGTTGTTCTAGTTACTCATTTACTGACATGTCACAAGAACAATAATAAGAAAAACAGAAGAAGAAAATGGGATAAACATTGCAACTTACGCTGCTGAGCCAGACAGGGCAGTAGGGAAAGGTTTGATAGCTCTGTTGTCAATAACTGATAGTAACATACTTCAGTTTCATTGCTAAGACAAATCCACACCCTAATATAGTTAAGTGAGAAATTTTTTACAGAATTCAGCAGTGTCCAGATAAGGCTCAGGGTGTATTCCCTAACTACACAGCATGCTGAGCTCTTCTGCAAATCACTGGCTATACTGAACGTGCAGTGACTTTGGTGCACACAGCAGATAACCAGAACCCAGTAAAGAAAACCAGAACCCATGCCTGATACATGAAGCTGATGAAGAAGTTTAGCAGAATGAAAAGAAAATACACCTCTAGCAAATATGTTGCTAAATGACCCTTCCTTCCCACCAAAAAAAGTAAGCTGAGCTAAGAGAACAGCAAAACCTTCCAGTCCTTCACTGTTTCAGGCACCTGTGCAGGAGCCTGGTGAACCTCACTGGCCTTACAGCAGTTCCAGGTTTGCGCTCCTGTTTCCTCTGATTTGGCTCAGTCCAATGCACAGGCGGTGCTGCTTAATGCTCTGCGAGAGGCTTTCAGTTCTTGCTTAACAAAGCTTTCCTCCCACATGTCATATGTATTCAGGCTACAGTCTGTTTATCTAATATCTCCCTCTTTCTCTCTCCCCCTCCCCCTCCTTTCCACCCCCTTGTCCCCAGAAGAGAATAACCATAATGTGCCTATCGCTTGCAGAAACAGACAGCTCAGCTCCCCCTTGCCATCTGGTCATACTCTGGTCTCTCAGCTGCCGTCAACATATGAATCCCGTTGTTTTGACTAGTGGGGTCCCAAGGAACAAGCAACAGTGCAGATTGCAGGGAATCAGGATGCCCTTTTCTCTCTTCCTTAAACCAAAAAGCAACCCACATAATTAGAAAGTGAAAGGGTGTTTGTGAAATGCAATAGGAAGGCACAATCCCTCTACCTTTGCTCATGTGGTGGGGATCCTGCCAGCCACCCCAAGCTATTCTGCACCTCAGCAAATTAATATATTTACATAGTGACTTCACTTCCAAGACACATTTTCTGCTTTCATCACCATCACAAGAACATCCTGTCCTGCTTACTCTTCAACCTTTTACCTCTTTAAAAACAAAATAAAAAGATCAAGCTCCCGCAAAAGCCAAAGGAAAATACCTAAACCCTTAATCCAGGAAAATTTATATTACAAACATACAGTATTTTAAAAGATAACTCAGAGTTTGTACTAATTGGTACAACAGGTAGGGAAGAGATTAAAAAATGCCCCGGAAAAATAAGAATTGTGGTGACAGCTTATAAATTTCTTAAAAAGGCAAATGGTTAATATAATTTCTAGGCTAGAACAGCATCAGAAGTCTGTGAAGTATGCCAAGGATAAAATTAAAATTCTGCTTTTTTTATAAGCACGAAGAACCAATGTTGGTTCATCACTCTGTGTGCTTGAAACATAGTGGAAGCAGCTGACTCTGAACCAGTCAGCAGCACTATGGAATAAAGCTGCACCAAAGTCTCAGCAAAATGACCAGCTTGCACACCCTCTCCTGCCAAAATGGAGCAAGTGAAACTCTCAGGCATCTGAATCTCTCCATGATAATTCTTCAGAGAGTTCAGAACCCAGCAACTGAGTGCTGCAACAAGGAAGCACAAAATGTATCTTTAAGTTTGGACTGGGAAAAAGGCATAACTTAGAAGTACGCATTTAAAAACTCACATCAGTAAGTTAGAAAAACTGCTTTGTTTTGCTATAACTCACTTGGAACAATGATATGAAAGCTTTCTAAAGTCTGTTTATGAATCAGATACTTCTCAAAATTCAGGTTTTATGTAAACAAAGTTGCTATTCTCCCACGATACTACTAAAATTATTCACCTTGTGATGTTTTATTCAATCAGGAGTGCATCTTGTGCTCCAACAGTTCCACACATCCAGGTTCATTAGTCTGGAAACAGCTATATAGTGAAACCCTTATCTGTGAGTACATGAAAAAGTATTGTATCACAAAACCTACTCAAATAGAGAAATAAAACAAAACATAATTTGAAATTATATTCACATAAACCAATCAATTTCCCCCCATGTAGCACACAGAGAGAAAATCATAATGAAGCTCTGCATGAAGCAGAACAGCAGCCACTGGATGGCATAACAGGTCACCCTCCAAAGAGGCAGTACCATTTGGGCCCTTTGTCTCTCATGACTACCCAACCAAAGGTATCATCACAAGTAGCTCTTTGTCACCTTTCAGGGTTCAAAATGTGGTCAAAGTTCAACTTTTAGCAAGTTACACCATAGACTTGATTTTGCATCTATATTGTGGCAGATATCTGCCTACCTGAGCACAATCACAAGAGCAGCACAGACTTTAGCACTGGCTGGATGGGTTTTGATCCAAGTATTTACAGCTCTGGGCGAGTTCATTCAGCCCGGGCCTCTCAGGACATTGCTTCATTCTACAGATTGTTGACCTAGTCAGGTGAAAGTCAGTGTAAGGATGCCTACAGACTGCAGCCACAGCTTCTGTGGCACAGCAGGTGTACTGTACATTGCAGAAAAAGCTCTAAAATTTGCAGGATGGAAAGGCAATGGAGACTCTAGGTAGGGAAACAAGCTTAAACATGGTTTTGGGGTTTTTTGGGTTTTTTTTTTTGTTTTTTTTCAGATTGCTCCAATATATTAGAAGGACGGCAGACAAAGCAATTACTGCTATTGCCCATCTGGTGCCTGTTTTAGAACACAGGTGAATTCACTGAACAACTGTCACAACCACTGTGAGTTAAAACATGAAAATTTAAAAATCCTATCAACCATTATCATTTCATTTGCCAAGTACAACAAACAACATGTAGAGCAAAAATATTTGTCTTCTGAACTCTAAATACTGCCCAGGGCTGCCTGAGGTCTGGTGTAATTTAGAGCAACCCAGAGTTCTGGCGAGTTCCTACCACAGACCAGCCTGGCACTGAAAGAAGCCCTGCCATCAAACATGCTGCCCATGCAGGGGCCAGCTCTACAGCCACAGGGCATGCCCTGCTCCATATTCAGCAAGATTCTCTAGCACACCTACATTTGAGTTCCTACAATAAACACCTGCAATGCCCTTCACTAGTACAGCAGAATGACCTTTAATTCACATAAAACATATGTTTATGTATATTTGCTCGCATCCTTTCATATACAACACATTATATCTCGCTGATATTTTTCAGAGGGTTTTTCTTAATCTGTGCTGGTTTATGATTAGCTGTAAATCCCCCAGGATTTTCTGATCTAAATTAAATATGCCACAAGTCTGAGAGGAACACTACATCTCCTTACAGATAAACCAGCATGTAACCCCACTTCTTATCTGCCCAGTGCAGCAGTTTCTCCCAACCTTCCATAAAGTCAGAAAATATATTTCTTATCAGTACAAAGTCAAGGCTCTGACAAGGCTCTTCCCGTTTCAAATGTCACCACCATTCCAGTCACCTTTTTCTCTCTCCTTCCCCCTGTCTCTTGTCATTTGCTAAGGAAACATTCTGTGATAACTATCAAAAACTGTTGCAACCCAAAATTATACACGTGGGTAGCACTGCCCTCTGCCTTTTGGGATTCCCCACTTTATCAGCAGTACCAAAGGGCAACACAGAATAAAAAACCCTCAGTCATTCTGGCTACTGGACTCATTTGTGGGTGGCAGCAGTAATGCAGCTGGCTTTCCTCACTGACTTTACTCATACTACTCATGATATTTAGGTTCCCAGTTCTTCATTAAGCTCACTGAGGAGTCTTATTTTTCCTTAAATAAGCAGCCAATGTGCCTCACAGACTGCTTTGGTATAAATAAATATTTCTTGTTATAAACCCCCTTTTGAAGAGGAGAAAATAGTAGACTTGAGAAACTATATGCTGGTCAGTCTTGCATCTGGGCCCAAAAAGATCAAGGAACAGTTCTTCCAAGATACTATGCTAAGGCACATGGAGGATAAGGAGGTGATTGGACAGAGCCAACATGGTTGAACTAAAGAGAAATCATGTCTGACAAATTTGGTGGCTTTCTATGACAGGGTTACATTGTGGTGGATATGGGAAGAGTGACTGACATTATCTATCTGGACTTGTGCAAAGTATTTCACACTGTCCCACACAACATCGTCATCTCTAAATTGGGAAGACATGGACCATTCAGTGAATAAAGAACTGGCTCAATGTTCACCAGGAGACCAGTGATGACTGGTGTTCCTTGGGGGTCTGTACTGACCCCAGTGCTCTTTAGCACCTTCATCTGTCACACAGACAGTGGGATCAAGGGCACCCTCAGCACATCTGATGATGACACCAAGCTGTGTGGTGCAGTCAAACGTGCTGAAGGGTGGCAGTGCCATCCAGAGGCACCTTGATAGGCAGGAGACAGGCCCACAAGAACCTCCTGAAGCTCAACAAGGCCAACTACAATATCCTGGACAAGGGCTGGGGCAATCCCAGGCACAAATACAGGATGGGCAGGGATCAGAGGAAGAGCAGCACTGGAGACAAAGTCCTGGGGGTGTTGGCAGACAAGAAACTCGATATGACCCATCAACGTGTCCCTGCTGCCCTGAAAGCCAAAGGTGCTCTGGGCTGCACCACAAGGTGTGGCCAGCAGGATGAAGGAAGTGATTCTACTCCAGTCTGGTGAGACCCCATCTGCAGCACTGCATCCATCGGTGGCCCCAGGATATGGGGAACACGGGTGGATCAGCTGGAGCCTTACAGCACCTGAAAGGGACCTATAAGAAAGCTGGGGAGCAATTTTTGACACGGACATATGGTGACATGACAAGGGAGAATGGCTTTAAGCTGAAACAGGGCAGGTTTAGATTAAATATGTAATTCTGTACTGTGAGGTGATGAGGCACTGGAACAATTTTCCTAGAGAAGTTGTGGATTCCACATCCCTGAAAGTGTTCAAGGCCAGGCTGGATAGGGCTTTGAGCAACCTGGTCTAGTGAAAGGTATCCCTGCCCATGGCACAGCGATGGAACTAGATGACCTTTAAGGTCCCTTCCAACTCAAACCATTCTATGATGCTATAATTTTACTGCAGAGGGTAGAAAACACATTTCTTTCCAATGGAACTTTTATAATGAAAACTTATTATCAAAGCAACAAATGTAATTCAGAACGACTGGAAGGCTTTTCTCAAAACATATCAAGAATCCAAATGTGTAAACCAAGCTACTTGTCAGTCCTAAAAATATGAGACACAAAAAAATGGGCTCATCATGCTTCAGAGAATGTGGTGCATTTGGCAACACACTAATGGAAACCGCTTTTCCAGCTGGCTGCATGACACCTGGCTCAGACAAGGTAAGTGGGAAGAGGGAGAGGATTCTTTTCCAAAAGTGTTTTAAAGCATTCAAGATGACAACTCATCACATGCTGTTGAGCACTCAAAAGACCTTTTTCTCACCCAGCTGTAGCTTACTGCAAGTGAACATAATTTGCATGTTTCACAAAGTAATCACAATACCTAACTTCACTGCAATATGATTCCCAGTTTTTTAATCCCCTTTCTTTCATCCCTTATTCTCTACAGCAGCGATTAAAAAATGACAGTAATGAAAAATTAGGTATCACAGCGATTAATATCTGCGTACTGGAAGACAGTGGGGCAGTTTTGGACACTGAAAGTTAGATACTGTTGAGAGATATTTTCAAATAAGAACAAGTTTTCCAAGAGCAATATACTACATTACTGCCTGCATATCCAAAGTCACAAAATAGATTTGCCGGAAAGTATTGCTCCACAGTGGGGACATCTGTATCCATTTTTAGCAAACAAAATGACATTAAATGTAGAGATTAAATCATAAAGCTGTTGGCAGTAACCATGACTTTGTTTGTGATAAGCTTATCACCCTCACTGCTACACAACTCAGCACAAAGCTCAGCTGACCCCTGTGGAGGCCTATCTGCCCAAGACACATTATTCAGACACTGCTGCTTTAAAGCAAATTGCAGGGTGAGGACGTTTCTGCCATACAACTCAGATCCAGGTTTGAGAACAGCCCAGTACACTGCAGCAATGGGCAGCTCGGGGACCTTTAGGAGACTGTCAGAAAGAAGTCAGTAGAGCTTAAAGGACTATTTTGCAGAGTCATTCTGAGCTAACAGCTAATGGTATGATCCATTCTCCTGTGATAGCTCTTGTATAACTAACTGATGAGAATCAGCTGCAAAGAAGGGAGACTTTATGTCTCATTAATTTTGAAATTTTTAAGATGTTTTTAACACCAAGTAAATCAATAATCTGAGTATTATGCCCTGCTTCTCTTTTGTTTTCTTCTCTGATATTCTCAGCTGTGTCATAATTTAGACACAGTTCTTTATCATTTGGTCATTACCACTTGGTCTGAATACTTAAATGCATCACAGTTTACCAGTGCTGTTAAAAGCAAGTTTATTCAATTTTTATTTCAGAAATTCAGAAGTTTGTGGAGGTTTCGTAAAGAAATGTAGTAGTTAAAGCTTGCACCACTTTTGAACAGCAAGGGCTACAATAAGGCTACAAACAGTACTTATCTTTGTGATTAGCCACCATTCTCTCAAGTCAGAGAGATATACAGATGCATAACCACACGTATCCTATGAACCAGAAAAAGTATAACACAGTGATGAGAGGCTTTTGAAGCATGGAAAGACAACATTCAAAGTCACTTCAAGTTTACCAGTGTTTTAATACCTTCAGCTTGGAAAACGCTGGACAGTTCCTTCTGTTTGACAGAAACAACTACTTGCCTCTGTGAAACAGGTTTCTTGCAGCAAAAAATTACATAGATGGGTAAACTCCTCAGGATCAAGAACATTACTGGAGAACTGGTAGTGGGAACATGCAGTGCAACCTATCACCATGTTAAGAATCATAAATTTTATGTACAGTGTCACCCATATACACATAAAATTGTACAGTGCACCTTTAGATCAGTTTTAAACAAACATGAGTATAAAATTGGTATTAATGCTCTCCATGTAGTCAACAGGGACCAACAAAGAGAAGGATACATCACCTGTGACAAATGGTGAAAAACTTTTGTGTTCTTGTGGGCACTCAGAATAGTTGTTGCCATTCAAAACCAATTACTACTGAATAATGCCTTGTAATAAAAGCCTTATGATGATATCTGTACATTGACAAAGGCACAAAAAAGGATTTAGCATACACATGGAACTTCAACACATTTCTCAGAGTAATGACACCTCTCTTTCAAAATATGTGAGTTAAGACAGTGAAGAAAATTAGTTTAAAACTTCCCAGTTGTGCTACGGAAATACTTAGCAGAAGAGGGCATCAATTTGCAAGGGTGTTAGTATTGTAATAAATACATGTTTTTCAAGAATAAAAAACACATTTCTTTCTAATTTTTTTTTTTTTTTTGCTTCTGGCAGTACTTAATATCCATGAAGTTTAATAGTTTAATATTCAGAATGTGGGTTTCTCTGGGTAGCAACTGCTCAGCCAGCATGAAGCTCCCTAAAAGAATGGCTCCCAAGGTATTTATATAATATGAAAACAGTAACAATAATCATCAGATGTTTATCTCAGCTTAATGAAATTATTCTAGATCTCTGCTGCTTGAATAGTAAAGAAAATAAGAAATGTTCAAGAATGATGAAGTAATGACTTAAACTATCAGCCTGTGGCAGAGACCATTCTTTACAACAAAAACAGGTATCCATGTTACAGTATGATTTGCTATGATCTTTCTATAGGTTGCCTAAAGTTGATAGGAATTTTATTATAATCACCTTACAGAGCTGTATTCTATCCATGTTAAAAACAGATGTCCAATTGTTTCACTTCTGATATTTCCAAAATACCAAATAACTCCCACTTCAGAAAGGCTTGTATGTATTCAGTGAACAGAATGGGCCCCAGGGCTGTAAATACACTTCGCTCTTATCATTTCAACGTGACTTGCTCCTGTCTACAGAGGTGCAAAGATTAAGTTCTCCAGAATGGTAAAAATATAAGTTCACACCTACCACAGGAAGCAGAACTTACTGGCCTCTCATAATTTTCCTTCTCCTATTTTTTTTATTTTCAATTGCTCCATTGCTCCTGATCCATAACGTATGGTAAAAAGCAGCATCTCTCCCATGAGTATCCAAAACTGGATGGGAGCATGACTTGATTTTTAGGAAACTTCACAGACTTCATTCATCACTTAAACTGAAGCAAAAAAAAAAAAAAAACTCAACCACAATGGTCAAGCCATGATAACAAATAAAAGCTACCACTGAGGGAAGTGATGAGGGCCTTAATTCAAGAACTAGATGTAATTACAGGTTCAGCAGTTGCCTCAATGCAGTTCAGAATGTGCAGCCAACATGAGGAGCAAGCCTGTGTTTTGTCCTACAGTATTTCTAAAGAAAGAAGGCATGCCAATGATCCCTCACAGAGACTTAAGTGTCAGATTGGAAGGGGCATTCTGATGGCTCCATCAGACTCACAATTCCATAAAGTAAGAAAGAAAACTACAGGAATCTGAGTAGTATTTATGCAATAAAAATAGGATTTACTAGAAAGAGTAAAGTTCCTTCTGTATTTTAAAACATCAAGAAAAAGATATTTAGATGCAACTGAAGACACCAAAGTTATTTAGCAGCTATAAGACTTTAAAAACTAGGGTAACGAAACTGGAGAGCAGAACCATCTTTCTCAGAAAGTTCTTTCTGTATTAACTCTCCTCTGTGAAAGGAGCATCCACTCCAGCACTAAGTGAATCCTGTACTGACAGAAGTCAATCCCAGCTTCAACAGAGATACTCTGCATTTACATCAGATAAATCTATGGTTCATGGTTTCCCTACTAGTTAGACCTTTTTGTGAAACTAAATCCTCACATTCCTTCTGAATTCAGGAGGGGGGAAGAGAACACATGATTCAGTACAGAAGAGAATAGAAGGGAAGGTTCTAGAAAAGAAGTATTTCCCATTTTGCATCATCATAAACAAATTGTTTTCAAGAGAAAACAATTCTTGAATGAAATTAGTAATTCAGCCAACTTTCCATACTAGACAAGGAGTTAGCACAGATTTCTTGGAAAAACAGATCATCATCACCATTGAAACTACAGAAGTGTCTGTTCTGAAGTTTAACTTCTCTGTTGTGGATTACCTCTACTCAAAGAGGAAAACAAGCCACGGGGAAGAGTTAGCTACAGCACCTTTTCTGGGATAATGTAGCCCAGAGAAGGAATTGTTCTCACGTATGTCACTGAGTATCTCAGAAGCCTTGCATTAGTGAATGACTGGCATGGTAGAGCTTGGCTTCAAGCACACTTTTTTATTCTACAGCACGTAATACCAGGCCAAGGCAAATAGCAAAGCCTGCTCAGGAGCCACCTCCAGTAGTGAGACACCACCTCTGGAACCAGAGGCTTCTCACTACCACAGGGAATTTTCCTGTTGATCAAAAAGAACCGAAAAGAGATTCCTTCACACCAAACCCAGCAGAGAAGAATGCTTTAGATGCCTCACTTATCCTTACTAAGGAAGAAAAGGAAGTGGCCAAACTCTGAGGGTTTCCCTGATTTATAGCTTCAGCAAGTCCCAGGGGCAGAACCTGTAGGTCCAACATGATATGCAGGAAAGATTTCATTAATAATGGGTACATGTCAGATAAGATGAAAAGAAAAATATACTAATAAAATCAAATTTGGTTCCCTTCCTATTTCTTTTCCTGAGCTCACTTGCTGTATGTAACGCTTCCATTGGCCTCGTGTTTCCATGGAAATTTCAGCCAGTGTGGTGACTACAAGAGAGTGACCTCATGCCTCTGATAAGGAGTTCACATTGGTGGGAACTCATTTCAAAGCTGAAGCATGATCAGGACAAAGCTTCACACTGCAACACTGGGAAATAACTCCAGTAAGTTGGAATTGTATTGGAATCTCATTGTTAGCAAATGCATCATTCGATATACCAGGCCAGTTAGATCTTATTTTCACAACCTTAAAATCTCAAGTTAAAAAACAGCATTCCTGAGCAGTAGCACATAATCCAGATGTTGCTCTTCTCTACTGCTGAATCTAAATAATGATTCTCAGTTCTGACAACACAACCATTCTCCCTGAGCAACTGATTGCAATATTGACACAAATGAGCATGACCTGTTTTAAGTAAGTTGGAGAAGTTGCTTCTAGAAACCAAAATCCAACTTCCACTTGGCTTTTCATCTAGTACCATAAAATTAATATAAAAAGGTAATTATAAGTAAGAGAAATATATTTAATTAGAATAGCTTAAGACACAAGTGATTTATTGTATCCAGAAGTTTTTTGTAAGGTTTTGAACAGGCTTCCAATCAGCCTCCTTGCAGTTCTGTCAGTATAGCCTGTGGACTGTTCTAAACAACTATTTCTTTTCAGCAACATTTTTTCCTTATTCTCTAGAAAGATGCATCCATTTTCATTTCCTTCCTGAAGGTAACAAGGGGATAAAGAGGCTGCAGGAGGCTCAGACACAGCACTTCGGTTTTGTGCTGTTTCACCACAATGTTTAACTCATTATGACATGCAGACAAAGACGAAGACCTTCTGATATGCAAGGTCATTCATGAACCACAAATATTATTATCAGGAGTCTCAAAGTCCCTAAAATGTCACGTCAGAAGGTATCTGTCACTAGTTAAGAGGAGCTGTGGGTTGTCATTTAAATTCCTGTTTCTTCCCTCCTTGCCTACAAAAATTTCATGGATTAAAAAAATAAAGGCTAATAAATAAATCAAAACGTCATACACAATACCCAGGGTGGGCAGCAGGTACGCAGCCTAAGTCATGCCTTACACAGACCCTGAAGCCAGCACTTCTGGGGGTTAGGGATCAAAACAAATGGCAGAGAAAGAGGGACGTTGCTCATTAAATAATTATGGGGTTTTGTCTAAATTGCTAAGTAAAAGAGTCACTGCATGTTTAGCAGATGCTACTATGTAAAACTAAATCCACTAAGATATCAGCATGTTTCGCTCCTTTTCCCCCTGCTCTACTTCATAAGCAGGATTTCCATGATCAGACAAGCATCCACTGAACAGCTGGACAGTTTGCCAATTTCACAGCAATCAGTGCTCACTGAACAAAACAAGTTATCTTCCCAAACCAGAAGCACCAAAACAATAATGACAATAATAAGCTTGAAGGGATGAAAAAAATTCTTCCATCTATTCAGATTTTTATACCCTTCATACTGCAGTTTTACTTTGTTTGGGTTCTTCAGGGTAGCAGGAAGAAGAATCATCTTCAGAGTGTTTCCTCCCTCATTTAAGAGATTTGGAGGAGAAACGCTTTATTTGGTCTGTCAGTTTCTTGGTATTTTCAGTGAACAACAGAAAACCAAATCAGACATCAGCAGACCCTGTCATACATTATGAAACACTATACTTAAAAGAAAAAATCCTTAGCTTCTATAGTACACTGAGTCTTCAACTTTCAAAGTAGCTTGTGTAAGGTCCATTATCAACATTACAGGTGACAGAACAGAAGTCTCAAGAAATGACTCTCAAAACCAGAGATAACTAAAGAAATCAAACCTGCTCATGTCCAGCCATTTTCTCACCTACTTAGAAACTCTTCCATGAAACAGCAAAGAAGAAATGGATCTTCCTTTTAATAAAAGGAAAAAGATAGATGGGCATAAATGAGTCCCATCAAACTTAATGCTTTAGCTTGGGAGAACCTTTATGGACCTGCTTTGACAAAAACCTATTTTACAAATAGAGGAAGCAACAGAAGGAAATGCTACAAATCTCTCAACATCTGGATGCATCCATTGTGACCTTTTGACCTTAGGATATTTCAAGTACCCAGCAGATTGCTACTGCTGAAGTTTTCCCTATGGACACACTAAAATAGATCACCAGTACTACAGATCATGATACATCAAGTTTGTGGTACACATTCTAGGCCTGGCATCAACCCTTAATTTGGTTCTGAAGGGGTTAATTGGGAAATTTGATCCTTTATATTGCCCTAGGAAATGCACAGTACAGCCCTGATTAATGTGACAGGATGCATCAGTTCATAAAGGGTGAAATTTACCCTTGCACAGTAGGATAGCACTAGACCAACACTTAAGTCTCATTTAAACACTTAAAATAATGAAATATCAAAACCTGGTGGAAAGATAGCATAACTGTAGATGAAACTCAGTGTCGATAAATGTATAATAGAAAGACTAATGTGAAGTAGTAATATACAGTTCTGACTCCCAAGTTAGCTGGAGTCATTCAAGAAAAGAGTTATCATTACTTCAGACAGCATAATAAAAATATCAACTCAACGTGCAGAGGTAATCAAAACTGACAACAAAATTTTGAACAATCAAATCTAAAATTGTACTTGAAAATGAGATCATGCCAAAATATAAATCAATGATACATCCCCAGCTGGAATACTGACCTCAAAAATGCACAGAAGAAATAGGTAACATTAAGAGACCAGCAGCAAAAACACAGAGCACATGAGGATCATACCAGGATAGAATGAAAATATCCAGATTGACAGTTTTGATGATCAGACTAAAAAAGAGACATGCTAGACAATGTTAGACAAACACAGGATGATGAAAGATAGAGATTAAGAATGCCCCCTTAATACCAGGACGTGCGTTATCTCTACTAAATAAAAGGGGGAAAAGTTTTAAACAAAGAGAGAAGGAAAAGGAGTAAAGGATTTTGATGCTTCTTCTCTTTCACTTGGGGCAACATGAAATCGCATCCATCCAAAGTACAGACAGCTATTGGGAATAGACTCATATCCCTGTGTTAGAATCAAAATCAACTGGTAATCTTTGACACATTCAGATAGAAGGCAATTACTAACCAAGATACCAGGGGCAAAAAAAAAAAAAAACAAAACAAAACAAAACAAAACAAAAAAACAGATCCTGTGCTGGTGATTCTGAAATCAGCTACTGCAGCATTTCTAAAACTGACCACTGCACAAATGTACTACATCAGAGAACACTGGTCTGACACAAAAAAATTGTTTTATCACAACATCCCTGTTGTGCTCAGCTACAACTAGACTGTCTAAAACTGACAGCAGTGCAGAACACAGATAACCAAGACCCTTTTAAATTAGTAAATCCAGATATCATCCTGACCCACTGCAGCAGTCTGGAGCTTTCTTGCCTGGTTAGAAACTGCAGCATAGTTATACACAAGTAGGCTGAGGGCGTGAAATGGCATGAGATTTCGGACAATGTCCAAGATAGATCTAAAAGAACAGGCCTTTTACAGTTTTGCACCTCACTCAGAGAAGTAGTATGTGGTTATGTACAGTTCTGGAACAAAAAAACACTTTTCCTACATTCACTCTCCTGAAATTCAAAGATGGTTAAGCGTCAGACTTAAAATCTTCCCTCTAGCCAAAAATACCTCTTTCTAATTGTTTATGTTTCACCATATGACTCTTTATCAATGGGTATTAATGCAAAATTAATAACTGTGATAACTCTGATAGGCCTTCTAATGAAAACGAAGTACACAAATTATGAAGTCTGATGTGGAGCAAGCTATGTACTGTGAAGGTACCAAGTAAACCTCAAATAAAGAACCGTCCTTATTTTCTCAAGGATTTAATTCCATCATGGAACTGAGCTACTGACTTCCCCTTCCTTACCACCTCCTGCTGCCAACAGTCAGACAAAATAAACCTCATCATACAGATTTTTATCAAGATCTCTTGAGAAAAAAAAATAAGTCTTTTCTGGACTAGAGGCTAAGTGTAAGAATTCTAGGCCCACAGGTCAATTGTCTAAGAGAATTGTAGGCATTTGTGGATACCTCAGAACAGAGGCAATATCCAAGCTGTGGCTATTGTATCAACATAGAAATACAGTTGCTATAAATTCAGAGATCACTTAAAGTGATCTCTGGTTTAAAAAATAAAGACTGAAACAAATGTGCACCTCCTTGCAGAAGGGGTGTAGTATCTAAAACTTCAGACACCAAAACCTTTCATAATGCATGTGGTTTTATCCTTTCCTCAAGTAACAATGTTTGAAACAAGAAAATCCAACATCTAGACCCCTTCCCAAATTTAAAAATTTTAGTCTCTGGCCTTACATAGAAGGTCAAATCCATAACTAGAGTCAGTCCAGCAGCATGGAATCCAAGACTCTTAACCAAACAGCACCAGTTGAGGGTCTAGCCCATAGTCACCAAATCTGATCTTTCAGTTACACGTACAAAATAAATCAACTCCAACCAAGATTATGGGGTGCAAACTCAGGCTGTTCCTGGAGTAAGCCATGGTTAAACTGTGTTTCCTGTGAAGTAGTAGAAATCTAAAGTAAGACTCAACAGCCTCAGAGCTATCAAGCCATATTAACAACAGCATAAGCAAAGCACCAATTTGCCTGTGGAGAGACAGACTCTGGGCTTCTTCATCTTCTCACATATCCCACTTTTCCAGCCTGTTATTACACTTAATACCCTTCAGTGTTTCATAATATGAGTGAGCTTACAGTCAATCACACTTTGTGGTGCTGAGCTTGCAAAGCAGCATGGATCAAGATCTTTCCATTCCCTTTGAAATCCAAGTCTGGATTGCTCCAGCTTGTTTTTCAATAGAGCAGTATTTTCAAATGCTACAGTTCGATTTTACAATGCTGCTGGCAAGGCTAGGAATCAAGCGAAATCCACATGCATCCAGCAGGAAAAGTTGCCACAGGGGAAGAGTGAAAAATCAAAGGGTGAGCAGTAAGATGATCATATGCCACTGACTTGCTGAATGCCAAAGAATAAAGGTTTAATACACAGAGAAATGAGAAAGCCAAAAAAAATTACTTCCAATACTGTCAATAGTTGCTACTATGACAGAGATAGAAACACAAAACTGGAGGGGAAAAAAAAGCTGCTGCATATGTATTGCTTCTTTGTCACCCACATTTCAATTACTAAATGCTTCTCTTCAGCAGCATATATAATTTTAAATAAGCTTCACAGCTGACAGGAGAAAGCATCACGGCGTGGTTTTTTTCCTGGTATAGCTTATAATCAAAGCATATTTGACTAATATTTCGATCTATACCTTTTACTGCTTATGGCCTAGTCTTTGCTGAAGTTGTTTCAGGAGAGCAACTACAAAATATCCTCACTTGAAACAGCTTTCCAGTAGCACCCATTTGCTGACTTCAGTATGGTGACTCCTGTAAGGACACATGGAAGACAACAAGGTCCATGGCAGGATATTGTACTGCTCTGCTGCGCCAAATTGCTGTAAATCCAAAGAAATGTCAATGAAGCACCAGAGTTGCAACAAGAAGCAAAAAAATGTGTAGCAAGAACATAAATTTGACCCATCATTACATGAAAGTTTTTGTGTAAAACAAAATCTCTGAACAAAATAAAGAGATTTTGTATTTTGAGATTTGATTAGCCTGTTATAACCAGAAGAACCCCAAAACTACAGGACAGTGTTGGTTTAAGTTGATATTTAAATACTATTTTTCATATGAATTGCCTTGCCTTACACAACTTCCAAAATGTGGAGAAACAGAACATCTATGCAAGATCACAGCACGAAAACACTGAATGTCACGAATTGTATTGCAAAGGTCACAGTACCAGTGCACCCAGTCACAAAACCAGAACCAGTAGGAAGGCAAATGAGTTTTAAACCATTTCCTTTCAAATCTCAGTAATTTGCAAGTTAAGAGACAATAGGAAACCAAAGGAATTGCACATCAGAGCCAGGCTACTGACACTATAATCACACCTGCTTTTGTGTTAAGGTTAGGGAGTAAGTCTTGGTGATTTAATTCCTCCTAGGATACATATACACCTGTGTTAGGACCAACACAAAAGTCTTATCAACTTCATCACCCTATATGCAGCAATGGCCATAAACCACTTGAATTCATTTTTAGACTGGAAGCAAACATATTTTGAGATTTTCATTAGAAAAAAAGTATTTAGAATAATCAATGGTGGTGGTGATGCCTTAAGTTTTAGCTTTTTCTAGGTAGCTTCTTCAGGTATCAGTGGACAACTTTGCTTTTTGAATTGAAATATTACTCTCACCTCATCCACAGCCTAGTAATTCAATTTTTGATTTGTTTTTATTTTAAACCTTTGAACTACCATAAACTTGTGGCAAAACAGGGAAAATTTGGGGTTTTTTAAAAGTTCATTTCCTTACTGAAGCTTTTGTGTTGTTATTTGGTGGATTTAGTTAGAAAGCTTGTATCTCTCTCCACTGGATGGCAGAAAGCTGTTCACTTCAGTCCTCTCACGGCAAAATTGACAAGCATGCTTAAGAAAAAAAATTGAAGGGCTCAAGGCCTTTTTTTTTTCCTTTTTCTTTTTTTTTAAACATGCCTGATTAGGCAATAACCAATTTTTATTCTGCCTCCAAAAAATGACCAATAACCTACTGCAGCATGTGTTTTAATGCAGTGCTGTGTTTTAAATCCCAAACAGGAACCTAAATAAGCAAAAATAAAATCATGTTCTGGAGATTGCGGGTTAGGCAAGAACGATGCCTTTCTCCCATATAAACTGCAAGCATTAGTCATAAATTGTCACTGCCCCTCTAATATATAAGCTGTGTGCACTGAGAGTTCTTTGCAAGGGTCAGACCCTATCCCCAAACTGTGCACCAGGTTGGACCTTTGCTTCCTGACTGAGGCAAACCCAGCAGAAAGAGCCAAGACTTACAAACCCAAAAGCATCATAGGTGAAACACTTTTGCATCATGTATCTTAGCTGGCACAAACGTCTCTTGGTAATTTTCAGCAATTATACCACAAGTGACCTGAAGTATTATCAAGTAAGGCCTCAAATTTGTATTATCTGCTGTCCACTGCATGAATTTCAACCAAATACTGCCAAGGGCTCATAAGCCATAACCACAACAAAGAACAGAAGTTATTCTGTATATTAATGCTTTTTATTTACTGATATTATTCTTCTTTAAAATCGACCAAAAGAACCCAAAACAACACAGAAACCTAAGCAGTAACTTTGGTTTCAGTTTACAGACCCACAGTAGGTTTCAAACATCACAGTAAAAAAATCAGTACATTTTAAAACAACTAATTTTAACTGGAATTATTTGCCCTAAACCCTTCAGCATTCAATTGTTAACAAAACTGCAGGTCTTCCTACAGAGTATTTACGCAGTAGCACAGTCACAAATACAGCATGATTCTGACATTTACTGTAGTCCTGGAAAGGAAACAAGCCAAATGCATTCCTGGCACAGCTTCAATAATTTCAAAATCCATTTGCACAAAACTCTGGCTTATTATCTCAAAAAGAGTAAGGAGCAATATTTTATTTTATCTGCTTTCTGAACTCCCAGTTTTACCTCCCAGAAACTTAATTTAGTACTTCAAAATAGGTCTTAAGTGGGACTCAAGATATAGCTAAATCTCATACTAGCAAAAGGGGAAATTTCACTCCTAGGGCACTGATGAAAAGATTCTCCTTCCCCATTAGCCAAAATACTTTTTCCAGACAGTAGCTTACAATATGACTAACGCCCATGTAGCAGACTCCTAAGGTCATCCCTTAAAGAAATTCTTTGCTATTTCAATTTTCAAGTTCATCAGCAGCCTCCTCAGAAATGCCTGCATTCCTGACAGTCTAGTCTTCAGCATAACCCAGGAGCTGAGCCACCCACTTCACACCGACCTATACCCTTTCCAGGCAGGAGTGCTGGGAGCTGAAACTTACAGATACAGTATTTTGTAAATATCAGCTTGCCAAATAAGACTGTTGGTATTATCCACTGGGTTAATCTTGTAACCTTTCTTTGTCTTTTACATCCCACGTGCAAATTTAGGTAGGGGTGGTGATGAGGTGAGGACTAGAAAGGAAAAGAGAGGAGATATGGGACTGTGTGGCAGCTTAATTGGAGGCACTTTTAAAGGCTTCTCTATCAGTCTATCTGAATCTCCAAAAAGGACTTAAAAGGGAAAGGAAAAAAAAAGAAAAAAAAAAAAAAAGAGGGAAAAAAAAGAAAAAAAGTGCACACCACCAGAGGGCTGCTGCCTGCAGGAAAATGAAACTGCTGCATTTTAACACTGCAGTAGAATTCCACCAGCTCCACAGAGGCATAAATAAAAGTGACCAAGTTATAAATCTTTTGTAACTAGAACACACAGCATCATACATTGTTTTACTCAGTGACATTTTGTTTGAGAGATCAGGGACAAATGCCCCTAAGGAAAGAAGCAACAAAAGTCAGCATAGCCACATATTGTCAAAATGGGAATATCAAAGCAATTTCTCCATTTTATTAGAATGGAGTTAGAACAACTTTTTAAAGGCAGCCACAGAAATTTCAGCATTTATGTATCAGTGTTTCAACAATCAAAAGGACAAGCTATGGAAGACAAATACAGCATAAACAGATATCATCACCTGGCAGACCAGGCTGTATGGGCCAGTCTGTCCTCAGGAGGTTAAAAAAAAAATTTAAAATCACTAGACCTAAACTGTAGGGTTATCCCAGGCCTTTTCATGATGCTTTTTATTTCTGATGCAGTTATCTACGCTAGCTGGCTAACCCTCTCAGTCCCAGAAGGGAAGTCAAGGATTATCTTAGTTTTACACCAGGGTATCATAAAAAAATACAATTTTTTACTAGTCAAAGGCTCCACCCCAAGTCAGTGACTAAGCCTCTTAAGGCCAGTGAAGACTACATGGTTATTGTTTCTGAATAATCTGCCTTACAACTGCACAATGACACAAACAGACCCCGTATTGTATACATCTCTACTACTCCTGAAGACAAGAAATGTCCCAGCTAAGACTCTGTAGCATTTTAGAGATCACAAGAGTACAAATAATGACCCTCCTTTGAGAAGTTCAGTACCTTTAATCCAAGGACCCTTGAGAGTACAGAATAATTTTGCATCAGAGAATTAGAACTCTACAGGATCAAGCAGAAGTTTGGCATTTTGTGTACACACACACACACACAAAAAACCTAAACCAACCCTGAAATAAACCCAAACCAGTACTGAAATGAAGTCTCCCATACATAAAGTGTACAATGCATTAGGTATAAAAACACTCAGCTTATCCACATCTGACACATTATACTCGTCTATAGCTGATGCAGAGTTTATCAAGAGACCAAAAAATGGCACAACTGCTACAAGTAAATAATAAGGTAAACGATGGGGAAGACAGGACTTCTACTCAGGGCAACATTCTTAGGTGCTCTGGTTCACTTCTTTAACCTTCAGTGCCCTCTGTCCATCGCTCTTTGTGCCAGAAGAGAACAGCACATCCCACCAGGGCTAGAATTCCACCTGTGACTGCAAGTTACACATAGCCTTTGATCCGGATCCTTGGCCTAGCCATGTGTTCAATCCCCACCATTTCAGTGAGAAGGAAAAGACTTAGAGCACACGAGTTTCTTCCCTCAGATGAACTCTTCAGAAATTTGCAGTAGAGCAGACACTTGGACAGTAAATATGATGGTAATTTTGCTATTCTAATCAAGGTTGCTAAGAATTCTTGTGAAGCAGTCTGCAGCCCACCTGGTTCCACAGAGCCACGGGCACAAAAGCACTGAGGATAAATGAGAATTGGTGGAGCTAGAGAGGCTTTGCAGCCATAACTCATCTAATTCAGTGGTGATAAGAGAAATGGTGATGACAGCGTTAAGGACAAAGATCCAGAAACACTGCCTATTTTTAGAGCATTTTGTCTGAGCAGGACAAGGCACCTGGTAATAAAGATGGCAACTGTCCCAATCATGCTACTAGTCTGGTTGTTCCTTTTCCTAGCAAAGATGAAGTAATGATAAATGTAAGGGCATTTTCTCCATCCTGAAACTTAATGCAGACTGGCTGCGTAATTTCAGGACAGGTATGTATGGAATACTAGAGAATTACTACTAGAAGTATTAAAACATTTGCTTGCCTGAATTTGTGTGTTAGCTGAGCAGACAGACTTCTGCTTTAAGGATGAAATATAGTAATTTGTAAAATGCTGGGCCTGTATTTTCTGTTTGAATTGAATTTGCTTACAGTATCATTCCACTTAGTGCTCTAATTTGCTTGAATATTCACTGCAGAGATGTATTCCTAGGCTTCTCTTAACTAGAACACTGCCAGAGGTCTGCCTCTGCTGCCATCAATGAGAAGCTTGCTCATGAGTCAAACTCCCCTCTCAGATAGATGTGAGGAAGGCCTTGAAGTCACTGAGACTGCACAGATGTAACTGAGTGGGAAATTTGCCTAAGTAATGTCTTCATTGCAATCAGGAAACAACCAGAAGTAAAAGAGATGTAATTTCATAAATATGAGCAATGAATTAAACCACAGACCCACAAGAAAAGCAGCATGGGACAAAACCCAGAAACTCTAGGACAGATCGTTCTCTATTGACGATGATTACTGATTTTATTCAAGCTTTACTGATTTACAGGAGTGGGAAGTTTGGGGGAAAAGGGTAGATTTAATTAGCTTCAAAGGCTAATGACAAACTTGAAGGCTGGTGCTCACAAAGTGTAAGGAATCTTAAAAGCTGTGCCACTCATAGCTGTGTCTTTACAAAAAAACAAATGCTTGCATTTAATGAGGCGATAGTGCCTGCACCATTGCCAAGTTCTAATATAATACTTGGCTTTGTCTTTGGTGACGATTCTGTACAGACAGGCATTGCAAACACACAAACGGCTCTCAGTCTTCCTCTCAGCTTTCTGCAGGAAAGGACTACTTCAAATACTGCCACTGTACCAAAATGGATACATGGAGGAAATGCAGAGAGAGCTCCCTTCTTCCCACACTCCCCAAGCACTGAGCTCAGCTTGCAAACAGAAATGACCAAGTTCAAGTCTCCATCACCCTTGCTCTGCACTGCTCCAGCAGCAGTGAGTAGGCAGCAATCCAGCCTGCCAAGCTGTATGGGGATTCCCCCAGCATCAGGGAATCATAATGTGCTTTTAGCACCATCTTCTCCTTCTAACTTTGGTATAAGAATCTTAGAAAAGGTGAGGGCAACATCTGAAGAGCAGCTGTATTGCAGCAATCTCAATCTGTCATAGCAGCACCTCATGGCCCTCAAAACCAAGTGGATTACAGAAGCTGTGCTGTTTAGGACAGCTTTCTGTTAACCTGATTTTTTTAAAGGAAATAAAATTTAAATGTTCAGGCTGTGCACCTGCAATTCCCCCGTAACATCAGAACCCATTATCAAGTTCCAACCAAGTCTGAAAGAGCAAAGGAAGTCTCTGAGATTCTACAAATTCAATGGAGAGTGCTGAATGTCTGTGGAAAAAAAACCTAAGAGATTCAAACCATCACTCCCACTACAGAAAGCTCACTTGTGATTTATCCTCAATGTATTTCAGAAGAAAAAAGATGAACAAGCAGCAGAGACAGCTCCAAATCAGTCACAAACATTGTCCTCACCTAGTCCAAGAGACAAGGGACAGAGAAAAAGCAGGAGCAGCAGGGAAATACAGGGTACAAAACTGGAGAATATGGAGTTCCTTAGTTTTACAGCTCACTGAGCAAGTTAAGGTTTAGCTGCACAGAAGAACACAGAAGAGTTGAGGCTGGAAGCGACCTCTGGATATCACCTGGATCAACACCCTTGGACAAAGCACAGCCAACCAGAGCGGCTGCTCAAGGCTTTGTCGAGTCTGGATTTGAATAGTGCAAGGAAGGAGACTTCCCAACATCTCTAGGCAACCAGTGCCAGGTGCAGCCCACTCTCACAGTGGAGGAGCTTCTTCCTATATTTAAATGGAACTTCCTAGTCACACACAAAGGCCTGACTAGGATTAGTGCCTTAGCATGAAAGGGATTACATGGAGATAATGTAACACAAATTATCCTTCCCCTCAGTTCACAAGCTGGGCAAGACACATAAAATGTGGAAGAAAAAAAATACACCTAAGAGAAAATAATTGTCCAAGGACATACAGTGCATCAGTATTAATTACCCAAAGACAAAGCATCTTGTATAAGTAGGAGACAACCATAAAAGTACCTTGTTTTTCAGTCTACCATGACCATACAGTTAAGGAAAAAAAAAAATCTGAAAATAAGATATGCTTATTTAGGTATGGGCTATGTCCTTGAGTATTTCTATGGCTCTTCAAGCAGTAAACATGAACCTATTTAAATAAGGCCTAAACAATTAAGGGTCTCAGCTTCGGAACTGTTAACATCCCCAGAAATTTTCTGAAGATACCTTCCTAGCATCTTAATTAATTTTCTCTAAGGAACTGCAGCTGTGGAAAGAACCAAATATCTGTCTAGTAGCCTCTAGATTAGGATGACAATACTCAGATCAGTTTCCATTTTGAAGAGGCAAGGTAATGACAAACTTTAAAACAAAATAAACAAACAAAGCCCCAAAAGCAACCAAAAGAAAAACCAACCAACCAAAAAACCCCACAAAAATGCAAACCACAAAAACAGATGATGAGGACTTCAAAAAGATAACCATGGACCAAACCTGTACCTGCTGCCAACAGGTTTCCTCAACATGAAACCAAGCTATCCATCATTCAGAATCTGAAAATATGATGAGAGCTTTGTACCAGAATACTGCCACAGATTAAGAGATTCCAGTATGGTCAAAATCTTAAACAGTCAAATTCATTCCTTAATCTTAGGGACAGGTCACACTTATTAAAAGGCATTCACACAATCACATTAGAAACTCACCCAGGGCAGATGGCTGGCATGATAAGTAACCCAATCCTCTGCTGGCAAACAATCAGCAAAAGACATCAGAAAATTTTTAGCATCGCACACAGTACATTTAACACCACAAAGATTTGGGATATGAAGTCTTATTTTCTCTCTTAAACTTGTGCTTTAATGCAATTGCAACAAAACAGTCTTATCAAAGTCTTACACTAGATGAGCCCAGACTTCATCAGAGCAGACATTTATTTTATTTTTAACAGAATTTTTTAAAATGAAATTGTACATCTCCAGATCATGTTTAGCTGCAAATATGTTCTTGAAGGTTGCTCTTCTTCATAAATTATATTCCTGCAAGCCAACACTACGAACCAGGGCTTTGGTGTGCCTCATCCTGGACTAAAGCAACAAAACAATCACTTTTCCAATAGGAGTATCTGTGTAGAAACCTAGCAGTGTCTGCATTGCTAGCCACACATGAAATAATTAAGAAAAAGAATGAAAGATAAAGAGCCAAGCAATTTCATCATCGTTCCCTGCTGGGTCAGTATGAAGACCTGGCACATTCTCATTTGCAGCTGCTGTTCCACTTTGACAGACTGACACTTAATAGTTCTAAGAGTAGGCTTTAGACAAACAGTAAAAAATTAACATATTTGTTGTCCAATTCACTTTGCTTCTTCCAGAAACCAGCTCCTCCATTACTTTTGTTGCAGCCAATAGTGCTTTTAATAGGTAAAATACAAGGGGAGTCAGTTTATGGCATTTAAAGCTGAACACACAGAGCAATGACACTGCAAAAACAGAGTGTGTTAATACAAAGGTAATGTAGACATGATTAAAAAAATGCCACACTGATTTATTTTCTCCCACCTTAAGCATATAGTGCAAAAGACAGCAAATCAAAATTGCAAAAGCCTCAGGATGTAAAGAGAGCATGTTTTTTTTTGTGAGTAGAAGCAGAGAGCCAGAAGAGCACTTACTAAATGGATGCCTGAAAACAGTGTTCCTTTTTAGAAAAATTAAAGGTAAGTACTTCACTGGAAATATTATCACGCCTATAATTCCCACATAGTGCTGGAACATTAAAATGAGAAAGAAAAATAGATAGTACTTGCATCCCACCCTAAGCCACTTGACCATGATTTCTCTCCTCAACATCCCCCTGCACCCGGCATTAACCCATTTGCTGTCAGTTGATTCACAGATTTCAGTGCAAAGTTCCTTTTGTCAGTGGCTGGCAAGTTATCTACTTTCTTCCAAACTCCTTAATTATAAAAGCACTGATTATCAATGGGTGGCTTATTAGATAAAACACTGAAAAGCAGGCTGTTATCTGTGGTGAGCTACACAAAGAACAGTCCCTTCCAGTCTAACCTTACTTCATCCCAAATTAAAAATGTTTATGTGAAAAAAACCAAAAATTTAAAAACTATTCCCCAAAGTAGTTACAACAAAAGTCTAAAAGCCAGAAACTGCTTAGCACAGCCATGGGGTACAGAACAGCAAGCTTGGCCATTAGAACTCCATGAAAGAGTTATTTAGGGCAGCTTTAGGGCTACTTTATATCAGCTGGCTGATATGTCTCTGTGGCCTTCAGGAAATAATAAGATCATTTCCTCAAAATAAAACCAAGAGCACTAACAATTCAAGGAAAGTGTCCTACGCCGCCACCTCCCTCACTGAGCAGGCATCAGCCACCTGCACCAGCCTGAAGGTTACTCTGCCCTCTAGGAAGGCAACAGTACCACTGGCAAGAGAACATACCTGGATTTGCTTAAACACTCACCATCATTTACCTTCTTTGTCCATACTGCTGTCTGTCCTTAGTCTCATGACACACTTGCATTAAATAGCCTTTAAAAAGTTTATCCCAAGGTCATTGCAAAAGAAAGAGTGCATTCCTGTTCATACAGTCCACAGGACAACTGCACCCTCACAGGCATCTCTGCCACAAATGACACATCCAAGAACAAAATGCATGCAGCTACATCAGTAGCCAGTAATGCACTTCCATGAAGGGAACCAAAACAAATTCTGCTGTTCCACCTAAACTCCACTCAAACTCAACTTTCAAAAGCTATGAAGCAATGGAAAATAAATCTTCTGGGTAATTTTTTAGTGTGGTTTTTTAACATATTTTTACTAGTAATGTTTCTAGTCTGTAAATATAATTAATTCATAAAAATTTTATATTCCTATTCAAAATTAAATGTAGAATAAGTAAAATGAAACTGGATGAACAATATTAATATGCTATAAAAGTAGTAATTTTAAAACAAGTTTAATTTGGTCACACTTCTGTACCTTTTAAAAAGACTTTCTGGAAAACTTACATCTACTAAGCATGGATGCTCATAGGAATCATGTCCAAACTGTGCAGGAAAACTGAATTTTTGGTTTGAACTTGCAAACATCTGTGTTGGAAGTGCTTGCACAATGATCCAAGCAGAATGCAATTCTCTTATGCAACATACACAACAGACTACATTCAAGAGTACAATTCAAAACTTTGAATACTGCATAAGTGCAAACAATCCATAAGTGAGGTAAAGCAGTTGGGGAAAGGAGATATAAATAGCTGTTTGCCAGAAAATCTGAAACAAATAAGGATTTAAAGGAAATCACTCTGCATTTACAGACACTGCAGATGAAGATGGTTCAAGTTCATTAAGAACACTATTTACAACAAATTATTCATGTTATTCTACAGATCATTATGGCTGTTTTGTAGAAAAACATAATGTTTATGCATGAACTGGAAATGGAACAATCTCCTCATATTCCATAAGCAGAATGAACAAGATTATTGACTAGAATTGCTAAACATCTTGGGCTTGTTTAAAAAAAAAAAAAAAAAAAAAACAGAAAATTTCTTTGGGATATTTCTTAATAGGAAAATCCACAACAAACAAAAAAAAATCCACCCTCATCTATTAATCCAGTCTTGATGATCCTTCTACTGAATGCAGCTCAATTTCAAATATGGACTGACTTCACAAGGGTAAATTACAGTATCTTAGCATTTGAAGAGGACCACTACTTGAGCATTCATTTATGTCTCTGCCTTTCTGTACCTTACAGAAATCTACATCCAGGCTTCCACCCCATCTTATTGTGACTGTTCTCCTAGGTGCATAGCACAGTCCTCATGCAATGTCTTTTACTTCAGAAGGTATTACTTCCAAACTTCTCATTTATTTTCAATTTTTTCTGAAAGCTGGAATTCTTCCACCACCTGCACTTGTTCTATATTAACCACCTGCTAATTTTTAGATGTGTATCACATTTATTATTGCAATTGCAATTACAGTTTAACTCTCTAAAACACACAATATTAAAGACTTCCCAAAACGTAATGTATGGAGTAAACTTACGGTATACTGAAAAACATTGCAATGCTGCAGAGACCAAAGCATACACTGGCTGCTCCACTCAGTTTACAAAAGGAATTGTAAGAACCTACCTAAAACACTACACTTGGTTCTTCCCAAAGAATCACAGATTTTCTAGAGATCAAAAGAATTCCTCTCAAGAGGTAAATTTTAACAAGAAGATTTTTTCCTTTCTTCAACCTCTCTCCTCACCCTAATGCAGTCCTCACTGTGGCAGAACAAAATTACATTACAACAATGACAAAAAGTAGGAAAGTGCTTGAACAGTGCAAGAACCCTATTTGTGAAATCAGTGCTTCCACAGTTCCTGCTGGCATCTGAAATGTAAGCATATAGTCAGAGTCCTACTCATTTGACAGTATCAAATTTTAACAACTCTTGGGTGAGAAAGCTTACTGTGCTTTACAAAGAAAAACAATAATTTAGAGCCTGTTGCTGTTTCCACAAGTTCATAATAATTGTGCTACTAATATTGAGGTAGAAGACTAATGGCATGCCCCTACAAAGTTTTCAGACGGATGGAAGTTAAAAATAATTTTCACTGCATTTAGCAAACAGGAATTTCTAATTCAAACAATAAACAAAACAACTAAAAAGAGTGAGAGTCATAAAAGAGATAGCTGAACTTTCCAGTTCAGACAAGTAGCAGGGTAATACTAGTTTACTTCAGTCAGTAAAGCAGGCAAGCACTTTTCAAAAGTGAAAGGTATATAAAATTAAGGAAGACCATATCTCTCAAAACTCCTAACCATTACTTGATAATCCATTACATGTGAGTCACTATGACATAATCTTTCTTGGGAAAATTTCATTCTTAAGACCCCTACCACCTACAATATTGCTTGCAATATTTATTTCTGTGATTACAAATTCAACATTTAAGTCTTCACAGGCTATCATAAGGAAGAGTATGGGTTCATACTGCTTTGAAAGAAACTGACATAAGGAAAGCAAAGTAGAAGTATGAAAACATTAGGATATATACTGGTTTGTTGTTTGCTTGTGTGTTTAAAAAGGCCATGAGGAAAACTGCAATGATTTACACCTCTTACAATGAGATATTCATCTAGACAGCTAAATGGAAGAAAGCTGTACTCCTTAGATTATCACTAGATCCAATACGCTGTGTTAGAAAAAAAATTATAGCAGTATGAATGAAGAGGATATACTTCGTTTAGCCTACTTACCTAAGGAAACCAGGCTTCTGAGACCACATTGACTACCAAAAATTCCTTGAATACAGCTGAAGTTTTCAACCAAATTTGACGGAGACAAATTAAAAAATTAACAAATTTCAGTTTCTGCCAGTGTCATGGAAACAGATGGGTAAGGCTGGAAAGAAATGTCCTGTTTAAGCTCTCACTGAATAAAAGGCTATTAAATTCTCTAAGACCCAAATTTAATTATTTCTGTTCTTACATAACTCAACAGCACACTGCTGAACACCTTGCTCATGGCTTATATATAATGAACATGTTATACACCAAAATAGCTTAAGTTATATGGGATGCAATGCAGAAAAGGGAACCCCCACACTTTTTGTGAAGGTCAAAGTGCCATGAGTTTCAAGCACAACTCTTTGTACCGAGCTTAAAAAAGAATAAAAGGAACATAACAAAATGAATAAGCAACATTAAACTTCCCATAAAGTTTATCTCAATGCGAATAGAGTAACTCCCACTTAGAACCAATGCCTTACTGCTTGTAGACAAGTCAGCATTTTAGAAATTTCAACTAGGCATTGAATTGTTGCTACAGCAAACAATGATGCCAAAGCCTATACAGTGACTGTCAAGTGAAAATACAAGAAAACCCTCCAAAATGCTAAAGACCTTCACAAGAAATACTTCAGTTCCTCATCTTTGCACTTGTTAATAAATATTCATTACAGTCACTTTGAATTACTGTTAAGAGTTTCAAGGGTGAAACAGGTGCTAATGAGGCCAAAAGAAAAACAAGAGCAGAGATAACCGTGGAATTTAAAAGAAAAAAAAAATAGAGCAAGGAATACACAGGAAGCTGGTTTCATGTAAAATTAGTAGCAAATGAAGAAAATCTATACCTAAAGCTGTAGCACTGGTTCATGACTGGGTGTGACAGGGCCTTCTCAAGGCACACTGTTTCCATGCGTGTTACTGTAACAGGACACACATCCTTTGCTTACTACTGTTAATTACAATGAAAACCTCCTATAATTAACTGTGAAAGAATGCACCAATGGAACTGAGATAAACTAACCTTTCCCCACAAGTCCATATATATACACAGCAGGGATTTTTTTACACTGGCAGTTCTGTAAAATAATCTTTTGAGTACAACAATCAAGATTCTGATGCCCCTCGTATTCTTGCAAGATCATTTACATAGAGATTCCATAAGCTATTCCGGCAGATGACGTCAAGAAGAGGTGCTCTAAATTCAACCCATTATAAAAGCAAACCATCTTGCTACACTACTCAAATGATATGTTAAATTCCTATGTTGCATTATTAAAAACAATTTTTGTCCCTCTATCATTCCCACTAGCAGCAAAGACCTAAGCCCAACCATTTTTCAGCCCCCTCCCAACTCCTCTGCCTGAGAGGCCCTAATCCTCTCTTTGTGGCATCGGTCACCCCTGGCAAGCGTGACGCACCAGCCCAGAAGGCTGCTCAGGACAAATTTTGCATATCTGATCAATCAACACTTTCAGTTGTTACCCACTAATTTGTACAGAAGGCTTTTCCCTGTCAGTTTTGCCCACCCACAGCCAGATGTCACCAGGTCCCACTAGTGTCCCAGATACCACAACCGGACCTCTCTGCAGGGACCAGTAGGTTGCTGGCTGCTGGTAAACGTTTTTTTTTCAGCTTTTAAGGTGGTAATCAGCATGAACTCCACAGAGAGAAATCCAAAGAGAGTTTTACCTACCATTAAGTTCTCCCTCCATGGCATCCTCTCTAAGTCTGCTCTGAACTATGAATGAACCCGCACTCCTCCCCAAAACCCCTTCTTCTGATGTCAGCAAAAGCAGGTAAGAGTGATTAATATGTTTGTATAACACCCATGTATCTGGGAGCAAAGCTTGACCTGCCTATATAAAATAACTTTATAGAGTCAATAATTTTTTATTCCAAATAAAAGTGATGGATATGAAGATCACTGCAAAATGGACAGGACTTCGCAACAAAACTTCCACTTCTTTCTATTCCTCATTTCATTTTGCCAGATTTTTCTTCTCACTCTTCCTCATCCCCTTGGAAAAAAAATCCAAAATATTACCTCCTAATCTTCCAAGCTTCAAAGTCAAGCTCTAAACAAATTATTACAATCACAACTTCCTTCATCTGTAAGCCACTGCAACTCAAATGCCAAGATACCAAATATACTATGGTGAATCAAGCCCTCTTACTGCACTGCTTGTCCTCTCCCTAAAATGCTGCAGGTTGCCTGCTTACCCACCAAAACAAGCAGGATGAGGATGAGCTACATGCCACACACTGGTTATGCCATTCTGCATGCTCCCAAATGTGATTAGCACAGAAAATGCGAGAAGACCAGAAGGCATCTTTCCATATTTAGCCATGTATGTTTAATACTGAGTTAGATTTCACCTCAGTGCATTATTCCATTAATCAAGGGCGGGTATAAAAAGAGAGACATAGACTGACATCAGCGACTTTCAAGATCTCTCTTCCTCCTTCCCCCACCTCCAGCTTCTATGACACCATGTATTGTGCGTTTCATGTGCATTCATGTGTGCAAACAACAGAGACTTATCTATAAAGATCAGTTATATGGTAAAACTGCAAAAGGAAACTTTCACCCTTGTCCAGCTGGTTGAATAACTGCAGAGGCCAACAGCAGCAAGCCTCTAAATACATCCTGTTCTCTCTCCACCCCCACGTCTCTAATCACTTAGGAGGAAGATAGGAAGATTAGCAGAGAGGAAAAAAAAACATAACCAAAGCTGCAGATAACCATTTAGGACCACAACGTCAAGCTATAAGAACATGGAGCAAAAGGTTAATGCAGCTGTATTTTCAGGAATCTCAGGCACAATTGCATTTAAAGGGGAGGGAGGGGTACTGAGAAGGTGAGAGAGAGAGAAAAAAAGGAAATGGTGATGAAGACAAAAATGAATTTGTCATCTACAGCTGTCTCTTTGATCACCTGGAGTATTCAGAAAAGGATTATCAGCAGAAATAGGGCAGTTTTATTAACATTATACCACAATTTTTCTTGTAGGATATTTTCATTACCATCATCAGAACAGATTTTAGTAAGAACACAGCAGCAGAAGACCCACTGAGCTATGCAAAGGATAAAGGTGGTAACCAAAACAGTGACAGAGAACTACCTATAGCAGCTGATATACTGAAGAGATTTGAGGAAAAAAAAAAGAAATATAAATAAAAGTCACTTCCACTAGAAGACAATGTCATCTTCATCTGTGTCTCTGAACGGTTGCTATGGGGTTGTGAAGAGGAGGGGAAGGATGGGGGGGAGGTTATAATCAATCATCTCAGAAGAGCATTGCTTCTTACAGAGAAAGATCTGGATTTTGACTGTGTCCCTAAGAAAATTGCGGACTGCAGAGCTGCTGCCACGCAGGGCAGTGAGGAAGCAGGCAGAGCAGAGGCAGCAGCTGGGGATGGAAACGCCTATTAAATCCTTTAGACAACAGATGGGCAAAGCTCGGCTGGGTTATAAAAAAAAAATACACCACAATGCATCATGTTTTATTGTCCCACCATAATGAACAACACTTAACACCCACATGCCCAAAGAAGCCCCCCTATGGCTGATCTTACCCCTTCCCTAAATTATAATCTCAAGTCTCAATCCACTTTTAGGGGGATCCCAACCCAATGAATTTGCCAGATGCCATTGCTTATTGCACCTGTTACTAAAAATAAAATATTTGAAGAAGGAAGACGTTTGGGCTTCTTTTTAAGGGTTTTTCTTCCAATTAATACTCCCCTGCCCTTGAAGTGAATATGCTACCCAAGCAAGCAACAGTAAGTCCAGATCTTGAACGCATTTAGGGGATCTAATTATGTCATGTAGGGCAGAAGCACCTGCTCTCTGCTAATTCCCTCCACTCGCTTTCCTCTTTTTAATATTTCTTACCATTGTTCCATTCAGGAAAATCTGCTGGGGGCAAGTTTCATAAACAAGCCTTAAGAAAAATAATTAAATAACCTCCCTTCCCCCCTCCCAACCCCTCCTACAAAAACACAGCATAACCAGAATGAATTCTGCTACCGATCCTCTATTTTTCTTTTATTTCAGACCCTACCCACAAAAACCACCAGCCCATCCATCCATATTTGCTAAATGCCCACAGCAGTCAGTGCCAGAGACATACTGTACGTATTTCCACCAACCCCCCCCAGCTGCACCTTAAGGACTACACCCTTTTCAATCATGATGTCATGAAATACTGCTGGTGACTCCCCCACTACCACCACCACCTCCTCGGTACTACAGGCTGTGAACCTTTAATTTCAATATAATTTGATTAAAAAGAAAAATGCTCCTAAGTAGGGCAGTGAAGAAACGGATGTGAAAATTCACTACCAGCAGATCATCTATTTTTTCCTCTGCATGCACTCTGGCTGTCATCAGAACAACACCCATTAGAAGGAGTAATGAACATAAAGCATCCTGGGCTTTTTTCTTTTCTTTTTTTTTTTTTTTTTTTTTTTTTTTAAAGGAGAAAAGACAAAAAGGAAGAAAAGAAGGAATTAAAATGAAAACTAAAAATAAATAAAGGCCAAAATCCCCTGTGAGTATTATCTTCACTGAAACAGCAAATGGGAAAACCTGAACCCTCGAACACCCCATCCCCAGCACCTCACTGGCTGCTACAGCACCTTCCCTCTAGCAGCGATGCTGCTGCAAAAGAACCAACCTGTCTGTCCTTTTCCTAGGGTTTTCTCCAAACGATAGGGTCCAACATATTGTGCATGTTGAGCTCCGCTGCCTTCTTTCCCTGTTGATGTCATTTCTACCTGGATCTGTAATTCTGCAACGTGTATGTGCTGATGAGCTGGAATTTCTCTCTCTGCAGCTCTTTAAATTCCCACTTTGCAGCTGTGCAAGCAAAGCACTCTTTTTCTTTGCTTTAGTCTCCTTGGTTGCAGATTTTCGTCTTCCTCCTCCTTCTTTCCTCTCTCTCTCACGTGCTTGTTTTCCCGCTGGGTCTGCTTGGGACGCTGAAAGACGAAGGAGATGCTTTAGTGTTCAAAGAGGGGGATCTACGATCCAAGCCCGAGGAGCATGATGCTGGTGATCCGAGCTCCGCACGCCTTGTTCTCTCTAGGAGCTGTTCAAGGGAGAGCCAGAGCTGGAGCAGCGGAAGAGCCGGGGCCGCAGCTGTGAATGACATTAAAAGCAGCCAATCCCTCGCCTCCCACCTTCTTCTCCCCTCCTCCTTCCACTACCTTTTCTTTTCCATCAGCAGCAGTTGCTGCCTCTGCCTGCTACAGAGCATCATGACCAATAGCAGCAGAAGACACCTGAGTTCACCAGCCTATTGATAAGGCACAATTAAATATAATCAATTAAATATAATTTAATGTGTATATTAATTTAAGACCCAAAGATACACTTTTTTTTTTTTTATAACCTCTCAATTCTACTCCACTATGCAGCTGCAGTTCCAGATTAGTAAAGAAAAGACAAGATTGTGCTAGGAAATAGGAAAGGGGAAAAAAGAAAGCTACTTCTGAAAATGAGCTTGGGAAATTATTTGATTCTGTTTGATTCTGGAGGATCTGTATCTCCTGGGGGTTTTACCCTTTAAAGAAAACCTTGGGGAAAGAGGGGAGTTGTGGGGGAGAAAAGAAAAATAATAGGCACAATCCTGTAACCACTGAACTCAGTGACAGACCTGCTTTTGAATTTGATGGGAACAAAAAAACTTCTTAGGGTCCTTAGATGAACAGATCAAAAACTGAATGGCCACTGTCTTAATTAAAATTGCAACGGAAAATCCAGGGATTAGATGTTAATAGGAACAGATTGCCTGATCCACAGGCACTGTATTAGCAGTGTAAGAAAACTTTCACTGTTTTTGTCCAAGTATGGCTGTGTTTAACCTTCAGAGATTAGGGAGCTGGACAAAAGAAGGGACTCTGCAGATACTTCAAGTTCAACAGCCTATGCACTTTCTGGATTCAGGACCATACAACAGTTTCAGCCAGTCTGCAGGGATATCAAGCTGAAGCTGTTCCCACACACAGGTTCCATTTTTACCTTCTCTTCCCTACTTCAGACAAAAAAATGCTCAAGATATTGCTATTCAAATTCCAACTGAGACACAGACAGAGTAAGAATTGTCAAGTCAGGGAAGGTAGCCTTGACAAGCCTGTAAAGAGAGTAAAGAGAGGGCAAAACTTTTAAAAGCCTTATTACTATCTGTTGCTCATTGAAAGAAGACTACTTCAGGTTTGTTTATTTGGGTTTTTTTTGAAGAGGGAAATTTACCTTTTTATAATATCTATCTCCAGAAACAACAGATGCTCTTGTAAATTGGAATAAAACTAGAAATTGGCTGTCTACCTGTACCACAGACAACATGACTATTGAATGGGTTGCAGAGGAGTTAGTAAGATGGGAGGAGGAGGGAGGAAATCGGGCTTAAACAGTTCCAAGATTTCTTCAGGAAACAAAACCCTAACACTTGCTGTGGAAAAAACCCAACCTTGCTTTGCCCTTTATTGTTCATCTTTACTCACTTCCAGACTCTGTCAATGCAGCAACCTGTAAGCAAACTCCAAAACACCATCCCCATTCCTCAGTTTCCCCCTCCACACCCACCCTGTGTGACCACCCACCGAGACTCCTTCCCTGCCAAGCACTGCTTCCGTGTCTTCCCAATGGCAGCCTCTGCCCCCTCCAACCCTCCAGCTGTTTACTTGGCCCTTACTACTCAGCTCAACTCCAAACTGCCATTTCTCCCCAGACTCCTTTTTTGTCCCCAGACATTTGTCCCCAGACAAAAGGCTCCCCAGACCTCTCCTGTTCTCCCACCACACCTGTGCTCCCCTTTCATGCTCGCCGCCTCACGCGTTCTCCCCTCAGAGCACCTGTGCATCACCTCACGCACCTGAGCCCGCAGCCCCTCGCCAGGGAGGAAGAGAGGGAAGAAAGCTGGGGAAAACACCACCATCAACCAGGGTGGCACGTCCCCGTGCTGCGTCCACTCCCCTCTGCCCTGCAGCCCCTGGCAGAGCCACCGGAGCAGAGCAAGGGACCAGAGAGGAGGCACTGCTGGCAGCCACGGCGACATGGCGGCTTTTCACGCCCAAAGCAGTGAGTGGGGTGTCGGGGCAGGGGGCGGCTGTGTGGAGCATCCCTGTGGGGAGGCGCAGGCTACATGGGCTACGTGGCTACTGGGAGGCTGACAGGCCTACGAGACCTGTCCCATGGCCGAGGGGTGAGGCACCACCTGCCCTTGGTACGAAGCAAATCTGCCCCAGGCGTGGCGCAGGACTCGGACCTTGCACCGCCGACAGAGCTGAGGGCTCAAAAACCCAGCCAGGCACCAGGATGGCCCAGAGGCATCCGCATGGATTCAGCAGGGCAGTCTGGTCCATCTTGCAACACGATTGAAAAAATGTCTCTGAATCTTGAGACACGCACCACATCCCTCAGATCATCTCCTTTCCCTATGGCTTACGAGCCATGATGGGACAGTTCCAGGTGAGGCACCATGCTGGGAGGAGCACTGTCCCTGATGGGCTCTTGGCTACAGAAATCAAATGCTGGGGGCAATCTAAATGTGTCGTGGTTTCTGATGTTTTACTCCTCTCTAAATGTCTGCCCCCCCCACTGTCAAAAAGTCCCAACTTTTGACACTTGTGACAATGCTGAATTATGGCAATGTGTGCATAGCTTGCAGAAAAAAGGAAAATATTGTTTACTTGTATAAATTAGGTATCCACCATATTAATAATGCAGGGGATGAGTATCATCATAGATCAAAATCTTTTTTAATTCCAAGATTTGTATCTTAAAAGGTATTTAATACGAGACAATGATGTCTGTATGTAGATGAACCATATATGGGTCATGTTATTAATAGAAAGATGAGAAATCAGACAATACTGTCCATCCAAGCCCAAACTTGTGTATTTCGCATTTGTTTCTATTGGGCACTGAGGAAAGTGTGTTAAGAGACATGGATGTTACAAATGCCCACGTTCTGCCACAAAATATGTGTCAGTGTCATGGCTGGAATAAAGTCAGAAACTTAGTGAAGTTCATATGATCCTGACTGGAAGATAAAACAACAAAACCATTACATGCATGCGCAACCTTCCCCCCCCCCTGCTTCTCCCCCTCTTCCCCCCCAGTAAAAACTCCCATATCTTTATGGTCTTGTTTAGTTATTTTGATTCCATTGGAATATCCTTCTGCATTAGCCTATTGTAACAATTTCAACCTTTTGTCCTAAACTCTTTTTGAAAAAATGCTTGGACATTTCTTGATTACTGAATAATCAAATGTTTTGGGTTGTTTTTTTTTTAATTTTATGTATTTGTTCATATGGAGCCAAATCCCATTTATCTGTACCCCTTTGATCTGAAACTCAGTCCTTTGAATCTAGGTTATGTCCCCCTGGTGTGAATTACTTATACAATAACTCCCTCAATTATTTGAAGCCCTGTTTATCCAAATGTTTTGATGTTCCAAAAGTATTTTGAATAAACAGGACTCTGCTGTCATTGGATATATCAGATATCTTTGGGGATGCATATGGGATGATTTCCCCTGACCTTATTCTGTATAATCCTGTGCCTAAATGAACAAGAAGTGTAAACTTAAGTGTACAGTTGGCATATTGGCATAATCCTCGGTTCTTGCACTTTTTTCTCCATTGTTTTTCTTTTGTTATTCTCATTTAAGGACTAAATTTCTCTTAGGAAGGATGCAACACTGATCCCAGAAAAATTTTGCAGGAGTATGGAGTGAACAAAAAAGAAATTATTTAGAATGTTGCTGTTTTATCATACTTCTGAAAAAAAAAGCAGAGCAAAGGATTGCCTTTTTTTTTTGCATTTTTTACCCACTCCCATTGACACTAGCTTGTGCCTAATGAAAGTCTTTATGATAATTTGTTTTCTTAGATGCTTGTCATTGCCTTTCCTCTTATTCCTATGAAAATCTTAAGAGTCAAGATGGATCATGAGATGATGAAAAAAAGCTACAGGAATAAACAAGTGCATGAAGAAGTTTTGTTTTAATGTTTTTTACTTCTTCAGTTGAATATATGTGTGAAGTTAGTACTAAGAAAAAAAGAAGAGTAATGCTTCCAAGAAAAGTCACCAATAAAGTTGTGTAATTAGCATGGAATAATAAATCAATAGTCTTCTTGTGGTAAGAAGAATTCAGATAAGTTAGGACTTTGTCTCCAGTTAGCATAACCTAGTAGCTAATGGTTAGGATAAGAACATAATAAAGAGGACAAAAATATTCAGCATTTGCAATGTCAGGATCCTTTATCACATCCTGAATTGTGTGTTCCATCCACACATATATGGACATATGACAGCCCTTTGATAAGTGGTGTAGGGATTGAGATATTTTGAGAATTAAACTCATTCTATATATATTTCATAAGAAACTCACCCAGGTGTTTGAGGGACATTTAGTCATCAAAACTGTTGACAAACTGATAATACTTTTATTGAGGATATTTATATCAATCTGCAACATCTCCAAACAGATGTTAACAGTCTAAAATTGAAAAATTTTCTCCTTTGCATTAGGTATTTGCTGTCTTTGTAAGAAGCCAAGGAAGACTGCAAGAAAAGAAAGGACTGGATTTCAGTAAGTGGTGGTATTTTGAGTTCTTGGGACACGCTCAGAGTTCAGACACTTTTCTTACTATAGCAAGTGTTGAGGAACTTAATTAGTTAACATCAGTTGCTGGAAGGCAGTGCTTCCACACAGACTCCCACTGTGGCAGCTCCTAAAAGCTGGTCTATATTGCTCAGCAAAGCTATACCATGACAGTAGCTAGACTCTGGAGATTTTGCTGGTTTTATTACTGTTGTTAATAATAATTTAGCTAGTATTATTAGGATTCTTGGTGTTCTACATATTCTAGTACATAATTTTTAATACTCACTCAGAAAAAAATGAACTGTTCGCTTATCTACATATCATCATTGTTTCAAGCTGAATTAAGGTAAAGGCCTGTAAAATGTTTAATAAAAAAATAGATAACTTCTTTCTCAGTATCATTTCCTCTGGACCGTGGACTCTCTTTATTCCTTTGGAAACACTACTGTCATTTTCTCAAGCCTGCTGCTGTGAATACCTGTGCCTCACAGAATTTTTAAACTATTAAGAAACAAAAAGCTATTTCCAGCTTAATATAGGAATGTGAAAACCTCTGTTATGAAGTTTTTCTTACACTGAGCTTTGTGTTTCCTAATAATATGAATATGCAGGCACATTCACTTAGTTCACTAAGTGGAGCTATGACTGGGTCTTGGCAGAAATCAAACTTGAAAGCAATCAGACACTTGAGCATGAGGACGGGTCTGTGGTAACTGACCTGCCTTTGAGGTACAAGAGACCAAAAGAATGTCTGTCTTAGTTGTCGGAGCAAGTCTCTACCTACCCTAATACTGTATCTCCAGTGGTGTCTGTAAGTACAAACATAAGGATGAAAAAGTCCAAGGCAAGTGTATGTGACTCTTGCCTGCAGTACTCTCTCAGGATCCAATTGTTTTCAGCTCAGGGACTTTCTGAGCCAGATGTTGTTTCTATGTGTGCCTCAACAGATTTCTTTTTTCCCCCGTGAGATTGTTTTTGTCTTCCCTTAAAATCTTGACACCATGACAGATGGCCAGATATCTCTTCAGATTATATGCATGCTTCTCAGAAGACAGTGAATCCTTGAGACAAGTAACATCCATTGATCAATGCTCAAGAACCCCAAAAAGGAAAGAAAGAAAATTATGTGTGAGGCACCGTTCTTGAAATCCCGCAGCTCTATGGAGGAATTCCAGCTGCTCAGGAAGCCTAGAAACAGTAGAGCTGAGAGTTCAGAGCAGTTGGTGTTTAAGATGTAGAAAACAGGTATGTGAAAACAGAAGCATGATTTCTGCCCGTGTTTCTTCTGGTGTTAGAACAATTCCATCCATTCAGTTTTTGCCACAAAATGCGTGTGCGCCCTGATCAGTGACTGATGATCTTTATGATGATATCATACAGAAGTGACTGTAAAGTACATATTAGCAGGTATCATGGATGTTTTATGGGCACTTTAACAACATGCACTGAAGTTGTATGATGTCAAATACACTGAATAAAGCAAATTGTCTATACTTTACCAGAGGTGGTTCAGTGAAATATTCAAACATCCTAGAATATTCCCATATTTATCCAATGTGATTTCAAGTAGGTTAAAAAGTATTGATCAGGATGAACAAAGAAAAATAATTGTCTAGACCACAGAGTCAGTCTGCCCAGTAGCTGGCAGCCAGGTCCCAAATCTTCCAGTTGCTGGCACCTGCTCACACAAGCCAGTGAGTCTGAGCCCTCCACTCCCTACTGTCTCCCCTTGGCAGAGATTATGGGGTGCTCTCACACCTGGGCTGGCCCTTAGAGACCCCCTCACCCCACTTGCTCCCAGATCACTTCCCTGCTCACCATCTGGTTTGCCTTGATCTGCAAGGGATCACACCCACTCACACACGCACACGTGATCAGTCACTGTACCACAGACACACAGGCCCTCCAGCCTGTGGTCTGCCTCCAGCCGCTGGGTTCACACCCCCACGCACACGTGTGCACGGACACCGCTCACCCAGCAAAAAATTAGAAAATAATTTAATAAGAACACAGCTCAGACTGCACTTCTAGCCAAATGTGGTAACTCACCTTATTTGCTTACCCCTCTATTTTCTCACTCCTGTCCCTCCCCAAGTCACCTAACCTACCCTCTTTCCCCACATTTGGCTCCACCTGTAAACATCCCATAATTAGTCCTGTTCAATCTGGAACTGCTTTTCCCTTATGTCCCACTCCTCAGCAGTGAGCCCCTCAGTCTGAAAGCTGACTGGAGAGTGCTTGATTTGTGTTCCTTCCAGCCCTTGTAGCGCTGTGCTCGTCCAGATGTGCTGATGGCCCCTGGCCTGGGGATAGGGCAGCAGGGTCTTATTCAGGCACCTCACTCCTCTTATGGTCTCTCTGATCTCTTTCATGGGATTTTGTCACATGATATTTTGTATGTTATGCTGTTGGATAACTTGTCTCCTCACTACATGAGGCACTTGGTTTCTTGGTTGCAATAGCCTGCCATTCCTTCTGCAGAGAGAATTATAGATATGACCCTCAGACAGGAATGGTTATCTGGAGTTGTGTTTTGTCCCTTGGAAGATAATGCATACCTAGCATTTGACACATAGTGGGAAGTAACAAAGTTCACAGATTTGTAGTGATTAAGCCTCCACTGGGAATTTAAGAAGAGGAAATCCAGCCTTAAGTTCTCACAAAATGCTGGAAGGAAAAGTTAAAGACCGGCCAGCAATGATGGCAATGGCAAAATGGTAAAAGATCCCTTTTTCCATAAAATACACTATCCCAGCTTATTTGGTAAAAGATGAGCAAAGAGATTGATGAGGTGAAAAAGTAGGATTTTGTTCTTTGCATTCACATCAGTCTCACAGAAAACAAAAGGCATTACTTGAAAACAATCAAAAAGAGTGCCAAGATAAGCAGCAGGCAAATAGAACAAAGGAGCCAAGGACCTGAGGCCACTATGCACCAGTGAACAGAACTGATCCATTCATCAAATTGCTACATATAACAGCGGCAAGTGCAAAAGATAAGCTTTTAAGGAAGATAGATCACATGAGGTTGTTGCTAACTTAGGACAGGAGTTGGAATGAAGGCTGCAAGGCAGGTGTAGGTTAGCAACAGCCAACATTCCTGACAGCAGAACCAAGGATAAAGCACTAGGAAGGGTTTTATCTGATGAAAGAAAGTGAAGAAGTGAAGAACAATTTAAGGGGTCAAAGGATATTGTTCATCAAAAGAAAAGGAGCTACAAGATTTTTCCTCTGCCAGTTGCACAGGCAAGAAGGGAGAGGCTGTTCTGAAGATTTGCATGCTGAGGTCTCTGAACTGCTGAAAATGGTTTCTTATACTGGGCAAAATACTGATTTTATATCACAAAGGAAAATCAATATAATTTCCCTTAAAATGTATTTCTTAGCTGCACCAATAATTTGTTCATTCAAAAAATAAAAACCACCCAAAAAACAAACAAACCCAAAAACCAAAACAGAACAAAAAAACCCCAAGAAACCAACCAACCAAAAAAAAAAAAAAAACCAACCAAAAAACCAAAAAACCAGAAACAACAGCAAAATCAACAAAAAAAAAAAACCCAACAAAAGTAACAAAAGCCATACACTGAAATGGTAACATCTCCCTGAATATCTTCAGAGCCTTTCACGTGGGCCAAAACACATTCAGATTGGGAGGACTGGTACTGTATGCAACAGTTATTAGCTATTAGAAAATATTACTAGATACTAGAACCATATTTATACAATTGAGCTGTGCTAATGCTGCTAAGATAAAAGTGCAATTCCTATTCATCAAAAACTGAATAAAACAGCTCCATAGTCCATGAGGTATTTAATAGAGCAGTCCAGAATGCTAGAGGCTGAAGCACTTTCCCTGCCTCCTCAAAGAGCAAAGAATTGTAGGAGTGTATTCCAGACTCTCTGAAACCTCTATTTTAATGACTCTTTCTTTTAAAGAAAAAGTAAAGGACATTCTGAAGTTTCCACAGAACCATTCAAGCACCAGAAGGTCACAGTTCCTAACTCCATGGGTGATGCAGCTTTTCGGAGAAAATGCCTGTCTGTTGGAAAAGCCTCTAGCAAAATAAAACAATATGCAGATGAAAGTTATGAGGATGGCCGAAAGGTGAGCAGCAAAGTGCTTTTTAAATCCCCTCCTGCTGGCAAATGGAAAAAGCTGAAACAAATTCCAGCATTGTAATGATGAAATTATTCAGCTGGAACAGGGAGAAAGTGTTACAAACTGGTTGAATAAACAAACTTTGGAAAATAGGGTGCTAAACTGCTATTTGGGTTTTGCTTTTGATTTACTGCATGGACTGGGGAAATCACTCTGACCGAGAGCTGCCAAACCAGCTGATATCAGAGTTTATGTGTCACAGGTATTTGTCACTTCACTGGCCAGTTACAAAAGGGCAAATTCTCACCCTCCTGAACATAGGTCTGATTAAGATTAGCTAAAATCAGGCAGTCCAAAGTTGATGTGTCTAAGATCCCATTATTGCCTTGAGCTTCCTTTTCATTGTTTCAGTTCTCTTTAGAAAATAGTTCCACCTCATCTGCTCTTTATGATATACTTGGCAATGCTTGAGAAGGATTCTTGAAATGTCTGAGATTCTTTAAAAAATTGTATCAGAAATGTATTCTTTGCACATTAGTGTTTTTTCCACCCACCTAGAAATGAGAAAAACAAATACTCCAACAGCAGAACTTGTCTTTTTTTGGATGTGTGAATGAATGTTTGCACTGACCTTTTCTCCTGTTATGCTGAAAAGCTAGGACACAACTGCTCTAAGGAATGGTCTGTGAACCCCATGGGAGCAGCACACATTAGCATGAGAAACTCTTTCAATTTTCCCCTACCAAGGCAAAAGTTATTCCCTGAGAAAAGCAGTGAATCAGATCACCTGCTCTTGCTTTTCGCTGTGGTTAGTAGGTCATGTACACTTAAAGATAGATTGTGGCCTCTAGGCATGGGGTTGCCTGGAATACAGTACAGCACATTCTATAAGAGGAGAGTCACAGAAGGCTTTTCTTTTTCCTCTGCCTCTTCCACCATGATATTTTTACATCTTTCCTCTATGTCATCCTTTTTTTGAGTGTCCAGAGTTTGAGGAAATCCTAAGAAAATGGCCTCAGTAGGTATCACATTGTTTCTTTGATGGCCTTACAAAATTCCAAATGCCATCTTTACTCTTTATACACCTAAATGTAAGAAAATGTCGATCTAGTGATTCATTATTAAAATATCAAATAAAAGCCTATGGAATTTTCACAGTTTGTCATCATCTGGGCAACATTCCTTTTTTTTTCCTAGGAATGGCAAATCAGTAAAATTCAAAATGAAAAATTATGTTGTGTAGAAATCCTGAAATCTTGCTTGCTAGATCTATGTTTTTTGTAGCAAGGTAGAGGGCTTCTCTCATGACAGGACTTAAATGGCACGTGTTGATAAAGGAAAAAAGAATTTTGATTTCAATGGATGCCCTTGTGGGCTTGTGCACACAGATCCCATTAATGTTGATGATGATTACATGGATGCACTGATAAGCCAGTAGACCTCTGGCCAAGTTAAAAGTGTTAAAAAAGTGTTGAAAGTTAAAAGTCTGCAGGAAAAGAGTAGCCAAACAATAGTGTCTGTGCAATGTCTTTCCCCCTAATGCTCCAAAAGATATTTTTAAATGCTCAGCAGTAGTTTTGTGCTTTTTTACTGATGCGAATTTTCAAACCTTGAGTTATTTCATTAGAAAATACCACCAGTGTTTAAAATGTCAGACTCAAACTGCATTTCCCAGTGTGAATGCTGAATACCAGTGCCTGAAGGAAAGTTTTATGGCATCGATTAACTACAACCGTTTGTAGAACTGACAAAGAGCTGTGTAAAAGGTTTATTCTGACTTTTAGATGTGAGTATTGTGCATCATTTTTATAACATGCAAGCCAACAATGATGTACTTTGTTACTGCAGGTCAGAACAACTTCACCCCAAGAGATAAATCACAGAAACTGACATTAGCAATCCCCGAACTTGCAAGGCACAGGATAAGAGAGGCCATAGAAGAGATACTTCATTGTGTTTTCAATTGATCTCGCTTGCTATTAAGAAAAACAAAATATACCTAAAATGAAGAACACACAACTCACATGGAAAAAATACTTGTTCAACAGGCCTGACTTGGAATAGTAGAAGTAGGCAAAATACATGTAATGAATTTAGAGAGGAACAGTGACATATTTCTCTCAAAAGTCCAACGAACAGACCCTGAGCAAGTATAAGTAGAATTTTAAAAAATGTACCAAGTAAACAAACATGAGTGGTAGTGAAATCAAAACCTAGCCTTAATGCTGTTTCCATTCTGGTCGACAATTTTACAAGAGAGAACACATTTTTCAGAAGGGGAGTATGCTGCACATATGTTGTTCATGTCAGCCTTTACGTATTATTAGATTTCACGTTACAATTTCATGTAGCAGTCCAAACCTGGGTAAAACCTGTCTCTTACAAAGTGCTTGTCATACATAAGAATGTGACAATTGCTCTCCCAGTGATGACTCTCCCCAGGTAACCAAGACAGACATGTGGTACAGAGAGGTAAAATAATTTACTTGGCATCATTTGAGAGGTCTACAATTAAACAGGGTTAAAACCAGTTAACAGAAACAGATTGTGGAATCCCAATTCAGCAGTCACTATACAGCTTTTTTTTCTCTATTTCTTGCCAAAAGCCATGGAATCTTTGCACACTCAAAAGTAAAAAAAAACCCAACCCTCAACCTAAATGCTTTATTCTTAAGTTCAGCTACTTAATATATGTCATGAGAGCCATCTGATCATTGATGATGTGAAATCAAGCTGTCTCAAAGGAGACAAGCAGAAAGAGTTTTGCTTGAAAAACTGAATAACGAAGAGTTGAAAACCAAAAGGGTCAAGATAGTTCCCACTATAGCAAAAAATGGTGCTGTTGGTGACACAAGTTGAAGGTGCTTGCTACTCCTGGGTGCTCTGGATAGAGCTCAAGGTGGAATAACAGCAACAGGGACATGCAGAGTAAGATAGATGAAAATATGGTATATAAAGACAGGACAAAATTTAGGTTTATGGACAAATTATACTGAATCCTACTGTTTGAGAGGTCCTTCTGCAAAATATACTTGTTTATAAGTGGCAGACTTCTGGCTAGTTTTTTCACAATAAGTCAGCTCTGTGTCAACCTAAGTCAGATGTTTGAGTACGAAGATCACTGTAAAAAATTTCACCCTCACTTGTAATGATTTGGATAATTACAAGTCAAAACTGTTTTGCCCTCTCAGTCAGAAGTCATGCTGGTAGTTCTGCCAGCATTAGGGACACTACAATGCATTTAAGCTATTCCCAGTAACCCATACAACTGTGGCAGATAATGTAGCATGTCACCTTTGTGTTCTCTATCGTCCAAGGCAAAACAAAAACGCACACGACTGATTTCAAACATGGGATTTCATAGGTGGTTCTCCCAGCTGGCCAATAATCCTTGATCTGACCTCAAAACAAAAACGCACACGACTGATTTCAAACATGGGATTTCACAGGTGGTTCTCCCAGCTGGCCAATAATCCTTGATCTGACCTCTTCGCAGGAGTGAATGACAGCGGGTGCAGTGAGGGTGTACGGCGGGCACACGGCGCGTCCATTGCCGGGGTGTGTGCCCTCCTCCTGCACGCGCGGTTCCCTCCTTGCGCGCGCCTTGTCCCGCCGCCCATCCCGGAGGCGCCGAGTGCAAATGTGCAGCAGCGCCCTCTGGCGGGCAGCGCCGCAGCGCCAGAAGTCCCTCCCCTGGGAGCCCCCTGGGCAGGGGATCCTCATGTCGGCGGGCAGACAGATGTCACGGCTAATACTGTCGAGATCCATCCCAAAAATGCATTTTCCTGACAGAACTGAATCCTGTAAGCATAGGAACAGATCCATTACACTCATGTGGGTTCCCCTAACCGGCAGGGATGGGCTGGGTACGATGGACTTACAGATAATAATAGCTCTAATGCTAAACCGGGCCACAGATGATGCACTTTGCTTACATCTGTGGCTCCTCAGAGAATGGAGCACCTGTGAATGGCATTTTCAAAATTCTTCTTGGTCTTCTCTGTTGGCTGCTTAGGTGTTTGCACAGCAGACCCCTATGGGTGTAGCTAATGATAAATCACTGTCAAGCACTTTTCAGCATTGGCTGCAGTCATTTTCTACTATCAGTTCTAACTCCTGTAAGTATTAATATAATATATAGTATGTCATGAATACTGTAAGGGTCTGGAAATAGAAAAAAAGAAGCTCAGAACTTCAGCTAGTGTAAATTACTATCAGTACCATGGACTTCATGGACTGCAAAATTTGAAGTGAAATCTTATTAAGCTTTCTGCACCTTTTCCCTCAAAGAAATTCTCCTCTCCAATGAACTTTTGGCTTTCTATTTAAACAAAGCTGCCACTAAATTGATACACACTAATTTCTTAATTTTTTTAAATTTTGATGACTATTACCCATAGTTCCCTGAAGTATTTAAACAACACATTTAAGCCTCCTTTGAACATGAATTGGTTGATCATGTGAAAATACAATACAAAAGACTTTCTTGACTGGACTAATGCCAAAGCTAAAAACCAATATCTTGGTGCTGAAAGCTATAAACAGCTACGTGAGTGGCTTAGGATTACATCTTAAGAACAATTTGTATGCATTCTTCTGCATAATTGTACATCTGGTGGCAATAGAAAACATAGTGCATAACAGGCACAAGCAGGGTTACACAAAATAAATTCAGGTAATCACTGTCCTTTTCCATGTTGAAGCTTTTGTGGATCTCTCTAAGACCCAGACTATGCTAGTACAAAAACCACTAACACAACTTTCTAGGGCAGACAAAGCTGTGGATGCTTACAAATTGGCTTTACTACTTTGGGGAGGAATGGATAAAGACCATGGGACAGAATATCATCTGTGGGCTCTCTTACTTCCCTTCAACTTCTATTATCTGCAGGTAACAAGACTTTAGCTTTCTCTGTCACTGTCACCACAGAGACCATGGTTCTCTCAACTGTACAATGCAGCCTTGCACCCACCTTTGGGAAACCAAGGGGGAAGTATCCCTTTCAGCCTGTCCAAGACATGTTTGGCAGCACGAGACAAAGAACCAAAGTAAGAAATAATTACTGAAAAATGACTGGAGGAAAATGATTTTTATACTGAGGTATCTATTTTTAGTAGTAGAAAAAGAAGTCTCTGTAGCGTACACCTCATGAGTTCCCATTGCTGACAAAGGTATTTTTTTTTTCACAGAAATACAGAAGCACCATTTTCTGAGGAACTTGGATTGCTCTGGAACTAAAACGTTCTGCTTACAAGGCAGAAAGACATTTCATGGTGATTCCTGGAATGCAAAAGTCAAAATGCAGGATGAAGACATAGAGAAGGATCTTTCTTTTAAACAAGATGCATTGGAGGTGGAGTTGCATTGAGGTGTTTGTTTCTTTTGCTACATTTTTTTTTTTTTTACAAACCAAACTCTATTTGGATAACAAAAATTAAAGTGATACTGCATTACAGAAGAAGTAATCTGCTACTCTTAGATCTGATAAAGCTTTTAGCTCAGGATAGAGAGAGGTGCAATTAGCATATGGTGAAGAGTTTGATGTTTGAGCTGTAGGTGGTGGTGTTGCTTTATAGGAGTTTAAGTTCAGTGAGCATGGACTACTTGAAAGGACACAAGTAGAGGTGAATTGGGGTAGCTAGCAAATCAGTTGCCTTCAGTTGCCTGATAGTAGTCAACTTTCCTTCATCCTCAGTTGCTCACACAACACTTTTTAGAAATACGAATAAGCATAGAAGTCTTAGATTTTGCCATGATTTAGGAACAAAGGTAGAATAGCAATGCAAGCAGAAGTGCACAGAAGCCAGACAAATAATGGGAGAGGTTGTCTTTATCGATACAGTGCAGACTGAAAACTGTTTTGGTCTTTTTGCCTTTTTTTAATGTAAACTCATTCTTCAAGTATATGTTGCATTAGATTTCAAAGTACATTTCACAGTAGCTTTGGTTTTGGTTTCAGTAAACGTTTCTGTAATTTGTCTTGCAGGCAGACTCTAACACCCAATAGAAATAATCAGCTTGAGTAAGTTTTGCATGCACAGGAATCCCATTGATTTAGCGTTCATATACAAATCAGGGAAATACTAAGTACAGCTCTATGAACCAATGCACCTACTATTCCCATTTATAGGAATTTTAACTTACATTGTGGATTAGAACTTTTCTATAAAAAACATCTGTCTCACTTCATTTGCAACTTGTTCTGAGTTCCGGCTCTGTCTTCCCACTGATTTCCCCCAGGCCTCTGTTTTTCCTGCATGAAAAAAATGATACTTTCAGCTCCAGTCTGTAAACTGGTACCAAAGTGACTTCCTTATGGAGAGTCAAACTGATGGACACATAGGGATAATGTAATTCTCTTCAATGTAGCTCCTGTAGCAAAGCTGTCATATTCCACCATCCCTTGTGGACAGACCTGTTGCCAACAAATCAGTGATGACTGAAGGAATAGCCTCACTTCTCTGCAGCTGTATGCTGCTTTTGGCTGGGGTGAAGTTAATTTTCTTCAGAGTGGCTGGTATGGAGCTGTGTTTTGAATTTGTGCTGAAAACCGTGTGGATAATACAGAGAAGTTTTTGTTGTTGCTGAGCAGGGTTGCACAGAGCCAAGGCCTTTTCTGCTTCTCATACTATCACACTGGCAAGGGAGCTGGGGGTGCATGGGAAGTTTGGGAGGAGATGCAGCCAGGATAGCTCACCCCAGCTGATAAAAGGAATATTCCACACCATCTGATATTATGCTCAGCATATGAAGGGGTGTAAAAGGAAGAAGGGGGGACTTTTGGAGTTGAGGTGTTTGCCTTCCCAAGTAATGACTACACATGATGGGGGCCTGCTCTCCTGGAAATGGCTGAACACCAGCTGAGCGTAGGTAGCAGTGAATTAATTCCTTGCTTTGCTTTGCTTGTGTGTGCTGCTTTTTCTTTTACTATCACACTGCCTTTATATTGACCCACAAATTTTGCAGCTTTTACCTTTCCAATTCTGTCCCCAATCCCTGGGGGAGTGAATGGCTGCCTGGGGCTTGGTTGATGGCTGGGGTTAAATCACAACAAGCTGTCAATAATAAGTTACATTATTAAATGTACCATAATGATACATGTCAATATATGGTTATAACGTCAATATGCCAATGTTATATGTCAATATATAATAATAATAATAATATAATATAGCCTTATATGTCAATATATGGTTATACATGAGTACACATTGTGCATAAAACCTCTCCAAAACCCCAAATAATGAAAAGCATTATTTGGGACCCCCAGCATGTAAACAAAACACTTTTTCTACAGCATCTGAGATTTGGCAATGGGCTGGTGTCTCCCTGCAGCGGCCACTGAGGCACTGTGGACAGCTTAGGCACAAGGACATTAGCTTTCCAAAGAGTTACAGCTGGAGGATGCACCATGGACAGAGAGGAGACAAAGAAGAGAATATATAAATCAAACTAGAGCCCCTTGGTCTTTCTAGAAAGAATGCAATCTTCACTGTGTTTTTGTCTAAAGGCACCTTAAGGAGCAACTGCCAAGAAGAGCAAAAGTAGACAAAATTTTTCAGGATGAGAAAGTGCTCAGGATCCAGGGAATCATAGGCACAAGTTCAGTCACGCATGTAAGTGTAAGCTTAGGATTAAGTAGTCAGAGTGCTTACCTAGAGCAATTTCCAGACAGGAACACTATTTAGATGTCACTCTTGGGACATTCAATTCAGACACAGTATGTAACTGAGTTTTTTCCTGCTTTGCTTGTGCTCTGAGGAAGCCTGCATTCCTCCCAAATCTTCTGGGGATATAGAAAAAGGAATATGAGGATACTGGGATGAGGAGCTGTCAGTCTCTTAGGCTATGGTTTTGGTTTTCTTCCCTAGTGACAGAGCTTTTGTGTCCTCCTTTCAGACACTATTCCGCTTAATCATCATTTAAACTGCCAGTTCATTACTCTCCTGAGTCTTCATGCCAGCTAACAGTTTTAGAGTTGCTTTTCCCTGATCAGACTAAGACATTCAGACCCCTGTTTAATTTTTCTCTGCTTGATCTTCACAAATGCTGACACATGCTAACTTGACTCAAGCTTGTCGCTAACCTAAATAATTATAACAATTGCTAACCTCTTGAATGTCTTCAAAGAGGGGATTTATGGTAGTTTTTTGCTATCTGAAAAGTTGGCTGTATCTATGTTGTCAGGAAGGTCATTTGTGTCAAAGTCAAATGTGTCACAGATGACAGATCTCTGGTAGGACACTGGTTTTAATTAATTTAACTTAATCTACTTAATGGATTTACTTGTAAGTTATCAGAAAATTCACTCACAGCTTTCATGCTGTAAATTTGGGGATGATCCATGGAGCCTTTACATACTGCATAGAAGCTGTGTCTTTAATTTGTTTATTTAAAAATCAATTTTTTGGAATTCTATTCAGCCATGGGTTTGCTGTTTATCATATGAATAACACTAGCTTCATCACTAAGGTTAAAAGGCCAAACAGCCTTAAGGTTGAGAAGTTTAAGATGTTGTAATGCAATACAGTCTCATGCCAGGATTCTTTTTTCAGGCCAGGATTTTTCTTTCGCTTTCAGTGAAAGAGGGATGAATATTAGCCAGCAATAAAAATAATTTCCGTATCATTGCTCTTTACTTAGCAGATCTTACTTATTTGCTAAATATGGATCAAATCCTTAAAAAGAGATAATTTTTAATTTCCCTGTGGGTTTTCCCATGGCAGTCATCACTGTAGTATGCCAGTACTTCACACTTTTTTCCCCCATAACAGTCTTGTTAATTTAATTATTTTTGTTCACATTTTCCAGATGGAAATTGAGACAGAGTGACTGAGTGCAAATTGTTTCTTCACTTTGTGTTGGGCATTATAAATGAAATAGTTCTCACTGATGATAATTTTAGCTGCAAATTCTTAGCTCGTCTGATCAGATACTTAAGGCGTAGGAAGCAATTAATGAATGCATGTAAAATATGTGGCTTCTTCTCTTGCAGCATGTTTTCTGAAGACTGCCACAGTGGCAAGGAACAAATATAGTTTCCCAGGGTATCAATGATTACCTTAAGCATGAGCCCATTCTGTCCTGCTCTAAACTTCCACAGCTTCCTTTGCTACTCACCTATCAGCCTTGGCAATGAGGGGGGAATATCATGTGGAACTAAGAAACAGACATGAATTCAAACTGGCATATACAAAGAGAATGGGAAAATTGGTGGTTAGCTGTAAAAGGCCCAGAGGGATTACTTATTAAAATTTTAAAAACAGACAGACTCCTTGAGTCCCCAATCACTTCATATACTATCTAAAAGAAAAATCTATCTAGGTCTATCTAGGAAAGATCTAACTAAAATAAACATAAACTTAACCTAATAAAAAAAAAAAAAAAAAAACAAAAAAACCTCACAAGCAAATACTGTAACAGTGGAGGGGTGGGCACTGCTTGTTTTCTACCTTCCCTGTGAATTCACAAAAAAAAAAGAATTTGTGAAGTAAGGAACTGTGGCAAAAGCAACTGGGCATAAAAAACATGGGACTGTGTATACTTCTCTGAATGGTCATGGTTTACATCAAAATCAAATGTTGTTTATGTTCAAGTGGGATGTGTTTTCCTTTTTCAGGCATCTTTAGTATGACTGTCTTTGTATTTACTTGTTTAATGAAATACAGATCTTGAGATCTTTGCAGTGCTCCATCTTCTGACAAAACTCCTTGAATTGACAGGTGAATATGTTCAACCATGTAATGGGACAATTTACGTCTGACTTTAAATAATTTTTTTTTCTTTCATTTTTAAAAATCAGAAGTATATTACATGCCAAACATCATATGAAAGACACGGAAGTGCAAATAGTCATAACAAAGGGCTCTTTTAATGAAATTAATGTAATTATTGAAAAATCATGCAAAGCATTCAAGATTTATCTAACTCATTGCATGGAGATATAGTTTTGTGACTTTGCTTTATGAAAATATTATTATTCGATACAGAAGTTAACATTTAAGTAGCCTGGATTTCTTGCCAGTGCTTTTGCCATGCCTGTTCCTTTTAATATGTCTCTAGAGCCACTGAATCTAAATAGGAATTTTTCAGGTGACAGTGCTTTGCATCAGATCATCACTCAGTCTCTAGCCCCAAAAGTACTAAGTACAGAGGAGTAATTAAAAGGATATAAGTTCATAAAGGTCCCTGTGCAGAGGGGACTCATATCCTGCTCTTCACTCCTACTCTCTGAACTGCAAATACATGAAATTCATAGTAAAAATGCACAAATCTATTCCTTTCACTGTTACCAAATGCATGTTTCATCCCAGGTATCTCCTGCCTTTAACCCATCCCTGTGAAAAGCATTCTGACTGTGACCCTTTTGATTTGTAGTCAGAGAATTCCCACTGAAGTGTTTCCAGAAATCTCAGCCAGGACAGTTTCAAAGGAATAAAGAGGCAGTCCCTATGGTAACTATATCCCATAAATTTAGGGATTTACAGGTTGATCCTAGCATTTTAAACTCTATTTAGAAACCTAGTAGCAGCTGCTACAGTTCCAGAAATATTGGTGCAATAATAATTTTGTCATGATGCCGCTTTGAAAATTGGTCATAGAATTGTTCCTCAGCTTGAGTTTCCCAGGGGCATTGAGATTAAGTGCAATGCGGCCAAGTAATCTTGAAGTGATAGGAGTAGGGATTACTCTGGCAAGGATTACATCTGGAAGAGCAGTCACTCTCCTCACCAGATACAGATGAGAATGTTGATAATAAATCTGACCGAGCAAAGCTTTAGCATCCTTCTGTTTTATCTAAGCAGCAGAATTCAGCTGAGATCTTTGCAAGGTAATGAGGCCATCATAGAGGACACTTCTGTGATGGCTGTACAGCACCAGAGAATGGAGCCCAGTCTTTAGCTGTAGTAAATCAGATCAGTTATCTCCTCACTAAATTGGCAAGTACTGTCATTCCCAAAGCCTCCAATAGCTTCAGCAATCAAGCTTCCATCCCTAACTTTACATGTCTGCTTCAGGACAAAATGAAAATACTCCTCTTAATGCCTAGAAATCCCCTGTCCTCACCCTGTTCATTATTACAATGTCTTGAAATTCAGACAGAATTGCTTAAATAACTGAAAAATAATCTCCAGATATTAAGAGATTTGCAGCAAAAACAATAAGCAAGTGATCCCTACAGTAGGGGCTTTGTATCTTCTTTTGCTTATACAAGACCACAGCAGCTTCACAGAAGCTACGGCAGCAGAAGAATAAAATGACAAGAGCACAATGCCCTACAATTATTGCTAATTACATCTTTAAAATGAGGATTTTCCAATGTAAAAGGGAAATTTGAAGTGGATGGGAAGGCTCACATGAGTTTTCTCACAAAAGGCTTCTTTGTGTTAGCTGTTGATCTGCTTTTGCATCAGTTTTTGTGTGGTTCTTCTTTTTTATGCCTTAGTTACCTATTCTTATACCATGAGGGGAAAAGATTTTTTTGTGGTGGGGCTTTTTACTAGATGTTTCTGAAAACTAGAACTGATGGGCATATATTTATAAATCTGCATAGCAGACATGGACTTTTCTTCCCTATGGACTAAGAGTGTCTTTACGTGTGTAAGTTTCACCAAGTGCTTAATGCACAGCTCCAGAGATATCTGCATTATTGCTATAGACAGACAATTGGTTTCCCCTTTCTTGGCAGTCACTAATTTCATTGTTATGCTGGGCTGAGCAGATTTTCCCAAACCAGAGATTAGATCACATTTAAGTGGCACTGCAATTATAACTTTTCCTTCTCTTCCACTTTTCACCTCCCAGGTTTGCTTTCCATACAGTCTTCAGCTTCCAAAGTCTGCTATTTTCTTGCTTCTGTTTTAAGCAGCCCAGCTAAAAGCATCCTCCTTTCCATAACCTGTTTCTTTTCTAAATGGACAGGTATTTTTTCCCCTCTGGATCTTTTCCAGTCTTCATTTTCTGTCTATCATGGCTTTCAGTCAGTCTGCCTGACAAATCCTCTCTCACTCTGCTCCCAAACCCCTGGCTTTTGATCCAGTGTTCAGCCATTTCACCTCTGGGCTTGCAGTCCTGTAACTTGGAAGATATAGCAATAAAGCAAGCACAAGTAAGACTAATCTCTGAAATAGACTGGGTAATTCTCCTTCCTATTCTCCCCCAAGGCAAACACATTGACATTTTGAGTTAAGTTAAATTCTGGCTATATAAAAAGAAACTGAAGCTTACCTATAAAGTTTCTAATGGCTAATGCTGAGAGTCTCTCAGAGGGCAAAAACTGGGGCAGAACTTGCTGCAATAAAAAGTAAATTTCTCTGGGTAATGGCAGGGAAATCACTCTTCCTCTGTAAAAGCAAATCTTACTGTGTTTAGACATTCTGAGGAAAGCTATTAATTCTGGGCCTGACCCATGTAACACTAATGTAAATCAGAAAGAAACCCCTTGAAAGCAGAAGAGTTACAAAAATGTATTAAAAGATCTTTAATTATTATTAAGGCCAGAAGCACTGTCATGAAAATATGGACTAAGCTTCTTCCTCTCCTCAAAATTGACATTTCTAAACATGCTAACAGGAGGAGAAATGTGATCTAGCATCAGTGCACAGAAATAAAGAGTTGGGAAGCCTTGACTCTATTCCTGGCTCTGACAGTAACATATTAGGTGACAATGAGCAGATCATTTCACTTTTGTAAGTCAACACTTCCTCTCTCACCCTTGGTCTTGTACATCTGTAAATTCTTTGGTCTTAACAGGACCTTCAAAATGTTGTCATAATGTAACAAACTGACCCTTACAAAGACTAATTCTAAAAGAAAATTAAGTGGGACTTATATACACTGAAGTTACTTAAGAATCATGGAGAACACATATCAAGGTATTGTTTATTAGCACTGGGATTACCTAACTCCAGAGCATTGAGGCTGTTTTATTACTCAGACTCATTTGTTATCAACAGTCACAATGTTTTCTTAAGATGGCAAGAAATCAGTCTATCTAACTTGCAATTAAGGATTAAAAAAAAGCTTGCCAAAAAGATTTGACCTTAATTTTAAAAATTAACACTCTGACAAAAAGCAAATGGAGTGCATTTTCAGTTTAATTAAAATACCACAATTACAATGTAAATAATTGTGTTTTATTAATCATCGGCATTCAAGCTTGAGACTGAAGCAATACTAATTAAGTTGCTGGTGCTGAGTATGGTGCCTTAATAATTACATAGTAGTTAATACAGAATGCTAACTAAAACTGGGAAGTTCTGCATAGCAATTAAGTTATCTCAGGCTGCTAATTACTTATGTTAATTTAGAATTACTTCAGTTTCCTGTGTAGACTGGTCTTGTTAAACTTGAAGTCGCCATTGTCACTTCTGTCATATGCAACAGAACCTGTGCTCTCTTTCTCTTTCCATTGAAGTTTACAAAAGAATGTTTCACATCATCAAAGTGGTTTCTCAGGGAGAGAGATTCTACAGAATCTGTATTTTTAGGTATTTTTCCGGCACATGCAGATAGCATGTTTATAGCTCAGCATGCTTAATCTTTACAAGGACCCTTCTAATTATTAATGTCAAGGCAGAGTCTACTTTGTAAAGTTTTTCTTAGTAGTCCTTCTTTTACAGGCAGAAAAAACAGGGTTATTTTAAGGGATATGAAGAGAATGAGAACAAGAAACTGTTTCATGGATAGACCAGAGACAGAATTAAAAAGTCATAGGTAATTCCTGCTTCCAGTCATAATATTGAGGACTGTGCTTTAAGATGTGGGCTCCTGAGTCAGGATTTGAGCTCTAAAGCAGACGTTACAAAGAGCTTGAGTGCACAAGGTCTCAAAGATAAAAAGCAATTGAGAAAACACCTTGCAAGGGAAAGTGAACTGGCCCCACTTGTCTATTTAAAATTCTTCAGGAATGCAGAAATCAAACAGAGGAAGATTAATGAGTACTTCCCCTGCATTTGCAAGGAATAGCTGTCAGAAAAAGGAAAGCAGAGGTCCAATCTTTCCAATACAGCTTGAGTGGCTGGGAGTCAGTAACCTAATGTCCCCTTTTCCTTTTGCTACCATTTGATGGGGTAGTTTGTCCCCTGGTTTAAAAATAGGGTTGCAGGTAGTCATAAGATCTCCTCTTTCCTTCTCTTCCTAATTCTAAAAAACTCACCTCCCCAGTTATAAATGTGGATCGATCGATCGATCTATCTATCTATCTATCTGTCTATCATCTATAGATATACATACATACACTAAAATTCATTTGGGCAACCCACTCAATCACCTAAATGCATCTATGCATCATGGCAAATTTCTGAGCACCAGACAATCTCCTCTTTGTTTCTTAGAGAAGTAGGATGTTCTGCCCCTTTCATGGAGTAACTTATATAGTGCCCCATACTGTTTATGAACAGAGAAGGGCTGGTGGGTGGTGTGATTGTTTGAGCCTGTCTTGGCCATAGTGATCACAAAATGAGGGAATTTGTGATTGTCAGAGAAGTAAGGAGTGGCATCAGCAGAACTACAACTTTGGATTTCTGGAAGGCAGACTTTGGCCTGTTTAGGAGCCTGCTTAAGAGTCCCTTGGAAGCAGGCTGTCTCCATGTGCCCAAAGATGAGCTGGGCTGCAACACAGGAAAAAATAGTTGTATCAACTTTGTAAGAAGGGGTGGGCAATTCAGGAGGACTATAACGATGTTGTGTTGTTATACAGGGAAAAATTAGAAGGCCCAGAGCCCAACTAGAACTTAATTTGACAAGTGCAGTAAATGACAACAAAAATGTTTCTGTAAATACATTAACAACAAAAGGGCAGCTAAGAAGACTCTCCATCCTTTATTGAATGCAGGGGGAAACACATCAACAAAGGATAAGGAAAAGGCCCAAGAACTTAATGCCACCTTTGCCCCATTCTTAATAATAAGACCTGTTGTTCTTGGAGTATCTAGCCCCCTGGGCTGGAAGACAGGGAAGAGAATGAAGACCCAATAATCCAAGTGGAAATGGTCAGTGACTTGCCACACCACTTAGACACACACATATCTGTTGAACTGAGGGAGCTGGTAGAAGTGGTCACCAATTCACTTTCAATCATCTGTCAGCTATCCTGGCTAAGTGGGGAGGTCCCAGTTGACTGAAGGTTAGCAAATGCGATGTCCATTTACAAAAGGGGCCACAAGAAGGATCCAGCAAGCTACAGGCCTGGCTGCCTAACCTTGGTGCCAGGGAAGGTCAGTGATTGTCCCCCTGTACTGGGCACTGCTGAGGTGGCAGCTCAGGACCTGTGTCCAGTGCTGGGCTCTTCACTTCAAGAAAGTCATTGAGGTACTGGAGTATGTCTGGAGAAGGACAACAGAGCACAAGGAGACAGGGTCTGGAGCACAAGTCCTATGAGGAGAGGCTGAGGGAGCTGAGGCTGTTTAACTTGGAGAAAAGGAGGCTCAGGGAGGACCTTATCGCTCTCTACAACTGCCTGAAAAGGGGCTGTAGTGAGGTTGGTCCCAAGTGATAGGAAGCAACTAGTAGCAAGTGACAGGACATGAGAAACTGTCCTCAGGTTGTGCCAGATTGGAAGATTGGACATCAGGAAAAATTTCTTCACTGGAAGGGTGATCAGGCATTGGAACAGGCTGCCCAGCAAAGTGGTGAAGTCACCATCCCTGGAGGTGTGTAAAGATGTGTACATGTGGGGTGTAGGGACACAGTTTAGTGGTGAACTTGACAGTGTTAGGATTACATGTGAACGTGATGATTTCAAGTGTCTTCTCCAACCCAAATGATTCTATGATTTTGTTCCTTCATGTCTTTGAGAAACAATCTAATTGTGGCCAACATGGAGTTGCACGGAATATGACTTTTTCTCTTCTCCTTTCTATTGGCAGAGTGAGAGTTACAAATAAAGATTTTATGCTAATGCAATGGCAATATCAAGAGCTTTAAACCCTGATCTTATGTTTTCTAATGCATGCTCATCTCTTACATTGACTGCTTCTTTATACTGTTTTTCACCCAGAGGGTGTTTGGGCACTAGAACAGGCTCCCTGGGGAAGAGTTCACAGCACCAGCCTGACAAGAACAAGAGTTCAAGAACAGTTTGGACAATGCTCTCAGACATGTGGTGTGACTCTTGGGGTGTCCTGATCAGGGCCAGGAGTTGAACTCGATGATCCTGATGGATCCCTTCCAACTCAGCATATTCTATGATTCTATGAACTTTGTAGTCTTCATAGGAAGTCATCAGAGCTACAAAATAATATTTTTTATTTTCCTCAAGTTGCTACTTGAGTGGAGAACTGACACTTCATTCTGCTATTATTTTCCTAGATTCATTTCTTACCTTGTTTTTCATGGAAGCAAAATTGTTTTCAAGAAGCAAATACAATTCAGAGAGGCAGACTTCTGTTTTCAGTGGACAGCTTTTCACAGTTATCCACAATTCCAAAGGCATTGAGATCATCACTCAAGCTGCTCAGAAATTTTTAATACCACAGTGTCATGGAACACACAGTTGTCAAGACAGGCTGAAAAACACACATACACTATCCATGGAAAAATCACTGCCTGCATGCAGCCAGTAACATCCCTCACGGTATCACAAAGCATTTTGTAAACACAAGCTAATTACATCACCCAGGGATGGTTATCTCAACCGTAAATTCACAAACAAGAAAACCAAGACCTAGAAGGTTTAAGTAGCTTGGTTACCAAGAAATTTGTGGTTAAAGACATTGGCTCTAAAAATCTTTACCAGGTAAAGATTTATGCTCCAATTACCATGCTCTAATTAGTGGGCTGTGCTTCTGCAGGGATTCCCCCTTGAAGCACTGTTGCTTTACAGCCACTCTCCTGGCTATCTGCTGCAGACCATTCGTCTCCAGTCCAAATTTGGTTATTTTCATTGACTGTGACTGTGTCAACAGAGGCAGTTCACCCCTTTGTTCTGCATGTGCAAGCAGGAAGGTCTCTTCTAGGGAACTGTCACATGTGACTTTGCTAGCTGCATGTGTACGACCACAGATAGGAGCACTTCTGTCCAGGAAATTTTGAGGTGAGCCACTTAACAGGCTGCCACTGTATGGGAACTTTGTCTAGAAAGCTGGAAGTCAAAACACTCCAAGGCCTGAACTGCCTCCTACATATGAGCCTTTTCCAAATGCTTTTTATATAGCACAGGGTAAGAGCAGTTCAGCTGGTGTGCAGCAAGGTCATGCATAGCTTATCTCAGTATCTTCAGCCCAAATGTCTCAGTACAGCATATGTTGGGCCATTGTGAAAATTTGGGCTCTTGTCTGAAGACAGGTCAGCCTGCATCTGCTTCCCCTTCAAATCTTTCCCAAAGTACAGACATCTGGACTTTTTCAAAGAAAATCAGAAGGCAATTTGGCATGCAGCTCCAAATGTTTCTCAAAATCTTCTCCACAAACCCCTAGCAGTACAGACCCTTGTGCTTCTGCTGCTCCACATGCTCTGAAATAAGTGAAATTACCCCACTGTAAGACAGAAGCAAGGGCAGGAAATGACCCTGTGAGAGGCCCTTCTGGATAGCAATGGTGAGAATGAAGCTGCTAATCATTATACTGCGTGGTGATGAGACTCTGCTGCCAGGCTAATAAATACTCTGATCCAGCATGGTATGGATGCACATCCAGATGTGTTCTTGTCTGCAGAGGCAGCAGAGGGATTTCAAGGTCTGCAGTGGGTCTGCTGGAGACTGAGGAATTGTTAACAGTGTTAGCAATTTGAATAGTTAAATTGATGAGGGGCTTAGGGAAAATGTCAGTAAATTAGAAATCGTTAAGAGACATTTGAGAAGCATTAAGGTTGAGAATTTTGTTGAAGGACATGTTTATTACAGAAATGATTGAACCCTATTAGGACTGAAAAGACATTGTGTAATATCACTTGACTGAAAGAACAAGAGCACAGAAATGTCTGTAAGTACACACACACATTCAATCACAATGGCAAGCTTTTAAAAAAGCAAAGTTTCAGGCAAACAAAACGAGAGAAAGAATTTGATCAGGGTGGGCAGTTGAAACAGAAGCTTTTAACTGCTTCCTGATTTCTTGGGTCAAGTATGGAATATGATAAAAGGGAAAGCAATGCAACATGATTTTCTGTTTGATTCTCTCTCCTGCTGTTTTGTGAATGGAAGTGGAGAAGCACTGAAGAGGGGATAGGAAAGACAGGGGTCTGAAGAGAGAAGAAAAAAAAGACTTCTCAAGGCTTTCCACTTTTGTGCGTAAAAAGTTTTAAATACTGTAAAACTAATTATTTTAGGAGAAATGCATTGCTGTATTGTCTAAATGTGCAGACAAAATATTTTTTTACCATAATCAGCAGAAATCATCCATCTCTATAATGTTTTGTAACCTCTTGATTAGCACAAAGTTAATTTGGTGCTTATCAGTCCAAAGCAAGGGGAGCATGAAATTAAGTTGGGGCCAAATTTTCATTTTCTTCCTTTGACAAATTCCTTTTGATACAATCATTCTGTTGAATAAGGAATGAGTTTAAAATACATGATAACCTTCTGATTTCTGCTGTTATAGACTAGTTCCATGTTATTCAACATGGCATTTTTCTTTGCTGCCTTTTACTTATCCCCTCTCCAAACCTCCTGAATACTTCCTTAAATACAGCGGGTCCAGTTTAGCTGTGGTACAACTCTCTGGATTTCCAACTTCCTTTCAAACACAAAATTAGAATTTTGGACTTATTTTCTAGTAATACCAATAGATTAAATGATGTTGAATGTAAATGTTTCTTATCCAGTACTATGACAAACCACAGTGGTCTAATGAGCACCTTCTTTCAGTTTTGAAGGCTGAACTTTTTCTCCTCAAATTGTAATATTCCCCCACTACTGTCTACAGGAGTTTGACTTTCTCACCTGCATCAATATACAGCCTCACAAGCAGGGAGGCTGCACTTCTGAAACTGCCACATGGAGTCCTCAAGAGGCAGCCTGAAGCCACTGAGGGTGAAAACCCATCAGCAGGGTTTTCCAGTGATTATCACTCTCCTTAGTCTCTCCTGGGTTTTGTGCAGCTGGTGGAGTGCTGCTGCAGTGAAGGTCAGCTATGATGAACGAACCCTGAATGGCCTAAAAGCTGGAACATAATCTCTTGTCTCCTAACAAGGTTTCCCTTCTCTAGAAATTCATGGCACATATATGAATCTCATTCCTTCTTCCCCCACCCTTTTTGCTTCTTAGAGAAGTGTGGTTTAAAGGGACATTGTTCAGAGATATTTCACTAGGAGTGAGTCACTCCATGTGCAGAGCTGCAGCATGTCCCAGTCTTATTGAAACAATAAGGACTTCACACACTGATAATGATGCTAACAAGCTCCAGCTTTGCAATGCAAAATATATCACAACCTTTCTTGCTCCTGTAGCCTTTTCTCCCTGTTTTTCCTGTAATATTAGTGGATGCTTCCATTCGAGAGACATTTAAAAAGGGTAGTTTTTGAGGCCATTTGGAATTGCCATTCTTGATACACTTGATATACCTACTGAAATCTAATTTGCAGCATGGGGCTTTGTAATTTCATGCTAGAACAGCAGAAAATGGAAGAATAACTCATCCAGAAGGAGAGGATTATGTAAGAGTAGTGAAGGAGAATCAGCAGAGACAGGGAAGATCCCTTGGAAAGTTGCTGGTTCTGCAGTGCCATCCACCTGCTAATTGGTTTCAAACGATGGGGAGACACACTGCCAAAAAGTGGACGAAAAAAGAGGAGAAAAAAAAAAGCTTTGTATTAATACAGCTCACCTACATTCATTCAGACAAAAAGGTATGTATTGCCACTGAATAAAATCCTCCTCTACTACCCAGGCTCCATTTAATGAACATCTGCCTTTGCTTCTATGGACAAGGTATGTACTCCAGACACTGAGAATGGGGAATGAGACATTTGGGGTAGGATGTGCTCAGCCTGTTACAAGTCACATCAAACTGAAGCAGGAATTTAAGTGCTGGGAGAGTCACAACACACCACAATGAGGATTTGGTGTGGGAGTGTGCTGGTCTAATGGAAGCTGTGGACTCTGCCCCAGAAAGGACACTGATTAGCAAAGCAAAATAATTGCTGACAGACACACTGAAGAAACTTTGAAGATTGATGACCTCACTTGGAAACCTTATTAATTATTCCAACACATGGATGCTCTAAAGGTGCCACAGATCTCCACTGGAGAATAGGGTAGTCAGCTCTACACAGCCTGCTCTGCTTGTCTTGGTATTGTAGTATGTGATGATGGGACTAGTGTGAGAATAGCAATGACAGTGCTGTATACAGCTATTATACCTCAGGGTTACATTACTTGATTAGAAATTAGCTGAGAGTTAAACAGTGCACAAAGATATATCACTTTCAAAAGAGGTAAATATTTAACACAGAGTGATGAAAGGCACCATGATAGGATTCTAGGCTGCTTTTTACCTTGAAAATACCCAAAACAGAGCCATGGAAAAATTACACTGTCGACCTAGGGTACACAACCACAGTCCCAGGTTGGAGAAAAACCAAGGACAAGAATTGCCATGGATAGCAGCAGGAGATGGATGGGAGAGCCAAGGAGTGAGGACTAAAGAGCTCTGCTGCAAGGACTCCCCACTAGGTTTTGTTCACTCTACCATTTTTTTTAATGCAGTATGAATTCTCCTTGCTGCTGCTAATGTTATGGGCATTGCTGTTTTATCGATCTATGCACCATGATTTTCATGTTTGTCTCCTAAATGGCTACTGTTATCTAAGAATCTCATGTACAATTCAGCTGGAATTGCTCTAACTTGCAGGATGCTATGTCATCTAAAAATGGGTTCAGTTCACTGTTGATAACAGCTCTCCGAATATTCATTCAGTAAACATACCAAAAGCATCTGTCCTACCTGGTGCCTCTCACCACTCCATTAAACACTTTCCTGTTTTGAAAAATGCTGTACTTCTGTGCACTCTTTAACTCTCAACTGATTTCCAATGAAGTAATTTTACCCCATAGCTCTTAATTGTCTTAAAACACCTTCTGATAATTTTTTTTTCACAACATCTTGCAAGCAATGGCCACCCACTAAGAGCAGGCAGTTTGGAGCCATGGAATAGTGACATCCATACTATGTCACACTTGGACAGGGTGGAGGCTTTTGGAGCACAGCAGTGTTCTGCCACCTTGACCATGCTTTCTGCCCCTAACAGAAAAACTTCTCTGGTTAATAAATTGTCTTTCAAAAATGAAAACTTACAAAATAAAAGATGGCACCTCAGAGAAACAGTAGCAGAGCTGGATATTGGAAATTGGAATATTTGATATTCGATATTGGAAATTGAAAAAAATGAAGATTTGAAGAATGAGTTTGGGCGACTGCAAGCCAGTGCAAAATGTTTGAGGACATCAGTAGAAGACCTACATAGAGAAGTGGATGATGCCAGGGACACACTGAAAAACAAAGAAAACAAATCAAACATTTAGAACTGTGGAGTAAAAATTTGGATTAAATCAATGAACAGCTGAAGGCAGAGATCATGGAAATGTCCTGCCATATTTTTGCATACCAAGATAATAAAACATAGCAAAAGATGAATATATTAAAAGCAAGAAATAGGTTTGAAAATTTGAAATGTTTAGAATGCTTGCAAATCACACTGGGATTGAAAGAGAAAGTGTATGAGCAAGAAAAACTCAGAGCCCGCCAGTTAAGAAACATATTAGAAGAACTTTACAAGCTCAGGGAAGTTCAGAGGAATTGGATTCTGCAAGTGAAAGGATAACTACAATAATTAGCTGAGAAAGATGCAGTTTTGGCAGTAGTGATAAGAACAGATCCTGGGCATTTGCCCCCTTATTACATAAGCACGCTGAAGCCAAGCTCCCAGAGACGCTCTCTTTGCTTAAAACACAAAGTGTCTTTCATTACATTTGGAATATCTCAAAGGTTTTGCTGATAGTAACAGTTTGCTTTGGACTTTTCTGTTACTATTTTATCAGTAACAATATTCCACTATGTTTAGTGGCAATATATTTGATATACTGGTGCAAATCCTTATCCATACTTCAGCTTTAAAAATCAGCTATTACCATTTTAGGAATAAAGCCTTTGCAGAGCTGTCCACATTTAGTAATTTTCCCTTGCACAGGTTCTGACTATGATAGAATTAATTTTTTTAAAAATAGCTTGTGTGATGCTACATTTTAGATTTTCAATTAAAACAGGGGTGTTTTCATTACCACTGAGTGGTGCTTTCATAATGTCAAGGCCTTTTCTGCTTCTCATACTTCCTCACCAGCAATGAGGCTGGCGTGCACAAGACATTGGGAAGGGGCACAGCTGGGACAGCTGACCCTAACTGACACAAGGCATATCTCACACCTCATGAGGCCACGCTCAGGAATAAAACTGGGAGTGAGGGATGGAGGCTGGCATGAGCTGCCATTTCTCAGGTCTGGGCATCAGCCAGTCGCGAGCAAGTGTTTCCTCCTGCATCACTTCTTTTACTTTGTTTTGTTTATCGTGGGTTTTTTGCCCCCTCTCTTTGTACTTTTCCCCTCATCCCCTTAAAAAAATTAAATGCCCTTTATCTCAAGGCACAAGCTTTCCCACTTCTACCCTTCTTATTCTACCCTTACTAGGGCAGAAAAGAACAAGCAGCTGTGTGTTGCTCAGCTGCCTACCAGGGTGAAACTACACCATCCCTTCTGTGCATTAATACATGAGTTCACGTAGGCTGGTTTTGGAAATCAAGTTAACTTTAGGTTCTGAGCATAGGTTTGGGATTTTTTTTCAATTAGATTGTTAAGTGTGAAAATATTTTATAGTAGATAGCTGCATGTAGTAAAAACCCAAAAGAGAACTCATTGCTTCAGGCAAAGGAGGTAAAAAAAATGCAGTTTGTGCTAATCTGACTGAAAGTGGGCAATGTACAGTGCTTCATCCAGAATCCTGGAATCCACTTCCCTACTAGATTGTCAGCTCCTATGTTTTTTTCACTTATGGATGACACTGCAGATTGCAAAGTATATATTTTCTTCAGACTTTGAGAAAGAGCATGGAGGAACTTAAATACATGGGAGAGTATGTTAATTTCAGCTGGTCAAGAAGGTCTTTCATTAGTAGACATTAATTCAGGCAGTGCAAATTTCCATTTGGCTAAAAGCTGTTTTTGTGCATCTAGAGACAATAGCCAGTGGAACTTTTAAAATACAAATACATAAATACATGTTATTTCTGTGGATGAAAAGTTAAATCCTAAAGACCAACATGGCAGTTGGCCAACTAGTAATCATGCTGAACCTTCAAGTTATCCCTGACATTTATGCACAAAGCAGGTAGACAATGCTTGCCAGTCAGAAGCTGGCAAACAAACAGTTCACAGAACAAATATGATAGAGGGAAAAAATTCTGAGATGGAAGGGAAAGTTGTGATTCCAGCACATCATTTTCACTGTAGCTTGTAGCAGTGGCAGTGAAGAAAAATTCCAGAGATGAAAAGCCTAGAACAACCCCTTAATCTCTCCTGTGCCTGTCCTGTGTGACAACCCACCCTTTGAAATCAGAAAAGATACAGTTTAGATGAGGGAAGTTTGAGCACAAAGAGATTGGGCAACACTCAGAGGTAAGATGAAGTATGAACAAAGAATTTAAGATGCTGAACTGCGACTCAGAGGAGCTAAATTTTCTTTCTGCGTCCTTCCTCCTTTTCCTCTGGCAAGTCATTTAATCTCCCCATATCTTGGTTCCCCAACTGAATAATGAGGCAGTAATATTAAATGTTGTGTTTATTTTCATATTTGAGAGCATTTGTTTGTTTGCCTTAAACTAGTAAAATTTTACATAATTGAAGAAGGTAATGATAAGGTAAATGTTGAAAGAACAAAGTGGAGGAGGCAAAAAGGAGTTGTGGCAAAGGCTAAGGGTAGGAATCTCACTCTGGATCAACAACATCAGTCAAAACAGTTTACATACACATAAAAATGGTTTAATCAGAGAAAATGCCTGGTACAATTAGAACCCAATCTAAATAGAGACTTTAAATACTATTGTTATCAGATAATAGGAATACTGAGATGAGAACTGCCTGTACAGAGGCATTTGTGCCAAGCTAGTCTGAACTATACTACTACACTCATTGACAATTGCACCTGTGCAACACCAGACTCGTGGTACCTAATTCTTGTTGCCCAGTGCCACAGGGAAAGCTACAAGAAAAACAAAGGTTCAGTAGGGTCAAAGTTAAAAAGGAGAAATGGTCACAAAGCAGGGGTTCCAGAAATACACCCTGAGAAGAGTCACAGAAGATTACTCTGCAGTGGGGTAGATAGATTTGTCACCCTCATTTTTCAACAGATCTTCCCAAATAGCTTCATCTGCTGTTGTGTATCCATAATACACATGAAACCTGAGGGTGGCTTACATAAATCTTCAGAGGCGTCTGTAGGAGCCAAGAGAAGCATTAGGGCTTGCAAATGTACTATACAGCATAAAATTGTTACTTCACATAATGTGTAAATGTTTGGTGAATTCTGCAGAGAGAGAAAACAACTCTTTCTCTGATTTTGATAAACTATTTCAATACCAGTATTTATAGGTCATAGTAAAATAAGGGTTTTTTTCTGGTAAACCATGGATAAAGAACAAGAATGAAGAAAAATCACATGTGCAGCATTTTCTACATATGCAGTTCTTTCTACAATTGGCAGTCTTTATGAATGATGTATAAAGGCTCAGATAATCCTATGATGTTTCTGTCTTCCCTATCTTTATTTTAGGGAAAAAAAAAACTAAAGGAAAGGAAATTATGTGCTTGGTTATCACATAAAAAAGCAGTTGTATTTTTAATTCACACATTTTTTGTGCTCTGAATATAGCTGTAGGGCTGGATTCCTGCAGGGGAAATCTCTATAATTACAGTCAGGTGACACCACCTTTGTGTTGAAGGAACCAATATGTGCCAGGAAGTGCTACACGACGCTATAAGCAGCAGAAGGCAAGCCAAGCAAAAAGTGACTTGAAACAGGTATGTGAGCATATGTGTTACACAGATCTGTTATATCTGTGTGTCTTACAAACTTCTGCCTTCTTTACAGTTTATTAGAACTTTGGTTAAAGCCACACTTAGAGAAGCAATTCATTGCATATACAGTATGCATATTACATGTTGCAGTAAGTGCTGAAGACCTTGACCAAAAGGACCTTTTGTCCTAAACACTGTCCATGGCCACAGATGACTCTGCCCTTGAGCATGAAGAATTGTAACACTCAACAAGTACATTAGTGTTACCTTCTTTGGGAGGGGAGAAGTAGCATGGTAGGGAGATCAAACCATTTACTGAGATCATAGAGCCTATAAAACTGAACTTAGATCTTCAGCAAGTCTAAGAAGATGCCTATTTCTCTTGTGTTTAAAGCAATTAGCTTTAAACAAAAAGACAAATACCTCATTAGAAGTCTCCCTTGCAGGCAGAAATTAATTTCCTCTTCAGTCACATATTTATATGACAGAACACTAAGGTGACACTTTATATGGTGGCACCTAATAATCAGTGAACAGAAGAAGGAGTTGGGAAATGCTTGAAATATTTAGCTACAGACGTTGATTCGTCCAGTCCTGATGTCTGAGAATGCTCAAGCTGACTCAGTATCTAATTGCTTTACCTCAGCACTGTCTCTAGTACTATAACAACTTTGAAGTTGTTGGAAAGAAACAAGGGTAAAAAGCTGCTGAATGTGCTGTATTTTCAGAGGGGCTGCACTCCTTCAGCTCCTATTGACTTCCCTGAGCCTGAGCTAAGGCAGCTCTGCAGAGAAGCAAAACTGCTGCTCCTCCCTGGAAAGAGCTCCAGACCCTCTTTGTACATCTGTGCTAACTTCAGAGGGGGCTGAGGATCTGACCACACAGAAACCAGAGCCAGTACATATAAAAATCTCACTGCAGGCACCGAGTGTATTTCTGTGCAACTTGCCCTGTCCCCCACAGCCTGTCACGTTTAGCAAGAAATACTCTGAAGGAAAGATGGAAATAGTAAATCAGACTATTGAATTATTTGAAAATAATCTTTTCCAAAGGGAATACAGGCTACAGACTTTTAAGAAGATGGGGCTTTAGGGCTGGGAAATGTATCTATTGTGTCAATGTGGTAATGAAGTTAGTTCTGCATTGTTTGGAAAACAGCAGATTTCCTTGCAAGGTTTGTGATTAAACATCTAACAAAAAATAATGATTTCCTTGCAGGCAGTTAGGCACCAAATATAAAGACAGAGGGGAAGAGCCAAGCAGGGAAAGAACCTACTAAATATCACTACTGAAAGCCACTGTTAGAGTCCTCATAATATTCACTGTTAATTACAAAAACTAGTATCTATAAAATCAAAATACCCAGTAGGAGAAAGTATGCCATTTAGCATGCAGAAATCCTTTTACACACAGAAAATGGGTGCCTCTTCTGTAAAAACTATCAGTTGGAAAGAGGAGCAAGCACGTTGATCTGCATGTATATGATGTGATCACAGAGAATCAACAAAGAAGCTAAATTACAAAGGAGAAAAACTATGCTTTGCTAGAAATGTGAGCAAAGATTTCTCTAATGAACTTGTGTAAGCAGAAAAACAATGTTTGTTTGCCTGGGGATGGAGTGGGAGTGAAAGAATTCCTGCCCAGAAATTCACTACTTAAGAATAAAGAAATTTGTACTACTTGTGCCCACACAAAATATTAGATCAAATGGGAAATATATGAACAAATTTACTATAATTTGGAAGATATCTGAAAGGGAATTTGGCTTGTAGAATTATTCTAAAACAACATCCTTACCGTTTGAAGGAAGTTGTCACTTCTTCTGTAATTTCCTCTTATTTTTCATTGTTTCTTCCCTTCTATGTCTAAATTTATATTTTGGTGAGGAGAAATTTGGTGAGCAGACAAAATCAATCCCTTCATTTTTCTACATATTTCTTTTATTTTCTGAGAGGAGAACAAAGTAAGTGAAATAAATGCATGGAAATTTGTACCGCACATGAACAGGATGCCTATGGCATCTGTTCACAGCCTGGCATGGTACTAGGTCCAAATAAGGTTATCATAACTGGGAATCCTGCAAGTCCTAATACAGTGAGGCTAGAATGCCAAAATCTACATGGCTTTTGTCCTTTTTTCAAACAATTATTTCTAACATCTATATTTTTTAAATGGGGCAGCAGGGAATCCTCCTGATTGAAAGATAATCTAGATTTAAAAAGGATAATCTGATTAAATAAAAAATATGTGAAAAATTAATTTCTTAGACTTATCTCTGGATAAGAGAGCAGCTTGTTTTTAAGCAAACCAACAAACACATTGATTTATTCACAGTTACTGTGGGTAGGTACTTTTGCCAATCAAACATAACAGGTATACATTGTATGACAAGAGCAGTTGAGAGGATGCAACTCAATAAAAACAAACAGGTCATCACACCCAGACAAGAATAATGAATTGAAGAAACATAAGATGAGGAGGTACAAGTTGAATAATTGCATGTCAGAAAGAGATCTGGATGTTTACAATGTTATTGTGCTGCAAAAAAGGCAAACCCTTATTGCAATTTATAGTCCATGTTATCATCTACAAAACATTTAGCAATTCTTCAGCTCTCCCTGAAGCAGTCTGTAGAGTTGGACATCTAAACTGGGATGAGACACAGCCAATTTTGGACACTTTATGGAAGGTATAGTCCTACTGGGGAAAAAACAGAGGAATACAACAATAATTATCAGGCTTCAGAAAGGTATACTTGTAAGAAAAGGCTGAAGGATAGGTTTAATCTGACATTCCTCTGACATTCCTCTGAATAGATGAACTTCAGAGAGAAGAAATCTAAGAGGTAAAACAATAGCAGCTTTCAAACATATAAAAGGTAATTTCAGTAAGAGGAACAAGTGGCTTCCTGTGTCTGCTGTGCACAGGACAGCGATATTTTGCTCTTCTGTTTGCTCATATCTTTTGAAGTGCTGTCTGGAAATGGACATGTTACCAAAATAACACTAAATACAGTTTTGCACTGCTGCAATTTCCCTAATGCATTAAAAATACATTTAAAAAATTCAATTTGGGAAAAGTATGGCAGAACTGGAGAAAAAGGAGAAAGTCTTCTTAAGATTGTATATTTCTCTCCTCCTCTGAAGTAGCTGGTGTCTGAAATTGTTTTCTAAGAACCTTCTCCTCACCTCTGTGCTGAATGAACCTACGGAAAAACCTTGCACAAACCTGATTTGAAATGAAATAACTCCCATTTTGGAATGAACTGTGTGATGAAGATGTAGTTATAAAATAAATAATGATTCAGCTCTAACTTTCAATTTTGTCCTTATTAAGTTGCTCAACCAGGTGTTGAAGCCAATAGAATTTGCTTTTCCTCTGCTGGAAAGCTATTTTGAGTGCAGCGTGACTGAAGAATAGCCACTTATTCGCTGCCCGGCAGTGCTCTCGGCTTTGCTGCTAGAATCCCCCACAATTGCTCCAACAACGCTTTTGCCAATACTCGTCTGGCTCAATCAGCAGCTCTAACACTGGGGTATGACATTCTGCAGTGCTTGTGAGGGTGGTAAGCTGCCTGCTGTTTAACAGCTCTGCTTCATGGTGTGGTGTTGGGAGGGAGGCAGTGCTGATTTTGATCTTCAGTCTGTATTTGTTTCTCTCTTCAATTTATTCTCTTCTAGTCTCAGTGCAGGATAGATCCTGCACTGTCCTGACTGAAATTCCTGGCTAATGTTGTTGTGTGCTGCTCCAGTGTTGCTGTGTTTCATGCTGGAGCTATCTTTCCTCCATGATGGGGGATGCAATTCTTCTGCATGCCAACTGGACTTTGAGGATTAATTAAAGTTTGCAAAGCACTGTACCTTGCATATCATTGAAGTAATTATTGTTTGTTACAGCCAGTCCAAACACCATCTAGGATTTCCATGTTCCTGTTTCAGCTCAGTTGTACATTACCAAGCTTGATCTGCCACCATGAACAAAAGATTAGCGTTGCAGTCTCTAGTTCTGTGTTTGGTGCTGTGTCCAGCCCCCGTGTAAGTCTGCATACATCCCAACAAACTGTGCTCAGCACACCAGGACTCCAAGGGACTTTCTATAGCTGTAAACCTGAGACATCCCTTTCCTTTTTCTGCACTTGCACTCTGGTATGGGTTGGATCCACAAAGCAATGGGTCCCTTTGGCCTTCTCCACTGTCATGGCTGCCCACATTTAACTTCAAGTCAGCTTGGCAAAATTGTGTATGAAATGATGGTGGAATTGGGCTCTGCATTTCACAAAAGATGTTTTCTCCATGCAACAGAACTGCCACTTTGTGTGGCATCTGAAGTTCTATAGGGACATGGCAAAAAAGGGCTGATACTGCTTAAGAGCCAAGCCAGTAGTGGAAGTGATGCAGACCATCCCACAGTATTCTTGTATGCTCATAACACCTACAAAATTTAACCCAAAACCTGCTTTACCAGTTCACCATGAGATCCTCTGCAGGGCCAGGTGGATATCTCTGAAACAGACAAATCTCAGCTCTAATTTATTACTCTGCTTTTATGCACCAGCTTTTGCACAGCTAAGAGTATATTTTAAAACCTTCTTGTGACTTCACTGTTTTTGTAAGCCACAATAAGCCAATGGGGTTAAATGACTGTGGAAACTCCCCCAGTATCAAGCTAGATACTCAAAATGGCAATAAATGTAACCACTCAACACACTCGTGAGCCTTCCCTGGGGCAGAGATGAATTAATAAGGAGTTTGAAGTTCCTAACTGAAGGGTTCCAATAGGTACGTTACCCAAAACACTGACCTGACCTTCTGAAGAGTGCACTATTTTCACAGGGGTACAACTGTAGTTCTCTCACGACACTAATTGCTGCCATTTACACACTTAAAGTGTCATCTGACAGGTTTCAGAGTCAGACCCCAATGCTGAGTGCTAAATAAACATGTAATGGAAGTTGGACATTATCCACCTGAGCTTTGTGTTCCCTCACTTTCCCTGTAGCATCAGACTCTCCTCAGCCTTTGAAGTGTCCCTTCTGAGTTTCTGAACAGGCACAGAATTAATTTGGCAGGAATTCTGCTGCAATTGTTCCTCAGCAAGGGCAGCATCATATGCATTACTCTTCTCTTTTGCCATCTTGAGACAGTGGCTTCTGATTTTAGGAAGAAAAGCTTAGGTGCTATCTACACTTTCACATTCTGGAGCCAGCCTAGGGAGAAATATCTAATTTGATAACTTTCAAGCAATCCCACTATGTGGATGTGTATTTGTTTGCTTCCACACATCTACAACCAGCTGTCTGGTTTTAATCAATTTTTACCTAATGTCTTCAGAGATACTAAGCTATTAAAAATTCATAAAAAGAGGCAAATGGTCCTATCACAAATCTGAAGGGTACATAAAGAACTAGGAACAACAGAGAAGAGATTCGCAATGAGAATGAAAGAATGATACAGGAGAAACTGATGTCTAAATGTTTATTACAAGATAAACGCAATTTATTGTCATTACAGCTTCTTGATTACCTTTCAACCTTTTCTTAACGACGCCCATATGTTGCAAATAAGAGGGTTTTACGACTTCTGTTCTCTCACCTTTCTCACGGCTTACATTCCCGCTTTAATTGCTACGCTGCCGCCGGGCGCGCTGCCGCCGGTGTCCGCCCGCCCGCTGGCGGCGGTGCCCGGGGAGGCCGCCCCGCTCGTCCCCGGTCGGAGGCCGCCTGTCGTTCCGGAGACGTGCGCCAGGTGGCGGTGCCGCCACCGCCGCGCCGCTTCCCGGCCACCTGCAGGCACCGATGCAAGGACCGGGGGAAGCTGGTTAAACAGCAAGTCCTTCAAAATGCTTAGAATGGCTTAAAATGGTGCATAAAGCTAAGTTATTCGATTCTGTGCGGGTTTCCTGAGAACAATAATAAAACAGGAAAATAAAAAATGAAGTCAGAAAGTGGCAGCATCGTCAGGAAGGGACAATCCTCACTTTAGTCACTGCGCATCTCTGTATGGGGAAAACAAATCTCAAGAATTTCTGTGTTAATATTACTAATTTTTTCTGTTTATACAAATGTCATAGAGGCAATAATGTCTTCCATTTGATCTCTTTGAAATTATTACAACTAGATGAGGTCTTGGAATGAAATCCATGGTGAGTAAAACTGAAACTGCTCATGACTCACCCAAAACTAATTTTGTAGCTTGTGTGGTTATAGTTGTAAGAATGCCAGTGAAGCTTGTTAACACTCTTTTCCTTCCATCCTGCCCTCATGGTGTCAAGACTGTAATGTTGTAATGTCAAGACTTTGTACCCGCGGAGGAAGACTTGGGGGTGACGGATGACGACAAACCGAACATGAGCCAGCAGTGTGTGCAAAACCAACTGTGTCCTGGGCCACATCAAAAGGAATGTGACCAGGAGGAATTGATTCTCACCCTTTACTCCACTCTTGTGAGACCCCACCTGGAGTACTGCACACCCCTCTGCTGTCTCCGGCATAAGGACATGGAACTGTTGGAGCAAGCCAAGAGAAGGGTCATGAAAGTATAAGGGAACTGAAGCACCTGCCCCACAAAGATAGGTTGAGAAAGTGGAGGCTGTTCAGCCCGGGGAAGAAAATGTTGTGAGAAGACCTAACAGCAACATTGTGGTATCTGAAGGGGGCCAACAGGGAAGCTGGACAGGGACTCCTTGTAAGGCAAGGACAAGGAGTAATGGGAACAAACTGGGAGAGGAAATTTACCCTAGAAGAAATTCTTTACTGTAGGGGTGGTGAGGCACTGGCAGAGGTTGCCCAGAGAAGCTGTGGATGCCCCATCCCTGGCAGTGTTCAAGGCCAGGCTGGATGGGGCTCTGAACCCCTTGGTCTAGTGGGAGGCGTCCCTGCTATGCCAGGAGGGTTGGAAATGGATGGTCTATAGGGCTCATTTCCACCCTACAACATTCTGTGATTCTGTGAAGTAAAAAAGATGAGGCTGTTCCCACTGCAAGAAAATGTCAGTGGAGAGTGGAGTCAAAAAAAAAAAAAAAGAAAGTTGGTGCTATATTTGGAGCATTCCTAATTGCACTGTTCTATTTCCAGCTGCCGAAATCCGTGCTAGAATTTTAATTAATAGCTAAAATTGTGCAGCAGATCCTGACAACAGGAAACAGCCCTAACAACGGGAAACAGTTATGTTATTTAAATAGGCTTTGAAATAATCAGATTTTATCTCCCGAAGCTGCACTTGGATGAATATTAAAGCTGCTTTTGTTCTCCCGGATAGGGCTGTGCTTGATCAGCAAGCTCTGGGAGGCCACTGGGGCCAGGCCCGGCAGTGAGTGAGTCGTTCCCTGTCCCACACGGCCCCCAGGCTGGCAGAGGGGGCCGAGGAGCGCCCCGCGGCCCCGCCCTGCCCGCGGGCCGCCCCGGGCGTGCGGGAGCGGCGCCGCTGGCACAAGATGGCGGCCTGAGGCGCCGCGCCCGCCCCGCCTGTGCCGCAGCGCCGCGGCGCCCCCTACCGGCCGCGCCGCCCCCGCAGCGCCGCGCTCCGCTGCGGCGGCCGCAGCGCGGGACAGCGCACGCGCGGGACGGCTCCCCGCCCCTCCCGCTGCGAGCAGGGGCGCATGCGCAAGAGGGCGCCGCTGCGCTGCCCCGGAGGCGGGGCCGGGCGCGTCAGGTGACGCGGGGCTCGCGCTGAGTGACGGGCGGCGGGGCCGGAGCCGGGGCTGGGAGCGGCACCGGCGGCCTGGCGGGGCGGGAGGAGGAGGAGGAGGAAGAGGAAGAGGAAGGGTCTCGGCCGCGGCCCCGGCCAGGCGCCATGGCGACCACCGTCACCACCCAGCGGGGCCCGGTGAGTGCTGCGGGCGCGGCGGCGCCGCGGGGCCCGCGCGGGGGTATGTCCTCTCACCGCGCTGGCCGGGCGAGGCCCGGCTTGGAGACCCCGATGGGCCCGCCCGGCCTTTGCCAGCGCCGCTGTGGGAGGGAGGCTCCGTGTCTCTCACCCTGCCCCAGATCCGGCCGTGCCGGAGGGGGGAGAGGAAAAGCCTTCTCACGTTCTCCAGGCTGCTGGGATGCGGGGGTGGGAAGTCTTCCTTGTCTCCCGGTTCCCCGCCTGCGAAGAGGCTTTGGGAAAGGGGAGGGGAAAGTCCCTCCTAACTGCGCGGAGTCCTTGAAGCGGCTCTCCTGCACGTTCTTTGTCCAAAGGCATTTTCAAGGAGGGAAGTGCTTACACTGAAAGCCTTCCCAAGGAGGGAAATGCTTGCGCTTGGAAGCAGAGCGCAGCTCGCTGCGCTCGCCGCTCGGCGGGGCACGGTCGGGCCGCTGTCCCGGGAGCTGCCGCCTGAAAGCTGGAACGGCGCATCCCTGGTAGCATGAAGGCGTGCGTGCTGGACGGGAGCTGAGCCGTCGTAAAACCGATTTACCAGCCTTGTGGGAGGTGGTGCTGACAGTTTATTGGGAATATGTTACTGTCTGGTTTTGCCCAGGGATAATCATACCTCACACCGGGATGTTACAACATCAGCTTTCGACAGATGTGCTGTTCCTGTCTGTTCCTCCTGTCTGAAAGGATCTGGTAGTCACTGACAGTATGATATTGCTTATGGTGAAATGAGGGGTTATTAAAAAGCAGTAAATTTACACTGCTGTTTTTTATTATGTAGAAACGGCTAGTTTGAAAAAATTATGCAGCCTTGTGGAAAGAACAGTGAGGTGAATTACCGCTAATCCTGAAAAACTGTGCTGCTGTCACTTATCTTATGACAGTAATATGATATGGTCGTCAATTTCATCCTTTAGAGTGCCTTATTTGTTTTATTTATCATAACTGCCTAGTCTTTCTTGAATGTTGCAAGACATCTTCTAGATGTCTTGTTCTAGAATTTCCCAGGTACTCCTTTATAATCTATTGGCAATCTTTTGTTTTGTAAACTTGACTGAAGCCTGACAAAAGGCATATGATGATTTATCTCATGCAGCTTTGGTTTTTCTGGGCTTCAAGTTTAGTGGGGTTTTTTTTGTGTTGCTGACATTGTTGTACATGCTTTTCTTCCTTACCTACTTCAGAGATTTGAATGTTTCCAAATGAATGAATACATTATGCAATATTAAGCAGGCATTCACAGCTGGGGGTGTTGATATGGTACATTCCAGCCTTTCTTAATTCTTTTCAGAGAGGAAAATAAATTTCTCCTAGTTTCTGTGTATGCAACTGCATTACAAATGAATAGCCACTAAATGGTGCTAAAGGATTGGGAACTGCTTTTTTCTTTACTGCTGGAGAGAACAGTTCAGTCTTCCTGTTTGAACAAGCAAGAAAATATTCAAGGTTGTTTCATGTGGGTAAGAAACTAAAGTGGGTTGTTGCCAGTCTTACACCTGCACTTTCTAATTGTGACACTGCTTACTTGGTGTGTAATTAATATTTCTTATTGCTGTTCAGTTTTTCAGATGAAACAGAATTCATCCTGTCTGTTACTTCAAATACTCTGCTAGAATATAGATATCTCTGACCCTTTTCAGGATGTTATGGAATTAGCGTATTTTCACATTTGTAATCTTGTATGAACAAACCAGCTTTTTAAATCTAAACTACAGCTGAATATGAAAGGACTCTTAAGTGATACCTTTTACAAGTAAGATTACTAATAAACAGTTTGACCAGGCTTTAGATTAAGACTGAGCCACCAGAATTTTATATTTGTGATTCCTTATCTAGCCAGTCATATGCAAAATTACTCTTAATGGTTATTCTCCATGGTTATCCACCATGCTGGCAAATGCATCAGGTTCTTCCAAATAAGGTTAATACCAACCTGGGACTGCATAGACTTCTGCTCCTAATTTCCCTAATAAACACTATTCTGATGAGTAGTGACTCTGATGAGTTTTTTTCCTTGAGACTCTTCAAAACTTTTTACAGGCCCTTGTCAAAAGTCCCTTCCCAACTTTCCTGTAGGCTCCTTAACGGGCTGGAAGGTGCTCTGTGGTTTCCCAGGTGGAGCCTTCACTTCTCCAGGCATAGACACAGATGTCATATGGACACTCATTCTGTCTTTTATTTTTAACTCATACCATTGTTCCTGCCATACTTTGCAGGTATTTTTTTACCCCCTCCTTTTTTCCATGTGAAATCTGCCCCATTTCAGTTTAATGATAGAGATAGCTCTCTTTGTGTTGCATTTCAGAAGACAACCCGGGTCTGTTTTCTCAATGACTTCTTGGCAGACACCAGAAAGCTGCTATAAAGTGCATTCTAACTTTCTTCTATTCCAAACAAATTTCAGCCTGGTCTCACAAGTGCTCCAGCCCTTTTCATGTGCGTTCTTGGTGGATCTTTGCTGGTCTCCCTGAAGCTTTTTGTTTTTCATGTACTGCTGGGCCCCAAATTGTCACAGTGTTCCAGGTGTGGTCCAGCAATTGTTTCCTTTCCTTAGCCCATTGGCTGGGTTCTTGTTGATCCAGTGCTGTTTTCTGCTGCAAGTGTCCTCTGCTCATCCATGTTTTGGTTGCTCTCCACCTCTGTGGAGGTACAGGCAGTCCTGCCAGTTGTTCTCCAGTCTGTACCAGTGCCACAGAATTTTCTGGTCAAAGTACAGGTCTTTGCCCTTGTTGAATTTCATGCAATTCCTGCCAGTGAATTCTTCTGTCTCTCTAGTTGGTCCTGTCCTCAAGTATACCAGTCATTTCTCCCAAAATTTAGTGTCATCCTTAAAACTGATAAGGATACCTTTTGCCTTCACCTTTTGTTGCTGAGGAAAAATATTAGACACATAAGTTAGATTCTGTACAGACCTCTGAACTGCTTCACTTTTAACCAACCTCCAGTGTCATTAACCACTGAACTTCAGCTTCTGAGCTTAATGCTTCAGTCAGCTTTTCATCTATCCAGTAGTCCACCCATTCAGATTGTAATGATCCTGCTTTGATACCTTCTGTGCTTTCCTTAGTTCTGTATTCTTGTTTTGGAGAAGGCAGATGGCTTTTCATTCTTTTAAATCCTTGGTAAAGGCTGGCTATTCCTAATCCCTGTTTGGCTTTTTTCCCTTCATGTGTCAAGGAATGTCTTCCAGAAGCACTTGCTCCATGAATTTCTTAGTGACTGAGGTGAAGCTGACCTGCCTGTGGTTCCTCAGGTCATCCTTCTTGGAATACTGGATGTGGTATTTGTCTTTCTCCTGAGTTACTCTGATTTCCTTGGCTTTTCAAAGATGTTAAAGAGCAGCTGTGAACAAATATCAGCTCTTTCAGGACCTCTGGATGCTTCCTATCTCATACCAATTTTTTCTTCAGTGTGTAAAGCATAGAATAATAGTTAAAACTGCCATTCACTTTTTATTTCTTAAAGATAGTAAAACTATTTAAAGGAGAATGGTCAGAAATTTTTGAGTAGTTAGGCGTTTAAAGCTCTTTGATTTTTCAAAGAAGTTTCACGTTAGACTTCCTTGTTAATTGCTAGTGGAAAACCTTAGTTATGGTTCCCTGAGTGTATTGTGTCTGGGCAAATGTTTCTGTAACATGGGGCATTTGTGGCTGTGTTTGGCTCTGTGTCCCTTTCCCTCCCTTACACAGGTGCCAGTACTTGCACAATCAGTGAGTTGACGGTTCTGACAACTTACCTCCCATTCCCTTTTCCTCCAACCCTTGTTTCTTCTGATCAGGCTTTTACACTGACCCACTTTACAACTCTCTGGCACATTTTCATGTTGCATAAGAAGTAGGAAGGTGAGACTGAGACAGCTCCATCCTCAGTTATGTCAAATAGCTGTAGAATATCACACCATGTTCAGTTTGAAGAAGTTGAGATGCAGTTTTTATACCTGCAGCATTCTACTGTGAAGATTCACAAAACTACCTCTTAGGTGGTTGTAGCAGATGGAAGGGGCCATGTTACTCTATTTATGGATAATCCATATTTTTAAGATGCAATGCTGTCAGTAAAGTTTATTAGAAAGTGACTATAAGGTAGGCTTATTTTTAGTTAGTCTTCTGAATTGTAGTCCCATCCCTGTCCTGTTGCTAAATGGAATTAATGTTTTGTTCTCCAGCTATTGACAGAACACGCTTGAATTTCACATTCTTTCTGAAGTGCCGTTAGAGGGAAGTGCATTTGTTTCAAAGTGATTGTGGAGTAGGATTGGTGACACAAACTTGTCATATATGTTTTCCTTGGTTTTAAAATAAAAACTATGGTTGAATTCTGGTTACGTAACTTTGTATTTTTAATTCAGGTTGGGAGGTGGCAGTTATGTGCCTACTTTTAAATGCTTTGAGGAAGATGTAAATTGACCTGTTTTCTTTACAGATAAAAAGATTGCATGATACTGATTTGTCTCCATCAATATGGAATCAGCTGATAATTAGTATAAGAACATACTGAGTAATTCCCTTCAGTAAGCATCTCTCTAGATACTTTACAGGCTATATCACCAGGACTTGTGAACCAAATATTAGTCAGAATTGAACATAGGAGTGTGTGCATCTCCTTTTCCCCACTCTTCCCTTTTGGAGGGGTTTACCACTCAGATCTTTTGCTAAGTTAGTTAACACTAGATGGTTTTAGTTTCTATGTATGTCAGCTCTGCAGTTCTAGGATAAGAGTGTGGCTTTGTGTGAGGTAACTGAATAACCTAGGATCAGCTTAGCTGCTATAAGAAAACTTTGGTCTCCTTCATGGACTTTTTCCCCTTTGGACTTTGGTACAGAAACCAGTTTGTTTATTTTATTTTGGAACAGATACTGGTTAACATTTGTAAAATAAAATTTCAAAAGTGAAAGCTATTATTAGACTTCTATTGTGAATGAATTCAGCTTTCCAATATCCAGGTGAAGATGGAGACAAAAGAGGCTGTCCTGTTTCTGGGAGTTTGACAGAGGGAGCTTGCATAATATGGAAATGGGATTTCAGGGGTGCAGCTATCACTTTTGACTATGGAAAATGTTTATGATGTCTGTTCCTAGTGGTAGATAGTACCAGATTTGAAACTTCCTCAAGCACCAGGACTGGAGGACCAATGGCATTTACAACACAACCCTGCTGTGTGGTAAATGCTATTTCCTTGCTAATTCTGGGGCCATTTCAGATCTTGCCTAAATGTATTATGTTTTATTTTAAAATTATATGTATTCCAGTGAGAAGGCTGTTATAACATCATGTCTCATTGCCAACCAAACTTAAATAAATTTTCTTTTATTATTAACTTCTAGCCTGTTTTTTCTTTCCAGTTCTTAAAACTTCAGCTGCTTGAATGAAAAAATTTTAAGGTGCTTGTAAGCAAAACTGATTCCCTTTTTACTCTGCTTCCCAATAGCCCAGCAGGCATTCAGTGCTTCCTCCTGAACTTTTCAGATAAACTTCCTTTCTGGCATGTGACACCTGCTGTTGCCAGGATCCTGAGGCTCTCAGATAATCATACAAAATAGTCATACATTTGATTTGGCGAGAGCTACAATTTCTGTCTCCAAGATGCAATGCTGACATGCAGATGGTGTGTAATCTTGAAAAGCTATGTCCTCAAGGCCTGTTAGCATCTTAAATTATGTTCTCTAGGTCTGTATCTGCCAGATACATGATTGAGTAATCTCGTTTGGGATTGCAACATGAGAAATTGCATTGTCTTTTGTCTTGATGAGGTAGACAGTTCTGTATTAAATATGTCATCCACTCTATTTACTTTATCAACACATTTAAATACAGTACACTTCAACCAGATTTTCATCTTCTGTAGATTAACTATATCATGACAGAATAAATAAATACAGCTTAATTGTAAATTTTCTATGACACTTTTTTCCCTTTTAAAATTTTATTGTAAATCTTTGCTATTTTAAAATGAAAATCTCTCTACATGTATTTGAATTGATAATGTTCCCTGAGCGTTTAAAACCTAGAAACAACCCGAGTTGTTGAATTGACAAGTAGTGGGTAGAAACTTTCCCTTTATACTGTAAAGCTAACAGAAAATCCATGGGGAGTGCTGATTCATATTGACTCATGTAACAGAAGTTCCCTATTACTACTTTTTGTCCTGGCTCATTTTCATGATAGACTAGATTTTTAATTCCCACATTGTTGTTTTGAATGTGGTAGAATTTTGTCACCAAGGTTAGTTGCAGGCTGGCTGTGTTTAACACTGGAAAAGCATTAGGACATCTTTATTGCATTGCAGGATTTGGTCCATAGGAAGTCCTGTTTTACAGTCTGTCTTGAAGGTGACTGTGGAAGTGACCTTTCAGATGAAAGCACTGTGCTATGTCTTGGAACAGGAACAATTGGACACAATGTGGGTGATGAATAATTGAAAGAACTGGATGCCATCAGATAGCATATATGAATGTGTTGTAAAACTTAGTGTTTCTGACTTTTGTATGGACTACTTTAATGTTTGGTTGCAGAGCTGCTTTGGCTCTCTGTCCTACTTTTTTCAGAGGCTTATGTCTGAAATTATTGTTTCTAAAAAGGAGAACATTTTACATGAGTTGGCAGTTTTGTCAGTTAATTTGTTCTTTGTTCATACTGTCAAAACAAGACTAAATTCTCCTTAATTTGTTACACTTTGATTTATCTCTTTCCCATTATAAAAGTTTAAAGTCTTCTTTTTTCCCTCTCTTTCTTTTTTAAGGTATTTGTTGGTGAGCTTCCTCAAGATTTTCTGCGCATTACACCAACCCAGCAGCAACAGCAAATCCAACTGGATGCCCAGGCAGCTCAGCAGCTACAGTATGGAGGAGCAATGGGTACAGTAGGAAGACTCAGTATTACTGTAGTACAGGTAAAAATTATGCCATCTTGATACAATTAAGTAATTTAAATAATTAATGCAATTTTAAAAATTGGTGGACATGAAAAGATTTTGTGTTGGAATTTGAGTTACTAAATTACTTGTAAATGGGTAGTAATTCTTAAAGGTTTTGGAGCTTCATTTTTCTGTACATCAGCATTTTGTCTGGTTTCATGTTTCGTTGTTGCCTGGTGCAGCGATTTCCTGTAAACCTTGCTATTATAGCACATAATCAAATAAACTCATTAGGTTTTTTTGCAGTGAAAAAGTTACTCTGAAAACTTCTGTTCAGAGGCTTCCTGTAGTTCCTGTACTTAATATTGGAAGAATATTAGTAATTTTGAGGATATTATAGGGAATTGCAGTTCCCTTATGTATTGTTCCACATCCTTCTCCTCAAAACTGTTCTCCAGCCAGGTGGTCCAAAGTCTTATTGTCATATATGTTGTTTTTCCTTTGTTGAACTTTTGAGATTCCTGTCTGTACACTTCTCTTAGTGTATCAAGGTCCTTCTGAATGACAGTACAACAGACAAGAGATACTCTTCTCTGTTTGTCTAGGAATTTATGCAGATATGCTATGGAATCTTGGCTGTATATTGAGACATGTCGAATTCTGGGTACGAGACTTGCTGTGATATAGTTAATCTATAGAAGATGAAAATCTGGTTGAAATGTACTGTATTTAAATCTGTTGATAAAGTATATCAAACAGCATGCCTTAATTCTGTTACTAATAAACTGGTGGTAGATCAGAAAAAGTTTCTGGGGAGGTAATTTACTGCTTTTTGTTCCTTGCAGATATTTAGGGGTGGTGGTGAGTTAGTCTAAGCACAGCTGATTATCGCCTTTTTTCTGGTGAAGGTTTGATGAACTGTCTAATCCCACAAATTGAGAATGTAGGTAGTGCTTAGATTGGATGCCAGCTTTCTTCTTTTATTTTTAAGTCCACATCTACAATAAACAGTTTGAGACCTTTCTCACTAGCTGCATTGTATAAATTGATGAACCAGCATGTTCCCTGAAGAAGAAAAAGGGCTTTCCAAGCCTGAGGTGCAGCCTTTGTGATAAAAGTAACGAAGTGCACAGCCTCAACTGTTGTGAGTTCTGTAAACATCTTGTCGGTGGGAGATGCCCTGGGGCACCGTGTTTTGTCACTTGTCTTACTATAAAAAGAGCCATGGGCTGTTTAGTATAGGTCAAAGAAAGCGCATGCAAAAAGCCCAACTTCTGCGTAAACACAGCTGTGCAGCAGTACTCAGTATTGTGTTCAGGAATGTCAACACCTTGTTTTGTTCTAGTCTTCTCATGTTACAGCAAAAGTATGTTGGATCTTTTGTGATTCTATACAGCATCTGTTTTTATAGTGATGTTAGGCCTTAAGTTGTCCACTGAATTAACTACCATTAAATGCACATGCTGAAATAAGTGTGTAATCACTTTGAAAAGTATGATCTACTATGACTACTTTACCTCAACTGAACTGCTTTTGCAGGTTGTGCTTTTGGATTGTGTGATATTCTTGAAGATACTGGTTTTCTGTAATTCATCCTTTAAAAGAACTTAAGTGAAAGAGGACAGGCTACCTATGACATTACACTTGTGATTGTATTTTGGAGATCAGATACCCAGGGAAAAATTGAACTTGTTTCAATGTCCTTGTAATCATGTATTTTGTGCTTTGGTATGAAGTAATTTATTTTAGCTACAGTGAAGATATGTATTTTCTACAATAAATAGGCTAAAAAGATGTTCCCTTTTCAAAGTCCCCCAGACACTTAATGGTGTTACTGGTTTATGTTTTAATCTGATTGCTGTTTTTCTTTATTTTTTTAACTCTTTTCTCTCTGTCACAGAATTTAATCTAGTCCTTTGTTCAATATTTGGTTCTTACTGTAAACTAATAGTGATTAACTTTTCAAGTTAATGTCAGTACTATACACTTCCTGGGTTTCTTTTCTTTTCAGGCCAAACTGGCAAAGAATTACGGAATGACGCGCATGGATCCGTATTGCCGAATACGGCTGGGATACGCTGTGTATGAAACTCCAACAGCGCATAATGGAGCCAAGAACCCCCGCTGGAACAAAGTTATTCAGTGCACTGTTCCCCCGGGTGTGGACTCCTTTTATCTGGAGATATTTGATGAGGTCAGAACTGCTATATATTTTTCCTACCCCTCCCCATCTCCGGTTTTGACTGAGGTTTGGGTGAAACCTTGCAAAAAAGGAATGAGTTAGCACGGACAGTTCCTTAGCCATGTTCTCTGGGAGATAATAAGAATTTTTCAGAACTCCAAAAGCAGCAATTCACAAGTCTTTGCTCTTCCCCAAGAATATCAGAACTGTTACTTTTCTTTGGTAGCTGTTAAAGGGGCATTAGCAGGATTGCCTGCGAAGGAAGAAAAGCAAAAGCTGTCTGAGTGCTATTTAAGCTCATCCTGGCTATCAGAATGCCCTGCAGCTTTGTGTCCTTCACTGTCCCTATTAAAAATATCCTGTTGTACAGTGCTGTTTTACTTGAAAATTCTTCGATGCTCTTCTAACCTAGGAAGAGCTTGGAAGCTTTCCCAAGCTTGGAGTTCCTGAGAATGAAACTGTCAACTACAGACTGTGTGTAGTCACAAGGATTTATTAGGAGAAACTAAGAGGCTACAGCTAAGTTTAAAGTAATGGTTTGCCTGGTTTTTTTGCTGCCTCTCTCACAGTGTGTAGTAAAGCATGACAATGCAGCAGCTGTGTGGTCGTTACACAAGCGAGGCTTTTGGATGCTGCTTTGAGGGCTTAGCTGATTGGTTCAGGTGTCTGTTTCATTGCTGCAGCAGATCAGTACTTCTATCTGCTGGACTTCACAGGCTGTCACAGTAAACAGAAGAGGTTTATGTTCATGTAATGGCCCCTGATGTGATGTCATGAGATTCACGCAGGCTATGATGATATTAGGATGCTCTGTTTCTAGAGTGTTCTCTTCAGGTTTTCAGTTTCTTGTTATTAAATATCTGCAATCAATCTGTAATCCCTCTTAAAGTGTCCTTCACCCTTGTTGGGAAGGAGATGGCCAAAATATTTATTGACACTAAAGTAGTTTCAAAGGGAATAAAATTAACAAAGTTAATAGCATAAAACTGAAGGGTCAAGGATAATTTTAAGTTTGGGGTTTCTTTCAGGACAATTAATTTGGTAATATTTTTCAAATTATATTTCAGAGAGCCTTTTCAATGGATGACCGCATTGCTTGGACACACATTACAATTCCTGAGTCTCTGAAACAAGGAAATGTGGAGGATGAATGGTATAGCTTGAGTGGAAGGCAAGGTGATGACAAGGAAGGAATGATTAATCTGGTTATGTCATACACGGTAAGCTGAATTTGGGGTGGGAAGGGAGAAAAGCTTCTTAAGTAGTGGGAGGGAGATATTTTAGACTGAAGTAGATCTGTTGTACCATACTGGGTTTTGTGTGTGTGTTGGCATTTAAAATAATTATACCTAACTCCGGGAATAGCAGTCAAAAATATTCGTAAAGACAAGAAATACTTTGTGGTGAGGTGAAAAATGGGTATTTATCTTGTTTTGCAATTACCAAAATTCAGCTTAATCCTGCTGTTGAGGAGTACACTGAGAGCAGGTAGCTGTGTGTGCAGCTGCAGTGAGAGCTGCATGTTGTGCCCTGGCTGGGGGCCGTGGTGGGAGCCCCAGGAAAGGGACCGTGACCTGGTGCACAGGGCCCTGTGGCACGGGCCAAGGGACTGGACGCTGGCACACAGCAGGAGCTGGTGAGTCTGCAGGAAGACCCCAGACTGTCTGGGTGCACAGACTGTGAGGGTGTAAAACCCAGGGATTCCTTTGTGGGGGGTCCCTCCCTGGAGGCACCAGCTGGAGCTGGAGCTGTTTCTGTGTTTCTGCACCATGATTAAATTATTTTAAGGATCCAGATGTCTGAGACACTGTGGTGGGAAAGCCAGGGCTGAGCTGGTAAGGAAACCCTGTCTGACTGTGAGTGTGGGGTGTGCAGGGAGCCAAGAGGGGCACCCATGGGGTCACTGGAGCCACCCACTGCAAAGGGGCCTTGGTCTCAGCAGTTACACACTGGAGTGGGTGCCAGAGTGGCTCCTGGATGTTCAGACAGGAAAGTTTCCTTAGCACTGTGCTACTAGACATATAAAAAAGAAATCCTCAGCTAAATGGTCCATTGTCATTTCTAAGTTAATAATTTTTTTAAAACTTCGCGGAATCTAACAATAATTTTTTCCCCCTAAATCTTTAAAAATTCATGTGAGTTTAAAAGCAGAATAATGGAAACTCTTCTCTGTCTTAGGTGTTTCTTGAGTACTTCAAATGCTCCTTGAGATTACATTGTTTCTCACTTCCTTTCTTGTTCATTTGGTGCTACTGGTCAGGAACTGCAGACCTACACTGATTTATTTAGCAGGTCATGTAGTGTTCTTATCTGTCACCTTTGTTTCAAGAATCTGTTGGATAACATCTAGCATGTGCAGCCCTGAATGCTTCCTACTGCACATGTATGTAATCAGAAGTTTCAAGCTGCTGTTCATTGCACAGCTGAGAACAGATACTCCCTGCTCTTTGAAATTCACATTATGCCCCAGATCTGAACAGATGTTTCATTACCCCGGGGAGAAAAGAGTTTATAATTAACCTTGAAAACTGTCTCCCTGTGAATGTACTGTTCATAATCAATATTTTCAAGGATCAAACCGAACTGAAATATAACTGAAGTTATTGTGGTAGTAAAAGGGAATGGAGTTAATTTGATATTTTGTTTAAAGCACAGTTTTACTTCAAAAATAATTGATTTAAACTAAAATTTTCTTCAAGGAGCAGTGTACTGCTTTTAAAAATAAAAAATAAGAATAAAAATCAGATTTTGTCTATTTAATTTGTGATATATGTTGTATATTCATTTCACAAGACTAAGGCATGAAAGCTGATTAAACCTGTATTTTAAAATAATGCATTTCGATAACAACATTTCATCACTCTTGAGAAAGGCGAGTTTGACATGATGCGTGTTTATTGATTCTCAGGCAAATTAATTGCCATTGGAAAGATGGTAGTTCAGTTAGTTTGCCAGAGATTTGCTTAATATAGATTAGCACTCAGCATAGTCATATTGTACTGTTGAACATAGATTTGCAATGTTTGTTTGCAAACACTTTTAATTGCTGGCATTTTTTGGCTATTTCCTGAGTTGTTCTAATCTGTGCCTTTTCTGTCAAGTCTCTGCCAGCTGCCATGATGATGCAGCCCCAGCCAGTGGTCCTGATGCCCACTGTATATCAGCAAGGAGTTGGATATGTGCCTATAGCAGGTATGATTTCTCTACTTGAAGACTATGAACCTTCCAGATGAAGGGTGTAGCAGAAATAAATACCAAATTACTCCTGTTTTTTCAGAATGTAAAGGAAGATATAAAATATTTCTCCTTAACCACTTTTCCTATTACATATTTTTATGAGAAGAGGGAACAACTTAGGTACAGGTCTGCCTTCAGTCTTGTACCCTGTTTAATAGAGCTGCATGACTTTGATTAAATGGATTAAAATGTCTATCAAGCTGTGAAGGCTTCTCTTTTTGAGTATTTATTTTATACTTCGATCAGGTCTCTGAATAGCTGTGTAGCAGGCTGCACTTGAGTTTACATAAATGGTGGCAAGCACGCCTGAAGCTGTTTGCACTTGAGAAAGCGCTTCAAATGAATTGTGCTGTCGGAGCTGCAGCTTCTGTAGCCCACAATGGGATTAATTTTTCTATGATCTTTGAAGATGCTTTGTTGGAAGGGAACTCACTACATGGCATGTAAAGTATTCACAGCTCAGTGAATGAAAAATGTTAGGGAGCTCTGAGATAGCTCTTTTTGATGTATTTACATAACTGCAGCAGGTATTGTCAGTGCTTTTGGTTGATTCAAAGAGAGTTTTGGATTTGTAGAAAAAGATGTGTTAACTTATGTTTTGTAATTTTTCTGTCAAAGATGGAAAGTTTAAAGAATGTAAATAAGTTTGAAATTGTCCTGCTTAGGGAACTGATTAGTTCAGTTGAGTTTGTGTTTCACTTACGGCTCTTAAAACCCCCAGTTTATTCTATGGCTGTCTATTCAGTAATATGTGTACTTTTCAGGGAACGTAAGAGATAAATTCACATATTTTTAACTTTATCTTGTGATAGTGTCTGTGGGACATAATTAAAGTGCTAAGGGATGACACAACAGGTACACACATTTAATTTTTCTTCTGTAAGACTAGGAGATGATTGAATTTAAAATGACTAGGAGATGATTGAATTTAAAATTCCATTCACTGTAAAAACAAACCTCATCCATAGAAGACTGGATATGTAAGTTAGGAATCATACCTCCTGTTTCATTTTTAGAGTTAAGTTGGAGCCAAATATTAAAAAGTTGGGCTGCATGCTTTATTCCCTGATGAAAACATGCAGTTTGCTTCATTTTAGGTGTTTTTTATCTCTGTAGTTTAATTGTCAGATTTTAAGTCTTGCCAGTGAAGTGCTTTGAACCGGAGTGTACATTCCAAAGCGTGATTCTGCTGTGGTAAACCAGACCTTCTGTAGTGAGCTTCAAACACAGTCATCTTGTTTAAAGATCTGATAGGAAGTGATAACAAATTTCTTGAATAGATCAAAATGAAACTATTCATATTACAGAATTTCTGTGCCAGAGTATAAAAACAAGACATGAAGCAGAGACTAGTTTCCTGTATAATTGAAATTAGACATAGAACTTGGAGATAAAACTTACAGAAGACCTTCAAACTTGCTATTCAAGTACTGGATGTTCAAATCATTATAATCTGTAAATTATTTATCTTGAGAATGTTTTCTATTTGGGCAATTGAATAAATAACTAATAATTTGCAAGTGATAGTAATGTCTTACATTTTAGCAGCTAAGAATTTGGAGTCTATATGGTGGAGCATTGCCCTTCTACCAAGATCCAGCATGTTTGTTTTAATTGCTGCTATAATACTATTCTGTGTTCAAATTTTTTCCTGCATCTGTGACTTGTATTTTTAAAGTATTGTAAAGTTCCACCCCTGGATTTGAACCCTTCTTTTGTTCTGGGAAAGCTTGAGTGTACTTCCTTGACTTCATAAATGCCATACTTTCTACAAGCCACCTCTGACCTACATTTGGTATTTTTTACTCTCTTTAAATATTACTGTGCTTTGTGTTTGCTGTTCTAGAATTTCTGTGGACACCATCAAAATTTCCCAAAGCACTGTGAGTTCTAAAGCTTTGACTTACTCACTAATCAATGACCCACTCATAATAATTTGATGGATGTTTAGGTTTGCAGTTGGAAAGTGACTTGGCTGCAGAATACTTCTGCTGTTTCATACATTTAATGGCTTAATAAAGGTAATTTCAAATTATAAAAGGAAACAATAGTGCATCTTAGAAGACATCTCGGAGTGTTTTTAAATAATTTCTGTATATTAAACTAGATGCTCCTTCTGAATTCTGTAAACTATTTCAGGGAGGTGTATGCAAGGTGCTGGCCTTCCTTGCACAATTGAACTGCTTGTGTCTTCTGGGCCCACTGTGTTTGCACATTTCCTTTGTACCACTGTACAGTGTTTGCTCTCTTCCTTTTGAGACTGCTTCAGGAAGGGTGATGCAGCAATATGCTCCTGCTTTGCATATTTTTAATTCAGGTTTTTTTACCTGTGCAGCTAAATTAATGGAGTCAGTAAACAAGTTCTGCTTTTCCTTCTGAGGAGTGGAAGAGCATCATTTAATAGTTTATCATATTGGAAATGAAGGGGATTCTGCTGTAGTAGACTGTCAGAATCAAAGCCTTATCTATGATGGAAATGGAGTGAGTGGACTAAACTGCTTATCCAGGCAGTTTTAACAGTTACTTGTTAACTGTCTAAAATAACTGTGCTTTAAAGAGGGGTGGTTAAGTCAAATTCAGGTGTGTCACAAACGCCAAGCTGTTTTTCTGGATCTGTTCAAAACTAACTTTCTAATTAACTAGCCTTTTAATTAATGCTGAAGCAGCTGATTACCCTCACACTGTCATACAAGCTGAGGTAAACAGTAGAGACAAGCAGGTAATCACTGTGGTAAGCAGATGCTCATTTCGTCACATTCGGTGGTAGATGGAGCTGTGTTAAGAACAGAAGTGGCCATAGTATATTCTTGCACCATGGTAATTAATTGCAAAATTTTTTAAATTGAAAACTTCTGACAACAGCACTAGCTGTTGCTTAGAAGCTATAGCTGCCATAGGTGATGTACCTATGGAATGGATATGCAAAAATTTGAACTTGTGAACCCTGTTGTTATAGAAGTTGAGTTTATCTACCACCTCTTCCTGTTTCTTTTTCTAAAGATTACTTAATATAAACTGTAGATTATTTTGATATACTAGTGCTTGCAGTGTCTTCTTGTAGTGAAGAGTACCAGAGACAGTGAGCTAAAAAAAACATTAGTTCAATAAGCAAGTTATATTTCTTAAAAGCTAAATATTCATGGGATAAATAGGAAATTTGCTTTTACTTATTTTATAAACTCCCATGTTAAAAAATATGTTAAAAACCTGTATGTTTCTGGGTCCTGTCAGAGTCAAGAATCTCACTTTTCATTGAGGCAAAGTTGTGTGTGTATGCACATTGTTCCTTTAGGTGTCCTTATGGAGAATCATGGGTTAGCTTGTGATGTTACTGGCATTTGTTCAGAGAACCATGGATGTGTGTTGTCCTTTGTGGTCTGTAAAATATAATCCTTGTTGCAAAGACTTACTTATTTTGGTAGCATTTCCTCTGATTGTTACTTCTGCTTAAACAACACATTTGGAAACTTGTTCAGGGTGCTGAAGCAACTTAGATGAGCAACTGAATCCTCACAGCATTTAGTTTTGTAGTGTTAGGTAGTTTAGGTTTTACCCAGCTGCTTCATTTTATCCAGCTTTCACCTTTGGAAGTTAAATAATTAATATCCTTTTAAAAATAGATTAATATTTCTTTCCCATGTCTTATTCCTTTCCCCTTGTCCCTTCATTTTCACCTGTCTTTAGGGCTTGAGTACTTTGCTCTGGGTAAGTTTCCAAGCTCTTTTCTCACTCCCATCCTCATTGACTCAAGAGTCTTTGCATGAACTCACCTTAACAGCTTTATTTGTTACAGCAGACTGTATAACAAGGTATTGCCACTGGATTGGCACAGTAGAACAATTTAATGCCTCTTCTACAAATTATTAAAGCTTCTCTAACCTGTTGGAAAGTCTTTAAAGGCATTTGTTCAGCTTTAAGCTATAATGGTTAAACTGCTGATGACAGCGTTGATAGATATAAAGTGATGTTAGAATATTCTTCTGAAGCTGTTGTATGTCAGTGAGCTACACTAGGTGATAGTATTGGTTTTCTAGAAGAGAAGCAATTCTTGCAATTGTTTGGCTACTGCAACATTAGTGGAGAAGCCGGTAATGTCATGACTTTTGGTAAACTTGAATGCAAAAAACTGAGTTTTGCAATCACACTTAGAAGACAACCTGCTAATTGCCTTAGTCTTAATTGCCTTAATTAATCTTCATATAAGCTTTCTTTTTAAAAAGTGACACTTTTTTCATCAGTGCATATTTTTAATGCACTTCTGTTTTAAATCCATGTCAATTAAAGTACCTGACTAGAACTCTAAACACAAATCATATTACAGGAAATCAATCTTCCTTCATTCTAGACTTCTTTGACAATTTTGATTTTGAATCATGCAAAGTTGCTGTGACACCGCTATCTTTGATAAAAGCATTGGTCTTCAGTCAAGTACATTCAGAATCATTTCTTGATGCCCTGAACTTCAGAAAGATGCTGTCAATAAAACTGTTGTGGTTGTCACAGCATATTTGGTTTATTCAGAGTAGTGGAATTTTAGCATTTTTCTGTTGTTTCATACACTTAATTTTTCTAGTAGTCTGCAAAGAAGCGACATTTTAAAAAATGAGATGTTATGCATATTTTAGTAGTGAGATTTTTCCTGGAGCAAATATCATTAAGACCTATTTTGTTTTTTAGAAAAGAGTTACCAATTTCTTCATTTAAATGAAAGAATTCATGCTGAGAAGGTTCCTGAGTTTACTCTGAAGGAATCTATGAATGGGACAGAATGATAATGAGTTAAGAAATTAAACATAGGGCACTTGACTTAGAAAGAAAATAAAATTACATGTGTGTAATGCCTTGTATGCAGTTGGAAAAAGTTTACCCTGTTAATTCTGCTTTGATGCTTTCATTGCTGCTTGTAGCAACTGACTTGCTATTGTTTCATGTATTGGAATGTCACTGCTTATGCCAGCATGTTTGCCATTGCCATTTCACTGAATTGGAAAACAACACTCCATTCTTCTGATTTATAACATGTACCGAATACCTGAGAGTAAGACAGGAGTTCTCAATTCCACTGGTAGTGGATTCTTACATTGTTTAGTTCCAGTTTTCACCTGTCAGTGATATGAGGTTTTTTAACTTAAAGCAGCTTCTACTGAACATTGATAATTTGGAAGCTTATTATAATTTTCTCTAATGACTGCATGTATGTGTCTTTTTGCTAAATTTCAGTGCAAAGTTCTTTAAGTTTATGCTTAAGTTTTACTTTCTATTTTGTAAATCAGAAATTATGGATGCTTTTAGTCTGAGTGCGGAATAACCCTTAAATACTCTTAAATTGGTATTTGTATAGCTTGAATGTTGAGTTTCGTGAAAAGTAAGCTTTTATCATGGAGGTATTTATTAAAAATCTGTGATACTAACTCCATTTCTGTGCAGTCTAGTTGTAGACAGCATAAGCTAAAATTATAAGAGCTGAGAAGATGGGTTTTGAAAATCCTTGGTGAGAAACAATATGGACAAGACAATTCTTGTGTCTTAAATTGATTATTTATATTGGAAATGCTTTTTGAGTTCTGCCTGTCCAGATGTCTGGTTTCATAATTTCCTATTTTTGATGAAAGCAGTAAGGAAAACTCTGTTCTAGTCTTGATTTTATTTGGGCACTGATAAGACACTGAAACAGTATTGGTAAGCTGTAGGATGCTGTGGTACTTGAGCAAAGAGCCTCATGTTTAATTTGGATTAATACTTTAAACTGACCTCCTGTATGGATAGTTCATACACTGTTTAGGCTGAGTGTTGGATAATCTTGGGGTGTTGATGACTTAGTAAAAAATCTTGGGAAGTTTGTTAGAAGTAAAACATAACTTCTGTTGCTTGATTCTTTCAGGTGCTTTACAACTTCATTTTTTTGAGGTCACACATCTTCTTGTGCCTATTTTAAATGCCTCCATTGTTTGTAGGCAGTGTGAGGAATGAGTTGAGGTTTGTTGAAGCTCTAGAAGAGGCAGTGCAAAATGCTGCTGGGTAGTTGGGTGAAGTGTATTTGCAGTGTTGATGAGGACTGCACAGTTGTTTGCCTCCAGGATGTCTGATGGGCTGTGTGTTCAACCACATAGTGCCAGACAGAATTCCAGGGACCATGGTCCAAAGGCCATAAAAAGCTGTGGAACCAGGGTTTAGGGTGGTGCAGAAAAGGTGACAGATACCTGTGGTAGAGGTGTGATACAGATGGCTGGGCAGAAATATGGTTCCAGTGTGCAGGTAACAAATTTGAGATTATGACTCAGTATGAACCTTTTTGAATAGATGCAGCCTGTGTATTAGACTTAAAGCTTCTAGGTTCCTTTTTTTTTCCTTCTAATAAAACTTAAGATGATTAAAAGGCAAATTTTAAAATCAAAATTGGAGAACATAGATAAATAGGGAGGTGTTTACAAATCAGTAATGGATCTCTTCAGATAGGACAGAAGTCCAAGTTGAGGAGAGAAATAGAAAAGAGTACATCGGGTGAAATCCTGGTTGCAGTGCTCGCAGTCACACTATATTCATTTAGAGTACCTGGTCAGCCAGAGTTGATGTTTAGCTCATCCAACCTTGAATGTGAGTTATAGCATTTTTATGCTGACAGAAGAAACAAGTCACTGGGATGCTAAAACATTTTTACATGTTAAAGTGAGTATAGACATTTCTGACTAAATAGTTAGAGGGAAAAAAATTTTGAAGAGACAAGGTAAGTATTGAAACTGCTCTTTGCTCTATTTTTTAGATGTTAGGTCTGAGTAGAAGTAGTATAATATATATAATTGCAGTATTTTCAGTCACATAGGTACTTCAGTCATTATGTTAAGAGGGATGAGGCTACAAAGAGGCATTCTTGAAAATCATCTTGTTTATACGTATGCTTTGTTGTTACAATTTTTGAGCAGTTAGTCAGAATTCAATAGAAGATAAGCAGCTTCTCATCTACTCCTGGGCAATATATGACAGCTGGTTCTCAATAAGAGATCTTATTTTGAAGATGTAAAATGGTGATGATGCAAATAGTTCATCTTTTGTTTACCTTACAGAGAAGTGATTAAGGTCATATATAGAAAGCAAACAGGCAAACTAAAAACTTTGTAAAAGAAGTGAGTTGTTCAAAGAAAATGTGTGCCAAATTAAAAAAAATCCAAAACCAACACTCAGAGAATCTTAAGAAATGTGAAGTAAAGCAGTAAAGTATGTGTCTGACAAAAATTGGTAGATCTCCCATATATGGGGATGTGAAAATGTTAAATTATATGTTAAATCTAAACTGGCTATTAGGTTGTGTAACAAGGCTTTTGAAGATCAAATGCATAAAAGAAGCAGAAATTATTTATTTTAAAGAAGCAGAAAACCTAGACTCATGTGTGCAATTAAATGATAATAAAGCTATAAGTATGTAAGGTAGTTCAGGAAAACCTAGTTGGAATGTGAGACCATAACAGGTGAAGGAAGTTTTGCTTTCCGAGGACTGGAGGATAGCAAAGTGAAGTTTCAATTAAAAACATCTTTGAAGTAGCCATTTTCTCTATTGTATAGAATGATTAAAACCCAGGAAGACTAGAATGAACTGCTTTAAAGCAAATATGTAACTAGGTAAACTTTAGGAGGAAGTGACATGGTTGTGTAGGAAAAGCCTGTATGTTAAAATTCATAGGTATTGGAGTACATCAGAAAGAACGGTGTGGTCTGTGTATATCACCTTCTCAGCTGCATTTGTAAAATGCTATTTCCTAAGATTCTTCCTATCAGATGATATTCTGATACAATAAAGGTAATCTTGTGGTTTAATATCTATTTTTAAAAGCCGATGAACGAATAAAAATAGGTGATTATTCATCTAATTAAAGGAGTTGAATCTGATGCACCTCCTTTGGTGAGGTGCATCAGATTTCTTATAAAAGTGAGTCCTAAGACAATTTGTCAAAACAGGAACCCTTAGCAGTTTTCTAAGCCTCTCTGACTGCCACAGGTTGCAGAAGGATCTCATTGTAATAAAAGGGAAATAAAATTATTTATTAAATCTGGTGGTAAAGTATGTGTAAATGATAATTTTATTTAATCTTAACTAATACTTATTTGGTGACAGTTTCTCAATTTGGTCATTACTGTACAGGAAGGTCTTTGAATTATTGTAGACTACTTTATAAAAATATCAGGTGAATAGTCTTTGAAACAGTGCATAAAATGCTTGAAAGCAAATAGAGAACCAATACTGGAACTTGGTTCTGTCTAGCTACAGGTACTTCTTGCCCTACCATAGAAATTCTACAGGAGAACTGCAGAAGCTAACACATAAAGGAGTGGGACTAAGATAATCAAAGATCTGAAACTACATAGAGAAGAAGTGAAATACACAATTTTCAGAAGTGATAACAAAAAATGTAGATATTATCTGTTTTCAGTTTTATACTAAACAAAAGGTAGTGTTTTCAGCAGTGGTTCTATGCTTAGTGACAGAAGTTCTTATATGATGAAAAAAGGATTTTGCCTAGTAATTTCTTTTAACAGGAATAGGAATACTCATTTTCTAAAACTCTGTAAACTGCCAGTGCTTTATTTTACATGGATGTACAAGAAGTTAATGAAAAATGACAGGTCAGATGAATTTTGTCCTTTGGAAGAGAGATGAACAAAGCAGTGTGTGCCTCTAGAGGTGTTGCTCTTTTGCCATGTAGTGACTTTGAATGCTGGATGGAACTTTAGCCAACAAAAACATCTGCTAAAAATTGCTTATTTGTGTGGTCCAGTCTCCTAGTGGACCAAAGTACTGCTTTCCTTTGAATACGCTGGAGATTGCATTCATTGTCTTTCTAAATATCAGCTGTGTATATTGCTGATGTAAAACCATTTTTTCATCACAACATAAATACACTGGGAACTAAAATATGAGGTGGAGAAACCAACCACACCTTTCTGTGATGAGCTTAGTGTTTTGTTAGTGAATTGTGTGAACCTGTTTAATGCAAGTTGTACCTAATTTTGAACACTACCTGTTGTTGCCATACTGTAGTTTATAACTTCTGGAATATAAGCTTGGGTTGAGAACCTGTTCCAGAAAAATATTTTCCAGTTGCAACAGTGTAGGCCTAATCTCTGCAATCTTCTTCCTTCCCGGAGTGCATGTCAAAATAAATAAATGCTGAAGTTGTTGGGTTGGGACAAGTCATGAGCTGCTTTTGTCTTTAAAATCACTGGGGTTTTTTGTTGTGGGTTTGTTAATTTTTTTTTTTCCTTTTCCCCCCTACTCATGTATGTTTTGTGGCTTGCTTTCTTCTTTTTTTAACCTGTAGGGATGCCTGCAGTCTGTAATCCAGGCATGGTCCCAGTGGCAATACCACCTCCTGCGGTCAACCCTCAGCACCTGTGTAATGAAGAGGACCTGAAATCTATCCAGGACATGTTTCCCAACATGGACAGGGAAGTAATCCGCTCAGTGCTAGAAGCTCAGAGGGGGAGCAAGGATGCAGCTATCAACTCCTTACTTCAGATGGCTGAAGAATCATAGATGCCCACTTCCTGTATAGTCCCTGTCCTCGATGCCACTTATTTTTACTTGCCAAGCCAGGGATTTAGCTAGAGGAAGAATTTCCCAACAGCTTTCTGTTAGTGCATCGTGTGTGACAGATTGTACCCCTTTTCTCCTTGGACAGTTGGATTTTCTTCTTTCTTTCTCAGTCTGTACATACTCAGTTTAGCTTATGTCCTACAATAGAGCAGTGAAGCATCTTTACTATCAGCTGTGCCCTGTGTGGCTATATTCTGATGGGATTGGGAATAATGCTGCTTTGTTTCTTTCTCTCCCCCTTTTCATAAACTTGCTCTTACAAAGTAACTCTATGCAGTACAAGATTTACTAGTGTTTGTTAGATTGGGAAAAAAAAACTTTCTGTGGAAGGTTTGCTGTTTAAATACAACTGATTTGTTAAAAGTATTTAGGTTTCCGCAAGCAGCCTATTTTTGCCAGAAATTAAAGGAGAGACCCTTTCTTATCCTGTGGTGTTAGTTATTACTGTGATATATTCACACCTTTTAGATGGAAGATTTTTAATTTAATAAGCTAAATTTCTTAGGTTATACTGTTGATATTTGTAATGGGCATCTTCTATTCAATCTAGTCATTGGGCACTAAAGTAATATATTATCTGGTGTGCATTTGGGGCTTTGTCCTCCCACACAGTGTTGTTATGTTTCTGTAAAATCTTAGGAGGTAACTTTTAATTCATACAGTATGTATTGCTGTAGCAGAGAACAGGACTAAGCCCAAATGTACTCCTACAGTTAATTGCACTCTAACTATTACTTCTGCATTCCCATGGCTATTTCAAAGATTAAGTGCAGAAGTAAAGATACTTATACCTGGAAAATGATTGAAGCCGTAAAGAAGTATTTAAGATGTTGTCTTATATTAAAAAAGCAGATATCTATGATCTGGTTATAAAGCTTCTTTCTTTATACCTATGTTTCAGCAACGTTACTGCTTTACATTAGTGGGAAAATTATTGTATTTTTCCTGTAATAAGATGTAAGCACGAAAAATAACTTCAGGGTCTTAGAATGGCATTATTAATTGCTCAGTGACATGTTAGACTGCAGCTGCTGTAGTCTGTTTATTATTATTTGATGCAGATGGAAATAAAATTCTATGTGAGAGACAATTTAACATATCTACTTTACAGTCTGATCCTCAGAGGAGGTGTTTGTATTTATTGTTAGTGTCATTTTTTCAAGATTTGATTTTGGAGCTGCAGAATCATACAGTTATGCACCAGTTACACCTGTCGGATGAATTTCTGTGGTGTCCGTTTTTGTAAAGTAATGCACTTTAAATAGTCTGCACCAATTTATTTTTCCAGTGATGTGCAATGTTGCTGTTTTGTCTCTTTAATGTTTGATTTCAAATACTTTCTACAATAGCCATAGACCTTTATATTTTCAAGAGTTGAAATGAATGTATGCTTGAAATCTAGGCTTTTGAGTGATTCATGAGAACATTAAAGCCAGGTTTGGAATAGAGAATGACAACCCATATTCTCTTCTTTCCCATATTTTATTTTATCTCCTGTGCTTAAAATATTTTCTTTATTATCTGATGGAAAGCTGATTTTATCCCCCCAGCCTACATTCAAGTAGCCTTTAGGTAGCACTGGCAGTAGAGCATGAATATTTATTTTTTTAATCATTGAAAGTAATAGTGAAACTTTTAAAATACAGCACCAAAAATTATCCCAGTTTCTGACCTTTTAAAGCTGCCTTTTCATAGTGTACAGTTTTATGTTTTGTTATGAATCCCTTAACATCTTAAATTTCTCATTGAAAGCATGTGTCTTTGAACATACTCCAATTTGATTTTGAATAATGAAATTCAAGGCTATAGTTCTTGTGCTGTAGTTGAAGAATTGCGAAGCTTTTGTTTTCTAAAGTTAAATGGGTATTCTTCAAGAAACTAGTCTTGCCCCTTCCTTACAATCATGGTAAATTTTGTGATTGAGTAGGTGTAGAGGCATTTGGTCTTTATAAAAGCAGAGTGTTTTGTGTCATCATGACCCAAAAGGATGAATGTTGGTAAGGATTTAATGCTTTGATACCTCCACGATGAGTCCTGTGCTCAAACTTCTACATAGATAGCATGAATTGCTAGGGATGGATCAATTCAGGGAAAATGTACGTATTTAAATTTTTATATTAAAATGATGGGATTCATAATACAGCTTTTCATAAAAGCAAGTGGTCATGGTTCAACTTAATGGCTGGTAAATTGTACTGCATCCTATTACAGCTCCATTTCAAGCACAGAACAAAACCACCTTTCAGTCCTAACTGCCAGGAGGGGTAAGTGCAAAAGTTAAACTAGCCAGGTTTATTCATAAACTGACTCTGGCCTCTGAGGGAGACTCCTGTTCTTAGATATATTTTTAGTGTGTATTTTTTTTCCTAGGCAAATGTTATGCAAAACAGGGTACAAAAATGAGTTGAAAATAGTATATGTAGGAGCAGTATGGCCAGTAGATGGATTTCATTATCTTACACTATACTTAAACATTGTTCTGTGGATTTTTTTTGTCTTTATTTAATTAAGCATTAGAGATGAAACTCTTACATCAATATGTGCTACTTTCTCTTGTTAAAAAGAACAAAGTGATCAGCCTACTCAGCTTTTCAGCATACATATCCTTCCAGTTAAGCTGTTTGTTGTTAGGTTTGAATTGGAGAGAGATGAAAAAAGGCAGAAGGTGTTTACTTATTTTAGGGTCTGTGAAATTAAGGTATTGGAACTGAAAGTCTGGTTTTGTATTTAAAACAAACAAATCGTCAGTCATGATTGTAGCTTTTGAGAAAATGCTAATGGGGTAATACTGTGTTTGATGCTGCTCCTCTGCTCAACAGCTTCCAGCAGCTTGGAGCCAGAGCCAGCTGTGTAAGACAGGCATCTGCTAAAAGTTAGTGCTCTCAGAATAGTTTGAGTCCTGCCAAGAGCCTCAACTTGCTAAAGGTAGGAACATCTTTTGTCTAGGTAGATCCTTGCAACTTCTGTACTGCTCTTTGCATCTGCTGATGGTACTGAATGGGTTTATTCCCCCCTTATAAATGTTATTGCCTGTTTGGTTGATATGTAATACCCTACAGAGGATGTTGTGTTGCTGTAATTATTCTGAAGACATTGTTTCTCTGTATTGAGGTCCAATGTCCAAGTATGTTTCTTGCACTCTAAAGTACATTAACTTTTTCATTCTAATTTAATAAATGTACCATCTGAATGAAAGTGTATCATGTCTCTGTTGGAGAGCACCACAGTGTGAGTCTTTGACTGATCTAAAATTCAGGTATTGGTTACTGTCTTCTGTTCAGTGTTGAACATTGGTTGGCAAATTACACTACTTCTTAATGTGACCATCTGGTGGGAACAGTAACAGCAAATGCTCAAAAGTACTTTGAGAATTCCTCTACAGGTAGGTGCCTCTTTCTGACACTTCTAGGGGCTGCTTTCTCAAGGAAATATGCTAATGCTGCAGGTCTGGAGGACAGAAGAAGGCATTAGTGAGGCTGCATTGTTTGAAGGACAGCATTGGAGAGCAAGGGAGGAGGGAAGAACAGCACGTGGGTATGGAGGGAATGCTGCAGTGTGAAGGACTGAGGACTCTGGATGGGAGTGTTGTCCAAGTGAAATGGACCATGTGTGCTATTCCAGCTACAAAAAGAGATGGCTTTATCTGCTAACATATGGTAAATGAATTTGAAAGATTTGGTTTGCATAGCATTTGCTTCCAGTACTGTGATGGGCAAAGGTATCTGGGGCCCTCTCTCACTTAACAGCATCACCATGCACAGTTATAATTGGGATTATTAACCAACTGCTAGTCTGAAGTATTACTGTGTTATCAAGCTAATATTTTGGGATTTACTGTCCATTCATAGTGTGCTTTTTCTCCTAATCAAGAGTTGGTTCTTTTTTTAAACAAATGGTAGTTGAGAGGAATCTTTCACAGCTGATTTTTCTTTGATTTATTTCATTAAAGTATTGAGTACCTACTGTGAAATAAAACTATATTAAAATTGTGCTTTTTTTCTAGCCCTTGAGTATCAGTTTCTATCCCAATTTATCTTCGAAGGTTACAGTTTGTTTTCACATTTCTCCATTTTGCTGTGAGAGATAGGAAGAGTGAAAATTAGTCTACTTTAAACAAATGTTGGTGTTCTTGTGGCTGCTGAAGCATCTATTTAGCATTTTGTATTTTTATTAACTTTTTCATTTCAGTGTTAATCAGAGATGATGTGTGGGGGTATAAAGAGAAATCAGTATATTTTGAATTATTAAAACATTACAGAACATCAGTTTGAGCAAGGCCTCTAGAAGAAATGCAAGTATGTTTTTTCTTAGAATAAGAAGGAAAAATGAAAATCCATATTAGCAATCTTCTCTGCAGTTTTGAGTTGTAGCCTACTGAAGACTTGAGCTTTCTCTTCTAGATCCTCAGGGAGTTTAGTCAGAACCAAAGTTAATCTATTTTCATGCAGCAGTATATTTTAGAAGTATTTTCTTTACTATCTTGCCAAAAAGCATAATTAATTTTGTACTATATACTTGGGTTTTACTATAACTTTTGAAGGAAAATTTGCATATAGACAGGAAAAGTGAATTTATGGAAAGCAAGTAGATTGAAAATTATCTGAGCTACATATGTTTCCATGGATGAGAGAATTATAAAAGTACTACTGTTTGAAGTATTCAAAGAGTTCACTTAGAACATGTTTTTAAAACATTTCAGTGTATGAAAAAATGACAATTTTTATAAGTTTAATGTATTTACCATTGAAAAAGAATGAAGGATTATTCAGTTTATTTTAAAATTATCTCCAGTTATAAAATAACCAGAGTGAATGAAAAAGTACACTTTCCGTGTCTCTGCAGTCCTTGTTTCTCTATGGATTATCAGGAACTTAACACTCACAGGGCAATATTTTCTGCTTTAAATTTGTTAACTCTGTAATAGTCATCAGTTTAATGTGGAGTAGAGTGGGGATAGTGGTTACAAATTCCTGCCTGATATGGCCAGGACACTCCTCTGTGACTAGCCTACCTTCCCAGGTGCCCTTGTTTAATAGGTACAAGGCTCTGCAAGTGGAAACCAAATGATGAGGACAATGGTTCATCTCTGTAGGAAGACTCACTAAGGTGAAGTTCCCCTATGCACTGTGTTGAAACTGCTTCCAGAAAGAAAGAAAGATGAGGTGTTGGCATAGGAGACCCTCCAGTGAGGGGAACAGAAGGTCCAATTTCCTGGCAAGCCCCACTTCATAGGGAAGTCATCTGCTTCCCTGGGGGCTGGGTTAGAGATGTGATGGCGAAACTTTCAGCTCTGGTACAGCCCTTTTGATATTAGCCATTATTGCTCTCTCCTGTAGGCAATTACGAAGTTTGCAATATGAAGGCCAAGGATGATCAGAAGGGGTTTCAGGGCCTTGGGACACCTGGTTACTATGGGATCAGGAGCATGAGTAGTGTTCTCCTTTATCCTAGTTGCAGGGAATGGTGAGGGAAGAAACATGAACCAGCAGATGGATACTTCGAGGCAACAGCTGGGGTACTCCTGTCTCAGACAGAGAGAAGGATCTTTGCACGAGGGTGCAGTGCTCATTGAAAGAGCATTAAACTGGACTGAAGGGGAAAAGGGCTAAACCTAGGCTTGCTGGACATAAGCCTGGTGGCCACACACCAGTGTTGGACCAGTGGAGTGTTAGCAAGATCCTTCACACTGCTCTGTGATGTGTGAGTATGCTGGAGCACATTTGAAATATATACAGAACATGCAGCATGAGGAACAAACTAAAGGGGGTCGAAGTGAGCAAATAGAGGAGTTTTTTCATCTTTGTACCTTTTATGCCAGTGGGAAGAGCTATTTGGACATGGATGTGGGAATTTTACCTAGTCCAGGAAGAGGGCTGTATTCCCAAAGACTGCTAGAGAACATACCCCTCTGAGTCAGAAAACTTCCTGATGCCATTCACTGGACTCTGTCATTTAGGTAATGAAGATGGGGATGGAACAGTCACCATAACTGAAAAGTACTGAAAGTTGTATTTATCAAATAAAACAGCTTTGTTCCTGTTTTTGAGATGTGTTAAGACTATTATGTCTGTAAAAAAGATATGTGATAATGCTGTCACTAGAATCAAGAAGTGCAATGTAACTGCAATGTTTTCTTGGATTTACTTTTTAGAGACTCCTTAATTCTTTTTTACCCCAAATATGGGTTTTGTGATAAAGCATGTGTTTGCATATTTCTGTAAGTTACATGAGGGATTTTGCAGTCACCTGTTTTTACTCTTCAGTACTACTACATTTGAAAAAAAAAAAAAAAAAAAACCCAAACACTGCAATTTAATTGACCTTTTTTTTAATTATTTTTACAAGTAAGACATGAAAAAAGGATGTTAAAGAAGGAGCACAAGTTATTGGGGAAGTTATATGGGGAAGACACAATTCCAGCTTCCCTAGGGTCTCCACTTTCTTTTTCCAGTGATCATATCCTCAGCTGAGTTGCCATTGGGAACCAAGTGATACAGCCTGTTGCAATTGGGAGCCATATTTTCTAGATTGTTGGAATTGAGACTCAGGTGCTGCAGTGGTTTCTGAAGAGCAAGCATTCACACACTGGCAGTTTTCCACATAGAGATAGGTATAATTTATGCTGGTTCCATTTTGGCAAGTCAGGGTCACCTCTCTTGTTTGGGTCCTGAGTTCCTGGCAGCAACCACACTCGTGTTCCATCTGGTTTGCTTCAAGAGAGTACCTGTGTTCCACCGGGGGAAAAAATGCATCTTGTTAAAAACTCACAGAAAACCCCCTCAGTGATTTTTGTTTTGTGAGTGTTTGGTTTGGTTTTGGGGTTTTTTTTAATGTCCTCTTTTCCTCCTTGTCACACACACTTATGAATGTGATTTTCTTTGTCTTCAGTAGTGAAACTGTTCATGCTTCCATTGAATCCAGTTCATTTTAGTGGAATCACATAAACACATTAACTTTGTTGCTGTTCTGCAATCACAGAATCACGTGGATTGGAACAGACCTTTCAGATCATCGAGTCCAAGCATTAACCCAGCACTACCCAGTCCACCACTCAACTGTGTCTCTAAGTGTCTTTAAAAGACCTGCATGTCTTTTAAATACTTCAAGGGATGGTGACTGAACTGCTTCTATGGGCAACCTGTTCCAGTGCTTGGCAACCATTTCAGTGAAGAAGTATTTCCTAATATCCAATCTAAACCCTTCCTGGTGCAACTTGAAACCATTTCCTCTTATCCTTTCACTTGTTACCTGGGAGAAGAGATCAACGCCCACCTCGCTACACACTCCTTTCAGGCAGTTGTAGAGGGTGTGAATATTTCCCCTGAGCCTCCTTTTCTCCAGGTTAAACACCTCCAACTCCCTCAGCTGCTCTTCAAGATTTGTGCTCCAGACCCTTCCCCAGCTCTGTTGCCCTTCTCTGGACATGCTTCAGCACCTCCATGTCTTTCAGTGAGAGGCCCAGAACTGGACACAGGATTCAAGGTGTGGCCTCACTATGGCCAAGTACATTGTCCTGGTCCTGCTGGCCACACTATTGCTGATCCAGGCCAGGGTGTTCCTGGTCTTCTTGGCCACCTGGGCACACACTGGCTCATGTCCAGCTGCTGTCACCAATATTCCCAAGTCCTTTTCCACTGGGCAGCTTCCCAGCCCCTCTGCCCCAGCCTGTAGCACTGTCTGGGGCTGTTGTGACCCAAGGGCAGGACACAGCACTAAGCCTTATTGAACATCACACAATTATTGATAAAGATATAAAACAGAACTGGCTGTAATACTGAGCCCCAGGAAACACCTCTGGTGACCATCCCCCAGCTGGAGGGAACTCCACTCAACACCACCCTCTGGTGTGGCCATCCAGCCAGTTTTTTATGCAGTGAACAGTTCACCTGTCCAAGTTATGAGCTCCCAGCTTCTCCAGGAGAATGCTGTGGGAAATGCTGTCAAAAGCTTTACAAAAGTCAGGGTAGACAATATCCATAGCCTTTTCCTCATCCTCTAAGTGGGTCAGCCTGTCCTAGAAGGAAATCAGGTTGGTCAAGCAGCAGCTGCCTTTCCCAAACCCATCCTGGCTGAGCCTGATCCCCTTCTTACCCAGTATGTACTCTGTGATCACACTCAAGACAGTCTGCTCCATGTCCTTCCCTGGCACCAAGGTCAGGCTGACAGGCCTGTACTTCCCTGAATCCTCTCTCCAAACTTTTTTGTAGATGAGCATCTCATTTGCTGACCTGCAGTCAACTGAGACCTCCATGGTTAACCAGACTGCTGACAAATGATTGAAAGTGGCTTTGTGAGCATTTTCTCCAGCTCCCTCAGTACCCTTACCCTTGGGTGATAAATTAACTTGACATACCAGATAAAGAAAGCCATAGAGACGTTAAATGAATTTTTCGAACTTACATTGAGGAGCCAGGACAAGTTCCTTCACAATATGACAGCTCAACAGGTTCAGAAGACTCACAGTCAGCATGGCGGATCACAGTTTCCTTGGTGTAAGGCTTGCAGTTTTTAGCTACATTAAAAAAAAGGGAGTAGAGAAAATATACTTCAGTTCTCTAGTTCTGAACTAAAGTAATTGTAAACCAGTTTCAAAGTGCTTGATGTCTGATTACTGAGAATCTGCACTATGTGATGGGATGGGTACTGTGTAACGTATATGGAGTTGTCAGATTATTCTTTGATTTCAGCTGTGAAGTGCATTTGGAAGATAATGTAGAGGCTTTAGTGTTGCTGGTTTGATTTGTGGTATTCAGTATCAGGAAAAAAAAATTGCATTTTTCTTTTTAATAAACAGTGAAACACAGGGTCTTCTTAAATAGACTGTGTGATAACAGGGGGAGTGAAGAATCCTTCCATCCACTCAGATAGTTGAATAGAGTGCTCTTCAGGCAGAACACATAAACACAACATTACTTACGTTTACATATTTTGCAGCAGCCATCAGATGTAATCTCTGCCTCGTCCTTTGTAAAAGTGAAGAAGGAGGATTTGTATTAGTGCACAGGTGACAATCATGAGTAAGAATATGAGTTAGCACTACAGATACTGCGCAGAAGGCTTCTCCATGATGAACCCTGAATAAAACAATGCTTGACTTACTGTCCTCACCATAGGAGTCTTGAATACTTGTAGCCTCATAAGAAAATACTATGCTTTTCTTATTGTTAATCATAGAGCAAGCCTAGTTTCATTCTTAAGACATTCCTGCAACTTCAGTGGAAGTTATTTGTTGAATTCTTCCTTGTCCCTCCTTGTTCATTTAAACTGAATTCAGTCAATAAAAATTTGATAAAAACTTACAGGATCGCACTCTCCGGGGTCATAGTCAGGGCATACTTTTTTAGTTTGGACTGCAACAAACTGATCTTCAACTTTTTCACATTTGTAGTGGCTGCACTGATCGAGTGGCAGGATCTCATTAACCTAAGATTTTATAAGAAAAGCAAAAGTTGGATTTTTTTGTTGTGATCAAGTATGTCTGAATTAATTAAGTTCTCAATCCTCAAAGATTCTCAGATGAACTTTTTAGTGGCAAAAATGAAATTCTACAAACTGTAGCTAGCTTGAAAGTTTAAATCCTGGCTCTGAACACTTAGACCATAAATTAGAAACCATTGCTCCATTAGCCACAAGAATCAAGAATTTGATTCCAAATAATGTTCAACTCAGAAATCTGATACATTGTTTTTCAGAGTAATTTCAGTATTTTATTTTTACTAGTAAGGGACATAAGTTGACTCTTAGCTGTTCTAACTTGTATGACCTAACAGATCTGAAAATGAAAGGAATACTTACATTGAGCACATGAACAGTGCCGTTACTGAGTTTGACTTTGCAAGCTACTTCAATACACTTCCCACAGCACTGTCCTTCCTCAGTCATGTATTGGTAACCCTACTCAGAAAGAGATGAAGGAGAAAGTATGTTGAATTGGTGATGGAGAATTCTAGTCTTGCTGTAGCTGACAGGGCAGCCTAGAGAACCTGAACTCACCAGCGGACAAGATGTCTCACACTGAACTGTTTCACAATGCATGATGTTTGCTTTAGTCTCTGGATCCTTCTCAGAACTGCAGGTACACTTCTTACATGAATTGATTACTACTGACTTTCCAACCTGCAAGACAGAAAAAAAACCCAAAAAAACTCTCCAATGCCAACAGTTTTTATATAATATAAAGGCAGAGTTGAAAGAATTGCTGAGAACAATTAAGGTTGCTGAAACACAAGTACGACAGTTCTCAAATTCTCTTTGAATGCAGTTTTTTGGCTTCATGCCTTGCAGGAAAGCTGATATTAAGAGGAAACTAAATGAAACAATGTAAAAGGGAGCAGTAAATTAATTAAGATTGGTTTGTACTGTCTAATTATTTTACCAGCTTTTCAATGCTCCATTTAAGAATATTTTTCCTCTATAAGTTGTTCAGTGGTTGTAAAACAATTATAATTTAAAAACAGGGATTAAAATAAGCCTTTATATATGCAGATACATAAGCAGAGATCTAAATTTACATATGGATTTTAGTCTTTCTGAAATGTACCCCCAAAGACTCCAGTGCTAATATTTAAATTAGGAGTTAATGGCCTAAGTACCAATTTTAGCAAAAGGGTTTAGGTATCAATGAAATAAAAAATGTTAGCTTTGGTTTTTTAAGGTTCTCTGAGCTTATTTCAAAGAGCAATTAAGTTTGGGCTATTCATCAGATTGTCTGGCAAAGTCATTAATTACAGAAGTGAGAGGAAGCTTAAAAAGAAAGTACATCACTAAAAATGGTACACTCTTCTTTTATACTACTCGACGAGGAAGACTTCTGTGACAAATTTGATTTTGACTTTAAAATACCCAAACAACTTCCAATTAAGGGCTAGAGAGAAAACCCCCCCAAAAACATGTACTGGGAAAAGAACTTTTTGTCTCAAAGACTTGTTTTGGTAGAAAGGATGAACTTTTCACTTCCAGCAATATGCTGCTATATCATTCTTACCGTGTACAATGTTCCATTAATCACACAGACATCAGGTATTGGTTCTGAAAAACAAAACAAGAAATGAATTCCAGAACAACTCATTTTGTGAGACTTCCTGAGAAGTCAAGATGTTATCAGGTTTTATTAGTAACACAGAGAGTATGGAAAACTTGAATTCAATCCCCTATGTGCTTCATAAATAAACTAATATAACTTTAGGATTTTTTTTTTCGTGAGCATCTGGCAAGAGTGTAAGTATGATTATTACTTTTCATACACTGTCAATTCAGTTACTGATTACAATTCACTTTGTATTATTGCTTCCTGTTACTTGGTCTTGTAGTTAGCTGTTGAGCTTTTTAGTGGCTTATTCTTATGTTTCTGCATCTTAGTTTAGTTGCATTTAGGCTAATGTTAATGTTCTTGAATGTTCCATTAATAACATGAAAAAGATGCATTGATAACATTTATAATTACAGGTACAAAGATAGTTGAGCTACATAGACCAGCGAATGTTCAAAATATTATTCTGCTCTCCAACACATTCTCTCATCAAAGTTAAATGATAATAACATTAATTTTTTTAAACAAAGCTTTAATGCATGTTTAGCTAAAAATCGTTTTTTGTTCACAGAGACAGAAAAATTTAAGAAATATTTTGCTGTTATTGTGATACATTAAGAACTTCCTTAGATATTAACAGAAGTGCAAATGTAATTTACTGGAGTGGTATTTATACACGTATTTTTAATACTTACGGCATTCAAATTCAGGACAACATGGGTCTTTTTGTGGTAGTACAGCCATGGAAACAAATCCTAGGTCACAAATTGTTTGCTGAGCTGTTTGGCATGGGAGTGCCTGGCATTGCACAGTAGCAGTGAGGGAGTCGCAGACACACTTCTGGCATTCATTTATCCACTCCTCTCCAGGCTGAAAATATGTAATTTATTTATTCTTAAATGCTCCTTCATCCTAGTTGTTTAGTTTTAACTTAAGATATACTCTCAAAATTAGTAGGAAATTCAGATTGGAGTCGTTTTAGCACATCATTTAAGAACAAGTATGCTCAGAATAACCACAGAATTTTCTTCTGCATAAAAAGAGTGGTATTTTACATTTCATGGCTAGTCTACTTATCTCTATGAAATTTAAATGACTTTTATTAAAACCAAAAGTCTCTGCCATGGTCTTAATGAGCTTTTCCACCAAGAGATTACTTAAAAGTCTGGTAATGCAAGGTTAAATGATTGTGTGCTATCACGTTATTTGTTATATGACCAACTTCATTACTGAGATACATAGAGGTTGATTTGAATTGGTTGTTAAAGGACAGAAATTGGTCTGGTTTTGCAATAGTGGTGTATTAGAAAGTAGGGAGGGGAGCCACCTTTCGTGCAGGAATTACATCAGTGCAGTTTCTTTCTACTGAAGTTGTGGTGGTTGTTGCTGTGGTTGGTGAGGCAGCTTGTGATGTAGTTGAGGAGGCGACTGAAGGAGCAGGAGTTGTCAGAGGACATGGCCCATAGAAGGGCTCAATCTCACATTCCTTGCTGCAAAGTGCATAAAAATTACAGCCAGCTCTATCTGTTCTGTTGTATACCACTTCCCCTGTAGATGAAAATTGGAAGAGAAATTACAAGAATGAAAATACATAGGGAGAAAAAACAAAATATTGTGAAAATATTAAGTGTATTCATGTATAAAGCATTCTACGTTTAGATGATTTTGACTGGTTATCTTTAATTGAATAGAGTCTTAAGGGTTTATATTGCTTATGAATTTTTTTATACTCATAAAATAAGATACTTACCAGGAGAAAATAAAGTTTCAAACACATGACAAAAGCATGGAGGTATTTTGCTGGATGTAACGGATGTGCTGGTGGAAGAACTGAAGGTTGCAGGAGTGCTTGTTATAGCATGACTTGATTGCGATGTACCAGTTGAAGCTACTGTTGAGCACAAGTAATAATTTAGTTTACAGGTACAGGATTTTGATCTAATAATATTAACATATTCAAGAGGTCTATTCAACATTCTGGCAAACCAAGTGAACATGTTTCTTGCATTCAAATATTTGACCTATTCATAAGTGGAGATTGTGGAAATGTTTCCATTATACATTGAATAACATCTGGCCTTTGGCAAATCTGATGAGATTTACCTCTAAAGTTTTGAAAAGTTTCAACTTTCTACATTTAAGTAAGAATGAATACTAGGAAGTTAACCAAGCTGACAAACATAAATACTAGTAACAAAAGGACAGATTAATTAAAAACTGGTTTATGTGTGCTAAGGAATATAAATGGTCATAGATTCATATAATCAGAGACTGGTTTAGGGAAAGAAGACACAGAACAAAAACATAGGAATGTTGTTTCTAAAGAAAAAGATGGTTGTAAACTTTTAAAAAGTAGCCAGTGGCATACCTGGGCTGACAGTGGTGCTGAAGAAAACTGTTATAGCAGTATTTTCTACAGTAGTAGAAAAGAATGTTATAAGAATTTACCTGTGGTACTTCTAGACAGAAGAGGAGTGGTAGTGAGCACAGCTGAGGGGCCAGAAGTGGTTATTAATCTTATTTCAGGTGACGTGGAGGCAGTGCTGGTGGTGGTAGCGATAGGAGTTGTACCCTCTCTAGCTGAGGCTGTGGTGCTGGGGCCGGCTGTGGTGCCTGTGGTGGTTCTTATTTTACCTTCAGAGGGAGTTGTGGAAGATGCTGGAGCCTGGGTTGTCACCATGGATGTTACTTCTGGAGCAGAGGTGGCTGAAGCTCTTGTGGTGCTTCCTGCAGTTGTCCTGGAGGTGCTGGCGGTGCTGGTGGCTGGAGTAGGCACTGTTGTTGTGGGTGGGGTGGTGGTGGTTGTGCCTTCAGTCTGAGGAGGAGAGGTTCTGGTGGTGGTAGCGATGGGGGTTGTGCCCTCTCTGGCTGAGGTCGTGGTGCTGGGGGCAGCCGTGGTGCCTGCAGTGGTTCTTAATTTTATTTCAGGGGTGGGGGCTGTAATTGTTGAAGTTGTCTGAATGGCAACAGTGGATAATACAGTTGGGAGAGTTTTTTCTGTAGATATTGTGCTGCTTTCGCTGGTAGTTGCGGAAGTGCTTGCAGTGCTTGTGGCTGTCGTGGGCACTCTTGTTTTTGGGCTGATGATGGTTGTGCCTTCAGTCTGAGGGGGAGAGGTGCTGGTGGTGGTAGTGATGATGGTTGTGCGCTCTCTGGCTGAGGCTGTGGTGCTGGGGCCTGCCGTGATACCTGTGGTGGTTCTTATTTTACCTTCAGAGGGAGTTGTGGGAGATGTTGGAGACAGGGTTGCCACAGTGGAGGTTTGTCCTGAAGCAGAGGTGGCTGAAGCTCTTGTGGTGCTTCCTGCAGTTGTCCTGGAGGTGCTGGCAGTGCTGGTGGCAGGAGTAGGCACTGTTGTTGTGGGTGGGGTGGAGGTGGTTGTGCCTTCAGTCTGAGGAGGAGAGGTTCTGGTGGTGGTAGCAATGGGGGTTGTGCCCTCTCTGGCTGAGGTCATGGTGCTGGGGGCAGCCGTGGTGCCTGCAGTCGTTCTTAATTTTATTTCAGGGGTGGGGGCTGTAATTGTTGAAGTTGTCTGAATGGCAACAGTGGATAATACAGTTGGGAGAGTTTTTTCTGTAGATATTGTGCTGCTTTCGCTGGTAGTTGCGGAAGTGCTTGCAGTGCTTGTGGCTGTCGTGGGCACTCTTGTTTTTGGGCTGATGATGGTTGTGCCTTCAGTCTGAGGAGGAGAGGTTCTGGTGGTGGTAGCGATGGGGGTTGTGCCCTCTCTGGCTGAGGTCATGGTGCTGGGGGCAGCCGTGGTGCCTGCAGTGGTTCTTAATTTTATTTCAGGGGTGGGGGCTGTAATTGTTGAAGTTGTCTGAATAGCAACAGTGGATAATACAGTTGGGAGAGTTTTTTCTGTAGATATTGTGCTGCTTTCGCTGGTAGTTGCGGAAGTGCTTGCAGTGCTTGTGGCTGTCGTGGGCACTCTTGTTTTTGGGCTGATGATGGTTGTGCCTTCAGTCTGAGGGGGAGAGGTGCTGGTGGTGGTAGTGATGATGGTTGTGCGCTCTCTGGCTGAGGCTGTGGTGCTGGGGCCTGCCGTGATACCTGTGGTGGTTCTTATTTTACCTTCAGAGGGAGTTGTGGGAGATGTTGGAGACAGGGTTGCCACAGTGGAGGTTTGTCCTGAAGCAGAGGTGGCTGAAGCTCTTGTGGTGCTTCCTGCAGTTGTCCTGGAGGTGCTGGCAGTGCTGGTGGCAGGAGTAGGCACTGTTGTTGTGGGTGGGGTGGAGGTGGTTGTGCCTTCAGTCTGAGGAGGAGAGGTTCTGGTGGTGGTAGCAATGGGGGTTGTGCCCTCTCTGGCTGAGGTCATGGTGCTGGGGGCAGCCGTGGTGCCTGCGGTGGTTCTTAATTTTATTTCAGCCGTGGGGGCTGTAATTGTTGAAGTTGTCTGAATGGCAACAGTGGATAATACAGTTGGGAGAGTTTTTTCTGTAGATACTGTGCTGCCTTCACTGGTGGTTGTGTAGGTGCTTGCAGTGCTTGTGGCTGTCGTGGGCACTCTTGTTTTTGGGCTGATGATGGTTGTGCCTTCAGTCTGAGGGGGAGAGGTGCTGGTGGTGGTAGCGATAGGGGTTGTGTGCTCTCTGGATGAGGTCGTGGTACTGGGGACAATTGCAGTGTCAGTGGTGTTTTTTATTTTTATAGGCTCTGTGTATCCTGGGGTGACAATGGTGGTTCCTTGTGTTGAGACGGTACTTGTTCCTATGGTGATTGTTGTTTTTCTCTGTGGAAGTGTGGGGACAGCAGGTGTTGCTGCAGGTTGTGTTGCTATTGTGGTTGTTTCTGCTGGGAAGTTTGTTGTGGAGGTTGTTACAGTGGTTCCTGGTAGTGGTACTGTTGTCTGGCAGTGTTTTTGGGCACAGCACAGCACTGAGACCTCGTAGTCGAAGCATGTAGGGTACTTGAGACTCTGATCCTTATTTCTGCACACAAGCCCCCTGTCAAGACTGCAGTCAAATTTCTGTCCCATTATTTTCACAGTTGTGTCAGGGTAGTCTTTAGCCCGGCACTTGATGTCTTGTGGCTTGTCACACAACTCATACCCGGCAGCTCGGATGTTTTCAAATGTCTCTAAATCTCCATTTTCGCTGCCTGGAGTAGGGGAGTCCACATTAAACCACTGTGTCCAGGCACAGTGCTCCACCACGCAGTTGTCTGTGGTATTGGAGATGCGGATAGTGGTGGTGGCTGGCGTGGGCACTGTTGTTGTGGGTGGGGTGGTGGTGGTTGTGCCTTCAGTCTGAGGAGGAGAGGTTCTGGTGGTGGTAGCAATGGGGGTTGTGCCCTCTCTGGCTGAGGTCATGGTGCTGGGGGCAGCCGTGGTGCCTGCAGTCGTTCTTAATTTTATTTCAGGGGTGGGGGCTGTAATTGTTGAAGTTGTCTGAATAGCAACAGTGGATAATACAGTTGGGAGAGTTTTTTCTGTAGATATTGTGCTGCTTTCGCTGGTAGTTGTGTAGGTGCTCATGGTACTGGTGGCTTGGCTGGACACTGTTGTTGTGGTTGGGGTGATGGTGGTACTGGCTTCAGTCTGAGGGGGAGAGGTGCTGGTGGTGGTAGTGATGATGGTTGTGCGCTCTCTGGCTGAGGCTGTGGTGCTGGGGCCGGCGATGGTGCCTGTGGTGGTTCTTATTTTACCTTCAGAGGGAGTTGTGGGAGATGCTGGAGCCTGGGTTGTCACCATGGATGTTACTTCTGGAGCAGAGGTGGCTGAAGCTCTTGTGGTGCTTCCTGCAGTTGTCCTGGAGGTGCTGGCGGTGCTGGTGGCTGGAGTAGGCACTGTTGTTGTGGGTGGGGTGGTGGTGGTTGTGCCTTCAGTCTGAGGAGGAGAGGTTCTGGTGGTGGTAGCGATGGGGGTTGTGCCCTCTCTGGCTGAGGTCGTGGTGCTGGGGGCAGCCGTGGTGCCTGCAGTGGTTCTTAATTTTATTTCAGGGGTGGGGGCTGTAATTGTTGAAGTTGTCTGAATGGCAACAGTGGATAATACAGTTGGGAGAGTTTTTTCTGTAGATATTGTGCTGCTTTCGCTGGTAGTTGCGGAAGTGCTTGCAGTGCTTGTGGCTGTCGTGGGCACTCTTGTTTTTGGGCTGATGATGGTTGTGCCTTCAGTCTGAGGGGGAGAGGTGCTGGTGGTGGTAGTGATGATGGTTGTGCGCTCTCTGGCTGAGGCTGTGGTGCTGGGGCCTGCCGTGATACCTGTGGTGGTTCTTATTTTACCTTCAGAGGGAGTTGTGGGAGATGTTGGAGACAGGGTTGCCACAGTGGAGGTTTGTCCTGAAGCAGAGGTGGCTGAAGCTCTTGTGGTGCTTCCTGCAGTTGTCCTGGAGGTGCTGGCAGTGCTGGTGGCAGGAGTAGGCACTGTTGTTGTGGGTGGGGTGGAGGTGGTTGTGCCTTCAGTCTGAGGAGGAGAGGTTCTGGTGGTGGTAGCAATGGGGGTTGTGCCCTCTCTGGCTGAGGTCATGGTGCTGGGGGCAGCCGTGGTGCCTGCAGTGGTTCTTAATTTTATTTCAGCCGTGGGGGCTGTAATTGTTGAAGTTGTCTGAATGGCAACAGTGGATAATACAGTTGGGAGAGTTTTTTCTGTAGATACTGTGCTGCCTTCACTGGTGGTTGTGTAGGTGCTTGCAGTGCTTGTGGCTGTCGTGGGCACTCTTGTTTTTGGGCTGATGATGGTTGTGCCTTCAGTCTGAGGAGGAGAGGTGCTGGTGGTGGTAGCGATAGGGGTTGTGTGCTCTCTGGATGAGGTCGTGGTACTGGGGACAATTGCAGTGTCAGTGGTGTTTTTTATTTTTATAGGCTCTGTGTATCCTGGGGTGACAATGGTGGTTCCTTGTGTTGAGACGGTACTTGTTCCTACGGTGATTGTTGTTTTTCTCTGTGGAAGTGTGGGGACAGCAGGTGTTGCTGCAGGTTGTGTTGCTATTGTGGTTGTTTCTGCTGGGAAGTTTGTTGTGGAGGTTGTTACAGTGGTTCCTGGTAGTGGTACTGTTGTCTGGCAGTGTTTTTGGGCACAGCACAGCACTGAGACCTCGTAGTCGAAGCATGTAGGGTACTTGAGACTCTGATCCTTATTTCTGCACACAAGCCCCCTGTCAAGACTGCAGTCAAATTTCTGTCCCATTATTTTCACAGTTGTGTCAGGGTAGTCTTTAGCCCGGCACTTGATGTCTTGTGGCTTGTCACACAACTCATACCCGGCAGCTCGGATGTTTTCAAATGTCTCTAAATCTCCATTTTCGCTGCCTGGAGTAGGGGAGTCCACATTAAACCACTGTGTCCAGGCACAGTGCTCCACCACGCAGTTGTCTGTGGTATTGGAGATGCGGATAGTGGTGGTGGCTGGCGTGGGCACTGTTGTTGTGGGTGGGGTGGTGGTGGTTGTGCCTTCAGTCTGAGGAGGAGAGGTTCTGGTGGTGGTAGCGATGGGGGTTGTGCCCTCTCTGGCTGAGGTCGTGGTGCTGGGGGCAGTCGTGGTGCTGGGGGCAGCCGTGGTGCCTGCGGTGCTTCTTAATTTTATTTCAGGGGTGGGGGCTGTAATTGTTGAAGTTGTCTGAAATGCAACAGTGGATAATACAGTTGTGAGAGTTTCTTCTGTAGATGTAATGGTGCTTTCCCTGCTGGTTGTGGAGGTGCTGGCACTGGTGGGAGCTTGCGTAGGCACTCTTGTTCTCGGTGTAGTGACAGTCACGCCTTGTGTTGGCATGGCAGTAGTACTGGAGATTATCGTTGTGCCCCGTGTTGTTTCTAGTGTTGATTCTGGGAGAGTGGAGATGGTATTGGGTGATGATGGAGCTTGTGTTACTGCAGTGGAGGTTTCTGCTGTACTCGTTGTGATTTGGTAACCTGTTGTTGAGACTTGTGATGTCGTTGCTGTTACTGGCGTTTTGGTCAGAGTTGTTGTTCTTTCTCCGTCTCTCGGTGTTGTAGTTTCTTCACTTCCTTGTTTTTGTGTTGTTGGTGTTATTGTTGTCTGTACTATAAATGATGTTGATTCTACAGCAGTGGTTGTGAATTCTTTTGTGGTTGTTGGTGTTGTAGTTTGTGCTTCTGAACATGGTATGTATCTGCAGCATGATATTCTGATTTCATAATTATAGCACTGCTTAGATTCTTGGTCCTGGTTATTGCATATTAATCCTCTGCTTTGACTACACTCTATTGTTTGGTTAAGGTTGGTAATTTCAGTATCTGGGTATTCTTTGGCTCTGCATTGGACATCACTTGGGTTTGTACACACAATATATCCTTTATCCTTGAGATTTTGATATGTTTCATAATCTCCACTGTTCTCTTTGTTTTCAGGCTGAGTGGAATCATACCATTCTGACCACACACAGACATTTTTCACACATACAGTTGTCACTGGTGTTGCAGTTGTCATTTCTGTAATTTAAAGGAGGAAACATAAGTCTTGTCTGTTCTTATTGAAGAGAGTTCCCGAAAGAAATTATTCATCTTCCATACCTTTTTTTTTTGTTGTAAATAATTTATAATATTATGTAGTATTTTAATTTTAATGAATTTGCTTTGGCAGTCTCAAATTTAATTTCTAAAGTAGATTTTGACTTTTTGCCTGTCTTATTATTGTAGAGGTAATTTCTTTGACATCTATTAAAGATTTGTAGCTAAATATAGGTAATCTGATGTCCTTTGCACAGTATGTCACTGCTTAGATAACAGATATCACAATTGCTACAGTAAAAGTAGAGGAGGTTTTATTCTCCTTGGTATTATGTCTGTATTTATTTACACTTAACTGCATAACCACACAGATTTTAAAATATTTTGACCAGTTAATGACTTTTCCTCTTAGTTCAGTATTACCACATGTAACATACTTATACAAGTGTATAAATATATACTTAGCATACATGTATTTTATATGTAGTACATTATAATAGAAAATACACAAATACTATATATGAAATATATAATCTAATAGGTATATTCTATGTATTTTAATAAGATTTCATATTCCTGGCATTATGAAGATAACCATGTGGAATAGATATTACTTTCTCAATATGAATGTTACTTAATAGAAGACTTAGTTCTTGCTGTAGTATATTTTTGTGGATATGCTTCTCACAGTTACTCAGAACTTGGTCATTGTAATTAATTGACTACAGGAATAATATAGTAGTGTACTTCAGGGTAGAAGGAAACTGTTGATTTGGGAATTAAACACAATTAGGAAAGGTCCCAAAGAATGGTTATAAATAGTTTAAACACTCCCTCAAACTAAATTTCTTATGTGCTCACTAATTTAAGAAATGGCAGCAACTCTCTTTCACGTTTTCATGTTTTGTAACTGGTCTAGAACTGCTGGGATTTTTTTGCAAGGAAATTATAAGATTCTCCAGGATGCAGTGATTAATAAACTCTATTAATTTTTCCCCTGGGATCACCATGGTAAAACAGATGAGACTGAGTTTGTAAGAAATGCTGTATTCATTTCTACATCCTTAACTATTCTTTTTCAACTAAACCTGCCAGGTGAATTGGCAGCTCCAGTAGAAGTCAATAGTTTCAAGTAAAATTATATACTGTTAACTGATGAAAAGGTCCTGCCTTTCAGGTAATTTTTAGTCACTAACAGAGATTTTTGACTTATTTTAAAGCTTATTTTTGCATACCTGAAGCAGTAGTTGTGGGCTGACTTGTGGAAAATGTAAATGGGGTTGTTGTAAAAATGCCACATTTAAAGATGTTTCTGCTTATTGTTCCATTGACATCGCATGTTGCACTGAAGCACCATCCAGTTCCATCTGTGGTGTTGTAGATGAGTTCACCATATTTATAGCTATTCCCTTCATAAATGCAGTTGCAGGCTGTAATTCAGAAATTTATTGTCAGTTCAGGCATCTATGAAAAGATAGTATCCAATACTTCTTTTTCTAAATAATTTTTCTTAGCTGTCTTACCTTTATCATCAAACTTGCACTGTAAACCTTCTGATGTGCATTCACTGAAACAGAAAGCATAAAAACCCATATATTTTGTGACTGTGATGTAATTTTATTAATCATCTTTCTGACAGATAGTGGCATCAAAAGGCAAGGCACTTAGTGTTTATTCCTAGAGCATTCTGTTTGTTTTGTCTCCTTTTTGGCCATTATTTTCCAGAATCTTCCTTTATATTAAACCCAAACTTATAAACAGAAGCGAAGTTAAATATCATGCAAAGTTACAGGTAGAAGTCTTAAGGAAGACTTTCTTTTTTTCCTTCATATCACTTTCTTTGCATTTGCAATGTTTTTGTACTAAAATAGAAGGCTAAAAGGGTGAGTGTAAATGCTCAAATGATGCAAGTATGTTAAAAAATCCTTGGAAGCAGGCCACTAATAAATATCTTTACTCATGGCACAACATTTTTCCTGCCACAGGAATGTGAAAAAAAGACAGCCTAGTCATAAAGGACTTCTTGTTCTTGACGTATCTTATGCTGAGTATTTACAATATAATCAGGAACAAATAATTAGAACATAAAATCACATAAAACCTTCTTATTAATGTAGTAGGAAAGCTGGCATTAGATTGTAAGGCATTATTTCATCACAGGTAGCATGAACTGATCCTGCATGTAAGAGGAACATACAACTTCTCCCTGGAGTTTTGATCTTTTTCTCCTTGTATATGATGAGTTTGGTATGTTAAGTCTTACCATATATTACATTCATCCCGCTTATATATCTTTCCATCTTCATCATCGTAACAGTCACAGAGACTAACACACTTCATCTGATCCTCATGAAAATATGGCTTGTCTGGTGGGCAGTTAGGGTAGCAACCTGATGGTGGAAAAGGTAAGAATGAGATACAGTCAGCAAAGCTTTTATTTGCGCCGAATGCATCTGCAGGTCTTGTTTTTAATAGTCATAATGTTTTTACTTTATGTTTTGCAATAGCTCTAGGAAGAATGCAGAGTTACTAGCATCATCAGAGCTTATTGCAAAGAATTTAGTCCTAGAGATCTTCTTACTCCAGTTTCCATACTCTGCCTCCATTCACGTGGATGTAATGATATTAGAGAAAATTCAATTGGGCAAATGCAGCTGATGGAGGAAATATACTTCATCCAAGACAATTTAAAATATAGTAATATGTACCCACTAGGAGGTGCTTGCAGCTATTTTTACCTTCTAAACCTGGCAGGTCATTGAGGCATTTTCCACTTGGGTTCTTACAGGTCTTCATACAGGAAGCACCACAAGGCTTATAGTGCCATTCACATTCTCCTTGCTGATTGTAGTAATCACAGAACAGTGCTGAGGAGAAAGTTGAACATATTCAGGAAAAGAAAAAAAATAACAAATAGCTTAAGCATGAAAAATCTACACAGTGAGATATTAATGCACATATGTAAGATACTGTACACTTAGCTACGCTTTCAGAAGTTTCTATTACATAAAACTTACGACAAATTGTTGGGCTTCTCCAGGCTATACATACACCAGCTTCACTACATGCTTGAGCATAGGCAGCTACTGCTGTACAAAAGCAATCACAGTCTCCTCCAGTGTCACAGGCACAAGCATCTGTCACACATGCTTGGTAATATTTTGCTGGTTCAACCTGTTATTAAACAGAAATATAGTATTATGCATCCTGCCTTCTAAGTGATTTCTTACCTTTGCTAGAATAGCTTTCTTACAATTATAGTATCCCAGAGGAAAGGCCTACACTGGTAATTTCTTTTCCTTTTGTTAGACACTGTAAGACACCTGAGGTGATGCCAAATGATACATCCAAATCATGTATTGCCAGGTTTTTAGAAACCTAGACTTGTGTCCTGGTGTAAGATTAGATAAATTAAAAAAAAAAAAAAATTAGGCAACTGCACAGTTACCTGACAACATTTGTTATGTATTTAGTGTCAGGTAAAGGCTATGCTGATACTTCATTCCTATGTTATTATTTCACTGAGCTTGTCTTCTCTACCCGGTATATGAGAATTTTTATTCAAGTCAGGCTGCAAGGAAATACATAGTAATTATGAAATTATTATTATTTTGTAGTTATTTTTCTTTTGTAAATGTCTTTTTATTTCTTGAAAGTAGGAACTATAACTCTGTCGGAGACTGGAGTTTTCCTGGCATAATTTGAAGTGAAACATATTAATAAATGAGGCAAGCATGTTAAAACCTATGAGAATAGCACCTTCAACAACCCACAGACTTCGTTTTCCCACAGTAAACTTCTGCCCTGGTAGTACCTGAGAGTGACAGGCAGCAAAGACATTGCTGTTGATGATGCTACACTGCTTCTCTGACCAGGACTTCCGATAAGGGTTGGTAGAACATGGGTCCTTGACACTGGCAGCATCAGGGCATGTAGAGGATACTTTCCAGCTGTTTCCAAACTCCAGGACATTCTCTACTACAGATTGACTCCTCGTAGTAAAGTCATTGATGCTGTTACCATCATAATTTCCACAGAGACCACAGACCTGGCCCTGCAAAAGGAAGTAAATGAAAGAATACTTGAAATCCATCGCTTAGAATGGTGGCATTCCATTCTATCAGTCCTAAACATCTTCAAACTCTGGAATAGAGGAACAGAATATGACCACTAAGGCTAGAAGGATACTGTTCTAAACTTTTTTCTTTTAAATATGAACAATAAAAACATCTTTGTCATCATAACCTTCTGTCTTTGAGGTATATTTTTAACAAGGAAGTGAGGACTCACAGCTGATTAAGCTTTTCATTTAAGCCTTGTTTTATACAATCTCTATAAAAACAACCTTCTAACTATTAAGTATTACCAGTTCAACCACCTAATCTATTAATTGAGTCTTTACCATTAAGTCTGCTCACAGGTATATAAAGAAATTACATTTTCCTCGTGCATCCAGAAATATTCCTCATTCTGAATGTATGGATCTGTACAACTGTGAGAGGCTGCAATACATGTTTTTCTATGAAACTAAGGTGCATACTTTCCATTATTACTACTATTTTAAAAAAATGCTGGTGTGTAATGCAGGGAAAGAACCTATGGTACTGAAAGAAGTTGGTTCTAAATTGCAGTTAGTTTAAGTATGTAATTTAAATGTCATTGTGGTATTCAATAAGAGAAAATTCCATATTTACTACAGTTTTTAGTGCTTTTATATAATAAGCTAAGAGAAGGAGTATGAATATTGGAATTAATTTTCCTTATAATCTTTGTAGTTACATGCTTGACAAATACTTGGTGGCATAAAAGAGGCTTTCACTCATAATACACTTCCTTTTTCTTGAAGTGTGATAATTTGTGTGTCAATAAGAACTGGAAACAATGGATTATTTTCAAGATCAAGCCTATTCAGCTGATTTATACACAGGTAGTTATGTAATTTTAATAATAAGTCTGATAACCTTTAACAAGGTTCAGTTTGTAATTTCAACAAACTCAAGTCCAAAATAGTGTTTTGCCAACTCAAGTTCTGTCAGGCTAAATAGGCACTGTAAACTGCCTTCCAAGCTCAGAATGGCAGCAGGATGATGACATGGCTTCCTGAGGTACCAGAGGAATGGAAAGCAATGTGGGATGAATGGCAGGAATGCTGGAGACATCACTATTTGGAATGCTGGCAGGGTCTTAACAAGATTCACACCCAATCAAACCTGGACAGTAAATTGCCATTGAACTGCTTGTTCCGCACCTTGAAACCAGGGCTGAGCTTGATAAAGATGCTGGTTTTCTTGTCCCACATGAGGATCAGTCCACTTTTGGTCTCCATTACCAGGTACATCCCCATAGAGCGGACAGTGTATGGCACCTCATCACTCTGTCCTCTCTTTACGACGCTGACACGCTCTTCACCAAGGATCAGTTCATAGCTCTGAAACAGGAGGAATGGGTAAGGAGAAATTAGTTCAGTGGCTACAGCTGTGCTCTCAAACACGTTTTTCTGCTTTTAAGAGTATACTATGAATAGTTTATATCATGAAAAATCCAAATCATCTAAATGCAATAAATCAAAGCAATATAATTCAAATCTCAGGTTCCTGGAAGTGTTGCAACAGATATTTTAAATGGTGTAGGTTAAAAAAGTGTCTTTTGACTGTCATGGAGGAACTACATTGCATACAGTAAAAGAATCTTCTGACACAATAGGTTAAATTTCTGCCTTTAGACCTTTACTATTCCCAAGGATGATGTAAGATAGTGTGGGAAGTCAAAAACATAGAAAGGTAGGAAGATCTCCCAAATCGCTTCTTTAAATATTTTCCAAATTCTTTGAAGCAATAGAAATCTAGGCTTCTCCTAAGACTTAGCAGGTACAAAACAAAACTGCTTTATATGCAAAACCTTCTTACCTCTAAGAAAACTTTGATAGATTTTGAGCAAGTTGTCCCAGTGTTGCCACAGGGAACATTTTCAGTGGCAACCCTGAAGGTCCCATTGACTGTGCCACTTTTCCCACAGTGGTCCTGGGTAGAGAATAACATTTTAAAATGTATTATTTTTACAGATATGATCAAGATTATCTCTCATTTGCTACTGCTAGCTATCAGTACCTGGACTAGTGTGTATTCACAGTTTCCATTGAAGCTGAACCTTTTGTCATCAAAGGTATTATAATGACCATCTCCATAAACAGCACAAGTGCCCAGACATTGATCTTTGGTACATTCCCACTTCCTATTCTTGCATACACTAGAAAAAAAAAGAATGAAATATTTTAATAATAAAACAACTTTCTCTTTTGTGTAGACATATCTGAACAATCAGTATCTGTTTGGCAACCCATCCCTGCCAAATGCTATATTTTTTTCTGGAAATGAAACACTCTTTTACATTTTTCATGTAAGGAATTAAAGAAAATTCTGTTCTGCTACCTGAATACCTTAACTGCAAAACTAGATACTTAATGAATCCTGTAGTCCTAAAGGTTTCCTCCAATTCTGTGCTTTGGCCACCTGACAGATATCAGATATCTCATATAGTGTAATCCAAAACTAAAAGATCTAAAATCCATCAACTGATTAAATTTGCAATCCAAATATTTCCTTGCTCTTTTACTAAAAAAGGTCATTAGAAAGGCAAATGCTGGAACCAGGAATGCTACTTCTGCAGATATACATACCAGGTGTTACAGTCAAAGTTGATCGTTTCCCCAGGCTGATACATGGCTTCGTTGTGAATACATGGACAGTCCTCTTCAGGAATACAACCACCATTCCCATCTAACACAAGTCCATCTGGGCATATGCAGCCAGATGTACATTGTGAGCTATACTGGAAAATGTAAGAGAAAAACAATTTTAGAGTGAAATGATCACATTAGAAAAAGGAAGATTAAATTCTCATTAAAGATGCCTTATATGGTCTTATTGCTGCCCTGAAATAGGAGAGAACTATGAAGTAATTAAAGGATAACAGAACAAAAAAGAAGTTATTAGCCATAGATTTAATAAAATATTAATCTGTCAAAGAAAAATGTTTTATGTATACCAATCCTGATTGTTCTGCTAGAACCCCTGAAATTTAAAACATTGGATCTTGCACTTTGTAGTGGGTGATTTGTGACTGAATGGACTTTTAAAATAAAGACAAGTAATATTTTTTTCAGTTTGGCTGAGTTATATTGAAATATCTTTATCTCATATGGTACTTACTCATGAAATGGCATGGGGCTACTGAGAACTTAAGTGGAGTAACATGATTAGATGTGCAAGAAGTTCATAACTGCAGCATGGTATGAGAAAGATCATTTCTCCTAGCCAATTTTTAGACTTTCCTACAGAAGGCAAATAAGCAGTGGCGCCCTAGATTTTTCCACTACTAGTTACTGTTACCTGCAGTAGCTGAAGAAAGGTAGACACTAATCTTAAGAATTAATTTGGTTATTACTTATTATATTTTATTCCAAGGGTTCCATTGTTAATGCTTCTTAACATCATTTTAAGGCTTTTGCTACAAGAATAATGTATCTGTGTTGTAGATTTGGAATAGATCCAATAGATAATTACTTTAGCACCATTTCACAGGGCCATGACATACTTACACACTGCATATCCAGAGTCTGGCAACTTTTTTGACATTCTGCTCCAGCTGTTCCTGCTGTGTTGTTTGTACAGTCAAAGTAGACCATGGGAGATTCACAGACTAGAGGAAGGAAAGAAGTGGCACAGGGTTTATTCCACAACCGTAGTCATTTAAACCATCTATAGGTTCTTTGGAAATTCCCTATTTCAGTTAGTAGAGATTGTTGTCCCTATTCAACCTGTTGATTAGATTCACTACAGAGTACTGGATTCCCAAAAAAAAACCCACAAAATATATTAGAAAAAAAAAGTCTTCATTTAAAAAGAGGTTTTATGATTAATCTAGCTCACTCCAGCCTTTTATGATAACTGTAGACTATGACTAAGTGAGAAATGCTTCTATTAAAAATCCATTAAGAAGAATCAATTCTATGAGCTATTCTGTGCAAGAGCCAGTAAGGAGAAAAAAGTAAGTGGAAGATTATTTTTACCTGAAGTTGGATTTGGTGCTCCAATGCAATTCAGTCTTCCCTGGACACAAGTGCTGTGAGAGAGGGAAAACCAATCTATTTTATTCTCTCCTCTTAAGCCAAATATTGAGATTGAGAGCTACTTATCCCTTGTCAAGTTTCAGAATTTTCAAAGGAATTCCAAAAAACTGTTTTGCAATCTCAGGAAAGAATTTCTCTCAATACGACTACACGTGCTGCTTTCATATGATATCCATTGTTGCTTAGCAGGAAAATTCATAGGTTGTAATGCACATATTGCTTGTTACTTACATTCTCATAAGATCTCCTCTTGTTGCTGTTGTTGTAATTTTACACTTGAAAGATTAGGGAATTAAATAAAAAATGCACCGAAGTACAACTGCCCTATCAATCTAGAAATATTACAGAATCATAGAAACCTTTAGGATGGAATAGACCCTTAAGATCCTCGAGTCCAACCATTAATCCAGCACTGCCAAGTCCACCACTAAACCATGTCCCTACGTGGACATGGCTTTTAAATACTTGCTGGGATAGTGACTCAACCACTTCCCTGGGCAACCTGCTCCAGTGCTTGACAACCATTTCAGTACAGAAAGTTTTCTTAGCATCCAATCGAAACATGCCCTGGTGCAACTTGAGGCCATTTCCTTCCATCCTGTCACTTGGTACTTGGGAGAAGTGACTGACCCACACCTCAGCACAAGCTCCTTTTAGGCAGTTTTAGAGAGTGAGTGTCTTCACTGAGCCTCCTTTTCTCCAGGTTAAACACCTCAGGTCCTTCAGCTGCTCCTCATAATACCTGTGCTCCAGACCAGCTCTGCCACCCTTCTCTCAACATACTCCAGCATCAAAATGCCTTTCTTCTTGTGTGAGACTCAAAACTGAACACAGGATTCAAGGTGCAGCCTCACCAGGACAAAGTACAGGGGGACAATCACTTCCCTAATGTCAAAGGCTTTACTAAAATCCAGGCAGACAACATCCACAGCCTTTTCCTCAACCACTAAGCAGATCATTTTGTCATAGAAGCAGATTAGGTTGGTCAAGTAGCAGCTGCCTTTCCCAAATCCATGCTGGCTGGGCCTGATCCCCTGTTTGCCCTTATGTGCCATGTGATGACAAGACAATTTGCTCCATGTCCTTCCCCAGCACCAAGGTCAGGCTGCCCACACTGTAAATGGGTATCACATTTGCTGACCTCCAGTCAACCAGGACCTCCAAGCTTAACCAGACTGTTGACAGATGATTGAAAGTGCCTCTGTGAACACTTCCACCAGCTCCCTCAGTGACCTTGGGTGGACCCCATCTGGCTCCATAGAATTGTGTGTGTTTAAGTGGTGTAAGAGGCCATTAACCATTTCACTTTTCATTGAAGCAGCTCCATTCTGCTCTCTGTCCCCATCCTGCAACTCAGGGGAATATGTACCATTTGTAAAAGCTGAAAATAAAGTTAAAAGAACTTAAAGTTGAAGAAATTGAAGAGAGAGCATTCTTTTGAAATTCAGGGTAAAACCATCTTACATATTCCAGACTTTAATGAGAAAATACACATTGTTTGAATGTTTTAAAAAAGATTACTTACCATACACGCCCATTTTCATGGACCACTTCTCCAAATGGTATAGGAGATCCTTTGTAGTAGCAGGGACATTCATTAGCAGGCACACATTTGCCACTGTCATCCATGTAGGTTCCATTTACGCAGGTGCAGCCGTCAACTGGGACAAACTTAATGTTGCATGTGACATCAGGCTCACTCAGAGAGCGGCAGGTAGGTTGACAGGAAGAGATGGTATAGCTGTAGCTCAGGGATTTGGGACATGAGGTGGTGTATTTTGCTTGAGAGAGGAAAATAAAATAGATTGTTAATTCCAGGCGGTAAATTCTCATGTGAAAAAAGAAAAATCATAGGCAGTAGAAATAACATGTAAACAATACTGTACACTTCTGCTTATGTTGCATATTTTGTGTAAATGTATTTCTGAATAATTTCAGAGTTTGATCTGACAAGCTATTGTACATATGGAGTAAATGATGCATGCAAAGAAGAAAAGATTTTTTCAAATGGAAGTTCAGAAGGAAACCTCCATTTGGTGCTGCCATTCATTGCCAAGATGCCTAAACTTCTTGAGGAATGAGACAAGATATCTCCCTGAATGTTGTCTGGTATGCTGAAAACAGACATACTGGGTGAGCAGAACCCAGCATGCAGCTTCAAAAACATGAATTAGCAAGTGTTCTGGTCAGTATTTCTAGTACTGTTATTCCAATACAACACACTATGTCTGCAATAACTTGTGATACTTGTAAAGTTGTAGTGAAACTCTAAGTTGCACAGAAACAGGTGGAGGCACTTCCATAAAAACAGTCCCTTTCATAATCAAGCCACGTCTCCCATCTATTCATATTCACTCTTGCCAGCAATGGATTGATTCTAAGAGGACAGCAGAAAATTACTTCCAGGAGTGCACTTAACGAAATCCCTTCCTCATCACTTACTGATTTGTCTAGAAATGAGTAGAAAATAATTTCTGATCAGCAATTTTTATTGTTGTGTGTTCTTAGGAAATGGGATAGTGGATAGTACTTACTGCAGACATCAGTCCTCCATCCCTGCAGCTGGATTCCTTTTGCAGCACAAGCTCTCACATAGGCAGACAGAGCTGCACACAGACAGTCCTCACTATTTTCACAGTTACATGTGTCAAACATGCAGTTCTAAGAATGGAGAGAAAAATGAGGTCTCAGCACTGGTAATATAGTCAGTCTTAAAAAAAACCCAAAAAAAACAGTGAACATTATTTTTCCAGTCTTATTCCTTAATCCTTCTTCAGATATGTTCACTCATAGACAACAGTAACACAGCTTTATCACTTTCTAGTCTTTGTCTAAGGTTCCTGGCAGGGGAAAACGCAGGTAATGAAAATTAAGTCAATCACTGCAGTTATAATTAGGAAATAGTGGTCTTAAAGTCTGTTATACATTTTTGCAGCTTCTTGGTCCTCTGAACCTTTTGAGTGGATATGCTGCACAATAGCATCCAAAGCTCTACTCACAATGTGCAGTCCAGACAGACCATTTCATACACCTGGGTGACTCCTAGTGAGAAGAGTGATTTGCAACACGTTAATAGCAGAGTCATAGTAGTTAGGTAATGGGCTTTCTGTTCCAAGCAGTTATTAATGAGATGCCAGGCTGATAAGGTTAACAATTGACTGATATTCAAAGAAGCATTTGACATGCCTTTAAATACACTATCTGGCTCATGTGTAAAACCATCCGGGAGTAAACAGCTGCCTTTTCATCGGCAAACAAGTCAGGACCTTGAAGCCAAGACTGACAATCGAAATAAAGTAATGTTACAACACAAAGAGAAACACATGTTGAAAGAGGGAAGTACTGCAGTACAGCAAAGGGGATACAGGCATTGCCTAAGACGCGTCTGGAACAGCTCCTGTTTCTATTGTTTCCAAAGGGAAAAGCAGTCTGACAAAGTACCGTGTGGTAAACAGCGGGAGTCACCACATAGTGACAAGCAGCAAAAGGTCCTGTGCTGTCAGTGAGTAGTCCACACCAATGCTGAGCGTATTTTTCTGTGAAATGAAGAAACAAAAAAATGCACATTACTCATTGTACTTCATTAGTCACAAACCCATGCTGCCTTGGCCTATGCAGGCAGTTCTGACATTCCATTAAATCTCTTCTTCTCCTGTCTTTTTTTTTTTTTTTTTTCTTTTCACTCAGCTTGTGGGTCATAGTTCCTAAAACCAAAGAAGAGGACTTGCTTAAGGAGATGAATGAAAGGTTTCCAAAGATGCTCCTGTAATCCACTTCATTGACACCAAGTTGTCAGCTTGCACATCAACTCTATTTTCAGTGACCTTGCAGTTTGCTTCACTTATGCTTCTGTCACTCTTTTTTTTTCATTGTTACTTATCTTCAGTGCTTTCATTTTTAATATTTGTTTCTGATTTCAGATGTAAGTTTTTATCAAATATTTAAGTCTTTATTTTTTTATCTTTGCTATCCAACAGATGTGTTTTCCTTACAGATTAGCAAAAAGAAAAAAACAAACTAGAAGAAATTCTAAGAAGCACTCACCATTATCAATGCTGAGTGCACAAGGATTCTCAAAACTCTGCTGGATATTAGGGCATGAAGCCTGAGTTTTCCATGTATTGGCAAATGCTGATGCTGTTCCTTCAATTATTCCACTTATGACCTTGAAGTCATCAGTTTGGATGTTATTGAAATTTCCACAGAGACCTGTTGAAAAGTAGTGAAAAGTTTATACTGCTCTGACTACAAAAAAAGGACATTGATCAAGGTGTTGTTAATTTCATTCACTCACCACAAGTCTGGTTTTTGAAAGAAGCATCCAGACGCACAAACACTTGCATTATGGGTATGAACTGCACTTCAACCTGGACGCCAAAGCTTGTGTCCATGATCATGAAGAATGAGGAAGGTCTGAACATGGTGACATTAGCTACACATGAGAAACAAAAAGGTCACTTTTTGAACAAGGCCAAATGCTGAAAACTCAATACTGTTTTTTTTTTAATTTCTATTGCATTTTTGCAAATTCAGAAGTGAAATAAAGATCTGGAGGTCAGTGATATCACATGGAATCCTTACTTATCAAAACAAAAATAAAATTTCTTTCTAAGCAAGTGTGAGCACAGGGGTAATAACAAAAAAAGAGGTAAAAGAGGTAAAGAGATGACTTCACTTTTGTGCAGTGAGAAGGAAGTAAATCTGAGAGTAATCAAATCAGGAGACTGTAAATTCTGTTTGCCGCTGTTTGAACCCTTGCCTGTTCTTGTCCTGCATTTCTCCATGACACCAAACATCCCACTTTACTTCAAAAGCACTCATGTAGTTTATTGTTAGAGAAAAAAATTACCTGCTGACATGGGCAGCTGGGTGTAGATGGAGTTCACAAACACACCCCCATCAGGTTTGACATCCACGATCTGATAAGGAAGAGGAACAAAAGGCAACTCTGTGAATCATAGAATGGTTTGGCTTGGGAGGGACTTTTAAAGGTCATCCAGTTCCAAACCCCCTGCCATGGGCAGGGACATCTTTCAGTAGACCAGGTTGCTTAGGGCCCCATCCAGCCTGACCTTGAACACTTCCAGAGATGTGGCATCCACAACTTTTCTGGGCAACCTGTTCCAGTGCCTCACCACCCTCACAGTAAAGAATTTCTTCCCAATAGCTAATCTAAACCCGCTCTCTTTCAGTTTGAAGCCATTCCTCCTCGTCATATGACTTTGTGCCCTAGTAAAAGTTCCTCTCCTTCTTGTAGGCCCGTTTTAGGGACTGAAAGGCTTCTCTAAAGTCTCTTCAGAGCTCTCCCTTCTCTAGGCTGAACAACCCCAACTCTTCCAGTCTTTCCTGACAGGAGAGGTGCTCCAGACCTGTGTTAGTCTTCGTGGTCTCCTCTGGACCTGTTTGCACAGGTCCATGTTTTTCTTATGCTGGGGAGCCCAGAGCTGGATGCAGAACTCCGGGGGAGTCTTCCCAGAGCAACATAGAGGGGAAAGAATCCCCTCCCTCACCCTGCTGACCACACTGCTTTGGATGAAGCCCAGGCTGGCCTCTGGGCTGCCAACCATGTGTGAAAAATAACTATAGTCCAAAGAGTAACAATGAGGAGGACCCCACTGATATTAATTAAACCAATACTTAATAAAAAGGTGATTTTGTGGTTTCACCTGCCCCTTATTTCTACTTTGTACACTTTACTAATTTTCCCTGCCAGAACAGAATTACTTTTAAAGGGACTTTCTCAGCATTTTAGGAGATTACATCATCTTGTTTTCTTTGAACACATCTTAATGATTAATTACATTAATTAACTGTTGTAATCATAATTACTAACCTTGAAGCTCATGGTCTTTTCCCATCTAATTGGCAGAGAAAATAGCCTTTTTCTGCTTTATGAGTACAATGTGTTTCTTAATGAAATTCCACAAAGTCAGATTTATGGCTGATCTGATTTTCATAAGAAAATCTACTTCTTTTCACTTGATTAAAAATATCATCTACTCCTCATACATATGCTGAAAACCTGACAAAGAAATGCAGCTGCCTGAGTGATTAAGCCCTAGTTTCTTTTCTCCCCGTATTTTTATTGTGCTTATTTTGCATTCTTACAGTTTGTCCTTTATTCATGTTGAGGGTCACTGACTTTAGGCAGGTCTCAGTGTCAGTTAGGCCACACTTGCGTAGTTCTGCCAGGATGGTAAATTTCTCATCTTTACAGTCCTGAAAAAAAAAAAAAAAGTCAAGTTATTTCACAGAAGACTAATTACAGAAGGTTTCCCTATAAAATTTTATCTCAATTCTGAAAAAATATTACTTTTTATGGAGAAGATACAGACTGTAGCAAATTCCAGAGCTTCCTTGACTGAAGATTCAATTTTTTCCTGTTTGAATTATTAGGAACAAGAAATGTAGAATCTGGATTTTACTGATTATATCAATACGGATGTCAAGATGGAAATTCATTTGCATATTTGGTGGTTTTATTAATGACAGCTTCTAATATTTTATTAAATTCTGTTGTAACTCTCATCTTTCTGTAGCTGGTATCAATGCTAGACAAAAATTTCTGATAAAATATGTTTTAGGTGAACAGTAACATATAACATTTTATTTCCTTTTACTGAATTGTGCAGATGGGGAAAAAGGAAAGCAAACAACAAACAGAAAAAGCCCCCAAAAGATCAAGACATTTCACCTATACATGTCTGTAATTAAATATTTTAAATATAATTAATTTCCAAATTTTCTATTTCTTTTATTTTTAAATGTTTAAAAACATCTAAAAGCTAAGTGAAATGCATCAATTAACTTGAAGTGTTTTTCTGTATTTAAACTCCATGAAAATGGAAAAAAGTCTGTTTTATAATCTTTATTTTTAAGAACAATTACCGTAGTTTTTAGAGTTGTACCATTTGGCCAAATACCTTAAAATAGAGTAACACAGCAAAAATTATGCAACCCAGTAAGCAAGCTGGATTAGTTGTACTAAAGGTTGCAAACCAAGCAAATTCTTAAAAAGATAGTGCTCTTCAATTACTCTCTCACAGAACTGGAAATTTTCCAGTGAGCACCACACACGGTTGCATGATCTCCTAATAATTAACGGATATTGTCAGTGAAATGGCAGTGTAGCAAACATCTGGCTAAGTGGCAGGGAATTTAATGATGTATGTCAGAAGTGCTAAGTCCCCTAAGTGTTTTCTTTCCATAAATCTATAAGGCTTTATGACCACCTGAGTCCCACCTTAGAGAGGACGTAGGTGCAGTCTCCGTGGTGATCATAGTGCTTCTTATCATATGTGGAAATGTGGGAACCTCCCACTACAGAGCATGTTCCTGGGCAGGACTTGTCTTGGCAGCTCCACTGGCCTCCAGTACAGGTACTGGAAGAACAAAGTTAGGTGAAATCAGTAACAGTGGTCCAGAACAAGAGGACATACAGTGCTGTTAGGTGCAGCTGCTTTGCTCTTGCTTTTCCCTTCGAGCTGTGGTTTAAGGTTTCCAAAACAGGTTTAAGAGTTCCCAAATTGCAGTGAACTTGTGATGCAACATATTAAAATCAATTTCTCTGGTAACCGTTCCCCTTGCTTATCTAATTGTTTTCCTTCTTCGGACAGGTGAACTCTCCAAAACAGGTTTTGGATAAATAATTGTGTGGATTTTTTCAGGTAACATAAAGCACAATGACAGGTTAAAATATCTTCCGGGAGTTTTTGGAGTTTTTTGGGGTTTTTTGTTTTGGTTTTTTTTTTAATACAAATGTATCATAAACTAATAAATAAGAAAAGGTAACTCCATATCTGCTCCTGACGCAGATTGTGTCTATTTTCAAAGCTGATGTGGTAGGGCACAGGTACAGGATTCATAATTGAGAAACTGAGCTTGTATTGTATCATCCCTTGCTTTCTCCAGAGAAAATAAATATTTGCAAATACATTAATGGCTACACCTTCATGCGCCTCAGAGAATTCCAAATGTTTGAACAAAATAAACAAAGAGGAAGCATTTAAATTAACTGGTGAGAAATCTAAACATTGTAAATCCTTGCTTTGATCACCATGAGATAGAGTGCAAAGCTAGTTATGGCTGTTGCTAAATAAAACAAATAATGTTCTTTAGGGGTCCTTTGGAAATGTAGCAGTCAATTAAATACACATATCAATTACCAATGGGGCAATTGCATATAATAAACTATTAAACCCATCAAATATATGAGAGGAAATAGTGAGTTAGAAAAGTAACAAAGGTTACCAGGTCTGGCAGGGCTCTGAAAAAGAAGCTCCTGTAGCATAGGTTTTGCCACTGTAAATACAGGAGCATTCCTGCTGGGGAATGCAGCCAGAATTGTTGATGTCATCAAATATAGTCCCTAAATTAAAAAAAACAAACAAACAAACAAACAAAAACAAAACAAAAAAAAAACACAAAAAAAAAACAAAAACAAAAAAACCAAACCAAAACAAACAAACAAAAAAAACTTGATCAATTAAAGAGGCATTTCCTATAAGTAATTTTATTTGTCACAAATCCTAAATATTTTCTTAGCAAGAGACCTGCAGTTGTTGTGAGTGGACACAGCAATGCTGAGGACAGCAGGACTATGTCAGTTTGCTGAGGGAAGGATTCAACCTTTGTATTCTTAAATTCCACCTGCTCCGAAAGAGGGACTTGTTGTAGCAGAGGTGGCTGGTTTAAAGATTGTTCTTTATCTGTTTGCTGTTCTTTTTTCCTGCTTTCGGAATATTGCACATATATTGGCAATTAATTCAGACATCTTTTCTCAGCTGACACATGACAAATACTTGTCACTGACAGATGTGAAAAATATAATTATATGAGGCTTAAATCCCATGGAACCTACCCAAGAACTTACCCTAGAGGTAAGCTCTTGCTCTTTGGGATCAGAGATGTGAGTACTTAAGGACTTGCCTGGGGGGCAGAAACAGCCATCAATGCAGTGTTCTTCACAAAACAGAGATCGCTCAGGATTCGTGCATGTATCAGCACAGGGGGAGTTGCACTCCTGGTACTGCATGTTGTAAGGACACTTCTTGGCTGAAATTTAAACGAAGAGATTTATTTTTTTTTCAGTCAAAAGTATTTCTAGTTCCCTATATATGTAAATATTTCTATCCATTTAAGTTTTTAAGCTAGATTAAAAAAAAAAAAAAAAAAAAAAAAAAAAAAAAAAAAAAAAACAACACCAAACTGCTATTGACCACTAGCTCTCAAAATTTGAAAGTTTAACCACCTAAATCCCTATTTCACAGTTGAAATGTGCATTTCATAACTCAGGTGCTGAATTGGCTCAATAAGTGCATTTCTGGGGACAGCGAGGTAACAACCTCAGAAAGCCAGCAAGGTCTGTTTCTACAGAAGGCTCCCTTCCCTGTGAACACCTGTACTGCTAGTGAAATGTAAGACTTAAATTCCTAAAGCTTTAGTATATTTGCATTTTGAGATACCATCAGAAGGACAAATAGCACCTCATGGGCTTTTGTTTTGGAGCAAATGCTGGTGACAGTATCAACAGTTACCCACCGTTCTCAAGTATATGTTTAAATCAATAGAAACTCATCACTATCAAGCAAGAGGAGATAAATAGGTGATTCGCCAGACATGCACCTGTGGAGATCCAATCAGCTAACTGAGAACAACAAATGCTGTAGCCACCGTGAGGAAAGGAAACAGGAATACGAGCAAGTAAGTATGCCTCATTCTTCCTTCTAGTTTCTCCTTTACTTGCTTCCTTCACTGCACTGGTTCATTACATTACACTTTCACCCTCGTTAGAGAATCCATATTAGTGTTTTGGTAGAGTTTAATTCAGGCTGCATTAAAATCCTCAGCTCTTTTGCTGAAGTCTTCACGCTGGAACTTACACATCAGAATTTTCTAAAGGATTCAATCTTGGACAGCCTGTAACTCCTCCTGCATCCTCAGCATGATTTGAGAGCTTGTTGTTAGTTACTGAGCATGAAGTAAGGCTGTCTCCAGTGATACTCACGGCACAGTTTTGAAGTTCTCCAGTCCAGGGGCTGCCCACCAGCATGAGCACACTGCCGGGAGTACTCAGCAAAGGTGTCACAGATGCATGAGCTGTTTTTAGATTCTGTAGAGTGGCACAAGTCGTCTTGGCAAGTCTTAATGTAATCTTTAACATCAACTAGGTCATTACACTCTGCAAATGCAGAGCTGGTCAAGGTTTTCTCGCATATGTCATCCTTTGGAGGAAAAAAAAATAGACAAGTCTCTGTAAATAGAAAAAAGTTGTTGGAGGGGAGTTGGTATTGTTATTTTTTGTAGTTATTATGTAACATAATCTTATCGCTTTCTTTAAGTTGTTGTTGTCTGAGGGCTTTTCCTATTGACCTGTGTGAAGTTGTAGAAGGGAACGGATAAATTTGAAAGAAAAATACAAGGATGGTTGGGATCCTTACGAGATTATCAGAGCAGTTATATGTTGGGATAGAAGTGGAGTCTTCACAGTGTTCTGTTGGCCCATCCATTTTCTGCATATTCCCAAACTGCAAGGCTGTCATCTTAATATCTGTAGAAAAAAAGTTTAATAATGAAGAACAGAGCTTTTTGTTCAAAGCAACTGCCCTTATCTTTTCTTTCCTCTCAAGAATCTGGGTCAAGGCTGGCCAAGACAGTTAGCTCCCTTAAATGTGATCATCACCCCTTCCATAGGAAGCACTACATCACTACCTCAATTTACTTTGTACATCATCCTGGAAAAAGCAAACATTGGAAAACAATTCTCAGTCTATTACATCTAGATGCACACTAAGATTTTTCCCAGAAAAATAACAAACTCTTTTCAGATGATATTAAGACCATTCAGGGCAGAGGAAAAAAAAAAAGATCTAAACAGGAATTTGGACAATGGAGATTGTTGTAAGACAAGGTTTAGGAAAATGTTAAAGCTGGGAATAGTTAAAAACGTAAGATCTTACAAAGATTATGCAAATCAGCAGGGAAATGTGGATATACTGATTTTGAGACAAAAATGAAACCAGAAATGTACTGTCTAGAAAGTATAATTACCTTTTGTTTTGTTGAATGTATTTCTATATTTAATTTTCTTATTAGTGAAAATCTGCTCATTTTTATGGAGTTACCTAATTAGTTTTACCAGCATGGTTTACAACAGTGGCATGCAAGAGATATGCAATCAGTTGTTAGCACCAGTACTATATTTACACTCAAAGCATTAACATACATAATCTGATCTCTCTACTACATTTTTTAAAAATAGAAATTGAATCATATAAACCATTTGACAGGATGGGAAATAGGAATGCTGATGATGTCAGAGCCTGTTGGAGATCCCATAAACCATTTTTTTTTAAATTTAGAACACTTACTGTTTGAAATGAACTCATTGTATATGGGAAAGCCGTTGAAGTCACCACAAAGTCCACAAGTCTGATTGGCATATTTCTCATTCAATTCCAGCTAAAATGATGAATAGTAATTTGATAGAAGTTAGTATAAATATTCTAAAGTATATTCAAGACTAGAGAAAACACTTGCACCTGCTGTCTCTTAGTATTTGTTGTCAGATCTGTGGAATGTTTTTTAGCAATTTAATTCAAACATGAAGGATAGAATAAAGACTCAGCTTAGATTTGATTGCAGAGTCCAAGCTATTGATACAATTGACACAGACTTCAAATTTCACTGTACTATCTATACTACTCTTAGTCACTTACTATTGATTCTTCAGGAAGAAAATCAAATCCACAGAAAAAATGAAGGCGTAGGAGAGGGCAATTCTGCTTAAAAATGTATGTGAAGGGGTAATTAGGCTCTATAATAATACCAATAGCTAATGATATAATGAAAGTGATTTTTTATCCTATTTTAAGCAGATGCCTGCTATCCACTCGGTATAGATCCGTGTAATTTTCTTTAGGACTACCTGGATACAAGCCTATCTTTACTAAAGAAGAATTGCCCATGTGTGAGATAAGAAGGCAGTAGCCACCCTCTAAACAGGTAGGGACAGGCTTTATCAAAGATTAGCTCTGTTCTCTGAAGGAGTAAACAGGTCCAGGAGCAGGTCTTACCAGAATGCTGTCTTTTTCATTCCACAATAACACAGCACCGATTTTGCTGCCAACTTTCACATAAATGCCGCTCTTCTCTATTGTAATACCAGATTGACTATATGGCAGTTCAACTCTGGGAAAAGGCAGAAAGAATGATAGTTAGCCTCTGATCCAAATGTTTGATAAGAAGAAGGGAAAGTCTTGTGGTGTCTGCCATCTGTAGGAATTCTAAAATAGTGTGTTTTTGGGAAAGAAAAGCAATTACAAAGTAAGATGGTCCAGCATTATCAAATATGGATCTAAATTTGGATCCAGCTTCTCAGAACATTTCATCCAAATTTTATTTTTGAGGCAATCCTTAAGGGAAGGATTTATTTTCTGTGATAGGAATTAATGGCATTTTACTCATTATTTTTGTTGGTAAAGGTGTCAGATCAATTAAAGAATATATAATTGTTTCTCCTCAAACACACCGAAGAGGTGTTATGAGTGGACTTACCTGTTGCCATCGACCACGACAGCATCTTTTGTTAGCTCGGCAACGACACCTTCGAGTTTCATGGTGATGCGGTTGATTGTCGGAGTGTTTGCCACCACTTCACGCCTAATCTGGATGTTGAAATCCTCATAGGGAGCGTTGCAGTGGGAGGCAAAAACGTAATTACAGAGCCCAGGGAAGGTGAATATGTCCCCGTCGAAGGTCTTGAAGTGGAAGTTGCCCCATGTGCTGCACACACGGCCATTGTGAGCAGAATTAGCAGCTGTGAATTAAAACTGGCTGTTAAAAATGACTTAAAATGCCCAGCCTCCATATGGGGAAAATCAACTTGTCCAAAGCTTCATTTTCTCATTAAATGTTTTTTGCCTGCCTACCTCCATTTGTTGTTTCCTATCTGAGCACTATACAGCCATGTATTCATTCACCACTCATATGTTACTCATACACCCTGAGTACAAATGGTCACAGTTATGTTCAGCTAAATTAGTCACCTTCATTTCAGCTAAGACAACAGTTTATTTCTAATCACCATGTTTCTCTTCTGAATTAGTCATGACTTCCTTTATCAGTACCTTTCCCCATTTATATTGAAGTCTTCTGTCTATACTCCTAAAACTGAACACTAACTGAATACATCTTGTTTCCTTTACTTACATGTTATTGCTAGATTTGTCAGCAGTGGTGGGATGATGTTCAAGTTAGCTGAAATTCTGAAAGAAGCTAGAATAGAAATAAGAAAGCAATCAAAAACTAGCATAACATTACCTAAATTAGCATGTAGGATAGGCCCAGGAAGGACTAGAGAGTTAAAGGAAACAATGTTAAGCCTGTTTTATTTTATACAGGTTAAAAGTAGATAATAAAATTTCAACTCAGGATATTTAGCTCATAAGAAATTGCTTTCAGCTGTGATGATCTGCATTTTTTACATGTTAACTTCCACCCTTTTATGAAACTATGCTGCATTAGAATATTGGAATTCTTCAGAGACATGGAAAAATACAAAGGGCTAAGCTGTACTAGATTAGCCTCTTACTGCTACAAAAGAATAGTTGCCTTCTCATTATATCTCCTCTTTCTAAGGAGGGAATAAAAACCTTGTCATCTTTTCTCTGTTTTATATTTTTCTATTAAGGGGCTGAAAACTCTTCAAAATGGCCACACCTTGGTTGTGCAGGTCAGACACAAATCATTACATGGTAAAAGTCGGCGAGGATGGGTTGTCATCTTGATTTCCTAACATTGGCCACTGATTTTACAGCAGGCCAAAGTGGTCTCACTTCCTTTTTTTAAAAGGAACCAAACATCACTTTGGTTTTATATGTACATGTTCCGGCAGATATGCATCCAGCCTCTACAAACACATCTGTTTTCTTAGTTAACTATGATTATACAAATACAGCCATACTGTGTAATGTGTGTGTGTGTACTTAGTAACTGGTGTCTAGGAAATATATTACTATTCTTAGAGAGAGATGTTAACACGTATTTCTTTTCATCTGGCACCACTGGCAATATGCTAAGGAGGGTTTTTTAAGGGATTTTTATTATTCAGTATGGATGTAGCAAATAAATACAAATATACAGTATAAATAAATGTACCATTTTGTTTCTGTAGAAGACCCCCAGAGTACTGGCTTCCTATTTGGAATCCAATCTGACCTCCTATAAAAGAAATGTGAAAAGCATATTAAGAGTAATATCCTGTACCTGAACTTTTAAAGCAAAGCATTTCACCAGGATCAAAGGACCCAGAAACAACTCTGTAAAACAAAGGGGAGAATCTCCTTTATCTTATCAGAGAAAATGAAACAGGCTCCTCAAGAAAGCTAAAATGTAATTATAGACAAGACACATTCTGTTACAAATACTCAACGTTTCTAATCCAAATAACAAATGTATTTAGTAATATGCTTTACAATATATTGCTATCCAAATAACATATATCTGCTTTATGTGTTTCTCTCAAAAATCACTGCAAGATATTCTAATGACTGGATAACACCCCTTGTTTCACTGCTGCACTAGATCTCAGTAATATGTGAAACAATTCAGGAGGAATTCACAAAATGCAGGCAAACCATTTATTAAAATTGATGTGTAGAAGCTAGGTTATAAGAAAAGGTATGGAAGTGGTTAAAAGAATCAAGGGGCTTCAAGCTTCATCCAATAATGGCTGCAGATATTTATGACAGTTTCTTTAGTGTCTAAGCATAGGGCCTTTTCTGAGGGAGCAGATGGGAAGCCTCGATCATGGATCTAGATTTGCTTTGCAGCTGGGTACAAGGAGGTACCTCTGAGGGACAATACAAAGGCCAGAACAGTAACCCAGAAATAACCTGATGGACCTGGTTTCCTGTTCTACCCATCTACTCACTCAAAGATTGTTCCAACTCACATCCTCTCTGCAGAAAACCTTAAGCATCATGTTATAAAGCTATTTGCTACAACACATGAAGCAACGACTTTTGAGATTTGATAAATATTCTCCGGAATGCTTTGATTCCTAGAAAAAGACTGACCCTGACCTCCTGGGGTGACATTCTAAGATCTTGGATTTTATAAGTAAATATATCAGGCATTTCCTGTAAAAGTTGAAGGGTTACAACTTTATTTTGTGAAGGACTGAATGCAGTCAGGGTATAATAACTGTGCTTGTAACAGATTGACTAATAGGTACCTTTAACCTGCCAAGTCTAAATCCTCACGGGATTAAAGTGGTGAAATGACTAATATCTGAATCCTTGTCTGGATTATGTGAATGAGCACTGCAGGTGTCTAGAGAATTTCTCGGTCAAAGCAGAACTGCCTATGGAGTTTGCCCTAAGTTAGGCCCCCTTTTTCCTTATACAATCGGTGAGAAGAGTTCACAAAGAGAACCCCAAGAGATTACTAGCATTGGTGCAGAGGGCTCTGGGCAACCCCACCATAGCTAGAAGTTGCTGCAGTGTATGCAGTTTCTTTCAGCTCTAAGCTTTTAATTCTTTTCTCATTTAACTTTGTGCTTGACCACTAGTGATGTGCAAAGAAGTAACATGGGACAGAGTTTAACCATTTTCCATTTCCTGCTCATCTCTGAGTATCATAGATAATAACATTAAGTAAATGTATTCACTTCATTATAATTTATACTGATTATAATTGATGAAAATATAATTGGTAAAAAAGTTGCTACAGATCAGGTAAGAGAAATACCTCTTTAACTCTACATAATAGGCTGAAGTTTGCTTTCACATTACACATCCATAGGAATCTCAGCAGGCATAGAATCTTAGAAGGTTTGTTTATTCTAGTGTGGGAACCTTTGTAACAGAGCAAAATAGATCTATATATGTATTTTGTTCTGTTAATTTTTCTCAAGGAAACAGCAGGAGCTTTTGTTTACTTAGCAAACACATCATTCCCAAGGAAATTCTACCTGCAGTGGTTTGTTTAGCAATTACACAATGCCACGTTGTTTACTATTATAAAAATAAGTATCTCTCAGTTGTAAGAAATTTACTATTTGATAATTTGGAAACAAACCTAATGATTAAGAATATTTGGATGCATCCTGCAAAGTCTATATCCAGGTGGTAATTATTGCTGTCACCAGTTTATAGAAGTTAATATTTGACACGATATATAAAGGCAGTCACACATTTGCAGAGATGGCATATGATGGGACCATTATTCTTTAGTCCGGATATTAGAAAATATTTTCCACAGGGTGTGTTTCAAATAAAGAGGTGTTTGCTGGGCACTGTCTAATCACACTCATTTTTCAAAACAGTTTATCAGATTAGCACTGCACAGGAGAAATAACTTTCTTGTTCCGTGAATGGCTGAAAACATTTCTGACTGACGTTGCGTAACTCCAAACAGAAGTTTATACTCTACGAGACTGTTGTGTTTTCAAACACAATATAGACCAACTGGCCAGTGATTTAGTGTTTATTTCCCAAACTATAAAGCAGCCTTAAATTATATTTGCACCTCTCAATGTTTTGAAAATGATATGCAAGATAAATTTACCTAGGCAATCTGCAGATTTTAAAATGTCATCTGAGAGGCCAGAAATTACTGTACATGAACAGGACTGACTTATCAAGCTTGTACTCCTGCAAGCAGCTCCAATTTGATTGGTTCCATCAACTTAAAAGGGTTATTCATATTAATAAAAACCGCCAAGACCAGCCCTGGTGGATATAATATTGACAGGTGAAAAAAACCCACCCAAAATAATGGACTGTGGTGTCACATAAATCTCCCTGTCCTGCTCACACTCACTATCTGTAATTTATATAAATATTTTGCACAGGATATTAGTATAATAATTAGTAATATAAATTAGTTACTGAAAATCCTTGCCATGTGAATAGTCCCTCCTTGTTTCTTTAGCAAAAGAAGTTGCAAGAAATGTTGAGAAATCTGGTGTTAGCCCCTGGTAGGTGACAAAATATTGAAAAAGATTGACCAGTGGTCTGATCTAGCAACTGGAAAATGTAGTGGTTTAGATATCATAACAACTATAACATTCATAATGAATTCTAATAGCAAATGCAACAGGAATAAAATGCTTTTGTAAAGCATATGGGACACTGAAAATCTGACATTTTAAGACATGAATAAGAGTTTTTTTGATTTTGATCTTCAAGGCTACTTTCCATATGTAGTTATATATAGAAGTTTACTCAATATTAAATTGGTCCAGTTAATAGACAGACATTTAAAATGAAAATATATAAAGAAATCAGCCATCAATTAGTATAGTTGTTTAAAATTTATTTCTAGGCCTAAACAGAGTATTTTTTTATTTTCCTAATAAAAAAGAAAATTTCTTACCTATTTGATGGATACAGCAAACTGCTAACAGGAAAGCCCATTCTGGTAGCAATATCCCCCTGCCAAACCCCATCTTAAGTGGAGTTTGGCACAAGGATGTTGGGTCTAAACTTGATCAGGACTGCTGTTCATCTGTGCTTTGTCGCTCTTATATAGTAGGTGACTTTGGCTTCAGTCCCAGATTGATTCAGAGAGTGTAGAAAGGTGAGGTTTGGGGGATTTTAGCTATTGAACAGGTAAACAGAGGATGCTCTTCCTTTCTCAGAAGCTGGCCATTATTTGCATTTTGGGAGGAGTAAATACATTTACGTATGTACATTTTAAAATTCTATCTAGTAAAGAAATGATTGCAAATAAAATGCAACTCCTCCTCCACAAATAACAGGTCCTGGAACAAATTTAATTTGGTGTTGCTTTACAGTTATGCAGATGGATGGCAAGTAACAGTTCCAAGTTTATCAGTACTATAATTGATGCCAGGCAACTCCTTGGCAAAAATCCCCACTGATTTCTGAAGTTTGTGGAATATTTCATATGTGAGGACCCAGCATCAAGAAGTCCCTCCGTGCTTGTTGGGGCAGCTAATAGTCTTGTAAAAAGAACAGAATAATAACCTTGAAGGGTGCTGCAGTCTCATGTGGCCACTCTGTATGCCATGGAAACCCCTCTGTGTGGCACTGACAGGCATTAGGCACCCAGCTGAGAAAGATTCACCCCCACCTCTCCTGCACTTGTTAGAGAGGGCCTTAAAACTTAAAATCTACTTTTCAATTCTCTGGTTTTGCCTTCCTGTAGAAAATATCAGGAGTAATTTCAGCCAGCCAGCCAGCCACTCTTGTACCAGCTTTCCAGGACTAAAAAGATTGATTATAGTCTGTGATCATCATTACATCGTTTCAGAATCATTCTTGTTTAATTCCGTTCACATCCACATAGCTATGAGAACTACAAATTAGTGAAACAGGCAATGAATCAAGGGTGTAAGGCTTGCCAGTAAAGGTTTAACAGACCTTTTTTTCCTGAACATTGACTTTTTGCAGTTTTACTTGGCAATCATTTCAAAAGCGGGAATAAATGCATACTACAATAAGCACAGACAGTATTTCTACTTCTTGTCACTTTGTCTTTTTTAGCTTGACATTGGAGGTAGGATGAGTTGCTCTGGGCAGATTTCTGTCTACTTCCTAGGTCAATAGATCTTACTTTAATAGTAAAAGATGGACAAAACTATTCAAAGTTACTGAAACAATTATTTTAAAACTGCTAGGTTTGGCAAAACAATTTCCAGTCCAGCACTTGGTATATACATCATTTTCCCTCAATTCACTCTCAGCTTTAGCGTCCTCACAGTTTTCCAGAGTGCAGGTAGCTGATGGATTTAAAAAATCTCCATCATAAAGAATGGAATGAAGGCTGCTGTTCTGTGGGGGATTTAGCCAGAGGGATCTGGGTGATATAATTTGGGGTGGGGGAGCCTCAGGAGTAAGGAGCAAAAAACGCACAAAAACTAGGATGTGTGGAGAGGCAGAAAGGAGTTTCTTTGGGTAAAATGGGACAGTTTTATCTTCTACATATCTGTAAGATTCAGTTTAGCAGTGTCTTCTTGTATTTATCATTTTTGCTGAAGCAGGGGAAGGACACAAATTTGGGAAGGTGTTCTAATTGTAAAATGGGATCACAGCCATAACTTAACTGCCTTGGACTCTTACCAAAATCCTACCCTGCAATTGTAAGTTTTAAAATATTTCCGTAAAAGAATAGGAGGGTATGATACAATATTCCATTCAGGTGTTACTGAATTGAATGACGTAATTTTCTTTCATTTTTTTCCAGTTGAGCCCCCTTTTCCACTTCTGTTTAGCTCTAAAGAGATCAGAGCCTCACATATTTAGTGCTATAAAATAAATTTAAAATAGTTTCTTTATGGAGTGTTATCTGGATTTGATTTCTGGATTGAAATCAGTGGAAGCTTTCTATGGCAATGTTGGGGTACTTAAGTAAACATTTTGGCCTGCTATAGCATGAAACATGTTCTCTGTCAAAATGTCCAGGATGTTTAATGAAGTTACATCTTCCTAATTCAGTAGTAAGCTGTTTACACACTCTAAATCTGTATCTTTATGCTTCAGCAAACCAGGAGAAAAGAAAATACTGCATTTCCTGCCCATAGAACATTGTTTTATTCTGTGCCAGTACTCATAATGAATATAAATTCATCTGTACATAGAGAAGGCAAATGATTTCTTGTTTACGTGACCAGTTAGCTGTATTAAACAAATATACTCTAGTCTCACTTGGACAATTAGACAAGCCACCCAACAAACTTGGCTTTCAGCAACCAACGTGCATATGCCTTTAGCAATAGGCTGTTTGTGATGGTTAGAAGGAGCAGAGCTTGCCTCCCTTCCCAGTTACACCCACCTGTGCACGAGGGGCATAACAGAAAGTCAGGATCTTCTTGTGCTGCTCTGAAACATTCGGAGAGAGTTTCTTGTTTTCCACTGGCTGTATAAGAGCAAGGGAATACTGATAAAGGGATGAGCTTTCTGAGGGTGCAGTCAATGCTTTTCATACTCATCTGGTAAAGGTGATGAAGACATCCATACCTAGGATGATCAGGAGTGTCACTGGGGTCAAGGCTGCTTTCTCCTTTGCCCTGTCTCTTTTACAGGGATTGTTGCTAAGCAGAGTGCTAATATCAGACACTTCCTTTTTCTTCTAAGACAGTTTTAAATTTTCACTCTAATAACTCTTTGTGACCAAAGCAATGTGGGTCAGACTTGAATATGTTATTCCATAAAACATTTAGCAGTGCACAGTGGTTGTTCAGAAGGCTGCCCCAGTTGTACTCAAAGGTGTCCTTCAAAAGGTATTGTCCAGGAATTTTGCTCAAACTGTTCCATGTTCGGGAGTTGCTATGATTGCTACTGCCCAGACTGAGATTTTTGATCTCTAGGGATGGTCAGACTTGTTCCAGTATTCAGCTTATTCAACCTTATAGCCTCTCTCTTCCTCTCCACTCCAAGGAGTGGATGAGATTGTTAATAACATTGACAGGTGCAGAAGAAATTCACAGAGTGATTAGGTTGGAAGAGACCTTCAAGATCATTGAGTCCAACCCAAATACAGGTCACTCTGTAAGGTGGCTTATGACATTTTGAAAGCTATCATGTTTGTTGTTTTGTTTTTGATGATTGCTAGGGGAAGCACATCTGTAGATTAAAGTATCACAAAAACTACAAGGGTTTAAGCAAACATGTTCACTGGTCACAAGAATTGCTTCAAGTGGTTCATGTAGATTAAAAAAAAGTAGTTCAAGGACTTCTCAGTTTCCCAGATAATACAGTGAAAAGAGATTACATAGGTAGGGAGGAGCAAGTTGTAGCGGGGAAAGACTCACCTACAGTTGTATGAGGCGAAAGAAGCCCCAGAAGCAAGTTTTGAAGTGCTTTAATAACAGAAACTTAGCAGCTGTTTTTACTGTTAATTTGTATCAGGAATACACCAAGGGACCACAGTTTTTTGTACTGGCTGGCACTAAACCAAAGCACTTTCATTTCCAGGAGGAAATTTTCAGGGAAATGTTGAAGGCATTATTTATTAATTTCTTGCATTTTTGTCTGTTTTTCTCAGTTTTAATGTGTGTAAAAACCAGAAGCTTATGTTGACATCTCAATATTAATTTCCATGGCAAGTAATTCAGGATAGATCTGTAGAGATGACAGACACCAGTCATTGGAAAGTTATTGGAAGTCATTGTAAATTAACTGTAACAGCTGAGGATATGGCTGACAAATACTCTTCTCTCATTTTGATCTCGTATCAAAAAACTGCACCAATGGATTGATCACTAAAAGTACTTCTTGTAACAGTCAATCAAATAATTCTGAGGATGGATATAGTATCTCCAATTTTACCTTTTTTCTTGGTTTCTTTCATGGAAGTAGGGGCAAAACCTGTGACATTGACTATACTGGTTTAATCTAAAATTTCAAATGCCAGATAAAATTCCAATATCATATATAATATAAATACCGTAATTACAAACTGAAAGTAGATCATATAACATGATGGTGGGAAAGGTAAGCATTCAGAATTTAGGTAGTGGTAGTGGTAAGGCTCTTAGTGAAAACCAAAATCATCAGCCTTCTGTGTTCCAATTACAGCTCCTCTAGAGTTAAGAACTTGTATCTCCTCACAAGTGTGAAAAACCAGAGACTGCTGGGACCCAGGTTTTGTGCCCGGTTTGGGTTTGTGCCCCGGCATTGTGCCTCAGATCTGTGAAGTCATTGCTTGCCATGTCAAGTGGCAAAATGAAAGAACTGGATTGGTCCGAGAAGAGCCCATTGTGGTGTGGAAAATAACGTAATGTAATGACAGCCTGCAATTAACGTCAACGAAGTTGGTATTAACTTAAGTAGAGGATCCGGCACACCCTTTCCCCAGGCTCTGTAGAGATTTAGTTGCTGTCCTTAGCTTGTCCTGCTGATAGCCTGAGTCTGATAGGCTCAGTCATTATTTCCTTCCATCAGTCTACAGGTTACTCCTCAGGGTTTTACTTTCCAGCCCTTCCCAGGGATTCACTCTCCACCTTTTCTTCCAATGCCCTGTTAATTTCTCCACAATAAATATGTGCACTGCCACTGTGGAAGAAAATGCTGGATGCTCTCTGGCCACGGGATCCTTTCCCTGGTTCTTAGAATAAATTATACAGTCTGGGTTTTTTTTAGTGTAACAGGTCGCACCACTTGAGAAATCTCATAGAGGTTTCTCCAGAGAAAACAAGGCTGAAAATCATGTGGAGAGAGAGTTAAACTCTAACAGTGGATGCAGATGAGCTCTGTGTTATATACTGTTATCACTTTTTACTTTGTTACAGTAATTTTAGAACCGGTTATGCAAGGTACTGTGGAATGTGGAAGAAAACTTTCTATGGAGATTAGATTGTCTAAATGGGAAAAAAAAAAGTGAGAGCTAAGAGCTGTAAAGGTTAGAAATAATGAAGTAACTTGCCTTGTTTTTCAGCAGAATTCGCCTATGTTCCTTAATTACAGAGTGACACCTTAAGTGCGCGGTTATATTAAAGCTTGTCTAGTTCCAACCCTCCTGCTATGGGACAGCTTCCACTAGGCCAGGTAGCTCAAAACCCCATCCAACCTGGTCTGAACACTTACAGGGATGGCACATCCACAGATTCCTTCAGCAACCAGTCCCAGTGTTTCACCACCCTCACAGTATGGAACTTCCCAATATCTCATCTAAACCTGCCCTCTTTCAGTTTGAAGCCATTCCCCCTTCTCCTATCTCTTTCTGCCCAAGTAAAAGTTCCCCTCCAGCTTTCTTGTAGGCCCAATTTGGGGACTGAAAGGCTTCTCTAAGGTCTCTCCAGAGCCTTCTCTTTTCCAGGCTGAAAACCCTTCTCAGTCTTTCTTGACAGGAGAGGTGCTCCAGTTCTCTGAATCATCTTTGTGGCTCTTCTCTTGACTCATTCCAACAGGTCCATGTTCTTCTTATGCTTCAGAGCTGGATGCAGTGCTCCAGATGAATCCCTTCCCTCGACCTACTGGCCACACTGCTTTTGATATGGCCTAGGATGCCATTGGCTTGACATCTGGAATGTCAAGCTTCTTATCTGCCAACACCCCAAGTCCTTCTCCTCAGAGCTGCTTTTGACGCATTCTCTGCCCAGAGATGTGGTGAGCCAGTTTTACCATGTTGAATGTACTTAAATTCACTGTTGAATTGGTTTTGTGTGGCAAGGCTTTCATAGCAGAGGGACTATAGGGTTGACTTCCCTCACATTCCATAGAGCCAATGCCAGCCAGCTCCAAGAGGCACTGCTGGCCAAAACTGGGCTTGTCAGTGATGGTGGTAATGACTCTGGGACAATGTATTTAGGAAGTGGAAATAAATTACTCCACAGAAGCACTGTAGCCAGAGGAGTGAGAATATGTGAAACAGCCCTGTGGGCAACCTGCAGGTTCACTGCAGAAGGAGGGGGAGAAAGTGCTCCAGGTGCCAGAGCAGAAATTCCCCTGCAGGCCATGGTGCAGCCCAGAGTGTGCCCCTGTATGTCCATGGAGGAGCAGAGATCCACTATGGAGGATCCCTATGGAGGACCCCACACCAGGGCAGGTGGATGTCCAAAGAAGGCTGTGGCCCTGTGGCAAACCTGTGCTGAGGAGTCTCCTGGCAGGACCTGTGGAAGCACACAGAGAGGAGCCCACACTGGGGGAGAGATGGGCACGTGGCATACAACCCAGCACAACAGGGCACTTCATTCAGCTGAAAGCACAACTTTTCCATTGTATATCATGTACATCCATTGCGTGAAAGCTGCTGGGTTTTTCACCTTCAGTGTTTGCTTGGTTCTCACAGTGTTAGGATGATGTTTATAGCTCTCATTTGGTTCATCTGGCAGGATTTCAGCTTTGTTTTCCTCTTCTGCTGAGTGCTGAATACACCTTTCTGGACTAATATCACCACCAATGCTTTCTTATATGTTTGGCATCTTGTTATCTGTTTGGCACTATTGTGGGTTTGCCTTGCCTATGCATCTTTTCTTTATTTTATAAAATGCTTATTTTGTTGTATACTAATAACATACATGAACCAAATCTGACCTTTTGAATCCTTGGTGGAAGATTTCAATACAGTTCATTTTTTTATTTTGTTTTTCTTCTACACAGGCTTGGCATAATTATTTTTTCTGTCCCAGTAATTGCATATACCCCCTCATTGTCATACTATGACATGAAATAACTCACACATGGATGCTAGATGTAGAAGGGGAAAGAAAAGAACCTAAAAGAGAGATTTTATTTTCTAACTCCACTATATATAGAATAGTAAAAGTGACAGTGGATTGCAGGGTGAAATTACCACCTCTTCAACCACACTGGTCAAACCAACAGTTCATCAATTCTCTCCACCCACAAAGAAGAATGCAAAACAATCATTGTTTATATGAATGGTGTGTGAGAAGTGCAGTAGAAATATGTAAACATCAGAAGGCATTGAAAACTTCTAGAACTTAAAACCTCAAAAGAACAAGGCAACACCCTCATTTTAATGACTTTTTAGTTTCCCAAACGAACCTTGAGTTTGTATTTGTATTTCCTTGCCTGTTTCAGAATCTGAATATATTTTGGTGTACTTTTCCTTGTGAGCCTTTCTCAGTGACACTTGATGAGTCACTTCTGCACATGTTCTTTGTAAAACTGTTCAGATTTGAGCATGCTCATCAGTGCTGCACATATCCTCAAAGCCTGATAGACTAAGATTGTGTCCATATTGGCAGGTAACTTTTAATTCAGTCTGAAGATTGCATGGGAGGTTCAGACTCTAAGAATTATAATTCTTATCTGCAAACTGAGTTTAGAGGCTCAGCTGAACTTCTGTCTGAGGAGCCAAGCTTATCATTCTGTATCTACTTGTCAGTGGATGTCCTGTCTCCAAAATTTCATCGCCCTTTTGTGCAAGATAATCCATTGTAAGTTTAATTATTTTTCTATAGTTTTGCAAAAAAATCATATGTGGTTTATGATTTATTGTTTCTCCCAGTTCTTGGGCACATGAATTGAAATAATTTATTTTACAGATGACATATTTGTGGCTTCAAATTTTTAGGAGGGAGCTTCTAGGTCTTTATACAAGTACTCATCTTTTAATACATCTAAATGCTGCAGTGCCAGCCTTTTACTACCAATTCTGTTTCCATCTTTGTTTTCCTAACTGATTTCTATTTAAATTTCAGAGATCCTCTTTAGTTGTTAAAAATCAGGAACAAGGAATCAGTGTTCTATTTTAATTCATTTTTTACATACTGTCATCTTCCATAAAATGCTTCCGAAAAGTAGGATTTTCTAAATGCCTAGGCATTGCCATGTACATAGGACATCACAAGAGCTGCCACTTCCATAAAAGAGAGGGACTGTGACCCTTGTGGCTGTGACTGTATTGCTCTGTTAAAATGCTTTCCTTATTTTATCTGTCAAACACTGGTAACTACCAGACATTGGCAAGAGAGCTTGGCCTGGTGCTGAGTACACCACCTGCTCTCTGAGGGTCTTCTGCAGACAGCAAACAGAATAAGAAGGGCGAAGCAGGAATAGGGGAAAGCAAGCTTCTGCTTTGCACAGATTGTGGCATCACCCTTTATTTTAAGACCAAGCAAGAATTACAGGACAGCAAAGTGCTGCCTGCCACTGCTGGGGTAAATAAAGCCGTTGAACTGATTTTCAAATCACTTATAAATCACTTAAACTACTTAGTAAACAAAATCTGATTATTTCTGCCTATGTCTGTGTATGAACATGGACAGGACACATTTCAAAGTAAGAATCTTGGTGTTTTTATTGACTGCACTGCTTGACTAATTTTAATTGCAACAAGAGGTTTCCAGAGCAATAGATCTGTACTGATTGCTGTTGTTATTATTTTACTGCTGAGGTGAGTTGCAATTTTAAGTATTGTTCTTTACAAACAGAAAGAATATGCAAAACAACTCACACTCGGTTTAAATTAATTGCCATTCTGCATATAGTATTTAGGGGCCAGTCAGAGAAGAATGTTGATGGATCTCAGGCAGTCAGTTTATTGTAGCTGAAATAAGTATTTAAACCTGTTAACTCTATTCTTTTGAGCATCTAAATAATGAGTAATATCAAGGTAGCTTATTAAATTGCATTGCATATAGAAGTGCTTGAAATTTCTATCATAATGGAAAAAGGAGGATACAAATCTTTTCATTACATTTTTCTTAGGGTATCCCATATCCATACTGCATACTACCCATAGCCGCAATGAGATAGCATAGCTCATTGTCTTTGTAGAGTATAATATTTTAATTCATATACCCTGTGCCTTGCACTAAGATGAAGTGATTTAAGCAACTTGTCATCCTCTACAACTCATCTCTTGATGGGGTAGGTAAAGCAGTAGAACTGTTTCACACCGCTTGCAACTCATTTGAAATACTTCGGAAACAAAAACTGGGCATTTCTGTTAAAGTCTGAGTCTGGATGTGGCTAGGACACAATTTACAGTAAGAATCTTGATGTATGATACAAGAAATGTTAACAGAAAAAGTATCAAAATAAATTTGCTCCAATTTAGAATCAAAGTAATCATGTGATCTCTAGCAGGAATCTGGTAGGACTTTTGTCTCTCACAGAGGTAGATATGGCAGTCTGCTGAGAGTCAGGAGTCCTTGGATTTGCTATCAGCTTCATGATGTAGAACGTAAAATTTCTCTGTCTGATTTTCATCTCTATCCTTGGCTAAATAATTTTATTATAAATGTCTCAAGAAGAAACTAACAAATTCTACATTTATATCCTATTCTGACAGAAAATCAATGCTGGTTGCTCCTAGACTAAAAAAAAAACTGATTATTGAGAATTGATAATTTCAAATGCAAACCCTTTCCCCCACATTCTGGTGTGCTGAGGGTAGGAATGGGCTCTTCTGCCTGCAGTGACTTTGTTATACCTTGACACTAGGAGCAAATTAAAGTACCTTTGATGTTGTCCTAATCTGAGCAAAGTAACTAATGCTCTCTTATTTCACTCATGGAAGAGAAGTATTTCACCTCTGGGGATTCTTTTATGTAATAGAACATAGTGTTAGATTAAAATAAACCCACCTTAATTGCAAGGGATAAGGTGGCCTCAAGCTCAGACCTTGCTGTATACACACCTGGACAATTCAGTGGGTTTTTCCATTTAGTGTTACTTATTTCCTAACAAAATCCTGTACATATCAAGATCAAAGACAAGTAAGACTTTGGGAAAGAATTTCCAGTTTGACCAGTCATGAAAGAATGGAATGAGCTCATTCTGTACATAAGAGACATTAGCTGTACCCAAAAAGACATCTGGCTCTAAAATTATTTACTAGGGTATTTGTGGATCAAATCTATATGAAAGTTCTGAATGGAGCAAAACCTTTGGCATATTATATTTTGAAACCAAAGAGAATTGAATAGAATGTCAAGAAACTCTCATGGTTGTTCTTTTGGGCGTACCCGCTAACTAGTCATTATTATAGCTAATATTTGCTCATAAAGTGAAAGGAACATAACTATATTTATGCATGTGAATTAGTCAGTTCTACACCAAAATTTATTTTAAAAATAATTTTCCTCAGACCATTTTTTATTCAAAGGCCCTTGAAAGTTAATGTGGGAAAGTTATTCCTATGGGCTTATAGGCAGGAAGATTATCTGAATTGATTTAATGAAGAATGCCTTGGGAGAAGAATTGTCATTGGATATTTTTTTTTTGTGGTCCAGAAATCCAGACAATGGAAGTCATGACAAAGTTCTATGGAAATTTATATTTTTCTTAAATTATGCTAATTTGCTAAAACATAAGAATTTGCAGTTGTATTTTAGTGATTAACCTCCTAACTCTCTTCTATCCTCTATTTTTCAGAGCTGGATAAGAATTTAATTTTCATAGAACATTTTTCACCTCCCACTGAAATCAATGATGAGACTTCTATGGGAGCTCATATAAATTTTATTAATCCTTTAATAATGCATACTTTGATAATGATTGTAGCCCTTCCCATGCTGCCTAAGTGGGCAAAGTGCTTCCTACCCCAAGGCAATGCATAATGCAATGCATAATCACAGCAGCTGAATGACTGCATATCTACTGCTATGAGTTAATATCTTGAACAAGCAGTTATACATTGGCTTGAACATAACTGACTCCATTTTTTATTTGCTCCTGAGTGTTTCTTATATCTTTACTTCATAGCACTGCCAGATGACATTACACATTTTTCCATGCAAAGACCCTCTTTCCAACTGCTATGACTGTGTCAAAATTTTAATTTCTTGGAATTTCTTTTCTAAAAACTTATATATCTTAAGTTGACACTTTGTAGATTTTTGATCCACTTCTGCCAAGTTTTATATGAAGGAGGAGGTGGAAATACTTCAGTGAAAATGTAGCAAGAGTATAAGTTGCTTGATATATCATTTAACAAATCAACATATTGCATCATCATGGAATTTGGTGGGGACTTGCTTATGTGTGAAAATCATGCCTTGTCAACTACACTTGAAAAACAAAACACTTTTCCATCAGAGCTGACCAGGAATCAAGTTGTTCATATGACGTTGCTGATGCCATCCCAGGGTATTACATTTAGCTCAGAGAGATCCTGGTATTTCTATTGTGCAGTAAAGCATTTAACGGATGCCAAATCAAACTCCTAGTCATTCTGTAATTCAGCAGGAAAGTAAACTAGACACTGGGAAACAGAATCAAATCCTTCTGATAAACATGTTTGCTTTGCTAATAAGTTTGAAGGCTTTTTTTACCCCAGCACTAGTGTAAGACAAGAACAGTAAGTTGATGTTGGTTTTAACCAGATGAGAACTCCTTCCACCCTGATTATTTAGTATAAGCATGACCACAAGTACAAGAGAGAAAATGTCCATCCAAACCAATATTCCATCTGTGGTCATGGCCAACAGAATGTCAAGGAAAGAGCTGAGCAGGCACAAAGTGATAATTCTGATGAATGCCATTGAATGCTGCACAAGCCTATGCTCAGGGGAGCTTGATGTGATTCCTTTGAGACCACCATCTCTATGGATTTCTTCTTGTTGGTTTTGTTGTTGTTGTATTGTTTGTTGTTACGAAGGGTATATGGATTATGGTTACTAAGAGATGATATAGATCATCTCTCAGTAGAGAAGAAGCAAACAAAGTGGAACTTGGAAGACCTATAACTTGTTTTAAAAGTTGCTTAAGACTGACCAATTTCATACTCTGTGACTTTCTGCTGCAGCTCAGCTGTTGTTAGCACATGAGTTTTCACTGTGCCTTTTTGTTTTGGTCTTTGCTGTTACTGGATTATGAGTGTGTCAGCTTCTTCTTAGAGAAGCAAAGGGGAGGTGGAAAGTGCAGCACTGCCTGGGAGAGAGGGGAGAAGAAGAATGTGGGCCTTGGGGATCATACAGGGAGATAGCTGGAATGAATGAGTGAGGAGGCAAAATGCAGAAAGGTGTTAGAGGGAAGTGGGTGCATGTGGATGAGTGAGGAAACTGAGATTGTAGCAAATGAAAAAATGAATGAGCTATATCACTATTTGGACCTCCAGATCCTGGAGACAAAGTAAATCAAACACAATTAAAGATACTGGCTGGCCTATGTGACTAAAAGAGTTAAAAAACTTGGTATAAAGAATTCCTTTCTGTGCTGTTCTGGGCAAGCCATGAAAAGGATGTCATGCTTCTGAATTTTATTTGTCTTGGAGGTGGTGCACGGACATCCTTGTGTCTCCTTTAGATGACATTGCTTGCTGGAGGTTAAGAAAAATTTCTGTCACTTGTCAACTTTGATCCCTCCCTCTGTTTAATGACTACTGTTCACTCCATGAAAAGTGTCACTACTGTCTGAAAACTAGCAGAGCAGCGAACACACTACGGAAATAACTAGCAAAATCCTGGTTTCAAACAGTTGTGTGCTTCCTTTAAGCTTCATAAACAGCACAGGTAACATTAGATGCTTATTACTGTTCCCTCTCTCCTCTCTTCCGTGTCTTTATGTTACCTTTTATCTCTAAGAATTCTCACGTTTCTTGTTTGTACAGTACAGCAGAGAGTAATTCTATGCTCTTCTTCTACAAGCACCACCATGGCTTAATAAATATCTGAATAAATAAAAAATAGGACAATGCAGAGAGGTGTAAACAAAATTAAACTCTAATCTAGTTTGGCAAAGCATGCAGGTGCATATTTCAAAGAATTGATTCAGAGCATAGGATATTATGGTGCCTAGCACAGGAAAATCTTGGTCCATGTGAGTGGAGGTCTTAGCTATTAGGGTAAAACTAATGCCAAAGCATGCAGTTAGTTTGTTCTGAAAAGCCTATGTTCTTAAATTACCTTTCTGAACAAGTATGTGGAATGGAATTGGGTTTTAAATAAAATCTGACTTTACAGACATCAGTAATCCCAGTTGTTCCAACACAGCTATTTGAGTTTAGAGTTTTATAAATTCTCAAGAATGTTGATGAGTTGACACCTAAGAACCAGTACCCCACAGACATGAAATGGAAATGTTCTTAATGAAATGCAATGAGAAAACTGCAAAAAAAAAAAAAAAAAATACACCAGATAAGGGGGAGGGGAAAAGAAAAACAAAGAGGGAGAGAGAGTAGATAGACTAGGATTGCCATTTCCTTGTTACTCATTCCTTCCTCTAAAGAAACGTTACTTATGCTCCTGCATGATTTTTGCACAAATACTTAAGCTATAACTCCACACCCTTGTTCTGTTTCTACAGCCTTCACATGGCTCCCAAACAGACTGTCTTGATTACTTCTATTGATCTTTTCAACAGAGAGTACATTTTTGATGAGGATTTACTTTATCTACCAACAATTATTTTACAAGGCTCTGATCTGTCAGCATGTGCATTGTGTTGGGGCAGAGTCAAGACCATGCTCCAAGGACATTTTTAGGCACCAGACTGAAGGTAATACAACTCATCCACAATGGCAGTCTCTGTCTGACTGTTTGCTCTGTATAGGTTCAGTTTGTGTGACGCTGTTAAACACCCAAGCCTTTGTCAAAATGAATAGGAGATTTATTATCTGAGATAAAATGACAACTACTCTCAACCTTTGCAGAACTCAAGGGCAAAGCAGTTTTTCTAGTTAGAAGAACTTTGTCCACTACCAGGAGCTAATGGCATTACATGCTTGGATAGAAGTGGAGGTCCCTGAAAATTCCTGCCATGAAACCTGATTCAGTAAAACAAGCAGCCGTCACAGTCCCAAACACACCCATGTTAACAGCAGAGGGACCAATCTTTTCTGCTGGGAACCAACCCTGGAGACCCAGGCCCCTTGCTGCTTACAGGTGAAATGCTGACTGCTTGTTTAGAGTTTAACACGGTTGTTGGCATATGAGCCTTATATGCAGTGTAGTGAAATGTACAGGCAACACTACAGGAAGTAAAAAAATAGCAACATATATATCTCACAGTAGTAATACTGATTGTCTAGAGTGCTTATAGTGGAACAGAAGTCCTGGAAGAAAGCCAGACTTCAAATACATTTCTAAAATAATGCAGGATTTTTCTTCAAGTGTCAATGATGCTAATGTTTTTTTTCTAAAGCTGACTGTGATCCAAATTTTGTCCCAGCTGTGCAAATCCAGTCTTCTGGCTTCAGCTGAAGGGGCTGGGACAGTAGGATTTGGCTGGATTACACCACTTCCTGAGGTAGACATATCTAAGAAATAACTCTCAAAGCTGACTGGAGGTCTGCAGTGCCAAAAAGCTTGCCTAATTTTTCTAATTATGCCAGCTTAGCCAATAAAACATTGCCAATGCTGATAAACCTTGCATTACATCTGACTTTGATTTGAAGAGGGAGGGCTGGACAGACTTCAGAACAGTAAGGGTACAAGTAGCTCCACTGATAGTAAGAGGGAAAAAAACTGTTTGAAATAAAACCAGCAGTAGACAACAAATCTGCACTTTCCTTGTAGATCCTTTCCCTTTGGGGACCCTTGGCCACAAACTGCAGAAAGTCCTCTCAGTGTGAGAGTTGATATACATATCAATGCAGATTGTCTAACACAGCTGAAGTATCTGAGTCACATCCCAGATGACACAGAACCTTTTGGGAGAAAGGAACAAAATAACTTCTTGCTTCATGCAAAACACTCCGTTTGCTATTGTGTTTTATAGAAGCTTGAGGCTGACAAGATAGAGCAATGATCTTCTATGCAACTGCTCAATGAATCAAATGCACAGCTATGAAACTTCCTATGTAATTCTGAAAGCAGCTCTTTGTATTTCCTGGAGAGTAATATCGAAAATTCTTCAGAAAAGTGAAAGCCTATGAATTTAATTTAAAATATAAACACACACTCTGATTTAAAAAAATGTTTAAAATATGTATTTCACAACTTTAAAAAGTTGTATGTCAGTAATCAGAATTAAAGTCAGTAGCTTGCATCATTTAACAGAAGCAAGGCAATATAATCACAAGCACAAATACGCATTAAGATACATGATACAATGGATATTAAGAATGAAACAAAGAATAAATAACAAGACAGACATAGCCTCAAGGAATGCAAGCAGGGATAGAAGTATTCTTACAGTAAGGTGGAAAACAGGCTGTCCTTGTGTATGTTTTGTCATTTCCTTGTAAGCGACATGTTTGATCTTGACAGTTATTACTTTAGCAGCCAGGATACCTGAGTGCATTGGTATGACACATCAGAGTCTCAGCAGTGCCAGAACAGTTTGGCACTGTGGGGAGGAATACGTACAGCTTTGAGCCTTCCCTGTATTGTCCTGACTCAGCCTGTCATCTAAACTAACAGAATCCTCAGGTTTGCCTGAAGATCTTATGAACAGAGCAGGGACATGCTCCCAGCAGAGACCATGACAGCATCTGCAAGGACACAAGGGACCGTAAAAGCAGTCCCAATGCAACCTGGCAACCAGGGTACACCAGCAAAACTTGCTGATAAAAACAAAGGGGCTGGAAAAAGGACACACTTTCAAAAACCAGCTGGATACATTTTTCTCTTTCTTCTCTTTTAACCTTGTAAGAAGATAAGCCAGTACCAAATCCCAGTGACGTTAGAAACTTGACTTTATGGAGAATGGTGGAGCAGTTTGCTTTGTTCACTGTGTATAAATGCTATGTGTATAGCAGCTGTATAAATACTGTGTGGAGTGTGCTTTGCCACAGGGGATATAGGATGGAACAAGGGCATTGCTGTGCCCTGTCTGCAGGGGCTGAGAGGGGATGACCCCAGGGCTGCAGCAGGGCCAGGGCACCCCACCTGGGGCCTCAGGGGTGTTGGGGACCAGTTTGCCAGCAGCACTTTTCAACCATTTAACATGTAATGTAACCATTTCAACATGTAATCTTGAGCAGGAGTCAACAGGTTACTTCACTGAGGCAGATTAACCTGTACTTCACTAAATTATTTTGAGGTGGAAAACTTGTGATTTCATTTGCAGCGCCTGTTTGCAGTAGGGGATGGGCTTTTTCTAATCCAAATTCCTGTCTGGAAAAAAGAAGGAAGTAACTATTAAAAGAAAGGTAAAAACAAAGTCCCAGCCCTTTCAGGCACAAACTTGGTTGCTGTCCCAGTAGCAGAAAAGCAGCAGAGCTGCCAAGTCCTCTCAGAAGGGGTTTCCCAAAGAGTACCATGCTGCAGGTCCATACCTTGGTGTCCTTCCCCTGGTGGAGTGGGGATGCTAGTGAATTGCCATCCCTGGAGCAGCAGGTGCCCTGTGTGTGTGGCACAGGGTGGTGGCAGTCGCCCTCTGCACGGAGGGAAATCACACTTGGCAGCGCCTTTCTTTGGGAGCAAGACAACACCTCACATTGGAATTGACTCCATTATCCTTAGGGGCTTTGCCAGGAGCAAGGCTTCTCCTGCTACTGGTGCCCACATCCAGCAGGGCCCTGAGGGGTTAATAGGCTGTACCTGAAGGTCCCCTGGTGAAAGGGGTCCTCCTCCTTATGTATTTCTCAACATTTCTTGGGAGGACACTCCTGGAGCTTGGGCAGTTTTGGGTTAGGCCCTGGGAAGTCCTCCTCCTTCCTGGTCTCTCACAGCGCCTGTACTGCCAACGTTTTTCAGCATCTTCAACAGTTTGTCATAGCCACGGAAAAGCTCTCAGAAGAGTGGTTGTTCTCTTTCTTCCCTCCCAAAAAGCTCTTACAGCATGGATGAACTGGTTGTGGCACATTCAGATAAATTTGTTTCATCCTGTACTGATTACTCTGAGTCTTTGTAAAAGGAGCTTTCAAAGAGTTGTGTGGGGCACAATGTAGTTAGATTATTTATTATTTAATAGTATTTGTGAATAAACTGTGTATGAGAGATTATTTGTAATGTATTACATTAATTATATCTTTGATATAAGTTTTTAAAAACCATAGTTGACAGGATTGAAGCAATTTCCTACTGGGTGACTTTATTATGAGCATATTATTTCTGAATCCTTAGCTTGGCCACATCAACAGGTCAGATTAATCTCAATTAGCCTAAAGTGAATTGACAACTAAGAGAAATAAATAAACTTGACTTTAGAAAAATGGCTCCATCTTTATCTTCACTATCAAAAATGCAAGAAGAATTGTGGTTCTCGTTCTTTGTGTGTCATTTCCAGCATACAAAGGCGTGGTGATCTTGTCACATGTGCTGGAAAAATAATGTAAGAACACCAGCATGATCCTACCAGAATGAATGAAGCAAGGTAGGGTAAATTCTCTTTGTCTCTGGTAATTTTTAGCCATTGTATGTTCCTCAGGTGTGCTTCCTTAGTTGGGTAAGTGAGGTGTCCTTACTGGGATGCTCAGGGATCTTTTCAGCTGAGTGGATGAACTGTAAAAAAGAGTCTCTAAGCCATTTTTGTGGTTTCCTGAAAGTCTCAGAGATTAGTCACTGTGCATATTTATATTCATCTGTGAGGTAAATTGAGATCCTGCTAGTGTCATGTCCACTGTAGTTACCTCAGTGTAATGCTGGCAAGTTTTTCTGTGTGTCTTGGAGTGCCAGCCAGCCTTGATGGCCTTGTGGCTGTTTCTTGTGAAATTCTGCTTCAGAAGTGCTTCTTTGGTTCTAGAAAATGCTTCTTTGGTACTGAGGCAGAAGAGCTCATGAGCTTTGTGAAGTTTGCAGGAGTTGAGTGGACTCAAACTGCTCTTTGCCCTATCTCTGCAGTTTATTCTGAGCCTGGAGAGATAAGAAGTGGCAGAGGAGAACAGATCACGCAATCTTTTAATCAGCTGAAGCCTTCCTTGTGATGATTTAAATCTATTTTATACTGCAGTTATGTCACAGGAGAATACACCCCATACTGATTACTATGAAAAAACTCAATTCTAACCCAGCCAAAACCAGCACACCGTGACTAACAAACTTTATTTTACTTTGTAAAAATGCAAATAATACTGGAAATCTAAAAATTATTTAGGCTGAGAATTTACTTATGATGGAATCTCAGTTGGGATTGAAATACTGTTTATTGAAATACAGTTCAGTAAAATCCTGTGCAGTATTACTGAGGGACGGATAACATTGTTCTCATAGCTTCCTTGCTGAATGTAAAAATTAGATCAAGTGTACTGCGACAACTTCTTTATTATGAATGCTGTAAAACTACTCACCATGAAGTATGTGAGGTAATGTTTTGCATTATCTTCAGCTGACCAAATTTAGTGCAATTGCAATACTAATTTCCTGTAAAATAGCAGATATCTGAATAATGGACCTTAATTACCATTAAAATGAGGTCATAAAGCACAAAAGCATTGATAGTAGAGCAAATTAGAAAACTACATCAGGTAGAATAATCTCATTCTCCAGAATACAGAGCAACCAGCAATTCATGTGATTAATAAATTCAGTTCCGTTGTGGCAGGAGGTCATTTCATGAAGGTGTTTATGATGTCTTTTCTGCATATTTTCATGTTATAGCCGTGTTGCAGTTGGCAGCTGTGTGCTTCAGTAGCTGTGACACTGAGTAATGACAGAAAGCTCAGTTTTGGCCCCACACCTCTCTAGAGGCCACTTAAACTGGAATGAGAGTTTTTGACTGACTTCTCATTGAGTGAGGGAACAGATGCAGAGTGCACATCTGACATTCTCTGAAACAAAAGCCAGTTTCAAATTTGCCTTGGAATCACACTCCTCTCATGTAATTCTGGCTTTTTTTTCTTTTTTCTTGTTTTTTTTTTTTCTTTTTTTAAAGTCAGTGAATCCTTGTAACTAGACTGGAATACAGAAACAATGGTTTCGTTTCAGGACTGGCTACTAAGAATTTACACATTTTCATTTTGTGAGACTGTGTGTGTGACATATCCACAATTACTCTATTTAAGAGTTCCATTTTTGACTACCTGGACAGCCTTTGCTTTCTTAAAACAGAAGGAGGCATAAGTGGGATTTTATTTTTCTATGCATGGTCATAATAGGAGGAGAGTAGTTAGAGGCAGGCAGAATAGGTTTCTGTCTATTTAAGAAAACCCAAACCCAATTATTTTAATGGTGGAAACATTTGTTGGTTACTCATAATCAAATTGTAGTTATAAATAGGAGTTATACTGAATGCCAAAAGAAATCAGAGGCTCAAGAAGGAAGGTAATTTTTGAAGCTGTAAGGAGCAAAGGAAAATTTGACAGTCACGACCACTGCATCCTCTGCAAAAATGTACTTCCTGTGCATTTATAATTGTTTTCTTATTAAATTAATAATATTTGAATAGAACTAGTTTCCTGTTCTATTATAAAACTCTGTCTTAATTGGGCTTGTTACCAGAAAGTGGCTTTTTTTTTTTTTTTTTCAAAGGTTAGAACAAAACCTACCGAAGAGGGCTCCCATTTGCTCTTTCCCAGCATTGGGACTGCATCTGTGATAGAAATCCTTCCTTCTCCAAGGCAGGGTCTCCAGTACTTCCTCAGCCACAGCCTTGGTGTGCCTCCATGATTTACCTTGGCTTATGTTCCCCTTGTTCCTGTTTCCCTATGCCAGTACTGAAGCCTGTCACTGCCCTTGCTTCTATTTCTGTTTTTTTCTTTTCTTTTTATGCCACCAAACTGTGCTGTCCCTGCCATTATCACCTGTCAGTCCTCCCATGTGCCACGTCTCCCCTCATTCTCTTCCTCATTGTATTACTTTTTTCTCTTTCAGTGTATGAAATGGCTGGTGGTACAGACCTATTACACACAACGACCTGCAGGAAACAGGATATATTCTGGGATGCTGAAAGACAGGCTTTGTATGGGAAAACAACTCATGATCTTGAAACAACATACAGGCAATCTGCCATTTCAGTAGGTTAATGCTGGGCAAGGAGCTGTTGTGGACCAACAAAGCACATAATAATTAATTTTCTATTATAGACATTATTTCCCTTTTGCAGAATGAACAGGAGAATAATAATTTCCTAGCCTGTCTGGCAAGGCCAGAAGATCTGTAACACACCGAACGGTCAGGAATCCAGTAGTGGTGCTGCATGGGGAAGCCTGCAGGGTTCGCCGAGAAGGGAGGAACAGAGCAGTGTGCCACCTGCGGACCTCGCTGGGCAGCAGAAGAGCCCAAGGCATGGAAAAACTAACAAATGTCAACAGGAAGCTGGGACGGAGCTCGGGATTTCTGCCAGCAGGAAGTATGGTGGTGTTAGTGTTTCTCACGGAAATATCAGTGCTCGCCTCTGAAGGGGGAAGTATAGGGGTGGTTATTGTCCTGTAAATGAAAAACAGGGGTGAGAGCAGCCTAAGCTGCTGCAGGGCACCCTGTTTCTCCCTCTGTTGAGCCATCCAAACTGTAGGGTAGGAGAAAAGTTTAGTAGAAAAACTTCAGCTTTTTACTGTTCCATTTACAAATCCTAGAGCAGTTATACGTAGGATGTTGCTTGGCATTACACAAGGTACAGTCAGAGCTGTGGTGGCTGGCTCAAAGTACTCTGTTACTAAAGCTGAGTAGTTTAAGAAAAAAAAATCACAAATGCCAGAAGTTTATCTCCAAAAAGGAGACCGAGGAGTTCTGCAATTTTATTTGAATAAAGTGAGAAAGTCCCCCAGCGCAGACACCTGTGGCGTTTTCTCTCTCCAAGTTTCAGTGGGGGTTACCCTCCTTTTATCCTAAACTCCCGGCCCCATGTTGCCATCTCCCCTTCCCCAGTGGCTGAGGCACTAGGAAGGTTCAGCCTTCCCGAACTGCCTATCACATATCCCACTTTGAACCTACTATTTTACCCTAAAATGCAGAAACTCGGGCTGTGCAGAGCCTTGTCTGTTTCAGGAGCAGAACTGCTTGGGCTCTGCAGCAAGCCCACTGCCCAAAGTCAGTAGAGACACTGGTACCCATTTCAAAGACCTTAACACCCCACCTTCTCCTAGCAAATTGTAAAGACATGAGCTTTCCTCTCAGCTGCAGCCGCAGAGATTTACAACAGTGCCATTTCAGAGATTTATTTGTGTTGCAGTGGGCTCTAAAACATGAGACAGGCTGGTATGAAATACTTTGGCTAATTTAAACCAGTCAGGTAAAGAACGTTTCAGGGCTACAAAACATGTGCAGACTCAGAGAGGTGCTTAGCGGCTGAGGTGATGTGCTTGGAACACTTCCAAGTATTTGGTTGTGAGTGTTTTTCACTCAAAGCAGTATCAAAGCTCTATAGTGGGTTAGGTACCACAGCCTACATCGATTTTTGATCTGGAGCTATGTTTTATGGACCCAGCAACTCTCACGCAAGGGCTTCACTGAAAAGTCAAAGCAGATGTGCTGTAAAATGCTCAAAATTTATTGATCATAATTGCTTTTTTGTGTCTTAAAGAACAAAAATAAAATAATATTCAAAAACAAAAGAAAATATACCATACCCAGACAACATGACTGAGAGTAAGAAATGGGATATTAACATTAATTCTGAAAGAAATGACCCAATAAATCAGTTTTCAAAAAAAAAAAAAAAAAGTAATAAATAGTAGTGGTCCAACTTCTTGAAGCTTCCTAGGAAAGAATTTACAATTATTATTATTATTATTACTATTATTATACTTTTGTTTAAAAAAATCCTTCATATGCCTCTGTTGGCAAATATATATATATTTCTTCTGTAAACAGTTAACCACATAACAAAACGAAATTAAAAAATCCATATTTTCATACAGCTACTATGCTGATGGTGTTATGTAAACAAAAAGTAGTGTGCAGCAGCTTCTCACAATAGGATTTTTCCTTTTCCTCACAAAAACATGTAGGGAAATATGTCCATCATAAATTGTTCTGAACGTTGAAGTTTATAGTTTTGAAAAGATATGGCTTTCTGCCCTCTAAGTTTTCCTCAGAAAAAAAAAAAAAAAAAAATCAAAAAAACCCCAAACAAAAACCATATAGAAGCAGAGGGGTACAGTTTTCCTTGGGTTTGGTTTGTTTTCTGGATTTGTCTTTGGATTTTTCTTGGTCAACTGGAAAGAAAATGTTATTAAAAGTCCAGCACTTCTCAGAAGACAAATGAACAGAAGATGTCAAGATAAACTTACACCTCTCAAGGTGTAAAAGAAAAGACATAAAAACCAATGGGAGATATATTGATAATGAAAGCTGAAATTCTGAAGACAGACATACTGGGGGTTTATGCAGAAAAAATAATCTGTTCATCCAAAATTTTAGCTGCTCTTGACACTTTTGTATTTTTTGAAGTTTCTTTATTTAGTCTTATGCTCAGCCCTTGTTTGAGGACTCTCTCTAGTTCTAATTTTTGACATTTGCTTGCTCCTGAGAGGTCTTTATCTGCTGTGTCTCCTGTTGGGTGTTGCCTTGGGTAATGCACTCAGCACCCACACAGCTGCATTTCTCCACGTAGGTGTAGGAGTGATCCAGGGAGGTTCCATCACTGCACGTCAGAGTCACCTTTCTCTTGCTGGTCTTGATTTCCTGACAGCATGAGCATTTGTGCACCATTGTGTTTGTCATTTGAGAATATCTGATAGAAAAAACAATGAGAAAGATTCAGAATTTATGTGAGAAATAGTATTGCCTCTCCCACCCATTACAAAACATAACCAGAAGTTTTGTGCTTGCATGTGGGACTATTGCTCAATATTATCATTCTTACAGTATTGTGGTGTAAATTGCTCCTCATTGTAAAAATGTACGACTCTAAGTCTTCATTAAGGCACAGAAAAAGTAAAGAATTATTCCAGATCATGTAGTGAGCCAGTCCAGTGAGAGAATAATGAGAAACAAATAACCTCAGTTTTAAATGGGCAAAATCAAAATTTGGGTCTATTCACTATGATATTGAACAGGCTGGTAAACGCGAGGTAATCAAGCTAGTACAATGCCATGTTAATTAGCACAATGGAAACAGGTGATATCTGGGTGGATGTTGGACACATCAGAAAAACACTTGTGATTTGCTTGATGTAACTGGTGTAAAGAGTAGAAGACAAGAGGCCACAATTATCTTTTATGCCACTTACCGCGAGTAAGCGTCACAGCTGCCTTCACAGTATGTTATCTCAACAGGTGCAGGAGACACACAGCCATTATAGTTGATGACAGTAGTCATATTGTGCTTCATACAAACTGAGGTCATCACAAAGCAAAGGCAAACAGGTTAAAATACACGTGCATATAAATAGATAGCTGTGTATGAGACGAAAGTTTGTAGCTGAAAAGTAAGGTGGATGGAACTGAAATAGGAGACTAAGTCACAATGCATTTTTAATTGCTGAGGGATAAATGAAGACTTGCTGTTTGTGTTATCAGTGGATGAAACTTTCCCTTTTTCTTAGGCAACTTAATTCAGAATTCAGAAATTAAGAGCAGTACTGTGGCAACTGCTTGATGCACACCCATCTCTCAGAACTGGCTTCACTTTCCTCCTTAAAGAAAATGTATCTATGGAAATTGGAGGGTAGTCATAGTCCTCACCTTCCCAAAAAAAAAAAAGCCAGCTTTTAACAGAAGGGGATGGGAAAGTTCAGCATCTGTTTCACTAGGACCTAAAATGCATAGTGGAAATGTCCTGTTCCTTTCTTTTCCACTTGTTTCCTTTCTCACTCCAGTGAAGCAGTGAACCCAAACCTGGTCAGTTCATCTCTTCTGTCTACGCACCCATTGTGCAAAATGGGCTAATATACCTAATCAGGCACATATAATCAATACTTTTAACAAAATTATTATTACTTACGTTTTGGTACTCTTTGGCACACTAAACAGCAGCCATCGTCAGATAACCTGATATCCTCCTTAAGCAGGAAAAGATAAAAAGATAACTCAGGTTTCATATCTGCATACTAAAGCAGACTTTCCCTGCTTCCTAATTTTCTCTGGCTCCAGAACCTGTGTATATTTTTGTATTTTATGTATTGACAGGGAATCTAATTTCAAGCAAGGCTAAGTATTAAGGGCACATCACTACTTTAATATTAATAAGAGTTATTTCCTCCAGAAATGGAGGAAACCCCTCAGTTTAGTAGTATAATTTCAGCAAGCAATGAAGCTCCTAGCACATGTAAGCCAAAATATTGTGACCAAAGTCAGTAAAGGGGAAGGATTATAACAGAGAGGGTAACACAATGAGTGAAATAAGTGACTTGCCAGAGGCTGATTTTTGCTTCTAGGTCCCTTAACAATTTAAGGAATCCAAAATATTATGCTGTATCCTTTTTTTCTAATGTCTGATCCTCACTGAGGATTGAAATACCACTCATTTTAATTTTGAGTTGCTTTTCTGAGATAAAATTTGACTGGGACCAGGTTCAGAGAGGATAAAAAGAGAGTTACTTCCTGCATGATGTTTCTGCTAATTATTTTCATTGGGCACCGTGATCCTTCTATCACTGGTGTTAGGCACTGCAACCTTTCCAAAAATGAGAACAGGTAGAACAGTACTTACTGGATCACACTCATCATAGTTCAAGGCAGGACAGCTTGCCTCTTTGATGACTTGAATGAACTGGTCAGCATGTTTTTCACATGTGTAAACAGTGCAGTTATCACCAGGTGGATTCCAGTTTTCTCCTTCCTGAAAGTAGTCAAAAATGAATGCAAATTAAAATCTTCTTATATAAAAATGAAACAAAAGTCCCCAATGTCTTATTTTTGCTGTGTATAGTAGTTTGATCATTCCTAACAACTTCCTTGAATTTCAGCTGATAATTATTTGCCATATTATCATAATACTATTAAGTGGTTTTCATTAACTAAGTGAAGAGGCTCTATTTTTATCTGGATATAGATGTGCTTTTTGTGTGAGTAGGGTAAGTACATGGACTCATTTGGAAAGAATAATTTGCATTTCAATGGTTTTGTCATTAGAATTTATGGATGTGTCAAAATGCCTCCACAGATAAAATTATCCTTTGAGCAAAATGGGTGCTACAGTTTCAGAACTGGAGGCAAACAAAAGCCCTTTGCTTTCTCCTATGTATTTTCCTATGTAGATTTCTGAAAGCCATTGTTCACTATACAGTTGCTTCCAGAAGTCTGGTGTGGTGAAGTCTATCTGCTTCCACAAAACTGGTGTTTTGTGGTGTAAGGTATTGTTTAGGCTGTGTGGAGATTGTCCAGCCCCTGCCTGAGTAAGCATTTGTCTGAGAAAAGATGGAGGAAATAAATGTGACAAATACAAGGAGAGGAAGGAATGAAAAGACTATCAGAGTTCCCCAAAAGTGAACTAAACCAGAGGTAATTACATGGAGCACGTGTGTGACGTTGTCTCCCAGAGTCACTACACAAGCTGCTGCCTTGCACGTGCCACAGCACTGTCCAGGTTCCACTGTGTATTTATAGCCCTGTTTTGAAAGGAATAGAGAGACAATGGCATTAAGGCAGGTCACTGACCTGGGCTGGTGGTTACTGGAGCTGAGTGGGGTGGGAATTTCTGGCAGCAGAACAGCACTCACCAGTGGGCAGTATGTGTCACACATAACAGGCTGGCACACGACCCTGAGGTGGTGAGGCCTTGAGGGAGAGGATGCCGAGCAGGTGCATTCTTCACAGGGGCCCGATGGAATGGCAGCTCCAGGCTAGGGGAAGTTGGAAAAGCCCATTATTAGTCGGTTGAAACAGGTTGCTCTGTGTATGCACATCACAGAAAATACAAAGATGAACTATGCATAGGCTAAGCTATCCATAAATACAAATTGTTTTATTTCTGCAGAGTTTCTGGTTTGGTAATACTGATTTTGGGATCAAATTCTGCTAATGCAGAAAGGAGAGCAGAACATGATTTTGCTTGTACAGAGGATGTTAACCTCAGTGAAATAATGCATAATGTTTTATCTCAGGCCTTCCTACAAAATATAGACCATGAGAGGTGTCTCAAAAACATTACACTGTGAGCTACGCGAGGGTATATTTTTATAGTGAGTAACTCTGTGTACTTACTGCATAATAGGTTTCGTTAACTACACAGCCCTGTCCTGTAAAGAAAGAAGAAGGAGGTGTAAGTTTTAGGAGGCAGAAATGCATGAAAAAACTTCTGTTTTGTAGCTTTGTAGGCCCATTTCATAAGCCTGTGGCAGCAGCCTTAAAACACTCATTCACAACAAGGCCCAATATGATACCAGAGATAACTTGCATCTTTCTTATAAGGTTTTTGTAACTTAGAAAAATACGGGAGTAAATAGGACATGAGGAGGGTGCACAATACTTACTGCATTCAAAGATAGGACAGCAGTTTCCAGGTGGCATTATTGTGATTATTTCCTGCCCCTCTAAGCACTGGGGTGTGATGTCAGTGCAGAGGCTTGTGTTACAGTCTGTCTCATGTAAGAGAATAAAGAAAATAATCAGCTCAGAATTTTTGAATTAAAGCAATTTTGTTTTACATGAACTTCTGATGACTTCCCATGGGGTAGATACGGTGTTTACGAAAGATAGTTTAATGACTAATTCAGTCTATGTGCCACGGTGTTTTCAACGTGATTGGGCTTTCCCATAATCTTTGTAAAACAAAACACTGAGAAGAACAGAGTAGTAATTGCTGGAAAGAGATAATTTCAAAGAGAAATTTGTACCAATGGGGAAATCTGATGACTCTCTTTGATAACTGGTTCTAGAACTTTCCTGAGTAATTTTTAAATAGTCAGGACTATTTTTAAGTTAATTTTCTTAATGCTTGTCTTTGAAATTGAAAATGTTTTAAATGGATTTTGAATATTTTTTCAGAGAGTGGCAGAATTAAAGGCTTTCAATGTTAAATTATAGAAGATTTTCAGTTACTTTTCTATGTCTAACTATATAAAAATCTTTTATTCTTTACATTTATTATCTTCAGGCATTTACTGTATGCTCTGCAAGAAGGCTCTAAAAAGCGGGATGAGAGAGAAAAGCATTATAACATCAGTGCAAAGTATTAAAAAATGTGAAATGATTGCTGTAGTTCCCTAAAATTAATATAGCATATTGCCCATGATAAAGAACTAAGACAGTACTCACAGCACTCAGTCCTAGTACAGCATGGATCTTCTGGTATCGGAATCTGAACAGGCATGTAACCTGGTCCTTCACAAAATACTTGCTGTGTCAGAGAACATTCGTGCTTTGTACACTTCACCTTAAGAGTATTTTTGTCACAGACACATTCTCGGCAATCTTTTGTCCATTTTTCTCCTGGCTAAATAACAAAGAAAAACACAGACAATGGAAAGAAAAAAAGTAAATATAAAACAAACCAAAATAATTTTATTTGCTTCTAGTTAACATGTTCATATAGGCATGTAGTGATAACTGATTATATCTGCTTTTTCATATTTCAGATTTTATAGAAGACCCTCAAATTGTTTTTTGGGGAAGACATTGGAGGCCACTAAAGATTCTGAGTTTACAAGGCTCTTACTTTCTATTTGTTAATAGTGTTAGTATGAGGGTTACAGGAGTTCTAAAGGAGAAGTGATTGAGCCTTGCATCCATTTTTTAACAAAAAATTATCATATGACATACTTATTTTCACATTAGTTTGCTGATTTCTGTGCAGTTGAGGAACTAATAATGCAAGACATGAACATGATAAGCAACAGGTAAACATTGTTATCCATCTCTCCCTTCATTTCTAGTAATTTTAGCAAGCCAAATTTGTGGAAATAAAATAAGCATATATGTCTAACTTCCACTACTACCATCTCCCTCTTTCTCTCTTTTTTTTTTTAAGTTTTTTTTTTTTCCCTATGTGTGAGGTTATTGAAAGAATATTTTATCACTTATTGTTAAATTTCTTAGGGGTGCTCTAGTACTCATTATTTTTAGACTGAAAGTGAACAAACATTTGTGACAAAGTTTTTGACTAAATATCATCTTGTTTCACTTGTCTGTGCTCATTAAGCCATACTCATTGTGATACTCACCCTTCTGGACATTCCATTTGGTTCTCTGCAGACTAGAAAGAAATAGAAAAAGACAGACAAACAAATGAATGGGCATTTACACCAATGAAAACTGACAAAGGAGTACATACATGCAGTTTCAAATGAAAATACTGTGAAGATAAAGCTAACAAGAAAATTGATATACAGACTAATTTTGCTGAACTGTAAAGTTCTACCATCTTGGTGGGTCTCACATAAGAAAGGATGATGGGAAAAAAGGGTAATATTGACTATGATTCAATTTGTAATTGGGGATACTAAGGGAGGCTGATTTGCAATGATCTGACTGTGTAGAAGATGACTATAGAACTCAGGCCTCCTGACTAATAATTCCCATCTTTATTTATTCTCCAAACTAGCTACAGATGACTTACAACATTCAGAGACACAGATGTTGCTCTCTGCACGCAAGAGTGTCATTCCTTCAGGACAGAAACAGCCTTCAGTTACTCCATAGCCAGGATGCTCATAGCTGGAATGGGAAGAATATATGTGCTTGAGTAGAACACTTTTGTGGTGAGGCACAGGGCAGAGCAGTGTATCATGTCAGATACAAAAAAGACAAAAAATGTACACTTTCTGAAGGGCAACAGGAAGCACGTGTTCCTAGAGCTGATTGGTATTTATAAATCTTGAACAAGTTAGTGAAATTCACAACACATTTCATTGTGAAATAACTCAAATTGCTGATGAAAGTAGATAGATAAGAAAAATATAAGCAGGTGCTTCAGGGTGAGGTTTTTTTTTGTTTTCAAATACCTTTGTTCACAGGTAGCTGGATTAATGGGCCCACAAGGCTTGTATTCCATGCTTGCTGGACAGCTGAATGCTGTATGGAAAAAGACAAAAAAAAAAAAAAAAAAAAAAAAAAAAAAAAAAAAAAAAAATTAAAAATTGACAGCAGATGCATTTTTTCCTCCAGAAAAAAATTACTACAGCTTTGCCTTCTTCATCTGCAGTTTCTGTTATAAAGGACCCCACTGGATTTTTGTAGACAGTAACCAAGTATCAGATGTAAGATGTGTTTAGTGACTAAAACACTAATTTCTACCATTTATCACACACATTTTGAGTCCTGAAATACTTACAACATGTATTGTTGGTCATTCCTCTCCAGTCAATGCAGACACCTCTAGCAGCACACTCTGTAGCATATATCTCCAAACTGGAACACTGCATGGATTCATCGTCTATGCGACATCCATCAAAAACACAGCCTTTGAAAAATGGTTCTGGTGGTATCACTGTGTGACATTCTGCAAAAACCCTGCAGACAGTAAAGAAAGCAACCCCTTTCTATATCAACGAGCCATTATACAAAGTCTGTTCCTGTCAGACAACACTTTCCAGTTAATAGCATGTGACTCTGCTTCAGAAAGGAAGGCATTATGAGAAACAAAACCCTAGGAATGGCTAGTAGGCTGGGAGATAGATTCAGGAAAGATTAAGAAACCTGAAGTGCCATTTTTTTCTAAAGATGTTAACGGTCGTAGTATTTCTGTATGTGTACACAAACTTTTTGCTTTTTGAGACCAGAAATTTAGTGTAGAAGACAACTGCATCAGATTGAGAAAAAAAGAATGAAAAAAGTAGCAATAGAAAATTCACATATAAAGTAGCTCCAAACTTACTAGATACTACAGAAAGCATGTATAAGAGGGCTTTTATAAATAACCTTGTCAGCCTACACAGGTATAGGACACACTTCAGGAAACAAGCCTTTGTGCTTTTGGAGCTCCATATTTTAGGTAAAATGTACAAAGAATGAAGGACATTTCTCAGCTGTTTGCATCTGTTCTCTTCACCTGTATGGTAACTGGGTTCTCTATGATTTGTACTGAAGACCCACTTCAAATTTAGAGTTCAGTCTTTGCTTAATACTTAATGAACAAACTCTGGAAGTATTGCATCAGGGGAGTATTGATTTTAGTGCTTGCTGCATCCCTGATTTTCTGACTTTACCTCTCCTTGCTCAGTTATCTTTGGTATACAAATCATTAAGGCAGACTAGTTTCTTTTGCAAAGGCCTTTTACTATATGTATTCCGTCAGTAAGCTGACATTTTCAGCTATTATCACGTGCTAAAGCTTTAGCTGTTATTCTTATTTGAAGATACTGAGAAAGTTGTGTCTAGAAGAAATGAATTTGTTTTCTTACTCGCTCAAGATAAGCTTGCAGAGCGCAGGCGTTTGACATTGCGGCTTTGGTGGAGGTGTGGTTATAGCTGGTGGTATTGGTACTCCATGGCATGACTTGTTGTTGTCAACAATCCAGTGATGAGCCATTTGGGGACAGGAGGAAATGATCTTACCACTTGGCAAGCGGCATTCATCTTCTTTATTGTTTGTACACGTTCCTGGAAGAGACAAGCTGGGTAAGTCTCATAAGCCATGTCAGAGATGCACAATACATTCCTGGACTGATATGTTTAGGTGTGATGTGCTCATGAAATTCATATTTTGCCTTGCTTCATAGGGAGCACTCTCTCTAGTTATATGAACTTTAGGTTATGAAAAAATAAGCAGATGTAAAACCCCAGCCACAAAGAAATATTGAGCTTTTGACATCCTACAGAAGTTGAAGAGCAGAACTGTACTCATTTCCATTTACTGCTGTTTAAAAATCTCTGTCAATTATAACACTGCATAGCCAGAGTGGGTGAGCATAACCATGGTAGGGATGGGGAAAGAGGACCCCCTCCAATCTGTGCAGACTTCTTACCACATTGTCCTTCAGTGTTGTTGCCAAATTTGCTGTATGGGAGCTTGACAGAGAAAATCAGACCGCTAAAGGTGATGACAGCACCAATTTCTTCTATTTCAACAATCATATTGATGCCAAGAGTGGAGAAAGAAATGCCATCTTTTTTGAAGCCTGGTTCAACAATCTTTTTGTTGAAGTACATCTGTATGCAGGGTTAAAAAAAAACAACAAAACAAAACACCACGTCAGAATAAGCACTGCTTCTGCCTGATTGTTTTAAATAATATATTTGCTAATCTTCATAATTATGCATAACTCCATATTGTTGTTCATCACATCCAGTGCTAATTGGTATCCTAATGACAGCATATAACTGCTTTGATATCTTGTCTTGTATTGCTATATTGTAATCTAAGTGGCCTCTACATACTGTGTTTGTGCTGACTGTATGCTAATACAAAGTATTCTATGCATATAAATCCAAGTATTTTCATTGTATTCCTCATGATTATATGCCTTGGAAACATTTTTCTAATGAAAATGAGTGGTAGTTTTCTTTAGCTACAGAAACATCCCTGCCATTATTATGTAATAACTTTGCCAGATAATCACACCATCTCTATCTTACATAGTAATTGACATTGGAAGAGTTGTCTGAATTAAAAATGAAGTCAGACACCCTTAGTGCCAGTTTTATCTAGTAGTGTTTGTAGTAGTAGTATTTGTATCTAGTAGTAGTATTTGTTACACTTTTCAGTTTGTAGCCAGTATCTTATATGAGTTAATAAAGGTTAACTTATTTGCCTAACAGTTTTTTGTCAGAAGTTATTCTGCAACTCTCTTCTCACTGAATCAGGCTAAAGCATGAGTTAAAATTGTTAGTTACTGTTTTCTTTCACAGGGAACCAATGTATGTTTCTGACTGAGCATTTGACATGGCACTGTAAGGCGAGAGTGCCTATTCAGACAAACTTTTCTCCCTTTCTATAGATTCTCTAATCAACTAATAGATTCTCCAGTGTAAGAGTGGGACTGTATTTTTAGTTTCATTGGTTTGCCAACACTACTTTGGATCATGAAGGTGAGATGACAGTGTAAGTTACCCCTTTCTTTAGCTATACCTCTCTTTGCTGTAGGAAATTGAAGGGGGAATTGTGTCAGGGCTGTTTGGTGCCGGAAATTCCATATGGAGAGAAAGCAGTCATCCAACAGTTACATATCCATCTTTCCCCCGGGAGAAGACTCCTGCTTGCAATTTGCATTTGTATTTCTTCAAAGTGTGCATGTTTACATAAGCATATGGCACAATGTACCAGTTTTCATGAAATATGAATTTTGTTCTTAGCATCCAGTGCAATCCTTTTTTTCTCCCCCTAGTGATACTGTCTGCCCTGATCACCTCCATGATGTGATATTCTAACAGACCGTATCTCAAAAAAGCATCAGTAAGGCTTATGGACACTATTTCTTTTTTGCAAAAATAGAAAAAAAATATTTACCACATTGGTCATCACACCATTCATGAGTTGACGAGTCAGCACCACTTCTGCAGATTTGTAGAAAATAATAATGGATTTAGGGCAGGAGAGTCCATCTTTTGCATCGCAGTAATAATTGTCAATGTAAACACGGAAGTTGTCATATCTAGGGACAATCTGTTTCACCAGGACGTAAGTGCAGTTTTCAAGGAAGGTATAATAGGTTCCATCAAAAGTAATGTAATGAGGATCACCCCATCCACTACACACACCTGGTACAGAGAAAATATTTGGAAGATTAAGATGAGAATTTAGGTAGCAGAAAAATTTAAAACTGGAGATACTGCAATTTGTAGAGCAACCCTAAGAAATCAAAATGCCCATATAATATGTGTAAAGCTCAGTGTTTTTTTGTTGTTTTTTTTTTTTTTTTTTTTCCAAAAAATGTTATTCCTGAATCTATTGATACTTACATTGACACTCATATCGGTAACAGCATCCATTTTCATCAGGTACCAGCATTGGTGGATATTTGTTTGCACAGGTAATTTCCTTTACAGGTGGGCAGTACGTTGGTACTACATCTATACTGTTGTCTCCATTACAGATGACTTCTGTACAGTTGGATAATTTGAATCTTTCTCCAGGCTGCAAAATGAAGAAAAAGCTTTTTTCACAAAACCTTGTAAACGGGTATAAACTTTACTCCTCTTTTTAGATTTATGCTATGATGTTTCCAGTAATGGTGGTGTTAGAAAGGAAATTAGTATGTGTTACTTCTATTCAATTTGTGGTATTAATGATTTTTAATGACAACTAGAGGTATTTAAAACTCTGACCATGTTATGGGGGATAACTTTTCTTTTCTGAAACTAAAACAAAGACTAAAATGAAAATTTTCACTGGGAATAAAAAGTTGTCAATATTCTACAGGATTAACTTTTCTAATGCTGAAAGGAGGTGGAAACCTTAACTACATTTGTTTCTTCTGGAGCTAAGGGGACATGTATTAGATTACAGGAACTGATTTCCTCTCTTCTGTGTATAGCGTACTTCAAGGTCAGCAGAGAACATAACAGTAAAAACAGTTTAAAGGTGCATAGATAAAATGGCAGGAAAATGGAAACAGATACAAGCCTTTACTGTATCTTAAATATTTCCCTTTAGTGAAAAAATAACATACATAAGAAAAGTCCTTATACTATGTCAGTGAGAAGATACTTTACATATGCAATGCACCAAAAAGTTTTACTAAAGATAAAGTAATAAGAAAAAACTATTGTCACTTGCTTTAACAATATAAAAAACTGAAATTCAGAAAAAGGAAAAATTCAAATATTACGTCCTATATATTTCCCATCATTAGCAGAATAATTAAGACAATCAGCACATGTAAGGTATAAAGACTACAACCTCTTCCAATCAGGTACCAAACAGTAAATCATATTATTTCAACAGTCAAAGAATAACACAGAAATTACATACTTGTAATGGAGGGTAAATAGTGGAAACACAACCATGAAAAACAGCACTTGTAGCGGTGGGAGGCAGAGGAACTGCTGTTGTTGTTGTAGACCACTCAGACGAAGAGGTGGCTGGCAGAGTAGTGACAGGACAATGTACAGTATGTCGCTCAATATTACATGTTGGGCTACAGATAGCATAAAATCGACAGCCATCACTATCCACCCTGTTGTAAATCAAGTCACCTGTAGAAAAAGAAACAAATAAATATAAAAAAGAAAACAAAAAAAATTAAAAAATAAAAAGGAAAAAACAGAAAAAAGGTTAATAAACAAAAAAAAAGGGCAAAAAAAAAACATAAAGGGAAAAATTGAAAATAAACAAAACAGACAAAAAAATACTACACACTAACCAGGTGAAAAAATATCATCACCAATCTTGCAGAAACATGGGGTAGTTGAAATGTGAGGAGGAGACGTTGTAAAGAAGGGTTCACTAAGGGTACTAATGGTTGATGTGCTAGTGGTGGGCAAGACGGTGGAGAATGGGCAGTTGTAGTTGGGGGTGCAGCAGAGAACACGGATCTTGTAGTTGAGGCACATCTTGAATTTGCCCTTCTGGTCCTCGTTCTTGCACACCAGTCCAAAGTGGACGTCGCACTGCACGACCTGCCCCAGCTGCTGGATAGGAACCTCAGGGTAGTCCTCCGCCTGGCACTCGATCTGCTTTGGCTGCCGGCAGACTCGCTTGCCGGCGGCGCGGATGTGCTGGTAGGTTTCAAAGTCTCCCTGGTTGGGCCCCGAGGAGGGGAAGTCGACGTCGAACCACTCGCTCCAGGTGCACACTTCGGGTTCACAGGGGGTGGTGGAGGAAGTTGTCGTAGATGGCGTGGGGCTGGTGGTGCTGGTGGTGGTGCTGATTTCTGTGGAGGTGGGACTCGTGGTGGTGGAGATGTAGGGCGTGGAGGTGGAGGTGGTGACTGTGGTGGAGGACGGGATGGTTGTGGTCGTGGTGCTGGTGGTGGGGCTGGTTGTTATCACGGGGATTGGGATTGAGCAGTTGTAGTTGGGGGTGCAGCAGAGCACGCGAACCTTGTAGTTGAGGCACATCTTGAATTTGCCCTTCTGGTCCTCGTTCTTGCACACCAGTCCAAAGTGGACGTCGCACTGCACGACCTGCCCCAGCTGCTGGATAGGAACCTCAGGGTAGTCCTCCGCCTGGCACTCGATCTGCTTTGGCTGCCGGCAGACTCGCTTGCCGGCGGCGCGGATGTGCTGGTAGGTTTCAAAGTCTCCCTGGTTGGGCCCCGAGGAGGGGAAGTCGACGTCGAACCACTCGCTCCAGGTGCACACTTCGGGTTCACAGGGGGTGGTGGAGGAAGTTGTCGTAGACAGCGTGGGGCTGGTGGTGCTGGTGGTGGTGCTGATTTCTGTGGAGGTGGGACTCGTGGTGGTGGAGATGTAGGGCGTGGAGGTGGAGGTGGTGACTGTGGTGGAGGACGGGATGGTTGTGGTCGTGGTGCTGGTGGTGGGGCTGGTTGTTATCACGGGGATTGGGATTGAGCAGTTGTAGTTGGGGGTGCAGCAGAGCACGCGGATCTTGTAGTTGAGGCACATCTTGAATTTGCCCTTCTGGTCCTCGTTCTTGCACACCAGTCCAAAGTGGACGTCGCACTGCACGACCTGCCCCAGCTGCTGGATAGGAACCTCAGGGTAGTCCTCCGCCTGGCACTCGATCTGCTTTGGCTGCCGGCAGACTCGCTTGCCGGCGGCGCGGATGTGCTGGTAGGTTTCAAAGTCTCCCTGGTTGGGCCCCGAGGAGGGGAAGTCGACGTCGAACCACTCGCTCCAGGTGCACACTTCGGGTTCACAGGGGGTGGTGGAGGAAGTTGTCGTAGACGGCGTGGGGCTGGTGGTGCTGGTGGTGGTGCTGATTTCTGTGGAGGTGGGACTCGTGGTGGTGGAGATGTAGGGCGTGGAGGTGGAGGTGGTGACTGTGGTGGAGGACGGGATGGTTGTGGTCGTGGTGCTGGTGGTGGGGCTGGTTGTTATCACGGGGATTGGGATTGAGCAGTTGTAGTTGGGGGTGCAGCAGAGCACGCGGATCTTGTAGTTGAGGCACATCTTGAATTTGCCCTTCTGGTCCTCGTTCTTGCACACCAGTCCAAAGTGGACGTCGCACTGCACGACCTGCCCCAGCTGCTGGATAGGAACCTCAGGGTAGTCCTCCGCCTGGCACTCGATCTGCTTTGGCTGCCGGCAGACTCGCTTGCCGGCGGCGCGGATGTGCTGGTAGGTTTCAAAGTCTCCCTGGTTGGGCCCCGAGGAGGGGAAGTCGACGTCGAACCACTCGCTCCAGGTGCACACTTCGGGTTCACAGGGGGTGGTGGAGGAAGTTGTCGTAGACGGCGTGGGGCTGGTGGTGGTGCTGATTTCTGTGGAGGTGGGACTCGTGGTGGTGGAGATGTAGGGCGTGGAGGTGGAGGTGGTGACTGTGGTGGAGGACGGGATGGTTGTGGTCGTGGTGCTGGTGGTGGGGCTGGTTGTTATCACGGGGATTGGGATTGAGCAGTTGTAGTTGGGGGTGCAGCAGAGCACGCGGATCTTGTAGTTGAGGCACATCTTGAATTTGCCCTTCTGGTCCTCGTTCTTGCACACCAGTCCAAAGTGGACGTCGCACTGCACGACCTGCCCCAGCTGCTGGATAGGAACCTCAGGGTAGTCCTCCGCCTGGCACTCGATCTGCTTTGGCTGCCGGCAGACTCGCTTGCCGGCGGCGCGGATGTGCTGGTAGGTTTCAAAGTCTCCCTGGTTGGGCCCCGAGGAGGGGAAGTCGACGTCGAACCACTCGCTCCAGGTGCACACTTCGGGTTCACAGGGGGTGGTGGAGGAAGTTGTCGTAGACGGCGTGGGGCTGGTGGTGCTGGTGGTGGTGCTGATTTCTGTGGAGGTGGGACTCGTGGTGGTGGAGATGTAGGGCGTGGAGGTGGAGGTGGTGACTGTGGTGGAGGACGGGATGGTTGTGGTCGTGGTGCTGGTGGTGGGGCTGGTTGTTATCACGGGGATTGGGATTGAGCAGTTGTAGTTGGGGGTGCAGCAGAGCACGCGGATCTTGTAGTTGAGGCACATCTTGAATTTGCCCTTCTGGTCCTCGTTCTTGCACACCAGTCCAAAGTGGACGTCGCACTGCACGACCTGCCCCAGCTGCTGGATAGGAACCTCAGGGTAGTCCTCCGCCTGGCACTCGATCTGCTTTGGCTGCCGGCAGACTCGCTTGCCGGCGGCGCGGATGTGCTGGTAGGTTTCAAAGTCTCCCTGGTTGGGCCCCGAGGAGGGGAAGTCGACGTCGAACCACTCGCTCCAGGTGCACACTTCGGGTTCACAGGGGGTGGTGGAGGAAGTTGTCGTAGACGGCGTGGGGCTGGTGGTGCTGGTGGTGGTGCTGATTTCTGTGGAGGTGGGACTCGTGGTGGTGGAGATGTAGGGCGTGGAGGTGGAGGTGGTGACTGTGGTGGAGGACGGGATGGTTGTGGTCGTGGTGCTGGTGGTGGGGCTGGTTGTTATCACGGGGATTGGGATTGAGCAGTTGTAGTTGGGGGTGCAGCAGAGCACGCGGATCTTGTAGTTGAGGCACATCTTGAATTTGCCCTTCTGGTCCTCGTTCTTGCACACCAGTCCAAAGTGGACGTCGCACTGCACGACCTGCCCCAGCTGCTGGATAGGAACCTCAGGGTAGTCCTCCGCCTGGCACTCGATCTGCTTTGGCTGCCGGCAGACTCGCTTGCCGGCGGCGCGGATGTGCTGGTAGGTTTCAAAGTCTCCCTGGTTGGGCCCCGAGGAGGGGAAGTCGACGTCGAACCACTCGCTCCAGGTGCACACTTCGGGTTCACAGGGGGTGGTGGAGGAAGTTGTCGTAGACGGCGTGGGGCTGGTGGTGGTGCTGATTTCTGTGGAGGTGGGACTCGTGGTGGTGGAGATGTAGGGCGTGGAGGTGGAGGTGGTGACTGTGGTGGAGGACGGGATGGTTGTGGTCGTGGTGCTGGTGGTGGGGCTGGTTGTTATCACGGGGATTGGGATTGAGCAGTTGTAGTTGGGGGTGCAGCAGAGCACGCGGATCTTGTAGTTGAGGCACATCTTGAATTTGCCCTTCTGGTCCTCGTTCTTGCACACCAGTCCAAAGTGGACGTCGCACTGCACGACCTGCCCCAGCTGCTGGATAGGAACCTCAGGGTAGTCCTCCGCCTGGCACTCGATCTGCTTTGGCTGCCGGCAGACTCGCTTGCCGGCGGCGCGGATGTGCTGGTAGGTTTCAAAGTCTCCCTGGTGGGGCCCCGAGGAGGGGAAGTCGACGTCGAACCACTCGCTCCAGGTGCACACTTCGGGTTCACAGGGGGTGGTGGAGGAAGTTGTCGTAGACGGCGTGGGGCTGGTGGTGCTGGTGGTGGTGCTGATTTCTGTGGAGGTGGGACTCGTGGTGGTGGAGATGTAGGGCGTGGAGGTGGAGGTGGTGACTGTGGTGGAGGACGGGATGGTTGTGGTCGTGGTGCTGGTGGTGGGGCTGGTTGTTATCACGGGGATTGGGATTGAGCAGTTGTAGTTGGGGGTGCAGCAGAGCACGCGGATCTTGTAGTTGAGGCACATCTTGAATTTGCCCTTCTGGTCCTCGTTCTTGCACACCAGTCCAAAGTGGACGTCGCACTGCACGACCTGCCCCAGCTGCTGGATAGGAACCTCAGGGTAGTCCTCCGCCTGGCACTCGATCTGCTTTGGCTGCCGGCAGACTCGCTTGCCGGCGGCGCGGATGTGCTGGTAGGTTTCAAAGTCTCCCTGGTGGGGCCCCGAGGAGGGGAAGTCGACGTCGAACCACTCGCTCCAGGTGCACACTTCGGGTTCACAGGGGGTGGTGGAGGAAGTTGTCGTAGACGGCGTGGGGCTGGTGGTGCTGGTGGTGGTGCTGATTTCTGTGGAGGTGGGACTCGTGGTGGTGGAGATGTAGGGCGTGGAGGTGGAGGTGGTGACTGTGGTGGAGGACGGGATGGTTGTGGTCGTGGTGCTGGTGGTGGGGCTGGTTGTTATCACGGGGATTGGGATTGAGCAGTTGTAGTTGGGGGTGCAGCAGAGCACGCGGATCTTGTAGTTGAGGCACATCTTGAATTTGCCCTTCTGGTCCTCGTTCTTGCACACCAGTCCAAAGTGGACGTCGCACTGCACGACCTGCCCCAGCTGCTGGATAGGAACCTCAGGGTAGTCCTCCGCCTGGCACTCGATCTGCTTTGGCTGCCGGCAGACTCGCTTGCCGGCGGCGCGGATGTGCTGGTAGGTTTCAAAGTCTCCCTGGTTGGGCCCCGAGGAGGGGAAGTCGACGTCGAACCACTCGCTCCAGGTGCACACTTCGGGTTCACAGGGGGTGGTGGAGGAAGTTGTCGTAGACGGCGTGGGGCTGGTGGTGGTGCTGATTTCTGTGGAGGTGGGACTCGTGGTGGTGGAGATGTAGGGCGTGGAGGTGGAGGTGGTGACTGTGGTGGAGGACGGGATGGTTGTGGTCGTGGTGCTGGTGGTGGGGCTGGTTGTTATCACGGGGATTGGGATTGAGCAGTTGTAGTTGGGGGTGCAGCAGAGCACGCGGATCTTGTAGTTGAGGCACATCTTGAATTTGCCCTTCTGGTCCTCGTTCTTGCACACCAGTCCAAAGTGGACGTCGCACTGCACGACCTGCCCCAGCTGCTGGATAGGAACCTCAGGGTAGTCCTCCGCCTGGCACTCGATCTGCTTTGGCTGCCGGCAGACTCGCTTGCCGGCGGCGCGGATGTGCTGGTAGGTTTCAAAGTCTCCCTGGTTGGGCCCCGAGGAGGGGAAGTCGACGTCGAACCACTCGCTCCAGGTGCACACTTCGGGTTCACAGGGGGTGGTGGAGGAAGTTGTCGTAGACGGCGTGGGGCTGGTGGTGCTGGTGGTGGTGCTGATTTCTGTGGAGGTGGGACTCGTGGTGGTGGAGATGTAGGGCGTGGAGGTGGAGGTGGTGACTGTGGTGGAGGACGGGATGGTTGTGGTCGTGGTGCTGGTGGTGGGGCTGGTTGTTATCACGGGGATTGGGATTGAGCAGTTGTAGTTGGGGGTGCAGCAGAGCACGCGGATCTTGTAGTTGAGGCACATCTTGAATTTGCCCTTCTGGTCCTCGTTCTTGCACACCAGTCCAAAGTGGACGTCGCACTGCACGACCTGCCCCAGCTGCTGGATAGGAACCTCAGGGTAGTCCTCCGCCTGGCACTCGATCTGCTTTGGCTGCCGGCAGACTCGCTTGCCGGCGGCGCGGATGTGCTGGTAGGTTTCAAAGTCTCCCTGGTTGGGCCCCGAGGAGGGGAAGTCGACGTCGAACCACTCGCTCCAGGTGCACACTTCGGGTTCACAGGGGGTGGTGGAGGAAGTTGTCGTAGACGGCGTGGGGCTGGTGGTGCTGGTGGTGGTGCTGATTTCTGTGGAGGTGGGACTCGTGGTGGTGGAGATGTAGGGCGTGGAGGTGGAGGTGGTGACTGTGGTGGAGGACGGGATGGTTGTGGTCGTGGTGCTGGTGGTGGGGCTGGTTGTTATCACGGGGATTGGGATTGAGCAGTTGTAGTTGGGGGTGCAGCAGAGCACGCGGATCTTGTAGTTGAGGCACATCTTGAATTTGCCCTTCTGGTCCTCGTTCTTGCACACCAGTCCAAAGTGGACGTCGCACTGCACGACCTGCCCCAGCTGCTGGATAGGAACCTCAGGGTAGTCCTCCGCCTGGCACTCGATCTGCTTTGGCTGCCGGCAGACTCGCTTGCCGGCGGCGCGGATGTGCTGGTAGGTTTCAAAGTCTCCCTGGTGGGGCCCCGAGGAGGGGAAGTCGACGTCGAACCACTCGCTCCAGGTGCACACTTCGGGTTCACAGGGGGTGGTGGAGGAAGTTGTCGTAGACGGTGTGGGGCTGGTGGTGGTGCTGATTTCTGTGGAGGTGGGACTCGTGGTGGTGGAGATGTAGGGCGTGGAGGTGGAGGTGGTGACTGTGGTGGAGGACGGGATGGTTGTGGTCATGGTGCTGGTGGTGGGGCTGGTTGTTATCACGGGGATTGGGATTGAGCAGTTGTAGTTGGGGGTGCAGCAGAGCACGCGGATCTTGTAGTTGAGGCACATCTTGAATTTGCCCTTCTGGTCCTCGTTCTTGCACACCAGTCCAAAGTGGACGTCGCACTGCACGACCTGCCCCAGCTGCTGGATAGGAACCTCAGGGTAGTCCTCCGCCTGGCACTCGATCTGCTTTGGCTGCCGGCAGACTCGCTTGCCGGCGGCGCGGATGTGCTGGTAGGTTTCAAAGTCTCCCTGGTGGGGCCCCGAGGAGGGGAAGTCGACGTCGAACCACTCGCTCCAGGTGCACACTTCGGGTTCACAGGGGGTGGTGGAGGAAGTTGTCGTAGACGGCGTGGGGCTGGTGGTGCTGGTGGTGGTGCTGATTTCTGTGGAGGTGGGACTCGTGGTGGTGGAGATGTAGGGCGTGGAGGTGGAGGTGGTGACTGTGGTGGAGGACGGGATGGTTGTGGTCGTGGTGCTGGTGGTGGGGCTGGTTGTTATCACGGGGATTGGGATTGAGCAGTTGTAGTTGGGGGTGCAGCAGAGCACGCGGATCTTGTAGTTGAGGCACATCTTGAATTTGCCCTTCTGGTCCTCGTTCTTGCACACCAGTCCAAAGTGGACGTCGCACTGCACGACCTGCCCCAGCTGCTGGATAGGAACCTCAGGGTAGTCCTCCGCCTGGCACTCGATCTGCTTTGGCTGCCGGCAGACTCGCTTGCCGGCGGCGCGGATGTGCTGGTAGGTTTCAAAGTCTCCCTGGTTGGGCCCCGAGGAGGGGAAGTCGACGTCGAACCACTCGCTCCAGGTGCACACTTCGGGTTCACAGGGGGTGGTGGAGGAAGTTGTCGTAGACGGCGTGGGGCTGGTGGTGCTGATTTCTGTGGAGGTGGGACTCGTGGTGGTGGAGATGTAGGGCGTGGAGGTGGAGGTGGTGACTGTGGTGGAGGACGGGATGGTTGTGGTCGTGGTGCTGGTGGTGGGGCTGGTTGTTATCACGGGGATTGGGATTGAGCAGTTGTAGTTGGGGGTGCAGCAGAGCACGCGGATCTTGTAGTTGAGGCACATCTTGAATTTGCCCTTCTGGTCCTCGTTCTTGCACACCAGTCCAAAGTGGACGTCGCACTGCACGACCTGCCCCAGCTGCTGGATAGGAACCTCAGGGTAGTCCTCCGCCTGGCACTCGATCTGCTTTGGCTGCCGGCAGACTCGCTTGCCGGCGGCGCGGATGTGCTGGTAGGTTTCAAAGTCTCCCTGGTGGGGCCCCGAGGAGGGGAAGTCGACGTCGAACCACTCGCTCCAGGTGCACACTTCGGGTTCACAGGGGGTGGTGGAGGAAGTTGTCGTAGACGGCGTGGTGCTGGTGGTGGTGCTGATTTCTGTGGAGGTGGGACTCGTGGTGGTGGAGATGTAGGGCGTGGAGGTGGAGGTGGTGACTGTGGTGGAGGACGGGATGGTTGTGGTCGTGGTGCTGGTGGTGGGGCTGGTTGTTATCACGGGGATTGGGATTGAGCAGTTGTAGTTGGGGGTGCAGCAGAGCACGCGGATCTTGTAGTTGAGGCACATCTTGAATTTGCCCTTCTGGTCCTCGTTCTTGCACACCAGTCCAAAGTGGACGTCGCACTGCACGACCTGCCCCAGCTGCTGGATAGGAACCTCAGGGTAGTCCTCCGCCTGGCACTCGATCTGCTTTGGCTGCCGGCAGACTCGCTTGCCGGCGGCGCGGATGTGCTGGTAGGTTTCAAAGTCTCCCTGGTGGGGCCCCGAGGAGGGGAAGTCGACGTCGAACCACTCGCTCCAGGTGCACACTTCGGGTTCACAGGGGGTGGTGGAGGAAGTTGTCGTAGACGGCGTGGGGCTGGTGGTGCTGGTGGTGGTGCTGATTTCTGTGGAGGTGGGACTCGTGGTGGTGGAGATGTAGGGCGTGGAGGTGGAGGTGGTGACTGTGGTGGAGGACGGGATGGTTGTGGTCGTGGTGCTGGTGGTGGGGCTGGTTGTTATCACGGGGATTGGGATTGAGCAGTTGTAGTTGGGGGTGCAGCAGAGCACGCGGATCTTGTAGTTGAGGCACATCTTGAATTTGCCCTTCTGGTCCTCGTTCTTGCACACCAGTCCAAAGTGGACGTCGCACTGCACGACCTGCCCCAGCTGCTGGATAGGAACCTCAGGGTAGTCCTCCGCCTGGCACTCGATCTGCTTTGGCTGCCGGCAGACTCGCTTGCCGGCGGCGCGGATGTGCTGGTAGGTTTCAAAGTCTCCCTGGTTGGGCCCCGAGGAGGGGAAGTCGACGTCGAACCACTCGCTCCAGGTGCACACTTCGGGTTCACAGGGGGTGGTGGAGGAAGTTGTCGTAGACGGCGTGGGGCTGGTGGTGCTGGTGGTGGTGCTGATTTCTGTGGAGGTGGGACTCGTGGTGGTGGAGATGTAGGGCGTGGAGGTGGAGGTGGTGACTGTGGTGGAGGACGGGATGGTTGTGGTCGTGGTGCTGGTGGTGGGGCTGGTTGTTATCACGGGGATTGGGATTGAGCAGTTGTAGTTGGGGGTGCAGCAGAGCACGCGGATCTTGTAGTTGAGGCACATCTTGAATTTGCCCTTCTGGTCCTCGTTCTTGCACACCAGTCCAAAGTGGACGTCGCACTGCACGACCTGCCCCAGCTGCTGGATAGGAACCTCAGGGTAGTCCTCAGCCTGGCACTCGATCTGCTTTGGCTGCCGGCAGACTCGCTTGCCGGCGGCGCGGATGTGCTGGTAGGTTTCAAAGTCTCCCTGGTTGGGCCCCGAGGAGGGGAAGTCGACGTCGAACCACTCGCTCCAGGTGCACACTTCGGGTTCACAGGGGGTGGTGGAGGAAGTTGTCGTAGACGGCGTGGGGCTGGTGGTGCTGGTGGTGGTGCTGATTTCTGTGGAGGTGGGACTCGTGGTGGTGGAGATGTAGGGCGTGGAGGTGGAGGTGGTGACTGTGGTGGAGGACGGGATGGTTGTGGTCGTGGTGCTGGTGGTGGGGCTGGTTGTTATCACGGGGATTGGGATTGAGCAGTTGTAGTTGGGGGTGCAGCAGAGCACGCGGATCTTGTAGTTGAGGCACATCTTGAATTTGCCCTTCTGGTCCTCGTTCTTGCACACCAGTCCAAAGTGGACGTCGCACTGCACGACCTGCCCCAGCTGCTGGATAGGAACCTCAGGGTAGTCCTCCGCCTGGCACTCGATCTGCTTTGGCTGCCGGCAGACTCGCTTGCCGGCGGCGCGGATGTGCTGGTAGGTTTCAAAGTCTCCCTGGTTGGGCCCCGAGGAGGGGAAGTCGACGTCGAACCACTCGCTCCAGGTGCACACTTCGGGTTCACAGGGGGCATTCGTTGAATATGTTGTTGCTTTTGTTGTTGTGCTGCTTGTCACTGTTGTAGTTGTAGTTTGTTTTTGAGTTTGCGGTGTTGGTTTTGATGTTATTCTGGTGTGGATGTAATCTGTTTTTGCTTCACTTGTGTATTCAGTTGTTGTCTTGTGTTTTGTTTGTAAACTGAGCGTTGTTGGTTCTGGTGTGGACATTGTACTTGAATGCCTTGTAGTTGTTGGTGTTGTAGTTGGAATTTCAGGGGTTGTTTCACACGGCACTGTTATATGCATGCAGCATTTAAATCGCAATTCGTAATTATAGCAGATAGGTGGCAGTTGATCTTTATTGTAACATTTCAACCCTTCTTCTGTGTTACACGTTATGTGTTGCTCCAGTAGAGGATATGGTGTATTAGGGAACCGTACTGCTCTACATTCCACCTCCTTTCTGTTGTTGCAGACTTTGTATCCCTTATTTTTGATGTTCTCAATTGTATCAAAATCTCCATCATTGTAACCTGACCCTGGATAACTGACATCATACCATCTTGACCAGTAGCATTTTTCTTTGAAACAAAGAGGAGTTGTTGAAGGGGATGTGGTGACAGGTGTTGTTGTTTTAGTTGTTTCTTCAGTAGGTGAAGGTATGTATATTGTACTTTCGGTAGTAACTGAATATATTGTTTCAGTAGATGTTTCTGTCAGAGTTGGAGTTGTGACTGGGGTTGATGTGCTGGAAGACGTTGTGGAAGAGCATGGTACAAAAACACAGCAGAGGATCCTGATTTCGTAGTTGTTGCACATTGTTGAAATTTGATCCTTGTTGTAACATATAAGCCCTTGTGTTGTACTGCATTCTACTTTTTGGCCAAGGTCTTTCAGTGGTATATCAGGGAACTTCTCTGCTCTGCATTCAACAGCCTTTGGGGCTTTACAAACTTCATAACCTTTTGCTCGTAAATCATCAAAAGTTTCAAAATCTCCCCCATCATAGCCAGGGGTTTGTAGACTCCCATCATACCATTTTGACCACTCACAGACTTCATGAACACATACTGATGTAGTTGGTGACACTGAAGGAGAAAAAGAAAAAGAAGAGACCATGAAATTAGAATGAATTCCTGTAAATACTAATTTTTTTTGTTGTTATTTTAAATGGGATGACAATTTTTCTGATGTCATTTGTCTTGCATTATACTCCTGTAGTGCATCAGTTTATTTTAGTATGTTGTAGAACAGAAAATCTGTCACCCAGCAATTTCATGTAGTGACATGCTTCGAACTGTCACTTCCCAAGTGATTAGTGGTTATATGTTACAAGGTTCTTAAGTAAGGCTCAGGTCTAATCTATACACTCTAGAAACAAACCTAGTCTCACATGTTTTGCATTTGGTTCAGTGTATTTGCATTGGTTCTGTTTTGCTTCACCATATACTAGTCTCTCTGGAATATAGTGAAATCAGTGCAAAGAGTAGCTTTTTTCTTCCAAGTCAGTTGACTCCTCACTTAGAGCAGAGCAGTCTTTGTTCCTCCATTTCAAACATCCCTACACTTTGTATTTTAGCTCTGAGCTGAAGAAACCATTTATTGGTTGGAGAGCTTTTACAGATGAACTCTCATTATGAAAAAGATGGAAAATAGCTACTGAATTCCAGCAATGCTGATATTTTCTGTATTTTCAAGACTTATGTATTTTATACTGAATACTGATTTCATAAAACAACATATGCCTAGAATAACTTGCGATTCCCAACATGAATAATGCTGTACAGGAATTCTAAAAACCAAAATTTCATTATCTCAATGCCAATATCCAAGCAATCCACTTAGTACTGTAAAATATGTTTTTCTCACTAAACAATAAAATACAATCTTAGGGGCTACAAAGGACATACCTGTGGAAGTAGTGGTAGGTGGTGTAGAGCTGAAGTGAAATGTCGTTGCTGTTGTGGGTGATGTTGAGATTAAACATTCATGCATAAGCCTTTGAAGTGTTCCATTGGGACCACAGATTGCAACAAGACACCATCCTGTGCCATCTGTAGTGTTGTAGACCACATCTTTGTAGTTGTACTTCTGCCCCTCATAGATGCAGACACATTCTGTAGATTAAAACAGGATGTTATTCCTTGCTACCTGAAACACAGAGTACCCTAAATCATTCATATCTAAATGACTTCATCAACATACCATGTTCATCATATCTGCATTTTTTGCCATGAATTGTGCATTCACTAAAAAAGAGAAAAACAGATTATGAGTGTGGACATACTGGTTCGTGACATTTCCTTTGTTATAATTTTTCTTCTGTCAATCCTTTGCTATTCATTGTGTGTTTAAATGTAAAATGACCCTATCTTGTCTGAGTTAGATAGTCAGTTCTGCTCTACAAATTCAGGCTAGGTATTTATATTCAGGCTACAAGTTCTCTGGCAAGAAAGGTAGCTCTTTCTTTGAGCCAGCATATAAAACATACAGCATCCCTACCAGTGCTTTTGGGAACAGGAAAAAAGATGTGAGATGAACGATTTCAAATATTCTAATCTAACCAACAGGTCTATTTTTTACAGGGGAAAAGCACAGTATATATATAATTTGCATTTAAAAGGATATATATAAAGGATTACTACCGTGGATGTTGAGGTAATCTACACAGTGAATTTCCATTAGGCTTCCAAAATATGCAAGAAGAATTCTGGTTTGAAGGGAAATTTATCTGTTAAGAACTGAATCTTGACGTATTTATTTACAGGGACTAAGGACATCTATACACTGAATAAACAGAGATTTAGATATGTATTTAATGGATTAGGTTTAGTGCTGTTAATGGCCTAGAAGATATAGGCCAAGGCATCTATGAAGTGCAAACCTTGCAAAGGATGTTGGTTTAGCTCCAATGGGCTTTGGCTTAAGATTTTTCTATTCAGATTGCACTGCTTACCATATTTAAGTGTAGCTACTTTAAAGGTATCTTAAGACAACTGCTTCACAATTGCTTTTGCTAACTCTGTACTTAAGCCTTACAGAAGGCTTAGCAGCACTTGTCACCGGTAATGCGTGAGAATATGTGCTGACTGTTGCAGCTATGCAAGTACCAGTGCAATAACAAAAACAAGCTCAAAATAATGTAGAGGTGTTGGCTGCTCACTTCTAATGAATTTCATATTATGAGTTTAGGTATATTTTTTTTAAAATTCTCAGACTCTTCCCTAACTAAAATTATTTTATCTTGTTTTCACTTCATTTAATAATGATAATAACATTAAAGGACTTTAATAAGTATACAAAATAAGTAGTAAATTAATCTCTTGATGATAAAATGTTTCACTATGTTATCATTTAATTTCCTGGGAAAGGAAGAAAATTAGACATTGTTCATCAGCCTCTGACTGGCTTAGTTCCTGTTGGCAATTAACAAATTTAATGTGTGATGAATTATGTTCCACAATTTTAAAATCTATTTTTAAAATTCTTTTCTAATCCTACCATGATTCACAATTCTGCTTTGAAGGCATCTCCATTCCTGGTTTGTAATATTTTCCATCTTCATAACAACCACAGTAAGAAACACATGTCATGGTTTCCTCATCAAAATAGGGCTTATTCTTTGGACATTGTGGATAGCAACCTGCAATAGAAAAAAGTCAAGTTGACACTAGGCCTTTCATAAGTATAAGTAAGCCTACACTCATATCTGCTTTTCCCAAAGTGTCCCACATGGTAAGTGGAATGTCACATCCTTTTACTGCTATTCCTTTGATTGCACATCATGCTTTGGAGTATTTGGTCCCCATTTTCATTCCAAACAAGTACATAATCCATTAGGGAATACAATACTAATTAAAAAACTTTTTCTTATAGTTTCTAGTGTAAACATGTCATACACTGAGTAATAAAAATTTTGTTCACCATACTGTATTTTAACCTTTCAAATAGAATGAGATATGCATAATTATGTTTACCTTCCAAACCCCTCATCTCATGAAGACATTTCCCACTTGGATTATTGCAGGTCTTCATACAAGGTGCTCCACATGGCTTGTAGTGCCACTCACATTCCCCTTGTGGATTATAGTAATCACAGAAGAGAGCTAGAAGACGAAATGCCAGAAAAATATCTTTGATGTTTTAGTTCTATACTCTTTCAGTTTTTCTAGGTAAAAATCCAATGGGGTCAGCATAATCTCATAGGTGGGGAACAATATATCATCTTATTGCTAAGGCAATACAATTGTTGCATTTCTAAAACCTTTTAGCACCAATAAATATATACAAGATGGAGTTATACATTAAACATGAAAAATAAGTTGACTGAATCACTGATCTTAGCTAGCTTGCACTTATGGTTATTTATATGGAACCTGATGTAGACGTGTGGCAGTGTAATGAAATATATTTCATCAGTAGTGTATCATGATTGTCAAGCTAATTAGACACTAATCACACTACTTGTAAACTTATTGCCTGTGGTTTCATTTTACTAAGATAGATTGCCTTCCAGTGATTTAACCCAACTGCTTTGGTATTTTTTAAGGTTTTTTTGGGAGGGGTCGTTTGCTTTTTAAGCATACAGCTGTGCCTCTTAGAAGCACAATTTTATACTTCTTTTCTTGTTCTCCTTTGTTTCCTTTTTCCCCCCTTCTGTTTTCTTTCCCTCTGAACCCCTTAAAAAAGTAGTGGGTTGAAACTCACGACAAATGGATGGGGTTCTCCATGATATGCAGATGTCTAGCTCATTACATGCTTGAGCGTAGGCAGCTACTGCTGTGCAGAAACATTCACAGTCTCCTCCAGTGTCACAGGCACAAGCGTCATCCACACATGCTTGGTAATATTCATTTGGTTCAACCTGGTAGAGAAAACATTCAAGTTTTCATGCCCTTGTCCTCTTTGCACTGTCCTTAAATAGCTGAATAAGATATCTGAAAGTCATAGGTCTATATGAGAGAAAGCTAAGAAAGGAAGAAATCATGAGAATGCTTTGAAAAATCAAGAGGAAAATGTAGAATAAAGCTACTGCTAGTAAGCTGCAATATTAAGAACTGTTTGGTGCTGAAGACAGTTGCAAAACACTGGTAATTACTACAAGCTAGCACAGAGTCATACATATCAGATGGCTGATATTTATATTAGTAGAAAATTATGACATTAGACAATAAACATATACCAAGATATATCTACTGAGATATATCTACTGTTGCTCCTTCTATTAAAACAAACTAACTAACCAACCAAAGCAAAACAATCCATTTCTTTGGTGTACTTGCTCAAGACAAAAGCTGAGAAAGTGAAAGTGAAAATATTTCTATGCAGTCTCTCTATGCAGGAATGTGGTCTAACTCCACTTTTTAAAGCATGACAAAGTGTATTTTGGAGAATTTTTTAATCTATTCCACATAAAAATGAATGTAATCATTTTGTCAAGAATTTAAGACTAAATTTTGTCATACCTGTGAGTGACACTTTGCAAACACTTCACTGGTGATGATGCTGCATTGCTTCTGTGCCCAGGCTTTCCTGTATGGGTTTGCAGTGCACGGATCCTGTGTACGATTGGCATTCGGGCAATTAGAAGATACTTTCCAGCTGTTGGCAAACTCCAGCACATTTCCTACCACAGACTGGCTGCGGGTAGTGAAGTCATTATTTCCATTGCCATCATAGTTTCCACAAAGTCCACAGACCTGGCCCTGCATCAGGATAAAAAAACAAAATGACAAAGATCAGTAAGGTACAATTTCTTAGTAGCTGTGAGTAACAGAGCTCAGGATGACTCTTACGTAAGATTATTAATGCCTATTTAGTAACAGTGTTGGACATTTTCATAAAACGCTTCCCATGAAGAGAGGTCTCTAGCTTGTTATGAAGAAGGAGTGGACTGATGGGTTTTGTTCTAAGTAATGAGCTATTTAGTTTTTGCTGATCCTAAGTATGTCTCCTCAGTGAGGGTTTTTTCATGAAGAAAGCTACTGATAAAGTTGCTTTTATGCCATTGCTGAATAATGGAATTTAAGGATAACGCATAGTACACAATTTAAGTCAACACAACAAGGACAATATGTGATTTCTGCTCTTCTGGTTTACAGCCTAAATTTCCAGTCACTTTCTTTAAGAGATAATATGACTACGTTACAGAATTCATTTTATTCATTTTTTCACTTTTAAAGTATACCTGAAAGCTGGGACTAAGTTTGATGAATATACTGGTTTTCTTGTCCCACATGAGTATCAGACCAACAGTAGTATCAACCACCAAGTAGATGCCCATGGAACGAATTTGGAATGGCATTTTTCCTCCAGGTGTCCTCTGGATGACATCAGAGTGTCCATCACTGAGTACCAGCTCATAGTTCTAAGACAGGAGAAGAAAAAGTTAGAGGACAATTTAGAAAGTCACTATTTTGTAGTTTTATATATTGACAGTAACTTCTTGAAATAATAATATTATCATCAAGAAGATCCTATTCAACAACCTCGGGTTAAGAAATTTCTTTGTAGATTTCCCTCCTTTGCTTTCTAGAGCAGAGAGAAAAAAAAGTCTAGTGACCTTTCCATTATGTTAGAGGCCACTTCTTCTATGCAGCCTAGCTGGGACAGCTTGTTCCATCCTTCTGGCACAACTTAAAGAAAATACTTAAAGAAAATACTTACACCCAGGAAAACTTTAATGGACTTGGAGCAGGTAGTTCCTGTAGTGCCACATGGAATGTTCTCAGTGATGACTCTGAAGGTTCCCTGGTTCGTAGCTTGTTGACCACAGTAGTTCTGAAACAGGAGAATGATATTCACTGTTTGCTATATGTTACAGGTTCATAAGTAAAACGCAAGGTATTTTGAGCAAAAATCTAGGCAGGACTCTGTTACCTGGACCAGAACATATTCACAGTCTCCTTCAAAATCAAAGCGTTTGCCATCAAAGGTGGTATAATGCCCATCTCCATAAACAGAACATGTTTCCAGGCAGGGTTCCTCAGAGCATTGCCATTTTCTGTTTCTACATGTGCTACACAAGACAAAAAGCACTCCCAATGTAAAAACTGGACAAACACAATATAAATATAGGTACCTTTCTGTATTTTAGCATGTGTTAAGATTCTAATGAAAAAATAAGTTTTGCTTATTCTCAAAAATGCAACATAGCTCAAGACCTATTGGAATTTATCTAAAGACTGTGTTACTTAATGAATCATCTGCATCAGAAGACACCAATTGTTTCACATTTCCAGATCCTGTTGGATCTATTGAAATGGAAGTACTTCCTTAGGAGAAAGATTTTTTTTTTTTTTTTTTTTTACTTGAATGAATATGACAACATCAAAACCATGGTGTTTTTCTGACAACTTGCAATTTCTGGGCTATGCCATTGAGAAAAATAGACAGAGTTTGCTTTTTAGGTACCAAGTGGATTGTTTTATGCAGGATTCCTTCCTAGAAATCTTGATACTGCTAGAGTGAAATTATGTTATTTACTTAGATCTTAAACTGTTCTATTTCCAAAATATTTTTCAATAGGCTCTTACCAGTTGTTACAGCCAACTCTGATTGATTCTCCTGGACTGTAGGAATTCCCATTGTGAATACATGGACAGTCTTCTGGAGCAATACAGCCACCTTTGCCATCCAACACTTGATCATGAGGACATACACAGCCAGAGACACAGTGAGTTTTGTACTGTAAGGACCATAAAGAAAACCTGTCTTGAAACATTTCCCTGGTGGAAGAGTCAAGCTGTAGCTGGTAATTGTAAGAGATATCTTTATTGATATGCTTTCAACTAGGTATAAAGAGTCTGTACTTACACATTCCATATCTAGAGTCTGACAGCTCTTCTGGCATCCTGCTCCTACCACATTTGCAGTGACATTGTCACAGTCAACATAAACCATGGGAGGCATACAGACTGAAAGAGAGAAAAAAACATGAGAAATGTGAGACCAACTATGCATTTGTACCTTTGTGTTTCCAAGAAAAAATGGAAATACTCCTTTGTGAATTATGTGTACCTTAGTGTGATGCATGTAGCAAGAGAAAGAAACCAAATATTGTTTTGATTTCATATTCACATGGTTTTTGTGATTATGCTTGGACTACTCAAAATTAATTTTTATTTAGCTTCATGAAACACTTCCTTTCAGAAAAGCAGAACAAAAAATGGATAACAAATATCCTTATTTACTTGTTTGGCCTTTTTTTTTTTTTTTGGTTGCTTTGGGGGTTTTTTTGCTTTTACGTTTTAATTAAAACGAGAATAGTTTTCCTCGCACATTGAGTGAGGTGATCAAATATCCTTTTACCCTGGGTAACCCAGGGAGTTCTAAATTCAGCCACCTGAAAGGTAAGACAGTGTAACTTTATATTTTGAGAATGTCCTCTACATTACAGAAGACCTCAATTCATTTTCTTGATTGATTTCAGACTTGTACAATTTGCATCATTATGACAAGAGAAGAAAGAAATAACATGACTGAAAATGAAAGGGAGAATTAAAGAAAATCTTAAGTGATAAGTTACCTGGTTCTGGCTTCTCTCCAATGCAGCTCAGCTTTCCATAGGCGCAAGTGCTGTAAAAACAAGGGAATGGATATTTTTAGACTTCTTTTGTTAAGTTTCAGCCTATTTCCCAATGAACTTGAAAGAATGAAAAATTACTGTGTGATAAAATAAAATGTGTTCTTTATCAAATAGTTAGCATATTTAAAATATTAATATTCTATATTAGACAAGAACAAAATACAAGCAGATTCTATATAATATTTGCTCTGTCTATATCCCTGGTTTAAAGCTGTCCTTCAGAATAGTTCAGATTCCCATCAAAATGGGATAACAGAATTATCAGGCATCTTTCACCATGGAACAAGCTTTTTACAATCACACATAAGAAAAGTATGTGTGGAGGCAAGGGACAGGGTGGGAGTTTGGCTGTTAGCAAAGGCTGACCCACCACAGGACTGTTTGTTGTATTCCTGTGGTTGTTTATGTACAATTTTCCAAACATGGGTAGCCCTAAGAATTAAGAAGCTGTGATTTTTTTTAATTGAAAATTTTAGATATAGCAATTAATGTGATTTCATAACATTTATATGGTTTCATGATCACCTATATCTAATCTCTTCACATTTTTTTTTTTACAAATCTCTTACCAGACAACACCATTATCATGAACAACTTCACCAGAAGACAGAGGAGTTCCTTTGTAGTAACAAGGACAGCTAGAAGCAGGCACACATTTGCCACTGTCATCCATGTATGTTCCATTTATGCAGGTACAGCCATCAACTGGGACAAACTTGATGCTGCAGGTGACATCAGGCTCACTCAGAGAGCGGCAGGTGGGTTGACAGGAATCAACATTGTAGGTGTATTTCAAGGACTTCGGACACAAGGTGGTGTATTTTGCTTGAGAGTAAGAAGGTGAGTTACATTTGTTGTTCATTCAAAAATCAATATAGGTATAAAGTATTTGAGATAAAGTATGCATGATAAACGTGGCATTGTATGTACACATGCTTTAGTGATATACCCACTAGTGTAATTTTTTGTAGTACTAGAGCAACATTTTCCCTTATAAATGTGTCATATGTTTTGCCCAAGTTAAAAAAAAGAACAAAGTTCATTTATAATAAGACACAGTATGTTTCTTCCTCTATGCTATTTTTATACTTTTTGTCAAAGTAAGTTGAGAAACACCCTACTTATTTTATTCCTATTGCAAGGGTATTCTCTTCAGGTTTTTTTTCTGATGGTTCTGAGCAAGTAATCTAACAAAGCCCATTTTTAATATTTCTTCATGTTTGTTGTTTGTCTTTTATGGCATTCCTTTCCTACTCAGCTTCTTCAAAGTCAGTGCTATACTTCAACTCCAGTTAAACACAATTTACTGTGGAATCCCTGAGAGTTGTTGTGTGGGGCCTTCTAGGTGATAATTTTCAAAAGGCAAAGGGATGTAAAACTTACTGCAGGCTTTGCTCCTCCATCCAGTGAGAAGAACTCCTTTAGCAGCACATGCTCTGACATAGCTGGAAAGGACAGCACACATGCAGTCCTCACTCTTCTCACAGTTACATGTGTCAAACATGCAGGTCTAGGAACAGAGAATGATGTGATCATCAGAATGTCATTTCAAAGCCATGGAACTCTGCAGTTTTTTAGAGGGTTATGTTCATTAGAGGTTAAAATGAGTGTAATCCACATGTATAAGTAAATATATGTCTGATTTTCATTGAGCTCTTTCAAGAGTTTATGTGAAAAAAGAGCAATTAGAGGTGCACTATTTTGAACTATTTTTTCTTTTTATTTTTTTCACATGTTGGCAGTTTTCCAACTACTTCAAATTTGTTGCCATTGTGCCATATATATTTAGAATAAATGGAGATTCTTTGATGCCACCCAGCTTTTAGAATTTTTGCTTAAGAGCCTGGGCTCTCTGCAACAGAGGAACAAAGAATACAAGAGTTATTTGGTGTATTTCTATGCTGGGCAGGGATAATGCAATATTGTTAATTCCCGATGATGTTTACTGAGCATAATCTTACAAATTTCCAATAACAGGAAGGTTTTTTAATGTACCCAGGGACTCTGGTACAGAGTTTCATCACCTTGAATTTCTGGAACATTTTTGTTCACATCTTGTCTAATTCTCACTGTTGCTTTTTACGCACATTGCTTGTCTTGTCCTTGCATATGTGCAAAAGACTTCTGAAAGCAGTTCAGAGGAATTAATGCACCAGTTAAGATTCTGGCTAAAGCTTTCATTATGTCTCTCAGAAGGGACAATTTTTATCCTTTGACAGTGAATCCAAACGCCTAACTTAGTCTTTACATTTGCAGCTAAAAATAGGTGCAGGAGGAATACACCTGCATGTTTATCCTGCAGGGAATAGAAAGGAAGATAGTTTCACAAAGGAGCAAATTTCATATTGTGTAGATAAGAATGAACCCTTGCCTTGTAAAGAACTATCATGAATGGATCTCCTCACAACTGGCAAGTTGTTCTCTCAGGTGTTAGTATCAGAAATCTGAGTCTTTTTCCCCTATATTGGATGGATGGAATTGGAGCCAAATACCTTATGGTAAACTTCTGGATTCACTGTTGAGTGACATTCAGCAAAAGGTCCCGTGGTATCAGAGAGCAGTCCACACCAGTGCTGAGCATACTGGTCTGTGAATTGAAAACATGGTAAGGATTTCTATGCCTGTGCGTTTGCAAAACTCTTGTCTCAACGTAACTATACCTCCTCCAGGGAAATTATAGAAGCTTAACATTGCAATATAATTAAGCTCTGCATTTGCTGAGGCACACAGTCTTTCACTTCCTCTAGGCAGAAGTCTGAACTCTTTATAAACTGAATGTTCTCTAATTCATTTTAATTGTCATGGAATAAACAAAAAGTACCCCCAGATGAATTTTAAAAAGGAAGGTTTACACTGTAAAAAGATGAACTATGCTAGTTCATCTCAGAAAAAAGAAGATTAGCTTGTGAATACTCAAGAATTATATATTTTGTTGGCTGAAATGGAGCTTGAATGCTTTCAGTCTCTGAACTCTAAGTCTGGTTCTTAGTTTAACAGTGGAAGGGCCACAACCTTCTCAGGGGCTAGGCACAGCTGTGACAATCAGTCCTTTGCAGGAATGAATCACTAATATGCTGTATGGTTCCAGTTTCCCTTAAATAAGTTGACTTGCTGTCTTGATCCAAAGGAATATATCTGACGATCCAAAACATTTTGCTAGTTATTATTTATTAATTGAAGAATTCTAGTGTCAACTGAGGAAAATTGTCTGCATGTGCAAATAGTTCTGTTATTTTGGCTAAATGCTTGGTGGCTGATCAGCTTATTCCATCTTTGCATCTTAAAGGAGAATAGAAGAGATGGCTCAGCTTACCATTTTGTATGCTAACAGTACAGGGGTCCTCAAAGGTATTTTTGGCATCAGGACAATCAGCCCGAGTTTTCCAAGTATTGCCAAAGGCAGCTGAAGTGCCCTCTATCACACCACTGGTGGTTTTGAAATCATCTGTCTGTACATCATTGAAGTTTCCACAGAGACCTAGAAGGAAGCAGATGGTCTGTGCAAGCCTCCTACAGGATGGCAGGTACTGGTGAAGGCAGTTGTTAGGACAAGGTCACTCACCACAGGTCTGCCCTTTATGTGATGGATCCAAGTCTATAAAAACTTGCATTAAAGGCACGAGTTGAACCTGTAGCTGAAGACCAAAAGTTGTTTGCAGAATTATGAAGAAAGATGAAGGCCTGAAGATTGTGACGTTTGCTAGGGATATAAGAACAAAATAGTTATAATTTTATTTGAGATGAGCAGTTGAATTAATTGTTCATGAGAGGAACAATATAGTAGAAAAATAGTAGAGGAATTCCATAGCTGCATTTGATATGATCCTAATTTCTGAAGAACTGGGGGGGAAATGATCCTTACAGGATTTCAAATCCAGCACCACAACAGTCCAACCTAAACACCTAAGCAACAAATATATACAAAACCTCCACTTTCTGTCAGGTGTTTTAAAATGAGGGAAGAACACACACATCTGTTGTTATTTAAAAGGTTCTCTTTGTTTGATGAAAATGCTATAGCACTGTTTAGTTGAAGACTCCAATGGAGTCTGGACCTATTCTGTCCTTTCATGGTTTGATTTGTGTTCAGGTGCAGTAGTGTTTGAGAAGAAGTGGCATGTGAGAAACTTCAGTGATGAATGTGCTTTGCGAACAAGGACAGGGGGAACACAGGGAACTAATGACTTGAGAAATTGGAGTCCAGTTCCCTGTCAGAATTTTTCTTTCCTCTCTTTTGACAGTGTTTGGATCTGAAAGTGTGCAATAATACTATTTGCTTGAACTAATTAGATATTGCTAAATATAAACCATGATTTTTCTAAAGTTATTAGTGTTGAATAAGCAAATCCTATTACATAAAAATGGGAGATAGTGCTCTATGGCAGTGCTCTGGGTTTTCTGCAGTGTAACCAGAGTTTAGTTTAACTCATGTAATAACATTTTAAAATAAAAATGAGAAATAGAAGTTTTTCAAAGAACTTACCTGCTGAGAATGGTAATTGTGTATAGATCATATTCACAAATACACTCCCAGAAGGCTGGATCACAATGTTCTGTCCACAAGAAAAGACAATTATTATCAAGAAGATAAGTTAAATACTTTCCAAACCTTTCCTATCCAATACGACTCAAGATGAAGGGGGAAAAAATGGACGGAGACTATGATGATGTTCTGATTCCTCTACTATTTCTTTAAACTTTATTACTGTGTTCCACTGACTGTCCAAGAAAGCAAAAACCAGAAGTTATCTAAATAACAGAAAGCCACTATGATCTTCTCTTCTAATGTGCTTACTTTATTCTTAATTTTCCTTTTAATAATGTTCAAATTTGATAAAACAAAAAGGCAGTGCAAATTTATTGTCTGTGCTGTTAGGTGTCATTTGCCTTGTCTGTTAATCTTAAAGAACATCCCTGGATGATGTCAGGTGTGTACATCTGCTGCTCACCGTTTGTCCTCCGTTTAGGCTGATGGCTACACCCTTGAGGCATGTCTCAGTGTCAGTCAGGCCACACTTGTGGATATCCCCCAACACTGTGAATTCATTGCTGTCACAGAGCTTGGAGAAGAAAGCCAAAGATATTGTTAAAAGGACTTGCTACATTGAAATAGTTATCTCAAAAAAATTCACATGCAAATGGAATTCTTAGTAAAGTTAGGCTTTTAAAAATATTGTTTATTTAATTTCTTCTTGTTCTCATGGTCTAGCATATGTGTCTGGAATCACCAAGTAGAGTTGACATTCATGCAGTCCGCACACTGGAAGCTGTGCGTTGCTTCTGGCTTTCAGGGGTGAGTTAGACATACTAATCTGAACATTAAAACTTCCTCACGCTTTAATAAGATGAGTTCTTAATGTGTAGGTAATACCTCTTTAATATGCTAGAGCAGAAGGAGGTGTGCCTTTCTTGCCCACTGGTTAGGAAGTTTACCAGGGACAGAAAAGATTGTTTCCAATGTCTTCTGTACTGAATAGATTATTCAAGACCCTGGTGATTTGGACATTCTTTTAAGAGGTAGGAAATATGGATTTAAATATCCTCTCATAGAAAATGAAACTAAAATTATTATTCAGGAAGTTACTGCATAAAGGTTCAGATTTTGACTCAGTTCTGATTTTCATAGGACTATGTTCTGTGAGCCCTCAAAGTGTGCCTAATGGCCCAAACACAACAGGGAAAGACTCAAAGCAGGCTGTAATTCTGAATGTGGCTTATCACTTCTCTGGCATAGTGAAGACTAAATTGAGAACAGCTGAGTTGCAGAATTATAGCCATCTAGAAATTCAGTATTAAGTTCTGGGGCTTTTTGAATTTTTGTGTACAAATTTAGGAGTTTTCCTCTGCCTTCAGAGACCCTGAGAATCTAATTTTACATGTTGGTGCCAAAAGGAGGAGTTTAAGGTTTAAGTCTGACCTATGTTGCCATTGTGCATCAAGGCAGTGCTTGTGAATCTTATCCAAAAATTTCATTGATTTAAGTTAATCTATTTCTAAATCATCTCATTCTAGCTCTTTTCTAAGATTTTATGATACTTTTTCTTGGTAGCACTCAGATTGATCATGTCAAGAAGATTTTATTTAATATGAAGTCCTTATGAAAATAGTTTACCTTTAGTCATTCAGTAAAAATAAACAATGAATACACCTCGGGTTATGAAATCTAACATAAAAACTCAGTGCAAATACTAAAAAATTATCAAAGAACACAAAAATACTTGATATTATTTAGTATAACCCTAACAGAAAAGGCCCTGAAATCCATTTAGGGATGTTAACCCTATAACCATGTTAACCCTCAATGACTCAAAACTGATGTGATTGCCAGAAGTTTTCATCAAACAACATTATATATAATAAAAACATTTTCCTTTAGCAAGGATTGTGACTCATTTTTACCTTGGTTAGGACATAACTACAGTCTCCAAAGAAGGAATAGTATTTCTCATCAAATGTTGAAATGTGGGAACCTCCTTCAACACTGCAAGTCCCAGGGCACGACTGAGCGACACAAGACCATTCACCTCCAACACAGGTACTGAAATGAAGGAGGCATTCAGTAACATTGGGTAATGCAAGTGTAAACAAAATACTAAGGCAGTAAGGGCAGATGATGCCCTAATTTTCCTCTTGAAACACTGGTCATACTGCCAAAGGAACCAGTATTGCTTTGAAATCTCAGACAAATATGGGGCAGGCACATTTATATTAAGGTGATAACTTTCTATATATATTGTTGTTAATTTCCAGTCTTTGGACAGAATTCAGTCCTGGTGAACTCGTAATCCATGTCAAATATTTTAAGTATTTCTTGGAAAATAAATAAATAGGTAGGTACAGTTGCATACACTCATGCAGTAATACTTCATTAATTATAGGGATAATAATATATATATGTATTTGTCAAACATGCTTCTCAAATGTGATCTTCCACTCTAAATGTAACATGCCCCCAAATGTCATGTTTTCCATAGTATTTATATGAGACCTTAGCATTACACTGTAGAGCTGAAAAGGTATAACACTAATTCACATTTTTAAACACCTCTGGTATTTGACTTGGATTATCTTCCTTCATTGGTGTTTCGTGAAATTGAAGCAACTATTCAAAACCTCAAATTTTTGTTCCAAGTGTGAAGGGAAAACAGACATGAAAGTATCCTCTAAAGCAGTGTAATTAATGGAACTTCAGCTGGTAAGTAGTTGCTCATTTGTTTTTTAAGGGGAAAATCAGTAAATATTCAGCTAATGCACAAAACAACTCCAACCCAAAACCCCCAAAAAACCAAAAAGTGAGAAAATATGTTACCATGATCTGCATTTAGATGAGAAGGAGGCACCAGGAGCATAAGTTTCACCTTCATAGGTACAGTGACATTCTCTGCGGGGAATGCAGCCAGCACCATTAACATCATCAAATACCATTCCTAGGAAAAGAAAGGGTCTGTTACTTATTTTGTGCACTGCAGAACCTGCCTTTGAACACATATCTAGCAGATGCCTGAGACTATGTCCCCTTTCTTCTGTATTTTAAAATAATAGGATGCCAGCTATGTAGAGTTTGAAGGGCTATATTCCATTGAAGTCTACCTAAAAATCTTAGCATGATCAAAAGGGACCTCTAGGAAAATGCCTTTCTGTTATGTGTTTCATTAGAATGGAATTAGGATTAAAATCAATAGGTAATGAGCTGGAATAGATGAACCATTTGTAAGACTGCCCAGGAACATATCAGTACAGTAAATATTTCTATGCCCAGTGACAGAGGATTGCCTTAGAGACGTCAATGCTATGACACAAACAAGTGATGGTGAATTCTGTGAGACATGGGGATGGGCAGAGCAGCTGTTGTTATGATACAGTCATAACAACAGCAAAAATTTAGACCCAGAAGTATGCCCAGAGAGAGCACATCTATCTTGTACTGACACACAGTTCTTGTGTGCAATTCTCTGAAGCACCAGATCCAACACACTGCCTAGTGCTCTGTCAGCTCGTTGTTTAGACAGAAAACACCTGACAGGAAGGATTTGTTCATTTCTGGAACAAGATGCAGCTTTGCTAACAGCAAAGGAGTTATGATTGCATGCAAAATCTGCTTAAACACTTCATACTTTCAGTGAACCGAGTTTGAATGCTGAGAATAGAAGACCCTGCTGTTGTTAGGAGCAAATTATCTTATTCTCAGTTCAGTCATTTTATATACATACATAAAAAAATAGATCTATAAAAGCACATTTGTTGTTTAAAAGGCCATATTTAGTAATTTGAATAGAAATAGTGCATCCAGGGCAGAAATATAGCTATTACTTCAATGATAATAACACTGATGATGTAATGGGAATGATCCAGAGTAAGAAAATTGTTAAATGTGTACAGGTGAGTATTCTAGAGGGGTTGGCATGAGAAAAGGGCAGGAAATGAGCTTGCCTGGAGGACAAACGCAGCCATCTGTGCAGTGATCTTCACAAAGTGCAGATCGTTCTGGGTTGCTGCACGTGTCAGAGCAGGGAGAGCCACACTCATGGTATTGCATGTTGAACGGACATGATTTGGCTAAAAGTAGAAAGAGTATTATAAAGCTGACTTTTCATTTAAAAGTTGGAGAAAGCATTTTTTTGCAGTTTAAGTTGTTTTGTGTCAAGATATGACAGGGTATCCTGATCCAAGTGGAGGCTAAAACATTTTAGATTTTTTGATTCATACTGAAAATCCCCTAAACTTCCATATTCCCAAAGTCTTGTGTATTACCAGGTAAAAAGTGATTTAATTATAATTGTGTGCACTTTTGAACTAATGCCTTCTTCAGGAAAAAACCTCACATGTGTGAAGTTTGCTGGATGTGTGTAGTAAGCACAGGGGGAGGTCCCTTCCTGAGATACTCACGGCACAGGTCTGAGGTTCTCCAGTTCAGGGGCTGTCCACCTGCATGAGCACACTGCCGGGAGTACTCAGCAAAGGTGTTGCACATGCAGAAGTCAGCCATGGAGCTGTCACAGTGGCACAGGTCTTGTATGCAAGTTTCAATGTAGTCCTGGACATTCACAAGCATGTTACAACTCGTAAATGCTTTGCTGGTTAATACTGTCTCACAGATAGAAGCCTGGGAAAGAAAAGAGAGAAGGTAAACAAAGTGTTAAGAACATATGAAAAAATTATTTAAGGCATGGAGCAGAACAAATCAAAGATTGATCTGGTCCAGAAACCCTTCCAACCCTCCCTTCCCTATCCATAAGGTGATATTTAAGGAAAAATAACAATAGGGCAAAACCACACAGAACTCCTTTTAATAACTCTAGTAACTTCCATATCCTTAGTTGCTGTCACCCCAGGTCACTTTCCAAGCATTATATAATTTCTTTATATTAAGACATCCTCAGTAATTTTCTCTTTCAGGAGAATTTGCAGTCTTCTTGTAGAAGGGGAATGCAATTTTTTGGCATTCACTTTAGCAAAGAACACAACACAAAATTAAAAATATTTTTCTTTTGAGACCTACAGCTGAGTTATTTTCATGCTCTATTTTTCCCCCCTTTTAAAACTTTTCCAAAGACATAGAATGTATTCATGTTGAGAAAACAAATTTTGAGAGAGGGGTTCTTACAAATTCACTTGAGCAGTTCATCAGAGAAGTAGGAGGAATAGGATCATCACACTGCTCTGTGGGTCCATCCATCTTCTGCCTATTACCAAACTGTATGGGGGTCAGTTTTGTCTCTGCAAAAAACAGTTCAAATATTAGAATAATGCTTACTAAATTTTGCATGGAGTTATTTTCTTTTGTGACACTACCTGCTATGACGTGAACAGTGATTACCAAATAATGTCACTATAATATCAAGAGGAAAATATGAACAGTATATATAAAAAACTGGATCCTAACTATTGAAAACAAGTAGAAATTTTTATGTGGCAGGTCTTAAAATATCTAACAGTGATGGAAGCAGTCTAATACACCTCAAAGTCCTGACTTTGCACAACTGACATCACAGGAATACATGAAGAAGTACCCCCAGTTTTCCAGTTCATGCAACCCACAACCTATATTAAAATATATTCTAAGAAAAAAAAAAAAAGCACCAGTACTTAATAATGCTTTTTATTACTTACTCCCTGAAATAAATTCATTGCTGACTGGAATTCCATTGAAGTCCCCACAAAGTCCACAAGTTTGATTGGCATATTTCTTATCTAGTTCCACCTAAAAAAAAAAAAAAATGGAGGAAGGCGGTTTATGGAAATGGCAGTCTTGATGGTTAGGAGCACAGCCCATACCAGTACTGCTTGGGTACTCAAAAATTTGAAATATGTTTGTTGTGAAGACTGTGCTGTGTGATAACAAGGTAGGCACAATTGGAATGGTGGGGGATGACTAAGAAAAGCTCGTTCTTATCCTAGTCCTGGGTTGTGAACATAAATACTTTGCCAGGTCTGGAATCTCAGGAATACTTCATGGTGAGGTAGGAACATTATAATTTGGCATCTACTGTTTCTGAGCTGAGCTTGGTGGGGAAAAATAGGAAATTGAGAGAAGACTGGAAGACAAAACAATACACTAAAAATGGGCACAAATCCAAAAGTAACTAATGCCTGTCTGGCTGTAATACTGCAAAGGTGTAAAAAGACTATTTTCAAAATACACATTTTCTGCTGTGTTTTGGATGTTTTCTTACCAGGAGGGCATCTTGTCCGTTCCAAAGGAAGGTCAGTCCCAACTTGGCAGAAACTTTCAAATAATTGTTGCTTCTCTCTATGAAGACTCCCATATGGCTGTAGGGCATCTGGACTCTGAGGAAAGATCATCATAAGTCAGCAGGGGTAGGGACAGAACATCCATTGAATGTCCACAATGATATCCTTTCTCATTCTCTTTGAGAATTTTCAACATGTGTCTGAAAAAATTCGAGCAATAACTACTACAGACAGCACAAGTTTGTAATATTTTGTCCATTTCCTATGCAATTGCCTCTCATCATGCAAATGGATCAGCCTTGCTTTTCCTGTTGTTCCTTTTGGCTTTCTCCGTTAAGGGTGTTTTGCTGGGTAAAATGTTAACATATATCTGTGGTTGTATTGTTCAAGAAAGTGCTAGGAGGCTCTGTTTTGTAGCCAGTGTGCTTCAGGATATTGCTATTTACTCCTTGAAGCATTTGCTAATAAAGGGATAGACTCCAGGCTTTCTGTGACATGAGTGCCATTCAGGAAGCTGTACCTGAGATAACCTTTAGATTAATTCACTGTACAAAGCTGCCATAACAGACAACTCACTGTGGGATAGCTGCTCAAATATTTACCTGGCCTTTTGGGTAGGTTTCACACCCTATGCCAAAGTTAGTGCTACAATTGCTACATAGATAGCAAGTTTTCAGAACAGATAATTTTAAATTAATTCAGGTACAAGCTGAAGAGCAGTCACTGATTTACTACACACTGTTCAGTTCAAGGACAAAAGCTGTCAAAAATACCTTGCAGGGATTCTGCTGTGGTAAAATTAATGGAAACTAATAACTTCAAGTGTGTAAGGAATGCAGCTTATAGACTTAATTGCATACATACATACACACACTATTGTAGCAGTGGGACAGCGTATTGGATACAGCTCATCTGAACAAAACAGCCACAGGGATAATCCACACAAGTGGAGGTTACTCTCAAGCCCTCCTTTGTATTTGTTACAACTTCAGGAAGGACCTGAGCCCTACCACTGCTTGGGAACAATGATGAGATGAGGGAAAGGGGTACTTGCTCAAAGAGCCCACTGGAACAAGGTAGGAACATACAATTGGTTGTCGAGCAGGACAGAGCTGGGGGTCAGTTCGATCACTACTCCTTCCAGCTTCATGATGACATGAGTGATCACAGTAGCATTTTCCACCATTGCACGCCTAATCTGGATGTTGAAGTCCTCATAGGAAGACTTGCAGTTGGATGCAAAGATGTAATTGCAGACCCCAGGGAAGTAAAAGATGTCCCCATCAAAGGTCTTGAAGTGGAAGTTACCCCATGTGCTGCACACACGGCCATTGTGAGAGGGGTTGCCAGCTGTGGAGTCAAAAGAAGCAGTAAGAATTTTCTGTAGTTTTTTGTAGTACCCTCCCTGTAGAGGTTTTATCCCTCCTGCTTCTTTCAACAGCCTCTTTCCAAAAGCTCATCATCTTTTTTCTGTTTTGTCAAGCTATTTTTTGGTCATTATTTATTTATTTATTTCAGTTGCTTTTTGTGCTTAATCAGTTTTGCATAGGGATATAGGGCCTAGGATCAAAAGAGACCTCTGGGGTCACTAGATCCAATGCTCTAATTCTGATGACTTCCCTATCCCATATATCCTTTCCTAAATGTATGGAGTCAAAGTTTCACCATAAAACCATTTTAAAGCTAGTTTAAAACTAGCTGATACTCCTACTTGGGAAGGCCACTCATACCTACAGCTTCTAAATGGCTGGAAGACTTTTGTCAACGTCTTCCAAAGCATATTCCTGTCCCATGTATGCCTGGTGGTTCTTGTGCCAAAATTACACTTCACCTTGAAGTGTCCAGGGTCTTGAATAATCTCCCTATTCCTCCCCCAGCCCATTATAGAAAGCTATTCTTTCTTTTCAGTCTTCCTTTCCTTGCAAACATACTCTCCAAAATCCCTGATTATCTTCCCATTCCCTTTCCACATTTACACTCAGCCTGCTTGAATTGTACCCTATTGTCTAGATAAGGTGTCTCAACAGTTTTTAGCACACTAGTATTTTCGTCTCCTTACTGGAAATATATATAATACTGGGGAAAAACATGTACAATATGTATGCATGCTTAAATATATATATTAATTTTTTTTTCTTACAGCTGCATCCTAGAACAATGAGTCAAAAGCACTGGATTTACCTGATTAATTAATTCTCTGTTAATTTTTTTCTTTTATGATGCTAAAGGTTCTTACACAATTTATTGATTTTTTTTTTCAGTCACTCCATGCTCTTTCTCATTAAGAAGGGCACAGATATCTGAGCCATGACATTTGCTTAACTTACCCTTTACTTTCAGTGCATTTTGAAAAGGTGGAATGATTGTCACTCCTTGGGATTTGAAAGCTGGTAGAAAATAGAAAGGAGAAAAAATGGCCAGGTTTAATCTTTTCTGAAGTCCTAAACCATGGGTAGAGATTGCCTAGTCTTTTTAGTGAATAATATTTCCTACTACTAGTTACACTCTAGTGGAAAGTTTCCACAAGGTTTTATTGGTGGTTTTTACAAATTGCTTTGTGTTCTGTCTCTCTATAAATTTTACTAACAGCTAAATTGCACAGACTGTAGTACTTTCTTCCACCATTTGTTCAATACTCCCATCTGATGCTGGCCCTGATACGCTGAACTCAAAAGCAGCAATGTGATCCTCAGAGCACTGTATTGTAATACTGATTACAACAGCTATTTTTAAATAACCTGTGGCACACATTTTGCAGGGCAGACTTAATGATCAATTATTTCAGCCTGTCATCACTAGTACACCTTCCACCCTTATTTTGCACTGTCCAGTTATGTGTCATGCATGATCTTGTAGTACTTAATTATTCTAATGTTTAAGGTAGTTACAGCTTTCTTATTCTCTTGTGGCTGATGTAGTCATCTTGACACAGTGTAAAAAATGTGCCTTTTATTACCTACTATCAAGTACCTTGGTGATATATGTGTAAACACACACCTCTTCTGAAAATACACTTTTAGATATAAGTTATGTACCTTTCATGAAGTCAAAGATTAGATAACTGTATCATATCAGTAGAGCAGATCCACTGGGCCAGATCTCAGAGGAAGTTCTCAAGCTTAGAGCAGTCAGAGACTGTCTGAGAACTGGATATATTGTACAGATTTCTCTTTTAATGTGTGTGGTATATTCCTAGTATATATTACTAGGAATCAAAATATTCTAGTAATCTTACTATTTATCACCTTTATTTGGAGCAAAACCCTAGAAAGAGATCAGCATAAATATACCTACATTTTTGTCGCTGCAGGAGAGATGGAGAAACATACTCTGACTTTGTTGGTTGTTCATCACCCTGGGCTTGAACTGCATCAAGAAGAGTAGTAAAGGAAATGTGAATGTCTGATTTTCTTGAGTCCCCTCATAATGTCTCAATTTTATCTGTTTAAATGTGCAACACTCAGTATATCAAAAATCAAAGATCTGTTTATGTACAGGAGGCCAGAAATGCATCAAGACCCATGCTACATGCAACCATGATGGCCAAACACCACTCCTTCAGCCTTTCCCTTTTCAACTTTTTGGGTAATAAATTACTGCAGGGAAGCCATCAAAAACATGCTTGTGGTGATTTGAGCAGGTCCTTATTCTGTCACAGTATACCCCTGGATTCCCTTAGAAGCTTTTCAGATAAAGGACCTAGATTTCTTAGGTTTTATGATCACTCTGTGCTTTAAGCATCAGTGAAACCTTTTTTTCTAGCTAGATAGCTTTCAAATAAGTCCCTTTTGTACATGAAGAATTCACATTAGGGTTAGAGGACTGATCTTTGTCAAAGCTAAAGTTACTCTGTATTTTATAGTTTCAAGCATTCTTTATAATATGCCACAGAAGGAAAACAAATGCAAAAGCCACACCGCACAGAAGGAAATAGGTCTTTCCAATAGATACATTTGTGTCTGTTGATTTTACCCCAAAGCAAAGAAACCATTTTTCATTCCATTCCACTGCAGCATCAGAATTAGAATCCATGCATTATCCAGAGGGGCTTTCAGTGCACTGTTTAGTGAGAGTTCAGCAGGTTGAGGTGAAGACTGTTCTGGCCAGAGAAAACTGCAAGGGCAGGTTCCCTGCTGCACCTCACAAGAGCAGTCTGTGGACAGGACCACTAGAGGGGCTAAGGCTGAAAGCAGAGCTGTGGGGAACTCTGCAAGTCCCCTCCTGGGGAAAGAGCTGGGGTTAGAGGACGTGTCCCGTTTTAAGGTAGGAACCATTCAGTGCTTCTGGGCTCCTTCAGTGCCCAGCCTCAGAGAGGTTTTTGCTTCTCTCTCTGCGTACTGTGTGGCTCTGCTCTGTCTCATGCCACATGCACTGAAGATCCCTGCTGCCATTGCATGTTTTGCTAATGCTACAGCTAGTCCTGTCATAGGCTATTCTTTGACACGACCACTTCTTAACATAAGTTACTATGGAACTACCTAGGAGCAGGAAAAATATGAAATCATACAGTAGGATCTGCACTAGAGATCAAAATGCATTTAAAACTAACATTATTGTTACCTTAAACTTAAAAGGAAATTACTAGATGAAAAAAAGAAAAAAAAGAAAGGGGTTTCCATCCATCTGTGACTATTAAGTTCCCCCAGAATATTTATAGCAGTACCATTTGTTTTCAGCCCATTGCAAACCAACCTTGTGTGCTAAGCTTTTATGCAACCTCATAAGCAAGACTAAATTAGTTTCTAAAACCTATTGCCTGATGATTTTCAAGCAAAATCCTCCTTTTCTTCAATAATCCAATATAAGGTGATAAACGGAGTCTAATAATTCATGCAGACATACTCCTCAGCTGATTTGTTCCTTTCTAGAGGTACCTTTGCACTTTTTATTTTCTACATTTAGAAATGCTATACCACCTTAAAGTGGATATTAAAAGCTAAATGCAAATCTTGAGGCATTTTTGTAGACATATAAGTTCAGAGAAAATTCCACTCAATGCAGTGGAGCTGTTCCAGATTTCAACTGAAGAAAAACAGGATAACAGTTTCAAAAGAGTTAATTTTCTGCTCTTAGGAAAGAAAGTATTTTAAGCAGAAAATAAAATCTTGCATGAAGGTAACAGGTTCATTAACTTCACAAAGCCAAGAAAAAAAAAAGCTTCAAACTCCAAAGCAAGTTATAAATTCTTTAAAACAGTAAAAATGCCAAGCAAGTGATTCTTCCTACCTTTGATCTGTATGAAGACCAGGGCTAGTATTGATATCCATAGTGGTATTTGTGTCCCACCACCTTTACCCATCTTCTGGAGGTCCGGTAGAAACTACCGAACAACCTGCCTCTGAGGAAATACCTGTCTGTTCCCAAGTCTTATATAGTGAGAGAGTAGAATTTGGCTCAGTTCCCAGATTGTTTCACAAGGCTCTTAAAAGGTGGGGCTTCAGACATTTTCGTTTTCTTTTGCAGGTGCAGAGGTAAATAGAGGATGCTCTGACTTTCCCTCAGCTATTTACACTCTAGGAGGAGTCTTCTTTCCACATTTTTGATGAAATGTCATGAAGTGAGCAAGAAGAATTTTTGCTTAAGCTTAGTTTTCCCAAATTTTTGTTTCTTGTGGGATAAACACAATTTAAGAGACTTCTGGGTGACTTTTGAGCAGGGAGTTTGAGTGAATTACTTCACTTTTTTTTTTTCCCCTTCTTCTTAGGGCAAGTGATGATAATTAGCTTCTCAAAAACCTCCAAAGAAGTTTCACCTGATAAAAATTTTTTAAAATTAGTTTGCACCTGCCTATGTAGCTACTTTGCTTGTGAAAATGAAGAAATCAAATGCTATTTAAGGTCAGCAGTTATCCCACTCACCAAGTACAACACAGGTGTACACAATGAGAATTCTTCTGTGTTGGCAAGTCATTAATATGGCCCTTTCCTTGAGGGACTCCTCTTCTCATATGGGCAATTTTAGGGTTATTTCAGCTGTTTCCTTTCTGAGTAAACATGATTTCAGCATTAAAAATTAGTTGGATTCTACCTATGATTTAAAAAAAAAAATCCATGTGATTTCTAGCCCTAAAGATATTAAAGGACAGATATGCAAGAATATTTTCTGGAATATTCCTTATCTTAGGAGCAATGAGGGAGAAAAGAATGCTTTTTGAGTATGTTAAAATAGTTATTTACAGCTATAGTACTTTGGGAAATTAAACTTTTATAGTGTTTTACCCTGGGGTGTAGAGAAATACAGTCTTTCACTAAGAGATCAGATCCCATAATCCCACATGGGTTCAAACAGTTCCTGCAAGGAAGAATGTGCTGGTGTAGTCTCTGTATTCTTTGGAGTCGTAGCAATGTTCAAAATTGAATGGAGTTTAGCTGTTAAGGAGGGATGTAAGAGGTGCATTGAAAAGGTAGTGAAATACTCATTTAGGTTGCCTAGGAATACTGTCCAATTTCCATCACTAGATTAGCAAAACACCTACATGTGAATGGTCTTAGTGCTGTTGATAGTGCTCTGGGGCAAGGGCATAGACTGAATGTTCATTTGAAATTCTCCCAAATATGATTTTCTATTATGTTTTATGAAAAAAATATCAGGGAATCATAGAGTTGTAGAATGGTTTGTGTTTGGAAGGGACCTTCAAGGTCATCCAGTTCCAACCCCCTGCCATGGACAGGGACACCTTCCACAAGACCGTTTTGCTCAGAGCCCCGTCAAACCTGGTCTTGGACACTTTCAGGGAATGGAGCATCCACAACTTCTCTGGGCAACTTGTTCCAGCATCTCACCTCACAGAAAGGAATTTTCTTCTAATATCTAATAAAAATTGACTCTCTGATAGATTTGAAGAAGTAACTTCAACACTAAGAGGAAAATAAAAGGTACAATTTTTACCTAAGCAGCAAACAAAAGCAAGAAACATGCTGGTTGTCCTGAACATTTTGAGTACAACTATTTAAATAAAGGTGACATAATAAAATTGAATTGGAAGTTTTGAGGGAAAGAATTGTTCAGTTTCAGCATGACTTATACCTTTGGCAACTTCATTGATGTGTAAGTCTGTAGAATTTACTCAGCATTATTTAACAAGGAAAAGAAGATGCCTACAAGATACTTGTACATACAGAAATGCATGCAGTGAAAATTTAAGGAAGTATCATTGTCTCTAATGGTTATTATCAAAGTTCCAGAATGAAGATCTAGAAAAAATTTTGAAAATTAATGGATTTAAATGGTACATGATTAAAGTAATGATAAAATAGTATGGTAAACTCATATGGGTAACACACATAAGCTTATTAAGATATTATGTTTGCAAGAAGAAATATATACTTTATGAATCATTGTATTACTTACCACTAAAAATCAATTCATATCAACAGTTGCTATGCTGTGGTTTCATATATATTTCCTGCATCTTCAGGGAAGCACTGTGATCTCTGAGACATCCCAGTCTGGTCATCACTAGTAGGCTGAAACTGATTTACAGTTCAGTTTAACCACTTTAATTGAGCTTTAAAGCACCATCAGAAGTGATTCCCTATATCTGTATTTTTGACTGAAATTTTCAAATCTCATATATGTAATGAATGAACTATCCTGACACTAATAAGTGGTTAATTCATTGACTAGGACATATGACTTTTGCCATATTAAATTTATCTTGTGCCATTTCTTCTCAGAAATTATTTTAAAATGCGTTAAAATGTATGAAACTTGCAAAAATAATATAAAATATTTATGATAAATTGATTTAGTAGCATTATTAATTATTCAAAGAAATAATTCCTCTTCAAATTGTATTTCACCTTCCTTCACTCAATAGACACACACAGGTGCCATGGGAGAGTATATTTTAAAAATTAGTTTGGAGTAACATGTCTGATTTTTGTACCTCCTTATAATCAAATCCATACAATTGACTGCATAAATGGAAATATTATTATGTTAGAAGAATTTATTGATGTATCTACTTTTATTTTTTTTAACAGAAAAGATTGAAGATTTTTCCATTGCATTTGATCTGAAAGCCCTGAAATTTCTTTCTTTAGTTTCTCTTCCTTTTTCTCAGGATCATATTCCTACTCTCTGCATCTGCAATATTAAATTGAATTAAATATTTCAGTAAAAGAGTTGTTAGCATTTTTAGATGCTTTCTTTTTAACCCTATGTGATAAATTATACATAGTGGTGATGTTATTTACACATGTTACTCATGATTTCTGAATCTCCTTCTTCATAAAATAAAATTAGACCATCATATCTTATCTTCATAGATACCCAGTGTAGAATGCAAATAAAATGTGAGAGCAAACTTGGTTAACTTTGGGGTGCAATAATGACTGAAATCACTGTCTCCATTTATAGTTAAAAAAGACAGAACGATGAACTCATAGGGACATGCAAAACGTTGTCTAGTCCACCTGGTGCCGTACTGGAGTAGGGAGTATTCATTTCAAGGGAAGGAGGAAAACACGTGTAACTGACAGGAACTACAGCACTTCCTCTGTGTGAGGGCTAAAATGCAAGTTAACAAGGCGCTGCCTGCTCGACTTTTCTTTGGCTGGTCATTTGGCCACTTCCAAAGCCATGTTGAACCTCCAGAGTGATGCTGGGACACTTGGCATGGATTTCAGCTGAAGTACCATGTTCTGATTGTCCCTGAATTTTTGACCTGTGTGAATTCAAATGCATTCTTTTTATCTGAAAGTTTCTACGGAAAAGTGAGGTAACTGATCAATTTCAGCTTAAAAGTTGTTCCTTAGCATTACAGGTGTTCTCTTACTTATGTGAAGATGAACTACATTTCAATCAGGTGCAGTAAGTATTTCATAGAATGACACAATATAGTCTTTCCAGAGTAAAGCTATAGTTAAAGACTAAAACAGGGATGCAACTAATTTTATGTTCTTTTCGAGTCAAATACAGAGCCATTGATCCATTCCTTTAGTTCCAAATGCTTAAATAAAACTCATTAATTGAAAATAAAATCACGTTATAACTGAGATTTTAAGCCTTTTCATTAATATGAGTAGTTCTCCTTCTGTCTTTAGCATGTGCATTGTAGAGGAGGAATACATAATGCTCTAACCTCCATTGCAATCTCTGTGTTTTACTTAGAAACAAGTAATAAGTAACTTGATTAAGATCTGGTTTTGATCTGTTAATTTCAAAGTTTGAAGTGTAATTTAGAAGAACCCAAGCAAAGCATAACATTTTAAATCAGGCATTGGAGACTGACAAGCTGCAACATAAGAGGCTGGTTAATACTGATATGATTAGGAAGTAAAAGATATTGAGTATAAAATCTCTCATTTTATTTAACCATTATCCTCTGGGAAGCAAATCTGTCAGAGAACAACTTAGGGTACTGTATTAAGACATTCCCCCTATAGAAAGCTAGTAAAGATCCTGTGCAGTTAGTAAAGGAAAAACAATGTGCACCCTGTGCCATGAGAAGTAGGAACATGGGGGCCAGAGTAGGGTTTCCATGTTGTCTGAACACGTCCGGGATATCTCTGTGTATAAAGAGGATAAACACTTAAGCCTCTTTACAGTTTGTAAACACAGACACCACAGCCGTGCATGCCAATATTTGCAATTGGTATTATAGACTAAAAAACTGATGTACACACACATACTGGAGGGCATATTTGCATTGCGCAGTGGTGCGTGTTGCAGAGATCCCTCAGCTAGCAGCTGCCAAGGTAAATTCATAATAGGAAATAGTGTCACTGCATCGATATGAAGCTGCACCTAAGAATCTGCTTTTCTCTGTGGCACTGACACTGCAGCATTGTGTTTGGGATCAGAGCTCTACCTAGACCTATGCAATGCCATAGAGCCATTGCAGCACTGTGTAAAGCCAGCTGAAAGCTGGGGTCTGTTATGCAGTGCCTTAGTGACCCAAATCAAAAATCGGTCTTTAGAAGCAATTGGTGTTTGCAGGCTCAGAGAAATAAATGGTACAACTAGTCAAAAAGTGGGTGAAATGGAGGGCTATGCTGAGCAGTACCTAAAAACACTCAAAGGAAGCTGTTGGTGATGCACAAGCTCAAAAAAATCTGCATTAATATACTCTGGTGAACATAATTCTGCTGAATGACAATTTGTTTGTTTGTAATAATATAAACAACAGACTGCATATAAGTGGAGATAGATATGTATATATACTATAACCACTAGCAAGTTTTGTCAGAAGTTCTATTATAAGACCCTTGAGTATAGTCCCTTATCTTAAATCAGTAACAGACATTCTTATTCAAAAAAAAAAAAAGCATGGAGGATATAATTAAATGCATACAGCAAGGACAAACATGGAAAAAGAAACAAAATTCTTTGGTCCGTGTATTATTCAAGACTCAGAGAAATTAATTAAATTTATAGAAGTGGTATAAAAGTTAGCAGAGATCTCTTTAGTATTTCAGTTCAAATATTGCCATTCACAGTAATAATTTAAGTTTCTGTTATGTCATCCTTCTTGAAGGGAGAACATATTGCATGGGGATATCTGTGTATGTGTGTTCAATCTCTATTGTAAAGTAACTTTTAAAAGTTGCTTTTAAAAGTCCTTTTCTGTATTCAGCATTTCAGTTCACAAACTTGGATAATGCTACAGCACAAAGACTTAAACTAATGGAAAATGTTGAACAAAATGGAGAGAGGAAAAAATTTGCCATAAATTAATTTCATTTGGAAATTTGGCTAAGGTTTATAAACATTAGAGGACTGCTGTCATTTCTTTAAGACCTTATTGCAGTAGCAGGGATAAAAATCATAATGATAATCATAATCATTTTGGAGACAAACCTGATGTTCACTTATGTAGTTATTAATATGAGAGTATATTGTATTTATTTATTATATTTATTTTTATTTTATTTATTGTATTTATGCATTTTGTTTATTGTATTTGTGTATTGTATTTTGTTTTTATTTTAGTAAATTTTAAGGAGAGCTTACTTAATTTTTATAAAGTATTATTAAGTTTGCAATGTCAAAGACACCAGTGCAGTTCCATGAGACAATTTTAAATTACATGGGTGAAATGTTATGTTTTTACAGGGTTCTTGCTTTTTTAGACAGAGCTTAGATAATGAATGTTTTTCATGTTCAATTATTTTTACCTATGTGTCCTAACACTTTGTTACTGTGTGTTATTCAATCCTCACTGAATACAATCAGCAATTTCCTCAGTTACTTTTCTGTGGTGCCCATTACTGGAGTCCCTCAGAATTTCATCAATAGTAGTTTATTGCTTTTGAAAATACAATTTTAAGTACTTGGGATATATTAACTTTGTTTTACATATTACTAAATAAGGCATAGTAATTTTGGGGGCAAACGGTCTAACACCCCTAAGATTAATTTTCAAAATACTGAACTTTATTTTGGTAGTCGCATGATTAGATAGAACTGTGAAGGTCCTACAATTCTGCAGCTGAGATGTTGAAGTGTCCAGCACAGAATCTAGAAGAAAAAAATCATCAAGTCTGAAGATTCCAGATTAAATAGATATGCGCAGCATTAAAACTATTCAAAATAAGGGAGAATTTGAATCCATTTCGACACGGTGACATCTGTGTGCCATTTTCACTCAGCACTGGCCAAATGCTCAAGACGGTGAGAGAGGACTGTGGACAACCATCATGCTCAGAGCGTGCTCTCATTGAACCTCGAATCCGGGTTCAGCTCCCTGCAGCAGGCGCCTGATGTGCACACAGTCCAGTGGAGAGCAGCAGGATCCAATCAGAGCCTCAGGGTTGTGCAATCCTGCGTACGCACAAAGATGGCACATTGTGACTTCTGATAGCCTGCACTCCCTGCTCACGGAAGTAACCCTTCCTTGCTGAGTCTGAGTAGGGACAGGAGAACTACTCATGAGAAATTCTCATGGGCTGTAAGTTATCACAGACCGTGGGTTTTAGATATATTCTCTAAATATGCATCATGGGGGTGACTAATTGGTCTTGCAGGGTTTGCTAAACTGAGCTGTCAGGCTCCTTATCATTTTGCAGTACTGAAGTATGATATAAAACAAGAATGCTGTCAGACTTGAGCAGCTAGACTTGTACTGTATTGAACATTCAACACGTCAGTGGATGAATTGTCTGTTGACCTTTTTATAGTCAGTTTTTGGCTTTATTGATCTGAAAACTATGAAAATCCTTATCTGCTTTGGTCGGTTGCTGCAAATGGCTGAAAACTGGTGTTGTGTGTTCATATTTTGAAAACAAGAATTGTATGGACTGAACTTTCTTACCATGAAATGATTGCAGAGTTAGGGATGAAGAGAAGATTATTCTGCTCTTTTCTGTTGCCATCATCAAGCAAATATTATCCATGGCAGTTTGTCAGTCTTCAGTAGGAGATTGATGTTGTAAACTGGTATTGATTGTTGCAGATGGTGCCTAATTTTGAATGTAGATCTTTACCTCTTCACCTCCTTTGAATGCTAATAATATTTCTGATGAAATGAAGGTAGAGTCTGAACTATTAGTAATAAATTGAACAGAGAGAATCACATGTAGATTTCGGATCTGAAACTGATTTTTGTAAGCTGCTGATTAGGAAAGTAAGAAGTGACTATAGTCATGCTGGATGTGACATTCTGTGTGTGGTTAGTTCTAATACATGCTTATAGGCTGATGCCTTTATACAAATGTGGAGTAGAAGACCTATGGTTCCTTTTATACAACACAATAAAGCACAGTTGTCTCTTCTTTATATTGCTCTTAATAATTTAGGAATGCTGTTAAAGTTTCTGGAAAGAATTTCTGGACACTATAGATAGAAAACTGCAGTAGATCAATTAAAATAGGCAGTAATGAATACATTAAATGCAAATCTGAACTGAGAAGCTTACAATCTCTATGCAGTGTATGCTGAAGGGATTTGAAGAAAGCTTGTCCATTGTTAACTAATTACATGATCATGGAAATGGATGCAAAAAAATATTTCTGTAAAAAGCTGACTCTTTTGGAAATTGAAGGTGAAGTAGGGTTTCTTATTGAAAGTTATCTCAGATTAATATTGACACAAAGGGCTGTTTTCCATTATTAGCATTATCAATGCAATAACATTTTTGATAGAAAAAATATTGCTGTGAAATGAGGAGACTTTTTCCTGTCTTCACAAGACTAAATATATAAAACAAATAAATTTCTCTCTACAATCTGAAGTTTGACATATAGCAGGTAGTGGGCTCTTAAACCTTCTGAAACAAACACGATCCAGAAGGCTGTTCATCTCCATTTTGCATTTCTGTCCAACAAGAAGAGAAACAGGAAAAGTAAGTTTGCTTTTATGGTGTGGATCCTGCAGTTTTGGAACTCCTTTGTATGCTCATTTGTTCTCTCTGAATCATTCTTGCAAACAGGTGGGGAGCGCTTTCTTTTCTTGCAGGTTTTGGATTGAATTCAAGGCTCCAGGAAACCCAAGTCTCTTACGCTGGTGAATTTCAAAGTGGTTCAGCATAACTCAGCTGGGCTGCACAGAGGAAACCTGCAAGTCCCATGCTTTGTCAATGGTATTCCAAACACAACATTTCTTGACTCAAAGACTTAAAGCTATCAGGTAATCACTTTTGTTGAGTCAGACTCCTCTACATCCCAGACCGTGCTCTCATACATATTTTATCCTGTACTTTTTTCATGTAATTTACCAGTTTACATTTAGGGCAAATCATTTAGGCAAACATCCCTTCTTGGCTCAGAGATTCCTGATGACAGAGAATTGCCTGCATCTGTTGAAATGCTGTTTTCCTTGTTATATACTCAACGTTGCTAAATGACAGTCTTCCTTTTCTAAGGGAAGAATCAAGGGGGAGAAACCTGCACTGCATACATCAGCAGCTGAAGCATTTCCCAGCTGAACACTAAGTCAGTTTGGTGAAAGATTTATGTCAAAATCTGGTTAAAATCAGTTTGACAGCCTTGTTTTTCACACAGAGTTTCAGTTCCCAGGAAATCAGTCCAGTTTTGTCCCACACAAGTAAAGGTGGATCAGATCAAGAAAGGATATTGTCTGCAGGTGAAAAAAGTGAGAGAAGCCTTTCACTGTGTTAGGAATTGTTTGGGTTGCATGTAGCCACATTAGAGCTGTACAAGAGTCATTTCAGCCTGTTCTCTAGGCTCTGTGGTATATTTCAACTTTGCTGTAACTGCTGCATATTGAAAGGTTTAAATTATTTTTTCTTTTACTATTTGTATAACACTTAGTAAGTACTGAGTGGTTTGTGCACATTATGGCTTGAAGCTCCATCAAGCTAGACCCTTGTTTGAACCAGCTTGTCATGGGTCACATTAATTCATTACATTTACACTGATTAGGGTGGCTGAGGAAATACAACATGCAGTGCTGTAATCAATAATGTGAAGTCACTTTCCCTCTAGTGGTTCCAAGCTGGATTGATAAGTATCGCTAAGAGTACATAATAAAACTTTGTACATTTTCTCTCATGTAGCATTATAATATCCTAGATTCTTAAGTAGCAAAAAGAGGTTCCAGTGTATCTGACCTATAAAATCTTGATATTCAATTAAACTTTTTCCACTGAAGGATTCCTTTGCAGATAATTACAAAACTTACTATGCTGTTCTCAAAGCAAAGGCTTTTCTCTCAACTCTTATGAAAGTAATGATTATCTCTGTGTTGTGCAATTCACTGAATTCAGTGGTCCTGGTAGATGATCCAGCTTGATAAGCAATGTACTTTGACAAAGTACTTTTACAGGAGCTAGGGGAAAATTCCTTGGGTTTGGAATTTGCATTGTTTTAACTTCTAAACTGAGATAAGTAGGCTTGGGGTTTAGTTTCTTTTTTTCTCTCTCTTTTCCCCCCCTTTTTTTCTTTTCTTCTTTTTTTTTTTTTTTTTTTTTTTTTTTTTTTTTTTTTTTTGGTATTGTGTGTGTTTTACATAAAAATGTGTATGTCTCTAGAGTCCTAGCTTAGAAGTTTAAAAATCAGAGAAATTGAAGGAATGATGGCTTGTGCTGGTTCCCACATTGGTAAATAAAGGGATAGGGTAAAAATGCCTGAAAAAACAGGTCAGAGCCAGAACTATACATAAATAAGTAAATAAATGAGTCTAAGGACACTTTCTCTGAATAAAGAGCAATGAGTTTTACACTGTGCAGTTACAACATGGAAGATTAGCCAGGACAAATCCTATTAAAATCTTAAATACACAACAAGCATAGCCACTTCTAGGGCAGTGTATAACAAAGCTCAGTATTTAATTTAATAACAGTGTTAGGTTAAGTGCTAAGAAAGGGTGGAGGCCAGGGCTATGGCACTAGTGAGGATTTTAAGTGCCCGCAGTCTGTGCACAAGTTCAATCACTCCTGCCCTTGCCATTCCCTGAAAACAAGGCATTTAAAACTCAGAGCCACATTTCATAGTGTCAAAACAGTATTTGTTGAAGCAGTGAAAGTCAGAAACAATGCTTTTGTTGGCAGCCTTCTTGACATGTGCTTGTTCAAAGCAGGGAAGAAACGATGCGACACAGCGTATTGGAGAAACAGCTCCCTTGCATTACTACTTCTCTTCATTCCAGTGACTACAAAGAATAAAACTACTCACGATGGAAGTGCCGCCACACTGTGTCCTGGTGGGTATGCAGAGAATCTTCTTGTCCCCCTTTCATGGGAATGTTGGGAGATTAAGGAGGAAAACTGGAAGGAATGGTAATTGTGGGTAGTATGCTGTACAATGGTAATGCTGCATCTTAAATTCTGGCCACAATCCCAAACCAGATTTGCTTACAGCTCACTGTTTCTTGGAGACATTGCAACACTGGTTAAGGTGAGCTAAAAGAGCTGGAAATGGCATTGAGAGGGGCTGGGCTGAGCAAGAGGTGTCATGGACAGGCTGTTTCTTTCATGTGTCACTACCATCATCTGCAAGATCACTGAGCCTAAAGAGAAGGGTTATCCTCTACAGTGTATTTAGAGATTTACCCTCTCTATGTATTTAGTACTCTATGTATTTGCAGCTATCCCGATTATTGGCTATTGGTTTTTGCATCCTCAACACCTAAATTCTGACTAGCATATCCTTGACTGCATAATTTGAGGATAGCCATAGTTCTTTTCCTACTGCTAGCAGGAAATGTAATCATCATAAGAACAACTAGTAGTTACAAACTGAAATCTGATTTGAAAATCTCTCTAATCAGGATGAAACTGCAGTAAAAATTCCTGGCAGCTGACATGACATGTGTAAGGATGTGCAGCAATGCTCTGGAAGCGTGAGACTTGCAAGCCTACCTCATGTGAAACAGGAAGTAAAAAGATGCTCTTTTACAGACCTGCTAACTGGATATTATAGCAAACTGTATGCACTTGCCTGGCTGGCTTCTGGCATCTATTTCCCTCTGCAATTTCTGAGTACTTGTTGCCCATCCAAGGTTGATATTGCCAAGAAGCAGTGTTACCAAAATCATGAATGAAACATTGAATGGCTTTATGTCCAGAACAGATACAGATTTATTCGTTCATACAAAGAACTAGAATGATTTGTGATATCAGTATAACATATAATAATAACTTGCTATATTAATTTAATAAACTATTAATTTATAGAATTCCTATCTTGGCAATTTCCCATTCTCTTAGGTATTAGTGCAAAATCTGTGTTGTTTGAATATGTCAGTATTTTCTATTAGAGTGAAGAACAGATTTTATCATTATGGTATTTTTAAACAAAATATTGAGCAAGTACACAGTCAGAGATTGACAAAAGGTTGTTCTGTTTAGTGCCAAAACACTAAATGAACAACTTCAAGTCAAGCATCATCGAAAACAAAAACTAGCTTGTTCAACCATTATCTAAGAGAACAAGAACTATGGGAAAGAATACAATTTTGTAGTTGGTTTCCACCCAGAAGTGCATGCTTAATACTAAGCTGTGCTCTGCAGACAGCTGCCTGAAAAAAAATTTCTCATATTATATAAGAACAAAGAAGAGAACTCCCACTTTATTTTATCTGAGATTAATTCAAAGCTTTCTCTAGATAGTAACCATACCACCTATAACCACACAAGTCCCAAATTTGGAATTCTTGTTCAGCCAAAATGTCTCCTATGAAGATCTACAAGGTTAAGTCCATTCGTTTCTGCAGTGACTGCAAAAAACAAAATTGCACTTTCACCTGGAGAGGTCTTCTGGTTCATTTAATGTGGATAGAAGAGTAATTTATTCCTGGTGGGTGTTGTTGTGTAGTACGAAGTTTAAATATACTGAGCTGAGCACCAGTCTGCATGTATGAGGCGCATGCCAGTTTACACAGGGCTTCTGCAGGTGTCAGACAGCAACTTTTCCACAATGTAAGAGACAAATATTGCTGTATCTGTCACAGGTCCTTGGAAACAATCCTGAATATGAAGAGCTTTGCTCTTGGCTGACTAAATAGGGATCAACACACCTGAAAGGGCATGTTCTTATTGAAAGCTACATTGCAGCAACAGCAGGAAATAAGCAGAGTCCTCAGAAACCTGTGTTGCCAATACGCATGTCACAGGCTCTTTCCATAATTATATTCTCTAAGATAACACATTTCAGCCAGGAAATTTAACTCTATTTTGAGCAAAACACTCCAGTCAGATTATAACCTGGATTCTGAAGTATATTCTGTCTATCTGTAGTAGAACCTTCAATTGAACTAATGAAATATATTGTCCGACCCTGTTGTCCCTGTAATTAATTATATCAAACTTCTGGGCAATTATCCTGTGGCTTGTGGTTGTTTGCTTGGCTGTTTGAGACCATGGATACCTGCATGTACAACATACTGTTGACAAGATCACACATTTTCACATCTCAGAAATGTAGTACTTCAAATTCTGAAAATACTCAGATGCTGTCCCAGTGAAATTCAATCCAAATCAAGACTTGGTTCCAAGTCCCATTTCCCACTTGTTAGGCAGGGATTTGGCTGATGACTCCTGACTACTCTTAGCAGGGCTGCAGGGGGACAATAAGACCGCAGCTGAGGAAAGGCAGAGTCTCCCTTTAGCTCCTTTTCTATGCTGGCAAGTAGCGAAGTAGGGATTCAAGGAGCAAAGCTAATGTGAGAATGGAGTGAGGATGCTGAGGCAGTCTGGGTGAAAGACTCTTTAATGCACAGAGGGGGAAAGGGCCATTTATAAAGTTAGTTGAGTCAGAAAATAAGGGAGAAAGATTTTGACCCTTCTCATTATTAATCATAATTAATGATTCTGATACAAGTTAATACAAGCAAATACAAGTTAAAGATTAAATTCTGCATTTGCATGAACTTAATGACTGATGGTTGTGGTTAGAGGTACTTATTATGACAATTATTTGTTTCAACAAACAGCTGCTAGATAATTTGTTTGTATCTGCCATTTTTGGGAGTTATAGAATGTTTGTCTACTTTTATTTCACAGAATCACAGAATCAATGAGATTGGAAAAGACCTCTGAGATCATTGAATCCAACCGACTTGTTTCTTTTTCCATATTTGTTCAAGGTGCCAGCTGGGAAGTTGTTTCTGCTAAGTTTAGAAAGTAACACCTACCCTACTGTAGGAAAAAAATTATGTTACATTTCCAACATGATTGTTACATGGGGAAATGGTTGAAAGTGATGGTTTTCATACTGTGATGCCATTTTGGGATTATGTAAGATAGTCAGGTTTAATGCTGTTTAAGAGGAAATCAGGATTAGCCAATTCAAGATAAATAAAAGAAGAGGAGGAGCAGAGCAGAGATTTCCAGGTCAAAAGGTGAATTTCCAGAAAGTGTTACAAATCTCCACTCAATTAAGGACAGGGATGCTGGAGCCCTTAGCGCACCTTTTGTCTCTTGCTTTGTGTAGCAACAAGTAGTGCAAAGGATTGCAAAGAGAGCTCTAATCACCTAAAGAAAAACTGCCTCAAGGTACATCGGCCCTGTGTGCAATTATGGGGCAAAATATTTCCAGAGTGGACTGTAACAAAAGAACGAAATGACAGACAGAAAAACTCGCACGAGTAATAATGTATAGGAAAAAAGTAGAAAGCGTGGAAGCAGGATATAGTACAACATACACAGAGTGCAACTCTTTGAATAAATATTAGCAAAGAATTACTGCAGATATTCATCCAGTTCAAGGAAAGTGGATACGTGTGTGAAATCAGCTAATCTACTCAGCCACTACTCACCTGTTCTCTTGGAAGCATTCCATAGACTGGAAGGACCAAGTGCAAGACTGAAATGCCGAAACACCCTGCCACAGCCCGTTCTGCTGGGCTCACAGCATTGCACAAGTCGATCATAAAAGGAGAACTTCATGAAACCGTGTGCAAGATGGAAATACCCTACAGGAAAAATGTCTGCCCCCTCTAACACTTACCTTCAAGATGTTACAGTTAAGGCTGGGACTAGGTCAAGGAGGGAAATGAGCTGCATTTTAAACCTCTGTACCCAGTAGTCATTTGTGTTGTCAGTCACCCACAGCTAATGTTTCTCCTTCTTTTATCTTTGTTATTACAGACCTGAGCTACACAAGACATACCATTTGTAGAAACAGCTCTTTAGGGCATGAGGAGGTCCATGAGAACCTCCTTCAAAATGCATCCACTGTGTGGTGGTGCTGATGGCAGAGGCTTTCAGTCACTGCTTACACTGACAGACACTGTATAGTGCTACTTCAGCAGTCATGGTGTTCAGAGCAGAGACTGGTCTTGACAATGACCCTTTTAAATTTTTTTCAATAATGCTCTTTAGAGCAGTGCCACACAGATCACCAGGAAGGAATAAGTGACTCAGTTGGGAGGAGCACGAATAAAGAGAAGAGCATGGTAAAAATGAAAAAGGCTGGAAACTAGCTGGTTTTATATTGTGGTGGGAAAGGAGATGTTCACCGGTGACCAGCCAGCTCTAATAATACCTTTTGATAGTAAAGACTAATTATGAGAGTTGCTCATAAAGAAATAGCTCATCTCCCCCTGTATACAGAGATACAGTCCGAGGTCACCTTTAAGTGTATGGGATCCTTGTTCTTCTCAGTGGCATTCTGAAATATTGTATCAGTTCTAGGATTAAATAAGTTTCCCTGTTGCATGTCTGCATGGGTCTTTATTTTGCTATTAGTCCTGTGTCTATTCAGATGGGTGATGGATCATACATAGATCTCTGGGAAGTTGGGATTTACTCCTTTGGAATCTGCAGCAATCCCCAAGTAATGCTCCCAGGAACACAAAGGTGCTCAAAGGTGCTAGACATTAACAGATGTAGCGCTCTCCAGTTTAATTGTGTCCAAGGTCCCCCTGAGTTCATAGTTGCACTTCTCAGAGTTAGTCTCATAGCCAGCAGCTCCTCCTAAAATTCAGATCCAAAGCCCAAAGCTATTGGATAAAGCAGTTTTACCTTCCCAAGGATGCAAGACTATGTTGTATTTCTATGTTTGCCATGCAGAAGAGCAGAAGAAACATGTCAGCCCATTACCTAGCATCCAGTGACACGTTCCTGCTGTCCTGGAGGTTGTGGAACCCACCCATAAAAGCTCCCCATCTGGGCAAACTTTGGATTTTACATGTGCACCCAGTGAAGAGGGAAAGCTGTATCACTAGTAATGAAAAGGAAGAAAACAGAAAAAAAATCTTGAAGCATGTAAGCCCTTCACTGAGTAATTGGTTTTGCTAATGTGCTAAAATATCTCTAAAAAGATAGAAGTTTTGCTGCCTCACAGACATTTTTTTTTCAACTGATTTTGGGGCATAAATTAATTGCTTGGCCATTTGCATTTTAGAATTGCAGCCAAAACCAAAAGAGATATGAAGCCAGAGCAGCATGGACACCTCATAGATAATTATAATGAGATGAGGTATAGAGGAAAAAAGTGTCAACTAATTCTCAGAAACTGGTAAACTATTTTAACATCTAATAAAACAAAAGCAAACTCATTACTCTTCCATCTGACACACTAATGTGTGATCTTATATTCTCTATCTGGGCAATAAAAATATTACCAGTGTGTGGAAAATTAAAGAGTAGTACTTCCTTTTAAAGAGAACATAGAAACAATATTAAAAAAGTAGAATACACATATATGAAACCCATAAATGTTACAATAAAGTGCTTGAGATAGTTGATGTGTATATCAGAAAAAATCAAACAAGAAGCTCTTAAAAAAATGGACTTATAAGAAGGAGGAGGAAAAAATTGTCTGGCATTAGCTGAGAAAATATCAAGCAGAAAATTGCTGGGTTTAAAATAAATTAGAAAGAATAATTAATATTTTTTAAAGGAAAATGCACACTGAGGAAGAAAAAAGGATGAAAAGACAAGTAATATAGTTTGATTTGAAAAATTCCTTTGGGAACAAGCCTGATGGCGATGGTTTGTGAAAGACATTATTTTCATGCAAACAGGAAGTGAAGAAATACTAAAAGCAAATATATAAAATAATGTTCAGGAGTAGAGATGATAGTTACAGTTATGATTTTTTTTCCTTTACAGACTTTCAAAATCCCTCATTCCTCCAACCCTTTGACCTGACTAATTTTGAAGTACATAGCTGTTTGAGGTTTGATTGGGGTTTTTTTTATATTCAATGCTATTATAATTTAGTGCAAGTATATGCCAGTGCTATGAATGCCCACTGCTGGTAGCTCTGACTGTAGTACTATGTAACATTATAAATGGACTTTATTGCCCACTTGGAACTCAGATTCTCAACCTGCTGCTCATTTCATGTGCCTTGTAAGAGCCAAATTCCTTGGCTTTACTTTTGAGTATGAACACGTGTTGCTCAAGGGAGCTGTTAGTTTGAGAGCATCTTTGAAAGTCCACTTTATAGGTTCAAAAGGATGAATATTCTCAGCCAAGTCCAACAAGAATTTCCCTCACTATCAGTGGAACCTACTATTCCTGCACTAGCATATGAATACAAATACTTACTTCCTTTCAGTCAGGAAACCTCACAATTCTCTGTCTGAGCGAAACCCTGAACCACGAACCTCAAAGGAACCTAAAGTCTCCCAGTGACTGGAACATCCTGATGTAATGATTCAACACAGTCCTGGCTTCCATGACAGCTTAATAAGGTAGGTGCTATAGGTAATTTTTCAGGTATGATAGAAAAATCTGCACTCTTTTGTTCACCTCTGTGGCACTTTCCCCTTTATCGACTTTAAAGTAGGAACCACTGCTGCAAGAAAATTCATACAGTGAGTGAAAAACCACTTTTCCACCAGATATGTAGCAAAGATATGTAAGGGGTGACAAATTAACATTTTCAGTACGTTTTCATCCCTGACCTTTTAGATATTTATGAAAATGAGGATGGAAAAAAAAATTTCTCCTGGGATTTTTTCTTTTCATTTCCTTTGTAGTTGTGTTTTTTGAAAGTGCATTCACATTAGCTCACAAAGCCATTTTTATCTTTAAAACTGTTTCAGGTGAGAAATCTTTTAATTGTGGTATTTCATACTAAAACTAAAAAAAGTAAAAGAACCAGAATATTTTCTTGCTCTGCATTTATTTTATGTATTTTGATCTTGTCTCTGTCCTGCTGATGATATTACTCTGAAACCTGTGGTAAAATGCCAGGGTGAGAAAGAAGCTTAGCTCTTTGAAATGATTGTGGTCAAATTTGTGTTACACCCTCTGTGATCTGATAACAACAAATCTAACATGTAAATCTTTGCAGAGACATATACATTCAGGTAATCCACTTATTTGCAGACTTGAACAAATATTGACAGAAGCAACTTCATACCTGTGGGTAATGACCCACCACAGTGATGACAGATCACAGCCCTAACTAGAGCCTATGCATGAAAACACTGGATGTACAAAGCTTGGCTCCATTTCTCCTGCAGTATAATGTGTTTTCTTCTTTTGCATTAAAATTGATCAAGACAAAGGACTGACACTGATCTTCTTGGGTCAGGTATCAGAAGCTACTTCTGAATGCTGCCTTTTATTGGTGTTTGCTACAGAATGGTGTAACCTCAGGTAGAGCTATGCTACATGTTCCAGTCAGATTCTAGGTGGGCTGAATGATGCTCTGGGGGTGCTTCTCTCCACTCTCAATAGAGGAGGACCATGAAACTCACTGCTGGATTTAAGACACCCAGTGAGTGCATTTCACACTCTGAGTTTTTCACCTCCTTGGTTTCCATTTTAGCTAGGATGCTACAGGCTAGGTGTGAAAGGTTTTGTTAGATCAGTGAGCCAGCATGTGAATACCCACCTGAAAACTGCTTTTTGGAGAATAACCCATCAGTTTTGTAGATGTAGATATGATGTGATGCAGTAATATTTTAATAATATTACTATTAATAGCAATGGTTTGAATGGTTGAATGGTTTTATATTACATTTGTAATGTAAATCTTTTGGGTAATGACCTTAAGAACAGACATGAGTATAAAAGCTCTTAGGTTTAATAAGTTACTTTTCTGCTGGTAGCAGTTTGGATACTTCCAGGTTCCTAAATTGCTTATAATATCTTCCTGCTTTCAATCTGATTTTTCATTCTAGAGTTCTATCCCCAAAAAAGGTGTTGAGTCTGAGATAAACCATATTATTATGGTTCAATAGAAGAAAAGAAAGGGAAACTGTTTTGTTATTTTTAGAAGAGAAACTGCCCTCCTACAAGCTCACCAAGTACTCCTCCCTCAGTACATCTTGCGTGCCTGCTGGATGAGGAACAACAGGCTTTAGTGCTTCTGACTCTCCAAAGAGCGTATTTTGTAGGTGTGATGCCAACGTGCAGCTGTGCACACCTAAAAGCAAGGGCCTTCTTGATTTACTCCAATCTATACAAGGGTTGCTACTGGAAGAACTAGTCAGGAATATTATGCCAGGATAAATTTGCTAAAATGATCTTTCTAGTGACCGATCAGCTTCCAAAAAAGAAACATCTCTCCACTGCTATCTCTTCACCCCAAGAAGAAGCTTTCCATCTACTTGCTTGGAAGGCTGACTATTGGCCCGCAAAGGACCTTAATGTCAAAACCAGCAAGAAAAGACACTGCAGGTTGATTTTCTCCCCTTTTTTCTATTTTCCCTTTTATTTTTTTTTAAATCCAGATTTTGGGCGAACTTTTCCTCCAGGTGCATAATACCTTTTCCTTTTCCTTTCTAAATAGGGAAGGTATGTGTGGTTTTAATACATCTCTAATTATATTCCATAGCTTGCAGAAGCAAAGTTAAAATTATAACTTTCATGATGACAGTGAATCAATTTTTCTACCTTGTGTAGGGTGGATATGAAGGCTAATGTCCTCGCAATGCCATTGACTCAGGGTTGCTAAAGGAAGTCTTGTGAAGGAAAGTCTTCTCTTATCACTTGGCATTTCTGACTTGCTAATCTGATTTCAAAGAAAAATTGTTTATAGAAGTTCCTGGTTCAAATCCTCCTCCTTGCTAAAGTTGATGTCAAAGCATGTGCAACAATAACTGGATGAGCAAGTCAAGCTTGTTGAGTTCAGATCCAGAAATGCTAACAATTTACTGATTTAGCAGCTCTCAGATGCCAGTTAATAACCAGAGAAATGGGAACCCATTCAAACTTATTGAGTCAGACAATCTGACTTTTTCCTGTACTGGTGGTGAAATCCAACTCTGGGTGATGTCCCAAATCAACAAATCTCTGGGTCAGTTATTACATTTGTTTGATGTCCCTGGCTACATGAACAAATAAACAAACAGCCTGCATTTTCTCCCCCTTCAGACCCTCCCTTTACTTCCCATTGCTACCTACATGATTTTACTACCTACCCTGTGTCTCTTGTAGCATAGTCTGACCAAGCAGGTGCTATGGTGAAAGAGGAATGCAGCTCAGGCTACTTTTTGTGTGCCCATTCAGCTCCTTCCTGAAAGCAAGTAGTGGAGCATCAGCAGTGGTAATCTGCACTCAAACACATCATACTTGCTTGGGGAAATCATGGGAGTGGGCACAAGCTACCTGGTACCCTTCCCATGATCACATGAGAGAGAAGGTGATGAACCCACCATACACTAAACAGAATTGTTAGCATTTTCCAGATATTTTCTTGTGCCCCAAATCAAGCTTCCATTTCAGGTTTTAAAAGTCCATATTTCTGACAGCATATAAAATGTATTACAGGAACTGTGGTGGCAGAATACAAACATTTTCTTGAGTTTTCCATTTTATATGTATTTTTTTTAACCAGCTGTATAAAGTCATCTTTCTGAAGTATTGACTCAGCTTATTCAAGTATTGACTAAGTCAGTAATAAGATCTCATTCTTATTTAGTCTTAAGTAGCAAAGTCTTCTCTCTCATTATACTTTTAGGGACTCTATTGGTGATCCACCTGGGCATGCCCACCAACAGAAGGATCCCATCATTTCAGGTTCACAGGGAGGTGGACATGTTTCGAGAGATCACAAGATTCAATTCTGCATGGCTGGTGTCAGCACTCAGAGCCCATGGGGTCAGTTGGCTAGCTCGTCTGCACCTGTGGCTAGTGGCAAACCAACATTCCTCAATGGTAACATGGACTGTACATCAGTTCTCTGGAAACAAAAGCAAAAAAGAAGATGTCCATGGAGGTGGGCCACTTGCATCCTGTTGGCACATTCAAGGTTGTTCCTATTTGGCTCCATTCCCTTGAAGACACAAGGAGCAGCCGTGCAGGAAGTAAGTGATAGCCACACCACCTAATGCTTTATGTACAAACAGGGGGTGAGCTGCACAGCCTTGATAAAGGAGGTGTGATAGTGGTGGAATTGAATCACATCAGCTGCATGACCCCACAACCCAAATAAGGGCTGCCACAACTGGTGGGCAGGCTGGAGATGTTCATTAGCTGGGATCTGATCTCCACAGAAGTCAATATTGCAGAAGCTTGTGAATGAAAACTCAAAACATTAATCTTTGGCAGCAGCCCTGCAGATTTAAAAAATAAAATGGGGCTGTTCTTGTTTGAAAACTTATCAAAGACTGGAACACTGACTTTTATTATTTTATTGGTTGAAGAGAAGGAAAAAGGAATTGCTTGTTAGCTTGCTTTTCATGAATACTTATAATTTCATTTTACAAGCTTCATTGATGTAGATGCAATTTATTTATATTTTCATGGGATAAATATAAAAGACCATGGATACTATTGCAGTTCTGTCAGGGGCTACAGAAATAGTTTCCCAGACTGTACAAGGAGTGGGCTTGTACTTGTGATGAGAATTAAAGCTCAGCAAGTGTGAACCATTGATATGCCTGCCCATGTCCAAGGGGATTTCAAAGCCCATGGGAATTCACTGTTTCATGAACAGAGCAGATGTCTCACTCATAAGACATGAATGACTTCCTGTCATGAACTCACAGTCTCACTGAACTGATGTTCCTTAGCACTTTATTATCTTTTCTATTATCTGCCTCTGGAAGCACTGGGGACTCCCAGGCACAGCCTTATTTTGGACATCATTCTTTTGACCCCAGATGTAGGATTTAGTTGCCTGGACACAGTGCAAATGAAAAAGACTTGTGCCCCTTTAAATATTCAGGATACCTGAGCATCATGAACAGAGAATTTGTGTCCCTCTACCTCTGCCTCTATAGACAATGCCAGATACTTGCAAAGGATAGATACCATGTGCTTGTGTTCTTGTAGCTGTATCCCTCGGGGAGAATAGCAGGATGTCAAGTTTGATGCTGTAAATATTCCCCAGGAGGAGCTTGATTCCTTGCTTGATTCCCCTTAACTTCAGAGGGAATATGGTCCCCTAGCCCAGGTGTCAGTTCTGAACTCTGAAGCTGACTTTTGTGACTATTCACTGCTGCTGCAGAACAGGCCAGCTGGGAGAAGGCAGCAAGCCTAGAACATGGTCATGGCTACAGCTGTGCAACTAAGCCAGCCACAACACTGCTGAGGCCTTCAGCAATGGCTTTACCACTGCAAGTGTTATTAACACAGGCTTCTGGTCAGGCAACGAGCTCAGAATTTACTTAAAAATCTCCAAAAACATACCCATTACTTTCCTGCTGGCATAAAGATGCTATCATAAAAATCTGTGGGTTGAGTAGTTCTCCGATGTGATCTTCTGCATACAGCTTGAGTCACTTAGCTGCATTCACCTCCTTGGAAATCTGGAAATTAGGCCATTCTACGTGACTATAAGGAGCTGCCTTTCTGGAAGGCAATGTTGTGTTTTGATGGCAGCTGTCTAATAGGAATCCACTGAACTGCAGCACAGGTTGAACAGTATTCTACAGCAGTTAGGTGATGGTGAGTTGCAGTCAGGGGAGCTAAGGCTCAAAGTTGCCTCAGTGTTGGTAGAAATAAGACTTTACATTTCAATATTAATTGTCTAAGCTATTCACTATCTGCACTTCATTACCAGGATAAACCCATGTAATCAGAGATTATCCAGTTCTCATTTGGGAAACACACTCTGTATTTATTATCTCATATAGACCAACTAAGTAAACTAATTTACTTTAAAATTTATTACTACACTGGTCTGAGTACAACACAGTTACTCTGGTACAATGAACTCCTGTGCATATGGATGTCATGAAACACAGAATCCATTTCCAGTTTTGCTTGAGTGCCTTTGTAAGGACAGCAGAGCTTTCAAATCTAAGAAGCAGCATTCAAATTAAGCTTTCAGCCTCTTAGCTGAATAAGCTTTTTTTGTATTGCACACAATAGTTTTGATCAATAATGTCAATGCTCATTTGAGCAGTGCTCTACTACCTGATCTCTTGAGGGCAGTCTGGACAGAATGGGTCTAACAGCAGTGAGGTGATAGTTGGGATTTTCTTCTCTCTAGGGGACTAGAAATTTTTTCAGTATTACCTGTTCAAACCCAGTGGCAGGAAGATCTTTGCCTAGAGTTTCTCATTCTGCTAAGACTATTTAGATTCCCTGATAATTCAATTATGGATCTGTGGCACCTATGTTAAGTGAGAATTCTTTCTTTGTAGCCTGTTGGCTTTAGCAGGATGTGGGATGGTCTTTAGCAGTTTTTAACCTTATTTGAAGCCAAAGCGTCACACCATTTTGTAGGGTACACTGGAAGGATTTTTCTCCTCGCAAAATTTTAATGGACATAATTTGTTTAATCTTTAAGACTCATTAATTTTCTGTGTGACATGATGCTTCCTGTTCTTCTGGTCATTCTTTTTACAATACTCCTTGGAAACATTGTCCAGCTGCAGTTGCTCTTTTGTTGCTCTCAGAATGAAGGAATTTCTCCATCTGACATGGAGAAATATTTGTTTTATTTAATATGTCTAATATGTTTAATATTTAAATGTTTAATATGATTTCTGGCATGGGATAAAACATTGCACTTGATGCAGCTGACCAGAGTATTATGTTAAGTAACTAAGAGAGAAGAAAGGTGGGAGAATCCACAGTCTCAGTATGCCTGGTAAACCAGCCACTGATGGTTTGTAATGGGACAGTGAAGCTGAGACTGTGTGCTCTGTGTGCCAGGGGTGCTGTACTGTGAAACCCAGCACACCTTAACAACAAACTGGGCACTTCTGCCCTCCAGGCTGAAATTCTGAAGGATTCTGAAGCCTGAAGAATGAGTATCTAATTACCATCACCAAAGCATTAAGTCCAACTGATAAGCTGAACTTGGTGATCCCTATGGGTCCCTTCCATCTTTAGATATTCTATTTTTAAAAAAGCCCTTTCTTTCTGCCTTCTACATTTGAGTATTCTATGTTTAAAAGAATTATTAGTGACTTGAAAATGAAACAAAATATCTCTAATATGTGCCCAAGATGCTTTGATCAGCTTAAAAGTTTTTGGTTTGGTTTAAAAATTAATTTCAAAACAAAATCTTTTCCATGCTGATCTCATGATCAACTCTTTTAACACAGTGCATTGTTTTCTGGGGCTTAAAGCATTAACAACAGGATGATGGCACTAGTATGGAAGGATTTTTTAGGAATGGACTGTGCTAGGAGTCTTCTAAGAGGTAGCCAAATTCCTTGGGTTTGTTTATGGAGTAATTTTTAATTTTCTCATTTTCTCTTAATTTATAGGAAAAGAAGAAAAAAAAATCTGAGAAGGCACTGGTTTTCAGGCAAGAGTACAGCACCACAGAGTTACGTACCTAAGAGTGGAAGAAAATCAAAGCCAAAGACTTGCCAAAAGTCACACAAGTATTCATGTATGAATCCTGGAATTATCACAGAGATCTCCAAGGTAAGAAATCCAGTTTTGACTGGCAGCTATTCTTAAGGTAAAAATTTGGCAAAATTGCAAAACACTTAATAAAAAGTGTTCATTTTTTTTTCTTAATATGAGTCCATTGCCAGTTTAACCACACAGAGCTCAGTGCTCAGAGAATGCATTCCACTCAGCTTAATTAAAATCTCGGCTGGGGCAATTGAAAATGAGAAATTAGGCCCTGGGCTCAAAACGTCCAACAGCATTGCCAAGGCAACAATATCAAAACATGATAAGCAGAATTATTCTATCAGTAGGCACAGCTTAGAATGAGGTTACAACAGCTTTTTCTGAAGGTTGAAGGGATACACAACACTTAGTAGCTGCATGGAAGTAAAGAGCACCTACAGTACCTGCAGTAACTTTAGCCTCCACGATGCATTCCATTGCCTTTGTGCTAGATACCCTATTGACTGTGTGTGACTCACTTTTTATGACCTCACCAATGAGATAACACCCTCATTCGATAAAAGACTTTATCAATTAAGAAAAGCCCTACTGCCTGATAACCTGATTGAGAGCTGAGTACTCAGGGTGGTGGTGTGAGACCTTTCATTTCTAATCAATTATGGCTTCTTGTTAAGCAGCTTTATGGAATTATCCAGCCTTTGGCAAACTTTTGTATGATGCTTACTGCACCTAAAGATAAATTACTCTTTATTTGTTCAATTTGCTACAAGGTGGAGCCCATCTGCTTGTAGGGATCCTTTCTCTTAAGACTTTGTGTCAGAGAGCTCATGTTTTATTTGAGTGTCCTTTTGCCAGTTTTAGAAGCCAAAAAAGAAAAAAAAAAAAAGCAGAAACATCAGTTTCAAGATTACAGATGTATGTGCTGACTTGTAAGTTCTCTGACCAGCAACATCTGTTGTATCAAATTTGAGAAAAATCCCCAATTTCAGAGCTGTAGGCAAAGCTTTTCTTGCCTACATAATCCTGTAACTGTAGATCACAAAATACATACATTCAATATTACCACAACATGGTAAAACCCTTCCTTCCCTCTGTGTAACTGTTGTCACACATCACTGTCACAAAGTAATGGAAAATTTGATACATATTGTGAGACATACTGTTAGGGCTTATGCTCCCTTTTCCAAGAGTGGAAACACCTATGGGAGAATGCCATGTAGTTTACTTCATAGCTCGCTTCTCCTTTTGTTGCTCCCCTTTGGGTTCTAATCTTTCACTAACAGGGCTGTTAAAAAGGTGCTGGGTAGGAAGGAGATGTGTCCCTTTCTTCTGTTTCAGTTTGAACAACAAAAACGTCTGTTAGCGCTGGTGTAGATAGCAGAGAGGTCCTGCTCCTTGGTAACCAGCAGTGTTTTCTGGTGGCAGCAGGAGCTCCAGGCAGTGCTGGAAGCCCTTGGTGGAGCACTGGGGCTCAGGACAAGTCTGCCTCCACCCTGTCTAGCATGCACACAAACCAGAAAGCTCTGTGTTATTCTTTTTTCATTTGTTTGCTTTAGCAGTTTGGGGGTGTCTTACAGATTCAAGCCCATCAGTTTAAAACCTGTTCCTCAGGTGTTACTGAGCTGACTTTTGCCATTAGGATGACTAGAGTTTTACTTCAAGAGCTGAGACCCAGTTTCCTCTGGTAGCAACTCCTTTAGGTCTAGGTGATTCTCCTCCTCTATTCTGCCCTCATGAGACCCCACATGGAGTACTGTGTCCAGGTTTGAGGACCTCAGCTCAAAAGAGTCATGGACCTGTTGGAATGAGTCCGGAGCCACTAAGTTGATGACAAGACTGGAACACCTCTCCTAGGACAACAGGCTGAGAGAGATGGGGTTGTTCAGCCTGGAGAACAGAAGGCTTTGGGAAGAGCTTAGAGCACCTTCCAGTACTTCAATGGGGCCTACAAGAAAGCTAGAGAGGGACTTCTTATGCAAGCAGATAGTGTCAGGACAAGGGACAATGGTTTTAAACTAAAAGAAGGTAGGTTTAGGTTAGATATTCGTGAGAAATTCTTTACTCAGGGGGTGGTGAAGTACAGGAACAGGTTGCCCAGAAAGGCTGGGTTGCCCACCCCTGGAAGTGTTCAAGAAGACCAGGTTGGATGGGACTTTGAGCAACCTGGTCTAGTGAGTGATATCTCTGCCCATGGCTCTGACTAAATGATCTTTAGAGTCCCTTCCAATAAAATCCATTCTAGATTCAATAATTTTTTATTCCTCTGGAATATCTCAGCCATGCCTGACAATTAGCAGCTTAGGAACTTTCTGGAACATGAAAGACAGTGAGAAAATAAATCATTAGCTATTTATGCACCAGTCTATGCATAGGACTTGGGGGATAAATAACATAATGATGTGCCCTGCCCGGAATTGTACCAGGATGCAAGGACATATGGCAAGGAGACAATCTCATGCAGTTAGGACCAGGCACCTTGGAGATTATATTAATCTCACATCATACCATATTGTATCTAATAGACACGTGTAATTTTATTTATATACATGTACAAGGAAAGGCATGGAGGAATGTACTGGCAAGTGTTGTAAAGAGGAAGACTTCCCCAATTTAACATGGTTACACTGATAAACTTGTAGTCTGGTAGTGGTGGGAAATAATGGTTCTGCATGAATCACAAGCTGCTTAATAGTGCATTGAAATGCAGTCTTGAGCCATGACTGGTAGAAGATGTACTATCTGATTTATCCTGAGCAAAATGTCCAGAGGGAGTGGTAAGCACATTAAGTTAGATGAGCCATCCAGGGCATACCTTTCGCATGTTATCAGCTGTGCATGATAAACAGACCCCAGAGACATTCCAGTGTAAACTGAAATAGAATTATTTCAGACATAAAGACTTTCTATTTGCAAGAAGTAAATATCAGAGAAGAGTTGGCATAGGACCTTGTTAGCAAGCAATGAGGGTCAATGTACATTTATAGGGAAAGCAGCAAATTATAGAGAACTGAGATCATTTTATTGGCTCTGGAATTAAGCAGTAGGGAAATGCTAATCAAAACTAGAGGGCCGGAGTCCAGAAGCTGTGAAGATCACTACAAAATCATACACACTCTGTTCTTATCCTGCAGGTTTTTTGCCTATAAATGCTTTCACTTTTTTTCTTTTTTCTTTTTTTTTTTGTTCTCCCTCTGAAGTAATATGCCAGCTGTGCAAATGTTTGACCCTGTGAACATTCAAAAATTGATTATGCTTTCTGGCCTTGCTGAACACAAGCCAACCCCTGTCTGCAGAAACAGTGTTTTCCCGAAGCAGCAGTGAGTACACACATACACGCTCTTTGCTAAGGGCACTTGCCAAATCCTTGTGAACGTGTCCAGGAAAGAAATATTCCTGGTCAGTCAAAACACTCAAACCTTTACCATTGGGAGTTACTAGAAACGATCCATTCTTTAAATGATTACCATAACACTTATACACTTATAACACTTATGACACTTATAACACTTATAACACTTATAACACACATGTGTTATACAAAAATAATGTGTTCCCTAGAGTAAACATCTGTCTGTCCCCCAGAATACTTTCTGGATCTTTGGCCAAATTCAATCCAATCTGGCAGATTAATAGATGTCTCAAGTTTATGTGAGTTTCTGTAAAGCTAGAGAAATTAGTCAGGTAAAAGAAAGCAACTTTATTAGGATATCTCTGTTAAAGTTCTTCCATTTCAGGAAAAGCTTCAATATTAATTTACCCCTTAATGCACAGGGAATTAGCATGAGAGCTGAACATCAAAATGTTTATATGTTGGAAACAAAGCTTCACTGCCGCACGCATTGTAAAACATCTGACCTGACGGGTGGGTTCTGTGATGTCCAATAAGATGAATATACTGACTGAAAGCTGGCACATCCATAAACTCTTAGCTTGAAGGAATAACTTTAGCATAGTTCAATTAAAATTCTGTTTAGTATAATTCAGTTAAAGTTTCAGTGTCACAAGAAGACAGAACCCTCTGGGAAATGAGTTTTTATTAGGTCCAATGGTTGTGGAACTACTGTTCAAAATTTTTTTTGCCCTGGATCTGAATGACTGCACTGTGGTCATCCCTCATAGCACATTACTGATTTGAGAGGGATGAATGACTCCCCTTTTAGCCGTAAAATTAGAGGTACTTTTTTAAGAGAAATATAGACCTATTAAGGTTGGAAAAAACCTCTAACATCATCAAGTCCCGCTGTCAGCTGTCAATCCACCACCACCACAATGTTCACCACTAAACTAGAGCTAGTTGTCAAGTGACATATTCACAAGTTTTTTGAACGCTTCCAGAGATGGTGACTCCACCACTTCCCTGGGCAGCCTGTTCCTATGCTTGACAACCCTTGCTGTGAAGAAACTTTTCCTAATATTTAATCTAAACATCCCCTGGCGCAACTTGAGGCCATTTTCTCCCCTTCTCTTATGTAATCATGTACTTTCCAATCGCTGTGAGTCATGAAGGCATTTTCAGCTCTACTGCCCTTTCTTCCCCATTCTTTGTTACCTCTGTGCCTGAGAGCATCCTGGTTGTCTGAAGCAGCTCTTTTTCTGTTTTGGCTGCTGTGCACACAAGGATGATGTTTTTTCTTGACTGACTTTGAGAGCTTTGCTCACCTTCCTGCTTTCTTTGTTCCTGGTATTTTGTTGAGCTACTATTCCTCCTTTCAGTCTGAACTTAATGTTTTTCTCTTTTTTTGGCTAACTGTTCTAAATTCTTAATTTCAAAATTATTTCTTCAATGTTCAGTAAGTTCTTCAGTTTTCTCTTTGGGTCATGAGGTTGGGACCTTTGCACAGATGTTTGGTCTTTATTTGGTGTAGTCTTGTCACTTGTGGTAGAGAGGGGACAGCATAGAGGTTCTTGCAGCCCCTGCTGATCTCCCAGGCAGCTTTTCTCAGGTAAATCCATGAACATAACCACCATGACATTCATCCAAGCAAAAACCTGCACAACACAGTGCATCAGCCCTCCTTGCTGGAGTTGTCCACAGCCATCCAGACAGTATTTTGTCTTTGTCACATGCTCACAGCCCAATCCCATAGGTAATCTCCAGTCAGTTTTTAGCCTTGTACAAGAAACAGCCCCCTTTAATATGTTACTGCCTGAAAGTTAAGTCATATTGACCAACACTTTCAGGAAAAGGGGACTTCTCTGTCTTCCTTATAGTGTACAGGAAATTATATTATTCTCTGTCTGGAGTTTAGGCTTGAATGCCTGTAGGCAAAGAGGATATATTTCCTCAGTCAAATTTTTGATGGAGAGCAGGCAGGATGCAAGCATTTCTGTCTGCATATCAGGCAGAAAAGGCAGCAAACAGACACACCTTCTCAAATGCACGTATTTCCCTGGAGAAACTGGGAAAGTGGGATGGGGAATTTTAGATTTTCATGTGATACTCTTTTAATTTGTGTTGTTCCTGATATGACATCTACATATATCCCTTTTCTCCCCTCTCCTTAATCCACATGCAAAGGTGAAAGAAAATCTATTCATGAATGATTTATCAAAGTGCTATGCAAGACTTAGTTCTTCTGGTGGATTTGTCAAGTAATGTGACACGTATTATACCACATGAGTTATTGGTCTATGTCCAGTGTTTCCAAGAGTGGTAGGGAGGAGGTTTTGGGTTGCCCTACCAACATTGTAGGTTTTCCTGTACACTGACATGGGGATTCAAGAATCTCTTCCTGGTTCTGCAAAGCTGTGCATTTGTAAAGGACACCACCTTCAGAAGCCAAGAAGGAAGCCTCTAGTTGTGTTCAATTCGCAGCAAAGGGGGAAATAACACGATTTATTTGTTTTCATTTATCTCAGGGACTATTTCAACTCTACAACTTCAACATGGGTGATGTTCAACTCTATCTCTCTTCTCAGTCTCCAGTAAACTTATTAGTGTTCCAGGAGATAATTCCAGATCTGGCATCCTGACTTTCTTTTAGAAGCAGAGCTCCCTTGTCATTAGCACAGTAGTGAAGCATACAGTCTGACAGCCTGTGGTGCTCAGAGGTGAGAAAGGGCAAATGGTAGGAATGGCCAAGGGTCATTGGTCTTCCTGGTTTAGGAGAATAGGCAAGGAGCAAAGCATGCTGGGGAGCAGCTAACTGAGGGCAAATGGGCAAATTCAGAGGGAGCTCAAAAAATTAAGAAAGCTATTTCAAAACTGATTTGAATAGAAAGAAAAAAACAAAACCTGTAGTACACAGATTGTATATTTCTCTTCCTAGTGCCGCTTCAAAATTCTGAAGTATATAGTTTCAAAGAATGAGTCACAGACCCCTCTACACACTTGGCTTCTTAAAATTGATCATGTTTCCTTCCTTTTTCCCTATTTTGGATTTTTCAAAAGCTATGGCCTTTGTGAGAAAGGTTTATTTTCTAAAAAAGAGGATTGAGGAAGGTAAGGAAAAGAGTTAGTCTGGTTTTCCAAAAAAAAAGGACTGTCTACTTATCAAAAAATTAGGAAAGCTAATAGTGAAATGAGTTTTACTTAAAGTAATTGAGTTTCTGGTAGGAGGTGACTAATGCCATTTATCTTCTTAATGTAGTGAAGCCCAAGAGTGTATTTGCCTTACTGACTTATACGTAGCTGATGCCTCCCTGTTTCTGTATTTCAGGTAACTGTGACTCACTTATTAAATAGTAATGACCTTATTTATATTATTCTTTTCAACCTTTTATTTATCCGGAAGTTCGTTTGAGTGAGCAACACACGCAAGTTACTAAGAAGAAAATAAGTTGAACAATTGCAAACTGCAAAAATTACATGAGAGACGTAAAAAGAAAGAAAGATATATAAAACAGGAGATACTATCTAGCATGCCTTCGTGGATGCAATTCTATAGCCTTTACCCAGCTGTACAATACTTTATTTTTTTGCCATAGTGAAATAGTTATTTGGTACATAGGAATCCTTGAGGTCCTTCCAAGCCTATATGGCCTCACTACCTGTCTAAAAGGTAGACAAAATGGGCATGTCTTGAAGGAGGCACCTGAACAGGATATGTCTGCAATTGTTACCAGCCACCCTCATTTTCACTAGGCTTATCATGATTTTTAGCTAATGGAGGATATAGTCCATTAACTCCCTAAGTCTAAATGTTTCTTGGAGATATGCTCCACATCAAAGTTTAACTCCCCACTGAGAAGTTTTGTTAGGGTTTGCTGCTGATGGAGAAACTATGTAACAGGAAAGTAAAACCTCTTTCCTGGTTTTAATTTTGTGTTTGTATGACTATTAAGGTAAGTTTTAACCATGGCTCTTAGAGGAAGAGATGTACAGGATGTAGTAAATATATCTGTCTTAGAAGTTGTCTTGACTAAAGAGAAAGTCTGTAACACTGAGACACGTAGGGGAGTAACTCTGCCATCTACCTCTGCCATCAAATGTGCTCACAAGGCCGTGCAGGTAAACTGGAAAGCATGTTAAAAAACTGCTGGACTATGTCTAGATGGGCGGAAAGAGACCAGCTATTTATGTTGGAACTTGGAAATATAAACATCGCTGAAGAAACATTAGGAAGGTGGAATTCAAGGTGAATATAGAGGGAAAAGGAAAAATATAAATAAGCTTTTCCACTCAAGTTCAAAAAAATATGAAGATTTCAATTGAAATCTGGAAATTTTTTTGTTAGATTAATTTTTCAAGATGGATTTTCATTTTATCATTTTTTTCTTTTTAATCTCAGTGTCTTGATAGGCTTGTGTTTGTAATAAATTCTATGCACAAAGATCTCATGTGTCAGTTTGCATACTACATTAATTTCAGTCTATATGGCTTTGATCCGCATATTTTTAAGGCAATAGATATGAAAGGGAATAATTTCTATCCTTTACCTTTCTAAATTAGACATTCTTTAGAATTAAAGAAAACTGTTAGTGTTTCAAGGAGAAAGGAACCCTAAACTGAATCTAAAGCCATCTTCAGAGCTCACAGAGAGACATGTCCTTCTTCAAAATCTTCTACAGACTGGAATGGCCTGTCTCTCCTCCCTACACTCTGACCTCCCAGGATCTTCTTCCCTCTATGCACAGTTCATTTCTCTAGAGGACAAAGTAATCTTTCCTCTTGGAATAAGAGGAATTGGTGTTGGCAACCTCCACATACAGTTCTCTCAAGAGCTGGCAGTCCAGGAAACACTTTTGTGGGTTTTTTTGGGAATTACTGTGAAGCAGTTATGGTAGGAGAATATTAAGAACACAATTACAAAGAGGTGTGTCATGCTAATTCTGGCAGCCAAGCCTGCAAATCCCATAAATTGTCATTGGCACCAACATGATAAGCAGTGCCTTCCAAGGAAAGTGCAAGAAACCTCAAAACAAACAGCAAGGAGTGTCTCACCATACTGTGGATACAGCTGGCACACAGCTGACCTATGCAATGGAGCTTCAGTGGCTTTTCAAAGAGAGGAAAATACATGGATTTGAAGAAAATCCAAATGAGTAGTAGAGACTCAGGGGTGACAAGCTTGCATCAGGGGTTGCTAATTCTGGGGAAGGTCAAGATGAGGAGTGAGGAGGGTTGATGGTGCAGCATGCTCTGTATAAACCTCTGTTTGTACCTTGAATTAATCAAGGGGATACCCAGGGGCTAGACTGAGCTAGTTTGTCAATCTCAGAAATAATTCTGTACTGTAGTGAACTAACCCTCTAGACTGGGACTAATACCTCATCTGTAAGTAAACATGTTGGGTCAAAAGCATAGATGCTACTGTTCATGTAAGTACTGTTTTATCAGTTTGCTAAAGTGCTGACTCTTAGCTTATAAAACACTTGAATTTACTGTATAATACAGTCAACTTTGAGAAACAGCTTGTAAATAAATGTTTCTGATGAAGACTGATAAGTCACTGAGCCACAAAACCATTTCTGTTTGCCAGTTAAGATTCAGTGGCCTGAAGAAAAAGTAGATAAGGAAAGATATTTGTTCTCTACAAATAACTTCTTTTTACTTTTGGTAGTTCACACATGTTTGAGATAAATGCCAGATAAACAGGCATAGTTTCTAATTCTTTCTACATAGTGCCCAAGGAAGGGAAACAATGACTTTGAGATTTTGTACTGCCTTTTTAACTGTATCACTTATATAAGAAAATATTACTGATGTGCAGGAACCACAGGCTTTTTTTTTTTTTTTAATGCAAGATCTGAGAATTTCAGAAGGAGCCTTGAAGATGATGATTTTTCATTATGTAGTGCCTAGTTTGTTCATGGCTTTATTTTAAGTTGTTCTTATTACTTAGAAAGAGCATTATAGATGAGAAAACAAAGTAGTACATTGAAGAAGGAATCAACAGTGCACACCCAGTGGTACTCAGCCTACAATCAGCACATTGTGGAGACATCAGGGCTCTCAATGCCTTGCATGAATTACTGAATAAAATGACATCTGTTTCCCTAAAGGCACGTCTACCCTGCTATCACTCCTGCAGCACCAAAGGGCAGATATACCGCAAAACCTGTGTCAAATGCATCTAAAATAGCCCATGCTGCTGCAGCCAATTTGTGAAAGTATCTGTTTTATTTTTTAAATAAGATAAAATCTCTAGGGATATGTGCTGTCACATTTACAAAGACTCACTTAAGCTCAGCCTTCTAAAGACAGCTCTCTGGCTTTATGGTTTCATGTAGATCTCCATTAGTTCAGAGAGGAAGATGGGCAGCTCTAGAAAATGATACCCCGTCTTGGCCTGAGCTGGACAGAGTAAGTGAGGCATTTGTGAAGTCTTATGTGCTCAAACTTCAGATCCACAAAGTTAGGTAAAAGAGCCTTTCACAATGTGGTTGCTCTGCATATCTATCCATTTACTGTGTACTCGCACATCCTTCCAAATCCGGGCTAAATCAGTTTTTCATATGACATGAGTTCAATAAGGCCCCCTTTGGTGTCCTCACTGAAGATCCTCGCACAGTTCTGAGAAGAATTAATTCTGATGCAATCTTGAAGACATGCACAACCAAAATAAGAACTGTATCATGCTCTAATACATCAGTACATGAATGTGGAAGGCAGTCAGCAGGTCTTGGAGAGGTATTTATTCACTGTATTAAACTTCTAACTCTAATGACCATAGAGCTGTGCAAACAGAAACCAGTAAGTGTTTGAGAGGCCTTGCTAAAACCTTTACAATTGCTCCAACAGACAAAAGAAGGTGTGAGCCTTGAACGTGAGAATAAAATAAGTATATTGTGGTTTACCTTAATATCAGACCATGGCTGCCTTTCAAGGAATAATGCAAGAAATTAATCTTGCAGTACATTCATGTGGTAAGATTGAAATCTTTATAAATTGCACAGCAAAGATATTTTAGGATCAAATATCCTTTTAAGTCCAGCAGTATTTTTCAAGACACTCACAAAGTTAATATTTGACGTTATGTTTCTAGTGATATTGGTACTATAAGTGGTGTAATTATAATGTTAACCAATAAAAGACAGAACCAACACAAGCCCCTAAACAACTAATCACATAAGTCTTCCTTTCCAATACCTGCTATTCTTGCTTCTATTAAGAAAAAACTTTGAATATGAGAAGAAGAAGGGTTGTGATATGATGCTACTACTGAGATTCTAGAGTATTAGAAATGCTTTCAATGTTCCTATTATACTGTAATAAATATTGTGAATGTATTGAAACATCATACTGATATTAAAAACTGCTCTTTAACTCACCTGTTACTAACATTCCATGCATCGCATGGGAATAGGCTGCCATTTTAAAAACATCATAAGATAACTTGAGAAATTTTCTTTGCATTTCCAATTTTTTTTTTTTAATCACTTTGGTCAAAAACTTTCCTTTTGTTCTTCATCAACATTAACAGTTACACTGCAATCACTGGACCGACAGAATTACATATTTTCAGTATTTGGAGGTTTTATATCTATAACTAGGTACATGTAGAATATACCAATTTGAAATATTTGGGTTCTGGTGACAGCTGTAGGCAAATATCCCTAGTTTAGTTATATTTGTTGAAAACAAGACAGAAAGAAGCAAAGCTGTTAACAATCTTATTTAAAGTTATTACACATCATACCTACTTGAAAGAAAATACAGACCTGCTACTGTTACCTTCAGTCTATATGCTGATCCTTTCTCTGCAGTCCTCCTTTTTGATATCATTTTTGTACTTGGATGACCTAAGAAATAGCTATGCTGTCCATGTGGTCATTTCCTTCCTTTTGTTTGTCACTGGATAGAAGTCCAAGGAAAACTTCTATTGCTGTGTCAGCAGTGACCACCAGTTCCCAGTGAGATATTCCTAATGTTAGCAAAGTGACCACTTGTAATGATCAAAATGTTCACACAGACATAGGAAAAAAAAAGCCACTTGGCAATCACACAGGATCTTTTTTTATCCTACTAGAAAGGCTGTTATGTATTGACCTGAAAAACTCATTCCTCTCTTTCGATTAATTGTAATCTAACACCCCAGCAGTATATGTCCTGAGGCAACAGGTTCAGCACTTCTGCACAGCTTCATCCCTGAGACCCGCTACAATTCTTTTAAGTCAAAATCTCAAATCAGGGGAATGATAACAGACTTTAAAAATAATATTACGAATCATTGGCAGGGTAAAGTTGTAGCTTTTATTTAAACAATCTAAATACTTCTAATTGGTTTTCAATTGAAACAGTCCCAGATAGCAGAACGTGAAGTGGCATCAGCCTGCAACTCCCACATGGAAGGTGCTTTGCCTTCTACACCTCTGAAACAAATGAGGAATGGAAGGTATTTTTTGAAGAAGGGATGAAAAGAGTGGGTTTCATTGGTGGTTTTTGTTTGCTTCTGTGTCACACGAGGCTGAAGTGGATGCTGAGAGGGAGATGTCATATTACAGACAAGATATAGCAGTTAATCATTGTCACTGTGAGTCAAAGTACTATCTGGAAACAAGGAGAGCTTGGAACAGATGCACCCACCAGGTGTACAAAGCACATGGCACAGAGCTGACTGCAAGGCATCTTCTGCTGGGGAGTTTCATTCCTTCTTTCTCCAGGAAGGGTTTTTGCACCATTCCTTTGTACTACAAGGCAATTGATCCTACAGGGATGAGGAAGCTCATTGGGTGATTTTCCAGGTAAAAGGACTCTTTGTATAGGTCAATGAAATCCACTGCCCAGAAGTGTACAAAGAGCTGGTGTGGGAGGAAAACTTGAATCCTTCACAGGCAAAGCAAAAACTGTTCACTGCTATCTTGCTTCCCTGCTGCTCTGTATGAGAGCCTTAGGCTTGCTGGGAAAACTGGGCATGAGCACTGCACCTCACTGCTCAGCAGCTGCCCCCCCTGCCTTGCTGCAGAACCCACAGGAAAATGGAAATAGCTGAAAGCCACAGGGCCTTTCTGGAGATTCAGCTGCACTATGGACATTTTAGCTTCTCTACGTCTTTTCCTACCACAGGTTGTGGTGCTCCATTTCACTTATGTACTTGGCTTGGGAACAGAAGGAGGAACAGAAAAGCAGAACACTGGACAAATGTACATTTAACTGAGTGTAAAATCCCTCTGCTTCCTATGGTCTACTGTATTGAATAAACTATTTTTTTTTCTTATTGCTTCAGGTTTTCACATTGCAGTTAAGGTCACCCAGTGATGTACTATGGATTTGTCCACCTATTCATCTTCTATTCCCAGCCAACACATGTAGCTGGTGGATGATTTCTGTGGAATCTGGCAGGTATGTGATCTCTGAGGCCCTAGATTCTTGCAAACCTCATGAAGTAAAAGAAAGGCTAATATTGGTCTATAAGCTCAACCCTTGCTATTGAGCAGAGAAGCCAGGTCTTCTTATTTCACAGCTTGTGCAACATGTTGGTCTTTTCCTTATAATCAATTGCTTGTTTTACTGAATTTTACATAAATGTATTTTGCATGGGTTTGATTGGTTGGTTTTGCTTCATGTTTGCTTTGTCTGTACATAGAAGTCACATGCTTTTACCTGAACTGAAAATGTAGCATGGTTACAATGTGAGTGTTATACATGCGGTGTGTTCATGGTGTTCATAAAGATGTTTATATAAGGGGAGCCACTCACAATAGAATGTAGTATCTCTATCCTGCTGTAATCACAATCACACCATGGACTGTACTAATGCAGGAAAGACAAACCATGCCACAGGAGAATATGGCCCACTAGTTTTCTTAACTGAAGTGATGGGTATTTCTCCACATGAACAGGCCCACAAGCCAGATAAACAGATTATTTATAAAAAGGGAAAATTATTTTGCATACTTATGAATAATGAATTTCCACCTATGTACATATTGCAGTAAAGTTCACTTGGGTAGTCGCCATCTGTGTATCTTTACTCCTTACTGTACAACCCCTGACCTGGGCACTGGATTTTTATCTGTATTGTATCATTACTATTTACTTTATATGGGGTGAATAAATGTTGCATAATCCAAGAAAATCCTGAACCCACCACCATCAGTGGATTCATCCTGAATCCCTGCACCATCAGTGTAGTCTGCATTTCAGATTCTGTGTGATGAAGCCATATATGCATTATAGACTTCTGGATATTTGTCAAAAATTCTTCAGACTGGAGTGATTTAATATGGAACTTTACAAATTACTCTGTGCTGTTGGAAACCAGATGAGCCATATTCAGACCTGGTGATCCATTGAGCTCCAAGTGCAGATGGGAAACACAGCTTCTCCCTTGCTTCTCTGGCTGAGCACGACAGATTGTCATGCATAGAGACTATTAAAGGTTGTCATGCATAGAGACTATTTTCCCTTTGGCACAATGTTTACTCCCTCGACTCCCTAGTACCAAGAGACACTGTACCCATGCATGGAGGAACAAAACCATGAGGCCAAAGGTGCCTTAAAAAAGGCAGGGGGTGAATGTGTAGATCTCTATCTTTAGTAACCATAACAAAGCTCACTACATTGTCTTGCGTATTTTCACGTTAACAATATTGAATGAAAAGGGTATGACGTAAAAGAGCACCTCCCAAAAGATCTGCAACAATGCTCACAGTTTATGGATATGGCTAATGTTTCTAGAATGGAATTAATTAGACAAGGGGAAAGAGGTGGACTTCATTTTATGCCCTGTTTGATATCTGCAGTGTTTGTATCAGATGGCTATGCTTCCTTTCACAATGCCTGGTCAGAAACAGGCTTTCTCAGAGTTTTATTCACACTAATGATTCATAGTATCGTACGGAAAGGAAAGTTGGATGAATTTTATCATAGAAGTTGTGGCCTCAGTCCTCACGGAAAAGAGGTTCTGTACAGAGTGCAGTACTGCCAGACCCTCTCAATGATTTTACATACTATACTTTAGATGTATACTATGTACAGATCATACTATACATATCATACTATCATACTATACATTAGATTTTTGTCCTGTTTCCATATAATCCAAGAAGTTGGAATGAGCTGAAACAGAGATAATTTATATGGAATTACCTGGCCTTTTGTGATTATTTCTATTTCTTTTGTGATGATTAACCATATACAGTAAAATATTATTTTCACAATAGGTATCAAGCTTCCTCAGTGTTTGTGGACATACTCATATATCTTCATATTTTTGACTAACTGAATAAAATCTTTATCATACTTTTGAGATTATCTCCAAGGGGGCTTGAACTGCTGCTTCCTCTAGCAGCAATTTCTCCAGGGCAGCACTTTTTCTGAGCATGTTTCAAACTCCTGGATTTCATTTAGGATTTGAGAAACATTGACTAAAATTGACTGACAGAAAAGAGAAACTCATCTACCACAGATAATACTGCAGCATTCATTAACTTAAAAAAAAAAAAAAACCCTTGTGTTTGAATCCCTTTCCATCTTCCTGATGCACAGCTAGCAGGTCAATCTGTGTGTAAATGTAGACAGAGCAGCTCTTGGCTCCTTCTGGTTTGGTAAAATATTAAAGTCACTGATCAATAAGTAGCTGTGTGGCCAACAAATGAGCCAGTTACAAACTGCTCACTGAAATCAATGCACAGTAACTGGTTTTGAAGAAGGTGCCATTCAAGGAACTATAGGTGTGAGGAACAAATGTATCAGCCTTGGGCCAAACACAAGCAGGCATCTGAAAATTCATGGTGAAAACAGATCAGCATGGTTACAGACAAGGTTGCATGCAGCTACTTTTATCTGAGAAATACAAACAAACAATAAAAATCCCCAAACAATAAAGGATCTTCCAAATTGAGGCAAATAGATAGATAGGTAAACAAAATAAGAGCAATTTGCTGAGGTGAAGTAGGAACTGGCTGTTGCAAGTTCTCAAACCAATAAAAGATTGCCCTTGTGGATGTAAATCTAATGGGATGTCCCCATAAAGAACTCAGAGGTGCACCACACACGTATCAAAACCTGTTGAGCCACTCCAGTACAGTCACGTAAAGCTCGTTTACAGTATCTCATCTGTGATTAGATTATGATTTGTCAATGTTTCCATGAATCTTGTTGTCTAGGTAAAAATAGTGAACCAGCAGCAAGGCCTCAGTAAATATTCATAGAGATTATATGGCAGTGTGTATTGGTCAAAATGAATGCCAGTAATAGAGATTAGTAAAAGGTCTTTAGAAGGTAGTTTTGACTATATTGCTCTTTTTTCTTCCGGGGTCTCTAAGGTTTAATTACTTAATATAGTGGGGTAATACCGGTTATCTTCAAGATTATCTCTACATTCCTAGGTATACTTTTACTATGTCAGTGGTACTTCAAAAATTTGGAACATTACTGCAAACTCTTAGATTAATTTGCCATGTAGCTGCTTGGTTTTTTCTAGTAAAGCAGAAGCTAAAAATACAAGGAGTTTTGACTTTTCAACTATCAAAAAACAGACAAGCAAGACAGAAATGACCACTGTCTCACATCCACTGGAAAGTCAGCAATGTGTGCACAAAATCACATACTTTCTCATTTGTTCCATTGGAAAATACAGCAAAATCTTAGTCGTGGTGGTCATCTCAATAAAAATGTCAATAAAATCAGTGGAAACACTCCACCTCACTGTGTTTTAAACCTGAGCCACTATGATAACTTTAAACCCACAAGGTTTTTGAAGGGATTCTGCTGGTACAGAGACTTGAGAGCAAGACTTGAATTTAGCAAAGAGTTCTGATGTTTTCTTTCTTTAGTTTCCAATGCCAGTGATCCAGTGAGTACAACACCTATGCTTCCTGTACTTCCTTTTACTGGATACAGATTTGTAGCACAATCTTGGCCATTTTGCATGTGAATGGCACCTTTGAGAGACCCTTATGTCTGGTATAAACAATTCAGTAGGTGGCTCATTCGCCTGTTATCCCAGCATCAGGCCATTGTTACCCATCCATCATACATAAAACTAGATGATGGCCCTTTTCTGGAACAATTGTATGGATATAAATTGACGGTCAGAGGTAAATTCAGTAAAGGAGAAGATCCACTAATGGTATGGTGGTCTGATTACAGCTTGGAGGAATTTTCATGGCTAGAAACCTTGCTTTAAATTTTCAGCTAAATAGAGTGCAACAGTTATCCTCTGTTTTACAGTGTTTTCTGTGCCCTGCTTTGTCTATAAATGGAAATCACCTCTCCACACTGGATTCCTAAAACAGCTTGTGAAGTCACAGTGCATGATAGGTCTTGAATGAATGTGGGATAGTGTTATTATTGAGGATGTGTGTGTGCTGGAAATGCAGAGAATGATGCAGGTTAGGTAGCAGATACTTTTATTTCAGTAGTTTTCATTCTCTTTCTGGTTAATTTTTACCCCAGCTGTCTAATCACAAATTAGCAAGATTAGGGCAAGTGAAAAAACAGCATTTTTTTATTGTCTGTGTCAACAGTACAGGTTATTACCTGGGAAAACTTTTCTGGAGGAAGACAGCACCTTGCTGCTTTGTCTAAAGCTAAATCACTGCAAATAGTGGGGTGACCCACAGAAAGCATTCAGTGAAGAATCTGTGTACGTGTGCCCTTACAGTTTTGCATAGTTCTGCTATGTCAGTAAAGCTGCAGCTGTAGTCGAAGTTACACTGTCCTTAATGTTGGCCTTGGGCCCCTATCTGCCTTTCATCTCAACCCTGAGGCTTTTCACTTGACCCCACAGAGCAGTGCAGCCTGACTGTGGTGGGAGATCTGGTCACCTCTGGGTCCCAGACTGACCCATCTGCTGCTGACTTTCCAGCCAGTGTCTGTGTCGTTGGGCTCAGCACACGTGCACAACTTAACACAGAAAGCCAGTGGACAGGATTTGCACAATTCCTTGTTCCTGGCTCCTGACTTCTCAGCATGCCATCTCTCACATTCTGTATGGACTCGAGAGATGTCTGGAGGAGAACCAAATGTTTGCTGAGATGTTCCTCACAGGAATGGATATGAGATGTCAAGAAGAGGCCCCTTTGGCATCGCCTGGCCTTTGGCAGGAATCTTTTGTGCTGACTTAAAAAATGCATGAATGTGCATTTCAGAGCAGGATACAGGATTGACAGAGAATACAGAATACAGGATATGGGATCAGATGTAAAGGTGGGAGGGTAACTGGTAAAAAGCAAAACAAACCAGCTCTGAACATCAGCAGGGACAACTTCTAAGATACCTTCATTTTTTGACAATTGCAAAAAGGCTGAACATTGAAGTCAGGTTCTAATGTACTTCTAAAGTGGGACTGAACAGTTCTGGCACACAGATTGTTTGGAATCTTGTGTTCATAAATCAGTGTATGCATCCTTAAAGAACATAGTAAAAAGACCCAGCTCTAGAACAAATCAGGTCTTTTCAAACATGTGGCAGAGGAAGCAGCATCCTGTTGTCAGTGGTGCAAAATGAGTGAATGTTGAGCAGCATCTCCTGGAGTCGATGGAAATGTGGCCTGCTGGAAGCCATGCTACCAAGAGAGCTGTGGAGGTATATTCAAAAAAGATAAGTGAGCAGGCAAGGACATTTACAGACCTTGCCTGTCTTTTCCAGTATCCCTTGCTGTTAACTCCTGGCCTCCCTGAATTCCTATTGTTCTAGACTCAAACCAGGACTGCAGTGTTACCTTATGCCCTGCATTTCAAAGAGAATTAGCCAGCCTATTCAACATCTGCTCATGTAATTTCTAATCCAAAGTTTCAAGTGATATTGCTGAAAGTTAAAATTTACATTTGGATAATGCCTTTCATCCAAAAGGATTCCTAAGAGAATTTGCCAGTACATGTGTGCCAGTAACATCATCATTCCAACAGCAAAATGAGGCCAGAGCAGCACATTAGGTAATTTCTCATTCCTTTGGCAGAAATATGCAGAGATTCAAACTGTATGCCTCAGAAACCTCTCAGGAATTTCCATCTATCTGAAATTTCATAGCAGGGGAGATATCACAGCCAAAATGATATTTAGAGGGAAGTAAAAGCTTAAAGGACTATTGACGGCTGATGTCCTCATCAAGATTAACCATCTGTATTTAGTCAGTGTACCTGCTGCAAATAAGTTTTGTGCTTTATCAGCTTGACTGCAAAGTTAATTAACCTTCTTTCTGGATTTGATACCTTTCCAAGAACCTGTGGGAAATGATTTGTAGAGGCTAGCCAGTTTGCTACAGGTAAAGCTACTATGCATTAAAAAAAGAATACAAATCAGAGCACAGTGAACCTATCTGAAATCTGTCTAGAAAACAGAGAATAGGTTCCACTTGCATAAAATTTCCTCATGTCAGAGACTATATGCTTAAAGTCAAGCTTGGCATCACTATTTCATGACAAGCCTCAGAGTTCTCTGGTGCCAGTCTTAAAGCAGATATAGTTCATGTTGAAAGATCATACAAAAATCCCAACTTTCCATTCATTGCAGTAATTGCAGGATAAAGCTCTAAAGTAAGTCTGGAGCTGTCAATAAAATAAAGTGTACTTTATTTTATGTGGGCAGAAGACCTTGTGGAAATGTTGGAGCAGATGTCTGCTTGTCACTACTTGGCTGCATAAGGGAGATGGCGTAAATTCCAAAAGTCACTGTGCCCTACTGTATTTTATTTCTCGAAAACATTTACCTTGCCTCTTGAATGTATGTCCCATTAAAGGCACAAATGTGAAATGCTGCTTTCCTGGAGAAAACTCACCTGGAGGTCATAAATCAAGAAGACATAAAAATCCCTGCCTAGACAGAGCCTATTTCTTTAAAGATGTCTTGTAATGAGGAACAAAGCAAAGGATACAAAAAAGAATGGGATGCAGGCTTTTCTGTGTATGTCAACTTTGCTGAATCACACCCATATCACCCCAATTCCAATTCAAATCTTTCCTTTGTACACAAAGAAATGTTGTATCACACTCTGAATCTTTGGCTAAATAAGTTATCCTTTTTTAATTTATTTTACTTAACTACTTCATAGTCCTTGCTCCTTTTGAGTAACAGAGATTCAAGAAAAAAGAAGTCATATGCTAAAATACATGGATTTTATAGGAAAAAAAAAGGAAGATTGAGCAGACCAGACAAGTCAAAGACCAGTGAAAAAACATTAAGCCATCTGTATTTAAATTCACTTATGTATGTGTACAAGTGCATTTATGCACAAATTTGGTTTTCTCTTCATACAAACAGAGATTTTGTACAAGGAACTGTCTCAATCTCTTACTATACAGAAGCACTATGAACATGATGTTTTAGTACGAGAAGGGATTATACACATTTATGATGTTCGAAGATACTCAAAATCACTGTCTAAATTGTCACTTCCCTTCAGTAATTTTTGTCCAGAGAGGAGCAGCAAGACAAGGCATTTGTGATTTCATGTGCAGTCAGAAAACATCTACATGAGGTAAACCAATCTTTTCTTCTTTCTGGACAATGACTGAAAATCAGGAATTTTGCTGGGTGTCTTCACATGAATGACATTGAGAGCACTTGAGAGCACTTGGAGATTAGTTTGAGATTTGGTTTTTTGTTGTTGTTTGTTTGCCTTGTTTCTGTCTTAACCTACACCATAGCCATGAGTGTTTATTTCTGACTTTTGACTCTGGGTAGTTTTTGTCTGTTTCTTTTGCTCACGGACCTGTCAGTACAATAAGCCAAATGAAACTAAAAGCTTCCACTTCCAAAGTGACTGAAACCCAGATCTGATTTATTTTATGACTTGAGCTCTTCCTTGCCTTGTTGCAGCCAGCAGCTGGAGAGTTAGCTCTCTGATGAGACACTGCAGGGAAACATTCAGTGTTTTATATAGATCCTCTCTGACTTATCCTCTGGTTTCCGTGGAAATCCATATGATCCCCATAGCTACCAAGTCTAGTTCTCTTCAGTGTGTGTAGGATAGACCAGCTTAACCCACACAAGCTCTATCCATTTAATTGTATGCATGCTAGGGAGATTTAAACAAATCAAGGTTCAATACAAATATTAAATTAAAACATTTGTACTTCTTGGATGATATGTTCAAAGATGAGATCTGCACATTTTGTGGTCTAAGCTGGTATTTTTAACTCACTGAAGCATTTTTAATTGTTATAATTAATGTAAACATTATAATGCAATTATAACCAATGCAAATTAGAGCCTCTTTGAGTAGCTCTAACACATTAATTTTTGGTTATGTTTTATGTTACGGGGGAATATTTATATAAAATATAAGAACTATAATACTAAGAGTGAGATATATAGATGTTTGTATGCTTGCATTTCAGGACATTTAAATAAATAGAAGGTAAAATACTATTATAGTATGACACATAAATTGAAAACTAAGAAAATAAATTACTTTTTGCCCTTTTACCACATCAAAGAACTAATTTTAAATCTATCTGCATGTTGGATATCTGGTTTAGTTTTCCTGTTGAAGTCCTAGAAGCGAACTTGTCAGCTGTGTGGCTTATAAAGTTTCATCGTTCAAAAGGTGTTGACAAAAGACAAATTGCTGAAGAGGGCAAAAGACAAATTTCCATTTGTCAAGGAAAACTGAAAGATGAAGATACAAGTCTTCTTTATCTGAAACCACGTGGATAATATTCTGCATGGACAGCTGTGTTAGTGATTTGATTTTATAGCAAGTAAACAGTGCTTACTTTAATGGGATTTATTAAGATTTATTTAACACAGCTTACCTTCTGCTTCCCTGCAAGTGTCAATATTGCTAAAGCCTATTATTGTACATACTTTATTACTCTCTTAAATGGCATTTGTGTGATCTTTGGTATTCACATATCTTGATAAGCCACCATTGAGGCACATAATTGCTGTAAATGCTTTATCTTCTTTCTCTTGTAATCTTGCTATGTTTGAGGCAGAATCTGAAAGTTTTTTATTGGTTTCATATAAATTTGCTATTTGCTGTTTGCTGTAATAAAAAACATCTGTATTTTCGTGTTGGAAACTCAAGGAAAACTTTTTTGTGCAGTTACCATGTTTCTGAGGGCCCCAATGGGAATGTACAGGCATTTGGTAATTTCCTAAATGTGCTAATTTTTGTACATGATTTTGGTCATCATAGTTTTTGCCAGATCTTTAAAATCAATTTATTGCTTTGATTTTGTTTGTCCCATTTTCCCCCAGTGCAAAGAGCACACACACGCACACAGAGGCAGAGTCGCCTTACCTCTCAGGCAAACTACACTGCCCTTCAGCCAAATCATCATCTCCTCCATGTCTTTGAATTAAATATGCAAATTACAATATCATCCTGAAATTTAACCTTTTCAGACATTGCTCAATTCTATGCACTCCCTAACATCTGTAGGACTCGAACTTTTAACCCCTTAATTTCAATGTATTCATTAACCCATTCACACATTTATTTCACCCATTCTTTCAACTCATTCATAACTTCACATAGCCTTAGGGTAACAACTGTTACAGCAGATCTTAGGGTACTTTTTCTTTTGTACTGCTACCTTCTATGAACTGCAATAGAAAATAGGATCGTGCTTGTTAGATAAAGAGAGATACTTTGGGTACAGTCTTCAGCTGCTCTGTAATCAGGGTTTGGCTGTTTTACCTTCTCTTTCTTTGTGGACTTTCTAGTTCTGCTCCACAGTGGTGCTGTGACAGCTCCAGCACAAATTGAGACTGATTTGAAGTAAGAGCCACCTTAGCCTCTAGGTTAACGGTTTTGTACAAATATTTGCAGAAATAATTTAAAATTAAATGGGCATTATTATAATGAGGAATGAGCATCGCAGTTTTCCTAAGCTAGCTCATCTGTCCCTGTTAAGCCATTTATATAAGTGGCTTTCAAAGTTTGAAATTGCTTCCATGACAACTCTTATTTGCCTGTAAACCGGATTGTTTTGAATCTGGGGAAGAGAACCTGTAAACATAAAATCAATGACTCCTAGCCATTCCAGTGGTGTAACATTTTTGTCAGAAGCCTGTTTATATCAGATTTTTAAGCATCTTGACAAAATAAAAATATGATTTATGGTTCTTTAACCCCGAGACCTGTCACGTAAGTAGCCACTGTGAAGCAAACAAAATGTTGTGCATTTTAACTACTTAGGCTTTGGGGAAGGGCTCCCTCGGGGAAAATGCAGGATCCTGAAGCTACAATAGATCACGTTTCCTTCACTCCTGTTTTTCTGGAACATGTGTCTGATGGATTTTGATATAACAGTTGCCCATTATCCCAATTCTTACTCATCTCTAATCACTCTGAATCTGCTTCATCCAGTCAGTCAAAGCAGGCAGTTTAGCACAGACTTGAGCAAATTTGTCTTACATAGGTGGCAGTGTCTCGACAAGGGAAATCTTCTTGTCTGAGTAAACTGTGCAAACATACATCCATTGTTCATTACTGTGGAAATATTACCTAACTATTCTCTTTTATTTATCTATGACTTCATCCCCCCCGAAATTAAAGTGATTTCTATTTACCAGTGTGCATTTAATTTTGCATAACATTTTGGGGAACATATCAAACTATAGGAGTATTTCCTTAAGTTCTTCTTAATCAGGATGTTTTTAAGATAAGAAACAAAGTCAAGGAAAGATGTGCTCTTGTGAAACACTGTCTGAAAAAATCAACAAAATCCTAATGTGTAAAGATGGTGGGTTATAATACTTTTTTAGAAGTCCAACAACTTTACTAGTACCCTATACTATTATTTCCCAAAGCTGACAGCAAAATCTGATCCATAAAGAATGGTTTCATTTTCCTGGATCTCATAACACTTAAAGAGGATACTTAGAAGATAAAAAGTAGGATAAAAATCCAGTAGCTGAATTTAGTGGGTGGATCATATTTCAAAATAGGAGTAGCCTTCATTAAGGGACATTTCATAAAGTATAAGCTTAAGGTGATGGATTAGATGGAGAGAGAGTTGGGAAGGTAATTCATAATTCTAAGTTCTTCATGGGATACAAGGAGGTTGGATGAACTGATAATAACCCCTGACATTTTGTAAAAATACATGTTCTTTATAATTAATTTTAGTCATGCTACAGGAAGCTTCTATGTGTTTACAAGCACTTTCACTGTTCCCAGTTATGGATATTAAGTGCAGACATAGAGGAATTTGGCCTTTTTCTTACTGAGTAATGTGTGGCTCTCTGTTGCTGAGTTGTTCCTGCAGTTCTGCTGAAGAAGGTCCTTTGATTTCCTATAGCCCCTGAACAGGGCTTCCCTCCTTGCACCCTGCATCACATATAACCACAACATTATTCTGGAGTCAGCTGACACACAAAATCACCAGAGGCAGTGAAGATGACAGATCTTCCCCTTGATTTCTCTGCCCTTGATATCTGAAGCTTTGTACTGAATGAGCTGCTTCACTCAGGATGCTGAAAACCACCCCCAGATACTGAAATATGGTCCCTCCTGGACCTCATGTCTGCTGGTTCGAGCCATCTTCCATGAACACCACTGATCACAAGAGCACACATGACAAGGGTGATGCTAGGACTGGGCAGCTTTGCAGGGCTAGGAGCTGGAATCAAAGACTGCCTTCAGAAATCAAAGTAATATTTAACTTGACATGTGATGGTAGCACAACTGAACTCTGCCAGTTTTATGCTGTTGTTCCAATAATCCCTGAGAATCTGTAATCTTCAAGCAGACCAGTCACAGGACTTGTTGTGTATGATGGAATGAAATTGCAGGTTAGACTGTGAGCTTTGTGGACAAGAGGGTTTACAAAGCATTCAGGTCCTCCAAGGAGCACACTGAAGTACTTGCTAAGTATCTGGACAATAAGTTGCAGGATAAAGACTGGTCAAGTCAGGTGCATATTCCTGATGGGATCTCTCTCCATATCAGGCCACCAACAGATATTTGATGGGCTACAGGTAGGGAGGCAGGGAAACACTTAGTTCTCAAAGGCTGGAGCCTTGATAAGTACCTTTAAATGAGCATTCATGGCAAATTCTAGTTTTGATGGATGTCAGAAGACTACCTGCCAATAAAATATGAGGGCCCTAAATACATTCAGTATGATGTGGTTACCTAAGTGAAATACTTAAGTCAGGACCTGAGTCAGTGGAGAATGATGCAAGGAGATTTGTGTCTAATTGGCTGAACTGCCCTGGTGGGGTATTGACTTGGTGGGCAACTAAGGACCTTAACTCCCTAATGCCCTTAAATAGATTGTATAAACCCAAAGTGACATTTGGGGCATTCAGAGTGTGACCTCATCTATACAGACTAAAACTTAAAGAGAATCCTAGAACCAAAATCTAATTTGATGACCCCCTGCCTCTCCATCATACACCAAGCAAACCTGCAAATCTGTAGGTTTGCTACACCAAGCAAACCTGTGCTCCAGCTCTTCTTCTTAGGCATCCACCTCATGTAAAACTAGGAGCAAATGGAGCAAGAATCTACCTGTTATTGTACATCTGGTTCCACAAAACTTGTGACCAGTGTTGGTATTATGTCAACCTATGATAACACAAGATAGGCCAAGCAGCAGGTTGTATTTTCTCAGTAAGTGAATTTCTGTGTTTTTATGGAACTGAACAACCAAGTACCATCATGAAAAATGCAAGCACTTAGAAATAATCTTAGGTACATTTGGGAAGAAGCAGTCATCCAGGGAAAGACAGGGCAGAGTGTGGGAGAGAAAAGAGACTGAGAATGAGATCTACTGATCCACAGGTAAGTGAAAACATTGTCATTTATTGTTTCCTACTGGGAAATCTGCATAACACTTTTACTGGTGATATTCTGTCTAGACTCATCTCTTCTAGAGGTTGAGTTCTTCTCCCAGATAGCTCTGCATAGCAGCTAGCATTGTACTGATCAACTAGATAACTTTGTCAGAAGAAGGATTTAACAGGATAATAGAGTGAATAATCACTTTTAGTGATTCACTGTTAAGATTGTTTTTTCTATGTGTAACTCTAGGTGCTTTAGTTACCCTTCCTAACACTCACCCCGTTCAGTTTTGGTCAGTCACAGCCTACTGTCCTCCAGAGTTTGCAGAGCAGGAGGATTCAGGCTTACACTTATCCATCCATCCATCCATCCATCCATCCAGCACACTTCTCTCTTCCCATTGCTACAGCTCCAGTATCAGGTGTTAAACATTACAACTCCAATCACAAGTGGTAAGTCTTCCCTGAATGGTACATCAGGGAAGTAACATGGAAAGTTTCAGTTTACTTGGAATTGTTTGGAGTAAATTGCTAAGAATTTTTTTTACTAAAGGTGTGACCAGGTTCTACCAATCCCAACTGCCTATAGCAGGAAAGGTTTTGACTTTCTTTTCTGTGTACGAACCATTAATCCAGAAAACAATGCCCCAATTCTTAACATCTCTCCCTCCTCTCAACTTGCCTGTTGCCATTTACTCTTCATTAACTCTTCCAGCTCTACAAATGCTGTAATCCTGGGGTTATAACATTTCTGCTGTGAGCATAGGCTGTGAGCCCACGTGTTGCTTCTGCAGTTGCATCACAAGCACATGATATAGGAAAGAATGAGTAGAGGAATGAAGATAAGTAGTGGGAGAGGCAATTCAAAAGGATTTTAGGTTCTGCAATGCAAAGCCATATCCTCCTATTTTCTCTTTTAGAGAAGTTGTGAAATAGGGAAATGTCCCATATGGAAAATCAGAACGCAGAATTTGAACACCTTAAAGCTTGGTTAGGTTTAGTTCCAGCATCTGGCTTGAAAAACATCTGAAGTCCTTCTGGTTTGCTTGAGAGAACAGGCTCTGGCCTTGGGCATAAGGAACAGTTTGTGTGCACATAGGGCTTCTGTTTATTTAGTAACTGAAGATGGTGTGCAGTGAAAGCTATTCTAATTATTCTCCCTTTGAACTTCATGAGTTTTAAATCTTCTCCTTCACTTTCCTAGATCCCAAATAATATGAAAAAACAGAACCAATCTCATTCCAGGATCCTTATTTTTTTGCAAAGATGGAACAACCCAAATAGGAATAGCCACTAGAGAACCACAGAGAGCCTTTCACTTACAGTGTCGTTCTGAACATCCTTGCATGGCTTTTATTACACCAAAGATGAGCAGGTCCCAACCAGGGCAGGGTCTTAATTCAGTAAGCAAATTTTAGCATCTGTTTCAATTTAGGGCTAAATTCCACTAACATCACATAAAGTCTCATTCAACAGAGAATGACAAAAGTGATGTTTTAAGCCTTTTCTTTTCCCCATTTATATTTCAGTGACTGCTTGTTTTGCTCTGGTTTTCCTTTGAAAGGAATGCTACAGAAAATGGCAGCTCTGTTTATCAGCTGTGCTGATGCTGTTCTTGGCAATGAATGCAGGGAGACTGGAAAATGATTTTGTTGATGGAATTTCCTCAATACCTTTGGCATTAGACACAATGGAGTGAACATGACTTTGACGTAAAAAATTCATTGGGATATTTGTTTAAGACCAACCCTCCATGACTTGAACAAACCTCAATCAAGAGGGGATGGGCTAGAAGCTCAGTAGTTACCTTTTTAAAGGAAAAATGTTGGGGTTTTTTCTGAAATTTACTTGGCTTTAGGATCTATAAAGGCAATACAATGACAAACGGTTTTTCAATTATTAGGTCAGACATGGTCCATCAAACACTCAATATTTTTGATATGGTAACAGCAAAAATGTAACCAACTTCCTGGTACTCTGTGTTTTGAAGTCACAGAATGGTGTGCTGTGACCCTTTAAGAAATAGAGAAATTCCTCTGTAAAAACAACATGAGGCGGTTTTTTGGGGATTAAAATCTCTCTCTACCTCCTCCTCTTATCTCCTGCTGCTTGCACTAAGCAGGAAAGGAGTGGCAGCTACAACCCTCATTTCAAAAGGGACCAGCATAAAAAACTATCAGTTAGCAGCTAGTCTAAGGTCTGACTAAACAACGACTCAAATTTAATGATAACCAATTTTTACTTACTTTCCTTTTCCTGAAAATGGCTAGAATTTGGAGCAGTGGAATTTTCTAAAAGCAGAACAAAAATTCCCAGATATGTGTGAAAGGTCTTATAATACTGAATGTCTGAGGATAGCAAGAGGAGCGAGAGCAAGTAAATTCTGTCCATTCAGAATCCTCAATCAAGGTCAAATAAAGTTTATTTGCAGGGCATTGTGTCAATGATTAAAAGATCAGCTGCAGTGAAGATCCTTTACTTGCTACAGTGAAGAGGCACAGCCTTTAGTTCTCCAGGAAGATGGACTTTGATGACACCCACAGAAGAATTGGCCAGACCTGTCCAGGTCGCACAAGGTCCACGGCATCCCCTTACTGCCTCTCCATTCTTCCTGCTCTGGCCTCCTTACATTGCCTGATCCACACCTCTCTAAGGAAGAAGACATCTGTTTAGACAGGAGAAATTCCTCAAGTTTCCCAGTGGCCACAAGTCCCACAAGATGTGAGCCAGTGTACAGCCACCAGGTCCATGCCTTAGCTGCAGCTGTTCCACAGCAATTTCCATCTGCTGGCACCTGGGCTGGGGGACATACAAAGTACCAAATACCAAAAAGGTGGGGGATGAATCTCCATGCAGGTTGTGAAGTTGGTGAGATGTAATTTGGTGATGGCCAGATGTAATTTGGTGAGGGATAGAAATGGCCTACAGGACTCCCAGAAGGTCAGCACCCCAGGTAGTGCTTGTATTGCTTACACCTGGAGCTACCAGAAATTAATCCATGGCCTGCAAGAAGGTCCTCTGAACATATTGAACAGTTTGTAGTTGCCCCTTCCTTCCTTTCCTCTCCACTAAACACTCCAGCCTCATGCAAACAAGGCAGCTGGGATGCAGGAATCTTTCTCAGAGTGCTCCCAACTGGTCAGGGAAAGGAGATCAGGCTTTTGCAAAATCATTCAGGGTGCACTCTCCTCCCCTTCCCACCATGCAGATTTTTGTGCTATTTAAAGAGGAAATGTGTTGACAAGTCTAAGCAAAAACTGACTGGGATAACTTTAAATCCAGAGCACCCATTGGGCTGGAGATCATGCAGAGCTGATGGTGATGATGGAGGATGTGACGAAAAAGCAGTGGTGGAACTCTTTCACTCCTTCTGGAGAGAGGACAGGCCAAGAACATGTAATTGAGGGACAAAGGATAAAGCTAGCAATAATATCGCCATCTACCTGGGAAGTTTTGAGGTAAATGGGCTCAGTGTAGGGCCCAAATGCATCAGGCTGGGCACCACCTAGTTCTCTGATAGGTGCATTCATTGCAAACATTGGACTGCTTTTTTTTCTTTTTTTCCTTACTTGCAGCAAGTTAAAAAAAATTAACCACATGCAGTAGAATGGAAAAAATGCCAACACTTGCTTTAAAAGGCTGTAGGACATGGAATAAAGGGGGTTTCCCCTTGGCACACATGTGTTAGGAGCATTATGTAACCTTGTTTTGTAAGAAGCACACTGATCTGGCACTGAAAAACACCCACATATGTTAACTGCAAAAATGAGAGAGTCAGGAATGTATTTTATAGGAATGAGTCTTGCCAAAGTAAGCAAAGTGCAAACATCCCACACTTCCCAAATTATCTTTCTTTCCTGCTTAATGCACTGTAAATGAAATTCAGTTGGACTTTGACATTATGGACTGAATTCAATCCCATTTGTATTTTGCATAGATAGGAACTGATGGTAAAATGATATTGTTTGAACAAATAGTTCACTTCCTTTGCAATAATTCTTACAATTGTTAACATATTAATAATTATAATTATGTATTGCATTTATAATAGAGCCTTTCTTCACCAAGAATCCTAATGCTCTTATGAAATAAAAGGATTGTACTGTGTGTACATTGTCTTAACTGAAAATATATCTGACATCACAGCTCTGCCAGTAAACCATGCTTTAAAACATAAGGAGATTAACTTTCCTACCAATCTATTGCATTTTCAGTGCCTTTTTATTGTTAAATATGGCTCTGCTTATTCCTCCAGATGCCTTCTACCAATATAAATATGTGAGAAATCTGCAGCATTAGGCAACCTTCCTAGGAGAACTCTACATTTGTTTTCACTGCTGCAGGATTCTGGGTAATTTTGATTTCCCTTGCTTTTCAAGATAACAATTTAAAAAACATCGGTGAAAAAGAGACTCCTTACTCAACAAAATTAGTATTTCAGTGGTTCTATTCAGCTATTAGTGCTGACAATCTGGGTGAGCAGAAAATATGAAGTAAGACCTCATTGCCAAATCTTGCGTGAAGTAGGAAGGTGTGTGCTGGTTTTCAGCAGGTCAAGAAATGTATGTGAGGTAAACCCTGAGAAAAACACTCTTAAAAGCAGATGCTGCTGCCAAATATGACATCCTGGAAACTTAGGCCAGATATCTCAATTAAAAAAAAATCAAAAAAATCCCTACATCTTCATGTAGATGAACTAATAAAAGTCTTTTTAATTCTTGATTCAATAAACTAGACAGCCTTGCAAAGCTCTTATCAATAATCAGTACAAACTTAATGTGAGTGACTCCTCTCTGCTGAAGCATCAAACATAGATGCTTTGGAGGAATTTGCTGGACACTGGACAGTGAAATGCTTTCCACCATGTATGGCCTAAAGTCATTGTAAACAGAGTGTGTCCCTTCACTGCCTTCCATGCCTCAGTTTTTCTGAGTGTATGAGAACACATGATCAGTATTACACTGAGAATGCTGAGAAATTGTTAATATTTTTCTCTCTTAGGATCTTTGAGTTTATTATTGTTGTTATTATTATTATTATTATTATTATCATTAGCCAATGTAGATAGTAGAAGTAGTCAATATTGGCACTGCTCACAGGCCCAGTGTCAAGATTTAATCAATTTTACTCTTATTGGTGTAGATTTTTTTCTGATCTAAGAGTTAATTTGTTAGTTGTACCTATTGGCCCTTTTAATCATATGTAAAAAAACAGAAAATGGGAAAAAGAGGAAGGATATCAACCACCCATAATGAAAAAAATGTCAGAGGAAGTATTCAAACTGCATTTCTAAAAAAACCCCGAAGTCTGGAAACTGTTTTTCCAGTAAAAATAAAACAAACAAAACCAAACCCAAACCTCATGTTGGCCAAGAATGGAAAATGACCATTCCTTAGGTAAATGTTTGAATAGTTAACAGAATGAAGGAAAGATGGTGACAGCTAAAATGTTTTGTGCATGTGTGATATAACAAGCCTTCTTTACAAGACAGGTGTAATAACAGTGCAAGCTGTAGGAATGCCCTGCCCTGTGAGTCAACAGGCTGACAACATGGCATTTATTTTCCAGTTTAGAACAAGAAGCAGCAAGTGGTTTGGCTACAGGAGATGGAACTAAAGGGCTAGCATGGGCAAACAAACTGGAAGTATGCATGCTGGAATAGATCCAGGATGCCAGGGTGTTAGCACTTTGAGCCCTCTGAAAAACACCATAAATACGGTCTTGGCCACAAATGAGGCAGAATTTTAAATGTTGTCCAAGACTGCAAATTACATACAGACCTGTAGAGACCCAACAGCAGCAAACACTGTTTCAACCATTATCAGCTCCCGTGGGTTATCAGAAAGGATGTGGGTTTGCGATTGATGCTCTGTAGGGCCAATAGCACAGCCCTAGTCTTCCAACCCTTCCTGCCTCTTTTGAACATCTCATTCCGGGACTTCCACCCTGTCCGACCCAGTACTTTGCAGATGAAGCCAAATGTGAAAATAAAGCTTTCTGAAGCTGTAAAAAGTGTCTTATTCTGAATTGGTTTTGTATACAGACCTCTCACTTCCCAGATAAGAACGATATCCTAGGGAGCCAATCAATGAGAGCAGCACAGTTTAAATTCATACACACACCCTTAATACAAATTCACTTCCATAAGGAGATAAGCTTTCTGCAAGTTCACTAATCAACCAGTATAAATGAAGAAAGCAGAATGGGAGGTGTGGTTTCACAACTTAATTTTCCAGGATTTACATTTAATTGAAGTCAAAAGTGGAACGAAATAATTGCTCCCATGCTAATTTACATCAGAAACATTTCTTTTTTAACAGGCCAATATTTGCTCATAACCTCAGGCAAAAAATAAACTAAGAACCAAGGCATAAAATAGTTGCAAAATTATCATATACTTGAACCACTCAGGACATTGGGTGATGTACACAATACATTTGATATGCTCAGAGCTAAACCCTGTAGTGACTGCTATAACTCTTGCCTCTGCAGAAACTCACTGTTGGTGAGTTATCAAAAGAGGCTAAATTGTCCAAAGATTCTACAGAATCTTTAGTAATATCAGGAGGAAAAAACATGACTGCTGCTAGTTTTAGCCTATTTCTTAGAAAGTGTACTGCACAGGAGCATTTCTGGTTTGTGAACTGGAGGAGTTACAATTTAAGAAGGAGGAGATGGGTCCATTGTCATTGCAACTAAGTTGCTTCTTTAATTCTGGGTCATTTTTGCAGGAAAGCAGTCCTTGTCTAGTAGAGCTGGGTTTGTCTCATTACTGCTTTGTTATCATCTCCAGTGACCACACTGAAAGCCTTTGGCATCCATACCTTTTTGCAGTGCCGGCCCCTGTGATCTCCCATTGTGTATTCTGAGCAACAGGCTGCAGGACTTCTCCAGGCCCCTTATAGATCTGCTGCTCCCCAGGTAGCTCCTGCCACTTACAGTGACATTGCAAATTTACCGAGCCCATACATTTGTTCATCTTTGTTGTGAACTCAGTGGTATGTGACAAAAAAGACTCAGGGCTGGACATGTATAGGAAAAATAAAGATTCCAGTCCTTTAAAGCTGTTCAAAAGCACTTGCTCAGTCACAAAACATCTAAGTTTTGTCCAGTAGTGTTTTGTCCTGCTTTCAGAAGTGCAGGGACTTTAAATTGTAGCTGCTTCCTTGTAATTAACTAGGCACAAAAGCTGAACCCATGGAAATTGAACAGTAAACACTACTGCTTACTGGCATATGGGAAAGAACAATGAGGGCTCAGACTCCCATGCTACAACCTAAGAGCAGCACAATATGCTGTATTTTGGGGCGATTGCATTGTACTGGCATGTGATTTAGGGAGAAATAGTTGCTTTTGCCAACACAGAAACAAATTTTCTCCTGCCATTATGTTAGGGCCCCTTTTCACCTCTCCTGTGCAGAGTGTTTGCTGAAGTCTGTCTGGCCAGTTAAGCAGGAGGTTGGCTGTGCTGCAGCAGCAGACTTGTGGAAAGCAATTAAATGATTTATTACTTCTATTGAAAATGGGTTTTGGAACGCAAACATTGCTCAGTGCAATATCACCACTAGTGACACACAGCAGTTTGCTTCTCTAATGTTTTCCTTTAGGACCTCAAGAAACATGGCAGAATACCACTGGAGTAACACTTGGTCCTACAGGATATGTAATCCTGAGAAGAAAATGTGGCTGTGCTAGGATAAAGGAGGTGCAGTCAACTTTTCTGCAGTATGAACACCAAAGAGTCTAAATCTGTGACAGTGAATTTCAAACGTGATTCATGAAACAGAGACAGTCTTACAAACTTCCACAAATCCCTGCCAGGCACAGAAAAAAAAAAAAAATCCAGGTTCTTGATTTAACTTCAGGTTTTGAGATTGTCACATTCATGGTGAAGAAAGAGTCACAGATTCAATAAGGGGACATTCAGCAACATTACTGTAATTATAACAGAGATTATAAAGCTAGTGCTAAAAGTCCAGTGTGGGAGCTGAGTAAGGAACACTAGTTCAGGACATGAACTATGTTAAGTGCTCAGTCTGGCAAAGGTCCTGGACATGCCACTACCATCATGATTTATGTCAAATCATGTACTGAAAGCAAGAGGACGAAGTTTAATTTGGCTCTTTGGACAGAAATACACCAACGGTCAGGAACATGTTGTTCAAACAGGCAATATGGACTTCAATGTGCACTGAAAGTATCAAGGTGGCCTCTTGACTCATGCCAATAAAACTCATGCATCTGGTTTACTCATGAAATTTAGTATGACTCTCCAAGTGAAAGACAGTTCTGAGATCACCTGATTCCCTTCTGGTATCTAGAAAGAATAATATCAGGTAATCCCTCATAAATGTATTGATCTCTGCCTTAGACCAAATAGGTTTTTCACCTTTGCCATTTCCTAAAAAAAATTGTTACAGGGCCTTACACATTTGATGGCTTAAAAAATATGTATTATTTCAGATTAAGGAATATAAAGCAAATAGCTCTGTAAAATCTGTTGATTGTTCCACCCTTCTTGTATTGACTTGCTGGATACAGATGATATGTGCATAAAAATATGCAAATGGACTCTTTACCTTTCATCTGAGAAAGCTGTCAGCATCAGATCTATTTGGTTCTCTACAAACATTCATTTCTACAGACACATAATAGAAGGACTATTGTTGTAAGTAGGAATTAGGAGCACTGTAGTACAAAACACATGAAATAACAGGTTTGATATACAATCAAACGGATGTTGTACTTATAAATCTAACACTTTACTCTAAACAAAAGAATAACTCTCTCTTCCCACCATTTCTTTATTGTCTCACTAGAGTTCTGCTGACTTCAGTAAATTTTGTTCCGCCTTATATTGGCCAAAGTAAAAGCAGTAACACCTGCAACAACAGGTTGTTTGTGATTGTTTCAAAAATACTTGAAGGGTAACACAATCAGCAGTGCTTGATGAGTGATACTTTCTCACTATATGTATACGTTATGCTAAAACTGATGTAAAGTTATTACGCTCAATAACTGATGATGTAAATGTATTGACAGAATATCATAGTAATGTGAGGGCAATAGGCTGGTGCAAGCAGAAAGGGGAAAATGGTTATCAAAATACATTTAGGAAACCATAAATTCTATATACAGAAATAAAAGATGATTTAAGAACAGTAAGCATACCCATAACGACTATCAACAAAATTCTTAGATGCTAAATAGTCTGATATTTAATGAAATGGAAGAATGGAAGACCATCATGTTATCTTCAGAACTGGCTTTAAAAAGAATTTTTCCTATGTTTCCCTTAAATCCAAAAATAATTTCCAGTAAATCAAGAAAATATTAACCTAGGATTGACATGTGGTCAAACTGTGGTGCTTTTTTCTTAAAATGCAATCTTTGTGGATGCAGCTTAGTCTAATACTCTATCAAAATATGAGAAAGCATTTCAATGTTTTTAGGTGCAACATAGACTTATGACTTTTAATTAGTTCTGTTAATAGATTCATTGAATTAATTCTGATCTTTAGATATTGTAAAGGAAAGATTAAGACCTACCAGAGTGAATGAACTAGCACTTTATAAAGTTTCATTTCTGGAATGCCTACTATACTTCCTAATATTCTTCAAAAACCAGAGCCCAAAATATATTTTTAATATAGCAGCATAGCAATCTAAGCTAAAGACCTTTGAAAAAATCACTTTAGGAGTTTTTACACCTTGCCAATTTGTCATATTTAAAAATACTGCGAAAATTTCAGACCAAGGTTATTTTCTGACATAGTATTATAAACCTATGCTCAAATAAAATCAGGATTTATGTAAAAAAGTTGCTATGCTCAGTGTTTGTAGTGAGCCCTGTAGTAACACCTTCATTGAAGGGAAAAGACAGACTTGCAAAAGGGTTTCTGTTCCAGTGATGTAATTACGCGCAAAAATTTATAACAGCAGAAATTACTGTAACTTGCAGTTATTTTGTTAATATTTTGTGGCACAAAAGCCAAGGCTATGGCAAATAGGTTGAGACCAGCTGCAAGTTAAGCAACTAGTAAGTCAGTCAGTGTGCCCTGGCAGCTTAGAGCCACAAGCCCAGAGAACAAGCAGGAGGGTTTTTTGGTAGTGGCGAAGGTACTGGAGTAGCATGCTCTGCCAAAAAGGGGTGCAGAACACTGCCATGTTTTGCACTGGTCTTTGCATTTGTTAAAAAAAACAAAAACAAAAAACAAAAACAAACCCCACCTAAACAAACAAAAAACCCCAAAGAAACTATTAGAGATTTTCAGTTTGGTGAAAGCAACTCTGTTGCATGTTCTGATAAAGAGTGCATCTCTGGAGAGAACAACATAGAATCATACATTCATAGAGCGGTTTGGGTTGGAAGGGACCTTCAGAGATCATCTAGTCCAATACGCCTGTAGGGGCATCTTTCACTACAGGTTGCTCAAAGTGCTATCTCACCTGACTTTGAACACTGCCAGTGATGGGGCATCAGCAACCTCCTCAGGTAACTTGTTTCAGTGTCTCACCACCACTATTAAAAAAAAAAAAAATCTTTGTTATCTACAGTTTAAACCTAACCTCTTTCAATTTAAAACTGTTGTCCCTTGTCATGTCACTATAGTCCATGGTAAAAAGTCTTTCTATACCTTTCATATCAGCCTCCTTTATATATTGAAAAGTGGCTGTAAGGTCTCCGTGGAGCCTTGTCTTCTCCAGGCTGAACAAACTCACCTGTCAGCCTCTCTTCATAGGAGAGGTACTCCAGCCCTCTGGAACTAGGGTCTGTGTCTTTCTTGTGCTGGGGACTCCAGGGCAGGATGCAGCACTCCAGGTGGGCTCTCACCAGAGTGGATGGAGTAGTACTTCCTCAGCCTGCTGATCACACCTCTTTTGATGCAGCCCAGGATGCAGTTGGCTGTCTGGGCTGCAAGGGCCCATTGCTAGCTCATTTCCAAGTTTACATCCCCCAGTATCCTTCAGTCCTTCTCTGCAGGGATAACTCCCCATTAATTAACCACACAGATGGCACAGATACCAGGAATTGCCCAGTACTAGTTGCAGTACTAGTTGAAGTAATGGCTCCTTTCCTGAGAGATTTATCTGGGGGAAGGCTTGGGAGGGCAAATGCATACAGAGGGGGTATGAAATACAGGAGCTGAGCCTGCAGCAGGAGAGTAGACTGGGGGAGAAGGAGCAGGGGCTCCCTGCAGCTGAGGGCAGACCTAAAGCCAGATTTGAGAGGTGAAGGACAGAAGGAGTCTTCCCAGGGACTCTGAAGACAGCTGACAAATCAGAGGTGCTGGCAGGGGCTGGACTGGGGGAAAGCTCTGACTCTTCATGAACAGAGCTCACAGGAGACCTATTTAATCAAACTTTTTAAAGCAGATTCATCTCAGAGCCCTGCACTCCCTCTCAGGGTCATCCCACTGCAGATTATTATTCTGTACTCTAGTAAATCCAGTTGGAAGATTTCTGGGGATTTTTTTTTCTTTTTTGGTAAGGGAGAGCCCTTTTTACTTCAAAAGCATTCCACTTTAGTGAACTGGCTGCCTAGGGATCCCGTCACGCCACGTTTCTGTCACATCATAACACCACTTTCAATGTCTTCTTGTATCAAATGACAGGTTGGGATTTTCAGAGAAAGCAAAGGCTTTTCTCACTTTTGGATTCTGCTGGTGTTAAGCATATATTCCACTCTAAAGGACAGTACTGACCCATCTCAGGGTCTGCAGCTGTACTGCAGACTGGATACACAACTAATTTAGTTTTCTTTCAAAGAAAGCTGTGCAGATGAAGCAGGACCTGCTAGTCCAGACAGAATTCATTAGCAACAAAGATAACATGTTTCCATGTTTGCTCCCTTGTTTTGACTGCAGGAACAAGGAGAAACAGTTCTTAATTACTAATAACCCCATGCATGGATTATTAACAGACTATTTTGTTCAAATAGCCGAGCCTGCAGTGTTTTACAAGCTCCATGTACAGAGTAATTCATCTTTGCAGATGATAATGAAAAGCTTTGTTATTATTTTGTGAGAAGACTTTCTCAGGTAAGGCAGCCCACCTTAGGAGGAAAATAAAAACAAAAAATGTAGTTCAGTTTTAAAGCTGCAGTAAAAAGCTGTGCTTAGAAAAAATATCCTGAATTATCACATATTTATAAAATAGAAAGTAGAAGAGAATCATGCCCAAAGCTATTAGAAACTAGGGAATTCAAAGTAATAAAGAAGCATTGAAATGGAACTGTATGTGGAATCCCACAGTATCTACAAGCAAGGATGATGTTACACAATGTGGTAGAACTGTTCATCAGATAAAATAACAACTCATTTTTATAGAAGAGACAATTTTGTTATCAGAAGTGCTATGCCATCCCACAATATGACCAGGGTGCAAAGAAGCTCCTTTCACTGAGTCATATTCTGCAGTGAAAAATCAACATCAAAAGCAAGCAGCTTAATTCATTAGCCATTAATGAAAACATGTCAGGAAAGTTGAACACACTTGAGAGCATTGCACTGAAAGCAAAATATGAGACTGCTGGGAAACATTTGTTTGCTTTTTTCAACTTGATTGGGGTTTATTTTTCAGATGGTTTTCAAGTCATTGAGCTTGAGGGAAAGGTGAATTAATAGGCATAGTTTCTCCATCAGGCAGAAACCTTTGCATTGAATAATTATTCCATTAAGAAAGTGTAGATGCAGGATGACAATGTCTTTGAAACTGATTTTCCTTCTATAATGGCTATAAGAGTCATTATTATGATTTACTGTGAACAACACAACATAGGACACAAAAATGTCACCCAGTCAACTACTTACTCCTGGAAAGGCACAGGCATCTCTAGGAGGATGTCCAGTCCAATTTACTTGGTGATGGAGAAGAACAAACATCCACAGGAGCTACAGGAGCTATTCTGGTTCTCAGTGAACAGACACCAGACAACAACTTCCCCATACAGACCAGCATTGCAGGCTATAAAAATTCTTCAAAGGATTTTCCAAACTACCTATTTAGGAATAGTGTGGTGAATGATAGCACTTCCTAAAAATTTTCCTGGAGCAACAGTGAACAAAGATGGATTTATAGCATATATCACATACCCAGGAAATCTATTCCATGCCTAACCTGAAGTCTGAAAAAACAGAAAACATCATCAAGATGAAACAGAAAGTTAAGTAAGCATGCTAGAATTAAATTGGGGTATTTGGGGATGTTAAGTTTTGTCCTTGAGAGAAATAGCCCTTGGGGAAAGGCTAATTTCAGGCCATAAAGTAGCAGCTGGTATGGCTACAGTGCACTTTAGTAGCCTTTTGTTTATAGAACAATGTGCACTGCAGGTCAGATTAAACTCTGGTTTTAAGCCAGGTTTTTATGGCATTACAGGAAATACATCAGTCAATATAGAATAATGTCGAGATACGTAAAGAAGTGAAGTCAAGATGCTGTAAAGGAGTGGCAGTGGACTTGCCTCAAGATTCTCTTTGAATAGCAGTTTAGGGAGAGATGGCAACATGAAACAAACCATTTCAGAGCTGGAACACGAAAGAGTTTAAGCACTTCTTCAGAGACCTTCATACATTGAAGCTGAATATAACTTATAAATAAAACACATAGGGATGGCACTAACTTCACTGCTAATTTAGCCCATTTTTAAGCTCCCTTTGATTTGCTGGAGTCATGCTAAGGGACATTAATGTAGGTCAAAATACGATTTATTAAGAGTCAGGGTTGAGAATGAGATCAGTTTCTAAGGACTACATTTAAAACACTAAAAAAGCAGTGAAGAGAAAATTTAGAAGATGACTATAAATGTTAAAAGCAAGTGAGATTAAGCCCTTTACAAAGAAGCTATTATGAGCTATGAAACTGTTCTCAGCATTAGTCTTAGTAAAAATCAGGGTGAAAGAATTTTTCTCTGAAAGTGCTGCTGGTTGAGATGTTCAAAATAGGATATAGGGTTGGCAGAATTTGTGTCAAATATCTGGTGCTTCCTGTCACAAATATATAATATTGGCATTTGGTATCAAATCCTTACATTGCTTAAAGGATTTAGATGAGGTAGGGCTATACTTACCTCATAATAGGAAGTCAAAAGAAGGAGAGGTAGGAACATTTCCAGAGGAGGGCTGGGCTGAGGTCAGATGCATAGAAATTTTCAGTAACTAAACAGAAAGTGTACAGTGTACAGTGCTTCAAGTTCTGATTTTTACAGACTTTTTTTAGCTAAATGGGATGAACCATTGCCTACCTATTCAGTCTTTCTTGGATTCTGGACTGGATGCTCTGGAGAATCTGTAGTTAAATAATTTTATTTCCAACAAGAAGGATAGTTTAAAAACAGGCTTTTGGAGAAATATCTGTGACCAGAAATGTCAATCCACAGTTACAGAAAGCCACTGGACAGACTGCATTTGAATTTTAAAAAATAATTAAAGCCAGGGAGTACCAATTAAACTGCTTTACAGACTACTGGTGGAAATTGGACCTTCATCTTCTTTAGAGAAAAGTAAAGGCCTTTAAGAAATGACAACATTTCTGTGGCTTCATGATCAAACTGCGGCTTACTCCTGACAGAAGGCCAATTACCCAGGCAGGCCTCCAGTGAGGCTGCTTTCCTGAGAGAGGCATTTCGATTGTCAGAGGTTTAAATGGCTGTGAGAATGGCCTCGTACAAGGTAAACTGAGACTCTATTGTTGCCCTAAAGATACTGAATAATCAGATCCTTTGAAGTGTAAAAACAAGAAAGATTTTCACAACTGATACCTTTGTCTTGGTGTCTCTGGAAAATTGTCACAGATTTTCTCCTAAAGGATGTTTTGGATGCCAGGTAAGTAGCAAATACCATATTGTATACCACTGCACGAAGGCTTTATGAACTTAAATGTTACATTCATATAAAAGAAACAATCCCATAAAAGAAACAAAGGCCCACCTTTGTCCTTATCTTAGATCAGGAGGGAAATAGAAGCAAGGCCAAGAACATGTCTTTGAACACATGAATCTGTAGAAGCATCAGACACAGCTCTCAGACCACTCAATCTTTATTCTCCCCTTTACCTAAACGACGACGATCCCTCGAATTTGCCAGATTCTTTTCTTTTCTGGTTCATTACTAATCAGATAACTTTCCTGAGTGATATTTAGACAAATTTTTTCATGTTAACCTTGCAACTTTCCAACTGTTAAGCTGGTACACTGAAACAAAGTAGGTATAGCATTCTTTTAAACAATCCCTTCTGTATCAGAGGGCATTTACAGTTCACAGTCTTTGTTCTCAGCTCAAGATTCTAGATATCAGAATAGATTGACATCGATAAAGCACACCATAGATAACACTACAGGTTGGATTCCACAGCCAGGGGATCGCTCAGTAGAGAACTAGGTCAAAGAATAGCACCTCACCCCAAATAAAAATTCAGAGTACAACCTGAATTTTCTTCTCCTCCTTGCAAATGCCAATAACTGGTAACAAAAGCAGAAAACATAATTAGCTAAACTACATGAAAGTAGTGTTGTGAACTGACCTTTCCAAGCCTCAAACCAATAGGCAAGTCAGAGTTCATCTTATAACAGCAATCCAGACTCAGAGCACACCAGTAAAATGATAAAATGTCTTAGGAATTGTTCACCTGACATGAGGCAGTATCTCTGACAAATATTTATTTTAGCAATATGTGACAGTACTTCCTGGTGTGCTGGCTAAGAACTGTTCAGTGAGTTGGGAGTACCATCCTTGCAGGATAAGAAAAGAATGGCTACAGGCTGAAACCAGATGAGCCCTGGCCCAGCAGGCTCAGCTGAGCCCTGGTTCTCCTGGGGTTACCCTATTGAAGTTTATGCTGGTGCAAAGAATTCATGCAAAAGGAAGAAACAGTACTTGGAGTCATGCCACTGATTTTTCTTGAGTTACACCAGGGAAATGTTTGACTTGCAGAGACCAGTCAGTAAGAAGAGATGGCCTTGGGCTACAGATGAAGGCTTGACCTTGCACACGTGAGAAGCAGCCACACAGCAACAGCAGCAGGATCATGGTCAGATCAAGCTCTTTCAGGCAAAATCACCTGCGTTTAACTTTGCCTGTTCTGGTGGGGAGCTTGTGGCTCAGACAGACTTCTGCTGCAGTCCAGCTTGCTCTGTACAAGCAGCAGTGCTGCTGCTGCATGCAGAGGCACAGGCTCTAACCAAGAAGGGCCAGCTTGTTGGTATCTTGATCAAACAGCCTCCAGACTGATTTTTGGTTTTGTGGGCAGGGAGATGTTTGACCCATTGACTTGAGTATTGTGTGTAGTTTCGGTCACCACAATATAAGGTATTAAACTATTAGAGAGGGTCCAAAGGAGGTCAACAAAGCGAAGGGCCTTGAGTGGAAGCTGTATGAGGAGGGGCTGAGGTCACTTGGTCTGTTCAGCTTGGAAAAGAGACTGAGTGGAGACCTCATTGCAGTTATAACCTCCTTGTGAGGGGAAGAGGAAGGGCAGACACTGAATTCTTCTCTGACCAGTGACAGAACCCAAGGAAATGGCCTGAAATTGTGTCAGGGAGGTTTAGGTTGGATATTAGCAAAAGGTTCTTCACCCAGAGGGTGGCTGAGCACTGAAACAGGCTCCCCAGGGAAGTGGTCACAGCACCAGCCTGACAGAGTTCAAGAAGCACTTGGACAATGCTCTCAGGCACATGGTGTGACTCCAGGTGATGTTCTGTGCAGGGCCAGGAGTTGGATTTGATGATCCTTGTGGGTCCCTTCTGAGTCAGCATATTCTGTAATATTTACTGACTGTCTTTATTTACTGACTGTCTTTTAGCTGAAGAAGCTGAAATTCTCATTAAAAAGGCTTTACCTTGCTGGCAGCTAAGTCAGAGTGCACCTCCAAGCAGAGAACCACAGACTTCTCTTTAAAACCCGGCCACCAGGCCTCTCAGTAATATCACATAGGCCAGTTAGATGCTGGATTGAGTGAGTAAATGGAATGCCAGGTGTAACTGGGAATGAAAAAGGAGCATGTGAGATTTCACATGATCAAAAGCATCCTGGAGATGGAAATATGTTTTTGGTTCTAGCATTTCACTTGCCTAAAAAGCAAAATGCATGCCAAAAATGACCAAGAAAGCATGCCTTTAAATCAATGCCATTCTCAGCTTCTGTGTAAAATCTCAGCATCACTGAATCAGACAAGAGAATAAAAATCTAAAGACAGCTGGCATGATTAGATTGTGGTTTATTCCCTTCTCCCACCTGAAGATAATGCAGAGATGTGAAAGGTTTCTGATCCTGTTCTTGCTAAGTCATCTTGCTGACAATTACTGATTTGCAGGGTTGGTTGGCTGGTTGATTTGCATGAGTGTGTATATGACTACTTACAGAGCCTACTTACTATTCTGATGACAAAAGCGCTCAAGGATGACCTCTTTTGACCTCTTTCCCCTCAGGAAAAGGCAAGGAGGAAGGAAGGGAGGAAAGGGATGTCTTTTTTTTTTTTTTTTTTTTTTTTTTTTTTTTTTTTTTTTTTGGTGCTGTTCTTTGCATTGCAAAAGCATTTGTATCAATAAAAACAGTTTTCTGGACTAATGTGAAATTTGTACATAAGCCTCAGTCAAGCACTTGTGCCTTCCAAGGGAGCTGCATTGCACAGAGTTACTGAATTATTTGGAGGTTCCTATAACTAACAATCAAGCAATGTCAAGGATCCCCACAATTGTAAGATCAGAACACCATGATGAAACAATACACATCAAAGAAACCTGACATCTGCTGAAAGGATTTATTATGAAAAATAAGCAAAGTAAAGATTCCTTGCGGCTCAAGAAAAAAAGGAAAGCTGAAGTATAATGAATATCATATCTACTTGGTCAGTTCAAAAGCATTCCCTTGCAAAACAATTCTCAAAAAGCCTCCACAGCAAGCTGCATGACACTAAGAAAGCCACAGTCTTCAGTTCTCTTTTGGGTCACAAAAGACAAATTGCTCAAATAACAGAACCATCCGCCTTCCTTGTCTACTCTCAAGATATTGTTGGATCATCTTCATCCCTGTCCACCTGAAATACAGTCTCCAGTACCACTGGACATGCTAGCTGGGAATCAATAATTTGTAACACAAATCACAGTCATGTAACCAGTAGTGAGACTGAAGTAACACACAGATCAGAGCTTGATGTTGGCAAATAATAAAAACCCCCAGTGAAATAAGGACTCCTAATAAGGGTACAAATATATTAATTTTGTAGTGTATATGTAAGATCCATATTTTTACACTCCTTATATAATGCTCACTGTGAAGAAGGAAAAAAACCACCTTGACTTCCTCCAGTGACCCAGAGTCACAGCCAAAGTAGATTTGGGACCAATGGGGAGAAGAAAAGAAATGTGGCCCTGAGCCAAGTCCTGCCTCTGCCTGAACTGCAGCTGTGGAAGTGATTGTTGTTTCACTTCTAAGGGAAATTAAGTACATGTGGTTATGGTTTAAAAATGTGCGCTTTCTTCAGGCAGGACTTTTGAAAGGCATCAGTTGTCTCTAGAGTGTCTTGTAATAACCTTGGTTTATACTTCAGTGTGAGATTAAAGACATCAGCCACTTTGCCCCGTTAGCAGCATCAGTGAAACAGAAGAACAAGTCCTCTTTGAAATGCAGTTTATTCTACAAACATTTAGAGTAACATCTTAGCAAATTTCCATAACTGCATATAATACCAGAAAGAAAAAGTGCCACTATGGTCATTTGAAGGTTACTCACAGCTATTTTCTAAACTACTCACTTGCTAGGGAAGGATTAAATGGGAGATGAAATGTTTCCTTTAGTTTATACTCATGTTACCCTCTTTGGGCATTTTGTTTCCACACATCCACATTCATCTACGTACACATATGTGAACTGGACTGTTTTATGGTCTGAGCAAACCAGTTCCACCTTCACTTTGTGACTTCTTTTTTCATGGCAGCAAGTGCATTTGTGTTCCATTTCACTGGCCTCCAAAGAATACCTATAGAAATGAGATTTTTCATATCAGTCCGCTGCCTGTTGTCTTCCCAAACTCATCAGAATTTGCTGCTCCAAATATACGTACTACTAAGGAGCAAAATTTCCTATCTATTTTTCTGCTTATTCATAACAGCCTTTCCTCAGGATACTATTGGCCATGCAGGGCCAGATCCTTTGACACCAGTGGGGAAAATCCCAGTAACTTCAGTGGATTTTGGATTAGGCCCATTCTAGCAAGACAGAAAGGAGCAATTCATGCAGAGAACAAAAGGCAGGAAAGCCTCCTAGAGATGTTAAAAAACCATACAAGGACATGTTTAAGAGCATGTCTAATAAATTTAGCTGATGTCTTTCCCAGGGGATCTATTTTCCTGGCAGGTAAGTTAAGGCACTCCATCACATTGAAAACATTGCTAATGACTACTCTTCTGCATGCCCAGTTTCCCAACCGGGTCCTTTCAAACAGCAGGAAGGGGACAAAAAGCTGCAGTCCACTGGTGACATGAACCCAGGAAGACAGGCCACAGAAGAGGACAAAGAAAGGCTTCCTACTTACACAGAGTAGGTACTGCACATCCCTTCACAAAAGGGCACTGGGACAGGAGCAGCTGACTTGCAGTTGCCATGGACGATGTACTGCTCCTTCACATTGCGTTTGCATTTGTGTGGCAGGTCAATACCTGGGCAGAAGAATACTTCTGTTAAGCTTCTTCAGACTGGGGCACAAAGGTTTTGAAAGGTATCTGCTAGTAAACCAAGGACAATCCATCCTAGTAAAACTTCTCACAGTTCAAATGCACAACCAAAACCACAAATGAGAGTGCAAAGAGGCATTAATTCAGCAAAATCATTCCCCACTAGTCAATGTACTTTTCCATTTGTGGACTAGCTTTAGCATGTAAAGATACTGTTGAATCAAGACCTGAAGGAGACATGAAGGATTTAGGTTTTTCTAAAATTGCTATAAATTACATTTGTGGCTCTATAACAACCTGGGATTTCTGAGTGGATGCTACAGAAAAAAACCCCAAAACTTTGTTTCTCTGCAATTTGCAGATGCAAGAACACAGAGAATATTTTCTACAAGTTTTCTTATCAGCAGTATAGTTCAAGGTAACAGTATTTCAGTTATTTAAAAACACAGAAAAGGAGATAAAAAATTTTAGTATTCCCATTGGAAGAATGAAGCAGATTTTTAGTCTCGGCTGTGAGGTACAGAACAGTTCTGCTGCTGTAAAACTGTCTTTCAGTCTGTGGAATGTGCAGGCTCTCAGTGCACGCAGAAATAGGGCTACAAGCAGGGAAGGACCAAACAGTATTGGAATAGAGAAGCAGTGATTTAATGCACTCACATGTCTTACAACAGCCATCTGAAGACACCTCAACTGTCCCCTGTATTGAAAGTAACCAGAACAGTCAGTTGAGATGCATACAGACACACAGTAGCAGACAGTAGCAATGATGAGAGTTCAGTTACAGTCCCTCATCTCTAATCCACACAAATTCCTCATCAGACCTATTTGTGTACCAATTATATGTAAAGCTGCTTAAAAATCCATACCAAAACAAATCATCTAGCAAGGAAGGAGAGAATTTTCTTAGAACTATATATCCTCTCACAAGCCAGGTAAGGTGCCCTGTAATACATGCCTGATCTTATTTAGGTCCTATTGAAGCCAGCATAAAAACCTCAGCCCCAGAGATTGACAGCTGCCCTGGAATTGAACAGCGTGGCCTAGGCAGAGCCTACCCCAGAGTTAATTCAAGTACATGGCTGTCCCAGTCCCTGCTTTGATCTGCTATGAAGTCCCAAAATGCTACTGAAAGTTACTGGAAACCACCAATAGCTGAAAGCCCAGGTATGAATATTACCCCTTGCTCAGTCATGTTCCACCTCCTCACTTAATGGTACACCACATATCAGAAATCACTTTGTTCATCAGTCCCCCAAGGATCCATAGTGTGCTACCACTTGTGCAATTGCATGTTGCACCACTTGTACACTGCATCACTTGAAATGTTTTTCAAGTGATGAAAAATCCTTCCTTGCTATTGCTCCAATACCCTTCTCTTTCAAGTTCTAATGCTTATCCCACAGCAATGGAAATGGTGTGGGCTTTTTTGCAAATATTTTTGGCTTATTTCCATGGGACACAGGGCTAGAAAAGCACATTTCCTTCAAACAAGGAAAGATCAAGAAATACTCATTCAAAACAGCAAATGTAACTCCCAGACCAGGATTAGGGCTCATTACAGAAGTCTTTTTCTGGCTATAAAATACTTACTGGCACACAGTTTGCTTCTTCAAATGGTAGGCAGACCTTTATTGTACTCGTCAAGGAAAACTGGCCTGCTGATTCAGTGCACGTGTACTGAGTACAGTTGTCATATGGATCTTTATAACTCTTTCCTACCTGATAAAAACAGAAAAATAATTAAATTTTAAAAACAAAATAAAAAACAAACAAATTAAGACAAACAAACAAACACACACAAAAAAAAAAAAGCCAATGGAATATAGCAATAAAATCAGAAAACTGAAACAGTAATAAAGTCAATGAACTGGCAGAGACTGGGTTGCTCATATCACTCTGAAAGGGCAGAGATGTCTGCAAATCACATCTACAAATTATGTACCAAGCTTGCCCACTACCAGTCTATGCAAAATTACATCTGTGGCCTCACTCCAGGGGGAAAGAATGAAAGAATGCCAGAATGAGCATAAAGGTATTAGCAGAAATGCCAGAAGGTAGATGTGCTAATGTTTGTGGGCTAAAATATACACAAAAGAAAAATAACTCTTTCAAAGGATTTCAACAGTTTTCTTTTTTAATAGATAGAAGAATATGAAAAGGAATGAAAGAGAAAAAAAGTCTGTGCAATAGAGATTAATGGATAACTGCAAAGCCTCCTCATGCAGACATAAAAAGTATATATTGGATCAGAAAAATCTAGCTTGTAAGATAAATTATCAAGGAATAAAAGGATGAAATAGAAAATATGCAGAACACAAGAACTGCCAGAGAAGCAATTGCATGTAAGACAAGCCACTGGTTGAAACAGCATCATTAACCATACACAGGAGTAGCAGGCTGTAATAAAACAAAAAAAAGCTAGAATAATGGAATCATTAAGGGTGGAAAAGACCAAGCCACAGTATCATTGAGGATGGGATCATCAAGCCCATTCTTTAGAGGCTCAGCTCCTGCCTACACAACATTACATTCACAAGACATGATGTATTAGCTGTGTGTGTTACCAAGTCACACAACAATACAGCAGCTGTGCCACTTGATTTCTGCCTCAGCAAATTCAGAACCAGTGGCAGCACAACTCTATCAGCTTGCTCAGACTGTATCCCTGTATCTTCAGGGCAAGACAATAAAACTGTTTCAGATGGGAGCAGTGTGATGTGAAGCCAGCACATGTATCTCTGCAAGAGCAGTATTACACCATGTCACCATCCCTTCCAAATTCTTTCTTGCTATCTCATTTCATGAGAAGTGGAGGTAACATGATTTCCATTCCTGCCAGAGAATATAATTGTCATAGGCATGGTAGTGCCTATGAAATGCACACAGCAGGGAACAGCTGTATAAACATCTACATTCACTTTGGAAACACAGACATTTTTACATCTCCTCGAGGTCCTCCCAGCCTTGAAATGCATGAAACTGGTTAAAAAATGCTGAGGTCTTTTTGACAGTTCAGCCTTGTGTGCAGAGCAAGGGAGTGCTTACCTCAATGGTGACATTGCCAAATGGAAAATTTGCCACACATGCCACTTGCTGGCACTGGCTGCAGCACTGACCCTTCTCTTCCACATTGCGAAAACCCTGTGGGAATAAAGTTTCCATTTATCCATGTTAATCTGTGTCTTGTTGCTGAAGCATCTTTGGATCAAAGCTACACTGAAGATGGCAGAGGAAATGAGCCAGCCTTCTGGTTTCAATTTTGTTGTCTTTTGAAATCTGTTGGAAGCACATTAAGCCTGACAATCAAAGCTGGTAATTTTTCTGCCTTTCTGAATAATGACTTCTGGGTACTTCAGTTGCCATGAAGACCCTGTCATTGACTACTCTTCTCTTCAGACTAACATACAAAAGAGGTCAAATAAATTAATTTAGCACATGATTACTTGCACCATCTGCCACCACTGCTTGGTCTGATATCATTATCTATAAGAACTATTGCTGTCAGTCATGTGAAGATTTTCTCCCCTGTGTTTTAGGTATGCATTGGTCTTCTGGTGGCTGTGGGTGTGGCTGGTTTCTAGAAAAAGTGTAATGAAAGGTTTTGTCCATTTTTAACATTGGTGGTGCATCTGTCCTTATCTGGGCATGCATGGAAAAGCAACCACCCTACTTATATTCAGTAACAGACTGAACAACTTGAGTGCTAATTCTCACAAGTACTGAGAAGTAATTGAGTATTCCCCATCCGCAAGTGAAAGTGTCTGGAAACATACAAAGCACTGTGCAGTTTCCTCACAATCTTCATTCATGAGCTGACAATAGACAACATGAACAGAATGACACAAACATCTTGTCAGACTAACAGGTTTGCAATCATTTCCCCCTCAGGGTGCTTTTCCAAGGGTGATCTCTTAAATTTTCTGGAGCAAAAATAACAGCATCTTAAAAAGGACGTTACAAAACAATTAACAGAAGAGTCTATCCTGTTGTGTTGCACAGATAAAGCAGTTACACTGTTCCTGTTTCAACGCAACAGCCATTGTGGTCAAGGATGTGCTGACCTGCTGACAGGTGGTTTGGCATTGCACAGGAAGGCACTGGATGCGGTTGGTCTGTGTCACGGGATCCTGCTCATCCATGCACACACAGTTCTCACAAGAGCTTTTAGGCACCATTGCCCCTGGCTGGAAATATAGGGGAGAGATAAAACCATTACAAGAATTCAGAGGGTTCTGGAAGAAACATCCCCTGGCCTATCAAAAAAACTAATGCTTATGAGGTTTATTTTTGGAAGAATTTCCTGAGATGGATACACATCCAGATCTCTAAAACTTCACCACTGGTATCACAAAATGAACGCAAGGCTGACACTCCCAAGTGCATCAATGATGTTAAATGAGTTCTCATAAATTCCAAGCATCTATTTTTTGTCAGTTTGACCAAGCAATAATCTTACAACATTCAATGAGATTTAAAATTTGTGTTCAATCACAATTCTGACCCATTGACTCTGAAGCATAGGCAAGAACTCTTTTAGTAAGCAAGTAACTGGTCTCTAGCATTACGTATTGAGTAACCTATCCCAGAATCACAGATTGCTTGGTGTTGGGAGAGAAACTACTGGCAGGGAAGAATTACAAGCCATTCTAATCCTGCTTTTTGTATGAGTGTTGAAAACAAGAACTTCAAATAATTCTGACTCAGGCAACATTAACTCGTAGGATGAAGTGTCTGGAAGAAGGCCTACCTTGAATTCAACTCCTTCAGAAACACATACACCTTTTGGTACTGTAAGGAAAAAAATGAAAAGGTTGTGCTAGGAATGATGCAGTTTCTGTACTCATCTCTGAATTGTGAGTGATTTAGAGAAGTCAGAGTAGAGCTGAACTTAATAGCCCACACAAGAGGGGGGAAAAAGCAACTAGTACATGGTGCTATTTGGTATTCAGAAGCCCACATGTAGCATCTGCTTAGATGTTATGCATCAAGTGGGGATAATTCTATACCCTGGTATTTTCCATAAGGTACAATCTATTTGCCTAGCGGTTTTACCCATACTTGAAATTACTTGACCTTTTCTTTATTGTTAACCACTGTGCTGGTAACAAAGCTAATGGGCTTATGTGTGTGAATCTGGAAATATAATTTGGCAGCAGAGCTTCTGGATGGGTTCAGTTTAACCATCATTCAGTATGTGGTCAATAGCTTACACTCCCTGAATACTGAATACAGAGACCCTGAACCAGTTATTCTAACTAAAAAAAAAAAAAAAGAAAAGAAAAAAAAGGGGAAATAAAAATAAAAATTAAAAAAAAACCCAAAAAAAACCCACCACCAGCCCAACTGTAAAGGCTGAGAGGAGGGAAGAGGCCATGACATTAACTCATTTAGAAAAATCAAATACTTAAAAGAATAAATAAAACATCTTAAGGAAACAAGGTACTTACTACAGGAGAAGATAGGGCAACAACCATCCTCAGACATAGCAACCACTGGCTGGAAACCTAAGTCACATCCTGTTTTGTTGATAATGCAGGTTTTTATATCACATTCTGCAATAGACAGCAGAGACAAAGTAAGCCAAAGCATCCCATTCAGCTGTCTTACTTGCAGACATAGTTTGAAGAAAACCATCCTATTACCATTGCCAGGATTCTCTGTCCTGTGTCTTGGTATAGATACTGGGAATGGCCAAGTTTAGGAGCAGGCCACTCCTGTGCTGTGGTGAGCATTTGGGACTGGGAGGGTGCAAATGCAAAGCTGAGGGCAAACATATGTCAGGAGCCTCCAAAGGAAACCTTAGGGAAGCCTGGAAGATGAACACAACCTCTCTTACTGGGTGAATCTCTGTGGAAGGATCACCCTCTCGTCTCAGAAGGACAAGAGCCAAAGGATCCTGTAGGGCACCTGCTGGTCCCAATGATCCACAGGAGATTTTCCAGTGTAAATATCTGTCAGGTCATGGCACTTATTTAGAGTACAAGCTGGACCAGAGGAGTTTTTTCTGCTAGCAAGAGCTCCTGGCATGTAGATGGAAGAAATGACCACTCCAGTGTGCTTATTTGAATCTGCTACCTGTGGGGCACCACATCTCACTTTAGGATTACTGATGAAGTCAAATGTTGTCATATTATGGCAAGTGAAGGATCTCCTCACCACAGACTGTCTCTGTGCAGCAGGGGTCTTCCAAACGTGGTTTTATTTTGCGTACAAAGCCTTCTTTTGTGCAGTTGATAGGTGGAGATTTAGCACAAGGGCGGGGGAAGCAAGAGATGTTCAAGGTCGCTTCATCACAAGTACAGTATTGGCAGTCATGTTCCCAAGCATCTCTAGGCTTTAAAAACAAGAGGGATAGCAGTTCAGAGAGCAAAACCTGGAAGCATCATATCAATGAATGCCTGCTGCAAGCCAGTGTAGGACTGAGTTGACCTAATTTATTGTGTAGGAAAATTGCAATTCAAATCTCAGAGGGAGGAGAAGAGAAGAATAAGAAAAAATATCATTATTTGCCACCTTCCTTTGGAGGTTTATTCGTTTCCAGGAAGAAAGCCCAATAGTTCCACCAGGGAACTGATTCTCACAAACTGCTCTTTCCGTTTCTGTACTTCAAGTGATTAAAGTTCTGGAGTTAATAAAATCTTCTGATTTTCTCCCCAGTTGCAGTTCACTGGTTTTTAAGCTTAGAATTAAAAGAAGCAACTTATGCAGTCATTTTTGCAGAAGGCCACAGAACAAAGTATTGTCCTTTCTCTTACCTGTTTCACTGACCCATCTTGTGCAATGCAACCTATAAAATGAATTAGATGTTATTTTAAAGGTAACTCCATCAGGGAAAACAACAGAAGCAGAAAAACAGGAACAGAAGGAAGGTATTGAAATCTGAGAAACAGACACCAAGAGAAAGAAATTCAGAGTGCAAAGTCACTGGTTGTAAACACAAAAACATCTTAAACATATTATTCTTTGTTCTTTTGAAAGTTGCATCTTCTGCATATAAAAGCAGGCAGAAACTCTCAATCTGGAATGCTTCAGCTTCACCAGAAAGGGTCAGTAACAAGGTCTCCCCCATTTCCTCTATACTCAAAATAACCCCCTTAATATGCACGTCTAGTCAGGCTCTTACCCCCACTTCCCACAGCACCATTTATACCATTTCTTACCACAAACAGACACACAAATGCCATCATGATCGTTCAGCAGAATTTTTCCATCAGGACAGTAGCATCCTTCAACAAACACTGATGTGCTATTTTGGGAAGGAAGGGCGTCCATAACGACTCCTCTGCACAATCAGAATATAAATGAGAATGAACGAGAGGCAAAACCGTAGCCCTGGGCAATCAAGACACCTAAATCCCAAGGGAATGTGAACTTCAAATTTCCCCGGTAATCTCCACATTATGGACTTGAACAACGCCTTACAGGAAATGACCCACCTGCTGAAGCAAGTGTTTCTTTTTGCTTCCCCGCATGGCTTGTACACCTGATCCCCAGGACAGCTGGCCTCTGTGGAGCATTGCAACACACAAGTTAAAAGCCCAGACCCAGGTGCACCCTCCGAAGCAGGGACACGAAGGGACAAAGCGCCCGGCCACCGCAGCAACCTCGCGGGTCCGCACAGCCCGGCGAGGCGGCCCCGGCGCTCCAGCCAGCGGGGCGATGGGGCCAGCAAGGTGCAAGCGACAGGAGCAGCAGTGCTCGCCCTGGTTCACGGGGTGGCCCCAGCAGGGCCAAGCACACCGAGAGAAGCGCTGCGGCAACACGCAGAACTCCTGGGCTGAGCTACGCAGGAGACGCCGTGGGCCCGGTTCCCCCTTGTTTTGCACCAGGTCCGGGCTGGAACAACCTCAGGTTTGTTCCTGCTCTTTCTCAGGTCCAGAGCAGCAGGGGAGGACAGAGCAGACCAGACTTGCTTCACCCCGGGGGGTGTTTTCCGAGCTCAGCTCACTGCCCGTTCCCAGGCTCACCGCACTGCCCGCTCGCCAGCCTCCTCCAGTCCACGCAGACCCCGTGGAGCCCGCAGAGCGCCGCGTAGGTCTGCATGCTCTGGCACTCGGTGCTGGGGTGCTCCTCCGAGCACCCGCTGGCCACACACGCCTCGTAGTAGGGCTGGGGGGGCACCACGCCGTGGCACTCCGTCAGGGTCCTTCACAAAGCGAGGAGAAAATCCTTGGGCTACTTCCAAGGAAGAATTCAACACAGAGCCAAAACATCCCCCCTGCCCCAGGCAAAGCCTCAAGGTACAACTACAAATTGTTCTCATAGGCAATACACCCCCGCAGCTTAATAAAGAATGAGCTTTACCTGCCATTCTTTACAATGCTTTGAAAGAAAACAATACTTTGTTGGACTGCTACCTGCAAAGGCTCCTGCACAGCTCATAGCTATAAGTCTGTATGCTGACATTTTTTATGCTAGCGTGTTTGAAAATCCTGCTTTAAACCACAAAATTATTTTAAAAACGGACATATATATTTGCTTACTGTATTCTGAGTGTTTTTCATATCATTCAGATCTTTCAGATACCGAATTATACCCAGTTCCCACTTGGCCTCTCCAGAACTGACAGGTAGAGGGACTGCCAAGCAGCAGACACTATTTAGAGAGGACTGATTTTGCTGATGCAGCTGAAAAGTATCTGCCAAGCTCAAGAGCACACACATCAGTTCACTGCTCAGTTTCACAAGGTATGCAAGACTTTGTATTTTCTTCATATCTTAGAATGACTTCACCCAAGCCATTTAGTGAAGAACAAAATTACCCTGTGGATTTATTTTTCTGATACTTTTGGGAGCTGTCTTACCAGATGATTTTACACAGATTAGAAGGCACACAATGCTGATGATACTCAATCTTCGATGGTTGTGAGACACCAGGGTTACAGTATCTGTTGGTAGGATATGGGACTTTCCAATCTAATGCCATCTCTTTGAAGGACTTGACAACCTCACCTTTCCTCTTCATAGCATCATCAGATTTCTGGTTGGTGCAGGTACCTGGTAGCAATATAAAAATGACAGCTCAAGGACAGTTGATGCTGATGAAGCTGCTTTTAGAGAAAATCTGGGGGGAAGTTCTCATTGTGTGAAGGAAACAACATGTGGGGTCCTGGAAAAATTCACACAAACTGTTTCTGGGAAGTGAAGGCTCACAGAAACAGTTTGCCAGCTGCTCATGGAAATTGAATTGATGCGTTGGTTCATACATTTCTTCTGGTGGCCAGAGAAACTGAGATGGCACAGGACTCTCCACATTTCCTACATTCCTTTTTGAAGTAGATATGCTGAAAAGGAAGAGCCTTGAAAAATTCTATCTCCATCCCCGAACAGATTGAGTATGTGGACAGAATGAATGATATGACTTAAAACTACATTTCCTGACACTGTCTTTCCATTAAATAAATTTATTAACATTTGCGAGAAATAGTGAAGTTGCAAGCATTTAGAGATTTTGCAAGGGAATGACAGATAGGAGGAAAATTCAGAGCAATAATTTTTGTCAACTGACGAGAACACTCACCACAGAGTCCCAGGGTATTGTTATAAAACTTGCTGAAAGGGAGTTTTATGTAAAATGCAAGTCGACTATAGGAGATGTAAACCTCTAATTCAGGTATTTCAATTATGGCATAAAGGCCAGAACTGGTTATCCTGATACCATTCTTAAAAATGTCTGGAACAACTTTCTTATTATCAAACAAAATCTAAAAGAAAAGAAACAAAAGGTTTCTATGGACACTCCTTCAATGAGTAAGGAACATGATTAGTGCAACTGGAAAGCAGAGCAGCACAAATTCAGACCTTAGGTGCACCAAATGATGTCTGTCAAAGACAGTAATTTAAGCAGTTGTCTAATATTCCTTTTTAATATGGTACAATTTAGATTTGAATACTCATATCAGGACAAAAATCGCAACTTTCAGTTATGTGATCATTTCCCAGATTTTTAGAATATACAGATTTTATTGATACAAAGCAAAAAAGAGAGAGAAGAAGCAATGCAATTGCATTTCTTACCCATTCCATATTTTACAAGCTTAATCCTTTGTCATGACAGGACATTTGGCAGTAGAGAAACATAGCTACAGCAAAATAATTTTGAGAATTCATTTAAACACAATACTTTACCAAGTTTGTTTCTTTTCCATGTTCCATTGCTTGTGTCAGAATAACAACAGAGTTGGAGTAAAAAATCATGAGGGACATTGAGCAAATTGCTCCACCAGTGGCAGCACAGTAGTAGTTGTCTATGTGAATCCAGAAGTTGTGAGAATCAGGATGAATTGACTTCACAAGGACATAGGTGCAGTTTTCTTTAAAATGGTAATATGCTCCATCGAAAGTCACATAATGCTCATTTCCCCATCCACTGCAAATACCTGGAAGACAGAATGTCAGGCTTCAAGTTTGACTTCTGAGCTACCTGTAAGTACAAGCTTGTTTTAACCTTTTTGCTCACTTCCAGTGAGAGACAAAATATCGAGTTTGATAAAGAAAAATTACTCTAGCAAGGACATCTACTTTTAACAGCCAAGATTTCAGACGGGACTTCTGTTCCATTGTATCCTACTGAATTGATATGAACATGATATTTGATGTTGACCAGATAGACTTTTCTTTTTTGAGGCCCAGCTGAACATAACATACATTTCAGGAATGCTCCTGCCACTTACACTGACATTCAGAGACTTCACAGCAACCAGTTTCATCGGAGTGTTTTGTGAACGGGAAACCATTGACACAGAATTTCAATTGCTGAGGTGGGCAAGTCATGACAGACAATTTGATATTGTTTCCTTCTCCCAGGCAAGTGGCAGTATGGCAATTTCCAAAATTCCATGTTTCATTAAACTATTGATTAATTGAAAAAAAAAAAAAAAAAAAAAAAAAGAGGAGAGGCAAATAACAGAGTAATGTCACAAAATCTTTAAAATCACACACAGCAACTGTATTCCCTGTATTCCATTCAATTAATTATCTAGCATGGCAAAATTTGGTGTCTACTCTGGCTCTGGAAAGCAGGCAATATGAACCATATAGAAATACAGAGAGCTTTGATATCTACTTTTTTGGTGTATATATATTAGGGTCCTTGTCACTTCTGATGGTAGGACACTGCCAGATGTGTCTTCCTAGTCTTTGTTCAGCTTAGGTAGCTCTGCTCACATACAATCATTTAGGTGTTTCAGGTGAACAGAAGAATCTTAAACTTATTCTTTCAGTGAGGGATTTCTGGCATACTTCTAAATGATGTCATTCAGCCACACCTACAGTCCAGCTGTAGTGCTGGATAGCAGCATCAGAGGAGAACACCAAACCTTGGCCGCAGGCAATGCATGAATGGTGGAATGATGAAACATGTCTTCTTCAGAGTCTCTCACCTTTCTGGGAGGAGTGAGTGCAAGACAATCGCTCACCGAAGTCCTTGTGGGAGCAGGAACTTGGTTTGTTACACCAGGAGCAGGTGTTGGTGGACAGGTTTCAGAATGTGGATCACAGACCTTGAGGGTATCAGTATGACCAGTTTTACACTCTGCCCAAATTAATTCAATCTGACACGATTTATTGCAGACAGAGTAAGCACAACGACCTGATACATTCACTGGCAGAGAAACATTTTCTCCTGCAAGGGCAAAACCCAAGTGTTAGCCTGAGGCCTGATCACAAAGCAGCTGCATTCTCAGCCCTGCATTTAACTATCTCCACCCAACAGCCACGCACAGGGAATTGTCTGTCTGCAGCCCTTGGGATTCAATGGCTGAACTGGACAGAAATTCATCTAAATGGCAAAGACGGAGGGAGAGCCACAAGGCCTAATCTGAAATTCTCCTCTTAGGTACATTGGAAGGAATTGAAAATGAGTACAAGAAGAGCCAATAGTGAGTACATTACCAAGTGCATCTGCTCTTCACAAATACCAGGAGGTAAGTGAAGCAGGAGCTACTAACAGAAGAAGAGTCTTTCCTCCTCTGCTTTTGGAATATTATTGTCAGTTACAAGCTCATGTTCAGCAGTTTGGGATTCAGGGCTCTGCTGACATCAGCAACTGCCATAAGTTTCCTTACACCAGGGGTATTCAAACCAGAACAAAGTTATGGGTGTGGGAGAGTTGTAGTTCTGAAGGTGTTAGCTGCAGTTCAAAGATGTAATGACTTCTGGTAATGTCTGATTGCAACAGGCAGAATAAGCACTTGCTGAAGCACTTTTATCTATCAGTACATCTTTCCATGTCAATGGTGTAGAAAAAAAACTCTGTGATTTCTCACCCATTTGTATCAATTGTCCATTGTCATTGCAGACGCAGGGAGTGGCTACCTCTGATGAGGGAGGTGCAGATGTTATATATTGCATATGTGGTTCTGCAGGAAATCAAATAAATTAGTGTTTAAATCCTCTACTGCTTTACTCTCAAGCCCTATGACATCTCTTACATTCTCTATGACTATAAAAAAAAAGAATAAAAAAAAAATTTTACACCCACTACATTCTGTACACATCCACACTGAAACCATATTCTGTATTTATAAACACTCCCTCTATTACACAGTATGGTGCTGTAATACTATACACACACACTCCCACATCTAGTTGTTTTTTTTTTTTTTCCCTATACAGAATATAATAAACAGCTCTTCTTCTGTCATTTATTCATTTCAATTTAATGTTTCTAGTCCTACAGTACTTCACCTGACTTTGGAGAGGTGATTTCCAGTGGCACTCCATTTGGATTTTTAATGCTTTCTTTCAAAGAAACTGTTGGTTTAAATAGAGACAGATCACATAGATATTTTACTATGCCACCTGCAGCCTGCTTTCAATAATCCTGCCTTTACTAAGTATTATTCCACAGTACTTATTCCATTTTTGAATATTTTCAGTAAATATGAAACACATGGGTTCACCATCAAGTATTTAGCTCTTTCATTCACATGAGTAGAGAAGTTAACATTTCATTTTTCATGTTGCCCTTGTATAATTTGCTACTGGGATTATTGATATATATATATATGTATGTATTTTAACCACTTATTTTTATTTGTAAAAATCATGTGGCAAATTCCCCAATTTTCTATATATCTTTTAGGAAAAAGAGATAAAGAAATTTTCTGATTTTTCACATTCCATTCATGCTGGAAAATGTCTTTTGAACAGGAGTTAACTGCCAGGAAGCTTTATTTTCATATTCCAGTGACCCGTATAAGACTCACTTTTTCCAATGCAGAAAACAGTACAATAACAAACAGAGTGCGTTATGGGTGATAAGAAAGAAAAAAAAATATTTAGAAGTATGAAATATTGAGACAAACAACACCAGAGTGTCAACTGTGATATGGTCAAGCTTATTCTAAAGTTTGTATGAAAAAATTGCTGAATCTTTCTATTCTCTCTTAACCTCACTGACAGTAAGGTCAGCAAGAATCTATAAGATTGCACTTTTGGTCTTCACTACAAGACACACAATTTTGAAACTTCAACAGTCTCAAATTCTGCTGTTATCCTAGGCATGCTGTAAGAGTCTTTTTCCAGAATGGATAAATCTTATTACCATTGTGGACTTCCACAGAATCACTACCAAGCCTCTTATCAATCTAGTACCTTGTGCTGGTGTAGATGGAGTTCTGCAGTGGGTAAGGGTTTTAATGATCTGTCCATTAGGGCCACAGATAGCTTCACTACACGTGGTCCCGTACACGTGGCTGTACACAGTTTCATTTAAGGTGTAGGTCTTCCCATTGTAGCAGCATAGGCAAACTGAGGCACCAAAAGAGAAAATGCCATGGCAACAGAGGATACTTGCAATATAAATACAAGTGAAAAGCAAACCACACTCTGCATTTACCCTTCTGAAGGACACAACATCAAACACGAATTACCTAAGAAACTTTCTTAGTTTCTATTTGAGAAGCTGCACTGTGAGTCTATCTCATTTATTTAAAATGTGTTGGTTTTTTCTGTTTGCTGGTGTTTCTTGGAGTCAGCTTGCATGGAGGAATTACTGGTTGAATAAAGTGTGAGAACTGGTACTGGCCTAACTCAGCATGAAGTTAGGAGAAATCTTTCTGGGCAGGGAAGGTGACTGCGATTATTGCCTTTCTGAGTGACAGAACACTGGCTCAGGAGCTGTTGCACAGCCATTTCCATCCACAAATGAGGAGCATGCAGTGGTACATGATTTCAATTGAGAAGCTCTCCAGATTTTGGAGACTGTACATGTAGGAACCAAAGGAAGTGTATATATTACTGTAACAAAATCAGCTAAACTGCAAATGTGCTATCTGCTGGGTCACCCCATGTTTTGGGATGTGCTTTCTCACAGGTATGGGAATGAACTGATACTGTACCTTAACCAAATGTGTTCTTTAGGCACACAAACACGTATCTAATAAACTAGCTAAGTTTATTTTATTAAATGAATGGTCAGGAAGCAGCGCTTCTACAAGATTTTCCCTATTCTAAAAGTACTTATTAAAAGAGGCACCATGAATGGCCTGCTACAGACTACAATCTGCCTGTCTTCACTGACTACCAAGGAAGTAGAAAACTGGAAAAGCGGTATTAACCTGTGTAAGATGAATCCTTCATATCACACCTGTCTCCTTCTTCCTCGTGATTATCCTTTACGCAGTTCTTGAGGTCAAAGGCTGCATTTTGCTTATCAAAGTATATCTGTGCAGCTTTGCACCCACATATTAAACTACCTGTCTGGCCTCCTATTACCAGTACGTTTGCAGTAATATGTGATGTTGGGTTGTTGCAGTCCTGCCATCACTCAATGCATGGTGAGGGTGGTGAAAAGTTACCTTTGGAGTCTTCAGCACATAGTTTCTCTTCAGGATCACTGAAGAGAAAGAGTAAAAAAGAATTGAAATGAATTTGTATATTTGAATTTGAATAACAGTGTCTGCAACTGTACCTGCTTTCACAAAAAACCCATTCCTGGATTTAATGTTAATTGCCACTGCCTATAAACATTAACAATACATCTCCTAGTTTGTCCTTTCCAGTCCTATTCTACCTTTCTCACCATCAACTGACCTACCATGAAGTGCAGTTGTGGAGGGAGACACACTCTCTGCTCTCCTCATCAAAATACGGCTTGTCAGGACTACACTCTGGGTAACAGCCTGGAAAATTAAACAAAGTATTCTTCGTTTGAGTTATATAGACACAGGAAAGCACATAAATACCTCTACCAAATATAGATTTGATCCCCAAATGAATGTGATTCCAGTATGAATGTTCTTTTTACTACCAATTATTTTTTCAACTCCTCTTTTTACCTCTGTTCCCAAAGTTTTCATTTACTAAATTTGTCAACAGATAATTATTCTATACAAATTTATATTGAATGGTGTTTTATCTCTTCATATATTTAAAGGCAGCAGGCAAATGATGCTATTAATGGCACCATCACACAGGGAATTATCAAGGCATGGTCAATGAGCTACTGGGACAGATCAGTCACCTTGATGCTTCAGACATTTAAAACCAGACTGGTAGCTGCAACTCCCATAAAGTGCATTAAAGTCAAGAAAGAATTACCTTCTAAACTGTACAGCAAGTTCCCACATTTCCCTTGAGGGTTCCTGCAGGTCCTTAGACAAGGGGCTCCACAAGGTTTATAGAACCACTCATGTTTGTCAGGTGGATTGTAATAATCGCAGAACACAGCTGGAACAGAATAGAAAACATTTAGGTCTCAGACACTGGGCAGGGACAATTTTTTAAATCTTGTTTAAAAGATCTTAATAAGATAAACATGATAAAAAGAGCTTGTTCAGTCACACATGCATAGCAATGTAGGTGTTGTGCTCTTCTCTATCCCGTGTGCCTGAGCACAAGGGGCACTGCTTTCTGTGTGCATTTCCCTGCAGTACTTACGGCAAATGGCAGGGGTTCTCCAGTTGATGCAGACACCAGCTCTGCTGCAGCTCCTCGAGTAAGCAGCAACTGAGGTGCAAAAGCACTCACAGTCTCCCACACTGTCACAGCCACAGAAGTCAGACACACAAGATTCATAATACGGAATTGGGTTCACCTGTCAAAGCACCAACAGAGCTGTCACCACAGCTGTGTCTGCTGCCCTGTGTTTTAATGAGGGAAAAGGTTCTGAATTTCTGTCATGCACATGGTTTGTTACAGACTGGGATTGTCATGAAGGAGCTATGATATTTTACAACAGGTAGTTTTCTATTTTCATCTGCCTGGTAGAACTGGATTCTAAATCTTCCTATTCTTATATGTGTAATGCTGCCACTTACACTTAAAATGCCTCCCCACTGTGATTTCTGCAGGAATGAACTACCTTGTTTTGGCTTAGCACAACTACAACAGTGTGTGCACTCTTCAACTGAGAGACAGGGATTGAGTATGAAAGGAAATCCTATTTCCACTAAACTTTCTGTCTCTAGATTTTACCATTGCCAACATAAACTAACAAAGGAAATTAAGCCAAGTTTGTTTTTAAACTTGTTTATTAAAGTGCACTGAAGCTTTCTATAGACATTCTAATTAAGAAGAGTAGCCTTGTTTCTGTTTAAATTAATTCAATTTGTGACTCAAATAAACCAAATAATTAGTCTCTTTAGATAACTTGAATGAACTTCCCAAGGATCACCATACAAACAGTTCTAGACTAACTTACCTCTACATTTTACAGATACCTAACTTTCTACTTCTGGTGGCCAACTATTATCCTCTTTATCTTCAGTTGTTCAAAACAGGCACTGCTGCTTCCTCAATACTGTACAACAGGTTTTAATTGGCATAGCTGTGAAATGAGGTTTTGAGAGAGGTAGCCGAGTAATATTGTGTAGTAGCTTCAATACTAAAAATATGCTGCAAATGTGCTGCAAAACAGCAACAAATGAAATAGTTGCTGTTGCAATAGTGTGAAACTACTGAGGATGAGAGAATAGGATTACCTTGCTGTGACAGGCTTCAAAGATGTTACTCTTGATGATGCTGCAGTGCTTCTGTCCCAGGGCAGACTTGAACGGCTGATCCACACACAGGTCTGTCATGTTTATATTTGAGCAGGTGCTTGTTATTTTCCAGCTGTTTCCAAACTCCTGGATGCTCATCTCCATGGACTGCCCTCTGGTTGTGAAGTCATTCCTTGTGCGGCCATCAAAGTCTCCACAAAGACCACAGACTTTTCCCTGTGTAAGGTGTGTAGGCAGAGTTAATGCTTTGGTTATTTTGAGTGCAGCCCACTCTTTGACAGAAATAAACTATAGAACCTGTAAAGGCAAAAGTAAAGGTGCAAGTTTCTAAACAGAAAGCAAAAAAATGGCTTAGAAAAAGTTGGACTTCAAGTGACCTAAACACTCCCAATGTGTTACCAATACTTCTAGCCCCAAATATTCTGGAGTGTTTTATACTGACTGAACAGTGCAATAAAACACAAGATATGGCCTGCTTGCTGTTTCTTCTTGTCCACTACACCAAACTTTTTCCAAGCCTTTTTTCCCAAGCCCTGGAAAACTGGGGCTCTAGTTCTGGATGCATAACTCTGACTTTGAAATCATAACTCCCAGTCCACCCCGTACTTGCCTGGAAAGATGGTGCCACGTGAACAACAACAGTAGTCTTTTGGTCCCACATGAAGTTCATCCCTTGATTTGTTTCAATTACAATATAACCTCCTCTGAGGTCCACTTTGTAATTTTTCTCAGCTCCTGGATCAGTGGCTATCTCCTGAATTCTTCCTTCCAAGAGCCTTATTTCACTGTTCTACAAAGGAAAAGATACATTGCATGGAAGGAAATCAAATAGAAAACTTAGTGCAACAGCACTGGCACTCTGCCTCTCCTTTCTCTTATTTTTCTGTCATCTTCACACTCTGTGCTGGTAGATAGGTGAACCACAGTCACAGATGCACAGAGCCTACTGTCACAAATGCAAACACACACACAAATGCACATTCATAGAGTGTTGTTGATTCCTTGCATCTTTCTCCTCATCCACAGAAGTGTTCAATCCCCGTTAACATCAAATACCTAAGCCTTCCCCAACTTCCCTGCCTTAGCTTGCTGGCTGTTTGACTACAATAGGTACTCTTTAGCAGCAACTGTGATGGAATACAAGAGAATGATACAGTAATTACTACAAAATCAAGACTACAGCTCCTTGGTTATAACTAGTTCTAGACAAACCTCAAAAATCAATGTGATCTTTAGGGAGCAGATGGAGCGTGACTTCCCACAGGCGTTGTTCTGAATCACAATCCGGAAGGTGCCAGCATCCATGTTATTGGGACAAAAATCCTTAGAAAAACAGATAACATTCTATTAGATCTTGTCAGGCAACTAGACCAGTCATAAGCATTTTCAGGAGCTCTAAATGAATGACATACTGATCTGACTTCTTTATTCACTAAAACTATAGAATTTTGTAAGTATCTGGTGGAAGATGACCTGGTGGCAGATGCATATCTGAGCAGGATTTTCAAATAGAAAAGCTAAGGGAAGGAATGAACTTGTCATAGCAACAGTCCAAAAAGGTAAAAATATATTTTCTTAAAATTAGCAAAACCAACTGTAATTTAGGGATGACAAAATGTCTCACTGAGTGCTGTCTCATTACATGCAATTATTATATATGAGGCTCACACGTTAACTTCTGCGTACTTCTATCACAACAAAAATAATGTCAGTCTTGGATGGCTGATGGAAACACTTTTCAACTCCACACCAACTCCTTTACCTTGAAAATGCTGGAATGCCTTCAGGAAAGGGCAGTCCGACCAAGGAGTTAATCATTTGGGATCACACAGTGCCCTCTTGTGTCACTTCTGAGAGTCAATTTGCTTTGTTTTATGTGGAAAATCTCTATCAGCTCTAGGTGCCAGAGGAGGGGAGTAGGCCCTGCTTATCAGTTCGCCTATTTTGTATGAGAATGCCTTTTAATTACCCAGACTGAAGCCTACACTGTGGGCTGTGAAAAGCATATGCATGGGAAATTGAAAAGAAATTGATACCTGAGCTAGGATATAGTCACAGTCTCCCAGGAAATCAAACTTCTCCCCATCAAAGCTCATGTAATGCCCATTTCCATACACAGTGCAGGTTCCCTTGCAGGGACTGTCCGTGCAGTTCCACTGCCTTTTGTTGCAGGTGCTGGGAGGCAAAATGCAAAGAATAAAAATGTATTCATGAAATATGGGCTTTCCTTAACCCCAAACAGGGGCAGAATAATTAAAAGGTTTGTTGTTTGCAGTGCCCTCTCAACTGCTTTAAGATCCATTTCAATCAGAAAGTTCCCATTTACTACCCTGAAACATTTATTCTATTATTTCCTTCAAATATATTTTAAATAATTGAGTCCTGGCATCAGACAGTGGGGGTTTAGGAGACAAATTCAAGGTGAAGCACTGAATATTTCTACCATTTCTGAATTTTAACCTGTGAGGGATCATGTTGCAGTTCTGTTACAGTGGGGTGTGAACAAATATTATCTCTGTCTTTCCTTGGGTCTGGCTGAAATGAAGAGAATTTTTTTCCCTCAGCAGCCCTCACAGAGCTGTGCTTTGCATTGGCAGCTACAAAGGTGTTGGTAACACCTCAGTGTATTGGCTACTGCTGAGCAGCACTCCCACAGCATCAGTGCTGTCTCCTCAGCATTCTCCCCCTCACCAGTGGGCTGGGGCATGGATAAGGTTTTGGGAGGGGACAGAGACAGGACAGCTGTCCCGAGCTGGCCAAACGGATAATCCAAACCATGTGATGTCTGCTCAGCAATAAAAGCTAAAAGAGTGGGAGACTGGGGTGGGAGCAGAGTGGTGTATGTTATGATGTTTGTTTTCTGAAGCCCTACTCCTTTGAAAGTGGGCTGGACATCACCTGCTGGTGAGAACTAGGGGATAAATATTTTGTTTGCCTTTTCTTCCGCACACAGCCTTTTATTTTGCTATATTTTGACCCATGACCATCTTATTTTCTCCCTACCCTGTCCTGCTGAGGAGGGTAGTGATAGAGCAGCTAGGTGGCCACCTAATGTCCAGGCAAAGTCCACCCACCACACCTTGACAAACCTCACCTCTAGTTCAGGAGGACTGTAGACAGAAAATTTAGTTGCTATAGCTGTGACACAGAGACTGCATTTTCTTTCCCATGTGTGTCCTCTTCTCATAAGAAAACTAAGCCCTCACTGCACTAGAACTTCTTAATGACTCTCTGATAACAAGAACAGCTTATCAGGTTTGGCTTCACAGGTTAAACTTGACTGCCTGTACCAATGGTGTTTAGACCAAAGTGTTTCTAGCTCTTATTTTCTGTGCATCCATTTGGCAGAACTATACAATCTCATCCTTGGTAAATAATGGATAAGGATTGAAAGCATTTTACCCACCGTGGCCAGTAATAACAGCGAAATCTACGGCACCAAATTTGAGCAACATGAGTATTAATTTATCTTGAGAACTATGCATCTGGAAGCACTGCAAGTCTCAAGGGAGGACCATTGCAATTCCTCTTTGACTAAATTCAATCATTTTCCAGGGTTCAGCTGTGCCCAACACACACAGACTCCCTTCCCCCTTATTGAATGAGCAACCACACACCAGCCAGGGTAAGGCTGATGTTTCTGAAGCTGGTGGGGAAACAGAAAAGGATGGAAATTGTTTAACAGAAGATATTGGTGCTTGTTCTCCCTAAGTGCAGGTTGATGCAGTATGATGCAGAGAAATAGTTCCCCTTTTATTTTTACTAGCAGCCCAATGGCTCTCATGATGAAGAGGAAGGCTTCAAAGCACACCCTGTCCCATGGGTGCACTATGGACTGACAGTTCTAACAAAATTTGCTATAAAACAAGACTCCCTGGGATAATTTACCATGTGTTGCAGTCCACTTTGATGGTTTCCCCGGGTTTATAGAAGTGTCCTCCATGAACACAAGGGCATTGATCTTTGGGAATACATCCTCCACTGCCATCCAATACCAGTCCATCGGGACACATGCAGCCAGAAACACATTCTGTGACATACTGCATGTTAGAAGATACAGGAGAAGACAACTTGTTAGTGCACAGAATGAACAGGGAAACAGCAGAGGTGTGCTAGCTCTGGATGCCAAAATTTTGGATTTTTAAAAAAACTCCTTAATTGCAAGCTAATGGAAATCACGCTACAAACATCACAGTTACATTGTTAGCTACAGCTGCTGTGTTATCAGTGAAGCAGTTGGTGTGTGCCCAGCATGGCATGTTCCCACCAGTGCTTGATAAGAACAATCCTACATGCACAGCCATGCTGTGCCGTGCCCCTGCTGGGAGGTGAACTCCTTACACAGTGCATGTCCTGCGTCTTGCAGCTTTTCTGACACTCTGATCCAGTTGCTCCAGGACCTGCCGAGCTGCAGTTGAAGTAATACATAGGAGCTGGGCAATCTGCAGTAGGAGAAAACATTTCAGGAAGGTAATTTAGAGAGCGCAATAAGGATGCCATCAGCAATTGCAAAACCAGCCAGGGGATTTCAGAGGGCAGCAGGTGTCTATCATTTAAAGTTTCTAATAGTTTTGCTTCTGCCCAATAACAGTGAAGGGAGAAGAAGGCAGATAACTTCTAAGCTTTGGGAAATATTCTCATCATCTAAAGAGTCTAGTAAGTCTGGTGACATTTTACAAAGACAAATGTTATCAATAACTAACACATTTCAGGGAGAATGGAAAAATGTGCAGAATACTAAAATGTTACAGAATGTGAGAGATAACACAGAAAAACATTATAAATACTGTCTGACAGCATAATGGCATTATTTAACAAAATCTCACCTTTCACCAAGACGGTTTCTCCAATGCAGTCTAATCTTCCTTGAATGCATTTGCTAAAGAGATTCCATAAAACAAAACACATCAGCTCTTTGCACTTTTCTACCTCACCAGGGAGAAAGGCACTGCAAAGCTTCACTTGTCACATGAATAACAAATTCCTATCAAAATGAATATTTGTTACAGCTATCAGTTTCACAGGCATACATTATCATCCTCAGAAGGAAGATTAAAAGACCCAGCTCTTAAAATACTCTTCCTTCATCTGGTACTGGTTTATTGTGTGTTTTCCTTAAATCAAGTTTTTCCTAAGCATCCATTTTCCACTCTATGAGATAAGACTAATACTTTCTTAAATAAGAGATCTCTTAAATTACTAAATGAATATGTGATTGCAAAATAGTCTAGAACCCTCAGCTGGAAGACAGCTAGAGAGAGAACATGTAAACATCTAAAGATAATAAAGAAGTCTTCCCCTGGTAGTTGTTTCCATTGATGCCCTAAGGTAGCTGAAAATGGGAATAATGACAATTGTTTTTCAGTGCAGATGCAAATTAATTACACTATTTTTATTATTGTCGCCCCCCCCCCTCCAGTTTCTCTCTCTCTCTTTTCTAAAAAATCCTTTTAAATACTGAAAATTGGGTGGTTTTTTCATGGACCATTTTTATTTTTTAAATAGTTTGCAGGATGGTGTGGTGGTTTTCACTTTGCTTTTTCATTTCAGAGCCTGAAACTCCTCCAAGCCTTCTGTCTTCTAGAAAACTTGCTCCCACTGTTTGTGGATATTTTTTACACAACAATGAACTCTGCAAGAGATAGATTACAAATATTGTTCTACTTAACGGATTTTCATGTTCTTGTTAGCTAGCAGGAATATGGGATCTTAACATTTGCTGTGGCTGCACTTCCTGCCAGGGGAAGATACAATCTAGGAAAAATTTGCCATTATTCCTAACTGTAAAATGATGCCATTCATGAATTGGAGCAGAGACTTCCTCCATGAGCCCTGATGTCCCCAGGCACAGAGCAGCCTTTGCATCATCAGAGCAACTCACCACATGAGTTTATCCTCTTGGAAGGAGTTGCCAGGCTGAACAATCTTGCCTTTATAGTAGCAGGGACAGTCATCTGGAGCCACACATTCCTCCTCATCGTTAAGGTAGGTGCCTTCAGGGCAAGCACAGCCCTCCATGGGCGCGATCCGGACCTTGCACAGCGGGTCAGGTTCATCCAGCGAGCGGCAAGACTGGTTGCAGTACTTCACGCTATAGTTATAAACCATAGTCTCAGGACACTCCTCAGAGGGATCTTTGCAAGAGAAATAAAAGGGATGTATGGCCTTCTTTGTGCAATCATCTCTCATGACTTTAGAATGCCTTTCAGCACACTGGTAGCCATAAACATGCTTTTATCAAATTACCAGACCTTGTCTCCCAGGATTCTGGAAGAATCTACTTGCATAGCCTATATGACACTGAACACTGAAATACTCAGCAGGGTGTATATTTCTGTAATTTCCACAATTTACATTTCTATCTAATGCCAAGAACTGAAACCAGTAAATTCTGACTTGTTAAAATTTTATTTTCTGACCTTTACTAATGATTTATTTGGCTGGGGATAACTTAAGAAATGACCATATTTTGTAAGAAAGAAATTTCAACATTAAATGGCAGTGACGAGGAACTCTGCCAATCAATTGATGCTACCAAGAAAAGGGTCTTTCAGTTCTCACAGATGTCATGAGGAAAACTCCTGTTGTCATCCTCTGGGGAAATGAGAAACCACAGTTTGTAAGATTTCTAGGTGAACCCAACAGGTAAATACCAAAATCTGAAGAGCTCAACTAATCCTGTAAGATAGTAAAAAGCTGGTTAATTTTCACAGGCTGACAGTATACACCACTGCCAAAGGTCTGCCATAAAATCTGCAGTACTGACCCATAGGGATGACATTAAATTTTGTCAGGAAACATCACCCACATTAAGGCTGCAAGAAAGTCTGGCATTCAGGTTTCTTTGAAATTCAGTGAGAACTGGAGATCTAGTCATATTGGGCCTCTTTCTGCAGATTTAACCCTGCAGCTGTTTTTCAGATACACACGGATGCACTAGAAGGTGCAGGGGTGTTGATCATAGGTACCTGTGCTAATCAGCTTTGCAGCAATGCTAAGAACTTATCAACAACAGGTTCCATGCTTAAATAAAGCTCTGTATGTTTTTCCAGTCCATGACCATGGCACACTTTTTTAGATTAGTTAGTGTGCTAGGCTTGTGTACACATTCAAAACTAGCACCTCTACCACCATAAACTAGTTGGTTTTCTGGTCCTAGGTGGATCAAACACAATATCCTGTGTGTAAGTCAGGCAAGGCATATTCTCCTACTTTTTATTCTTTGAAGATACATCAAATGGTATTTGTAAGTCAAAATACACCAAATAAAAAGATACTCATAAAGATGTTGAATATGAATTTATATCTGTCTCAGTTGTTAGCTATTAACACAGTAAAATAAGGTATTTACTTTTTCCCTTTAAATTTTCATAGAGGAATAAGATTACTTTTGATAAAATAAGAGAAAGGTATTTGATTGAAAGGTAAGAAAGGTAAGAGAAAGGTATTTGATTGTAGTGCTCATGGTCACAGGAGTGACACACATCTAAAATGACAAATCACAACTGGAGGCATGAGTGCAGAGAACATGAGCATACCAAAGATACCTTCAAGCTAGCTTGCACAGGGAGCACTAGAAAAGCAGTGCCAAGACTGCTTACCCCAGTGATCTGCAGGGCAACCAGCAACTCCAGCAATGGCTCATGCTTCTGCTAAAGAGCGTGTAACACACATGCCCAGGGTTTACCTGGCAGGATTTGCTTGGTTCACACACTCTGCTGACTGCAGTGCAGACATCTGCTTGGGATTCAATCTGCCTTGGATGCTGCCTGCAGCTTGGCAGAGTGGACGCAGCTTCAGGAGCTGGGACAGTTTTTCCAATCCCCACAATGGGACAGAACACAGAGTGAAGGTTGTGGCCCGTTTAGTCTCACTCATGAACAGTGAGTCATAAACAAGCATTCTCTTATCACAGCCATGTACCCAAAAGATTTTTACTTCTTAAATAAGGCCTAAAATGATTGTTCTGATTAAAACATTAGCGTTTTTTCTCAAGGTTACTGCACTCTTTGAGGCAATATTACCTACTGTGCCTTAAGAACACACATTTCAGCCAAACCCATGCTTTGAACCATTCTTGATTTGCCATAAAAAATGGCAGTAATTCTATGTTGGGAACAAAGCTTTCAATAAACAGTATCTGTGTCTAGTGCATAACTCTGCAGGATTCCAGGACAATTTACTGTGGACTACACTGTGTTCCTTTGAATTATTTCAGCACAGGTTTGTGAAATTGTTCTTATCACAGTCTTAAATGCCTCTTGGCAATGCGTCACACCAGTTATATTGTTTGCCTCTATTAAGTATCCCAGCTGGCCCCTAAGTCAGGCAATTAAGTAGATCATAGCTGCATCAAGCTCCAAAAACATAATCATTGTTATGTTGTCTATTCAGATCTGCAATTAGTCAAGAAACCCATACATCTATTTTCATGTCAACAGAGGCAAATCTCACTTGAACTATCTGACCATCAATGACAACCTGGCATTGTTGAAGCAAAAATCAGGATCCAAGATAATGAGTTTTATTCTCAGATCTTATGCCATCTTGTAATAAATTCTGGCAGTGCCAAAGGAAAATACGTACATACATGGACTCTGAACTCAGGATTTGGTGACAATGTTTATGTCCAAGAAACCTTTGTTCATTTTTAATGTAATCCTGAGCTGAAAATGCCTTTAAAGGTGTTCACATTCTCAAATATCACCAATATATATTTATTTTAAAATTTTACTATTTTACTGTAACATAGAAAAATGTAGTTGATGAGAGTGATGTATTTTGTATTGTCTGGGACAAGAGCACTCAATGTAATGCAAAAAAGATATTGGACTTAAAATACATGGGGAAGCCCATGTGTTCAAAAGTAACCTAATTGCTAACTAAATCTAAACTAAAACTAACCCTGTTTATGTTTTGAGTAATATGCCTTGTACTATTTTGCTTCTCTGAGTACTGAATTCACCTAAGATTTTACACAAGGGACATGCATTGTAAGAGCATGAAGCAGTCACAAACTGAATTTTATAGAATAAGTGCTTATTCTGTTTTTCAAAGGCTCTCTAACTTGATGACTAAAGAAAAAAGACACTGGCTGCCACAAATTGGGCTGTCCTGAAGCTGTTCCCCCATATCCCTGCCCAAGGAATTTCAGTTCACATACCACAGACACCCTGCCTCCAGCCCTGCAGGGACACGCCTGCTGAAGCACAGTCCCTGGAGTAAGTAGAGAGCACACTGCACAGTGCAACTTCACTCTTCTCAGCATTACAGGTGTCATACATGCATTTCTAAAGGACAGAAAAAGCCATGGGTATTATTATGTCTAGCTCATAGAAGAAACAGCAAAACATGTAGCAATTAAAAAAGCAGTCAGCCAACATATTTTTTTTTAAGTATTATTACCAATGAAACTTATTATCTCTAAGAGAAAATGTATGTTAATGAAATACTATGCAAACCTGAGAAACAGCAAAGCAGTTATAGAAGCTGCAATGACATTATGTCTAACACTCATTAATGGATGAATATTTAAAAATAGAGAGGCACCTAGAGTTCATTAAAGTACTAAGAAATGTCTTTACCAGCCTCCTGTGAGGATGCACAATCTAGGACTTGTCAAAATATATAATCTGAAAATATTGCCCAGTGATGACTGGCACTTTGTGTACCTATCTAGTCAGCAGCTGAGGTGCACCCAATGACATGACAGGTGCATGACAGAAGATGGTTTATGGAGAGTCAGTCATATGTAATGACATTTTAAGAACTAGTTATATAAGTATAGCTGGAATTTAAAGCTTGAGTTCTTTTAACAGTGTGGGCTGTACAAAAGAGCACAAATACAGCTAGTCACTCTAGAGCTGTAGGATCATACTGGATAGACAGTGACTTATCCTGCCATTACTGATGTTGTGGAAAAGGCTTTCATGAATCATGGTTTAAAATCTGATGAGATCAGCAGGAGTAACAGACATATCTGTAAGAAACTGGTTATTACTTCTCCTTAAGTGAAAATTGCAAAATCCTATTTTATTTATAGTTTACATAAATTCTGAAGTATATATATTCTCTTCTGGGAGAGGTAAAACATAAGCCATATTTGTAAAGGTACTTGAAGACATATTACATTCTAGGCAAAATTTCAGGCTCAGGTATTTTCTCAGTAAGTTGTATCACTCACACACAAACACCCTGTGTGAACTTTCTGTGGTTTTGCAGGAACTTCTTTACCATCCACATAAATGTGGCAACTCTCTAGCTCAGACAGTTTTCTCAGCAGCATTATAGAGCTTTACACCAAGAGAACATATGGGCAGCTTCATGCATTCAAAACTCAAGGAGACTAACAAGATTCAAAGGTAATAAATGAGATATAAACAACGTAAATTCATATTCTCTCCCTCAATGTGAATTTTGAACCAAGTCAGAGGGAATCCATAGGGCTGGTAAAACTCTCAATTCAATCCCACACAGAAGCACTGATTCTGTTAGTCAAAGAGTGAACAGTTTTCACTCTTTGAAACTTTGAAATCTTGAAATGATTTTTTTCATTTTGCTTCTGGGTCATGCAACAGAAGCCAGTGATGCAAATCAATTATTTATTGGGCTGTAGCTAAAAAGGCCCATTTTGCACAAACTCTTATTTTATAATTTTTCTAATCAGCATCAGTGAACTTCTTTGTGACCGGTCACTACTCTAACCTATTTCACGCCCCTAGGCCAGACAACCTTCATGTGGGATCAGTCTCTGGAGTAGATTAAACCACCCATTTGGAGCAGTGCCTTACCTTGATGTACACAGAAGGGTCTACAACAGAATGGCAGGCAGCAAACACACTGCTTGTATTGGACAGAAGAGCACACCAGTGCTGGGCAAATTTTTCTGAAGTGGGAAAAAATATCATTGTCCATGGTCACATAAACCACATTACTGTCTGAATCAATATTCTTATCAGGTATCACATTGAACTAGAATGTCCTGAAGTGTTTAGGTAAGGCTGGATGGAAATACAGGTCATTAACTTATCAAAGGGATAAGCATAGTTGGATGGATGACCAGCCATTTTCATAAAAGAAAGGTTTCACCTTCTAAGTATTAACGTTATTACTGCAGCTGGATTTGCAGAGCATGTACAGAACCTCCCCATTTTCATTTTTTTTTCATCAAACTTTCTTAATTCTTTACAGCAAGGTAATTCCTTATAGTCAAGCAATAATATAAAGCATGTAGTAATCAGCGAGCTGTGTGGCTATGATTAGCCACTGCTAATTGCTGTAGCCATTGGCTGCAGCTTTAATTATATGTGGCAGTACCTAGGATAGGTCAGTCCAAATAATATATATATCCAAATCCAGTCAGAATGAAAAATCAGACAGGATACCTAGTGCAGTGCAATGCTTGCTTAACTCAGTACTGTTGGTAATTTCCTCCTCTGGATTTCAGCACAGATGTAACAAACTAGACTAGATGAAGAACTTGCCCAAATATTGGCAACTAATGGTGCTCTGCCTTAAACCTAAATTGCTGTCGTTGATGCTGTGTGTGCTTTTCAAGTCATCAGTGAATGTGTTGGCTCTTTCTCCAGCAGTGCTTTTTGTTTTGAAAGAAAGCTATCCTCTTAAAGACCTTCAAAACACAGTATTTTTTTCTCTAGTAATAGCCTCAAAGGCAGAGGGTTTTGATGTTTATGAGATTTCTAAAGCTTTTTTGATTATCCATCATGTGAAAATTATTTTGGACTGATAAGTCAGGGATGAAAAGCCTGGTACCTTTATCCACACTGTTTGAACAAGGATCTTCAAAGCTGTCCTCAACATCAAAACAGCTGGCTCTAGTTTTCCATGAGTTACCAAAAGCAGAAGCTGAATCTTCCACAGCTCCAGTGACTGTTCTGAAGTCATCGGTCTGGATGTTATTGAAATTGCCACAAAGACCTTGTGTGGGAGGCAGAAAAACAAAGAAGGCAAAAGAAAATAAGAAATTGCTAGGTGCATGAAAAAAGGAATGGCTTCTAGATGAACACTCTTAGCTCTGTAATGGACCTCGCCAGAGACAAATCCATTTTCCTTCAGAGACTTCCTGATGGTCGCACAAATCTGATAGGACCCTGTGTTTAGAGTATGTTTATTATTTTTCTGCATTACAGTAGCACTTAGTGATAGCACAGGGATTGGAACTGCTTAAATGTGCTTCAGTAAACACTGGCAGACAGAGAATATCTTCCCCAAAGGCTTATAAATAAAGGAAATGGCAAAAGAAAAACAAAGTGGCTCAGAGAGACAGGGTGTAATCCCATCGCACAGACAGGAAACAGAAGCACAAAAATCTTAAATGGTGTAAACAGGAGACTAGTGGCAAAGCCAAGAATATAGTCTGCACTTCACAAGTGTCTGATGAAGGCCTGTTTAAACAGATGGAGTCTAAAGGATTTGCACACACTAAACATCACAGAGATTTTCTTCAGCACATTGAAGGGTTTAGATTTATGTGTCCTACCAGATGTGCGGTTCTGAAAAGAATGATCGACTGTTATGGAGAGCTGCATTACAGGTTTCATTTGCACTCGGATCTGCACTCCAGCTGAGCTCATGATTTTGATGAAAAATGTAGATTGTCTGAAGATGGTGATGCCATCTAAAGAAGAAAGAGAAAAAGAAAGAATATTGTATGCACTTGCAAATCTTTACAAAGCTGGGTAAACAGGAACTTCTATTTGCCAGTGCATGCAGTCGCACAGAGATTCCCAGGGAATCCCAGACCTAGTATCCACCTAACAGTGAGTAGGCTCATGTTCTTTTCAGAGAAAGGAGCAGGAATTCCTCTGCAAAAGATGTAGGCTATTCTGTGGAAGATGTGAAGAAGGGGATTTACCTTTTTTTACAGGCAGCTTCACAATGAAATTGTTCATGTAGATATTTCCACAGGAGCATATTTTTATAGTCTGCAAGGAAAAGGAAGAAAGCTCACAGTAGTGAGATAGACAAGAGCAACCTGACAAGCTTCATTAAGCATTGAGAAGTAGTGTATTCAAAATCTCATCACCTCTGGGGTCAGTGTAACTCAGTGTCCAGACAACATACAAAGAATGTAAGGAAAACAGAAGTGACCTCCTATGTATTGCTAATTAAAGACAGTTACTCACAGTTCTTCCTAGTGTGACCAATACATTCTTTAGGCAAGTCATTGTCCTTGAAGTCCCACACTGAATGATCTCCCCAATCACCACAACTGTGTCATCAGTGTTCTGAGAAGACATGAGAAAGGCATGTGCAGACATTGTTAGCATGTTACAGGCTGGGAGCTTGAAGAGAAAAACATGTCATTGAAAGGCTAAGAAGGAGTAATGAAAGAACTGGGATATTTGATATCTAACTGCAAACTGTTTATTTCATTGCCAAAATCAATCATTTCACTAACTTTCCTTTGCACTCATTTTCCTTGCTATCAGCTTGTGTGGATCTCATTTGCAGGCATTCACAGAAATTGCAGGCATTCAGTCGTTTTGCAGGAATTTTAGTTCATCTACTTCCTTCCGACAGTCACACATGAAGAAAACTTCAAAAGAAATGCTTGAATCAACACTAATACATCCATTAAGAAAATTATTTAATTTAAAAAAAAGTACAAGTATGTTGAAGCTGCAAAACTTTGACGCTAAGCATCAGCAATTGAGTTGCAATCCATTGCAAATTCAAAAGTTTATGGGGTTCAAGACTGAGCATGTGTTGAAGTGCTTTGCTGGATTGGTGCCATTTAATTCAATTAAGTCATATAAAACTCCAGCACAGTTTAAAGCCTTGTGCTACTCAGGAGATTTAGGAGTGAAAAGAGAAATTGCTCATACCTTAGCTAAGACGTAATGACAGTTGCCATGAAAATTGAACCTCTTATTATCAAATGTTGTTATATGGAATCCTCCATCTATGTGGCAACTTCCAGAGCAGGGCAGAGAGATACAGCTCCAGTGGCCTCCTTTGCAAGTACTGTGCAAAACCCAAAAAGCAGCCATTAGAATAAACACAGCTTCAAGGGAGCAAAGGTGATACACCATTTTAATCTGCACAGATGTGGCCTCTCTGTATTTTTAGCTCATTATCTTGGCTTCTTATTCAAACCCTGTGCGTGGAAGCCTTTATATTAGGCCCTTAAAGTGTAAGGGCTGAATTCCTATCAGTGAGAGAGTTACCTGCACTGGCCTTTGGGCTGGCTCCTTCAGGGACATACTGAGATGGGAAAACAGGAGATGGTTTTCTGAGCTTAATTGTTTACTTGACTTGTTAAAGAAAGAAAGAACCCCTTCAAGCAGGATCTTGCAACATTTTGTGCTACTGATGCAACTGTTCAGCAAGTCACTGATGTGATGTTTCAGCAGCTAATTGTGGAGGGCCTGAGGTAATGGGCAATTGTCACACCTGTGCACACAAGAAGAAAACAGTCCAGCCACATAGGCTTGGGCTTTGAGGGAAGTAAATGAGGATGTGGCAAGATGGGAGCTACACAAAGCTCATTAAGTTCAATTACTCAAAATTTCTGGGATTTGAGGAGTATTTTCTCAAAATGCAGGATAATCCAAAGGGCTTGCAGAATGTTTGGCCATGTACCATACCATATTTCATTCCTCCCTATAGTAAAGCTGTAACTGATGGTCAAAAATGATATTGTGTCACAGGAGCCCAGATAGCACATAAAGAGTAAGAAATAAAACTGTTTTGCGAGTAATATCCCTAAGATCTTATCACCTTTCACCAGCACAGATGGAGATGGGTTCAAGCTGCCAGGTATTTTTCTAAATCAAATCATTCTCAAGGATCAGGACTTCTGAGATATGGCCTTTAAACAGCCTTGTGGAGATCCAGATGTTGTTGGAAATGCCACTTATTAACATGGTATGACTCCTCACCTCACTTTAGTGGCCAAAGTCTCTGAATTAATCTGTACAGAGTTTCATGTTTTCTACGTTCTGAAATCTTGAGCTCAGTTTTCACAAGCAGTTTCAAGTGAAGGTGAGTCATAACTATGTGTAGTTGAGGAATACCTCTAAGTTTTCCTACGCTATTGTAATTCAGAGCAAGGTTTTGAATTATTATTTAAGAAAAGTGACAGGAAAATATTAAAAAATAAAAAAGGAGGAAAGTAGAGAATGCAACTCATCAGTGTTTTGAAATAAATATTTCTGCCTTGTTAGTGCAATCAAGACCACAACAGTACCAGTTCTGGCAGGGAGTGGAATAAGTTCCTCCAGATGAGTAGACTTTGCCTTGAAATGTACAGGGGCAGCTGTCTCTGGGGATGCACTTCTTGCTGCTGAGGTCATCAAGAATAGTTCCTGTTCAGACACAATGGCTAGTTAATATTCCTTTGGTGAGTCTGGGAAATGCCATCAAGGAAGATTAGAGTATGGAAAAAACTCTGGAGTATTCAGCATTTCTTAAAATGAATGGGATACTTTTAATGGAAAACACCACACCAGGCCCTTTCAGATGGATGGGTAATATTTCTTACGAGAACTCAAATGAAAGCAATGCAAAACTCAAAGAAGATTTCCTTTTACAAAATTTTTCACTGTGAGCAGGATTATCAAGTGCCAGATTGCAAGGATGTGAGCCAGTCTCCATCCTTTTCTAATAGTGAATCTAATAGAAATCAGAGCCTCATCTTAGACTATTTCATGTGAAAATTTACGCATGCACATACCTGGAAATGCCTGTATGTTTTGTGTCACTTAAGCTACAGCTAGATTTAGTGCCATAGCAGGGAGGCATCTCATGAGACATCTTCACCTTCATTCTTACTGTCTAGAGAACACCTCTTCTCTTTCCATATCTGCACCATTCTTTCCCTGTCTAGTCCTTAGAAGTCTTTGCCTCCTTTCTTCAGTATCAGGATCTCATACCTTTAGAAATCTGGCTCTTCCAAGAAGAAAGCTGGTGAATTATGCTAGAAGCAGCAGTGTATTTGTTGTGTGAAATGGTAAAGAAAGGGAACAACCTCCTTTTTTGTCCCTTGATGTGTGTGATCATTGGCAGAAGTGAGCTGCCTTACCAGGAGGACAGAAACAGCCATCTGTACATGGGGCTTTACAAATCTTGCTCCTTTCTGGATCTGCACATGTGTCAGCACAGGAATTTCCACATTCCATGTACTCCATGTTGTTTGGGCATTCCTGATCTACAAGACCAAAACAAAATGGAGTATGTTAATGATGTATTTATTATATCTCTCAAATTGCTGTGTCACTACCCAAACCCTTCTTCCTCCTTTCCTCCATATCTTGTTTGCAAGACCTTCTATCCAGATATGTTGTGTTTATTTACCCTCTTAAAGGAATGTTTTATGGCCACTTTATCTTTTGGACAAAACTGTGCTGCTGGGAAAGGTGAGCTATTTCACATTACTTTACTAGCTCAAGATTGGAGGAAGTCACAATACAAGCAAAGAACACCAGAATCATTTAGGAAGTCATAACAGTTTATTATTGCCTGAAGCATCAGTTCTTCTGGCATTAATTTGCTATCCCAATCCACACCAGTAATTTGGGTGAACTACCTGTAGCCTCCCCCCTGGATTTAAAGAGATTTCCTGCTCAGTAACTGGACTACTGAGTATGAAAACACAGGGTAAGTTAAGTACATATTGCTCTTCTCAGTAACTACTTCTGTCTAGTTGTCACCATGTTGAAATAAGGCTCTCTATGAGTTAACTGTGCAGAGTAAAATAAAAAAAGAAAAAGAACTCAACAAAACTTAGTTGTAAGAAAGAAGTGGTCAACATCAAGGTATAGTTCTAATTTAAGGAGCAAAATCAAGTTAAATTTGTAGAAATTTTTCCATTAACAATATTTGTGTCAAAGTATTTGCACAGATTAATTCAATGTAGTTGCCAGAGGTCCTAGCTTTGCCCCGCTGGGATCAGAATACTTGTGTAAATGTCTGAAATAAATCTCCAGAGCAGTAGTTACTTACAGCAGAGTTCTTTGGTCCTCCATTCCCCAGGGTCTCCCTTCCTCAGGACACAGTCTCGAGAGTACTGGTTTAAAGTGCTGCATATGCAGCTAGAAACTAAATCAGAGTGAGAAGAATTAACTGCACAGTGGCACATATCCTCAGCACAGGTCTCTATGTAGTCATCAAAGGCAACCACTCTGGGGCAGTTTCCAAAACGGGACATAAGTTTCTTGCATCCTTTTTTCTATTAAAAAAAAAACCAAACAAATAGGAGGGAAAGAAAAGCAATATTTGACATTTTACCACCTTTTAGGTTTTTGAAGATACACCCCAAGTTTTGATGACACAATTCCAGGGTCACAGAATAATTCAAGTTGGAAGGGATCTCAGGATATTATCCAGTCTAAGTTTCTGCCACTATGTCCTTTGCCTTGGACTGGAAGCTGTCATTCAACAGGGCATTTTCCCAATATCTATTTCTTTAATACCATAACAGGATATTCTTTCAGCTATAAGATTATAATTTTGCTCTAATTCATGTGTAGAGTTCTGAAAAATTCAATGCAGTGCATGCTCTGAAATTAAGATTTGTTTCAACAGTCTCTTCAAGACTGTAGGTCAGGAGGGTTTGTACTTCTTGGTCCCACAACTTACATATGTACTGCACCTATTGTCTTTCCTCCTGGGATGTCTTCCAGTGTGGTCATCTGGGCTCACATCAGGACACTTTTGTGATGGATCCTCTACTTTGTGGAAGTTCCCAAACTGTCTTGGATGCATTTTATACCCTGCAAAAAACCCCAGATGCATTTCAGTAACTTTCCATAATTCTTTAAGTCAATTAATGGGCTATAAAAATGCACTTACTCTCTGGGCTCAAAGGCAGTATGCACTTCATGAGATACCCAAATTTAACCAGCATCCATATCTTATAGAGGATGACAGCCTGATATGACCTTTTGTTGGGCTAGAGTCAGGAATCTGGCACACTTGTATCAAGGCCTGTTGTCAGACCAGGCATTTAAAATCATGTAAGACTCTTGAACTTTCTGTTACTTCGGATCATTTCCAAGGACTTCTCTTTGTTTTGGGTGTGTTTGATCTTACAGAGCTTTCTGTTCACATGTATAAGAGTCATACAGGTATTACATAAAGAGATGTTGTTACAACTTTGGATTCAGTCCTGCAGCTGATATCCCAGGATGAAGGTTTCTTTCCATCCATACAACCTGCTGCAGGATTAGAGGCTCATCTATTTGCAATATCTAAAGGTGTCAGTGGATGGCACCACAGTTTCTTCAAAAATACTTTGTGTTTTCCCTGATGCTTTCATTTCCTTATAGAGACAAAAATAATCACAAAGAGAATGATTCAAAAAGAAGAACAGAAAATGCAGTCATGCATTTCCTGAAAGTATGTTATTGTCAGTGGGGAACCTGGCAATGTTGCTGCATGATAGCCAAACAATTAATTTCGGTCAAAGAGGTTGGAGACTCTTACAAATATGAAAAGAGCAGAAAATCCCAAATATCTCAGAACCTCTTAAAATACATCTCCTGTATATGGAAATGTTCATGTGCCTGTCAGGAAATCTGAAAGCCTGCTCAGAGGAAACAGAGATCAAGTTTCATGTCATGTATAAGGAGGTCTGTTCTGGGTGGAATATGCTGTATTTATGACCTACCATCCAAAATCAAATCATTCTTCTCATTGCCATCGTAGTTCCCACATAGACCACATATTTTCTCTTTATATGTTTCTTCCAGGTCCAGCTACAAAAGAGGAAACACAGATTTTAAAGGCTTTTCCCCATATCAGCAGCACTTGTTGCAAAGTGATTCACAAGTGATTCAGAAAAGTGCAATGGCAGAAATGCCCATTCCCAGTTGGTAGCAATCTCCTTTTCTGGTACAAATCTCTCATAAAACTTATCTGCAGACAGGCTGAATTCAAATGGGAAGAAAATCCTCTAGCAATTGTCATTCCTTTCCACTAAAGAGGTAATTGAAGCATGTTGAATACTGGATTAATCCCTGTACCATTGTCTCCCATTGTAGAGAAACTGGTGTAAAAACATTTGGTACATCTTGCAGGGTACCCCAGCTCCTCTCTGGGCAGGTCAGATAACTATGCTCTACTGCTGGATGCTGTAAAGAAGCAGCTTCTGGCTAACTTTTAGCTATGTATAATGGGTTTTCTAGTCCATAGGGTGATGGAAAATTTTATAGCACTTCTAGGCGTGGGTCTGCCAAGCATTACTTGTTTTCCCCATGCTTAGTGGAAATGAACAACCAGGTTAGCACACTATTGTCTTGCTTCTTAAAACTATTGCACCTTATCACTCCTACATGCTTGGGGAACAGTACTGGTGCCACTCAGGTCCACCCAAAAAAGGCAGTGCTTTTCCTACTGTTGTGTCCACTCTACAGTAATGTACAAATACTGCCTTTAGCACTTTAGCTATTAATTAGTACACAGGAAGGGGGAAAGCAAATACTTCAATAAATCAGAATTTCAATATCATCTGAATACTTTCTGATATTTTTTCTCTCTATTCCCTTTTTATCCTTTCTCTATTTCTCTGAATGACAAAACATGACACACAATTTCCACTTAGTTAGTCTCAGTCCTGATTGTGAAGGATAAGTGTTCACGCACAAAAGTGTAAATGCACTGGTACAGAAGAGGATATTCCAGGACAGATGTTTAGAGGAGAATTCCCACATAGCATCACTTTGGAATGAAAGAAGCCAAGGTCTGAACTGGTCACATGTATCAGTTTCCCATACAAGATGGGCACGAGACAGAGTAGCAGGGCAGAGCTGGAGGGCTGTTGCTGCCAGTGCCCCATGGAGCAAGAAAATAACTGCAGATGTGCGGTATCCAGGATTAACCCTTTTGTCACATGAAATTAGCTGGAAATACCATAGGGTTGTGCTCCCATGCCCCTGCCCTGTGAAACTATTGCCCAATTTGGTATTTCTCTATCTGCTTATGGATAGAGTGATACCTCCCTCCCATAATTTCATATATCAACACAGTGCCTGCATCCAGCCCTGCTTTTCATTACGGATGAGGTTCACCAGGAGGAAAACAACTAACTGACTGTTCATACTAGGAGAGTGTCAGCCCAGTTCCACTTGAGTGTCAGGCCCAGCTTGGAAGTGACTTGGAAGTAAGTACAGGTGTCCTCAATCAGAATGCTCTTCAAGCTGAAAGGCATGGCAATCCTGGAAATTTGAAGGGACAAAACAGATTGCAGTGAAAAAAAGACTGAAGAAATCCTTACAGATATATAGGAAGAAAAACTAGAATCAAAAGGAACTAAATAAGACATGGGAACACTCTTTGCAAGGTCAGACTTTGTCCATAAAATGCATTACATTGTCCACTGTGTCCTTTTACCAACCTTAATCCATAACACAATGCATTTTGGTCTTGTGTCAATACTACATCAGCTACTCAACTGATAGAAGGCAGCCAAACCCAAGGACTGAACCCAAAAGTTTATAAAGAGCAAGATGTAAATATTGGGAAAATGACCCTCCACATAAGGAGGCTTACCAAGACAATTACCATTCAGTTTGCAACAGTCTAAAAACTTAGAAATTGAGAAAATGGCTAGGAGAGAGGTGATTTCTTGCCCCTTTGATTTAGAAGACACATATGGGCTTCGGTGCTATAATTACAACAGATTGGCGCTATTCTGTATTTGGTTGTTTCTAGAAGCCTGTCAAGACAGCCCATATGCTTGCAATTTTCTCTTCAACAAAATTGTGAGGGGTTTTCCCAGAGTCAAAGGTTACCTAGGCCCTTCATAATTCTCTGCTGGGAGCAGGATTCTGCACTTCTCATGAGGACTGCCCTTAATATTGTGCCCAACTTTCAGCTATTGTTGCATATGATTTTTACTTCGGGAATATTTTTACCCTTCTCTTTGCAGTTTCCTTTGTGCTTCACTTTGAATTGGAATTAAAGGTGTGGATTTTGACTTCTAAAAATTCTGCCTTTTCTTATAAGAAGATCCCTGGGCAAGTTGTGATCTGCAAAGCAGAGCAATTTTCTAGACTAATCTATCTGTAAATGGAAAACTATCCCTAAAAGAACCAACTGTTCCTGAACAACACTATAAAACAGTAGGGTTAGTACCACAGAAATAATATTTTGAGAAAAAAGAAAAACCACCAAGTTTCTACATATCTAAACTTATATAAATAAAGTGTTAGGGTTTATGTACTTTCCTCTATCCCTCCCTCTCAAATCAAAGTAACATTAAGGAAACCTTAAAACATCTTCTGTTTTTATAATAGACACATTGCTCTCTACTTAACTTGCTGGTGTTGGTCCCTGGACCATGTAGTTTAGTTTAAATGCTTCTTGCCTTCTCAAACACTATGGGGGGGACTCTTCACAATACCCTGTTCCAAAAGCCATGAACAGCTCATACACAGCCACTGCTTTACAGTTAGACCACCTAACACGTAGCGATAAAAATGCAGCTCAAAACAATATTTCAGTCTTTACTCACTTCTTCCCGTTCACCGTGATTCCCGTCTCCTTCACCTCCAGGACCACTCCATCAATGGTGACAGTGAAGTAGATCAGGAAGCTGTTCTTGGCACTGCGCCTGATCTGAATGTTAAAGTCCTGGTAGCTGTCATTGCAGTGTGAAGCGAAGACATATGTGCAGGTTCCAGGAAAAGTAAACTTTACATGGTCAAATGTATGGAAGTGGAAATTGCCCCAGGTGACACATTCACTCCTACTGACAGTAGAGACCTGGACTAAAGAAAAATCATAGTAGGGGAGCTTAGAAATTCACCCCATATGAGGTGCTTGTCCTTTTTTTGCTGAAAAACATTAAAGGGTCAGATTTTCAAAGGCAAAAATGTTAACTCCTGGAAGATACTAGCCGTTGGGAAGCAATTTCATCTCACTGAACTTTTGAAGTCCATGACTTTTGAAGTACAGAGATACCTGCAACGTGAGCAGATTAGCCCAATCTCCTTTGAAGTTAAGAGTGAAAAGCAGAAGAGGTTCAGCTTTCTCATCTTACATATGTGCCTAGCAAGAAGACGCTGTAAACTACATGCATCTCTCCATTGCCTAGAAAGGCTGTGTCTATATTAATGCTGTAGACATATTTGCACTGTAGATATCTAAACTGAAGTGAGGAGAATCCCATTCTGGATGTCTAAATCTCATTTAACTCAGGCAAGACTTTGTGTTGAGTGCTTTCCAGGAGATCTCACAGGTGGCATGAATTTACAGCAAAGTGGTAGCTGCTGATCTCAGTGGTTGAGGCTGCTACCAGCTTCAGCTGTTGACTAAGAGATATTTGGTTTTCCTTCTCAACCAAAACTCATGTTTTGGACCTCTAAGCTGTACCTCTGTCAAAGGTATAGATACATAGTCTGAATGCATATAAGACATTACTTCAGAAAGCAATTTTTACCCCACTGAGCTTCACAAAGAAAACATGAATCACCTTGAATTAAATTCTACATGCCTGCTACAAAATGCTTTCAACATTTCTTCTGAAAGAATGACAAATAAAATAATGACAAATAAAATTTCTTTGTATTGTTCAGGTAGCATGTTTAGGACTATCAACATAGCAACATCTACCATAGATCAAATCAAAAACAGTTATTCATTTACTCAGTGAACTCTAAAATCTTATTAAATATTCCTGCCTAAGAATCAGCAGGGAAGAACTGAGAAATTCAGATCCTTATGTGCAGCCCAAACTCAAGTACACAGTCAGTCCTTGCAGAAAAAGCTTTTTAAAGGGACTGCTTCTGTCATAGGTGGTTGCAGCACTGAAGTGGAGTAGGGAAATTTAGCACTTTTCTACACAGTCATGAGGGAAAGTGAGAAAGTTTGGCTATCCTGGAAGTGAAATTGCTGGAATTACTAAGGCAGCAATAACTGGTACATCGGCTGTGTATTAAAAATCAAACCAGGAGGCAGCAGTGCAGCAGACCACAAAATATGTGATTCCTGCTAACGCAGCATTTCGTACTGGTCAATCAAGCCTAGCTGGTGATATGGTAAATACTTCTTTTAGGAAGAATGTGTGTGAAATGTGTTGAAAAGGGTGTCACTTTTTTTTTTGTGTGTTTGTTTTTTGGTGCAAACTGCATTCAGATGGTCTCCTCTTTAAGTTTAGTCACTTAGGACATAAAACAGTTAACACACTACCTAGTAATGCAAGAAGAAAATAAATACTTGAATGGTTGATAATCAGGATAAAAATGTACAATGTTTAACAGTATCTGGTATGTCTAAAGCTCTTACATGAATATATTACACATTTTCATTTGTCAACTCTATTTCTTACCTATGGAGAGCCATATGAGAGCAAGTAATGCAAGAATTAGACTTTTTTCTTACCTATCTGAACTGGTTCTTTGCCCTTGCAAAAACTCCAAATTAGGCAGAAGATCCAAAATGATCTCCCGTTTTTTATTGCCATCTTGCCATGAAGTCGTAACTTGAAAATCCTTTCAGGGAAGTGTTTTTTTCTTGGCTTAAAGGCAGATTTTTATAGTCCAGGAGTTTGGCATGAGAACAAAACACTGATGGCAGGGTCCCTGAAAGGTGGAGCTTCATTAAATTTTCTTTCAGTCATTCATTATTAGCACCCAGAAACCTCCTCTATTTCAGACAGGACAGGTATCCAGTTCTTTCTTGCTTTATAGGACAGAGAGCTGTCTGTTTCTAATTTCCTCCTTTGAAAATAGGTCCCCTCACCCTCCTCCTACAGTTGTTATTTCTTTGGCATCAATAGTTCTTATTTTTTATAACATCTGATTAGTTAGGAGCAATCACTGACATCTTTCAGAGTTTTTCTCTGTCTTATACATCAGCAGAATCCCCCATCACAAGAAATATGATTGTTGCTTTTACCAGCTTTAATGGTGACTTCTAAACAGAGCAAAAATTATTATTGGATCAGTCATAATCTATGGTTTATGTAGAGCAAAATCTCTTGGCAGGAGGGCATTGCTCTTTAAGAAGTGTATCTAAAATATCTTACAAAAAAAGGCCAGATTTACTGCTTCAACAGATCAGAAACAAAACCAAAAGTGTAAAAATTCTCACCTCAACTGCACAAATAGGATTTAATTTATTCTATATGCACACAGAACTGGTGGATTTTCCAAACATCATAAGGGAGCAGTGCCCAAGTCCCATCATAATGTAGACCACAGTTCGTTCCTTCACCACCTAAAATACGCTGCTATGAAAGGGCCCCTTGGTGCTCTCAAAGTACTTTAATACCCTTCCACATACCATAAAAATTCAGTGAGCTCAGTCATGAACTCTACAGCCCCTTGTAGGACATCCTACAAGGGTATTTTGATATCAGTAATTTTAGGGTCCTTTCTAGAGATTTACTTGCTCTCTTGACACAAACTGACCTTGCATTTCTTTTCCTCATTTGTGCCATGGGGGAACTGTTCCTGACAAGAGAGAAAGCCTCTCACCTACTCCCAGAAAATCAAACATGGATAACAGACATTCCCATGCTTCCAGCTGCTCTATCCCCTTTGGGAAAACTGTAAAGTCAGAGTGATTGCCAGTAGTTAAGTGGGCACCAATACAGTTTAAGGTGGACATAGTTTTGCCTCTTCTTGCGAGGCCTCAGGTCAAGCCTGCCCGTGCACCCATTGGGGAATACGAATGCCTTTTATCTGGCTGGCAGGCAGCAAGCTGGGCCTTGGGAACAGGGTCTTGCTCACTGCTTTGCCAGACTTTGTGCTATTGCCGAAGTGGAGTGTCCCAAAGCTGGCCCACTGCTCCTGCCCTACACAGGTACAAGGTGCTTTGCAGAATTGCAGGTGACAGAATCTGCCAGATGAAGATTTGCTGCTGCCCTTGCTCTAAAGAAAACTCTGCACCAGCGTGTGTGAGCATTGTGCAGGACATGAAACATGAGTTCGTGTTACCCCTTTGCCACTGTCCGTGTCCCATTAATTCCATTGTCAGTCACACTTGAGGCAGGGCACTACTGGAAGGCAGTTCTTGAAGCCCTGCCATTTTGGCTGGAATACAGAACCAACAGACTTTATGGCACTGGTGATGGAAGTCATGGACTGCTGCTGCTTTTCCTTTTAATCACAACACATCTTCCCTCCTGATCTCTGTCCAAATAGGTACAAAGTAAGTTAGGAGAATATCTAGTAGATAAATTTAACTATGAGAATATGACATTAGAAATATGAGGATGATCTGAAATTGAATATAGTGAAATATCAACACTCAAATTCAACAGATTTTCCTGGTCATTTTTATACTGAGTTCTTGTTCAGGCCACAGAACAGGGCTAATGGCTGGTGTGGGGAAGGGCTGTGAAGCCCAGGAGGAAAAGCATATAGGTCAGTAGACTGAAGATACAGACTAAGAGAGTGCAGTTGAGGGTAAAGATGGATAGCTGAAATACATTAATTTTCCAAAATCAATGTTAGTGTCAAAATCCAAATGCAGAACTCTGCTGAGATAAACTCCATATTTCTTCAGTCACTGTCCTCTTCCTTACCAATTCCCACCCAAAAAATCAAAGTATCCATTTCATTCATTTTGGTATGAGAGTAGAAGGAAGAATCAGACTCTAGGAATATGATTCAGGACTCTGGAAAAAAAACCCCTTTATTCCCACTGAGCTGCACAAAAGCAGCAGGCACCATGTAATAACTGCTTGCCAAAGATACCCTTCAGGATGGAGTAGTCCTTTGATGACAAAGACGTAGTGAGGTTGACTTCGGCAACTTCCAGCCCTTTGTGTTCTACATGTGGGGTGATTCAAGGTAATGCGAGGATGGGCAGGAGAAATGAGCTAAGGCATGCTTTCCCCCTGGAAGCCCCACTTAGCACTTAGGCCTGGGAAGAACATGAACAGCACATATTAAAAGTTTTCAAAGAAAAGGCAGAATAAAACAAATGATTCATTGAACCAACATTCACTTATGCTCTACTCAGCAGAGATAATAGTATCAGTCATCTGGGATCCTACCCTTAGAGAAGCAAGAGCAAAACTCTACTCAGAGAAGTAGGAAACCCAGTCCTCTTGCTCTGTACCTTGCCATTTTCTTACCTCTGCTTGTCTGCTCTGTCATTTATGCCATTCCTTTGCCATTTCTTGGGGAGCAGAGTTTCTGTCAATGACTAACCAGAGCTGCAGCTTCTGGCTTCTCCACAGATACTGCGGGCTACACTCCTTAGAAATCACTGGTTTCTTCAATCCTCTGCAATGATTTCAGGGCTACTGACAGGGGAAGGATATTTGCATTCAAATGAAGTTTTTATATTCAAGCGTGGAAACACTGAGGTTTTCAGGAGAAATACATGGAAGCTTTTCAGAAGGAAATGCAGACTGACAGGGAGTTTACAGGCTGTGTTGATCACTTACCACTGAATCATTGCTATTGGCACACAAGTTATAACTATTCCCCCCGCAGTGACAAAGTGGGATTAATAACTCTTCCCTTTATTGGACCCTGCAGGATAAGAGGCCTTCCCTCTTCTGCAGCTGTATTAGCAAAAAGAACAACTCCTCTTGGCCCCTTTACTGCCCATTTCATGGATCATTTGCCATTAAAGGGTATGTGATTTTAGTAAATACAATAGGTAAATATTAACTCAGTTTCTTTATCACCACTGACTCACTGAAGATAAGCCATCATGAAGCTAATGTAATACACCGATGACTCACAAAAATATATTTTTGTTACAAACTCGGTAAAAGACATACTCAAGTAGGAGGTATCTGGTGGATCAATGTCCTTCCTAGGCAGCCACTGTACTAAAGTCTGGCAGTTGTGTTTGTATCACATCCGTCTGTCAAAAGGGTATGATGGTTCCCTATGTGCTGTAAAGAGTTATGGCCATCCTGAATCAGTTCAACACTGGGAGGTTGAGCTTGGAAATCCTCTGATAACCTAGTTCATTTCAGGCAAAACTGGTGCTGCTCCTTGAAATTATTATCTACTATATGATGGTGTTTTACAAGCACCGCCTAGAAAATAACCCTAGAGAAATTATGTGTGCTCCATTAACAAAGTAATGTTAGCCAGGAGAACATTTCATTTGTCAGGCAGTTTGTGCCAATAATCCACATGATAAAAAAACATCCAAAGTAATTTTGGCAAAATATTTTACATAACCAGTAGTTATAACAATCAGTAATTACCAGTAGACTTCAAGAACAACATGAATTATCCTTTTTAATCCTTTGCATGATATCATAGAATTTAGAAAAGTTACATTAAAGATTTATTTGAGCTATCAGATTTGTGTCTACCACACAGTTTGAAGCAGATCTTGTTGAGTATAAGGTGATCTGTAGCAGGCGGTGGGAAAGGAGGGAATGGATATCTGCCATTAATTGTCCATTAAAATACATGACGAATGCCTTCAGTATTTCAGTTTTGGTAGGAGGTGGCTGAATGTTTTCTTACATTTTGCCGTAGAATGGACACAAAACTCCTTAACCTCTCATTTTGCCATAGGGCTCCTTGACTTTTTCTGAACAAATCAAGGACATTAGTTATTCCTGTTTGCAAGGAATGAGTCCAGCTGCTCTTTTCTGTTTTTCTTTAAGAAGATGTAGATCTTTCAAAATCCACGTACAAAGAGTAATGACACGGCTGATTGGTGTTCGTGCACACAGGTCTCTTTGACCTATTGGCACTTCCTCACGTAAGAGAGACTCCCTGCATAGAAAGTCATCTCATCAGGAGGTTGGGCCCTAGAGATTTTCTACTTGAAAGGTTTTACTTTAAACAACCTTCCTGGTGGAAAAATATGGGGTAGCAGAACAAAGGGAAGCATATGAATTTTCTGCTTTAATATTTAGAATTTTCATGGTGTTTAGGCTAGAGCAGATTCTACCTCTTTTTAAAAAGGAATTTCTTATTTCCTGGGTACCAAGATAATTCAAAAGAGGCCATTGCATGCTTAATACTGAAGTCTCTATAACCTTGAAATTACATGAAATACATACCCAGTAACCATGTCCACCATGACAGAAAGTTACTGCAAGCCAAAAGAAAGGCTAAGAGATGGGGCAGAAAACAAGCTGAGGTGGGAATCTAAGCAACCTTGGCCTAGGGTTCTTTGTGTGGAAGGTAGAATTAACGACCCAAGATCTACCTGCGCTTAAGTTTTGCTCAGACTCACTGTACTTTTAAGGAGAAGAATGATCATACAGATCCCATAGATTCTGCGAAAGAAGGGCAAGAAATGCTCAGCTACACTAGTCCAAATGGACAGGCTATTGAAATTTAACTGCTGTGTCAGGTCACAGGCACTGTGTAAAGCCACATTCCTTGATCACTGTTCCTGTTGCCTTTTGTTACTGCTTAAAGAAAAGCTGCATGGAGCACAGGTGCTCCTTCTCAGTGCCAGCTCTGCCATACTTTCTCTCTGCTTGGGTTTTTTCAAAGTCTTAGGGTAATGAAAACATCTCAGTGGCGATTTTTACTGTTCTAGAGACTACTTTGTGAAAAGAATTCAAGCCTTTTATGTAAGAGTGCTGAAAAACTGGAACATTACATGGAATTCAGTTTGTACAGAACAGATTTTAGAAGCATGATGCTGAAAAAGAACTTACGGGATTTTCCATATTAGTGATGGAAATATGGCTTACTCTGCTTAGACCTGTTTGGACCTTAGTCTGCGAGGTTGCAAGTTAAGAACATAGGTGTTTGTGGTAGCCTGAAAAGAGTAAGTTAATTTTGGAAATTTGGCCCTGGAAGAGGGTTGCCCAACCTTAAGAACTTGTTCTGCCTTAAAATCCCTCAAAGCTTCCACTGGGAGGTGAAATTTCAGAAACTGTATATCAATGTTGCAGTTATTTAAACATATTTCATTTTTTGTCAGACCTAAAACTACAAGAATGTTTTTCCCTATGATCTCAGAGTTTGTAAATCTATTCTGTCTTTTCTTGGTATCTGAGTTTGCTTTTCCAGACAAGTGCAACAGTATATAACAAGAACAGTAACTGCACGATTATTTACTTAGGGCTTTGCCTTTGCTAAAGTCCTTTCACTGGGACTTATGTGCAGAGTTGCATGTGCTTAGTTCAGTGAAATGCGGTCTAGCAAAGTACACTCAAATGGTAAACACACTGAAAATTTTATCTTACCCTTCCCACAATAAAAAATAATACTATTAAAGAACAAAGTTAGATCAGAAGACAAGGCAGTTATTGGATCAGAAACCCCTACCTTGTATTATTTTGGGAAGAATTCTTCTTGGTTTGCATGTGGTTTTTCCCCTCTTTCTGAATCCCATCTGCCTCACCTCAGATAGCAGCAGTGATTTTTCCATATTGCTAACAAGTATTTTCCCTTCTGTCTCTGTGTTCTCAAAACACTTATCCAGTAATGCTTCATAAAACAACTGTGCTCTCTTTATGAGCAAATCTTCTGTGAACTCCTTTTTAACTGCAGATGGAAGTTCTCAGTGTGTTGCTGAGTAGTCCTCTGAACAACACTGAGTTTCCAGTGCATCTCCAGGTAACTACAAGGAAATTGTTTGAGATTCAAACTATCTCAGATGAGAAGACTACAAGTGGGAATGAAACCCATGCGATCTTGGACAGCAGGAGCTGGTACCTTGGGTTTTGGTGCCTTCAAAGGCTGTGTGACTGGAAGTCCTATTTGCCTTCCAAGAAGGCTTCCCCATTTTCCAAGACAAAACTGAAACTGTTAAGTATTGAAAGAGGAAGAAAAAGAAACAGAACAAAGAGAAACCCCTTACCACCAATGAAAGTGGGAGGCTAGACAGAAAGTCTGGAGGAGGTGGACACAGGACTCTGGCAAGGAGACAAGCATGGGCTCTTGCTACTGCTCTCTTTTTGCTAGACTCCAGAAGACAAGGCAGTTCCTGAAGAATGGAGTATTTCTTTGAGGACAGAGAGAGTCAAGCCCACTCCCTCACAGCACTAATACTTTCTATGAAGCTGCCAGGGTCCTTTGTGGTAGGTCTGACCTGGAAGTCAATGGGATCAGAAGGTTCCACAATCTTGTGAGTCCCTAATGTGCTGATATCACCCTTTCAGAGAGGGTCATGGGAGACATTTCCTCAGTTTTTTTTCTGGGTTTGCCAGAAGAATATCTTCTTGTGGCCTGCAGACCAGCAGCTCTTGCTTAAGAAACAAAATGCTTCCTGGGATCAGATAATACAGATCTCAATTTACTTCCAAGAGGGTTGTGGAGGGGAGCAAAAGTGCTGCTCACTGCCACTACTAGTCTTTGTAGGGATACACAGTTAAAGTTTCTTTCCTTCCTTTCTCTCCCAAGTACTATCAGTGGATTTCTCCACTGGAGAAAGTTTAATCTGTTCAACTCTGTCATCCAGTTCCACTGGAAATGCAGGTGCAAACTGAACCACAAAGTTCCAAGGTGACTAAGAATGCAGAAGGGGGTGGAGGTTTGACATGTGCAGTGTGACCTGGAACTGCCAAGAACTTGTAAGTAAGAATTCTCTGACAGTGTGTGCTTGTGAACCTGCCTATGGGCAGCACTGACCCAGCACCAAAACTGAGAGGGCTGCCATAATCAGAGCACTGTGAAAAACAACACCTTGCATGTAAATTCCTGTCAGAATAATTGTCTTTCCAGTGCTTACTAAGAACATAAAAATGGCTGTGGGGAGAGATCAGCATTCATTCTTCTCAGAAATAAAACTCTCTACATGATGAAATAAAAACTCCCTTTCAAGGCAGCTTGCTTTTTTGTTATGAAATGACTTTACATTCTCAGCCATAGACTGCCCTGCAGTGGTGAAGCTAAAATCTGCAGCCTTACGGACTTTTATCCAAGATCTTTCGAATTCCTCATTATGAAGTAGTTTGCCCATCACTAGAAGGGACAGAAAGAGCCTGTGCAAACTAAAGACCAAATAAAAATAAATGAAACAAGGAAGATTTTATCTTTCAATGTTAATACAGTGTGCAGCAAAATGCCACTACTGACTAGTAATATTTTATCTCTTTTTCATAGGAAACAAGGCAGATTTGATCACACCTTGTATCTGTCTCTAGAAGTTATTTGCTGACTTCAGTCAAATTTAACTGCAAAAATGAAAATCTCAAAGACAGCTAAATGTCAACAGATTTTGAGGAAAGCAGTTTTTGAGAAAAGTTCAAGGAAATGTATGGTTCTAGTGTCAGCATAGAAATTGTTGGATAACAAAGAATCCACAGAGGAGAGTGACTTTGTATGCGTCCTGGGAGAAAACTCTCAGTCACATCTTACAATGAATGTAGAGATAGAAATCCTTAGAAACTAATCCTTAGAAACTAAAGCAGAAACTGAGCTTCATTTAGTCTGCAGATTGCTCTGTAAAATGACAAAACTTCCTTCTTGTTAGATCAGCTACCTCTCCAACTCCAGAGAAATCTGCTTTCCAATCATAGTTTTGTAATGCTGAAAAAAGATGGAGTTTCATTTTATGCACATCCTTATCAGTCTTATAAAAAGGCAGAAATCTTATTTGCCTTTTAAGCTGCAGTACATTTGATAGTAGCAAAAAATGGTGCCACCGATCCTTTAGGTAACAAAGATGTCAGTATTGGGGTTGGCTATTGCCAATAAAGATTTCATTAATAGAGACAAAATAAACCAAAAGCTTTTTTTTTTCACTACAACAGGTGTGGTTTACCCTCATTGTACTCTAAGATGATTCAAGAGAAATTAACATCTTCCAGTTATCTGTTTCAGCTCCCCTTACAATAAGATAAACCAGCACTCCTTTAGATTTGTCCTTTGTTGAGAGACAAATTAATATAAAAAATGTCTATTGTTTTCCATTTTCTGCAGAGGAAGCCTAGGATTACTACCTTAGTGATGGGCATCTGTTTTGAAAATATTGGAATTTGGAGAGCTCTTACTATGTAGTAATTGTACATCCTGAAATCACTGTGAGTGATCTTCATATACTTTTTTAGTTAAAATACATAATTGCAATGAACTGAGACAGTTGTAACATACAGAGCTCTGCTAAAGTAAGTTCTGGTGCTGAACTAGAAGTTTCTCCAAGTCATCTGAATAATTTCATGATCAGTATTCATCTTTGCCTATGTTTTGGCAGAGAGCATCATCTTCTCTCCCACCTTATAGATTAGGTCTTCTGAACAGCAAAATCTGATCAGCTTTTAAGGAGCCAGGAGTAGATACCCCAAAAATTTAGGAAACCATTTGACTTCCTATAACTTGAAAAATAACTTTTCTTCTCCAAACTCAAACTCATCAAGACTGTATACGAATAAGTACAAAAGCCATGCTTTTTGAGATGTGCTTTTAATCATTCAGAGAAAAATAAGAAGATTTGGAAAGGAACCAAGAGGTTGTGCACTTGTAAGAATACAAAATTGTGTTCTTATTTTGTGCACAAATAAATAGGGCACAGTTAATTTATTAGAGAACAAACAGGATGCAGTTACTGGGAAAAGTAAAGTTCAAAAATAGTCAAGGAAACTAAGAATGGTTCACAGTCCTTTTAGTTAATGATGCCAGGGTTTTTTTGCCTTCATTTTGATGTTAAGCTGATGGCTCTCTTGATCCAGTTCAGGGTGCTCGCCTTGCCATTTTCTTCATTGTTCTGCAGCTCATTGGACTGTGGCCTGGCATTCAGTGTCTTGACAGCTGCAGCTCTCCACATAGAGGTACTTGTGTGACATTGAGTGCCCACCGGGGCATTTCAGAACCACGTGCTTCTCAGTGGCACTTGTTTCTCTGCAGCAGGAGCAGCTGTGGTCCATAGAATTGGCCTCAGCAGAGTATCTGTCAACATGCAAAATGGCAACATTACTCAGTGTCAGAAGCCAACACACAGGAGAGGGTGAAATCAGGTACAGAACTCCTGTGAGAAGAGCCACAGTTGTGGCTAATGGAAGTGCTAAGCTCATCTGACAGAGCAGTGATTATAAAATCTAACTGCCTAACCCAATCAGGGCACTGTTAACATGAAGGGGAAGCAGCAGCTCATTCTGTTCCCATCTCACCGCAAAGTATTTTCTGCACTCTTGTGTTCATCAGCTTCCTAAGCACCATTCCTAACCTGAAGAATTTGTCAATATCAGGCTATAAACTATGACAATATCCATCTTTTTCTTGTATTTGGCAGAAGCAACAACAGCAAGACCCTAAGAATTTCAAAATACTAATAAATTCCCTGACTTCTCAGAGTTCCTTGTGATACTAAAGATCAGTTTTCATCCATGTAAGGTGCACTGTGGCAGACTCAGTGATAGGCAGTAGATGACAGTTTCTTTGGAGAGTTGTTTTTCCAGTGTTTTAGTAGCTCACTACCAGGTTTCCTACTAACCACTTTCTCATAGCCAATTTTTTATATAGTCTCTCATTTCAGAGAAAAAATGTAGAGTCAAGTCACTCTACTAACACCACACCTAAAGCATTTGTTTTCTCATTTCTTCATTGTATAAAAATTGTACATATTTGAATCTTCCTTTGAAAGATGTAGGTGTATTTCATTTTAGGTGTTAACTGTTGAGAAACAGCTTTTCCACTTCCAGTTGTCAAGTCTGACTGCTCTCTGGGCTCATTCTCATTACAGGAAATAATCCATGTTCTTTTGTGATGATTTCTACCCTAGGTGGACTGACACAAAGCCAGCTCTTAATGGATGAATAGGCTTTATCAGAGCTGTCTGAATCCCAAGACAATTTAATACACTTTTCTGCTTTGTATTACGACAAATCAGCTTGCCTGTCTCAGATTCCATGATTTTATGTCCATGATTCATGAAGCAGATAGTTCCAGGTCTTCTAGCATTGTGTAGTTTACTATTTATTGTTCCTTTTATACAAACAAGTTCAGTGCCACCAGGACTTAAATCTCATTGTCTGCTGAGTTTACTTACAGCGAGAAGGTTCCACATGTTCCCTCACATTCAGTCAAGTCAACTCTGTCCACGGAGCGGCAGCCATTGTAGACGATAAAATCTTTTCTGTGGCGCACAGAGCACGGTGTGCTGCTGTCCAGAGGGGCACCTGCAGGGAAAGAGCAGAAAATACTTTCAGTGAAATAGCTCCAGAAATCCCTTGCACCTCAGCATTCCCTGGGCTTCACTAGTGCACTTAAAGAATTGCCTTAAGTGTCTTTTTGCGTCAGGTTCAACTCCTCCAGAGAGATCAGACAGTGAAGGCTTGGAATAACAAATATAAACATAGAAGTATCTATTTAAATACAAATTTATCTGGGAAATGGGCTGATTTAAGAAGACTATTCATTCCCTGTATTGTTGATTCAGATACACTGGCATACTTACAGGTTCTGCAACAACCATTAGGTAAGAATGAAATAGTTCCCTAAAATAAAAAAGAAACAAAAAAATTACATTATATTATTTTTCTATATTAAAAAGGCATTAAGGCAAAAAACTGAGGAGAACAATTCTTCAGAGGCTGGAAATAACAAGTGAAAACTGGTTATTGTACTGTAACATTGATCTAAATAAGTAAAGATGACAGCCTCTTCCTGAGTTGAAATTTATCAATTTACAAAGGATTGTGAAAATACAAACAATTCTTTGAAGGAAGTCTACAGTTAACATAATGAAATTTTTGCTCAGAAGCAATTCTGAAAAATGGTTTCTCAGAGTCCTCTGTATTTGAATGGGGACTATGCACAGTGTTACTGGCAGCCTACTTACTGACTGAACAGCTTGTGTTTCTGTAACATTCAAGGAAACCTGGTTCTTGTTGAGACAGAACCCCAAACAAAGCAGTCAGCAAAGATTCAGTATCTTGGTGCTGACCAGTATTTTGGCTACTGAGAGACAGCTACCAATTATACCTGGGTGAATTCTCACCCGGCTATCTTATTTTATATGCTCTATAGGGCTGTGCATGGATGCATCTGGAACTTCTGCCCTTAGGACTGAGAAATTATGACGAAAGGCCATCAGAGCTAAATTTTACTTTTGTTGTTAGTTAGATGGCTGAATTAAAATGAGTAATCTATGTATGGAGGAGAGGGTAAATTTTCCATTTTTACTTACAGGTTTGCAGCTCTCCTCATTGAATGCTGGACAGGTAATCTCAGACGTGGAAGCGATAAGCTGGTCATGAATATCTGCACAGCTATAAATGGTGCAGTTGTTGTGAGGATCATTTTTAAAGTCTCCAGGCTGAAAGTGAAATGCAAAATATAATAAGGAAAGCTGAGGAGAGCTTAGACAGAAATTTTCTCACCCTCTGATAATGACTTTCATCTTGTTTCCTAGTCAGTTATTTTTAGGTTAACAGCCATTTGGGATACAGATCATGACATGTATTGCAATATGCTATACATGGAGAGAATTTCAGTTTTATATGATTTCTCATTTTCCTTGAGAAAGAAAAATGTCTCTAAAGTACATGGAGTACTTTAACAAAATCATCCGTGCCAATGGATTTTGCCTTCAAAAAGCTAGACTGGTTTATGCTAATTAAGAAAGACTCTAAACCTTCATCCTGCTAGGGCAATAGAATTGTTTCATATGCAGGTTTTTATAGTGTTTTTCAGCATATAGAAATCAAATAACATAGAAAAGCCCAAGCTTCCAGACACTGGAAGAAAATCCCTTCCAAGGGTATTGGATTTCTCATTCCAGGAAGGGCCTTACAGATAATTTTATTTCATGAGACCTACCTTCAGGTCAAAAAGCTAGGCTTTGCTTTAGATAAGATTTTGATCTTTCAGGTGCAAACTTATATTAAAGCCTTGTCTCTGGCAAGGAGATGTTTCCTTTCTGGAACTGGGAACTTTACAGATTTGGTGGAGAAGTAAGACATAGAGCATACTTACACTCAAGATGAGCTCAGAATTTTCTGCTGTGTGTATAATACACTTGGTCTGCACACATTTTCCACAGCATTCACCTTTCACTGGTTTAAGTTCATATCCCTAGAAATTAAAAGTAATTAAAAACAATAGCACTATAATTTTTGGAAAATAAATGAAAACATGTGAATCCATTAATTGATTTCACTTTGAAGTGCACTAAAGATTTGTGCCTTTTTGTGTCCCAACCAACAGGAGACAAGTAATAGAAGCAGGTTATAAATGGAATAAAGCACTAGAATAAATATGCATAATAATTAAATATTACTCCACAAGGTGGTCTACAGAAATTTCCCAGCTAATTCTGCCAGTGTGAACTGAATACTGACAGTTACACAGTCAATCTCAGGCCGTAGATTGCTCAAAGAATAGTTGATATCCATGCTGGAGTTGGTCTCTGAGTTTCAATTCCCTCTCCTTTGCTTAATACCACTCATTGATCAAACTGGAGTTCACATATATGGGTATTTTGGGGTCTTTTGTTTCTTTAAGTTTGCCACTTACTGGTTGACAGTTTGTGTTGCAGGGGACACGTTCACAGGAGATGATATTCAGTTGAGTGCTGATATTAACATCATTTGTGCAGACACAATTCTGACACTTGTCAACAAAGATTGAGGAGTTGGGCTAAACATTTTAAGGAAAAAAAATCACATATTAATGAGTTATTACATGTTTAAACAGACATTTAATAATTTTTTAAAAATCTGTAAATGAAGCAATGGAAAAGAAAAAAATCATAAAGACAACTGGATAGCTATTTGGGTAGTTATTTAAGAAGACAACATTTTAAATCCTGAATGTAATTTAATGTGTTTTTATTGAAGTCCTGTATAGCAATGACAAACTCTGATATTAAAAGAAAAGGTACAATTACTAGACCCAAGATAATTAGAAATCTAAATTTGGTTAGAATAATGCTTATTTAGATGTCTTTTAATTTTTGAAAAGAGTCTTAAAACTGCAATAATGTGCTGACAGTAAATGTGGACTGACTTTATTAAATGTCAGCACACTTAACCCAAATTCCTCTATGGTACTGACATACATGCAGCTCTTCAATTTCTTTCTTACACAGGAAACTTTTCAAAAAAGATTTAGGCTTTTTGAAATTGATAAACTCCTGACAGAAATTTGAAAATTTCTAAAATATTTGTTGTACTGGATAAACCTTTTCATAGCACTTCTGATCAAGTATACTAAGTGGTCTTTAAAGCATTTTTAGAAGACTATGGAAACAGGAACTTACCAAGAACTCAGCATTCTCGTGTACGCAAACCCCTTTGGGAACTGTTAATAAGCAAAGAGTTAGATGTTTAGATAGGAAAAATGAATAAAAAATGTCTTCACCCCACTCCAATCCAACTAATTTTTTCCACAATGAATCACAATTCATATGGTTATTCCCCAGTTCTGGTAGCAGATAGGACAAGTGTAAAGTATAAAAACTAATACTGCATGTGCAAGAAGGGAAAAAGATTTGTCCCAAAATATGCAGTCCAGTTCATCGCCAAGAATGTTCACTTAACAGATAAAAGCTCTTCCTTGTTTCAGTTACCAAGAGCTGTAAATCTGTCTTCTACTGGGAATGCTTCTAGGGACTTTTTGCTAGATTAAGCTGAGACCATCATCCCAGTTAATTCTGTAGCTGTTCTTACGTGTATTTATAAGCAGGAAATTGAACTTGAGTCACCTGAGCTATATCTGATTTCCTAGTTTCATAACTATAGCACTAATAACCAATTTTAATAGTAGTGAATTTGTAGAATCTGTGTTTAACACCTCTTTCAACAGGCTATTGCATACAGTCTTATTGAGTGTAGTGCTAAATTATGTAATAAATAAAACCATAAGGCTAATCATTGTAGTATATTTCCACGGGACTTACCACACTGGTATACAGGACAGCACTGACCACTGGGAATATAAGAATGAACTTCGAATCCCAGCGAGCACTTGGGAGCTTTAGCTGTGCACAGGCTTGTATTGCATTCTGAGGGAAAAAAAAAAAAAAAAGAATAAGCCAGAAATCACACCAATATACTAAATAACAGCTACAAGAAATAAACACCTATCAAAGCACTTAGGATGAACTTTCCATTGCTAGGAAACAGTCCAGATTCTCTTCAAAGAAACAAACTGCAGATAGGGAGCATGTTTTTCCTCATAAATCCAGGCACTGGATATGGGATACTGAATATTAGTTTATGAATTTTTTTCTACTATGCAATTATGGTGTGTTTATAAAGTATCACCATTCTATACGAAGAAGTAGGGAACAACTCCTACTCTCTCCATGATTTGAGGCAACTGCTGGAAAATGAAAATCCACAGAGAATTCCATAATCTCTCTGCATTTTGCTTAAATAAAATGTGGCCCTGAACACAAGAACAGCTTTAGCTATTTTGAGTCCCATGACTATAAATTCAGTTATATTGAATCATTGCAATATTAAATGTATTTTCCCTAGCACTGGGCAAGCTGATTTTAAAAAGCATGAGGAAAGATACTATTTTGTGACTCCCTGCTGTAAATCTCTGGTACTAAGGTAGTTCAGTCTTTTTTCCTTTCTATTTCCAAGAGGAAAACAAGAGTATAAACTCACTGCAAGTGAAAAGAGGGCAGCAGGAGTCTTTAGGATTGACTTCAGTGACCTCATAGAAGCCTTCTCCATCACAAGTAACCTTCTTTTGTTCACATACATGAGGCTCACATACAATGCCATGTTCACCTTCCAGGCAAATACAGTCCTGACAGTCCACTGTAAACTTTTCTCCAAACTGCCATTGAAAAACAATAAAATGAGCGATTGCATAGTAACCAATTAAAAGGAACAGAAGTAAAACCAGGAATACAAAGTACAGAGATGATAAAACAAGATTGTACCAGTGGAGACCACTCTCCTTTCCCCACCCAAACTTCTACTTGAAATCCAAAAGCATACAGCATCATACCTCTCTTGGTATCATATCCACTCCAACACAGCCTGGAAAATACCAAAATAAATTTCCATTACCAGTCATATAACAGGAGGCATCTCTACTATACATTATATGAGCACTGCATACAGTCAAATCTTTGTTATATACATGGAAGGAAACAAAGAGGAAACAAACATGCATCCAAGTGAAGCAGTAAAACTCACCACAGGTTTTCACGCAGACATCCACACCAGAGTCATACAGCATGGTTCCATTAGGACAGAAACAGCCTTCCACTTGTTTAGTTGATGTCTCATTCTGTCCTCTGTGAGATAAAATGTTCAGAGGAAGACCATTAATGTCATAGACACATAAAGAAGGGTTATGCCTTTCACCGAAAATACAGTGGCAAATGATCTCCACATTTGTGATTGGGGTTTGCAGTGTCTGTGTTTGATATAGCCAAACAACAGAAACAGAAACAGTTCAGGCATCCAGATTTAGGATCAACAGAATAGTGCTAATAAATTTGACAGTCAATTTAAGACATGAGAGGAGGTTGATTTTGCTCATTCACCTGTGCATTAGATACAACTGAATAGTTGTACAAGCTATAACTAACTGTGAAGGAATTTTTTACCTTGATTTGCAGGTCATCTCTTTAATAGGACCACATGCTCTGTATTCTTTACCTGAAGGACATTCATGAGCTGGAATGGAAGCACAAAAAGGAGGAACGGCTCAGTAGCAGTATCGTATAAAAGCCCCATGAGCTTATGACAAGAATTTAAATACTGTTCACTCATTTTCCTATGTATCAATGACAATCTTGAGAAGCAAAGAGGAAAAATTCCAGATAGACTTATGTGTCTAAATGGAATAATTTTGTGCAATTTAGCCATAGAGATATAATACTGTACTTTACACTAAGGTGATAAAGCCAAGAGTCTACATCTTGACTACAATTTTTTCACATAATTTTAGTCTCTTTTGCACAAGTTCTCAAAGGGGAGTGTCATCCTTCCCTTTGTGCTCTTACTACAGATGAAAACTAATGTACATGTCACCAAATAGAGAGTAATCTGCTGATGCCTGCAAAGCATAGAACTGCCTGCATACAAAAAATGTATGTACTGATACAGATGTTTCTGGCACAGTCAATACATGTATTTTTTTGCAGGCTGATTTATCATTTCCATTGTTAAAAATGTTACCTGCAAAATTACTTATGGAGAGCAGCTGATGTAATTTATTGGTGCCTTCATTACTCTGAAAGCAGTATTACCTTACTGTTGAAACAGTTCCACATAATCTTCCTTAATAATTCAAGATGAATTATTATGGCCAGATACTTACAGCATACACCATTGGTATATTTTCTCCAGTCAATGCATGCGCCTTGATCAGCACAGGTGGCAGCATAGATCTGCAGACTTGAGCATTCCAGGTCTAGGTTGGGAAGTATACAGCTGTCAAAAACACAGGCTGCATAGTACTTCTCAGGCTGGACAAATGCATGGCATGGCTTGAACACACTAGAAACAGAAATATTTATCATTATTAGTTACTGAATAATTCATATATTTTTCAATGTGCTTAACATGTTATGATGTGGCAACAGTGGACATAGGAGATTAAAGAGATGTGGATACGGACTATTAATGAGAGATTTGTGCTAAGAACACTTATCCAGATAGTGACCTTCCAATATATCTTAAAATATTCTTCCCTCACCTACAAAACACTTTGACACCAACATTTTGAGTCCAGGAGTTGTATATTATTGGGTGCAACCATGTGCTATCTCTTTAAAGCGATTTTGACTTTTTTCTTTTTCAGTTCTGACATAGTGTTCTAAAAATTAAGATCTCTGTTTTCAGCTGGACTCTGTTTTCTGCTAAGTAAATGTGGGAAAAGGCAACAACATGGGACAGGGGAGGGCAGAGAGTGTAGAAGAACATGGGGACATCAGCGACAGTTAATGTGGCAGCCAAGGGTTGAAAGAAACTGTCAGCAAAAAATAAAAACCAGAAAAAGAGAAAGGAGTAGAAGCAAATCATAAAGGTACAAAAAATGGAGAAATAGTTAGAAACACTTTCCACTGGTAAATTAATCCTAAAATTTCCATTTAAATCAAAGACCAAAGGCTTGTAAAACCAGGAGGATTGTTACCTTCCCAAAAGAAGTTCACAGATGGAAGATTCTTTGCAAGGCTGTGTTGGTGTTGTGCTAGGTGAACCTGTAGGAACTAGGCCTGGAGAGCACTGTGGTTTGGAAGGATCAACAACTTGCCAATGATCTGCCATGGTTTCACAGTTTTCTGCAATGTTTCCATTTGGCAGCATGCAGTCATCTGCCGTGTTGTTATTGCAAGTACCTAAGGGTGGTACGGGCAGAAAGAATTAACTCACAGATTTGTTAAGAAATGCCATTTATCTTTGCAGCTGGGCTGTTTACAGTGGTTTTCTGAGAGTGCAAAAATTGGAAGAATAAGCCTTACCACACTGTCCCTGGGTATTGTTGCCAAACAGGCTGTAGGGCATTCTGATAGAAAAGGACAAGCCATTGTAGGACACATTCATTTTCAGCTCAGGAATTTCCACAACACGATTTATGCCCGACTCGTAGATCCTCACACCAAACTTCTTATAAGGCAAAGCCACAAGCTGGTTGTTTACTGTCACCTAATAAATAACGGAAAACAGAAAAGAGGCATAAATTTAGTTTGACTTTTCAAAACAATTGACTGTTCCTTTGTTTTCCAGAGAGAATGTAAAGGTAAATAATATCATTTGAATTTGTAACAAATGTTCCTGTGTTTCCTTTGTTACTAGAAAGTCAAACTTTTCTTCTCTGAGCCACAAAAAGCCCATTAACCTCTGACAAATGAAGTTATTCAAGGTTTAAACCAGATAAATCCTAACATTCAACAAACTTATTAGAGTGACTATGGCACCAAGGACTCCTCATGAAAGTGGAATATAAAATTCTCCTAAATTCATATGGTATAAAGTTTTAGGTTTCGTGGCATAAAGGGAACGTGCTTATAGGAAAATTAAATAATGGAAATAAGACTAAAACTGTATTATTTATTTAAATACAGTAGCCATGATATACCTGTGAAACTAATACTACTACTTTCACTCAGCAATCAGAGATTTCTTTGCTTTAGAGAAAAAAAAGAGGCCTAAATGTTGTAAATTTTCAGCACTATGTTGCAACCTAACTTGTAATATTCTCACACAGAAATGTAGAAAAATAAACCGAACAAACAGTAAAAAGCTACAAAAAAGCCCCAAACACTTCTCACTAATTTTGAAGCCCAAAAACCTTGACACCACATTTATCAATGGAATGAAAATATAAGTGCCCTACTCTGAAAAATTAAAAAGATGACACAAGTCAAAGCTACGAATGGTGCTTTTAAAAAATGTTTCAGGCTAGCACTTTATTGTTGTGTCTGCCTTACATTATCTCCTCCCATTCCATGTTGTTTTCCTTTGTTACATTATTGTTAATTATAAATTATTTTATATCCTTAACTCTTAGCAATTTTCCCACACTTGTGTATTTAGGAGAGATCTGCAAAGACTTGAAATTAAAAAGGCAAGAAGCTGTAGAATTTTTTCTCCCCCACATTCAGAGTAAAGAAATGCTTTGAAGCAGTCTAATTTTATAATCTAAACTGTTACTGAATCTAAAACACAGATTAATTTTTTTCCCAAACCTTGTCAATATAATTATCCTGTTGATGCAGTATTAATATCTGAATCAAGAAATCAATGGTAACATTCTTTAGTACCTCTACTTGTAGAGTATTTGGTTGTGCTGTTGTTAGTCTCACTTCCTGAGTCTCGTGTCTCACAATGAGCGTTCGAGGACAGGACACTACATCCCGTATATCACAATGGTAGTTATCAATGTAGACTCCAAAGTTGTCAACTTTCTTATTGATCTCTTCCACAAGGACATATGTACAATTCCCTTGATAGCTGTAGTACAATCCATCAAAAGTCATGTAATGTGGATCTCCCCACCCAGTGCAGTAACCTAAAAAAACATATAGTTAAATTAGGCCTTTATGGCAACATACAAAATCATATCAGACTACAAGGAAAATCTGTAGATGTGCGAAACACCTCAGTGAACTTTGGGCATTTAAATTTTAATGAAGTGTATATGTCAATGCATGAACTCATTAGCTAGAAGTTATCAATAAAAACCAGGCACTTTCAATGCACAGTTCATCTGACATTAATGACAGACAACTGAGAATAGGATTAACTGTACCATAGATATATCTTTACCAATAGTCTGAACAAGTAATATATATATATATATATATATATATATATATATATATATATGCTTCTAGCTTATAAATTCTGCATCTGGACATTTAAATCCTTCTTTGGGAGACCAATTTACTCTACTAACACAACAGTTATGTAAAGCTAATGGCAACTTAAGCCAATCACTCAATTAGCTACAAAGAATCAACAGAGCATTCTAACCAACACTAGAAGACTGAGTCACAGCCTTGCACGATACTTGTTCCCTGATAAATACTGTTGGTCTTGACAATAGTATTGTTTCCTCAGGAAATGAAATATTCAACAAAATATATACTTACAATCACACTCCCAGTGCCAACAGCATCCATCTTCATCCATGACTGGCACAGGAGACAGTCCATTGGCACACGTGGGTTTCGGGGGTGGATTGCAGATTATTGGAATCACCTGGACAATGTTGTCTTCTATACATATAACCTTAGTGCAGTTACAGAGTATCCATGAGTCACCTTGCTGTGTTTGAAGAGAGGGGGAGGGGGGAGACAGAGACAAACCTTTAGGAAGCAGTTAGACTGACAATAGTTATGCCTGAATATCTTTGGCAGGTTTCTAAAAAGCCATATGTTTATTGACAAGTTTTCCCCCCATCAGAAATCTGAAAATAGGATGGAAGTGCATCAGTCAGCACTATCTAGGTCTGCAATACAAGCTAGAACTGAGAGCTGCTAAGTGAAAAGCATTACTTACAAAAGTCAAGCCAGTAAACCGAAATGAGAATCACTTTTCTAATTTCAGCTACCTAAAAGTGAGATGTCTCACCTAATCTCATCACCTTTACACCCTCTCTAAAGAACAGTGAAAGACACTGATCAATATGAGTGGCCAATATATGATCAATTCCCTTCCACGAATTCCTAGAACAGATTAATATCTAAAGCTACAGTGAACACCAACTGTTCAGGGGAAAATGTTCAAGGTGGTTATGTTCATGCATTGTGATTGCATAAGTTTTCTCCTATCTTCTACCAGTTTTGCTGACACATATAATTTTTATTCCTGCAGATCTACTGAGCAAGTTGGTAGGCATCTAAACTATGATGAGGCTTTAGAAATGTACAGGACACGAACTTGTCTGTGTCAAAGGTGGAGGGTTCAAAAAAAAAGAATAAAAATAAGAACTCTGAGTCAAATTTTGTAAGCATTTGAATGCAGTGATCTGTTTCACAGTCCTGAAACCAATCTGTGAACCATTCTTCTGAAACCAATCTGTGAACAAGTATGACTCATTCCAAATTCAGCCCTGTGGATTTTTGTTAGGCTGCGATGTAAGCACACAAACAATTTTTACACACTCTAGACTAATTCAAAAGCAGAAATAGAAAAGATAGCTCAGGACCACTTAGCTTTTGTTTTCCTCTTCATCAGAGCTATCCTACAACAAACACTGAACTGAGATCTATCTCCTTGTAGAAAGCTTTAAAAAAATTATCCTTGAAGAGCTAGTTGCAATATGTAAGCTATCAATCCAAATATCATTGGAAGTCCTGCTGATGCCCAAGAAAACTAAGGAAATAGAACAGACTGATACTTCCTTTCCTATCCAGATTAATGTCTACTCTTTGCATTTCTAACCTTGAAGTTATGTGTCTAGTCTCCATCCAAAGCACAATGGAAGTATGAAACCCACTCACCTCATAAGTTTCATTAGGGAAAATAGTACAAGTTTTTTTAGCAGTGGTTGGTGTTAGACCTGTAGTTGAACTTGAGCCATTAACTGGAGGAGTTGTACTGTGTGTAGAGCTTCCTATAGTGGTGACTGCAGTTGATGTTGTAGTAGGCCCAGATGTAGTAGTTGACACAGGGGGAAAGGTTTTGAAGGTGGTGGAGATTGTGGTTGTTGTGTTGATTGTGATAAAACTACTAGAGGTGGTTCCTGAAGTGGTGGTAAAGCTTTGTGTTGGAGTAGTACCAGAGGTGGTGGTTGACACAGGGATGGTTGATGTGGGTGATGTTGTTGGAGTAGTAACAGTTGCAGAGGTTGTCATTGGGGTACTTGTTTCTGTTCCTACTGTGGTGGTGGGTGGAGTGGACACTGAGGGTGTGGGGCCTGAAGTGGTGGTCTTGATGGTTGATCCTGTTCCAGTGAATGGGGTTGTTGATACTGGTGGTTGTGTTCCTGTAGGGCTGCTTGGTCCAGAGGTTGTGGTGGTGCCAGGGGTGGAAGTGGTGGTAGATAATCCTATTGGAGGGCTTGAGGTCCTGGTGGTAGTGGTCTCATGGGTAGGTGTTTCTGTTACTGGTGTGGTGCTGGCGGATCTTGAGGGCGTGGGGCCGGAAGTGGTGGTCTTGGTGGTTGATCCTGTTTCAGTGACTTCAGGGGTGGTAGTTGTCACTGGGCTTGTTGACACTGGTGATGTTGACTGTTGGCTAGTGGTGCTTGCAGTAGACACTGTACTTATTTCTGTTGTTCTTGTTGTTGGCAGAGGGGCAGTTGAAGGAGTAACTGGAGTGCTTGTCTTTGTCGTTGTCTCTGGTTCAGATGTCTCTTTAAGATAGGAAGAAAACAGAGTATTTTAAGTAGGGAAATTGCATTTTCTTCCTAATGTCATCTCATTTTCCACTAAGCATATGTAGTTCAACAAGCCTAAGCATAGGGTCTTTAGACAGAAATAAAGCAGAAATTGTTTTATTAATGGTTTTGCATCACTGAGGGATTATTAACAAAATATCCTACCTCTTGCATAGGAGACATTAATATAAACAATTTATCAACAATCAGTGTCAGAGGGAACATCTGCAGTATTTAAATTTTATATTGCATGGAAGAGTCCAGCAGTCCAAGATCCCAGGGGAATCCACTGAGTAGATCAATGAACTCTGGTTAATACTGTATTGCTGTCATACTATATTCTATGGAAAGACCATTATTCCCTGTGATGCTCCATGTGGCATGTTCATACCACCATTGATTATGCTCAGAGTCATTTGATTCTACAGAAACCAAGCCATTCCTGGAGCATTCTAATGTGTTCCATCCATTTCTAATGCCCAGGCCTTTAAGAATACTCACACACAAGCTATTTTGGGATGCTACGAACCCAAAAGACTCTTTTCTGCTTTTTCATATGGCCAGTTTTCATTATGGTTGCTAATGGAGACTCTTTTTAAATAGTTTTTTATTACGATATTAAAAAGTGTTCATGATGCTCACAGGCCAGCCTCAGAGCCATCTATTTGTGCTTCTATAGCATGATCTAAGTGACACGTGGTAGAGAGAGAAGCACTGTGTACATAATAAGAGTAAAGTAATAATGTTAGAGGAATTAAGATACACTGGTTCTGCCCAGGCAGGCCACAAGAACAGTCCTTCAATGAAACATAATTTACATTTGGGTGAGAGCAGGCAAACTCCTTCATGTACTTCATGCCCTTTAAAAGAAGCAGATGAACTGGGACAGTAGGAGATACAACATTGCTGCTGAAAGGTTACCTGGGACGTTTTTGAAATATAATTGACTACAGCAGTGCAGAGTATAGAAACTAAAACACATGTTAAGCTGCCAATAAACCCGGCTTTCTAAAACCAGCAAAGAATATGAAACCCTGGGAATTACTTATTGGTTCAATGGGTGGAACTGTCGGGGTTCTGGTGTTAATTGGAATAGTGGTGGTAGTTGGAACAGTGGTTGTTGAGCTTGGAGGGCTGGTGGTGGTGGTGGTAGTCTCCGGCGGCGAGGTAGTGGTTGTCGATTTTGGTGTGCTCAGTGTGGATGGAGATGTGCCTGTTGGAAACAGCAGGGACAGAGAAAACTCATGAGGCAGCTGCCACAGAGCTTGAGAGGTCAGACCACCCTAGCACCAGCCCTTCCTTTCTGGCCCCCAAAACACACAATATTTGAAATCCATGCACACACACAGGGTCATGTCCCTTCCCTCTGAGCAAAAAGATGGTGCTGGAAGGTGCTTCTCAGCTTCTCACCAAATCAGAGAGACCTACCAATAGGTAAGAGATGAGGAGGAGCAATGCTTTTGATCTTGCTGGGGCTTTCTATCTCCATGTAATTATCTAGAACACCACACTAAATCCTCAGGTAAGAGCTGAGATGGGAAGCTGTGATCCGGGAAGGAAGCATGCACAGCAGTATGTTCCTGTCTGATTGGCATGTGGTTTTCACAATGTCACCCTGATATGTGGCTTCTCAGAGTACTAGTGTATCTGATCAGCCAAGACCACAGTTCACAGAAAGTCACAGTCTGCAGAATGAAATTGTTCCCAAAAGCATATCCATCCTTCCTACATCTATAACAGCTGACAAGCATTAGCACTGACAGGGTAAAGGAATGGGAGAGTGGGAAGAAGATCTACACAGTTATGTCCAATCAGTGCCTAAAATGCCAGTACTGAAAAACCAAAGCCATGCCACAATTGCACGTATGTCCAGTGAATGTGTTCTGGCCAGCTGAGAGACGAGGTCCAGCACCAAAAAATGGCAAGATTTCCCATCAGTTCAAGATATGTGTAAGCTGAGCATCAGCATGAAACACCTTCTCTGAGCCTTTTTGAGTGAAGGAAGACCATATCTTTTGCCCAGAACCACAAAACCTTGTTCCTTCTTAATAGCCAGATGAAAGGCAAGTTTTAAGCAACGGCTCTTCCAGGGATGCTCTGCAGTTACACCCATCCCAGATCCATCTGAGACACACAATTTGAGGTGCTCATGTACCTTCAGGGCAACCACAGAATGAGAGCAAGAAACAGCACAGGCTAGAGAAGTACCTGGAGTTGGTGTAGTGGTGGTGTACGTTGGTGTTGGTGAGGATGTGCTTGAAGTAGTTGAGATGGACGTTGTTGATCCAGGAAGAGTGGTTGTTGTGCTCGGAGGGCTGGTGGTGGAGGTGGTAGTCTCTGGTGGCAGAGTCGTTGATTTTGGTGTGCTCGGTGTGGATGAAGGTGGGACTGTTAGAAAAAGCAGGGACAGAGAAAACAAAGGCACAAAGACATCAGCAGGACTCAATGTGAACTGAAGAGCAGCTGCACATGAGGCAGCTGGCAGAGAGCTAGAGAGCTCAGCATAGCACAGCAATGGTCCCTAGCACCAGCCCGAGCTTTCTGGCTGCAGAAAGCAGAATATTTGAAATCAATGCACAGAAAGTATCATGGCTCTCCTCTCCTAGCAGAGACTGGGCATAGTACTGGAAGGTGATTCTCACAAAATCAGAGAAACTACCAATAGGTAAAGATGAGGAGAAGTAATGCTGTGGGTCTGGCTGGGGCTTTCTATCTCTGCCTCATTACCTGAACTTCTCACTAAGTCATGGACTAAGAGCTGAGATGGGAATCTGTGATCGGGGAAGGAAGCATGTACAGCAGCATGTTCCTGCCTGATTGGCTGGCGGTTTTCTCAATGTCACCCTGATAAATGGCTTCTCAGAGTACTAGTGGACCTGATCAGCCAAAGATACAGTTCAAAGAAAGTCACAGTCTGCAGGATGAAACTGTTCTGAAAGGATGGCAGAGGAATCCTTCTTCCTACATCTATAACCACTGAAATGTTTTTTGCACTAAGAGAGCAAAGGAACAGGAGAGAGGGAAAAATGTGCCTAAAATTCCAGTGCCCAAAATTTCCAATCAGTTCAAGATCTGTGTAAGCTAGGCAGCAGCACAAAATTTTTCATAGTAGGCTCTCTGTCAGGGAAGCCAAGACCTTTTCCCTAGAACCACAAAACCTTGTTCCTTATTAATAGCTAGATGAAAGCAAGTTTTAAGCAAAGGCTGTTCCTGTGTTGCCCTGAAGTTATACCCATCCCGGATCCATCTGAGACACACAATTTGAGGTGCTCATGTACCTTCAGGGCAACAGGACAGGAGCAAGCAACAGCACAGGCCAGAGAAGTACCTGGAGTTGTTGTGGTGGTGGTGTATGTTGGTGTTGGTGAGGATGTGCTTGAAGTAGTTGAGGTGGGTGTTGGTGGTCCAGTAACAGTGGTTGTTGTCATCAGGATGCTGGTGGTGGTGGGAGTCTCCGGTGGCAAGGTAGTGGTTGTCGATTTTGGTGTGCTTGGTGTGGGTGGAGGTGTGCCTGTTGGAAACAGCAGGGACAGAGAAAACAGACAAAGGCACAAAAGGCATCAGTGGTACTCAATGTAAATAGAACAGAAGCTGTGCAGGAGGCAGCTGGCACAGAGCTAGAGAGGTCAGCCCACTCTTAGCACAGCAATGGTCCCCAGAACCAGCCCTTCTTTTCTGGCCCCAGAAAGAAGACTCCGTGACATCCATACACAGAAAGTGTCATGGCCCTTCTCTCCTAGTAAAGAGATTAAAGATGGTGCTGGAAGGTGCTTCTCACAAAATCAGACAGACCAACCAATAGGTAAGAGATGAGGAGGAGCAATGCTTTGTATCTGGCAGGGGCATTCTATCCCTGCCTCATCATCTGAACACCTTGCTACATCCTGGGGTGAGAGCTGAAATGGGAATCTGTAATCAGGGATGGAAGCATGCACATGATTAGCATATGTTTCCTTCTGTGTTCCAATGTCAGTCTGATGCAGAGCTTCCCTGGGCATTAGTGGATCTCATCAGAGTTAGCATCAACCAAAAGTTACAGTACACAGCAAGAGGCAGTCTGCAGAGTGAAACTGTTCTCTCAAAGGCTGGCAGGACAATCCTTCCTTCTTACATGTTTAACAGCTGACAACCACTAACACACAGAGGGCATAGGAGGAGAAGAAAAGGAAGAAAGTCTACACAGCTGAACCCAAACACAGCCTGAAATGCCACTGCTACAAGACCAAGTCCCACTCCAACTGCACTCCATGGGTCCAGTAACTACATTCTGGCCAGCTGAAGGACACTGTCCAACAGCTGCAAAAGTAATGTTACCCATTGGTTCAGCATCTGTCTAAGCTGGGCACCAACATGAAATACCTCCTTGAAGCACTGTTGAGTCCGGAAAGACAAGACTTCCCCCCAAGAACCCCTAAATCCTTGTTCCTTATGAAATAGCCAGCCCAAGGGCCAGATTTGGTCACAGGACTCTTCCTGGAATTCCCAGAAGTTACACCCATCCCTGATCCCATCTATAGCCACATATGGAGGTATTTCATGGACCTTCACTACTCCCACAGCAAGGCCAGAAATGACAACAGAACCAGAGAATTATTTGTCAGTTCTGTTCCTGGGGGCAGAGGGGTTTTGGTGCAAATTATTGCTTTTGGGAACGTACTTTGAGGAGTTGAGATGGTTGTTGTTGATCCAGGAACAGTGGTTGTTGAGCTTGGAGGGCTGGTGGTGGAGGTGGTAGTCTCTGGTGGCGAGGTAGTGGTTGTTGATTTTGTTGTGCTCGGTGTGGATGGAGTTGTGCCTGTTAGAAACAGCAGGGACAGAGAACACAGACAAAGGCACAAAGGCATCAGTGGGACTCAATGTCAACTGAACAGAAGCTATGCATGAGGCAGCTGGCACAGACCTGGAGAGGTCAGCCTACCCTTAGCACTGCAAAGGTTTCTAGCACCAGCCCTTCCTTTCTTGGCCCAGAAAAGAACCTCATTGACATCCATGTAAAGGGATGGCCCTCCTTTCCTAGTGAAAAGACTGGGGATGGTGCTGGAAGGTGCTTCTCACAAAATTAGAGAGACATACCAGTAGGAAAGAGATGAGGAGGAGGAATGCTTTGGATCTGACTGGGGCTTTCTATCTCTGCCTCATTACTTAAACACCTCTCTAACTCATGGAGTAAGAACTGAGGGGAATCTGTGCTCTGGAAATGGATCATGCAGCAGAACATATTTCTGCCTCATAGTCATTTGATTTTCCCAACATCACCCTGATAAAGGACATCACAGACTAGTAGTAGATCTGATCAGCCAAAGACCACAGTTCATTGTAAGAGGCAGCATGTAGCCAAAAGCATGGAAAAGGAATCCTTCCTTCCTACATTTATAACCAAACATTAGCATAGACATGGCCAAGAAGGAGGAGAGAAGGAAAAAATCAGCTGAGCCTAAAACAGTGCCTAAAATGCCACTGCTAAAAACCAAAGTCACTGTCTAACGGAATGTCATGGGTTCTGTGACTATATACTGCCCAGGTGAAGGACATGGTCCAACAGCGGCAAAAGCAACATTTTCAATCAGCTCAGCATATGTCTTAGCTGGGCAGGAAGACAGAATACCTCCTCAGAGCACTGTTGAATCAAGAAATACAAGAAATTCTTCCTGGGCCCCCAGCATCCTCATCACTTCTGAAACAGCCCAAATGAACTTTGGGCACAGATCATTTCCTGGAAAGCCTAAGTTATACACATCCATGATCCCACACAGTGCAATAAATGGATGTACGCATAGACCTATATTACTGACACAGCGAGGCCAGAAACGACAACAGAACCAGAGAATTATTTGTTGATTCTGTGGTTAGAGGGAGAGGGGGTTTTATGGGAATTACTAGCATTGGGGACATACTTCCAGGAGTTGAGATGGTTGTTGGTGATCCAGTAACCGTTGTTGTGGTTGTTGTTGTTGAGCTTGGAGGGCTGGTGGTGGTGGTGGTAGTCTCCGGTGGTGGGGTAGTGGTTGTCGATTTTGGTGTGCTTGGTGTGGGTGGAGTTGTGCCTGTTGGAAACAGCAGGGACAGAGAAAACAGACAAAGGCACAAAGGCATCAGTGGGACTCAATGTAAACTCAGCAGGAGCTGTGCATGAGGCAGCAGCCACAGACATACACAGGCCAGCCTACCCTTAGTGCAGCAATGGTCCCCAGAACCAGCCCTCCCTTTCTGGCCATAGAAAGCAGAATCCTTGACATCCATGCACACACAGGGTCACAGCCCTCCTTGCCTAGTGATGATACTGGGGATAGTGCTGGAAGGTGATTCTCTCAAAATCAGAGAGATCTACCTATAGGGAAGAGAGGAGGAGGAGTAATGCTTTTCATCTACTGGGGGCTTTCTATCTCTGCCTCATTACCTGAACACCCCACTAACTCGTGGAGTAAGAGCTGATATGGGAATCTGTGGTCAGGGAAGGATGTATGCACAGTAACAAGAGGATCTCCACAGGACAGGAGGACACAGAGCCCTGTATTCTTGCTCCTTCTGAAACAACCAGCCCCAGGGCCACCTTTGGGCAAAGGCCATTTCAGGGAATACACAACAATTAGTCCAATCTCAGATCCCAGAGAGAGGCACTAATGGAGGTGCTCACAGACCGTCAGTTCCCCACAGCAAGGAAACACATGAAAGCACAGATCAGAGAAGTACCTGGAGTTGGTGTGGTGGTGGTGTGGGTTGGTGTGGGCGTGGATGTACTTGAAGTAGTTGAAACAGGTGTTGTTGAGATAGGAACAGTTGTTGTCTGGGAGGTGCTGCCACTAGTGGTGGTGCTGCTGGGGGGCATCGTGGTGGTGGTGGTGGTGGTGGTGGTGGTGGGAGTCTCTGCTGTTGTCGTTGGAGCGGTGGTTGATATTGGAGGGGACACAGTGCTCATTGTGGGTAAAGCTGTGGAAGTTGTGGTGCTCGTGGTGCTTGGAGTTGGAAGACACTCTGGTTTGTTGGGGGTGCAGCAGACACTGATCTCGTAGTTGAGGCAGACTGGCATTGGTATTATACCTCCTATCTGCTGATCTTTGTTGTTACAGATGAGCCCTACATTAACATTACATTCCACTTTCTGCCCTAAATCTGCAATGGAAGAGTTAGGGAATTTCTCTGCTCGGCAGGAAATATTCTCAGCTTTCGCACACTCCCAGGAGGGGTATTGCTTCCAAATGTTCTCAAAGGTTTCGTAGTCACCACTGTCCCTGTCAGAACCATCCGGGTAAGTCACATCGAACCAGTCCGACCAGATGCACTCACAGTCTGAGAGGTGACAACAAGACAGACAGTTAGAAACAGACAGGACAGAGACAACAATGCAGGGCACCAGCTCACACTCAGGTGGTGCTCTGGGCATCCCCCGCACTCAGCAGTGCCCCACAGGCTGCTACTGCACTCAGCCAACACTGGCCATAAGAAAGCTCGATGGTGTGGCCAGGCCTCTCCTTCTTGGCCCTACAAACCACTCCTGGCCCAAATCAGGACTCAGGCACTCGTGAGTTTTGTGTGTGTCCCCCAAAGCTGGGTCACTTGCCTTGTATGGACTCTCGTGTGCAATAAGCCTCTCACATAAGACCCATACAGGCAGCAGAGTGGGACTAAACAGACACTCCTGCCACTCTCTCAGAGGCTTGGGCCATGCCCATCACCTCAATATCTCACAGAGAAAACAACCACTGGGAAGGCACCCAACGACAGGGAAAGCAGGCACTGGACACATGCTGCTGACAAAGCCTCAGCTGCTTTCCAGTGCTTCCCAGCGCTTCCCAGCAGCACACAGATCACTGGAGACAAGCACCAACAGGAACGCTGGTATAGCCCAGCTGCCCAGAGCTTGTGTCGGTCAAAAGTGGCAATCTGAGCTCTGAAACCAATCCCCAAGCTCAGCCAGCAAAAGCCATGGAAGCATCCCACAGCCCAAACAGCTGGTAAGGAGTAGAGATGGACACAGAAACAAAACCGGAGAAGAGAAAGAGAAGAATGTCTGCACAGCTGTGACCAAACAGAGTCTGAAATGCCACGGCCACAAACTTTAGCCACACTCCAACTGCACACCTGGGGTCCAGTGACTACATTCTGGACGGCTGGAGCACAAAGTCCAATAGCAGCAAAAGCAACATTCCCATCACTTCAGTATCTGTCTAATCTGGGCACAACTATGAAATACCTCCTTGGAGCACTGTTGAATCAGGTAAGACAAGACCTTCCCCGAGGACCCCTAAATCCTTGTTCCTTATGAAATAGCCAGAACAAGGGTCTGCTTTGGCCACGTTGCCCAGAAATTACACCCATCCCTGATTCCTTCCAGAGCCACAAATGGAGATGCTCATGAATCTTCACTACTCCCACAGCAAGGCCAGAAATGACAACCGAGCCGGAGAATTATTTGCTGGTGCTGTAGTTGGAGGCACAGGGCTTTTGGCGGGAATTACTTGGTTTCAGATCATACCTATAGGAGTTGACAAGGTTGATCCAACAGTTGTTGGTGTCGTCGTTGGTCTGGTGGTGGTGGTGGTAGTGGTGGTGGTAGTGATGGTGGTGGTGGTGCTGAGAGTCTCTGGTGATGTGGAAGTGCTTGTCAATTCTGGTGTAGGGGATGCTGTGCTGGGTGTGCCTGTTAGAAACAGCAGGGACAGAGAAATCAGACAAAGGCGCAAAGGCATCAGTGGGACCCAGTGTGAACTGAACCGAAGCTGTGCATGAGGTAGGTGCCCCAGACCTAGAGGCATCAGCCCACACTTAGCACAGCAAAGATACCTAGCACCAACCCTTTCTTTCTGGCTCCAGAGAGAAGAATCCTTGACAACCATGCAGAGAAAGGGTGATGGCCCTCCTTTCCTAGCTAGGAGACTGGGGATTGTGCTAGAAGGTGCTTCTCACCAAATCAGAGAGACATACCAATAGGTAAGAGATGAGGAGGAATAATGCTTTCAAACTTGCTGGAGCTTTCTATCTCTGCCTCATTACCTGAACACCTCACTAAACAACGAGCAAGACCTGAGATGGGAATGTGTCATAAGGGAAGGAAGCATGCACAGGAATATCTTCCTGCCTGTTTGTCATGTGATTTTCCAGTGTCAGCCTGATAAAGGGCTTCCCAGTGTACTAGTGGATCTGATCAGCCAAAGACCACAGTTCACAGCAAAGGGTAGTATGCAGACTGAAACTGTTCCCAAAAGCCTGGCAGAAGAACCCTTCCTTCTTACACCTATAGTAGCTGAACACCATTAACAATAAAAGGTAAAGGAGAAAGGCGGGAAACTACACACAGCTGTGCCCAAATAAAGCCTGAAATGCAAGTGTCACAAGACCAAGTCCCACTCCAATTGCACTCCATGGGTCCAGTGACTACATTCTGGCCAGCTGAAGGATTAAGACCAACAGAGGTAAAAGCAAAATTTCCATTACTTGAGAATCTGTTTAAGAGGAGGCACCAGGATGAAATACCTCCTTGGAATACTGCTGAGTCAGGGAAGTCAAAACCTTCTCCCCAGGACCCCTAAATAATTGTTCCTTCTGAAACAGCCAGACCAAAAGGCCAGCTTTGGGCACATGACATTTCCTACGATGTCCAGAAGTTACACCAATCCCTAATCCCATCCAGAGCCACAAATGGAGGTACTCGCAGACCTTCAGTACTCCCAGTAGAAGGTCAGAAATGACAACAGGACCGTATAATTATTTGTCGGTTGTGTAGTTAGATGCAGAGTAATTTGTTGGGAATTACTACTGCTGGGAACATACTTCCAGGAGTTGAGATGGTTGTTGGTGATCCAGTAACCGTTGTTGTGGTTGTTGTTGTTGAGCTTGGAGGGCTGGTGGAGGTGGTGGTAGTCTCCGGTGGCGGGGTAGTGGTTGTCGATTTTGGTGTGCTTGGTGTGGGTGGAGTTGTGCCTGTTGGAAACAGCAGGGACAGAGAAAACAGACAAAGGCACAAAGGCATCAGTGGGACTCAATGTAAACTCAGCAGGAGCTGTGCATGAGGCAGCAGCCACAGACATACACAGGCCAGCCTACCCTTAGTGCAGCAATGGTCCCCAGAACCAGCCCTCCCTTTCTGGCCATAGAAAGCAGAATCCTTGACATCCATGCACACACAGGGTCACAGCCCTCCTTGCCTAGTGATGATACTGGGGATAGTGCTGGAAGGTGATTCTCTCAAAATCAGAGAGATCTACCTATAGGGAAGAGAGGAGGAGGAGTAATGCTTTTCATCTACTGGGGGCTTTCTATCTCTGCCTCATTACCTGAACACCCCACTAACTCGTGGAGTAAGAGCTGATATGGGAATCTGTGGTCAGGGAAGGATGTATGCACAGTAACAAGAGGATCTCCACAGGACAGGAGGACACAGAGCCCTGTATTCTTGCTCCTTCTGAAACAACCAGCCCCAGGGCCACCTTTGGGCAAAGGCCATTTCAGGGAATACACAACAATTAGTCCAATCTCAGATCCCAGAGAGAGGCACTAATGGAGGTGCTCACAGACCGTCAGTTCCCCACAGCAAGGAAACACATGAAAGCACAGATCAGAGAAGTACCTGGAGTTGGTGTGGTGGTGGTGTGGGTTGGTGTGGGCGTGGATGTACTTGAAGTAGTTGAAACAGGTGTTGTTGAGATAGGAACAGTTGTTGTCTGGGAGGTGCTGCCACTAGTGGTGGTGCTGCTGGGGGGCATCGTGGTGGTGGTGGTGGTGGTGGTGGTGGTGGGAGTCTCTGCTGTTGTCGTTGGAGCGGTGGTTGATATTGGAGGGGACACAGTGCTCATTGTGGGTAAAGCTGTGGAAGTTGTGGTGCTCGTGGTGCTTGGAGTTGGAAGACACTCTGGTTTGTTGGGGGTGCAGCAGACACTGATCTCGTAGTTGAGGCAGACTGGCATTGGTATTATACCTCCTATCTGCTGATCTTTGTTGTTACAGATGAGCCCTACATTAACATTACATTCCACTTTCTGCCCTAAATCTGCAATGGAAGAGTTAGGGAATTTCTCTGCTCGGCAGGAAATATTCTCAGCTTTCGCACACTCCCAGGAGGGGTATTGCTTCCAAATGTTCTCAAAGGTTTCGTAGTCACCACTGTCCCTGTCAGAACCATCCGGGTAAGTCACATCGAACCAGTCCGACCAGATGCACTCACAGTCTGAGAGGTGACAACAAGACAGACAGTTAGAAACAGACAGGACAGAGACAACAATGCAGGGCACCAGCTCACACTCAGGTGGTGCTCTGGGCATCCCCCGCACTCAGCAGTGCCCCACAGGCTGCTACTGCACTCAGCCAACACTGGCCATAAGAAAGCTCGATGGTGTGGCCAGGCCTCTCCTTCTTGGCCCTACAAACCACTCCTGGCCCAAATCAGGACTCAGGCACTCGTGAGTTTTGTGTGTGTCCCCCAAAGCTGGGTCACTTGCCTTGTATGGACTCTCGTGTGCAATAAGCCTCTCACATAAGACCCATACAGGCAGCAGAGTGGGACTAAACAGACACTCCTGCCACTCTCTCAGAGGCTTGGGCCATGCCCATCACCTCAATATCTCACAGAGAAAACAACCACTGGGAAGGCACCCAACGACAGGGAAAGCAGGCACTGGACACATGCTGCTGACAAAGCCTCAGCTGCTTTCCAGTGCTTCCCAGCGCTTCCCAGCAGCACACAGATCACTGGAGACAAGCACCAACAGGAACGCTGGTATAGCCCAGCTGCCCAGAGCTTGTGTCGGTCAAAAGTGGCAATCTGAGCTCTGAAACCAATCCCCAAGCTCAGCCAGCAAAAGCCATGGAAGCATCCCACAGCCCAAACAGCTGGTAAGGAGTAGAGATGGACACAGAAACAAAACCGGAGAAGAGAAAGAGAAGAATGTCTGCACAGCTGTGACCAAACAGAGTCTGAAATGCCACGGCCACAAACTTTAGCCACACTCCAACTGCACACCTGGGGTCCAGTGACTACATTCTGGACGGCTGGAGCACAAAGTCCAATAGCAGCAAAAGCAACATTCCCATCACTTCAGTATCTGTCTAATCTGGGCACAACTATGAAATACCTCCTTGGAGCACTGTTGAATCAGGTAAGACAAGACCTTCCCCGAGGACCCCTAAATCCTTGTTCCTTATGAAATAGCCAGAACAAGGGTCTGCTTTGGCCACGTTGCCCAGAAATTACACCCATCCCTGATTCCTTCCAGAGCCACAAATGGAGATGCTCATGAATCTTCACTACTCCCACAGCAAGGCCAGAAATGACAACCGAGCCGGAGAATTATTTGCTGGTGCTGTAGTTGGAGGCACAGGGCTTTTGGCGGGAATTACTTGGTTTCAGATCATACCTATAGGAGTTGACAAGGTTGATCCAACAGTTGTTGGTGTCGTCGTTGGTCTGGTGGTGGTGGTGGTAGTGGTGGTGGTAGTGATGGTGGTGGTGGTGCTGAGAGTCTCTGGTGATGTGGAAGTGCTTGTCAATTCTGGTGTAGGGGATGCTGTGCTGGGTGTGCCTGTTAGAAACAGCAGGGACAGAGAAATCAGACAAAGGCGCAAAGGCATCAGTGGGACCCAGTGTGAACTGAACCGAAGCTGTGCATGAGGTAGGTGCCCCAGACCTAGAGGCATCAGCCCACACTTAGCACAGCAAAGATACCTAGCACCAACCCTTTCTTTCTGGCTCCAGAGAGAAGAATCCTTGACAACCATGCAGAGAAAGGGTGATGGCCCTCCTTTCCTAGCTAGGAGACTGGGGATTGTGCTAGAAGGTGCTTCTCACCAAATCAGAGAGACATACCAATAGGTAAGAGATGAGGAGGAATAATGCTTTCAAACTTGCTGGAGCTTTCTATCTCTGCCTCATTACCTGAACACCTCACTAAACAACGAGCAAGACCTGAGATGGGAATGTGTCATAAGGGAAGGAAGCATGCACAGGAATATCTTCCTGCCTGTTTGTCATGTGATTTTCCAGTGTCAGCCTGATAAAGGGCTTCCCAGTGTACTAGTGGATCTGATCAGCCAAAGACCACAGTTCACAGCAAAGGGTAGTATGCAGACTGAAACTGTTCCCAAAAGCCTGGCAGAAGAACCCTTCCTTCTTACACCTATAGTAGCTGAACACCATTAACAATAAAAGGTAAAGGAGAAAGGCGGGAAACTACACACAGCTGTGCCCAAATAAAGCCTGAAATGCAAGTGTCACAAGACCAAGTCCCACTCCAATTGCACTCCATGGGTCCAGTGACTACATTCTGGCCAGCTGAAGGATTAAGACCAACAGAGGTAAAAGCAAAATTTCCATTACTTGAGAATCTGTTTAAGAGGAGGCACCAGGATGAAATACCTCCTTGGAATACTGCTGAGTCAGGGAAGTCAAAACCTTCTCCCCAGGACCCCTAAATAATTGTTCCTTCTGAAACAGCCAGACCAAAAGGCCAGCTTTGGGCACATGACATTTCCTACGATGTCCAGAAGTTACACCAATCCCTAATCCCATCCAGAGCCACAAATGGAGGTACTCGCAGACCTTCAGTACTCCCAGTAGAAGGTCAGAAATGACAACAGGACCGTATAATTATTTGTCGGTTGTGTAGTTAGATGCAGAGTAATTTGTTGGGAATTACTACTGCTGGGAACATACTTCCAGGAGTTGAGATGGTTGTTGGTGATCCAGTAACCGTTGTTGTGGTTGTTGTTGTTGAGCTTGGAGGGCTGGTGGAGGTGGTGGTAGTCTCCGGTGGCGGGGTAGTGGTTGTCGATTTTGGTGTGCTTGGTGTGGGTGGAGTTGTGCCTGTTGGAAACAGCAGGGACAGAGAAAACAGACAAAGGCACAAAGGCATCAGTGGGACTCAATGTAAACTCAGCAGGAGCTGTGCATGAGGCAGCAGCCACAGACATACACAGGCCAGCCTACCCTTAGTGCAGCAATGGTCCCCAGAACCAGCCCTCCCTTTCTGGCCATAGAAAGCAGAATCCTTGACATCCATGCACACACAGGGTCACAGCCCTCCTTGCCTAGTGATGATACTGGGGATAGTGCTGGAAGGTGATTCTCTCAAAATCAGAGAGATCTACCTATAGGGAAGAGAGGAGGAGGAGTAATGCTTTTCATCTACTGGGGGCTTTCTATCTCTGCCTCATTACCTGAACACCCCACTAACTCGTGGAGTAAGAGCTGATATGGGAATCTGTGGTCAGGGAAGGATGTATGCACAGTAACAAGAGGATCTCCACAGGACAGGAGGACACAGAGCCCTGTATTCTTGCTCCTTCTGAAACAACCAGCCCCAGGGCCACCTTTGGGCAAAGGCCATTTCAGGGAATACACAACAATTAGTCCAATCTCAGATCCCAGAGAGAGGCACTAATGGAGGTGCTCACAGACCGTCAGTTCCCCACAGCAAGGAAACACATGAAAGCACAGATCAGAGAAGTACCTGGAGTTGGTGTGGTGGTGGTGTGGGTTGGTGTGGGCGTGGATGTACTTGAAGTAGTTGAAACAGGTGTTGTTGAGATAGGAACAGTTGTTGTCTGGGAGGTGCTGCCACTAGTGGTGGTGCTGCTGGGGGGCATCGTGGTGGTGGTGGTGGTGGTGGTGGTGGTGGGAGTCTCTGCTGTTGTCGTTGGAGCGGTGGTTGATATTGGAGGGGACACAGTGCTCATTGTGGGTAAAGCTGTGGAAGTTGTGGTGCTCGTGGTGCTTGGAGTTGGAAGACACTCTGGTTTGTTGGGGGTGCAGCAGACACTGATCTCGTAGTTGAGGCAGACTGGCATTGGTATTATACCTCCTATCTGCTGATCTTTGTTGTTACAGATGAGCCCTACATTAACATTACATTCCACTTTCTGCCCTAAATCTGCAATGGAAGAGTTAGGGAATTTCTCTGCTCGGCAGGAAATATTCTCAGCTTTCGCACACTCCCAGGAGGGGTATTGCTTCCAAATGTTCTCAAAGGTTTCGTAGTCACCACTGTCCCTGTCAGAACCATCCGGGTAAGTCACATCGAACCAGTCCGACCAGATGCACTCACAGTCTGAGAGGTGACAACAAGACAGACAGTTAGAAACAGACAGGACAGAGACAACAATGCAGGGCACCAGCTCACACTCAGGTGGTGCTCTGGGCATCCCCCGCACTCAGCAGTGCCCCACAGGCTGCTACTGCACTCAGCCAACACTGGCCATAAGAAAGCTCGATGGTGTGGCCAGGCCTCTCCTTCTTGGCCCTACAAACCACTCCTGGCCCAAATCAGGACTCAGGCACTCGTGAGTTTTGTGTGTGTCCCCCAAAGCTGGGTCACTTGCCTTGTATGGACTCTCGTGTGCAATAAGCCTCTCACATAAGACCCATACAGGCAGCAGAGTGGGACTAAACAGACACTCCTGCCACTCTCTCAGAGGCTTGGGCCATGCCCATCACCTCAATATCTCACAGAGAAAACAACCACTGGGAAGGCACCCAACGACAGGGAAAGCAGGCACTGGACACATGCTGCTGACAAAGCCTCAGCTGCTTTCCAGTGCTTCCCAGCGCTTCCCAGCAGCACACAGATCACTGGAGACAAGCACCAACAGGAACGCTGGTATAGCCCAGCTGCCCAGAGCTTGTGTCGGTCAAAAGTGGCAATCTGAGCTCTGAAACCAATCCCCAAGCTCAGCCAGCAAAAGCCATGGAAGCATCCCACAGCCCAAACAGCTGGTAAGGAGTAGAGATGGACACAGAAACAAAACCGGAGAAGAGAAAGAGAAGAATGTCTGCACAGCTGTGACCAAACAGAGTCTGAAATGCCACGGCCACAAACTTTAGCCACACTCCAACTGCACACCTGGGGTCCAGTGACTACATTCTGGACGGCTGGAGCACAAAGTCCAATAGCAGCAAAAGCAACATTCCCATCACTTCAGTATCTGTCTAATCTGGGCACAACTATGAAATACCTCCTTGGAGCACTGTTGAATCAGGTAAGACAAGACCTTCCCCGAGGACCCCTAAATCCTTGTTCCTTATGAAATAGCCAGAACAAGGGTCTGCTTTGGCCACGTTGCCCAGAAATTACACCCATCCCTGATTCCTTCCAGAGCCACAAATGGAGATGCTCATGAATCTTCACTACTCCCACAGCAAGGCCAGAAATGACAACCGAGCCGGAGAATTATTTGCTGGTGCTGTAGTTGGAGGCACAGGGCTTTTGGCGGGAATTACTTGGTTTCAGATCATACCTATAGGAGTTGACAAGGTTGATCCAACAGTTGTTGGTGTCGTCGTTGGTCTGGTGGTGGTGGTGGTAGTGGTGGTGGTAGTGATGGTGGTGGTGGTGCTGAGAGTCTCTGGTGATGTGGAAGTGCTTGTCAATTCTGGTGTAGGGGATGCTGTGCTGGGTGTGCCTGTTAGAAACAGCAGGGACAGAGAAATCAGACAAAGGCGCAAAGGCATCAGTGGGACCCAGTGTGAACTGAACCGAAGCTGTGCATGAGGTAGGTGCCCCAGACCTAGAGGCATCAGCCCACACTTAGCACAGCAAAGATACCTAGCACCAACCCTTTCTTTCTGGCTCCAGAGAGAAGAATCCTTGACAACCATGCAGAGAAAGGGTGATGGCCCTCCTTTCCTAGCTAGGAGACTGGGGATTGTGCTAGAAGGTGCTTCTCACCAAATCAGAGAGACATACCAATAGGTAAGAGATGAGGAGGAATAATGCTTTCAAACTTGCTGGAGCTTTCTATCTCTGCCTCATTACCTGAACACCTCACTAAACAACGAGCAAGACCTGAGATGGGAATGTGTCATAAGGGAAGGAAGCATGCACAGGAATATCTTCCTGCCTGTTTGTCATGTGATTTTCCAGTGTCAGCCTGATAAAGGGCTTCCCAGTGTACTAGTGGATCTGATCAGCCAAAGACCACAGTTCACAGCAAAGGGTAGTATGCAGACTGAAACTGTTCCCAAAAGCCTGGCAGAAGAACCCTTCCTTCTTACACCTATAGTAGCTGAACACCATTAACAATAAAAGGTAAAGGAGAAAGGCGGGAAACTACACACAGCTGTGCCCAAATAAAGCCTGAAATGCAAGTGTCACAAGACCAAGTCCCACTCCAATTGCACTCCATGGGTCCAGTGACTACATTCTGGCCAGCTGAAGGATTAAGACCAACAGAGGTAAAAGCAAAATTTCCATTACTTGAGAATCTGTTTAAGAGGAGGCACCAGGATGAAATACCTCCTTGGAATACTGCTGAGTCAGGGAAGTCAAAACCTTCTCCCCAGGACCCCTAAATAATTGTTCCTTCTGAAACAGCCAGACCAAAAGGCCAGCTTTGGGCACATGACATTTCCTACGATGTCCAGAAGTTACACCAATCCCTAATCCCATCCAGAGCCACAAATGGAGGTACTCGCAGACCTTCAGTACTCCCAGTAGAAGGTCAGAAATGACAACAGGACCGTATAATTATTTGTCGGTTGTGTAGTTAGATGCAGAGTAATTTGTTGGGAATTACTACTGCTGGGAACATACTTCCAGGAGTTGAGATGGTTGTTGGTGATCCAGTAACCGTTGTTGTGGTTGTTGTTGTTGAGCTTGGAGGGCTGGTGGAGGTGGTGGTAGTCTCCGGTGGCGGGGTAGTGGTTGTCGATTTTGGTGTGCTTGGTGTGGGTGGAGTTGTGCCTGTTGGAAACAGCAGGGACAGAGAAAACAGACAAAGGCACAAAGGCATCAGTGGGACTCAATGTAAACTCAGCAGGAGCTGTGCATGAGGCAGCAGCCACAGACATACACAGGCCAGCCTACCCTTAGTGCAGCAATGGTCCCCAGAACCAGCCCTCCCTTTCTGGCCATAGAAAGCAGAATCCTTGACATCCATGCACACACAGGGTCACAGCCCTCCTTGCCTAGTGATGATACTGGGGATAGTGCTGGAAGGTGATTCTCTCAAAATCAGAGAGATCTACCTATAGGGAAGAGAGGAGGAGGAGTAATGCTTTTCATCTACTGGGGGCTTTCTATCTCTGCCTCATTACCTGAACACCCCACTAACTCGTGGAGTAAGAGCTGATATGGGAATCTGTGGTCAGGGAAGGATGTATGCACAGTAACAAGAGGATCTCCACAGGACAGGAGGACACAGAGCCCTGTATTCTTGCTCCTTCTGAAACAACCAGCCCCAGGGCCACCTTTGGGCAAAGGCCATTTCAGGGAATACACAACAATTAGTCCAATCTCAGATCCCAGAGAGAGGCACTAATGGAGGTGCTCACAGACCGTCAGTTCCCCACAGCAAGGAAACACATGAAAGCACAGATCAGAGAAGTACCTGGAGTTGGTGTGGTGGTGGTGTGGGTTGGTGTGGGCGTGGATGTACTTGAAGTAGTTGAAACAGGTGTTGTTGAGATAGGAACAGTTGTTGTCTGGGAGGTGCTGCCACTAGTGGTGGTGCTGCTGGGGGGCATCGTGGTGGTGGTGGTGGTGGTGGTGGTGGTGGGAGTCTCTGCTGTTGTCGTTGGAGCGGTGGTTGATATTGGAGGGGACACAGTGCTCATTGTGGGTAAAGCTGTGGAAGTTGTGGTGCTCGTGGTGCTTGGAGTTGGAAGACACTCTGGTTTGTTGGGGGTGCAGCAGACACTGATCTCGTAGTTGAGGCAGACTGGCATTGGTATTATACCTCCTATCTGCTGATCTTTGTTGTTACAGATGAGCCCTACATTAACATTACATTCCACTTTCTGCCCTAAATCTGCAATGGAAGAGTTAGGGAATTTCTCTGCTCGGCAGGAAATATTCTCAGCTTTCGCACACTCCCAGGAGGGGTATTGCTTCCAAATGTTCTCAAAGGTTTCGTAGTCACCACTGTCCCTGTCAGAACCATCCGGGTAAGTCACATCGAACCAGTCCGACCAGATGCACTCACAGTCTGAGAGGTGACAACAAGACAGACAGTTAGAAACAGACAGGACAGAGACAACAATGCAGGGCACCAGCTCACACTCAGGTGGTGCTCTGGGCATCCCCCGCACTCAGCAGTGCCCCACAGGCTGCTACTGCACTCAGCCAACACTGGCCATAAGAAAGCTCGATGGTGTGGCCAGGCCTCTCCTTCTTGGCCCTACAAACCACTCCTGGCCCAAATCAGGACTCAGGCACTCGTGAGTTTTGTGTGTGTCCCCCAAAGCTGGGTCACTTGCCTTGTATGGACTCTCGTGTGCAATAAGCCTCTCACATAAGACCCATACAGGCAGCAGAGTGGGACTAAACAGACACTCCTGCCACTCTCTCAGAGGCTTGGGCCATGCCCATCACCTCAATATCTCACAGAGAAAACAACCACTGGGAAGGCACCCAACGACAGGGAAAGCAGGCACTGGACACATGCTGCTGACAAAGCCTCAGCTGCTTTCCAGTGCTTCCCAGCGCTTCCCAGCAGCACACAGATCACTGGAGACAAGCACCAACAGGAACGCTGGTATAGCCCAGCTGCCCAGAGCTTGTGTCGGTCAAAAGTGGCAATCTGAGCTCTGAAACCAATCCCCAAGCTCAGCCAGCAAAAGCCATGGAAGCATCCCACAGCCCAAACAGCTGGTAAGGAGTAGAGATGGACACAGAAACAAAACCGGAGAAGAGAAAGAGAAGAATGTCTGCACAGCTGTGACCAAACAGAGTCTGAAATGCCACGGCCACAAACTTTAGCCACACTCCAACTGCACACCTGGGGTCCAGTGACTACATTCTGGACGGCTGGAGCACAAAGTCCAATAGCAGCAAAAGCAACATTCCCATCACTTCAGTATCTGTCTAATCTGGGCACAACTATGAAATACCTCCTTGGAGCACTGTTGAATCAGGTAAGACAAGACCTTCCCCGAGGACCCCTAAATCCTTGTTCCTTATGAAATAGCCAGAACAAGGGTCTGCTTTGGCCACGTTGCCCAGAAATTACACCCATCCCTGATTCCTTCCAGAGCCACAAATGGAGATGCTCATGAATCTTCACTACTCCCACAGCAAGGCCAGAAATGACAACCGAGCCGGAGAATTATTTGCTGGTGCTGTAGTTGGAGGCACAGGGCTTTTGGCGGGAATTACTTGGTTTCAGATCATACCTATAGGAGTTGACAAGGTTGATCCAACAGTTGTTGGTGTCGTCGTTGGTCTGGTGGTGGTGGTGGTAGTGGTGGTGGTAGTGATGGTGGTGGTGGTGCTGAGAGTCTCTGGTGATGTGGAAGTGCTTGTCAATTCTGGTGTAGGGGATGCTGTGCTGGGTGTGCCTGTTAGAAACAGCAGGGACAGAGAAATCAGACAAAGGCGCAAAGGCATCAGTGGGACCCAGTGTGAACTGAACCGAAGCTGTGCATGAGGTAGGTGCCCCAGACCTAGAGGCATCAGCCCACACTTAGCACAGCAAAGATACCTAGCACCAACCCTTTCTTTCTGGCTCCAGAGAGAAGAATCCTTGCACCAACCCTTTCTTTCTGGCTCCAGAGAGAAGAATCCTTGACAACCATGCAGAGAAAGGGTGATGGCCCTCCTTTCCTAGCTAGAAGACTGGGGATTGTGCTAGAAGGTGCTTCTCACCAAATCAGAGAGACATACCAATAGGTAAGAGATGAGGAAGTGCCATGCTTTTTTATGTCACTGGGACTTTCTATTTCTGCTTCACTATCTTAACACCTCACAAATCCTTGCAGTAAGAGCTGTGTGATGAATTCATCATCAGTGATGGAAGTGTGAAGAGAAGTAAGTTCCTGCATGACCATCATGAAATTTCCCTCTGGTGGAATGTCAGCCTAATGAAGGGCTTACCAGAGTTCTATCAGATGTCATCTGCAAAAAGCTACAGGTCACAAGAAGTGGCATTTTTTAGTGTAAAACTGTTTCCAAAAGTCTCCCGGTGTAATCCTTGCTTCTAACATCTAGAACCATTGTCGTGCACTTGTACTGACATGACAAAGGAGAAGGAGAAAAGGAAGAAAGTCTGCACAGCTGTTCCTAGAATGAGAGTGTCACAGACTAAAGCCCCACTCCAATTGCCCTCCATGTGTGGCTGCAGTGACTACATTCTGGCCAGCTGAAGGACAATGTCCAACAGAATGAAAATCAGGAATTTCCACCAGTTCAGCATCTGTCTAAGCTCGGCACTAACATAAAATTTTGCCTGGGAGTCTTTTGAGTCAGGGAAACCAAGACCTTCACCCTAGGACCCCTAAATCCTTGCTTGTTCTTCTTAACTCGCTGGCCGAAAGATGAACTTTGAGCACAGGGCACTTCAGGGGATGAACAGTAATTTCTCCAATCTGCAATCCCATGGAGACACACTAAAGGAAGGGCCCAGGCACCTTCATTTCTCCCATAGCAAAGGAACACATCAGAGAACAGTCCAGAGAAGTACCTGGAGTTGTTGTGGTGGTGGTGTATGTTGGTGTTGGTGAGGATGTGCTTGAAGTAGTTGAGGTGGGTGTTGGTGGTCCAGTAACAGTGGTTGTTGTCATTGGGGTGCTGGTGGTGGTGGGAGTCTCCGGTGGCAAGGTAGTGGTTGTCGATTTTGGTGTGCTTGGTGTTGGTGGAGGTGGTGCTAGAAAAAGCAGGGACAGAGAACAAAGACACAAATGCATGAGTGGGACTCAATAGGAACTGAACAGACGCTGTGCATGAAGCAGCTGGCACAGGCCTAGAGAGTTCAGCCCACCCTTAGCACTGCAAAGGTCCCTAGCATGAGCCCTCCTTTTCTGGCCCCAGAAAGCAGAATCCTTGACATCCATGCACAGAGAGGGTCATAGCCCACTTTTCCTAGTGAAGAGATTAGGCATGGTGCTGGAAAGTGCATCTCACAAAATCAGCAAGAGCATGTCAGCCTGAAGAAGGAAGCTTGTGCAGCCCCACCCAGATAATGCCTCTAGCAACAGGAGTTTGAAGCATGGCCTACTCTTTTCTCACACAGCAGGTCCTTCTGGAAATATTGTCTCCAGCAGAAACTTAAAAGTCCAAACCCTCCTAAGTAAGATTTCCTTGCAGACCAATGTTTTCTAGGGTTGTGACCTGACTTTAGTAGCCAATAGCCCTTTATTTCTCCAAAGGCAAAGTAAGATCACAGAGTATTTTTCTCCTAAATAGCTGTAGATGTTGAAGTTACTGCAGTGGGGACTGATGGTGTATACTCACATGTTGTGGAATGGATGTGTATGGGTATGGTGGTAATTTCTGTCGAAGTGCTGGTTGTTGTTGTCTGGGTGGTGGTTGAAGTTTGTGGTATAGTAGGTGTACTTGTAGGCTCACAAGGAATTTGTTGCCACTCACAACAGTTTACTCTGATTTCATAATTATAGCAAAGTGGCCACATAGTTACATCTTGCTCATCATTTTTACAGATTAGCCCATATTTAACATTACACTCTACTTTCTGACCAAGTTCTTCTAAGCTCACATCAGGTTTATCCTTAGCCCTGCATTCAATTTCTTCAGGAGCTGTACATATTTTGTTTCCATGTTTTCTTATTTCATCATATGTTTCATAGTCACCACCACCTTCTTCAGGTTTACTAACATCAAACCACTCAGTCCAATCACAGATTAGTTCTGTGACTATGCATGGAGCTGCAAAAAAAGACAGAGGTTTCAGACTTTACAGAGAACATCCTGAGAAGATCCATTTTTTTGTTTTCTTCCATTAAGGACTAGAGGACTGCATTGCCATTTGTAATTTTTCCAAAAAGAGTTCTAAAATCGGTTCTGTATTACCAGGTCTTTAAACTGGAAGCTTTGCATCAAAATAAAATCACCAAGCTGAAGCCTTTAAAGGACCTTCTTCTCTCTATACTAATGGCACTTTTGAAATTATAAAAAAAGTATTTATTTTTGTTTAAAATTTATTTTTTCTGTATTGATTGTCTTTAATTTATTCTTCCTTTAAATATTCCTTTGATATTTTTAACAACCTTGTTTTGTATTTATAACTTACTTGTAGTTACTGGGCGGCTTGTAGTGGAAACTGAAATAGAACAAAAAGAGATCATCATTTCAAAAGAAATATAATAGTATTTTTTTTTTTGCTGACACTCCTAACATTATTTCTACTCTCCCATTAGGATATTGAAAAGCTAACTTTTTTTTTTCAAAAATAGGAAGACACCCTATACATTTATATTTTCAATTTCTTTCATGAGAAATAAATAAACTCAAAATGCTAAAAGTCTTTCTCAGTGTAGTGTGATAAAACAATCCATAACTATTTCTCTATCTGTGTCAACTATAATGCCATATAATTGTATATTCTATATTTAAAATATTTTCCTTAAAGAAAATAAATTTTAGATCACATTTCTATTGATGATTTACCTGTGGTGGTGGTGGTGGTAAGAGTACTGTGAGGGGTGGAGGTTGAAATGGTTGTAGGTGAAGATGTTGGACAAGGATAGACTTCAGCAGGAACTACAGAGCCATTTTCTGCACAAACATATCTTATACATGTGTCTCCGTCCTGTACTACTCCCACTGTAGCATCCACTTCATAACTTGTTCCATTGATGACACAAGGACACCCTGCAAGAAAGGGCTTTACTGTGCAATTTTTCTACTACCACGTAAGAGGCAGAGGCAAAATTCTTATGGACAAGAGAGCATTTACATGAGTCATGCATGTTTTTCAGACCTGTACATGGAGCTTAGATCTACTATATTGTGCTAATTTATCTTTACATTTAAAGCAATGTTAGAACATATTTAATCAAGTCCTGAATAAAATGCCTGGAGCTACAGACTTAGGAGTTTTTAAAATGTTCTAACAGAAATAATAATTGCAAATTACTATCTGACACTTTTATATTAATAACTACATGTTCAGGAAGTGCAAACTCGTAGTGAAATCCATTAGTTTGGATATGGGATATGGGGAGAAAGACTGAAAGGGCACGAGAAAAAGGTTTAACCAGAAGTACTAACAGCAAGGCTCAACAAAAGTGCTGCCAAATTTTCTTTAGTCACAACTTTCACTAGCACTGGAAAGAATTATTCTAAATAAATACTAAGCCTTTGTAAAGTCAGACAGAGCAGTTCTGTGCATTTTCTTTTCTTTTTGTTTCCAGAAAAACCCAAATATTATTTACCTGGGACTGGTTTACACTGTATGGATCCTGACGGGACACAGACACTAAAAGAAAAATTTTCAAAAATTAAAATGTTGCTGATATTTTATGACACCTGTTAGCAGAGTCAAGAGCACAGAAATATATTTGTCACTTGATCTTCATTCACAAACCTGGATATTTTTCTGGGTATATTTTCTAGTATTGCCTACCATTTTTCTTTCAAACTAAGTCACCACTTTCAGTTCAATTGAGAGTTACAATACTGCAATAACAACTGTTTTGCAGAGTGAATTTACAGCTAGATCAGATTATTCTCTGGTCACCATGTGGAGCCAGAGGTGTAAGTGCTGTCATTGCTAACACTCTAAGCATGAACAATTAGGACTCAACTATCTCTTTCAGGGCAAGAGTGTTCTAGACTGTAGTGATTTTGAAGTCCCAGTTTTAAGTGAGAATGCAAGGCAGAGTAACCCCTCTCTTCCCAAAGAGTAATGAGATTTGAATGGTTGTTTTAGAAGTTCATCGAGGTTTCATTATATAATTTATGACAGTGGACAGATAGAATTAATGAATTTGCTAATGCACTTATTATAATAACACTACCAACCTGAAATCTGGATTATTATAGGCTTCAAAAATTATGAAATGCAAGAATATACCAGCTCTTCACCTGAAGTTGCATCTCTATTTGTTTGAGGCCCAGTAAAGTAAATGAAGGACTCGGCATACGCTAATTATTTAGTGAATTACTGCAAGTAATTTTTATATACCATATTGTACAGTTTTCTTTTGTGGGTACTTCTTGCCCAGGGGGTACATGAGTTCCATCCTCGAGGTAACATCCACATTGATCTTCAGTCACACATTGCTTTGTCTCTTCATTATAAATGGGCTTGTCCTTAGGGCATCTGGGGTAGCAGCCTATTGATGACAGGTAGAACAGAATACAGGACGAAGAAAAAGTACAAAAAGTTAACTCAGTGATATGTTGCCTTCTGAAGGTAAATTATTCTCACTGAATCAAGCATAGTGAAAGAAATCTAAAACTTCCCATTCAAATCAAACTGTGGACAATTAGTCTTTCCAAAAGACTTCAACAGTTCTCATTGATAATACTGGTGTTAGGAGAATTAAGTAAGAAGTTTTTTTATGAAAACTAGTGAAGTTTCTTTTTCTTATTTCAATACCTTGGAGAAACCCCTAATTCATACTCATTTCTATGGGCAACTAGTAATTTTAAGACAAAGAAATACCCCAATTTTTGTATAGATCACTATATCAATAATATTTTTGTGTGAAATATGGAAGCAGATTCACTAACAAACAGGTTTTTCACTACATTTCTTGCAACATTAGACCTTTTTTATATGTCTTGAATACACCAGGTATCTCTACCTGGTGTACAGGTAAATATCTACAAACAGATAATTTATCTGTGTTTTTCCTTACCCTCAGGCAGTGATCCAAACTTCACTGCAAGGAAATAATTGACTGTCAATTGTCCTTCCATTTTTAATGTAAATACACCTTAAAATATTATTCTGTTGTTGTTATTATTATTGTATCTCCTTCCTCCAAATGAACTCTTATTAAGTCCAATTATTAATGACATGAAGTTCTCTTTTTACTGTACTGGAGTTCTAAATAGCCTTTAAACTGAAGCACCATGTAATTAACTGGTACTTAAAAGTCACTTTACACTGCCAGACTGTACTTAAGGTGTCGTAACAAAAATAGGTTTGCTCTATATTTCTTTTGAAATTAAACAACAAAATAATTAAGAAAGATAATTGAATACAAAATAATCTGCCTTCTGACACTTTCCAAATCTTATCTATCTAATAATATAAGATAATTTATTTTAAAATACAAAGGCTTATTGGATCTTTAACAAATATTTTGGTTAGGGATTTTAGTTTATTTTTTGTAGGATTTTTGGTGCTTTTTTTTTGTTTGTTTTTTTTTGTTTGTTCTGTTTCTCTTGAGTTTTGGTTTGTTTGATTTTTTCCTTTTAATTTTTTTACTAACAGTTCAAAGCAAAGTCATAGTCAAGGCACTTCTTGCCAATTCCTAAACTGGAGATAAGTGCTTTCAGTACAGACCAAAAAGACTCTATGGCTAAAATCACAGCTTCTTTCTCCAGCTTTACCATGTGGTAAACCAGAAGATGCTTGTAAAGTCTTTCACATTCTTGGATCACTGCTGTCCTTTTAATGTGAAATTCCTGTTCCATTATCAACCACAAGGACTGTCACCTACTAATATCTCATTTTCAAAGGAAACAGAATCTTCAGTACGAATCCAATATATAGCACCATCAGTATGTCTGCTAGGAAAGATATTTTCCAGTGTAGAGGTAGGTGAATGTTGCTGACTAATCTAGTAAGATGATCAGGTACATAAAAAAATTATAATGTTAAAAACATCCAACTATCAGTGAATTGCTTCTTTGCCATATCAAAGATTTTCCTGCTTTTGAAATACTTTTGCATAGGATTCAAAATAACCATGATGTAATAATAATGCGTGTTTCAGGATATTATCCAAACAGAGAACTAGTTTTGTGGCTGACATCAATGTAACTATCATTCATTGATGTTAATAAATAATAAATTACATTATAGGAAACGTTTATGTAAGACTGGAGGCAAACTCAACATAGTAGATTTAGGAACATCTCATCAAGTTGACTGACTAGTCCATAATTATTAAAAGATATCTGAACAAAGTTATACAAAACACAATATAAAGTGGCAGGGAATTTGTTACCTTCCAGCAGAGGTATTGTGAAGTTGGTGCTGACATTATTGATCATCCTGCAAGTTGTGATGTTACTGCCACAAGGCTCGTAGTGCCAGTCACACTCATTGCGAGGGTTGTAGTAGTCACAGAATATTGCTGATGAGAAAAGAGAGAAGCTGATTAAAAACAAGGTTCCCAGAATGCACTTCTGAGCAGGTCTTTAAAGGTACAAGCTACATCAATCGACAAGTTAAGCTGGCCAAACTTATCCAAATTTATCCAAATTTATCTTGGACTTTCTGCTACTCTGCTTAGATTTAGGATACATCAAAACACTGGTGCCAAAGACTGAAATTTTAAATATTCAGGGCACTGGGTAAAAATGCTTCATATCATAAAGAAAAACTATTTTTAAAAAATTAAAGGTATATTTCTGAGAATATTTTTCTTCCATAGCTACTAGCAAACTCCTAAATATTTTTCAATTTTATACAAAATAGTTCCATCTTGCTGTATCACACAGGCTGAAAGTCCAAGAGGAAGCATATGAGCCATTACGAATACAACTTAAATTTAGCTTAGATGACTAGAGACAGAGGAAGGAGCTTTTATTAACTTATATGTCAGAGCTGAATGAAACTTATAATTTTTGTTTCACTGGCTTCTTACACTTAAAAGCTCCAATTAGTCCAAATTCTGAATCTGAATGAATTTTTTAAATTAAAAAAATTATATAGTTCTGCTACTTAGAATCTCAAAATTTTGATTTGAGCGCTTTTTGGGTAATATTAATTTAAATACTATTTTACATTAATTTATGATGTACTGGTATGAGTACTAGCACCACTAATGGACACCGCTTAATATACAAAGCACTGATTAGGTTCAGTGCTAAAGCATGGGAGTGATATATACTTTTTGCTAAAATCAAATTCTGAGTAATCTGAAGAACGAAAGAGAAAGGAGAGGAGAGGAGAGGAGAGGAGAGGAGAGGAGAGGAGAGGAGAGGAGAGGAGAGGAGAGGAGAGGAGAGGAGAGGAGAGGAGAGGAGAGGAGAGGAGAGGAGAGGAGAGGAGAGGAGAGGAGAGGAGAGGAGAGGAGAGGAGAGGAGAGGAGAGGAGAGGAGAGGAGAGGAGAGGAGAGGAGAGGAGAGGAGAGGAGAGGAGAGGAGAGGAGAGGAGAGGAGAGGAGCCAGGCTGAACAAAAGACAGCTGAAATATACAAATTTACTAGCCTGTTAGTTCCTTGATATGCTGAGAAAAGGTTTCACCAAGTAGCCAGCATGACCTTGCAGTGACAGTACTAATGATTTATTTGACTGGCTTCCTGACAGCAGCTAGGATACAGTTGTGTTTGTCTGTTACTCACGGCAGATATCAGGAGTTCTCCAGAAAACACAGGCCTCAGCCTTGATGCACTCTTGGGCATACGCTGCAACTGCAGAGCAGAAGCACTCGCAGTCCCCACCACTGTCACAGGAGCAGGCATCATGAACACAAGCCTCATAGTAAGGAAGTGGGTCCACCTGTCAGGGGAAGAAATGATGCCCCAGTTCATCTCCAAATTAGTTTTCAAATTAATATGTTTGAGAGCTCTTGATATAAGGGAATTGAGCTGGGAAGGAATGAGACTGTGTCTAAGAGTTACCAAATCACAAACACTTACAGGCTTGAAGCTGCTCAATATGTTCTGGGGAATAATAGACTTAAAATAATATAGCTCCTTCATAAGTTGCTATGACTGAAAAAACTAAGTAAGAGTCCTTGGCAGTGCTCACATTTTCTAATAGAGTTCCATTTTAGTGCTCCCAAAACCAAGCTGAATTGATGCCAGTGAAATCTTGTCTTCCAGCAAGCTTTGCCAACCAAATGGTGACAATGTCAGAAAGGCTGCATTCACAGCAAATATAAAGCATGTAATTTTGTGACTATCAGTTTTTGGAGTTTATCCAATTACACATTAAAAAAAGCTTTTTAAAAATTTATTTCAGACTGCAAGAGGAGAAACTTAAACTGGATTTTTGCTGCTAAAGTAAACCACATGGAAACATATAACAAATTAATTAAATTAATAATTGTTTCTGAATTTTCCACTCTGAGTTAAGAACAAACTGTTGTAATGGTAATTAACTGTTGTTAATTTTACCATACATCAGGAAAGAGATGAGAAATAAAGAGGAGTGCTCTCTGTGCACTGTACTCTGGAAGCTGTGGGCTGTCACAATGTTTGCTGTGACAATTTGGAGGCACAGTCCTGCTGGAGGCACCAGCAGCTGTCTGTCTAAACTATGTGACATTAGAGGTGTCGAAAAAGATCCTTTTGTGGATTGAATACTAAAAGAAGTAGTAGCAGCCTCTTCAACAGCCACCTTTCATGTTTAGTATGAATTTCCATCAGGAGATGGATCTGATGATTGTAATGTCCTTCAGTATTTGTAATACTGACTGTCTCTCAACAAGAGATGGTGCAACTGCAGCAAACACAGACCTGTTTAGGATACATTTCTGAAGCTAACTTGCAGAGTAGTAGCAGTGAAACTGTGGTGATGAATATGGGTTTTTACAGCTGGGGCTGCCACCACCACTGACACAGTCCCATTGCCACAGAGACTCAGACTACTTTGACTAATGCCACATGAAATGTTCTGACACCTATAGCTGTACTGGAGACTTAATTGAAGATATCAATCTATTTAACCATCTCTTCATTCATTTCTGATGGTCTTTCTGGTTCTGCGTTATCAGAAATGCACTGTGCTGTCCCATCACCTACTGTCTTCTACAAACCTTGGAGTGACAAATTTTGAAGACTTCGCTCTGGATGATGCTGCATTCTTTCTCTGCCCAGGACTTCCGGTGTGGTTTCAGATCACAGGGCTTAATCTCTTGTGTGACATCTGGGCACATAGGAGATTGTTTCCAGGAATTTCCAAAATTCAGAGGATTACTATCCTGCAGTCCACTCCTTGTTGTAAAGTCATTGTTTGCCTTGTCATCAAAGTTGCCACACAGACCACACACTTTGCCCTGGAAAAGAAAATTGAATTTTTAAATATACCATGGAAATGAGAAACAGGCTCTGGTAAAGTAAGAGCAAAACATTGACATGAAAAAAAACAAATAACTGTCTGTGTAAATGATGACTTTCTTCTTTACTGTCAAATAATTTGTTCAGAAAATAAATTTTTATTTGTCTGTCATCAGCAAATTATTCAGCTGCCATGTTTTCCCTCCTTGAAATTATTTATATCTAGTGTATTTCCATATCTCTGTCTCCATATCTAACTTAAAACATTAAAGGGTGCCCAAGCTTCTTACAGCTGAGAAGAATTATTTATTCTCCATTCTCAATTTATCATAACTCATGCATTAATATAAGCCTGAGGTAATTAATTACTGCTCAAAGCAGTTTTTATTAAAAGTTTTTAACATAATGATCACCATTTTTTTCATTCATGGAAAAGAAATGAGAGGGGGCTATTTTTCTTGAAAGAAAATGTATCAATCTGCCCTCAGTGGTGAATTTTTGGTAGTATTATTTAAGGTCCACCAATTCCCTCAAGTAACAGTATGTCACTGTTTGTACAATGCCTCAATATTCTCCAATTCAGCATGCTGAATTTCAGGAAACAGAACCATGGCCATACGTTGCAGAGGGAGTTTGGTTTTAACAGGGCTGAGATTGCATGTAAGTTTCCAAGCACATGTGCAGTCAGTCCACATCCCCTAAATTATTCTGGATGATTGGTTATCAATGCTCACAAACTCCAGAGTATTGCCTGAGATGTTTATCTCTATTGGAATAGCATCTTATGCATCCTGTGCAATGCATTGTGATATACTGTAAGAAACCCCAGAAGCACTTCTGCAAGCTATGACAGTAATAATGCAAGCTAACCATCAGTGCACAGAGGATATAGGAATTAGACATGGAGTCAGAATAAAAGAACATTTGTTACCTTGTCTATTCACAATACTACTTCAGAAGAAGACAGACAGGCACTAACCTTGTAATCAGGGTTCAGCTTGATGAAAACAGTAGTCTTCTTGTCCCAGATCAGCATCACACCATTGCTAGCCTCAATAACCAGGTACAGGCCAACTGTCCTGTTCCAATACTGCACATCATCACCAACATCTCGCTGAATTTCTTTGTACTCTTTGTTCTCTAATTTCAGCTCAGTTTTCTGAAAGATAAAAGAGAAGTATTGTAACACTAACTTCTATGATGAGACAAAATATTAGACACTTGTAACAAAGCAACTCATTCTGAAACCAGTAGCTCAGCCTCTGGGATGACTCCCAAGATGGCAGGGAGTGGTGTAGCACTTCTGTTTGAGAGAGTTTTCATTGCTTGAGAACCTACACCTTTACAGACTAATTTGATAGGGCCTCTAATGCTTGTTACAGCTGCTTTTAGGGGCATGACTTTAGAGCATTACATTTTTGGTAATGCTTGATTACTGATATGTACTGACTGTCATCACTCACCCCTAGGAACATTTTGATAGCCTTCGAGCAGGTGACTCCTGTAGTTCCACAAGGGACATTCTCTGTGATGATACTGAATGAGCCGCTGGAATTTTTGTCACCGCAGAAGTCCTATTGAAAAAGAAAAAAAAAAGAACATGAGAAAATTAGGTAGAATATTTCATTGTAGTGCAATCTCATAAGAATTGCAATCATTTAAATCTTCACAATGTATAAATAGTTACTGCTCCTTCAAATGTGAGATCCTACACACACATATTTTTACAGATGCATAGCCATGTATGCATACTTCCATGCATACATATAAACAGTTAACACAGTCTCAGCCTGGGAAAAAGAGTGGGACAATAAAACAAAGCGAGGAATATATATTTAAATAAATGTTTCAAGTTTCTAAGCTTAGAATTTGGATTTATTTCACAAATGATAATTAGCTCTCACTGTAATGTAGTTCTGTTACATGTAATTTATGATAGCTATATCTGAAAAAAACCCAAAAAACCACATTACACAGCTTGCCTGCACTGAAAACACACAATTTATCCTGGCAGAATGTGTGAACCCCTTGGGAACAACAATGACAGACAATAAGGAATGACAAAACCAAAGAGGAAAGTAGATTTTCAAGGCAATCAAATTCCTTTTCAGCCCTCCTGATGAGCATTACCTGAGTAGCCACATATTCACAGCTCCCATCAAAGTCATAGAATTTCCCATCGAAAGTGTTATAATGGCCACTTCCATATATCATACAAGTCCCATAGCACACGTCATCAGAGCATTTCCAAACTCCTTTCTGGCAGGTGCTAGAACAGAGCAGAGAAGTTGGATTTTCAGATTTCACCAAGAGTGTGCGGCTTTAAAAACTGCAGAACAAAACAATCAACTGCCTGATATAATGTGATGCTGAGCAAAATATCCAAGCCTCAACTTCAATTGTTAAGGCTATTTTTTAATAGCTGTTTTTAAGGCTATTACATGATTTTTACTCTGTTGAGCTACAATCTTTAGATCTGATAGCATTTATTTTTAAAAAATGAGTGAGTTTTCCCAGCAAGAGATGCCTACTGAAAACAGAGGTAACTATTACCCCCATACTGCCAGCAGATACTACTGTATTTTCTGAGATAGCAATAAGTATTCCTGAAAATTAAGGATGATAATTTCAGCTTTTGCAGCTACTGTAGTACATAAGCCTAGATATGACTATGAATATACTGCATAGAACATATTCTAGAAGAGAGTATTCACTTATAACCCACCAGGTGTTGCAGTCCACTTTTATCTTGTCTCCAGAAGAATACCACTCATTGTTGTGAACGCACGGGCAATCTTTTTGCTCAACACAGCCCCCTCTGCCATCATCAAATAGACCTTCAGGGCACACACAGCCTGAAACACACTCTGTCTGGAACTAAGGAATATAAGGAGAAATGGTTACCTTATGACAAAGCACTGCATCTTAATTCCACTTCTTCACTCTTTAAAAACTGCATTCAAAACCACACAGTCTATTATTGATTAGTTTTATAAGGTTCTTTTTTTCTAGGTTTCTAATGTTTGTCTTTTCTTTTTTGATTGCCTAAGAACTCAAATTCTTTTTTGCTTGGAAATTATGACTCTACTGAAGACAAAGTAAAGAGGGGAGGGAAACCATTGTGAAAATGGCAACAGATTAATAACATTGGGGCAGGGGGGAAAGGGTAGATTAAACTAAAGAGAAGTAAACTGCTAGTTACAACTGTATGTGCTGTGTAGCACCATGAGGTAAAGAATACAGAATAAAGAAACAAGACACAAAGAAAAGTTGAATACATACATGATCGGTCTGAGGAGTATGACAGCTAAGTTGCAGAGGTGTTTGCGAAGTCCACTTCGAGGATGCATTGCAGTCAAAGTATATCTTGCTAGAAGAGCATTCTTTTTCACCTGAAAGGTACATTGTTGGTTTAGATCAATCAAGGCAAAAGAAATGTTAGTGGAAGGTGGTAGTTTCTCAGACAGAAATCTCAGTCTATCCTTATGAAAAAATGGGCTCAGTGAAGGGAGAATAAAGTGAAAATGTGTTACTGCTTTACATAAAAAGAAAAAAAACATGCAAAACAAGTAAATGGAGAATTCAAAAGGGATGTAGGTTTGGGTTGGGAGGTTGGCTATGGATTTTGTTCTAGTTTAGTTTATAGAATGTCACTTACTTTTCATTCTTATTTTCACTGAAGTGCACTGGATCTTTGCATTTCGGCAAACACTAGAAAAGTGAAGTAAGTAGAAATTAAAGAGAAAAGCAAGCTTAATATCTTCAATTTAAGTCTAAGGACTTGTTTATATAAATTTGAGAGTATTTATTAAAGATATCCTGCATAATTTCTACTGAAATTTCAAGGCCAATTCTATTGAGTCACACTCATGAATTTTTTCATTGGAGAAAAAGTGTAGCAAGATTTTAGGCATAATGCACAGAAAGATTATGTTTTAAGGAATGACAGCTATTCTATTAATCTTTAATACTATGTTTTATGACAACTGGGGAATTAGATAGTAATGACACAGATAATAATGGTAATTTAAATCAAAGCCTCCATTTGGATACACAGTGTATTTTCATGACTATTGAATTTATATGCTGCAAATTTGTTGACCTATATGCTTCTTCTGCTGAATGAGAGAAGGCATTTCACAGTTTGCACTGATGACTCAGGCAGCAAACCATTGCCAGAGATCATGAGAAAATATAACAGAGTCATGAATGTTGTTTTCAAAAGCCTGTGTTACAATGAATACATATCAAGGGGACCTTCCTCCAGTGGAAAACAAGCAATCCGTGTCTGCTAGAAAAGCAAACATAACACATAGCTGGCCTTTTATCTTCCTTTCACCGTTCTGCTTAACAAAGCTTTATTAACACTGCAGCTTCAGAATAACATTTGTCTGTGAAGGCCAATACTCACACCTCCAAAGCAAGCTGCATTTCTCAATTATTAATAAATTGCATTGCAATAGAATTAATGCATTGCTCAGCATGAAGATGTTGTGAAATGCATTACAAACACTCATTAAAGTACAAAAAAAACATAAGCACCTTACACATAACAGGCAATTTTTAAAGGGCTTTTTCCCCACAAACAAGAAGCCAAAATACAACATACCAGCGTTCTCCATCTTTTGTGAAATATTCCCCAGATTCCAGGTATGATCCCTTGTAATAACATGGGCACTGGGAGATGGGCACACAGTTATCCTGGTTATCCAAGTATGTATTGGGTGGGCAGCCACAGCCATCCACAGGAGCAAAGTCTTGCAAGCAATACTTTTCACCATCAGCAAGGGAGCGACAGGTTTGCTGGCACATTGTAAGGTTGTAAAGGAAGACTTGATTTCCTGGGCAAGAAGACGCTTCACTGCCTGGAGAGGAAAAACCAAACTGATAAATAAGAGATGCAGGATGGGCAATTTTGCCTTGACATCTCCATTTTGGTTTCTTTGGCTGTGCCGAATGTAATGATAAAAACATTCCCTTAGATCTTATTAAAGCACAAAAATATCAGAAGTCACAAGTAACACTAACCTAACTTTAGTAGCTGAAGACTTACTTTTAACTGCTACTAATAGTTTCTACTTTCATAGCCCTATTTGTTTCACATACTGATAATCAGATAGAGAGCACAATATAATAAACTGCTAATCTCAAATACACTGAAATGTTGATGTAAAGCAAGGGTGATCAGAAATTAAGACACTGATAAATGAATGCACAGTAAAAGCCCTGATAGCTGGGATTCCATTAGTAAATGGAATTATATTAGCTAGACTGGGGAAAGAAGATGAAAGTTAAAAATATTGCTTTCTACTTTGAAGTATAAAAATTTCAAATTACATATGAAGAATATAACATGAATTAGTAAACATTATCAGCATTGTCTCTTTTTGGTCCATTAGACATTTCTGAGATGCTCCAAATCCCTTAACAGTGAGGTAGATCACTGACAACCAAATTCAGAGAGAGCCTGCTTATTTCTCATGGTTAATTATTTCCACAGGGATTACTGTTCCACTACTTACTGCAGACACTCTTTCTCCAGTCTCCCAGTATGATCCCTTTGAAAGCACAGGCTCTTGAGTAAGAGGACAGGGCAGCACACAAACATTCTTCATTGTCTTCACAGAGGCAGGTGTCATATTTACATTTCTGAAAAAAAAGAACAAAAGGGTCAATAAGTCTACAGGAGATCAATGGGCAATTGCAACTTGATTGCTACAAAATGTCCTGTCTGCTTTTCCTGATGTTGTTTGTATTAATTCCCATGACCAGAGAACAATGAAAGGAATGGACAAAGACCAGAGAGTTAAAGTGCTGCTTCATTTCATATACAATGAAAATATTTGGATGCTTATTCTAACCTAAGCCAAGCCTCTTGAACCTTTAAAAAGTAGTCAGCCTCCTAAGAACACATTTTTCAAAGGATATTGATACAATTCATTCCCAGTTACTAATTAGAAATGCAGAGATCCACAAAAACTAGAATAATAAAGGCAAAATATTAACCAGGTCTACAAAGACCCTTACAACATTTGAACTCATACTGGCTTCTAAGCATAAGCAATGATTTTAGAATTCCTTTTCCTCAGGTGAGCCTCTGTTACTGCTCAACAGAGATGAGCATGGGGGAAGAGAATTCATGGACATTCTGGCATGAAAATGAATTGGTGCTACATTCCAACCAAATATATAGTTGGAATTTTCCCTCTCACTTTATAGAAACTAATATTTCTAAACTTAAACTGTGTACATCTGCAACTCTTGAGTCTTCTTTTCAGTCCAAATATCCAAGCCAATAAACATGTCACAAAAAGTAAAAAAGCAAAAACAAATGTACATTTTTATTCAGCAGCAGCCCATAAGGATCTCATCATATGAGATACTTTGGATGCTATGTTGCTTAAATCAGTCAATGCAAAAACTTCAGCATCTCTTATGGACAAGTTACTCACTGATGTCTCAAATGTTCAAACAATGATAAATGTCTACAGTTAACCATCTGAAATAAGGCAGTACTAAAAGAGTGCAAAATTACAATACCTTATAGTATTCGGAAGGATCAATGGCTAAGTGACATCTTGCAAAAGGACCCTTTGGGTTTCTCAGCAAAGAACACCAATGCTCAGCATAATTTGCTGGAAAAAAAAAGATAAATTCATCACGTTTCCTTATCTTCCTTGTGCAATGCCTAGTTATGCTGACACATAAATGCAGTGCAGAAATACAAGTGAGAGAACTGTGTGTATTTGGGGATTGGAGAAATTACATGCAATCACCACACATGTATTTCTAATCTTGATTCAGAGACATGCAATCATAAAACCAAAAACTGCACTGTACTTTTGCAATTTGTACACATGGAATTGTGACAGCTCTTTCCATTTGGGGACCATAAAGCTAAGTTAAACATAAAGATAGATAATGATAGGAGATACAAGCTGTCTTTGCAGATAATACAAATTAATGACTGATTTTCCCATTCTTCCATCTTAGGATTCTTTTACAATCATCCCTTATATTTTCACTTCTGTTTGATGAAGTGCTTGTATCTCTACACACTTGCAGATATTAACGTTACAGTCCTGTAAAAAGATCTTCAATGCCCCAGTACAACTCTTACACGCCTGTTGCAGTAACGCACAGCAGACGCTGCTCATCCTGGCAGAAGCCAACCATCTGACTTATTAATGTGCTTACCACTTTCAATGCTGAGACTGCAGGGGTCTTCTAGCTTTTCTACCTGGTCTGTGCAGGTGGACTGAGCTTTCCACGTGTTAGCAAAGGCAGATCCTGTAGCCTCAATCAGCCCACTGGTTGTTCTAAAGTCATCACCTTCCATTCCATTGAAGTTTCCACAAAGACCTATTTGAGAACAAGGTAAAAATCTCACATAAGCATTACTTAGTCTCATACTTAAAGGTCAAAGGAAAGGGACAACTGATCATAAACACTAGAAACAGCTGACTATTCCACATCAATTTAATGCATACTACAAATACTGAAGTTTTAGAAATCCTGGTTTAAATCTTCAACATCTTCAAGAATAGTAACCATGAAGATATCTTGTGCTTCAAGAGATTACTACTCTACCCTTTTTGTTATGCCTTCTGATGATATTGAAGGCACAAAATACACCATGTACCTGGTTTTGTGAATAGTTTAAAATTAAACTAAATACAAAAGTGATGAATATTCTAAGAAACACCTATGTACTGGCAACAGAGTGATAGGTCATTTCAATATCAAAAAATAAAAACATATTTCTAGTTTGCTTGAGTTGATTTTCTTTCCATTTTCTCCCCTTGAACCAACAAGTAACATGAATTATCACTCATATAAAGAATACATGACTATTCAGCTGTGAAACAGCATGACTTTGCTTCCCATTTGCATAGACACTTGCCTTGAAGTTTTCCTTTAACTGATTGATCCACAGTCACAAACAGCTGCATGACTCGAAACTGCTGGATCTGCATCTGAAGCCCAAAAGGAGTTTGTACAATAAAGTAGTTGGAAGATGGCTTGAATACTGAGAAGCTGGCTGAAAAAACAAAATATGAACTGTTGTAATAAACCAACACACACAGGGTGCCAAAAGAAACACTTCTTATTAGATTCTCATGTATCACCCAGCATGAAATCTCTGAGATCAGGATCACATTAATATCTTTTCTCCTTTAAAAATCACTGGCCAACTAGATATGATGCTAGTGCTTACAAACATAACAAGTTGATTACTTATAAAGAAGGGTCTCTGGGATCAGAACCAAATGGGCATGCCCACACCATGTAGCCAGGTTTGGAAAATGCTAAATACCTCTCTTCCACTTTTGCCTCTATAAAAATACACCCCTACATGAGAAGGCAGGTGTGTGACACTTGACATACAAGGCTGTGTCCCTTACTTGACACATGAGGCACATTCACTGTCATCTCATTCAGGAGCACGCTGCCATCTGATCTGAAAACCACCACCTGTGTAACAGCAAATGGAATCAGTGAGGTTCTAGGGACTGAGGAAAACAAACTAATACAAAGAAGATTAACAGCAAGGATATTTTACACATTTAGGCTCTGTCTAGAACTCCAAATTTTTGAAAGGAAAAATCTGTCTGAAAATTGAACATGGCAGCAGCCCTATAGGTTATGCCTGAGGTTTTGTCTTGCTATTCAGTGTTTCTCTTACATCTGCCTGCAAGAATTCATAGCAATAATGAAATGAAAAACTCATTTATATTGGGCACTTTGGTTTCAGCAAGTAGAAGAAAATATTAGGTCTTCAGGAACTGTAGGAAGTTCTTATTCCTTATTAAAGCATGTGCTACAGCTCCTGTGTGATGGTTAATAAGATTCTGACATGGTAAGAAAGCGGTTTATTAAACTTTCTCAAAAAATGTTACTCTACATACAGAAACATAAAACTATTGGGTTTTGATTTGGTTTTCTTATGTTCTAGTAATACTGGCAAGGACATGGAAGTCCATAAATATGTGAGGAAAATCATGTGTATATGTATGTAAATTATGTATAGATATAGTCTATATATTTTCATAAACAAAGAGAATGCTAAAGTGAATATTTGAGAAGGTTGGATTGTATCACCATTCAAAGACAGGATTTCTTCTGAAAAAGACTCAAGTAGAACTATAAAATAATATCTGAATGAAGAAAAAAACTATGAGGTAGAGAAGAATAGGTACCCTTCCTTCCAGACACTGGAATGCTGTGAGAAAAATCATATTGCACAGAGCAGAGGAAAGAAGAGGGGGAAATGTCAGTTGTTTTGAATCTCATACTTTCTTAAGTTTAGGAATTCTTGAAGCAGAAACCTGCACTGTTTGTCAGCCTGTCTGAGGTTCCTTATCTATCCACAATAATGACTCCAGAAGAAAAAAGTATTCACCCACATGAAGGGAAATATGTTAATTTTCAACATATCTAGCAGAATCCACAGAACAGCACTTACATTCTTTTTGTTATCCACTAACAGCACAACAGTCTTCAAGCAGGTCTGTTTGTCTGTGGAGCCACAGGGAGCCAGCTCTGCCAGGAGAGCATAACTCTCATTTGCAGTACCCTAAAATCACAGGGAAAGAAATGCCCATTAATCATGTTAAAACTCTCATGAGATGATTTCCACAACAAAGACTAAATTCATCAGTTACAATAACTTTCCTAGCTCAACAAGATTTTCCTCATTCTCTAGAAGAGTGGACACCAGATTTTTTAGGGATGAATGAAACAGCTGCCTACCTCTTTTCCCTACCTGACTTTGACACTCAGAAATAGCTATTACAGAAGTGGCCAAGAACTTCTAATCCTGAGACCTTTTGATTTCTTATATACAAAGGACTCCACTGGATAATGACAGCATAGGCAGTATTCTATCTTACTGAGTTAATCACCCATTGCAATAAGTCACCAATTTCCCCTTAGGGCTATTACAGCTAAATACTGGATTTTCCTGAAAGTGCAGCTTCCAGCGTTTCGGCTTCCCTCCTCTATGGAAGTGGAATAGAACAATAACTCCCAGCTGACACACATCAGCCCACAGACACTGCTTTACTGTACAAGAGGAGAACCCCACTGTACACAGTACCTTGGCCAACACATAGTAGCAGTCTCCATGGAAGGTGTATTTCTTCCCATCAAAGGTAGTAAAATGGGAGCCTCCTTGCACTGAGCATGTGCCTGGACAGGGTAGATCCTTGCAGGTCCATCTGCCTGAATTACAGGTGCTATAAACAGACAAATAATACAAAAAATGCTTATAGTTATTACAGGAGCTGAGAGCACTGAAAGTATCTGTATATCTGGCAACCAGCAAGCTATCCCCAGGTGTTTTAAAACTGTATCCTTGACCATTTCCTTGAGATTTTCCCTCTGACATATGCCATAGAATCTGACATATGCCATAGAAACTTACCAGAAATTTTGTTCTATAGACAAGCAACATAAACATTAAATTCAGAGAGTTTTCAGAACATCTCCTATGATGAAGTGGAAATTTGAAAAATGCAGGCCCATTAACAATCATTCAAAGAAAGGTGTACAACAACCAGGATCCTTACCATTCTTCACATTCCTTGGAAATGCTTTCTCCAGGTGCATATGCCTTTCCACCGAGTTTGCAGTGGCACTGGCTAACAGGGATGCAGCCTTTTTCACTGATATCATCATACACAGTTCCTATAAAACACAACATTTACTATTCCAACTCTTTATCAAATAAGCAATTTCCACAGAGGAAAAACTCTAATTTGCCACACAGGCTGAGATTATCTAAACTTTGAAGAATACTGGTTCTATTTTTTGTAATATAAGACAGATGGAAAGCAATTTATTCAGCTTTGAAAACCCAAGTCTGTTAATTTATATAACTATACACGGATAAAAAGGTTATTGCAAGCATATAGGAACAATCTCAAAATGTCACATATTTGGATTCTTAGTCTTTTTGGCTGTGAAGACTCTCACTTTCCTAAGGTTGACAGCAAGCCTGAGAATTTCACTCACTGTCCCTCACTGCCACTCTCTGGGCAAATGATGTCCATTGTCTCAGAACTATTCAACCTAAAAAAACATGATTTACTATAGTATTAAAAATCCACTTGTTGAGAATTAAAAAGCAGGCCTATTACCTGTCACTGTGTTAATATGTTTGAACTATTAAATAATTCATTTATTAATCAATTATTACCTCCTTAGAAAATTTTACAGTTATTTTCCTTTAGGGGGGAAAATAATAAGTAGCACTTCTCTTTTCTAAGATATAATTTGACTACATGTAGTATTTTCGTATGACTTCCTTAGCCAGGGCTCTTGCTTTTGTCCCAGATGCAACGGCTAGAATAACACTTGCCTTCAGGGCAGAAACAGCCATCCATGTAGTGCTCCTCACAAAGGCTGCTGATCTGCAAGTGTGAGCAAGTATCCATGCAGGGTGAGCTGCTTTCTTTATAGACCATGGTAGCAGGACAGGTCTTGGCTGAAAGAATAAGAAAGACACCAGGAGTCACTTGAGTATTACGTCCATCATTCCTGAGAAACCACAGATCATACACCCTACTCCCTTCAAGTCAGTGGTGTCTCAAGCCAGACTCCACATGCAAAACATGTTTATCTAAATCTGAACTGCTTTCCCTGGTTTTTATATTTACTTCTTTTGGTTTCAAATAGCTCAAATTATTCCAATCTCCTGCAGCATCAAATCTCAGTTTTTTTAATGGGAACAGAATTTGCTGAAAAATATTTCTCAATAGTAAAAGTAATAGAAGAAAACAGGGAGACCATAATATTTTTAGCACTGCTGGTATGAAATTTATAATACATCCCAACAGTTTTGTAAAGAAGTAATGAATTTAAATTCCATGGTGCTACATGCATGAAATATTTGGATCTTTGCAAAATTTGAGTAGCTGCTTACGGCAAAAGTTCTGTGTCCTCCATTCTCCCGGGCGGCCGCCTGCGTGTGAGCACTGGCGGGAATACTCAGAGATGGTGCTGCAGAGGCAGAAGGAGTCATCCTTCCCGTTACAGGCACACTTGTCCTGCATGCAGGCTTGGATGTACATTTCCAAATTAAGACGCAGCCGACAATCAGCAAATGCAGGGGAAGTCAGCAGCCTCTGACACTCGTCACGCTGAGGAGGAAGAGGAATAATGTTTAAGGGATTTACAGGTAACTGAGCTTCTGGACATTTCTTACCAAAAAAACTGTTGTCTCTTGAACAGCTAGGAAAAACTAACCATATATCCTGAAAGGGACAGTCCTCACAGCTCCTCACAACAACTCCCTGGTGCACAAGGATGTCTCCATGTGCCCATGTCAAGGAAGTTCACCACAAAAAATACTTACATGCTCATTACAGCTTGGAAGAGCCTGAGTTTCATCTGGATCTTCACATTTGGCATTGGGTTTGCTGATCTTCTGCATATTCCCATATGTAATTGAGTTGTAGCTTACATCTATGAGAAAAAAAAGTAGAAAGAGAACTTGCTGAGCCCCAAAAATTCACAACAAGGAACACCTGATTCCTGGAATGCTACTGATCAAGGGAAGCAGTTACTATGGTAACAAAAATGCCTGTTAGACACAGGCACTTGCTGTGAATGATGTCTAACTGTGTTTTAAAATGTAAAGGGGAAACAGGAAAAGAAGGCTAGTAAAGAACAAAAAGATTAATCTTGAACAGAATAAACTTAGAATGCAGGAATTCAAGGCCTGCAACACTCGAACTTAATGTTTAGTCTGGAGCAATCACAGAAACCTCTCAAGTAAAATTTGCTCTCCTGTGATGTTTCTATGCACAGGGCTTGTCAGCCTATCTCCGGGGACAACTGTCAGTGTGGTGGGATGACGCACCTCCCTTGATGAACTCATTGTAGATTTGAATGCCATTGTAATCCCCACAGAGACCACAGGTATGGTTATTAAATTTGTTGTCCAGCTCCACCTAAATAATGAAAAGACAAAGGAAAAACATAAAATAATTCTTTTTTTCTTCTTCCTTTTTCCCCCTCCTTTTTTTTTTTCCTACTGAGATAGAGAAATATCCCAGGAAACCCAAGAAAGACCAATTAAAAATACTTTGATCATACATACCATCAGGGCATCCTGCTGGTTCCACATCAGAATCAAGCCTAATTTGGCATAAATCTTGGTGTAAATTTCATTGCTCTCAATGAGGACACCAGAGCTGTAGTAAGGTGTCTTCACACTAGGAAGAAAATCACAGACTTTGCATTAGTTAGGAAACTTAAGGGTTGACATGAATGTCTGTAATAAGCCAAATACCCCAAGGAATAGAGAAACTAGTCTGACTACCTCATCCTAACTGCACAGGGTGTCTTTTTTAATGAGGCATAAAGTCTTCTCTCTCTGACACTCGGGACAATAACTCATTGCAAAAAGTCATTTAAAAGGCAAAGCAATATCAGAGGAAAAGCCTACCCAACACTTCGGGCTTTTTAACTTAAAAATGCCCAAAATGTTACACGTCTTCAAATTAATCGAAGAAAAAACATCATCATTGTGGTATTAACAAAGTATATTCAAACACTCACTAATAATTTACATCAATGAAAGTAGCTACAACATAATTTACAGCATTTCTTTACCAAAATATCTCATAACCATTTCAGAGAGAATTAATGTTCCATTGCAAGGAACTGCCTCCTTAAGAGAGTGTTCAGAATGTACAGGCAGTTACAGGGACTGACAACACAATTTTGAAAAGAAAAGAGCATGTTAAGAAAAATTCAGTAACTCTTTCAGTAGTTAGTTTTAAGTGGACAGGACTGAGCTTGTTAATGGTGGCAGAAGACACTTTGCAGAGGGCTTAGCATAGATATTTTTGTGTGATAACAATTTGTGTCTGTCTTACATATAAACTGAACTTCTGAATTTCATTCAGCAATAAAAGAATTGTGGCAGGCAGTCTTATCCTATGAAATCCTTAGAACTAGAGTCTGCTCAAATAGAAGCAATGTAAACCGGAGTCCAGTCAAAATAGCTGGTTAATTTTCTACTGATTTATCAATGTAATTGTTATCCATCAAGATTCATGCATGTGTATGCACCTCTCTTAACTAGTCTCTTGGCTGGGAGAACTTTGTCTCCTGATTTTCTGTCACTGAGGTTTTTACAGCTATTTACCTCAGGCATTTTTTAACATGCCCAAATGACTTACACATCTAGGTGCAAACTCAGAGATCATTATTTCCGCTTTTGACTGCATTGTTCATCAATAAACAATGAAGTCTTGAGAGATTATGTTTCTTGAGGGGAAGCATAAAATGCTGGACATCGTCTCAACTTTTAGGTATCACAGCACGGAATATTTATCTTTTTTCTAATAGTAGGACATTCAATCAATCAGTGGATCAGGTACCTGAAGGCTAATCCATACATTTTCTACTTTACAGTTTCACTTCAGCACTGTGAAATGCTATTTTACATGACAATAGATAATTTATAATTTCAGGAACAATATGGAAAATTAAGTTCTACCAAAAAAAAAAAAAATCAATCTCCAAGCAGTAAAAGCCAGTTTGGCAGGGATCTGTTGTTTTCTGACAAAAAAGTCTATCTAAGACAAAAATGGCTCTGTTTAAGAGAAACTGTTTTAAAAGGAATTCTAACTTTTTTTTCATGGAGTTCTTTTTAAGACTTGAGTACACAATAAAGAGATTTTCCAATTTGAGGCAATAAAGTATTTTTTGTAACTTTCTGTCATTTTATTATGCATTCTAGTATGATCTTTGGAAAACTGAATGTTACTTTCAATCCTTGAAATATTTTCATTGTAGTGGTTTCCAAACTTTAGAACAAAAGCTGAATTCTGGGCAAAACTGAGCTCTCCAATGACAACTAAAAAGTTCTCTTTTTTTCAATTGTGCTAAAACATACTAATTAACTCATGAGTTGCTTCACTTGCTTCAGAGTATAAAGGACACACTACAAGGATAAGCTAATGATAGGAAAGACTAGGTTAAGACACTACTTAGCATCAGTAATGGTGTCAGACGAGTTTCTTGTATAATCATGTTATAGCAGGAGAAAAATAACTGCTTAGTCTGAAGAAGTACATAGTGCCACAGATAAATTAATGTGAATTTTGACCTGTGTTATATCTGTTAAACTCCCCTGAGGAATGGCCATCAGGTCTTTAAAAATTATTTCTGAAGATCAGAAAAAACTACCTCTCTTCTGTCAGAAAAGATCCCAGAGAAATGCATTTCCTTTTCAAGGATTTGCTAGACCATCTGCTAAGATAAACTCAAGATGATGCTATTAAACAAATGAAGCTATGTCATTTTAAGCCAGTGAAAAATCTGGCTCATGAGCTGCACTGTTTTCTGCACAACTGGAAGAACAATTCACTCAAACCTATTCCTGACTTATATTTAAATAATCCCTTATGCCTGTGTAGAAGTGACAATTTGTAGTAAAGCCCCTCCCCAAAGCAATTTTAATGCTGAATTTCAAAAGGCTTTTTTGTTTGTTTATTTGTTTGTTTGTCTGTGGAAATGCTTTGCAGCAGTTTCTGTAATGGTACACAGACGGTTGTGTAAAGAATCAATCCTGCTTTTATCTTCCCAGCACATTTCTCTGAATACCATTATAGTAAAGGAACTTACATCCGCCCATCCACCACAACCAGGTTGGGTTTGAGGTAGACCATTATATCCTTAATTTTCATCAGAATATACTGGATCTCAGGATGGCCATTGCTGTTGAGAGCACGCTGGATGTGGACAGAGAATTCCTTGTAAGCCTCTCGGCAGTCGGAAACAAAATTATATTCGCAAACGCCAGGGAATTGGTAGACATCTCCATCAAAAGTTTTGAAATGGTTGTTTCCCCAAGTGCTGCAGACATAGTGGCCATGGCTTCTTGTCCTTCCTGTTAGTGATGAAAAAGAAATAGAGATGAAAAGAAGTGCAAGAAACGATCCAATGTGAAAATGCTGTGTTCCATTTTACAGTAGGAACCATCTGCAATTATGTTCACAGTGATCCCACAGATTTCAAATGGGATCAAGTATCTGCCAGGTCAGCAGAAAATATGGAAATCTCAAAAGCAGAATAAGATGTTAATAAATAATTCTGAGACCAGGGTATATCCTTTAATCCTCAATGAGGTGAAGAAACTTACCTGCAACAGGTGAGGAAACTTAATACTGACCACTGACTTGGCTTCTGTGCCAAGCATATTATTTTATTCTGAATCACAGTATTAGTTTTATCAGTATTAAATTTTTCCAAGAACTATCTTCTACCCTGGTGCAACATGTACTAGAAACAAAACAGGTAGAAAACCAAGAAAGTACTACCAACTCTGGAAGGCTAATAGTCTCAAGGTTATGAAAGGGCTTGTGCACAAGAGATTTCAGGGAATTCTTTCTTTTCCTAAAAGCAGTAGGGATTTCTATTACTGCAAGAGAGGAATTTTTCAGAAGATAGGTCAGAAAATAGCCATAGTTGGAGAGGGGGAAAAAAGTTTTTGCAATATCAAAGTATGAAGATTATTTGTTCCTTGCCCTGCTATCTATACCAACAAAAAAATACAAATTAACAACAATATTTGATCAATCTCCAGGTACTGTGGAATAGGGCTGAATCATTAAAGCTGAGCTTCCTTGGGAATCTTAATATTTCACAAGATTTTCTTGCAGCATTTAACATGAAAAAGCAAAACTGCTAAGAATACCTCTAGGTTACTGTATTTTGATGGTACCAATCATACCAGATACATCCAGCCAAGCTGGAACACTTCCTTCCCCAGAAGGAAGGCTGCACAGAGATCCACCCAGAGCTCACAGCTGGAAGACTAAATGCAAGGTAAAGCTTTCCTCCCATTGCTGAGTTCAAGACACAGCAGACCAAGCTCAATAGCCCAAACCTGATCACTGGATATAATTAATCACCTATTCCTCTAAAAAGCAGTTTTCAGTATGAGTTCTCCATTCCATCACTTCAAATATGATAGCAAATACAGTACGTCAGAGCTTTTGCAAAAGGGTTAAAAATGTCCTAAATGACAAAATAAGCTTTTTTCAATGTTATTACATTCATTTTTCAGGAACAATTTATGTTGTTCCAAAGCAACAGACAACACAATCACCCACTTCCTTCATTGCTTTAACAATTAACCTCTAATAGTCCTACAGTTCCTTTCTGCCAGTTGCTTTCTTGCCTTACAGTTCCTTTCTTGCCATACCTAGTATAGACTCAATGCATGGAAAGAAAAGCAACACTGAAAATATTTTCCAAGCACATCAAACTAGAAATTTTTCCAAGCACATCAAACTAGAAATCAATGCAGTAGAGATAGGCACTAATCTCTCCAAATAAAGTAGGATCTACCAATTTTTTCTAGAGCAATGCAGCCTCAGTATTTGAAAGCTTAAGTGATTTAAGGCATCCTAAAACTCCAGAGCATTGTTTAAATGCACTACCTCCTTCTAGCATCACAGCGATATTTTAACTCTCTCCCTCTTTTCCAGGAGGCAATCTGCTACCATTTCATCTCCAGAGCTTACCTTTTTTTATTTCATTAGCAGAGGAAAGAGCCAGCCAGAGGAGGAGGAGGCTGGCTGCTCTTAGCCCCATGGTGGCTAAGGTGGGTGAATGGGAACTCCACTGGAACCTCAGCTTTTTATAATACCCACTGGGGCAATTGATTCTGTCACAGGGGAATTCAAAGGGAGGAGTCAAGAGGACGGGTGAAAGAACAGGTGTGATATTTGCAGAAGATAAGAAGTAAACAGACAATCATTTTTCACCATAAATAAAGGAATTCAGCATACAGGAAACTATAATATTGATTCAGTAATCATGTAATTTTTATTGCTCTATTTCATCTACAGGATGCTGTGCTTCTAAATCCTTCAAACGCTCACACCAAGTTTAACCTTCAGCAACTCCCATAACAAATAATGAATTTTGGGTGCCTGGACAAAGAAATCCCTTGAAGAAATTTTAAGGTGAGACCCTAAAATAAAGGCTTCAAAACCAAAGAATTTTTCATTTTTCTTCATCACATAGAATTATTTCTGTAAAAATTAAGTGATATTTTTGAAACACTTTGTAATTAACAGTAACCTTTACAAATAAAATGGCACATCATGTGCTATAAAATTATTTTGCAGGCAATTATTGGATTTCTTTAATTTTTACAGCTCTTGGGAATGTCTAAACCAAAATACTGCCCATACTGCATATTTTGCCCAAAACATAATTGAGACTGGATGAAGCAGTAGGTTCAAGGATTTTACAGTAAAAGAGGTGCTCTTTCAAACCTTATCATGGTGTAACAGAATGTCCATCAAAGTTATAGAGATCCTCACATAATATTAAGCTTTAGAGAAAAAGTAAAAAGAAGAAGGGAAAATGGAAAAACATTACTGTTCTTAATTCTCCTAAACATTCTTCCTCATTCTGGCTTACTTTCTACATAAATGATAAAATTACAGTCTGCTGTCCCACATCAGATCCTACAAAAGCTATAGGGTCAGCTTTGCTGTGTGCAGAGAAAGATGGGAGGTTTCTTGGGAGAAGAAGAAAGCAGAAAATGGAATCAGGAACCAGTTCAGAATGCTGTTTCGCAAATATGCACGTTATTTTGTGCTGAGTAGTTCTTTTTGAAGGTCTTTCTGCAACTCTCTCCAGAAGACAAAACACAGGTTCCTTGAGGCAAAGCACACTTCCTTCAAGACATCTTGTAACACATCTTCTTCCAGTCTCTACATTTCCTCATCAAAAAGTTTTCAATTCAGTGACCAGAAATCTGTAATCCTTTTGATCATTTACAGTGTTTCTCACTTTCATTGATCATATTAAAAGTAGAACTTTTATATTTTTCAAAACATCAAGGAAACTTTTTACTTAGCCCTTTTGACTCCTCTAGTCAACTAGAAACATTCTCTTAACATAAAAGCATATTCTTTAGCTGCTATTTTTTATTAATAATTTTATCTCAACTATAGCCCAGACTCCATCTGAACATCTTTTCTTCCCTCAATACATCTCAAAATGTTTTAGATTTTTTCCTTTCTCTATTTGAGAATACAAATTTGTGCTTCTCTTAACTTTACATAGTGTATCACTCAACAATCCTGACTGAAATTAAGTAGGAACCCTTTTCTCCCTCATGAATCTATCACTGGAAGGCTATAACTTTACTTTCCTTCTTGGAAAATAAAAATAAACCCAGTAATAACCAGTTAGAACCAACCATTCATAGAAAAAAAAGCAAAAACACAGTCTACAGAGATCTTTCCTCAGTGGTGACTTTACCATACTTAACTTCTTATTATACCTCAGAGGCATCTCCCCACTTGGCATTTCCTGTCTTTTATGACACCAAAACTCTTAGTTCAGAAGTGTTTTCTAAAAATACTTGGGAGATTCCCAAAGGATTGTTTTTTGATGGTTTTCTTTTCCTCCCGGTGTTTTTCTAGATAGTCTGGCTAGAGCTAACACCTCAGAAGAAAAAGGGTTTCCATTACTTAATTCCTAATAACAGTCTTTGCAAACTGCAACAGCAACTCCATGTACACAGCAAACCTGACCCCTTTTTAGATTAAACTGGAGGTGTATGCTGACAGGTGTAAGGTGGAAACTTGCATATTTTCCATTCAGGTTTCTTTGCCATAAAATTTCTAGATCTCGATGGAATCAATCTCATTCATTTCTTGTGACTGGGAAGGAGAATCATCCCTCATCTACAGTTGCACCATCCCTCAGTTCAATCTGCTGGTATTTTTATAATTTTAATATATTCTGTGTAGGAGAAGAGCTATTTTTAGCTAAGCACCTCTAAATTTTAGAGACTGATTTGTGCTGCTCCAGCTTTGTCCTGCCTGGACAGGGAGCATGATTCCTTCTTGAGCTGTGAAGTTACACAGGACAATTTTCCTTCTGCAGTCTTTGCTTCTCAGAGTGACCAACAACTTCCCATTGTCCCTTCTTCTGACATATGTGTGGCTTGCTGTGACATCCCTAACTGGAGAATAAGGGACATCAACATGTCTTTAAGCACTGAGACCACTCTTACAGAATTCACACTTGAGTTTAAGAGAAATAAATACAGATGCTTATCTCCAAAAGTCTTAGTTATTTGTACTTTTGCTAGCATTAGAAGGTGTCCTAAACTGCACTGTCTCTGTTTCCTTATTGACAGAAGGGTAATGAACCTGTCTACCATCTGTTTTATATGTTTTTAGAAATAGTCAGTCTTTGAGTTAGACATCATAGCCTGGTTTATTTCTTGCTCAGCTACCTTAAAGGTTTTTGGACTATGTATTTTAACCCAGAAGAACCTTATTGGTAATGCACAAATAACATCTGTACATATGCATTAATTTATTTACCATAAATTTTTTGACAACCTGAACTAACCTGAACTAACCTGAACTAACCCGAACTAACAATCATTTTACAACAAAATTAATTTCACTTTATCATTACCATCTTTGCCCTAAGCTTACATAAGTTATCGATACCTGAGTTGACCTTTCTGTGCAATTTTGTGCCATTCCTGCTTCTAGTCAGCTTAATAAGAAGTCACCTTCCTCTTTTCCATATTAGTCAGGTGTTCAGGTGCTTTTGTTACCAAAGATATTATAATTCTGCATGCTGTCATTATGCAAGTGGCAGCAGAACTAGTGACAAGAAAGAGGATTTTAATGTTTAGGTTCTACAGCTGAGTATTAACAGAGATGGTTTTTAAAAGTTCCTGGAGCCTATCAGTAGCAGTACAACTTTCCATAAGCTTTCACTATATGTCTGACCTAGGAGCCCCAACACCAGTGCTACAAAAATCACTGCTAAAATCCAAAGCACAAAAAAGAAAAGTTGGTTGCATGGCAAGTGTGTTTGTTATAGCAGCAGATGCAGAAGCAGAGATAAAAGATGTGTTTTGAGTCATGGTTATGTCATTGCATTGTTTCCCTACCCTTAAACTTTTATGAGACTGTTTCCAATTGTTCCATCAGCATAGCTAACCTTTGATGTTCATTTAGTTACAGGGTAAATTTATTTTGCAATATGCTTGTTGTTAAAAAGAGAATCTACATAGAAGATTATATTCATTCTGAATCACACTGCAGAATAAAAGGGCCTATATGTATCATTTATATAACCTTAAGATAAAATTCAGCTGAGACCTGATTTTGTTTATTGTTTTAGGAAGAATAAATATTTTTTCAAGAATGTGGGGTCTGTTTCTATCAGTTAACACATCAAGAGGAAATCTAACTGCACTCTTGCCACAGCGACCACAGGATGACCACTGTACAAATACCTCAGAAAGTACAATTACACTTGGTGACTGAGGTCTTTTCCATATCTGCTTTTGTAGTCCTGACTTGGTGATCACAGGCTGCCAAACCAAGCAGCAATGTTCTATCAGCAATGTTGTTCTGCAGAAGCGGCCACAGGATTTTTTTCTGCTACTCTCCCACTGGCCAGAATTTCACCGGAGCACACACAGCCTTACACACGACCATACAACTGCACATCACTGCTTTTATTTCAAGCACAGAGATTGTCAGAACTGGGTTGCTGGAACTCCCTTGGCAGCCATTCTAAAATAGCTCTGGTAAAATCTAGTCAAATTATGAATTCAGAGATGTAGCATACACAATCACTGCATTTCCTTGACTGAGGCATTTAAGCCCTCTACAGCACATCTTGACAAAAACATAACAAGCAACAGAGACTAGCAGGAAGGCTGAACAGTGCATGAAATTGTTAAAGCAATGACATAGAAGTAATGGGGGTGAATTTCATTTTGACATGCATGCTGCCAACAGATTAATCCAAAATTATCAACACAAAATAAGCCAGCATTTAGATGGATGTAAAACTGATATAGAATCAATTTCATCACTGTAACCTTGAGCAGCCTTTGGGTTATGGGTATTACTTTTCATTCCAACAAATACAATATTGTAAGGTATCTGCTGATGCTGGCTGCACTATAATGTTCTTACATGCCCTTCCTTAAGTGGTTTGGCATAGAAATTTTAAGAATAGCATCTATTTTCCACTCACAGTCCTTCCTTCTTTGGAAGTCAGTAGCTCATCCTCTGAGACTAAAGTTGCAAAACATTTCCTTCTCTTCCAATTAGGTACAAGTGGGGATAAACACATGACACACAATTAATGAAGATTAGGAAGGGATGTAGGAAATAACTTCAATTAGTACGCTTTCCTACTTACAGTTAGTTTCTGGAAAATTTTAGTCTGCAAAGAGCTTCTACACAGCAGCTTCTACATCAATACACAAGGAAAAAATGCTTGACAATTTAAAATAATATTAGAACAGTTCTCCTTTGCTCAAGCATCTGTGGGATTTACTACAGGGAAATGGACTGAGTCAAGAAGAGATGGCATGGAAAAGGCATCAAGGGAATTACACTTCACATACCTTACTCTAGTAATACACATACCATACTCTGGTAATTTTACCCCAGGGGAGTGGGATTTTCCAAAGCCTTTATTTTCTGTGTAGGAAAAGGTGGGGAAAAAATATTGGCAAAATGTGTTTTTTTTCCTCTGTCCTCTGGAGAGGATTTTTTTCTGAAAATACAGTTCATTTAGATGCTAGAAAATATTCCAGACAAAACCTGAGTACCTAAACCTGTGCTCTCTCAATGGAGCTCACATATCAAGAATTTGAACAAGAAACGAAGTGAGCATATTTGTTTTAATTGCAGATTTCCTCTACTAATATTTTCTACCACCTCATTGTCTCAAAATTCCTATTGACACTGAAGGTGGAACTGAAGTAGTTTTGCATTTACTTAATGTTTTTATCTGGGAAATCAGACTCACTGTCACAAAAAATTGGAGAGCAAACCCTTCACTCCCTCTTTCCTTTTTGCAGCAGCATATCAATATTGCCTCCAAGTCAACACTTGCTATGAGTTATTTTTTATCTTTCAGTCAAGAATTTATGAAAGACACTTCAAATATTACTGCTCAACACAGTATATTCTTGTATTTTCCATCATGGCTAGCCTAGTCACTTGGCTGATAGATTAAACTTTTCCCATTTTTCCCCAACTCTTAATGGAATGGCTTAGTTTATGGCCTGTAGTCAACAGCTCTACTGAAGGGACAGATTTTCATAAGTTTAAGACTTAATATCAAGTAGCTGAGATAAACTATATTCTGAGGCATGGTAAAGGTATGGTGATGGTTCCACATGTCCTTATGAACAGTTGAGTTCATTTGAAGTAAGAATTGCTAAGAATCTTTGGTCTTCCTCTTCTTACCACCAAATACTAGAATTCTGCTGGTATAATTTGCTGTGCCTGCAAAACTTGCCAGAGCTATGGTAAAGTTTAACTTTTTTCTGTTATGCAAGTCAGCAGTTACGTAGTTAATAGTGCCTTCTGTATTTTAGGACGGAATAACTGCGTCAAACATGAGAATACATCTGACTCGTATCCAAGTCTTCCAGCTGCCATGTACATTTCCTAACGACGTTATTTTATAACTGACACTTGAGTCATCAAAAAGACAATATTGTCAATACAGCACATGATCAGAGCAACATTGTGAATATAACAATGTATATAGTAGAACACGTTGTGAGCTGATGAATTAGGCAACCTGACAAAAATTTTTCTTTATACACTTCAATGGTATTTTGCACTATATATTTATTTTCCATGCACTTTCAAAATTTGAGTTATTCTCAAGGTGTCATTCGAAAGGGGAGAAAAGGAAAGCAAAACTAAAAAATACTTTTGAGCATTCCTTCATCCTTCTCCTTTGAAGTTGCTGCTTTTTCAAATGTCAATTCTCACAAATCAATTATCTGCACTATAAAATGCCAGTAGTGAGACTGACAGTCCATGCCATTCAGTCCATTAAATCCACTGGTCTACTTACATTCAAATTTTGTAAGGGCTGGATAAAAAATGTTTGGAATAAAAAATCTGAATATAACTTCAAATTGTGGGTAATTAATGTTCAAAACACCTGGTATCCAGAGTATCAGAATATCTCAGAGTTTTGATATATGCACATCCACAAAATTCCTGTCCCAATATGTATAACACATCCAGCATTCTGAACAAGGAGATGCCTGCACCAGGCAAAAAGGAAAACATTTAAAAAAAAAAAAAAATCTGGGAGAAAACTCTGGAGACACCTTAAAGCACCTTCCTAAAAAGGGACCTACAAGAAAGCTGAATGTGACTTTTTACAAGAGAAAAGAGAATGTAGTGATAGGACAAAAGGGGATGACTTAAAGCTGAAGGAGGGTAGATTTAGATTAGATATTAGAAAGAAAATCATTAATTTGAGGGGCTTGAGAAACTAGGTGAGAAACTGGGGCAGGTTGCCCAGATAATCTCTGGATGCCCCATCTCTGTATGTGTTCAAAGCCAGGATAAATGGCAACCTTTGAGCAACCTGGTTTAGTGGGAGTTGTCCCTGCCCATGGTAAGGGGGTTGTAGGGAAATGATCTGTAAGGTCCCTTCCTACCCAAACTATTCTATGATTCTATAATTTCGCGTGAGAATACAGCTGGACCAGATGTTTGGTTTAGGTCCCTTATAGCTATCAATTCTATTTTAATACCTGAATTCCTGAGCTCTAAGGCTCTCCAAATTCTGAAACACTTCAGTTTTAAACAGAATACTTTATTTTTTTCACTTTTCCAAAGACCAGGTAAGCAGGAATGAGCATGGCTCTACACTGCGGAAATTAGAGGGAATCAAATTTCACTGATGAGAACAGGGAGGAGAGATGTGACTGCACTTAATCCAAACATTTGATATAGCTCATGGGAATAGAAATTTTGGTATGGATACAAGCCCAAATTTTTTAAGGCTATCTACCTTTAAAGAGGTTTCTCAGTTTATGCAAAGAAAAATATTATAAAAAATAAAGCTGAATTCTTATCTTGACCTGGAAAGTAAGACTTAGCTGAACATAACACAACAGAATATTGCTGATGTGAACTAGCATGAAGAACAGGGACAACAGTGTACAATCCCCTTTCTCTGCCCAATCTGAAGAACAGTTATTTTCTGGCAATGCTTACGTAGGTTAGAAACATTATAGATGAAAAGTATTTCATAAAACTCTGTAAGAGATGTTTGCTGAAGGCAAATAGCTTAATAAAAATGTTAAAATAAAAGCAGGTCCGTGAGATAAGTGATAATATCTTATCTGTACTTTCCCAAGACAGAGACTGGAGAAAAGTTTCCAGTTCAGAACAGTGCTTCACCAATGTTGCATTAAGTGTTGCTGTAGTCTGGCAAATCTGTAATTAGACACAAAGAAGCTTCATTTTTCCAGCTGTGATGGGTTCATCTTGGCTGACTGCAAACCCTCAGCCAGCAGCTCTCACTCCCTCTCCTCAACAGAACATTTCTCCCTCCTTCTCTAATTGCTACACAGCATTTTAGCCTTTCTTAAATATATTTCCAACCTTTCTTAAATATACTTCCAAACACATAAATATATTCCCAAGCCACCAGTGTGGCTGATGATGCAGTATGGCACAGCTGTGTGCTGTGCTAGGTCTGGAGCCAGCTGGTCAGCGTGTGTCTGGCACAGGGCTGTCCAAGTCTCTTCCTAGAGAGGGCCCCCTGCAGCTCCCCTGCTACCAAAATCCTACCATGTACCACACACCTGTACATAAATTATAACAGAAACATCTCTTCACCATCTCAGAGGGCCATATGATTAATAAAAGATCTTTTTTCTGGTATTTTAGGCCAGACTGAACATGCAGACTGAACATAACAATGCAATTAGGCATTTACTCTGAAGGTATCGAATCCAAGCACTCTCTGACAAGAGGGGAACATTCTTCTGTAAATCACCCATCATTCAGAAAAGGTGTTTAAAAAAAAAAGATTAAACAATGGTCAGACTTTAATGCAGATTTATCACAAATTGCTCAACATATCTTAGGATATTACAGACATTGAAAGACTGAGACAGGCACGAGTTCCTGAAGAAGAGTATTATAATAAAATAAAATGTAAATCACATTTCTAGGCTTCACCTGAAAAATTAATGTTTTCTGTCAATGTTACATGCATTTGGGAGTGGACTTTACCCTTTCTTTGTAAGAAATTTATGGTGATACACATATGACAAAGAAAAGCCTGTTTTTCAACTCTTTTGTTTCATTTCCTAAATTTGGGATATTGTTTTGTTTTGTTTTGTCATCACAGGAATGTTTTATATTGAGTCATCCAAAGCAAAGCAAAAAATACTTCTGAATTTACTGATGTTGTACTAGATTATATTTTGCTACTACTTATACAAATGGCAGTATTTATTGTAAACAGACCTATGTCAAACACACAGAATATGAGTGGAAATACATATTACAAAATATGGATTATCTGAGTTTTAATAGGAGCTACTTTGTAGCTGTCCTAGGACAGCTTTGGTTGAAAATGCCATTTTCATATTGTGACCCTGGAGTTGTTAGGTGTCTCTCATGTAAGCTAGTATGTGGAACTGAGCCAAAATAAACTGCAAGCACAAAATAATAATTTTTAGCTGAGGGGACAGTGTACTTGAAAAGAGCAATTCACCTCATCTTATATTGGGATGACTAGATGGCATTTTCATGAAAGGTGCAGGCCATAATTCAGTAATTTTGAACTAAAATAATTTGATTTTATGAAGCTAAACAGTATTTATACAATCCTGTATATTATCTCAACTCCGATTACATAAATAATATTAAAGTAGGCCAGCAAACAAAGCACACTTGGATGAACTTGGAAGTGATTGATGCTTAACTTACGGCATTTACCTTCATAATAAATTCTCTAATTGACTAAGGAGGTGTATCCTCTTTGTGTGATTTCTGAGAAACTCCCATACAACCTGGCAACTCCCATTTCACAAAGTAAATGTAAAAAATATAAAAGGAGTCTGATGTGAACAGAAGATTAGTATATGCTACTGAGTCATGAGCATGAGTTAGGTAAGACTACATGCACAGTCTACATGAGACTTAAGAAAAAGATTTATTTGATTAGCTGTAAGAGAGCAAAACAGTGACAAGAATACATAGTTAAAATTAAAAGAATAGAAGACTTAAATTTCTAACTCACTACGCAATCCATGTCAGATATTTGCATTCAATCTAAGATTTGTATGTCAGAAAAAGAACTTCCTAAATACTGTCATTTGAATTAAAAAAAAAAAGAAAAAAAAGCACTTAGTGTCCTTCACTGCCACCATTCATATTCTCATTTATTATGACCCCATGTAGTAATCAAATGCATCTCACAAAAACTACTTCCTATCTGGAACTGTCAATACAAAAATCACGAAATACCATGAATAAAATTTGCAAAGGAAGAATAAAAAAGCAAAAGCTATTTCAGAAAAAAAAAAAAAAAAAAAAAAAAAAAAAAGAAAATCCAGTACTGTAAAATGCCGTGAACCAACAGGAAAGCAGGTCTACATTACATGCAATGGTCACTTGGCAAGACAAAATGCCTGCACTTTAAATGTGTCCCTCTGTTCTTCTTCTTCCTCCAACTTTACATTGCTCAGCACAAAGCCATGTAGTATGGAATATCCCTTAGGTCAGCTGGGGTCAGCTGTCCCGGCTGTGGCTCCTCACAACTCCTTGTGCACCCCAACCTCCATGCTGATGGGGTGAGAAGCAGAAAAGACCTGGACTCTGTGTAACCCCTGCTCAGTGGTAACTAAAACAGCCCTGTGTTATCAACTGTTTTCAGCATGGATCCTAAACACAGCCCCAGACCAGATACTACAAAGAAAATTCAGTCTATCCCAGCCAAAACAAGCACAGTTTCCTGGCAATCTTTATCTTGATTCTGTGAAAAACCTAATAAAAACACTCACAAGATCATGAGCATTGCTAGTTACAAACATATTTCTTTGAAACAGAACCTGATCTCTCTGTACCTCCCCAGTTCCATGACTGAGTTCATAATATCTCTGTAATAACTCACAGAAACACAGTGTTAGAAAGGACAATTAGACCTAGAGCACCTACAGGCCCAACATGAGTAAAATTTGCAAAAGAACAGTAAAAGAACAAAAGCTATCAAAAAAAAAAAAAAAAGAAAGAAAGAAAGAAAGAAAGAAAAAACGTTCAGTACTGTATCTATCCATATGCTACACACCAACTTCAGGAAGCGGATACAGCTTTCTGTTATAAGAAAGGCTTATCCTTGAGGGGTGTAAATGGTTCAGCTACTGAAACAGCAGGGTCAAGGAGGCGTTTTTAGCTAAATTATCACCATTATTTTAGAAGTTACATTTCTTGCTGGGTAGATTCTCAAATTCTACAGCAATAAATTTATATCAATGACAATTTACTTTTCTTTAATTGATAGGGTTTGGGGTTGTTTGTGGAGATTGTTTTGTTTTGTTTTTCTTGCCCATGGACATTAGCTAAGAACAAAATTTACAATAAGGCAGTGACTACCAGAACTACAGTGTTGCAAATCTGAGTATCAAGCACAGAGAGCTGGGTCTGCAATGTGTTTTTGTGGAGACTTGTCTGCTATATGTAGAAGTGGAGATATGAAATGCTTTAATAACACTTTAATGTACGTAATTCTACACTTGTGGGAGTAATAAAGCCATTAATAGCAGATTAATATTTAACTTTAAAAGTGAGAAATTACCATGAATGAATAAATCAAAATAAGGAGTGATCTCGTAGCTGTTTACAGGCACCGTATTAAAGGCTCAAATAGGTGAATAATACAAACCAAAACAGACCTGAAAGGACTAGGAATGAAAACAAAAACCAGCATGGTCAAGCATAGCAGTAATAGAGACAAAATAACATTTAGCCCAAAATAAAGAAAAAGGAGATTTTAGAATAAATTGATAAACTGAACAGTAAACAAACTTCTAAGACTGGATGTAATTCCCTATATGTTCTAAAGAAGCTCAAGTACAAAACTGCCACATTTCAACAGTAGTTGGAGGGCAAGCTCCCATGGGTAGTCACCTCCCGGATCATCAAATTTTCTAAATATTTAAACAAGCTGTAGGAAAGTCAGTTGTCACAACAGACAGAAGTAACTGATGGGCTCTGTCAACGTTTAAGAACAGTGAACTGTGAAGCCACACTATTTGTTAAGATCCAAGATTATCCAAGAGAGCCAAAACAAAACCAAAAGACAAGTGCAGAACGAGCCTACAATGCTGAGAGGGGTAAAAACAGTAGATAAAATTCAGTGACTATTCTATAAAGTGTGAATTCAAAAGAAGAATTCCAGTGTGTCCACACTGTTTTCCAATCCTTTCTTATAGACTGTGTTCTGTCCTACAGACATATAAAGGTCACAATGATACTTACCAGCTGTCAGGAGAAAGATCTTGAAACCAATGTGACAAGTACCAAGTAATATCATCGAAGTGAACAGTGACATTCAAAATGTTCATATAGTGTTATTAAAGTATAGAGAACAAAGCACTAAATAACATTGTAATATTCTATATTGCATTCATGGAGGGTGAAAAAACCCCAAAATTCTTATTTTGGTCATTCCATTCCAAGGAGCAAATTTTTTTTTACTATAACAGGTCAAAGTGCTCACCTGTAAAGTTCTAGTTCTGTTAACCACTTATAAGGACCTTGGTTGTCCTCAGATGCCTTGATTGAATAGGAACAACTGTGGACACTGGATGACTGTGGCTGCCTATATTTTCCTATACCACTTTTTCCATTGCTAAGTGTATATCTTCTATATGAAGTGCCACTGAGTGTGGGTTGCACCATTAAAAATCAGTGATTTTCAGAATTAGACCCAGAACTAGATGATGGTGGTAGGAATGTGAATGTATATGAATATATATGAAAAAGAATGTTTATGTGTGTAAGCATTGGAAGAAGTGGCAGAACCAGGATGAAAAGAACAGCCCAAAATTATAATTAAGGACACTGTTGCCAAGACACTGCTACCACGGATAAAGTGGAATTGTGTTGTTTGCATCCAGAAAAAAAAGACCTGCACTCTGCTAAGACCACAGCACAGATGACTTGACAGTGGAAGACTGAGATCTGGATGGAAATAAGAAGCATCATGTCACATATTCCATTCCTTTTCCATTAGTTCACCAAGGAAACAGACTAAAGACATATAACTTAAATAGGGGGAAACAAACAATAAACAGTAATCAGATCTAAGATTTCAGAAAGCTGAAATAAGCCATATTCCGTGGCAAATGATCATGTCTTAACAGCCAGGGACAACAAAAGGATACACAGATCTGTACAAAGTAGTTTGTCACCACCAATCAAGGAAAAATAATAAATGAAATGAGCATTGACAACAATGTCTCTTGTACTCTACTTTGCACACCACCAATCCTATGCAGACGTGGTAAAACTTGGCAACCCAAGATCAATACCTGCAAAATGTGGATGTGAAAGGGCAACTGAGTGAAATTCAGGAGAGAAGGAATTAAGATGATAAAATAAACTCATTTAGAAGTTTTGTAAATAAGAATCTCTCTCCTTTTCCAGAAGATTCCACACATAGTTTTATTACAAATGGTTTCTTGCAGGGGATATGCTACTGAGTACTAAATGAATGGGCAGGGTGGGGAAGGGCATGAGTTATGCAGATCATTTTTATATTTGATACAGAGGCAGAAAGAGAAGCATAATCGTGCACACCCTTAATATTATTTATTTACTACCTAAAGCTAAACTACACCTTCAGATTCAGTTTTGAGTTTCTTACACTGCCTGTGTTTTTTCTCATACTTGGAATATGCTTCCTAGAATAAACATTTAAACCCCTTACTTGAGGTACTGAAGAGGAAGCTAAGTAAGGCACTATTGAAAGGGACATGGCCATAGTTCCTTTCAGACATCATTATCTTTCACTTCTGATTAAGAGTTTGCAATTATGGTGCAATTTACCTTACTGACTGTCAGCTCTGACTTATAGGAGAAACAAATATACAGTTAATGACTGACTATCAAGAGAAGGAGGAAATCAAGCAGTTTTATGCCTGGTGAACCTCATTAATCATATGCTACTGATCACCTGCATACATCTGAATATACAACCAGCAACATACCCACGGAAAGGTTCCTTGATATTGCAAGTATTTATACATTCCCGTTGTCTTTGTACACGTCCCCAACCTTTGCCCTGGCCATGGTGCTGAACACAAACACGTGCTTGGGCAAATCATGTACTCTTAGAATGGGTGGGTTGGAAGGGACTTCAAAGACCATGTACTTCTAAGCCCCCTGCCATAGACAGGAATGTCTTTCACTAGACAGGGTTAGAGCCCCATCCAGTCTGGCCTTCAACACCTCCAGCAATGGGAAGTCCACAATGCGTCTGGGCAACCTGTTCCATTGCCTCACTATCCTCACAGTAAAAAATTCTTTCCTATTATCTAATTTAAACCTATTCTCCTTCAGCTTAAGGCCATTCCACCTTGTTCTGTCACTACATGCCCTTATGAAAAGTCCCACTCCAGTCTTCTTCTAAGGCCCCATAACCTACTGGAAGGCTGCTATCAGATGAGTGAAGTCCAGTCTCACAGTTTTCTGACTGCCTTGAGAACTCACAGACAAGGTGAATACTTTCCAGAAAGAATGTCTTGTCAGCAAATCATTTTTTCAAAAGACCTTAAAGGTTTTTTGCATTTTGGGGGTGGGAGTGGTTTTTCTTCCCAGGTGTGTGCTTTCAAGAGTCCATTTCAGCATATTTGAAAAAAAAAAGTGAGAAAATAAAGAAGCAGTTCTTTTGAAATTTTTGAAAATCCTGCTGTGCATGGATACTGCTAAGCAGACACATACTCTGTTCTCACTGCCGTGTCTTCTTTCTTTCCTTTTCCTGACTACTTCCTCCACTTCCTACTTTTCCTATGTTGCACGAATAGTGAAAAGTGCACTGACACCTCCTCTTAACATGCAGGCAACATTTCCCCTAAAGTAGGATGGGATTTTGAGTCTATAGCTACCACAGTGATTTCTGTTAGCACAGTGATTTCTTGTCAGTTGTAGACACGACTCAGTGCAGAGAAAAATACAATCAGAATTGTTCTTTCAGATTTAAAGAAAAACAATGCATTTGTAGGAAAGGAAAAATACATCAATATTCAGCACTTTCTCCCAGAACTGGACTTGTGAATTTCAAGTCCCAGTTAGCCCCACAATTTGAACACTAACTAATCCTCTCACTCTGAAGGCTTGACTGCTTATTTGTGTCTCTTCCACATTTGCAGAGAGATGTTATGTAAGACATGGGTATTTGGTAGCCTTCTTTTACAGGGTTCATTTCTTAGACAAGACTTGTCCTCTCACCTCTATTTACCTACATTATTTAAATGCACCCTTTTTACAAACTAGACTGCTTATGTACACAGTCATTTTATAGACACTGGTGCTAGATCCTTCTTACATAAGAGTTACTTCAAACTTTTAGAAAAAAAGACTCTCTGACAAATAAAAACCACATACAGACTGATTATAAAACTATATTTGATCAATTAAGCACATATTGATATTTCCTGTCAAAGAATACAGACGTATGTGATTGAAAGGTATTCTGTAATTTGCCTGAATGTGGAAGCACACAGCTCTTTTTATCATCTCTGCTTTTTGCAAACAGGATTACTTTCTGAAGTATACATTTTATTTTCTTAAATCTAGGCATGAGTTACTCAAATGATGGCATTTCCAGGAGCTTTCACTGCATAGTCACCTTCTCTTATTTTTGGACTCCAGAGAAAATTTGTATTCAATTTCATGACATCTGTAGGCTTTGGGAAAGTGTTAAATTTCCCTTGGTAAAAATCTACAGCTCTATTTTTTCCTTATTCATAAGTTACTCATGGTGATACAATGAATAGTTATGGTTTCTTAAATGCATGGCCATATTTAGGGTGTAATAAACACACACATTTTGACAGTAGCAAATAACATATATTGTTAATACCTGCAGTGCAATAGATTGTCAGGGACAATCTAATATCCCCCATCAAAGGGAAGAGGAAATGTGATAATGAATGAACTACAACAGGATAATTATTATTATCAGAAAAATTTATGACATATAGACGGACTCATTTGGAACCATTAATACCAGGTGTCTTCTAGCACTTCATACTGACCTCAATTTTTAAAACAATAATTGAGTTGGAAGCAGAGTTTAAGAGGTAATAAATAAGAACTTGTCATTACAGCTTAGTCTCTTCCTCTTGCATGCCATCTTAAAGTCATAGTTAATTCATGACACACCCAATTTGAAAAGAAACCTTCACAAATAACTGCAGATTTCCTAGTGGTCAGACAAAGTAAGAATGATTTGAAAAAGGGTTAAAATCTAATAATGAGAAGGGGAAAAGGGTAAAATATAAATACATAAGAAACAAAAGCATGAAAACTGAAAGAAGTGTCATGATTTGCACAGTACCATACACTTTAGACCATTCATTTCCTTAATTGTTAATGGTATTTGGATCCTTTTTTTATATCCTGGCCAGCAATTCAAAAACAACTGATTTAATGGTACCGAGGTTAAATCACTACAGCTTTAGCAGTATCTATATTCTTTTGTAGGAATGAAATGGAAAGTACTGTGCTCTTTCTAGTGTCTATAGGCAGGCATTCATCTAACTCAAATCATAATCAAATGCATCAATAATTCATATATTTTTTCATTAGTGTCAGCGGTCATTCTGCATTAGCAAACCTGAGATGAGACAGGATGTTGAAGCACAAACAGGCACTGACTGTGTTGTATCAGCTATGTGGTTATATTAAATGCTTTATACCTCCAAGCATCAACATTGATCCTACTCCTTAAGTACTGAAGTAATTTTTCAAATAAAAAATGCATACACCACACCATGTTTCAGTGCATACACTTATTTTCAGAACAGTGAAAACTAGAAAATAATTACCAGCTCTGTTCGCTGAGTGTTCTTTTAATCTCACAAATACAGCCTGCTGCTTGTAAAACTATCTCACCAAACACTGTAACTCCATCCTAAACAAAGGATTTCTGCCTTTTAGAACTGCATTGTGATTAGCTGCTTGAGCATGCAGCTCAAGGGAATGATATTTTATTCATCACAACAGAGATACATACTTTCAGTTTATTGGACATGCTCATTTTTCATTTACTGGATCTGTGGAGTAAAGCATCTCTAAATTGGATCATTTTGGTACAGAAAACTCAGACTAGCTTTTGGGAACAATAGTGAGGAGAAGCTGAATGTTTTGATGTAGTTTTAAATTCTACAGATGCTGCAGATGCTGTAATCCTGAGATTCTGAAAATGAAAACCCTTTTTGCAACAGAGAAAGAAGAGCAGTCAATAAAGAGCTGCCCAGCCCAAGATAAACAGCCAGTAAAGACACATTATTTAATCTCCGCCCAGTTTCCAAAAGGAACAAACAATACATGTTCCAGGGGGAGCTGAAGAATTAACAACAGCTGCATGCCACAGCTGATAAAATAATAACAATTATGAGAGTGCCTATATGTGGAGTTTGCACTCATCTTTATGTTTGTGACTTTACTTATGGCAAGTTCCTGGTTCAAGTAAAGGAAGTTCCGGTTTTGCTAAAGAAATGCTCCTCTTAAAACTCTATGACTATATGGTTGTACTAACCATTTGCTAAGAAAAGCAGCCTCTGTCTGTAACTTAAATAAAGACAGTCCTCACACATGCTAATATGTCATGTTTGTATGCAGCAGAGCAGGTCAATGAATTTTGACTGTGACTGTGGGTAAAATGCCACTTACTCTGTTGCACAGGGTATTTTGTTATGACAGTCACACTGAAATGCTCACACAAGCATCTGGATTGAATGGCTACAAAGAGAATTTTAAAACATGAAGGGAAAAAAAAAGCCCAAACAGTATTGTTTAGCTTATGTTCAATAGTATAATGCATTGGCCACTTAAATAGATCTCACTTTAATGCCTAAGTATATTTCTTTTCCTTCAAAGAACATTCAAAGATCCACTTCTCCCATTCTATAGCAATAGCATAGAAGATTCCACCCACACATGAGCCTGTTGTGCTAAGCAATGAAGAACCTCTCCTTCAATTATATTTGTCAACTCAAAGAATTTTAATTCAGTGTTAAAGTCAATGGCATTCACATAGGGGTAATATTTTCATTATAAATGTGAATTTGTTAACCCTATGGCAACTATCACCACTGTGTAAAAAATTACTTTGTACATTCCAAATAATGGAGCAAAAATCTCATCTTTTTAGAACAAACTAACTTAACCAAATTGGAGTGAATGGTGTATTTTGGTTAGATATAGTTAATGCAGTTTAGCTGTTGTAGCCAAGACTGACAACTGTGAAATTCCATAGAATATTCGAGATAAATACAGCAAGAGAAGAAAACTGGAAATTTGAGGCCATGTAAGAAGCTGTGGTAGAAATCTCCATCACAAAAATATAGCGTATTTTGAAACTTCTCACATTTTATACAAAAAGAGGATTTGGCATGTGGGTTGTAACTTTTTGGCAACAACAGATTTTCTTGACAAGCCATGCACTGATTCTACCATTTTGTTTCACCACTTTCAAAACAATCAAAACTGTTTGTGTCCATTTCAAATCATTCGTCAGTAGAACTTGGCTTGAGATGGCATAATAGAGAATTCAAATCCTGAGTGTTTGCATGCAATATAATTAAATACCCATCAAAAAGGGCCAGAGTAAAATAAAATCTACTGTTCCACAGCTATGGCACTGTTGAAGTCCCAGTAAGGTGGAACACAGTTGGTTTTAATAATTTGAAAAACTAATGGTAAACACAGAGATTTAATATGATTAAGAAATGCATTCAAAGTTATTTGCACAGAAACTAATTTTGCATAGAAACTCAGAAAGTTATTTCAGACTAGTTGTCATCAATCACAATGTTGATGGGTTCACAGGCACAATAATTAGAAGGCATTAGATACAATAAATAATATAAGCCTTGTGGTCAGGGTTTCTCACTTCCAAGCTAACTGGGATCCCTCTTTCCTATCAGACCTCTCTCTAGGTTTAACTTGCTGACTTCCTCACAGTTATTTAGCCTCAGCAGGAATGAAGGGATTTACACCACCACATTCCCACAATTTTGGTGGTGAGGATACTCTCAGGTTTATGTTTAAACCTTCTCAGGCTGCAGCAGAAAATAGGAGTATTGGCTATGCAAGGATTTTATTTTCAGTGTCAGTTCACAGAAGTACAGGATATTGTCAGCTGACCTATTGAAAAACTAAATCACAGAACATTCGTGGATAGGGTTTTTAGTATCTCTTTTATATCTTTAATTTGCCCAAGTCCCAAGTACTCAAATGTGACATAGCAGAACAAAAGACTCTCCAAAACACAGAGAAATAAGGGAATTTGTAATTTAATAAAAGAGCAAATAAAATTAGGTTAAAGGAAGTAATCTAGGTTACAGAAAAGTCTGCCCGAGAATTCAGGGCATCCAAGTTCCTGTTAGTCCCTCCTCTCTGTCATTTCCTAGTCCCCTCCCTCTCAAATCCCAGTTCCTTACTTTTCTGTTCACTTTACCCCACTCCTTCATCTCCCCAAATTAACTATATATGCTTTAGCTTCCTGCTTCAACTCCAATGCGTGCTCCTATTATGGTCCTCCAACCTCAAAGACCATCCTGCAGGGCCTAGGGATGAAATGGTGGAAGACAGCTTTGTCCCTCAACTACATCCAAGGAATCTCCTCTTCCTATTTCCTTTTCCTGCTATTACAAAACTAAGCATATGGAGAAGCAAAGGAAATTCTGATCCAGTTTCAACTGTGTGGGGCAGGGAGGATTAGCTTTCATTTTCTGCATTAATCCTCTTTTCTTCTGCAGGCAGTTTGACAAATCCTTTCTCTGCAGTATTCCGCTGCCTAAAGACCAGTCTGTTCATTAGAAGCATGTCAGGTATGCTCTGTCACGTGCAGCAACCCCAACCAGTTGCTTCTCCCAGGAGACAAGGAAGGAGGAAACTTTCAATTCAAACAATGTCACGCAACAGCTGCGATCTGAAATCTCTCAAGATCTGTTCACACTGCCATCAGCGTAGGCCTAAACTAGGGAGGGTTCTTTGCAAATTCTCGCCATGTTTCCTTCCTCATTCCTCCTTGGATTTAAGTAGAATTTACTACAACTTGGCCTTTAATTGCCAAAACCACGGGAAGTCAGAATTATTTCTCTCTTGACACTGGTGCAATTTACATTCACCACCTCATCATGTGGATGAGATTTGTACATTAATGTAAAGCTACAGCTTCCTCTATTCCACAGCATTTGATATCCAACACTTAACCCGTGTCTGGGCATCAGACATAGCATTTGTTTGAACAGAGAATAAATTTATAATATTCCATTTTCAACCAAAATGCACCATACATCAGAAATACTGTTCTCTTTTTCTGAGCAAATGGTGTAGTATCACACACCCTGCAGAGCCCCTCTGTGGTTACTCATGAAAAAGCATTCCCATAGCCTTCAAAAGGCCTGGGCTTTTAACCATCAGCCTCCTGCAATATACATGAAGTCTGCAAATTAAGCAAGGTCAAACCAGGTCTCCTCAGCAGTTTTGTGAAAAGAGGAAGAAGAGTATCATTATGTTGTGTTCAGAAGACAAAAAGCAACAAAGCCAAATGGTGCTATATTAAAGCAAAATATGTTTCAGATAAGGAGAAAAGGCTATTTGATCAAATTTATCCTTTTCTTTTGTATATAGGTATTATACATTTTCCTTTTAATGTTTCTCAGCATCTGCTAGTCATCTGTGAACAGAATTTCAGATGTTCTCAAGTGAAACAGTTCTCTGGTGCATTCACAATTGGTGGTGGAGGTTTGGGGACTGTTTGGAGGTTTTTGAGGTTTGGGTTTGTTTATTTGTTTGTTTGTTTGTGTTTGTTTGTTTGTTTGTTTGTTTTTGTTTTTGTTTTTGTTTTTTGTTTGGGTGGGTGTGTTTGTTTGTTTATTTGTTTTTATTGCTCTACATTTCCAGGAGTTGCACTGAGATAACAATATCTGGGGAAATAAGCAAAATGGGGTTATAAAACTTATCCAACAAATGAGTTAAAGTTATTTTACAAAGGGACAGTGGCTTGAGAGAAAAGATTTAAAAACTGAGTCTTGTGAACTAAAGTAAAGCCAGTCTTGAGAAGTTACCCTCAAACTGAGAAGAGGAATATGAATTGCTCTTCCAAGCTAAACTAAGAGTAGTCCTAGGAATAACCTGCTAGATATGGCATCAGACCATTAAAAGTGACAGAGAGATATTAGTGTTTTTTCTGTATCTTTAGAGACAATGGTCCGGGTCCGGGGTATCTAAGGAGTACACATTTCAAGAGCAAAGAAAAGAATGTGTCAGATGGCACTGAATCAGTACCTTGTTTTGGTATCCCCACCCTTGCAAAGCAGCAACATAGGACCAACATTCCTAGACAATATTTTAAGGCATTCATTCATGAACTAGGCATTAAAAGACAGATGAGTGGGGGCTGAGGGACCAGCTGTCTCTTCTTCTTGGCTCTGCTGTCGAGACCTCTGACTGAGATTAGAGGACCTGAAATTTTTTTTATTGTGAAGGTGGCAATGAAAAGGCAGAGGCATAAATTTATTCCCTGTTTCATAGGGAAAAAATTGTTTCACCGATTAATAAAATCATAATGAGGATCACATCATCCATGTTTTATTAAACTCCTTTATTAAGACAAGGCCAGTGGATACTTGAAAGGAAAATTTTCTGTGTAGATGGTTTTCTGATTCAAACTTTCATAAATAACTCATGGACCTCACACAGAAATAATTGCCTCGGTGTGTTAAAGATATGGCCAAGATCAATGAATCAAACACAGGGAGGAAGAAAGGATTTCTAACTCATCAAGGGAAAACATCAGCTTCATGAAGAAAGCGCCAGAAGCAGCCTGTCCTCGTCCTCTGCCAGCAGATGGCAACATTACTTCTTATTAGGGAAAGGGATCAAGGGAAAGGATCTGTGTCATCAACAAAAGCTGTGGCCACTGTGCAGATTTTTTTGCTCTTTTATTTTCACATAAAAATAGAATGCTTTGCCTAAGGTGCCATGTTGCTGTTCCAGTGGACAGCGGCCGATAAAAGTAACCCTCTGACCACACCAGGAGGCTGAGAGAAAGAGACAGAAAATACTGAAACTCACTGTAGTAGCACACTACAGATCTGGAAGCTTATGCCTGGGAAAATGGTTCACAGACAGAATGTACAGAAAGAGATGTGCATCTAATTCAGACCCCATATAAATTGATAGATACTAATTAATTATTAATAATGCTTTTGCATACAGAAACTACTTTGAATACTTTTTCTCTTTAAATTCCCCTGTGCAGATGGACTCAGGCCCTGAATCACAATACTTGTAAACAGTTCTTCAATTTCTGCAAATAGATGGCAAGTGATGCAAAAATTAATGAATAATCCTATTAAATGTAACTGCAACTCCTGATAATACATAATGGTATGAAGCTGTGTCAAGGGACATTCAGATTGGATGGACATTAGGAAAAGGTTCTTCACCCAGAGGGTAGTTGGGCACTGGAACAGATTCCCCTTAATGACAGAGAAAGACTAAGAAATATACTATTATCCTTGTAACCAGTGGTTAGGGAAAAACAAATTATCTGCGAGTTAGAATCCATTGAAAAAAAATTAAGGCCCCTTTTCTTTTTCTGCTCATATCTCCACAGATTTTGCATCCAGATTTTAAACTCCAGTCTCTCAACTGCTTTATTTATTTTTAGCAACTCTCACATCTATAGACCACCAGCTGACATTTTTTTCCTTAGATACTTAGAGTTTCAATGCTTTATTCTATATCTCAGTAATGACAATATAGCTTTACCAAGCCAAACACTGGCAATAATTAATGTCTTGCTAGGGATGTAGCCTCCCAATATTGCTGCAATACCCAGGAGCTGTTCCACAGTATTGCTTAAATACCAAAAATACACTTCTGTTTCTTAGTCCCCTCCATTTCCAAGAACAGAATTCAGTGGAGATTAACACCCTTTTTACTACCTTATGTTTAATTTCTCTCTATCATAGACTGATGAGAGAAACTACTGCAAGTGAGCCTGCGAAAATACTCAAAGCCATCCGGAAATGACTGATTACCAACACTGTTCTGAATTTTTTCAAATGTTTGGTGAAGAGGTGCTAAGGTCTCAGCCTTAACAATTCTCTGAAAGACAGAATAAAAGCAAACTAGTAAGCCAACAAAAAGGATGTGTGAGAATTATGATTTTATGCTACACTCTTCAGAAAAGCATTTTACAATAATGCTTGTATTAGATCTAATTTGATCTGATAGAAACTAACAGAGAGCTCTGTTTTTCAGCACTGAAATAATTTCCCAACTGTATAATACATGAGAAGTCACATTCATGCATTGCAGCTGAAGTACTCTGCTTCCACAGCTGGATGCACACAGCTGCAATGAAGCTTTTTGTTTACTATGTCTCAACATTGGGTGGGGCCAATAAATTAGGCTAATACCAGGGAAATCATACTTTTTTTAGATTAGCTTCTTAATTGCCTTTTTTTTCCTTTAAAAATGTGTATGTATATGTATATGCACACATATTCATGCAGAGGTGTTCAACAAAAGCCATTTACATACTTTTATCCATATATCTGGAATTTGTCCAATAGTACTATATCCACTGCTTTCACTTTGTCATATCAGGTAACTATCAGGAATAATTCTTGCACTCTAAAGTTATTATTTACCCACCATTGAAGCACAGTTTGACCTTGTACGAAGTGTAGAAGCTATTTAAGCAACAATACAAAACAAGTCTGGCAATAACATGAAAATGTAGTCATATGCAGAAAATTAGCCTGACTGAAGAACATAATGCCCCAGAAGATGGAACCCTATCAGGCTTTTTTTTTTTTTTTTTCTTTCACTACGCTGTGACACGAATTTACTACTCAGAGAGAAAACACGTTATTTGTGATGTTTAAAGATCATGGCAGGCCAAAAGTGCTTGAGCAATCAGTTCCGTCTGTCTCCGCATACCAGGAGGTATCTCCAGCTCGCCGGACTCCCGGCTGCAGAGTCCCTCCCAGACTCCCAGTCCGAGCTTCCCGCAGCCAGCCCTGATTTCTCTCGGCAAACGGAGAGGACCCGCTGCGCAGGTGGGGACGGGAGCTGGGGCTTCCAGTTCTGCTGAACCGGAGCTCGAAATCGCTCAGCGGCGGCGCCGAGCGCAGGGATCTGCAGGCGTAGCCCATCCCCGCGGTGATTCACCGGGACGGGCTGCGCTCGGCTCCCTGACTCACTGCGGCACCGGCTCTGCTGCAGCAGCCGCTTCCAGCTCCCCTGCCACAGGGACCGCTCCACACGCAGCTCTCCGGTCACGACTTCTCCATTGTGCTCTCTCACTTCTCCCCCCCACGCCATTGGCAAAGTACAGATCATAGATGGCAGGATAAATTGAATTGGTGAAGCTGTGGGAGCTGAATGATGGGAAGGGCAGGTAAAACACCGTAATTTATACAGTAAATCCTACAATTTATCTGTCATTTTATGCTAATCTGTTTTACATTGCATTGCCTAGGAACATGATTTTCAAAGATCACCTGATGTTGGCAAATGCACTGTTGCTATAATTATAATCTTATTTCTAAACTGTAAAACTTAGAAGGAAGTTGTCCTTCTCAGCTTGGCACCCAGTCTCCAAGAACACAGGTCAAGCAGCAGTGTCACCTAGTACACTTCGGGACTCAGTGCTGGCAGCTACCTACTTTGCTTTGTACATTTCTGTCTCAGTAGATATCAAGAAAGTGAGCACATGGAGCAATTGAAGATGGATAAAAAGGCTGACTGGAAGAAGACAAATAGCAAAAGCATCACCACAGGCAGAAGTCACACAGCAGCTATGTCAGCCATCTGGGGATGAAGGTGGGTAGTCAGAAGAGGAGGAGCTTGAAAAGATTATTCTAATGACTCTGACCTCCATTTTTCTGAAGAAAAAGGAAATTCCTTTGCTAGGAACCATTTCTAGAGACAGTTTAGTACTGTGCTCTCTCTCTCTCTAGCACTTATGCCAACAAACTTTGCAATCATGGATGACTCACTTCTCCATTTTCTGCTGCAGCAAAACTAACACCATTTGCTGTCCCAGCCTTGTGAGAATTTGCAAGCAGCAGACGACCTTTATACTGTGTTCCAAAGATGAAACTATTTGAATAAACATCAAGCAGTAGTATTCTGTCAAAATTCACTAGCAATATAAGGTGGGGCTGAAAAAATAAAGACATTGCACAGGAAATGGAAAATAGTAAGAAGGACCTTTCCCTGGTAGGAATTCATTGACCAAAGAAAAGGGGAAAAGACATGAAGCCTGCAAACAGTAATACCAGTCTCTCTTCATTATCATGTTTGCTCCCTTTATTCCCAGGCAAGCCCAAAGAATACAGACCCAAACTTGTTCCCACAGGAGGGTGACAGTTGCCAGTCTCATGCCCTGTGTGACCTCTAATTAGATCCTCTGTCAGCCAACTGTGCTGTCCAAATTCCAGAATAAAAGGAAAAAAAAAAAAAAAAAAAAAGCAAGCAATAGACCAGTCTGTGACCTCTGAAAGTTTGTTATTTACTTTCCTGCAGTAATGTGCTCTTCTACATGAGCTGCTGGTTTCCCATTGGCTTTTGACTGCATATATTCTAACACACTTCAAAGTGGGCACTCCAAACAAGACACTGCGAACTACTTCATTGTAAAGCACGCACCATGATCCAGGTCACTCACAATAAACCAACCTGAGGGCACTGTAACTTATTAACCAACTTTCTCTCCTGGCATTGTTCACAGTCCTTACAGCCACAGACAGAACTGCTGGGAGCCTGTTGCAATCCCCCACAACCAGCCTATCTCAGGAAGTTATTCATGGGTACTACCAGGAAAGAAAGCTGCAGAGTTCCTTGAAATTACTAATAACAGAATGGGGTTCAAATATGGCCCATTACTGGTCCAAAATTAAGCTTTGCAGACAATTTCCCATATAATGACTTATCTTTCATTTTTAGTGTCATGAGATACCTCATTGGTGTTCACTGAGAATTCACAGTCTAATTTGTTTGGTATTTTTAACTGCAGTATTTAAGTCAATCCAGTGCACTTTTGCCCTAGAATTATGGAAGGATAATGATAACTAGAAGGCTTTAAATGTCTCCTTCTACCTGACACAGCAGGCAGAAATACAGAATAACTGTTTCCCTGGAGAGGCAAATACATCTCAGGGAAAAAAAAAAAAAAAAAAAAAAAAAGAGTCATCAAACTTTAAAAGCTAATAATCCTGGTTGTAAAAATCTTGTGATGCTATCATAGTCATTAAAGGTGAGACTGATTTTGCTCCAAAACAGGAAAGAACTGCTACTCCCAGAGGGAAGCAAGCACAGTGTTTGCTCTCTGGAATCATGACAGCAACACAATGACAATTCCGAAAGGGCAGGAACTCTACTTCCAGCCAATGAAGTTATAATTAATACCCATGAGAAAATTAGAAGCAATGTGAGCACAAAAAACTGACTCAGAGAGTCAGTGTAGAAGGCAACCATACAGCTGATCTAGGATGAAGATGGAAAGAAAATGACACAAAGACAATTTTCTACCACACTTTAGCATGTGCTGCTTTCCCTGGTATGTAACAGGTGGAAGTCACAGATATCAGGAATATTTAAATAACACAGAACAAGATAATGTATTACACACAACTATTTGGAATCAGTTTTCCCTTTCTTTTTGTCAGCCAGTAAAATCTGCCATGACACAGAATTGCACTGATTTGATTACACGAGCCATTTTTTAAAATGCAACCTGACATTTCAGTTTTCTGAGGTTTGGATTTGGGAGGAAAATGCACACAGAAGTAAACACTGCCTCCATTTACATTAGTTCATTGTAGAAAAAAAAAATGTGTGCAAATATATCTTTCAAGCAAATGGCTTCAGGATTTTATCACTGAGATCTGTAAGCATTTAGCACTGCTGTTTTTGCAAAGGTCTGTAATGAACACAGCATTTCAGCCATGAACCTCCCTTGGACCCTGCTAATGAACCTCCCTAGTTTGGTGCTTCACTAAGTCCACTAGGATAGACAATTAAATCCTTTTTAAACTGCACCCAAGTATGTGTGAAATTATAATAATGCTGGTGACAGTGTAACACAGGTAATTCCAGAATTACTCCTGGGTTTAAATGACAGCATAGCATAAAATTACTGAGCTAGAGTTTTTGCAGGGCCTAACAGATATATTTCAACCTTCCAGATGAATGTCCTATCCCAGAACCTAGAGGGCCGTGATCCTTCTCATTTGCTTTATTTCCCTTCCATGAATCTTGCTGAACTGTGTCATAGCATCAATAAGACTGTAAAAAGGAGCATTTCTGCCCAGACTAGGAGGCAGTTTAATGATGATCAGTGCACCCCGATGAACCATAAGAGACATGGGTTTGTACTCCCACAGACTGAGGAGAGAACAGAACTGTCTGATTAGCTTATTAGAGAAGACAGGAGTTCCTCAGATTTGTTTTCAGCCACAAATCATTTGGTAAGCAGAAAATATTCAAGAAGCATACTGAGAATTTGTCTAATGTCAACATATGTACAGTCTGGCAATTGCAAATGACAAATGTTCCCATCAGTAAAAAAAAACAACAGAGTTATTCTATGCTCCAGAGCAGATTGCCTGGCATTGCTTGACACTATGAATAGTCATTCTCATCTATTGGGGTAGTTAAAGTAACTGGAGAAAATTATCTTTTCTGTCTGTGCCTGCATTCTTTTCATTATTCCTAAATTTCCATCACATAGAAAATAAGATATGATGTGGATTACTGACCCTATTAAGCAATAAACAAGCATAGAAGAATATTGTTACTTTTATTATTTGGAATTAAAATCTTGTTCAGCTGAGCTGAAGTTAACATCAAGATGGTTTCTCATCAATAGGCAATAGCACAGTTCTTAGCTGACAGAAATCTACAGTCTATATTTTCCAGATGCTGTATACTACCTTTTCAAACATGCTAAAAATGTAGAGCATCTTGCTTGATTCAAATTAAATGTCCCCCATTTAACCCATGGACAGGCAACAGACTGAGAAAAGTGTTAACACCCATCTGTGATCTGTCTTCTAGGTGCAGTAAGACTGCTCATTTACCAGAGTTTGGGAGTTCCTTGCTGTGAATGCCTTCCCCTGCATTCCCAGCTCTGATAAATGAGCAGATTATTTGTTGATCTGTTGTACTGCCCGGCAGGGGAGAGCCTGTTCCTTTTTTCCACAAAAAGGAAAAAAAGTGAGCCACATAGAGCTCAAAAAAAAAAAAAAAAAGTGAGCCACATAGAGCTCACTCCAACTCTACACAAAGCAAGAGTTTGTCCATAAAACTTTATCAGTATGAAAACAAATCCAGTTCTTTTATTTTCCTCTTTATTTTTTTCTGTACATTAAATCAGATTTTGTGGGCTAGATGGCCTGGCTGGTGAGAGAAAACTAAAGAATTTTATCACATTGGATTCTAAGATTACTGATTGCTTACTATCTGTTAAAGCAACAGAAATAAATATATGAGGAAGAGGTTAAAAGCCTGTCTCAATATCAGCTCCAGATACCTAGTGTTGTTCTTAAGCTCTTGAAATGTCAAATAGAAATTACTCACCCATGAGACTGCTAGCATATTTAAAACAAAGATCCCAAGCAATATTTCTAGCTGACATGCTTCATGCAGTCATGTAAAACACTCCTTAATATATGAACAGGCAGATCCCAAATAAATATAACACTATTATTTTAATGATAAAAATAGATAAAGATATTTATTTTAAATTCAATCAGATGTTGGTAGTGAAATAGGCATCCCACTCTTGTGTATCTTTTTAGCATTACTAGATATTGAAGTACACAATTTATACTTATATTCTGAAGCATTTTCTTATTGTTTATTGGAATTCCAGCCTCAGCATCTTGTATTTGTGACGGCATGCAATTTTGGATTGTTATTTACTGGGTTTTTCTGTATGGTTGGAAGATTTCTCATTACTTTTTGAAGTTACTTGTCTCATGACAGCATTTTAAAGGTGTTTGCTAAACATTTCAAAAATAGAAATATCCAAGATGTGAACTGAGGAAAAAGTTTTGGAAGTAAGGTCATTCTCTTACCAATACCTTTGGCAAATTTGGATCCTTTGTTTCTTATACTTGCTACTTCCTCATTTATGACCACCATTGTTTCATATAAAGAAACATGATGATATTAAGAAAGCTTTCAGTAAAATTATAATTAAAGATCACACTAAATATAAAAAAGATGTTACAAAAAAAAGAAGAAAAATAGAGCTTTTCACTGAAATTGTGTATTTGTTTTTCTTAAAAATAATTAAAGTAAAAAGAAAAAAGAATTTATTTGCTCTCCCTCACAATTATTTATTTCCTTTTCCACATGATTAACAATGGATACTTTTAAATTAAATGAGGCAAACTCAATTATTTTATGCTGAGATTTCTACAAATAACTTCCTTGCTCATGTATAAGCAGGCATTCAGAAAAATCCAAGCACCTATCACTAGACACACCTGTTCCTGCCAATAGTACACACAAAACCTCTTGCTTACTACTTATCAGGACTGTACCAGTCATGTTCATGCAGTTCTTACATCAACAAATATAAATATCAATATGAATAGATTTATTTTTACAAATAGATAAACGTTATTGTGTGGCACCTGAGTAAATCCAGGGAAGGATTCCTATAGAGCAGTAGATTTTGCCTGTGTATGTCAGGTCCAATTTTTTCCTGTTCTATGTAAAGCCAAAAGGGAAAACCTGTGAAGGTGTTTTTCTAAATAATTAATTCGTGTGCAGATCAAAGAAGAATTTTTTTGGCTTTCAAATTCAGAAATGCCCAAATCACTTTGCACAATTGCATATAAAATATGGGCAGTGCTGTTACTGTGCTGTCAAATCTGACAGCCATTCTGTACTCAGCAATATATCAAACACCATCCAAATGCAACCATACAAATGTCACCTCTTGCCAGTGGAACTTTATAAATGAAGCAATATTAATCAATTAAGGGACAGTGGAGTACATGCAGAAGTAGCCAAGTCTCCCTGAGGATTACAATAGGGAGTTCTGGGTGGGCAATCAAGTTTAAACTGCAGAACTGCCAAGGCACACGGATTCTCTGTATGATATAGCGGATTTCCGGTCACACGCTGAGGGAAGCCCAGAGGCTTTGCCCATGGACAGACGAGAGTCAATTTTGCTGTTACACCACTAATCTATTATATGCTATTATACCACTTAACAAATATTTTTACTTCTGCTCAAATAGATTTCTGTGATTAGGTATTAGGGAGATCGTCCACACAGTTCCACTTTGAATTTCTGAAGGTAGCATTTTCATATGAAATATCACGACATGAAGTGATATCCCTCTCATAGGCTGCTTGGGAAGGGAGAGTCCTGTCCCAGCCTCTCCAGCAGAAATGGAGACCCCCAAACACACAAGCTAAAGTGAATCTGAAGAGTCTCTAGTACCATTTCAATTATCTATTTATCTAGTAGCAAATAGACTAGAAAAATACATCTTGCCCTTTTATATTTCATGTACTTGCTATGCTTAATGCAAAGATTTTCTTTCTAAATTATCTCCTTGTTTGTCATATCAGACTTCCTATACCTGCAGTTTTAGGAGTTTCACAGAGGGGAAGCAAGTGCACAGTATTACATTCTCCTCAGAGGATATGTTTTTCAGAGGGGGCAGTGCACACCAAATTGGTTTCTTTCCACCCTTGCCTTCATATACTGTAGGGGTTTATAAATTGTGTACTGCTCTAATGATGCCAAACTTTTGTTATAAACCAGCCCCAAAGAAACACAAGAAACACTCATAAATGTTGCTGCTCAGAATGTCTGCCACCCTCCTTATCTTCAAAGGGGCCAAAGCTTAACATGGCCAGCACTTCCTCAAAGTTGTTGCCACAGAGGAAGATGTAGCAATTACCTTCCAGGAGCACAAAGCTGTTCTCAGGAGAAATGGCTGCAGTTCTGTGGTACCTGCTCAGCCTGCACAATGACCTACACTGCAAAGTCTCATGGAGTAGGTGACAGAAGCAGAGCACTCAGAGAAGATGTCTTCTTGATCAAGGTTTGCCTTTGGCATTGATAAAGCAGCCAGTCTCTCAGACTGACAGATTCTGAAGGTGAATGAAACAACCATAAACCCATATGTAATTTTCTGTAGCACAGACTGGTACAAAGGATGTGTCAGTTTGTGCTGGTGAATGGTTGTTAAGTGTACCCGGAGAGACACAGGTCCTGCTATAAACCCTTGTCAGCCAAACAATCAGTAAAGGCAGATCCAGTTCCAATGCTATCTCTATCTCTCACAGTATCCTCAGCTTCGGACTGGCACAAATCATTTTCTTCCTGCCTGGCAGAACAGTGTTCACCACACCCTGTTTAGGAAGTATAAAGGATCAGTACCAGTGGTACTAGGCGTTAATAGTGGAAGTGGGGAATAGTAGAGATTGAACGACAGCTCCCTACCCTAAAGCAGAAGTCACCTTGCTCTGCAACTCAGGGAAAGGCAGAGAAACCAGATCTTGCAGATTAGTGATTGCATTTTAGGCCTTGCAGGAATAGCTCACCTTAAAAAAGAAACAGCCTGTGCATCCCGTGATTTCAGTCATGGAATCCACCTAGGGTCTGTAGGAGACCTTTAGCTATGAACTTCCTACAGAATGCTGTTTACCATTTCAGAGGGCCTTGAAAGATTCTCTGCCTTGGGCTTAAGACACCAACATTTCTCCTCATCGCCCCCCTGTGATTCCAGTCTTTCTGCCTGGAGATTACACAGCAGGCAGTAGCAGAGAGGATGGTCCAGAACTAAGGGAGGCCCTGGCACAGGAAAGCAATGAGGAGAGGAGACATCTGGGGGAGGATTGCTGGGATCTTGCCAGAAGTCGTGTCCTCAGAGAGCAGGAAGGAAAGATCACTAGAATACAAAGCAATTAGCTTTGGCTCTTTGAATAACTAATGGTTACTAACTAAGAGTAATGATTCTATTTAAGGAACTGCTTTTGTAATACTTACTGGAGAATACAGAGATAATTGACAGGAGGCATGCAAACAATTCCGAGCAACTCCAAATAATTCCAGACATTTTTTTAATTTTAGACAGGCTGGAATTTTAAGCAATATATAATAAATCAAAATAATCTGCTAAGCCACAGAAAGAGATTTTTAGGATTTTGCAGTATCAAACTGACAGCAAGATTTTTTTGCAAGTAATTGGTTCAAATTATTTGGAACAATTGATAGACTAGGTGAGATCCTGGTATTTCCTCTAAGGGAAGGTCACAGGAAACTAGAGACTGGTCAGCCTCAATACTTGGGAAATAGATGGAGCACCCAATCCTGGAATACATTTTAAGGGACATGAAGAACAAGGAATTTCAATCAGGAGTAGCCAGCACTGATTTACTAGTGGGCAAATCTTCAGTAACAGATCCAACTCCAGTCTGTTTTGCCTGTGACAGCAACTGGTGATTGATCTCTCCCCATCCTTATCTCAACCCACAAGCCTTTAGCTATATTTTCTCTACCCTGTCCGGTTGAGGAGGGAGTGATAGAGCACCTGACATTCAGCCAAGGTCATCCTGCCACAAGTTCTTATTTCAGATAGGCAACACTTTGCTCTGAAAAACTCTCCAGTAATTTCAGCATTTGCCACAAAGAAATACTGCCAAAAGATGTCATGCAACCATTTTCCCCACATATGCTTTGCTTCAGACAATACAATTTTGTCCTTCAAACAAAATCTATAGAAATATCCTTTAGATACGTAGGTACAAGATGAGATAAACTTGTCTGTTAGACCAAAAGTGCAAAAAAAAGCCCATATGGAACTTGCAGAGATATCACAATCTGGTATCAACATCATCACTGAATGTAAATACTAAATAATGACTCACTGACTGCTACCAATATGTAAACCATACTCTGTTGATTGCGTAGTTAAAGTCCTGAAAAATCAGATACGAGTAAACATTTTAAATTTTACTGGATTTCTTGATATAAAAATTATTGTTCTGGAGATTATTGACCTACTCAGAACCCTGTTGTTCAGAGATACCAAAGTCCCCGTTGACTCTCTTAGATTTGAAACAATAATGCTTATAGTCATGAAAAATTAAAAAACAAACAAGCATCTTTTTCCCTCTTTTTTCTTTTAAAACTTTTTTTAAAAATCTCTTTATTTAATTTCCTACTTATGGCCTAAACCTCATTAACTGATCCTCCTAGCATGCTATATTTAAATTGCATCAAAAATATTATGTTTTTGATACCTCACTGGTAACTGGATTTTAAAGCAGAGCATATATAATTTTGAATAAACTACATCCAAAGAATTGAATAACATGAAGATCAAAGTTTCAGTAATCAAAATAGACCAAATCAACAAGTTCACTCTAATACACTACATGTACATAAATGCCCATTGTGTTTTATTAGTACTGAGACAGAAAACAGACACAGGTTTGAAATAAACTCCATTATGTCTACACAAGCCAGCATCACTGATAGGCATCTATATTTTGGCACTAAAAAAGCCCCTGGCATTGCTCAATACCTGCCATTCCCACCTTGCTGCCGACACACCCTGGGTGTAGCCAGTCCCACCACACATTCTTTGCGTACTTTCAGTCAGTGCCCCCTGAGAGTGATGCGTTCAGGGGGCTCTGACAGACAGCGCAGGCATTGTGGATGACAGATCACTGACCCCCAAAGAGGCGTCTGGGGGATGCACTACCTGGCAAATCACACCAGCCCGCCTCCCTACTCAATTTTTTCAAAGTACACAGTCGGTACACAGTCTGTCGAATTGCCTGCAATTTAACGTGTATTTGACAGTATTCTGCCTCAAAAAAAGAGCAGCTGAGTAGTAAAGCAGAAAACTGCCTCTTTCTTTTCACCTCTTGCACTAGGGCACTTCCATGCAAGCCACAGGGCATCCACAGGGAAGAGAAGGTTTTGGAAGTTGGTGGGAAGAGGGTTTTAGCTGAGCTCCATGGAAAGTGAGGGAGCCTGTAGGGTTGATGTGGTCAGAGTCCTGAGCACCCACAGGGGGCTGTGCACAGGGTGGCTCCGGCCATGGGGGTTTGCCGAGGGGAAGATGCGCCCCGAGTTAAAAGGCTGTGCTGTGAGCATCTTGTGGGTTTGTGTTCACAGTCTGCTCGCTTCTTTCTCTCCTGTTTCTAAATCAAAACCATTCTGCGTCTTATCTTTTAAAATGGTAATTTTTCTAGTCTGTTTTTCAGGACAACTCACTTTTATTGAGAAGATCACTTTAAATCCTTCACATAGTCGGGCTCGCTTGCCCCAGCGCAGTGTTGAAGGCTGAGGGGCAGCTGGTTTTGGTTAAATCCTGGGGCCGGCGGGTGAAAGCACTCCAATTGCCGAATATACCGCTCTGCTGAGGAGCACGCTCAGCGCTGGGGGCTCCGTGAGCAGCTGCAGGGAGGGAGGGCTGGGCTCTGTGCGGAGCGAGCCCCGGGCAAGGGCCCGTGAGGGGCCGAGGCTTTGCACAGCGTGTGGCCCAGGCGGGGACACAGAGACACGGCAGGTGTGATGACTGCTGGAAGACCTCAAACTGTCTGGGCGCGCAGCCCGTGAGGGTAAAACCTCGGGAAATCTTTTGTTGGACGCCAGCTCGGGCTGGTAGCTGTGTTGCTGTGCCACGGTTAAATTCTCGTAAGGATCCAGACATGTGGGACTCTGCTGTGGGACACGCAGGGACGAGCCGGTAAGGAAACCTCGTCTGACTGTGCGCAGGGTGCCCATGCGGTGACCGGAGCTCCTTAGCAATCCTGAGTCACATCCTGAGGGGTTGTAGTAATTGGTGAGAGCATATGTAAGCACCGCGACCTCAAACTTTCCAGGTGGGATCAATGAAACACCATTACATTAAATTCTTCCTGGAAATGTGTGGAACATAGACAAATACGATAAAAGAATACCTAAAGTTCCACATGATTTATTTTTTATTTTCTTTATTGTCTTTACATTCTGGTACTTCTCAGATATGAATATTCCACTGCTTTTGAGGCTTAGAAAATATTACCTTAAACGTACATGAGAGTTTTATCATAGACTTCAGCAACAGCCAGCATTCATGGGTGTATTTGTTTTTTGTTTAATTAAAAACATGCAAACAGAGGAGTAGTTCAGCTTGCCAGATTCCCCACAGGCAGTTTTGAGTTCTTGTATTCTCAATGAGCAAATATTCTGCTGATACTTGGTTGAAAAATTAAGGAAAGTACTCAATATAGAGTTCAGCAGCCACAGGCCTTGGAACTACTGCAAGGTTAACTCAAATGGAATTACCAACCCCATACCAGAATTGTGTCAGTGGAACACAACCTGCCCCTGCCATTTTTCCCATGCTTCGGCCCATACTAAGTACTTTGATTGGTCAAAGTTTTCGGTTCTGTTTGAAGTTGTCAGTCTGACAGCAGCACAGTTCTCTGGACTCATTAAATAACTAGTTAAAAGAATAGGATGTATAGGTATATACATATAATATGTGTATGCATACCATACATATATACATTTACACACACAGTAAATATTAACAGGTGGAAACACTGGAGTTACAGCATTTAAGTCATCTAACTTATTTGGATAAGATCCTAGATGAATTTAAAAGTGTATATTTTGATTTTCTTAGTAATCAGCACATTGCATCTTAGAAAACACATCTGGCAAATATCTTGCTTATATTAGATTGCAGATAGGTAACACATGTGCATGTTTTGTGATTAGCCCCTCTGCTTGTTCTTAAACTGAACAATGAGAAACTAGAGATTTCAAGTCAGTAATTAATGGAGTGGGACATTTACCTGAAAGGAGAGTCTAAAACAAAACAAAACAAAACAACAAAAAAAACCCCCAAAAACAACAAAAAAAAAACCCACTGGAGAACAACTCAGAGAGAGTATCTACTACTAATTTAAGTATTACTTTGAAGAAAAACACAAAGGAGTAGCCCTACTCACAAGTGTAAGGACTAAAGTTAAGTCTGGATCCTACTGAAGCTCTGTGAAATAGTCCTTTATATTTGTCCTGTACACTAGTATATGAGACAACTACCACCTGACCCAAGGGAAGAAAATCCAAGCTTGAGATAATGAAGATATAACTGCATGGCACAGTGCAGAAATTCTGTGCTATATTATGCTGAGTTTAAAAACTGGGCAGTGTATTTGTCAAACTGAAACTGCCAAATAAAGGCAATTTAATGCTTAGTTTTCGTTTTCCAAGTGATTCCAAGTGATCCATAGTTTATTATGTTTAATGTTCCTTAGGAACATTAAACACAGTATTAAAAGTGCATGTTAACTTAATTACACAGAACTTTCAAATAGTGAGGGATTTTATCATGAGCAAAAACTGTTCTTTCTGTACCAGTGTGACTGATAATAATATGGAGATTTGATTACATGCACAGAAGCAAAGAGCTTTCAGGGCAGAATATATAGCATTTATTTACATGAAAAATGAGGGCAAAAATTTTCAATTCTTTGTGAGAAAGTAAGAGTGCTGACATCTTTATTCTATATTAAGATAAACATTAACTGGCTGCCAGTCTCTCCATGCAGTGAAATCTTAATATATTAGTCAGCTGACAGAGAGAGACATGACACAAACACAGCTGTCTGCCCTCAGAGACCAAGAAGATGTAGAGTTGCAAGTTGCAGCTGCAGTTCTGTAATGTTTGAATAATCAAATGTAAAGACACGCAAAAGTGATGCAAACTGTTAATCCTTGCTCTTGTATGATTTCTATCAGTGCATTCTTGTTATGATTCTCCCTACAGAGTGCTTTCTGCCCATGGGGAAAATAGCTACACTGTCCTTTGTTTCTGAAACTGTGCATGGAAACTGCCTCCATCAGTCCCTCCACATTTACCTTTGGTTCATTCTTCCAATAACTTAATTTCTTTAGAAATGGAAAGAGGTTTTCAAATTTGAGAATAAGATATAAGTCATGATTTTCAAATCTGTTCTACCACAATTCAGACATCTGGGCGATTTTGAACTTTGGAAAAGTGACTACAGTGGATGTTTGTTTGGGTTTGTTTGGGTTTTTTTTAATCCAAGTCAACCAAAATGCATAAAAGAAAAAACATCAGAATATATCAAGTAAAAGGTAAACACAAGTTTATGCTTGACTTTATAATCTTAGCAGATATGTTATATTAGCATCAGTTGGAGACTTATTTGTTCTAAAATGCACACACATTAAAGAGCAAGTTAAACATGGATTGCCACTGACGTCCTGTTCCCAGCTCTTAATATTTGTGTAAATACAGGTTCTAATTTACTTCCTTACCAGTAGAGGTGAAAGCTTGTACTTAATGAATTCCTGGTTCACACAATGTATTTGCTTTTCATGCTGTATCTGGTAACAAAATCTATCTGATTATTAAATTAACAGAGCTGTGATGTAAAAAGAAGCAAATAATTTTATATTTTCCAAGTCCGGTTTGAGCATTAATTACAAACTACAAGTTTAGCTTAGTTGTGTGGCAATTATGAGTACAGCAATTAAGAAAACTTAGGTTGTTTTAAATAACTTACTGAACTGAGTTCTAACTAAGCTAGAAACATTTGAGCCACAGCTGCTTTCATGTGTAATGCTTTCCATTATTTTTCTGGTTAGTATGGAGTCAAAGTGCATTGTGCCCAGGAGAAGAGCTGATGTATAATTCAGGATACTCCTGAATTACCATTAGAAAAGGAATACTGATTAGTTGGTAAAGCCTAAAGGCCAAAAAAAAAAAACAAAACTGACCTGTGCTTTCACCAATTTTTGTCCGTCAGATAAATGTTCTCCATGTTAATGTAACTCAGAAGAAAAAATATAGGTTAGGAGTTATGTTGAAACCAATTTGATTTTACTCTTATTTTTTATTATGGGAAAAAAAAGGAGCACTCCAAGTCTGGATTTAGTTCAGCAGAAAGTCTGATCTGTCTCTAGACTTTATATGAGGTCATCATTAATCTTTTTTCTCTCTACTAGAAGCAAATGGAAATGAGAGAATCAGTCTTCCTCTGCAGATTCCTTAATCACTAGGAAATAAATTCGGCCTTAAGAGAATCTACAAAGAATTTTGTCCATGATCATAGTGTTTGAGGGAAATTTTAGTGAAAAAGTCAAAGGGAGACAAACATGAATAGAGGTTACAGTCCTCCTATGGTTTCTTTCCACAGTCCTATTATTCTCCTGTTCTCTCCTGTCAGCTCTGTAGCTAAAATGACCAGAATTCAGGATTCTTGTAGAACAAAGTGTGCAGTCCAGACCACTCCAGAGATCAGAATGCAAACCAGTTTGAGTCCAGCATTAACAACACAGGATTCAGAAGCAGGAGAAGAGTGTGGGAGCTGAGAGCAAGCAGAGTTTGTCTTCCCAGCATTCCTGTGCAGGAAGGGGAACACAGTATCACAGTAGCAGGCCTTGCTTTGTATTGTGTGGTTTATTTTTTTCCCCCAAAATGGTTTTACTTCAGAAACACTTGAAATATTTCGTCCCTGTCCTCAGGGCTGCGGATATGCTTCAGGGAACTGTGGGAGTGGTGGCTTTGTCAGCCTCTGGTGTTGGCAGGACATAAAGAGTGAACTGTACCAACCCAGGTCCCCACAGCTACAGTATCTGATATTCATCACAGGGAGTGCCAGAGGCATGAAGCCAACACGAGGAGGTCTCAGGCCATTGTCCCCGACAAATTATAATTAGAAGTTAAGTACCAACCAATGAAGTCTTTACCACTTTTAGAGACATGAGTTTGAAATTATTTTCTGCATTTTTTTCCTAACAGGTATATGGGAAACACTTGACTCTACAGTCATTTAAGTTCAGAAGTACTTTTGGAACAGTGATACTTTTGGAACAGTGAAAGAGTGCAGTAGTTATTTCTTAGTTTGTATTCACTTTCACCTTAAAGCCAGAAATTACATACTCCCTAGCACCTATGGTCAGCATGTATCTGCATATTGCAACCAACCGTAATTTACAATGTTAAATGGAATTTTGCATTTAAATATCTGTAGGCAGCTACCTGAGGACAGCAGAGATGGTTCCAACTGAATGGCAGCCCTGACAGTCTATTCAGAAGCACTTTTTTTCTGGTTGTGTGTGAGGTATCTACTTCAAAGGTATGCAGAAAAGAAGTTTTCTTGATTCTGGTGACCAAAAGGCAAGCAGATAGTGTGGATTTCTATTAAAACAATAAGGTGGATTATTTAGTGTCTGGTAGCAAAATCACCCTGGGCTTCTTTTAGGTACTGTTTGGGGAAGGAGTTTAAGTGTACAAAATGTAGGAAGAAAAGCAGCTGGAAAGGCCCACAGCATTAAATACCAGGAAGTTCTAAAGCTGGGACACAGGATCAGGGATAAGCTGGTCATGATTTTTTTGTGAATATTTCTCAGCCAAAAATTTCTTATTTACCACAATTGGAACATTTTCAGAATATGTATCTGTTTTACTGCCAATTTCTTTGGAAAGCATCTTGGCAAAAGAGACAACCAGCTGGCTGTGTGGTGCCTGCCAGCTACTCACACAACTAGACATGAGCCCCCGGTGGGTGCCATAAGCTTAGCCCAGGGAAGCTGCACTCAATGTGATCCTCTGCTCCCTGGCTACATTACCTGAAAGACAAGGATGAGAAACTGGAAGAAAAAATGGGAGCTTGTTTTCTTCTGTTTAGCACATTAATGCCAGTAAGGTTGCGCTTTTGGTTTATTTTTAAAAAGTGGAATGGTAATGGAATTGCTTCGTGTAAGGTAAGCACCCCTAACAGAAAATAAATAGTGTTACCTTGAGACAATCTATACCAAAAAAACCCCAAAATTTCCAAACTTTAGAGCTCATTGGATTGTAGATAGAAACTGAGGTTGCCCTGCTAGTTATAGTGAATGTCTCAGTCATAAAGGATAAAAGATAACCCCGTTGATTTCAAGAGCCTTATTTTATATCATTCTGATACAGCTTTTTGAGACAATAAATATTATATTCATCATACATATATTATTCAATCATGAATATTTTAAAACAATTACTTGAAGGCCAGGCATCTAAAATATTTTGGAAGTTAAAGTACAGATGATTTTAATAGTGTCATATTAAAACAATTTATCTTAAAATTATTCAAAATTTGAATGAGACACAAAATCAAATTTCAGAGCTCGAAGACAAAACCCACCAGCTCAGCTGTTGTGTCAGATTGCTATATCTGCAAAGCCTGTATCTTTACATTCCACTAGGAGCAATGGAAACTTAAAGGCACAAGCTTCGAAAGCTGGAAATAACTTACACACCCACAGGGATTAGGGGTAATCTAATGATATATTTTGGTCTGACTCTTTATAAAGATATGTAGCTATTTATCCAAGAAATATGTGAGGCTGCTAAAATAATATACAATGAGTATATTACAGGAAGTGGAATGTTTTCTTAGCAATCTGCATAAAAGCATCAAAATACTCTGTAATTGATATACCTAAAAATTCCTAGAGTAATTAAACTGTAGACAAGATAGTCTATTACTTAAAGTGTTATAACTGTCTCAATTTGCATAATATCTGGCTTACATAAATTCCTTTGACATTTCAAAAATCTTTCAGAAGTGTACATGATGCTGGAAACTAAACTATATTTCAATACTGAGAAACTGTTACTGGATACTAAATATGGCCACAACAATCTCTGCTCTCCTGTACAACAGCAGTTTCTGACAAATTTCTAAACCAATTATAATTATTAAATGGAAAAAAAAAAACCCACATTAATTAGCGGCATCATTATCTCACTACAGCTGGGCACGCAGTTTTTCACAAAGCTCTTCCACATAAAATAATTATCTATGTACTGTGAACTCAGTCACTTCTCACAGTCCTCAAGCAAATGCTTTTTTCTTGGTCTGGAGTCCTGACTTAAATGTAGTTGTGGAAGAATGCTGTTGATTAACTGTGTTCACATCATCATTGGATGTCTCCATAAAATAGTAACTTGCTGAATCGCAGGTATTTAGACTGAGTGACTGAAATTCCTTCCGGGAAAGCTGAAGGTAATAACTTTATCCTGACTTCTCAGACAGAATGAGTTCAGCTCAGAATGTTGAGAATATTGCTACAAATGCAGGGAACTGAAAACAACAATATTTTGGGTAAATATTTGTAATAACTTCTGTCAGTATGTGTATTTCTTGAGAATTTTGTAAGCTTCGTATAGTAAAGACATAAAAGGTTTCAGTAAACATAAAGGCTACAGAGAAAAGCTTGAAGCCATGATAATGGCAGAGGAAACTTAACTGTTACCAGTGATCTTAATTCCATGATGTCTCAGTCTGCCACCTTTGATAGTAAAAGTGATGCTCTCAAGTGCCCAGCTCTTCAAATGGGAAGTCATGAAATGCTCATCGATGTCAGCTGGTTTAATTTATTACTGCTTGACAGAAAGATTATGAACATGTATTACAAAAAAAATCCTATTTGACAACAGTGATGATTTTTTTTTGTCTCTTCTGTCAGAGAAAGGTAAATTTCTGTCTGACACTATCAGTTATCAAGTTTGAGTTGCTAGGGAGTACTGTAGTCCCTTATCTTCATAAAGAAGATGCTTCTTAGAAGTGGAAAAAATTCTGTTTTAGATTTCATTAATAAGAACTTAGACCTGATTTGCCAGAAATAATGTAATATGTACAGTTGTGAAATATTAATTATATAATTATCATAGTATCAGTCTGGTTAGAGGCTATATTGAGAACTTACTATTTTTTCACTTGGATCATGATTTTCAGAAGTGACAAGTGATTTTCTTCATTTACTTTAGGGCTTTTATAAGGCAGATGCAGAAAATTTTCAACAGAAATGTTTAAATTTAGGGTCTCAGTCCTATTAATTTAGTGTTGCTGTTCTATCAACAGCCATATACTTAATCCACCTTCTGTTGCTGGGGAGAGGATAGGGGAGTAGTAAGAGGAAAAAAACAACCACAAAAACCAAAAAGACAGACCTTCATGTCAATTAAAATTTTATGTTCTCATTTTAATTACAAACACGTTGAGCTAACTATGGCTGAAATTATTTTATGTTACTATCTTTCCTGGGCTTCTTCCCACCACTCAGAAGAGGTAACTGAGAATTTCCCTTCCCCTTCAATCCCCTGGCCTGACCTTCCCTCACCTTCCCTTCTCTGACCCTTAAAGCACTGCCCCTGGATGCTGGAAGCACAGGGAAGCACCTCTCACCGTGTTGGCAGCTGTGGGCATGGCTTGTGATCTGGTTGTTGTGATATTGGTGGGGATGACAGGGCAGGCACCTCTTGTGCAGGCAGATTGCCAAGGAAAAGGCCCCATCTATTCCCACTTTCATAGGTGAAAACAGGAAAGGCTGAAGAAATTCATATGGAGAGATAACCCATGCATTTTATATTTTATAGGGAAAGTTTTCTTAAATCGAGACTGTATTTTCCACAAGCAATTATTTTGCTAATGAAAAATGACAGGATCAAGCAAGTTCTTGTTTTACTGTCAAATCAGTGGTGGTGGTGATGTTTTGAACATATCCAGTGCACTCAACATTTCACCTGTAATGTGGAGAGATTCAAGTGTAACAGAAGTGGAATTGATGTGTGATGTTGGCAGGAAGGTGGAGATTAACTTGTGGAAGTTTCCACAGTGCAACAGTCTGCCCCATTTTGGAACAGAGTTTGCCCTCTGCCCTTGGCAGTGCTAAGGTGGTGGGCAAGGGCTTACTTAGCTCCCTTGCATAGTCAGGAAATCAGATGTGCCACGGACAGACCTCTTTACCCAGACAAAGTTTATCAGTTTGCTTAAAAAGTCACACAAGGGAGAGATGGACACAATCACCCAGGAGAGTGAATGGAAGTTAATGAAAGAAGAGTTAATACAAAAATCTGAGATCTGTATCTTGATTCATTCATGCCTTACCATCTTTTATTCACACAGTCTTTTCAGCAGTTCCAAAACTCCTGCACTTCATTCTTCCACTTTGTGTGCTGGTCCAATATTATTCCTTTGCTTATCAGCTAGTGATCATAATTTGTGTATTATTTGTCATTTTGCTTTTGGTAATAATACCAAATTTGTTCAGTGAAGGCAGGTGAAAGTGTTTGAGCTGCTACAAATAGAAGCCATTATAAAAACCTTGTAAGAATGATAATGAACTGGAGGAGGTTTGCATTTTCTTTTTTCTTCTTTTTCTAAGTGGCTTTTAGGTGTGTTGAACTTGATAAAGAGGAGATCCTGTTTGGCGGGTACTCTGCTGTTACAAATTCTGCAAGCTGTGGGAATGAGGGAGGGCATTGCAATTCTATATATAAAGCATCCAAGCTTGAAAAGGGCAGCCTAGAAAGTGGCAGCATTGGCACTGCCCGCTTGGAACAGAGGGGAGCACTGAGAACACCGCCCAGGCAGGGTGTGCATCATGCTCCCAACACTGGTACTGCTCATCTTCTGCAGTTTCCTGCACTCTGCTGGTAAGTCCAAGGTGCCTGGGCTCCTCTTGGTACATGGCTTGAAGGAAAATTGCAGCATGACATCACGTGAGGTTCAGGTTTTGTTCTCCTTTCCCACAAACTGCAGAATTCAGTTCACGCATTTTCTTCTTTTTTGCTTCATCTTAAAACACAACAGGTTGTTTAATAAATACATGACTGAAATAAAATAATTCATTCTTCACTATTTAAGAAAGTTGGTCATTGATTTGTTGGATCCTTCCCTAAAACTCATTCCCTAGTTACAGGGAATATTTTTAATGGACATTTGTTGTGTTTCTGAGTTGCCAAGTGCCTTCATCTTTCAGATGTTCATGATCTGGTGTCCTAGAGATGTCATTGCAGATATATATTGTATATCTTCTGTATGGAGAGATAATCAAAATCATTTTTCTTTGTTATGTGAACTGCAAAAAGCATTAAGTATGAGCTATGTGATGGCATTTCTTTTTTGAAGAATGATGTGATAGAAAGAATCCTGTGCTGGAAAACAGGCAAATGGTTCAAGTCTAAAAATTTTACATGACTCTTGATGCATTCCTCCATATATTATTCAGTACAATCCTTTGGGCTTTCTAAGAAGTCTGTCTTTTTTGATCCATGCCACCTGTATACCAGATGAATGTGTAATTTCTGAAAGATTTCATAGGTAAGTTCATTGGCTCTGTAGCTACTCAGCCACCTTATTCTTCCTGTGCTGCTGTCAGTGGGTTTCTTGAGAATAAGCCTTTTTTGCCATGGTTTGGCATGGCTTAAGATTTTTTCTTTTAATCTCTTCTGTATATTCTCTTTAATTACTAGTTATTACAATTAGAATTTCAAGAAAAGATTTCAAGCTGCTAAAAGGCATACTTCACTTGCTTTAGGTTAAACAAAGTTAAATTTATTTCTTCTGTATTGTGTTTACTACATTTAATGAATCGTGTAGTTCAAATTTCACGGGGACATTTATTGCTCTTAAATCAATGACTTAAACTGTAGCATGAAAATAATTAAAATATAAGCAACTCAGCCCTGTAGTAGATCCTCAGAGTCAATTTCTAACCTGAGCTGTATTGTTATAAATCAGGTGTAACTCCATTCACTGTATTAGCACCATTGTAAGCAATATCAAGTCAAGTACCTGAACGTGGGTCCTAACCCCAGGTTTTGCTGCCGGCAAGAGCAAAATCTTCATCTACATGACTTCCTATTTTAGATAATAGATGTATTCATGTAAATACTTGCAATCAAATAGAAAATTGCTGTAGATACTTACACAGCCACAAGCTTTACATGTAAACTTGGCAATCCCAAATCAGAACTTTTTCTACAAAGGAGTAAGTTGATTTTCAAGATAAAAACACTAGAATCAGGATCTAAAAAATTCTTACAGAGCAGTTTTCTCCTTTGGGATGTGTCAATATTTCAGGTCCTTGGATTGCTTCACAAGATTTGAGACTGTGAAAACAAACAGATTTCATTCTGTCAAGGAAAGATCTGAAATCAGGCAATTTCTGGATGTTGATTTGTACATTCTTAAATTGGACAACATGCAGGGTGCTTATTATTTTTGTACTCTAGATCCAAGTGTTGTTTCCTTAGAATGAGTCAGACCAAAGCCAGGATTTAATTCTCTTCTTCATGGATCTGCATCCAAATTCTGTAGTTTGAGTCTGTCTCTAGGTAGAAATGTAAATATTGATTGTAGGGACATATATTTGATAATTTCATGTGTAATCTGATGGAAAGTGATGAAAAAAAGAAAATCAGTAAATATGCTTGAGTAAAAAAAAAATCTACCTAAGTTTGAAACCTGATTAAAACTGTTAGTTCTAGCCTTTTCTTAATAAGAAGTGCTGATTCATTGATAAAATCAAGGCTTCACCCATTTAGCTATCTCAATAATCAAAACTGCATGGATCCTTTTGAGAGGTTTGTGTACAATCATACTTTTTCTTATGACGTATGTAACTAAGAAGTCACCTTGATTTATGCTGTTCACATATCTATGTTTGCAAGAGACAAAGGGAGGTAAAAATTTCGTACTGAAGAGAAATCATCATGAACATGTGCAAATGATAACTCATATTACAGCTACAGCTCTACCAGTACCCTCAGTGTTAAGTTTAATTTTAGGCTTCTGTCATTTGTTTGAAAGTTCTTGTTCTTTTCAGAACATCTCACATTTCAACATTTCTGTTTGTCTCCAATTAAAAGAAAAAAACTGAACCCTTTACAAAACAGAGATTTTAAATTATTTCTGCAAGCTGGAAGTACAAAGATTTCATTTTAATGTTTTGTTTTCATTTGTTTATCTGATGTGAAATACTTTGATTGAAGCCATTGCAACATAAAATTATATTTTCCCATAGGGATGTTTCATAGTAACCAGAGTATAGGAACAAAATTACTTATTTCTTCATAGTAAGACATGTTCCCTGGTTTATACTGCTGCCATGAACTAGACAGGCTGGCCACACAGAAACTGCACTTCAACAGATATCATTCTCTAGGAAGTTGGCCAGATGGAGAAGAGTGTGAATTGGAAGTAAAACCTTCCTTTATCCAAGAGAAGTGAAACTCTGGTTAAAGTTCTACTAAGATAATTCAAAATAAGTATTTAATGTCATTTCTCAAAGGAAAACAGAATACTTGCAGTAATGGTAAAATGTCAGAAAGGAAGATTTCAGTACTTTACGAATCTCATTTAACACTAGGACAGCCTTTTAAATGAAAAAATCGCAAATGATTGCAAAATACAACTTCTGCATAGCCATAGCACTTGCTGCATCTGTACAATCTGCCATTTTGTGTGCTTCTGGTTGATAGTGTTGCCAGGAAGATTTAACTATTATTTTCAGAGTTAAGTGTGAGAAAAAGAAGGTACATGCTGAGAATAATTACTGTACTGTAATTAGTATAATAGTTTGATCTGACAGGATACAGACTGATTGGCAGATAGCAGGTGGCTCTGTACTTGTTTTATTAGCTAGTCTTTGGGCAAAAAGTTAAAATTAATTTCATATCCATAGTTATTTTCAATCTTCACCAAACCTGAAGTACATGTTAAATTTTGTTTGCAGTGTTTAGATTCTTGAGTTTGAAAAGCTACCAAACAAGCTTTGTAAACTGATTTGTCTATTCTAACCTAAAATATTTGTCCGTTAGACATTTTGCTTAACATCAAGCTCTCTAGATAGATCTGACTTGAAGTTATGTTTTAGGCATATATTCAATTCCTGCAAATCTAATATCCTTGGAAGGCAGCTTTTACACACTTCTAAATCCCATTCATGTAGTGTCTGAAGTTTAGGATTAAACTGCAATGATTGGAAAACTGCAAAGCCAACAATAATAGATTATTGAACAAATGCAGGTATCAAAATCCAGGCATTCAAAAAAGGCAGCAGCAACTCTGGGCATGAAGAGTGTTAGCTTGAAAGCCACAAACTGACCGTTCCTTTTGTGGTGTACTTACTGTGATGCACGGTTCACTAGGAACTTGGTAGGGGCATGCTGGATTTTGGAAATGCCTGCTGAGTTACAGGCCAACCGTGGAGGTTTTCTAAAACATTGGCAAAATCTCAAACAATTATTGGCCAGTGCTGACCAGTTCTAGACGGCAAGGCAGCGTGAGTAGGATTAGAATGATTTTGTGATGAGTGTGTCAGACAACTTGGGAGTGGCTGAGATAAATGCAATTTTAAGCTATTAGAACAATTAGGATGGGAGCACTTCTGTCACTGAATTTATACCCTTGATTTCTTTCCCTTATGCCTAAATATTAATTGTATACAATTCTACCAGGATAGTATTTTAGCTCTTAAAAAATTAGATTAGTTTATCTAGGTAGCATCTTCTTTCAGCAAGTACTGTTTAATAGCAGGGTTGAGGTATAGACTGATGGGAATATTGGAGATGTCTGCATCTGAGCTCCAAAGCAAAAGGATGTGCTGAAGCACTCAGTTCCAAAATTCCCTCTTGTGCTTTAACCTAGCCTTACATAAAAGGCAGAGCCTCACCTGTTTTTCTGCAGCCCTTGAGGTAGCGCATGGCAAATGCTACCTCACCTTCAGCAGCACAGCATGGAATTGGCTGAGAGTCTGCTACAGCTGGTGAGCTCCCTGGAGGCTTCCACTCACTGCAGTATCCAAGGAAGAAACAGCACCCTGCAGAGCTGTAGTGTATATATAGATATTTATGTGGATTTGGCCTGGCTTATTTGATGAAAGAAACCTTCTGCCACAACATTTTCTATGTTGCAAAATATCCTAAACATGTCATAGAGGATTACATGGGTTCTACAAGATACTTGCTCCGGCTATCTAAGAAAGAGCAGACATGAGAAAATTTAAATTTGAGTAGCACATTTCTGAAGCACCTCAGGTCTTTATTCCTGTATCTTGTTTAGGTTTTTACCACCCAGCTATTGACTCTGAGAGCTCACTTCAGCAGTGCTGGAGGAAAGTGCTGGGTGAAAGAGCCTTTGGGTATGCATGAGAACGTGGAGCAGTTGTGCTCATGCAGCAGGTCTGTGTTTGACATGGAAAAGGAACCACACTGCACTCAGCATTTGCTAAACATTCCTTGGCTTCTCCTAAGAAAACCCAGCTTTGTGAAGAGGTGCATGGAAGGGAGCAGGTGACAGCTTGCATCATTCTGCCTTAACGTGAGCAGCAAAAGCAACTACGCCTGGGGATTTCCTGCTCTTCAGCTCCAGATCCCACGGTTCTCGTGAAGAACACACGGGACAATACTTTCCCCATATTTTCACACTTCTGGCTATTCCTTCCACTACTTCTACCCAGATGGTGAAACAAGAACTCAAAAACATGAGGAAAGATTTATCCCACTTTTTTAAACAGGAACATAGGATTTTAGTATTAAGTATAGGAGCTGTCATATTGCATAGGATTTCTGGCAAATTTTGGAAACATTTGTCCAGTACAGAAGAATTTTCTATTACCTAATTATGTAATAGGAATTATGTGATTTTTCCATGATGAATGTCATTCATATTGTGTGGCAGAGCACAATTCATATATGCTGACCCTGCTTTGACTTGCAGCATGCTTAAAAACAAAATAAATATGCAAATATCCAACTTCTTTTTCTCAGAGGATAACTTCATTGTGTTGTCTTTTTCCTTTCACAGCTTTTGAAGGAAATTATTGGTCCCCCATTCTTCTCCAAAAACAGAAAGAATCTCTGCAAAGAAGTAAGTGTCTAACCTAGTTTTTAAAGTTTGCATTTAAGTGTGTGTGACAACTCTATTCAGTATCAAGTCCATATTGCAGAAGGCACTGTACAAACCACATAATAAAAAACAAGTCTTTGCCTCAAGGACCATATGTTTTGAAGCATTAAATTTTAGAAATTCCAAAAGAAGACTTTACATGTAAAAAGATTGTCAAATGCGTTGTCTCACTGTGGTAAGTTTTAAACGAAGTGGAAAGTGCTTTAGTGTGCCATGCTGAGGTTTTGATACCTAAGGATAGAAACTGTGAGCAGTTTAATAGCCTTCCACACTTAGAAATATGCTATTGGGGTAATTTGCGTGGTATGTTTGATTTTCATTCCTACATATTACTGCCTAATACTATCTAAAAATTTAGGTTATGGATTCTTTTGATATTGCAAAATCCAGGAAAATAAATTCTTCATATAGATAAGGTCTATATGAAGATATTATCTATAAGATCTATCTATAGATAGATCTATAAAATCTATCTATATTCTTCATATATATAAGATTTCAGGTTAAAATAAACTTATATGCAAATGGACAATCAGAGTGTGGAATATTTCTTCTTCACCTTTATAGGCACCTGCTAGAGTGGGATCAGAGTAGGACAGATCTCTGCTTCAGCGTTCAGCTGTGCCAGCTGCTGCCATACTTCTGGTAGTTTACCAGCAGTTTTCCCTTAACTCCATAGAATGACTTGTGTGCATCCATCCAAATCTGTATGCAAAATTAACTCCAGCCACCTACTTGCTGTAAATTTGTGCTAGTCTTTCTGAGTCTGAGAAATACAAATAGTGAGGTACTACTACTATCTGACTAGTGTAAAACAATGCCAGAACAAAAAAAAAGAATTAGCATATTATAGCTTTAAAATATTTAAAATATTAGATATCAGAAGTATGGTTGGAAAGGCAGGTATCCTTAAAACGTTAACTCATAATTAAAATTTAATGGTAAATTTTGACTGTAGTTATTGTGGAATTTTCTGCTATAAAGAAATTTTGTTTCTGTTCAAAATGATGGTTGACAAGGACTTGGAAGCCAGAGCACAAGGGAGGGGTAAGTAGAAAAACTCAATAGCCTCACAGAATTCCCTGAACTGAAAATAATTGGAGGCTGAGAAGTATCTGTGGAAGTATATATGACTGATCTGATGGTAGTCTTCCCTTGGGGAGGCTGTTAATGGTCATTGCTGGAAATAAAATACAGAGCTATATCAACCCTTAAGCAGAACCAACACACTTTTTCACATGTCCTTATCTGAAGAAATGTGAGGCACTGACCTCTAAATTTGAAGTTCATTCAATAGTCATCTAGTTTTCCATGTCCATGGCAGGAAGGAATGAATGTCATCATGCTAACATGATATATTTTACAGGACATGATGTTCCTCTGCTATGGGATACAGAAGGATATAGCCCTTCTGAAAACACAAAATTTTCGCAATATCCTTTCTAAAATCAGTAAGGATATCAGTCCTAATATTCCGATTTTTTTTCTATCCTATTCTATTTACAGCCAGTCTTCCTGGTAATTCATATTTTGATTGTTTTTACACTAAAATATGATGCTTTGCTTTTGCGTACCATTAGAATCCATTCTCTGTAATCCAAAGTTTGTTGCATTCCAGTGGCTCTATGAAATTTTTTATGCAGTTTGGGGAAAATGAGGAGGTGTAGAACAAAAATAATTATATAAAATGAAAATTTATTATAGTAAGCATTTATTTAGGCAGAAGAAACTGAGAGTAGCTTGAATTCGGAGAATTCTCATTCAGTATAAGCATAGAGAAGCTACATGAAGTTCATCCTTAAAGTAAAAACAGTTGAAAGACTTTTAATCTGACAAAAAAATTCTCAAATACTCAGGAACTCATCTCTGTCTGCTGTCTGTTCTTACAACAAGAGAAACAGTAGAGCACGGATATAGACTAATTAAAAGAAAATCCCTAGCTATTATTTAGTAAAAGCTGAACTAAAAAGACAAACACATAATCTGTATTTAAAGTTCCTTGAGTTGTTGACATTCCCATTTGTTATTTTTCTTTCATAAGATTTAAATAAAAACAAATACAGTGGCCATGCTCCTGTATTTATTGAAAGGGGCACCTCTTGCACTCTGAACATTGTGCAGCCCTGGGTAATCATTCCTTGGCACACTCTGGGATTTGGTGGTCAGTATCACTCAGGCACAGTATATTAATCTAGCTGGATTTAGGCATGAAGGATCAATGATAACAATCAGCTAATTCCTATCTTCCAGTCAGACCTTCAGGACAGAACAGAAGTGTGGAAGAGGAGTACTTTTTGCCAACAGGTAACTGCTCACTGGGAAACAGTATTTTCTGCATGACCTGGATAAAACCAGTAGCATTCTGCAGTTATTTGATCTCTCCTTTACAGTTAAAGGAGATATTTTTGGCTTTAAAACAATAAATGTAAACTGCATGTAGACTTTGATAAACTTATCTGATACTTTGTAACTCTAAGATATATACTAAGATACCTGAGCTTCATATGATACCATAAGCAAAAATAATTTGAAAATGAAAGTAGCAATCTAAGTCTGGAAAAACAGAAGTGAGGACATGATTTTAGGTACTTCAATAAAATTATCAGCTTCAGAGGGACTGTTCAAATGCTATAACTAGATGCAGAACTATCTTAACAGCAGGTGCTGGAGTTGCATCTCTTTTTTTTGACTCATTTCCACATCTGAAAGTCTGTCTATTGAGATGAACTTTCCAGACTACTTCTTAAAGATGAAAATTGATTAAAACAATTTGTATATTTATAAAAATGGCTGGAACTTTGTCACAAGAATACACAGCTGAGAGAGTGTGGAATTACAAGTTGGGCTTTGAAGACTGTCTTTGGATATCTAGTGATTTAACTGTGTGGTTAATCATGATACAGTAATGCCAAGTACAGCTTGGTAAATGCTGTGCCTGAGATGTTAAAGCTCTGTCCAGTAGCAAGCTGTCACCTTTGCAAACAGATCTAGCAGACTGAAATAAGAAATTAAGTCTCTATATTACCCATAGGAGTTGAAAAGGCTTTTCCCAAGCTAGGAAGTTAGGGAATTCTCTTCTGCTTGCAGTAAATGAAAATATTGCTCTCACTCCTGATATTGTTTCACTTTCTGACTTGAGATAAAATTTTGAGATTACAAAAGAATAGAAAAACCAAACAGAGGGCTAGAATGTTGTTTACAGAATTAATCTTAGCAGAAGCTTAATAGCTTGTCTTAGCATTTGTATTTGAAGTGCTAATCAGAAGAATGAGCAAATATGCTAAATCCATGTTTCTTTCTCTTTTATAGTTTTGAGCAAAGATTCCTGTTCTACGTGGGGAGGAGGGCATTTTTCAACCTTTGATAAATACCAATATGACTTCACTGGGACTTGCAACTACATCTTTGCAACTGTATGTGATGAGACCAGCCCAGACTTCAACATCCAATTCCGTCGTGGGCTAGACAAAAAAATTGCAAGGATCATTATTGAGCTTGGGGCTTCTGTTGTCATTGTTGAGAAAGGCAGCATTTCTATCAGGAGTGTTGGGTAAGATTCTGCCACGAATGGGGTGGGGAGTGTTTAGAGAAGGCAGGGAGTTATATAGCAGGTTCAGGAACTTATGTAGCAGGTGCATTGATGACTGCTTGTGTCAAAAATAAATTAACAAATTACTAAAGGTAACACACCTAACGGGACTTTACTTCCTTTGCTTCCCATCAAGCACTCATACTCTAGAACATTTTCTTTATAGGTTTCTCTGATCTTGTCAGTTTTCAGTCATAATTCTTGTATTAAAGCTCCATAGTCTCTCCTCAGGATAATCAACATTAATTTCACACCAACTTCATGGTTCTTGAAATGTATAACTATGCTCTAATAAAACTAGACCAAGTGAAGATGCCAAATCCTGTGCAAACATTGTCACTAGTAGAATCACTATACAACTCATTTTTTGGTGATCCTTCTATGAAACTGCTCATGTAGATTTTCAATCAACAGAAACTTTCACACGTTTTGAAATGCCACAGTTAAAAAGGAAAAAATTCTGTTTCATGTTGCTGCAAGTACTCAGACTGGGTGTGTATCACATCCAAAATAAATAACTAATGCCTGCATGATCTTGCTATGAGGTTGGTTTCTCTTCTCACCTTATTTCAGTGTCATTCAGTTGCCTTACACCAGCAATGGAATCCAAATAGCACCTTTTGGACGCAACATCCGCCTGGTAGCCAAGCTGATGGAGATGGAACTGGTGGTCATGTGGAACAATGATGACTACCTCATGGTTAGTGAAACGTTCTTGTAGAGCACAGAAGAAAATTCTCACTGATTTACTGGGATGGCAAGAACTCTCTGAACTTAATGGGTGCTTTTGCATGTATTTACTATTTTGATATTTATTCTTTTCCTGTTTTACCTATTCTTCTTGAAATAAACAGCTTTGCATGTTACTTACACTTGGTAGTTAGCAGCATTGGTAGTTAGCTAAAGGCACCAGTGCTGAGACTCGTGGATACTTTCACACATTTTAATCTTTCCTAGGGGTATTCCAGCAGCTGCAATGTTTTTCTTAAGAGATGTTATTTAAAGTTGTGTCGAACTTAATATTTTATGGCACAGTTGAGTCTTTTTTATTGAGCTTCCCCGCGACATCTTTTGGTTTCAAATATCGAGTGCTTCTACCAGTTTATTTTTTCTTCCCTATTTCTGAATCTTTTCAGGTTTTCCCTTCAAAATCCCCAATACATTTTCTCAGTGAGACCTGTGATATTATTGCCACAAAAGACACTGAATTCTAAATTGATTGTTTGGTAAAACAAGGAGATGTAGTAAATTGTCTGGGAGATTTGTCAGCATTATTATCACATATATAAGAGAAAATGCTACTCTGATGGGTTAATATGACTATACAAAGAATATGGTTTTATTTCTCTGATCTAAGATTTTCAAAATAATTCACTGTTTGTAGTCAGTAGTAATACTACCATTTTAGTCTCCAGAGTAATAGAGAACTGAATAATCTTCTTCTGAAAATAGATTTATTTCCTGTAACCTTAAGTTTCTTAAGAAACTTGAAATTTGTACTCTGTCAACAAAGATATTAGGAAGGCTTCAGCATTATTTTCTTTTTTCCCTGGCTCCTTAGAATGTTATCCCCCCTCAATTCCCTGTGTCTTCAAATCGTATCATTTTTATTAAATACTAATTCTAAAAAAATCTTTATTTGCCTATTGGGAAAAGACTTCACTGCTTACAAAATTCTTCCTCTAAAAAACTCACGAAATTAATGAGAAGAATCACTTTTAATTGGGTGCTTGAACTGAATTTGTTTGAGAAAGTTATTGCTGTATAGATAATTTTACTTAGGGTGATCCTTTAAAATGTTTTCTTGTATTTTATTTTAGGTTTTGGCTGAAAAAAAATACATGGGGAAAACGTGTGGAATGTGTGGGAACTATGATGGTTATGAATTGAATGAATTTGTGCGTGAAGGTAAGAGACATTTCAGACAGACGGAGAACGAGTTAAAGTGAGTCAAGGTGAGAACTGAATACTGTGATAGCATTGCTGTGTTCCAGAATTGAGTAAAGCAGTCCCATGGGGCACCAACATACCTCATATGATTATGCTACACTCTGTTATCTGCTATGAGCATAATATAATGGGTTCCTCACACTAGTGATAAGGACTCTTATCTTTTAGAAACAGGTGGTAAGGATCACACTTTCCTGACTTCCACAAGAGGCAGTTTTTATCACTGGGAAAAATAACCAGTAGAATATTCAACAGTCAAAGAGTAAAATCTGAGTTTTGCTACATCACAACAACAAGTAAACAAATCAATGCAATCTTTTTCCTGACAAATTATAACACTTTAATTTCCAGGTAAATTGCTGGATACATATAAATTTGCTGCCCTACAAAAAATGGATGATCCATCAGAGATCTGCCTGTCCGAGGAGATACCAATTTCTGCTGTTCCTCACAAAAAATATGTAAGAAAGGTCTTCTTGGCTTCTCTGCAGCATGATTCTTAGCAGGGGCAAGACCAATAGAAATCAACAACAGAGAGGCACTGGTTTCATAAAAATCACTTCCATGAAAATGGATACAGTCGACATCTGTATAGCATGATATGAGAAAGAAAAGGAGTTCTTTGCATTAAAATACATTTGAATAAAATCCCACAGGTGTTTTTAAGGCTAGATTTAAATCACACATAAAAATCAACTGCATTTAGCTCAGAGCTTTCTGGAATTCCATGCAGGTCATCACAGGAAATTTATGGAAACCCGTGAAGCTTTAAGAACTTTTTATCTAACACCTGGAGACTTGACACTATAAGCTGTACAGCTTTGAAGATATTCACAGTGCCTAAAACATATTGCCAGATAACAGCACTGATAACAGGGACAACCACCATCAACTGCTATCACTTGCAGTTCTAAATGAAAATAAAATCAGTGTGCCTGACAACCTTTGAGACCTTACACTGCAATAGGCACCATGATAGGCAACACAAACCTGCAGGTAACAGAAATACACCAAGTGTGTGCTCAAAGAGGAATGACTTTTGTGATCTTCACATCTGGGATGTTTTTCATGGAACATGTTGTCTTATGTTTGCCATGAGACAACACATTTCCTGTGTGTAATGCTCTCATCCACTTTTAGGGGGTTGATGGCACAGAAAGTGACTTAATTTTCAATATGAGAAGTGGAATTATTTCAATATATCAAGTTCTTTGTATTGTACAATTTATTTATATCCCCTTTTATCTGTGAATTTCTCACACATTTGAAGTCAAATACACATTATTAAACTCTAGGGGGAAAAAGCAAACAAGCCAATAAGAAAATCAAAACTAGCAGCATTTATTCCACTGTGGTTTTCATATGAAGGAAACACCACCAAGAACAGTTTTCTTTCTCTTTTTATTTAGGCCATGATCTGCTCTCAGTTACTTAATTTGGTGTCACCCACCTGCAGTGTGCCCAAGGATAGGTTTGTCATTCGTTGCCAGCTTGATATGCAGGACTGCAGTGAGCCAGGACAAAACAACTGCACTTGCTCTACACTGTCAGAGTATTCCAGGCAATGTGCTATGTCCCACCAAATGGTGTTCAACTGGAGAACTGAAAACTTCTGCTGTAAGTTCAAATGGTTTATTCATGAGAGACTGTGCTTAACTTTTCTGTGTCTTGAATAGAGGGATAATGATAATAACTGGAATATTTAAAAAAGTCTCTACTGTCTTTAATCAAACAAATTATTTTCTGCAGAGAACAGTGGTCTTTGATAAAGCTGTAAGGAGAGCAGGGAAACCTCAAAGAAGAAGGAAGCTCAAAACATAGCTCCTGTGTCTAGATCAGTGACAATAAAACAGACAAACATCCACCAAGTGAAAACTGTTTAACTTCTCAAACTTCCTACAGGAGGCTGCTTGCTCTAAGAACAGTTTTCTTATTACTGTACTTGGAAAATTAGCCAGTGAAGAGAAAGCACTTTTAGATAGCCCCTGAAGTCTTTGAACCTTTTTGCTAATAATTGCCATAACTCCCTTTATTCAGAGATGATTTTCAGTAGTCATTTTTCAGATGTTAAACCTTCCTATTTACAACGACTGATTGGAAGTAAAACCTTGAAGTAGTACAGAAAATCTGATTTTTGGTACTTCCTTAGGCTGCAGTATGCCCTGTTTGCCATTCTCCAAGCTTCTGAAAAAAAATATTTCCAATTTTGTGGGCAAGAAATATGAAAGAAAGCCAGAGTGAATATACAGTGGTAACAAAGAATACTCAAATGATGAAATGAATATTGAGGCAGGATAAAAGAATGTTAGTGTCAGAAATCAGAAGGTTTTTTCCTTGCAAGGTAGCAGATGAAATGTTCTATGTTTACACTTCAAAAATCTTAACACTCCCACTGTTTGTTGCAGCTGTGGGAAAATGTTCTGCAAACCAAATCTATGAGGAATGTGGTTCTCCATGTGTTAAAACCTGTTCCAACCCAGAGTACAGCTGTTCCAGTCACTGTACCTATGGCTGCTTTTGTCCAGAAGGTATAATTTCATCATATTCTTAATGGCTCACACAAGTGTTTTTTGCACATATCCAGTCAAGTGGAATGGACTGCTTAATAATGAACTAGCTGTGCATTTCAGGGCATTGTGCTGCTAGAACTGCTCTTTCTCAGGTAACATAATGTAACTGGAATTTTGAGTAATTGTGGTCCTTAAAGATGGTTGGTCACTCTTCACAAGAACAGAGCTATGAATACATTTTCCTCACAAGACCATGGTTTGTGATGGGGTAAAGATATGCCACCTGCTTAAAGTTCTTTGCTTAAATATACATTGATCAGGCACCAGGAAGAGGTAACATACCTCAGAGGATTCCTGCAGTATTATGGGAATTTTGTAAATTCCCTTTGAAATAATTCAAGATGAACTCATCACAGAAATTGTGATTATTACTATCATTTGCATTTCAAAACAGGACAATCGACTGCGCTTTCATGTGACAAAGTAGTCAAAAGCTGTTGTCACTTGTGAATATTCAGTTTCATTTTAATTAGGAGAAAATTTCCTGCATGGTACATCTCCAAGTATGGACACTGGCTGTGCAAGAACAGCATTCTCAGGCTAATTTCAGAAAGCACTCAAGCCATAATAACTGTAGTGCTAAGTGAGGATGGGGAAAAATGTTTTGTTTATCTTCTTTGGCAGGAACTGTTCTTGATGATATCTCAAAGAATCGGACATGTGTTCACATTAGCCAGTGTCCATGTACACTGAATGGGAAAACATATGCTCCTGGTGAGACAATGAAAGCAGCTTGTAGGACCTGGTGAGTACCAACAGGTACTTCCATGAGAGAATAAAAAATACCTTTATTAGACAATTGGAAAATTTTGCCTAACCTTTCAAAGGGCATCACCTTTCACGATTCAGGAAAGTTTACTGACAATCCATGCAAGTGTTCAGCAACTTTGAATTAAGGTGAGCAATTTCAACTGATAAATGTAGACAAAGAAAATCAAAGCATAGACAACATAAGGAGAAAAGTGATAAAAACTACATATTTCATTGCTAGGAAGTCGCTGAGTTTTTAGAGCATGAAGAAAAGAATAACCTTGCACAGAATTTCTTGTTTTCTACAGTAAATGTGTGATGGGTCAGTGGAACTGCAAAGACTTGCCCTGCCCTGGAAGGTGTTCACTGGAAGGAGGCTCCTTTGTTACCACGTTTGATTCAAGGCCATATCGATTCCATGGGGTTTGCACTTATGTTCTTATGAAGGTAATTTCAACAGAATACCAAATGGATATATTTTAGTCAGTCTTTGGTTTCCTATTGGAACACAAACTGAGGACTTAGAAAGATACACATTTATTCTACAAATCACTGTCATACTGACATAGGCTTCCCCTTTTACTTTTCTTTTCTGTTTCCCTCCAGAGTTCCAGCCTGCCACACAATGGAACCCTAATGGCTGTTTATGAAAAGACTGGTTATTCTCATTCTGAGACATCACTTAGTGCTATAATTTACCAATCTACAAAGGTAGGTATTCCCTCCACAGGTTCCATCCAGCACTTTATCACTAGATTAGCAAAATAAGTGCTCAGTCATTGCTGGTAGCTTGAACTTAAAAATTATGGGATAAATAGTGAAGATATGTTTCTGCTCATGTATACACAGAAAAGATCTCAGTTACATCACTCAGGAAGGTATTTTCAGAGTGAAAGCTAAAAGCAGCATGTTATAGTGGGAGAAAATGCTTGAAATAATTTTTTTCTTTTACATAGATCATCGACAGTATAGTTGTTTAACTTAACATATAAATGCCATCTGTAAAGATAGTTACTTCTGGTTCCATGTCCTCTTCTTACAGGACAAAATTGTGATTTCTCAGAATGATCTCCTTACTGATGATGATGAACTCAAGCGGCTGCCTTACAGATCAGGTAAAAAAAAGGGGGAATATAAGTTATATCCAAATTAAATTAAATGTCTGTTTTTACACAACCCAACATCTTTCACAGTCTTTCAATTGCTAATATCAGGGGTTTTAGAGGAAGGTTAAAGTCTCTCCTGCTGCATCTGTTCCTCTAGTTGTGTGTGGGAGAAGAGTTGTAGACAGAGTGCTAGAACATTTATATATGTGTTAAAATCGTTACCTTGCAGTATCACCAACATCTCTGTTTTTAAATGTTCTTGTTCCTTCAGGAGACATCACCGTTTTCAGACAGTCTTCCATGTACGTTCAGATGCATACAAACTTTGGGCTGGAACTTGCAGTTCAAACATCACCTGTGTTCCAGGCCTATGTGAAAGTTGGATCACAATTCAAAGGCAGAACACTAGGTAAGTAAACAAGTCTCCTTACAAAGGAGAAAATATAGGGAGTATAATTTTGATAACTTAGTATTCATCTTTTAGGAAATCAATTTTCTTTTCCAGATTCAAAGAAAAAAAATGCATTGGAAACTGAATTGATTTTTCACTAATAACTTTTAAATTAATCAAAGAAACCAGAGGTGTCACATTTTTCATACATAACACAATGCTGTTCTGTATTTTATGTGTGCCTTTTTCAATATGTGCTATCCTACACAGTGAAGGAGCAACAAATAAGTCTGTGTGGTCTCTGCATCTTGGAGCACAAAGCTCTTTGAATGTCATGCATGACCACTGTAAACACAATGAATGTAAAAATCTAAAAGCTTCTGAGCTGGTAATCACCAGATGGAGATGTTTATTGTACAGCAACCTTAGCCACACAAGCATATCTTGCATTCTGATTATGGGGAGTTGCAGAGATATTTTGGCTTTTACAAAAGCCTAAATGCATATTCTTTGTTATTATGCATTTAATATACATAAGAAAACGAGCAACTCCAAAAGCGTTTCATGGCCTTTCTCTTTTACATTATTTAAAACCACTTTTTTCTAAAAAAAGACAAAAATTTCTCTATGACTTTGTTGTTGATTAGAAGCTGACACTCTTAACTTGAGGAGGCAGAGACTCAGTGACTGAATGTGTACATAATCAAGATTCTCCGGCTACTTGACCTGAGTAGTCATTGACCCTCTATGTAGAGCTTTTGAATCAATTGTCTCACTGTTACAGAATGAAACATAAGCCTTTGTGCACGCATTCTTTAATTTCTGCCGTTCCTTGCATTTCTGATGTTGTCAGGTTTATGTGGCAATTACAATGGAGACACTACAGATGACTTCATGACTAGCATGGATATCGCTGAAGGGACAGCCTCACTGTTTGTAGATTCCTGGAGGGCAGGAAATTGCCATCCTGCCTTAGAGAGAGAGACTGACCCTTGCGCTTTGAGCCAACTGAACAGTAAGTAGATGATGCCGTGGTAACCGATCTCTCCAGCTGGCTTTGTCTGACACTTCCATAAGCCCGTACCAGGGAAATGAGAGAGATGGACAGAAACAGAGAGTGAGAGGATTGAACATCACAAATTCTGTCACCAACAAGCCATTTTTGCTTTCTAGAATACATATCAAGTGAAAGCTCATCAGATCCCATTCTAGAGATCTGGGATTGAGATGCTGAATGAGAGTGTTTTGATCTGTCTATGCAATGTGCATGAATGTCTTAGGCTTGCTCAGCAGTACTGAGACTGAAATCCAGGTTTTGTCTTCCCGAGTCTCTATTGCTATTGGTCTTGAAAAAAAAAAAAGGTGAAAAAGAAGAAAAACTCTACTGAGCTACTTGTACAAGAATATAGTCTGAAAGCTAACAAGCTAAGAAGTTGTCCTGTTGTTCAGTGCATCATTGCCAGAAGTTCACCTAAAATACCAAATTTTTTGAAAATTTCCTTTTTCATTTTTCCACCTAATTTTCCCATTTTAATGTTTATTGTTTACTTTCATTAGAAATATCTGCTGAGACTCATTGCTCCATTCTAACCAAGAAGGGTACGGTGTTTGAGAGATGCCATGCTGTGGTGAACCCTATTCCTTTCTACAAGGTATGAAGTTTTTATGATGGATGATGTACAGAGGGAGTCGAAATATAAACCAGATTGGACTCATAAACAGTGTCCCACGCATTGAATCAGCAATGCAGAGAAGCTTAGGAACAGGTGTGGTGTTGAAAATTATGTCTCCACCACACTGAAAATCTGTTTGGTCACAGGCACCAGTCCCATCCCTGTGAATCAGAAAATATTTTTGCTCATGCTGCAGTTGTCCATGACAACAACTTTAACTGTGCAAAGTGTTGATTTTACCATGTGCGTAATTGAGTTTAATATACATGCCAATCTACACAAAACATTTTGAATATTAAAAATGAGAAGCGGCAAATAAACAAAGACTTTTTTAGGGTACAAAGTATATTTTATTTACATCAGCAATGCAATTACTCAGATATTTTCCATCAGTTTTAGTTATGCAGTAATATGTATTTTGTGTGACTTAGTTCTTACTAATTCAGCATAGAATCATATTGGTTGGGAAAGATTTTTGAGATCATGGAGTCCAACCATAAATACAACAATGCCAAGTCCACCACTACACCACGTCCCTAAATGTCACGTCCACATGTCTTTCAAATACCTCCAGGGTGTAGCACTTCCAAATGTCTGGTCCCCAGTAACAAAGTACTCTCTGTGTGTTGGGTTTCAGAGATGTGTCTACCAGGCCTGTAATTATGAAGAGACTTTTCCTTATATTTGTTCTGCTCTGGGATCATATGCACGAGCATGCAGCTCCATGGGTTTAATCCTTGAGAACTGGAGGAGCAGTATGGACAATTGCAGTGAGTACCTGAACCAACTCTTAGTGGTTTGCCATCAGATGAGTAATGAGGAAATAGTGATCAGAAAGAAGAGCTGTAATTGGGTAATAAATATCCAACTGTTGGATACCCTTCTAGTGTCCGTCTCAACGGGGTTGTTATTTCAAGACTATATGAAAAAGATAGTTCATATGCTTTAAGGTGAGTATGGGGATGCTTCCAGGACTTGATAATTAAGGTACAGAATAGCCAGGAAAATAAAGTTATCCTGTAAAATGAGAAAGAACTAGGGAAAACTGACTACAGGTTTTATTATTTTGCAACTCAGACAAAGGCACAGGTTTCACTGTTACTCAAAAATTCATTGATATTTCTGCTAAGCTTCCCTTTGCATTATGAAATTCCAAGATTGACAAAAAAAGCTGTAAGGTATTTTACCTGCATGAAACTTCTGAAAAGCTGCATAGTTTGCTGTTAAGTCTTGGTCTGCAACATGTTTTACTAGAGATCCACATCCACAGGAAAAGAAGCAACAGGAAGCATTGAAACTGTTGACACAAAATAAGCAGCACATAATAAGCAAAAGTACATTATCTTTCACAACGAAGACAATCAGTAAATGAAGTTTAACATACATTCTGGTCTTGTTTTATAGCCATTACTTGCACTGGCAATCAAACATTCAGCTACAACACTCAGGCATGTGACAGGACATGCTTGTCACTCTCCAATCGAGCCCTGGAATGCCATCCATCTGATATTCCTATTGAAGGCTGCCAGTGTCCTAAAGGAATGTACCTGAACCACAAGAATGAGTGTGTTCGTAAATCTCATTGTCCCTGCTACTTAGAGGACAGAAAGTACATCCTGCCTGACCAGTCAACAATGACTGGTGGGATCACCTGGTAAGTGTGTCAAGTTTAAAGGTGAACAAACTGAAAATGGAGGTGAGGGGTCTTCATGTCTCTGTCAAGGGTCAACTGCAGTAAGCAGACAAGCACCACACAGCTACTTACTCCAGCAGGATGTGGAGGAGAATCAAAAGGACAACAGCAAGAAACCTTATGGGTAGAGATATAGACAGTTTACTATATTTCTTTATTATTAATAAGCAGAAAGCTCATTTAATAAGCAAAGCAGCATAAACAATCAAAGCTAAGTAAGGAATTGATTCAGAACTTAATGTCAGCAGGCAGCCATTCAGACATTTCCAGGAAAGCATGAATTTGCCATGCATAATGGTTTGTTGGGAAGATGAGTGCTGTAACTCAGAACATCCCTCCTTCTTCCTTTTTTACCTGAGCTTTTATTGCTGAGCTCGATATGGTATAGTATGGAATCTTTCTTTGGTCAGTGGGGTCAGCTGTCCTGGCTGTGTCCCCTCCCACCTTTCACTTAGAATGAAAATACTTTGCTTCTCAGCTTCCTCCCTGGCAGGGCAGCCTGAGGAGCAGGAATGCTGGGACACTGTTCAGCACCAGCTAAAACAACATTGTGTTGTCAACAGTGTTTTGGTCACAAATCCAAAACACAGCACCACTGAGCTGCTACAAAGAAAATTAACTCCATTCCAGCCCAAACCAGTACAGTCTCCTTTATTTTTAATAGCATAAATTTATTTTTCAAGACATCTTTTTTGCCCTTTTCTAAACTACAAATATTCTTAACTGAACAGAAAACATTTTACTTACCTTCAGCTTGGAAATGTTACAGAGAAAAATAAAAAATAATAGCTGAGATCTGATTATTCCTACTAGGAGATTTTGTCAACAGCACTTAGCTATATACAAACTTCTGGAATAACTTGATAGGCCATCCTCATAGTGACAATTGCTTATGACTGGTAATAGTGATAATAGGCTACTATTCACTTTCAAAATTGATGTTACTGTGTAATACAAAAAGTGAAGAGACAAGCTGACTCGTATTCCACTTCAAAGGATGGGAAGGAGGCAATAATATGAGTGAAACATTTTTAATAAAACAATTCTGCAAAAAAATCAAAATTTCTTTCTTAGAAGAGATTTCCATCTATGTTTCTTTTTCTTCCTAGCTACTGTGTTAATGGGAGGCTAAGTTGCACAGGCAAACCTCAAAATCCTGCAGGTATGAGTCTGAAATTGTTTACTTAGAAACATTTTTTGTCCTTTATGTTGTAAAATTACTACTTCGCTGTTCTCTTCTATGTTAATTTCTCCTCAATGTTAAATTTTCTTCCTTTTTCCTAGAAAACTGCAAAGCTCCTAAGAAATACATATCGTGTTCTGACTACTTAGAAAACAAGTATGGAGCTGCATGTGCCCCTACCTGTCAGATGCTGGCTACTGGAATTGAATGTGTGAGTTTCACAGCTCTGGGATATTTATCCTTTTGAGAGAGGTAGAATGTTCTAGTTTTTACTTAGAACTAGACTACATTGCTCTAGTGAAATTAAAGGAATTATTTTTTCTTATATGACGCAGTTAAATATCAGGCTGCGTACACAAAAATTACACATATATTTAAGAAGTGATTAAATAAATTAATTGCATGAATTAATGAATGAAATTCTATTAGAATAAAAATACATTAAGGATTCTTAACTACATGGCTATAATCCCTGGCTCAGGTACTCCATAAGCTGTCACTCCATGTCAGTGGAAATATGGGGTTTATGCTTCCTGTTCTATTTTTTCTCAACTCTTTGTTGCTGTTGATCACAGAACGCAGGAGACCTGGGCTAGGTGAAGATCTGTGCTGTCCTGATGGGGTTTTCTTATATTAAGGAAACAGACTATTTGGAAGAATTGTAATAAGCTTCCTTGATATGAAGAATATTCTGTTGTACTGTTTCTGAAAGACAGGTAGTGATGGAAGATAAATTTTTCAGAGGCTTCCGGTATGTTTAGTATCTCATACCACAAATCTATGTTACAGCTTCAGTGAAAGTAGTTCAACTGACAACAAGGAACAGCACAAAACTAAAATCAAGCCCAAAGAGAACGTAGCATAGGTTCACTCTTGACACCGTTCACATTCAGGATAAAATGCATCTCGCATTCTTTTATTTTTGTTTTGCAATCTGTTGGCCTTTCCCAGATACCCACAAAGTGTGAATCAGGCTGCGTCTGTGCTGATGGCCTCTATGAAAATCTCGATGGCATGTGTGTGCCAGCTGAGGAGTGTCCATGTGAATATGGTGGCCTTGCTTATGGAAGAGGTGAACAAATCCAGACAGAATGTGAGATCTGGTAAGAATGACAGAGTTTTTAATTGCAGATCCTCTGTTTCACTGAAGTGTACAGTCGCATAAAAATAAGTGTTTAAGTGACTGGAGAGTAGGAAATGGCAACAGCTGTAAGGAAGAAATACCATGATAGACTACAGGGATTAACAGAAGATTAACATTTGACAATATATGTATGGATAAGAGTCATTGTACCACCTGCAGGGATAATTTCTGCCTTATGTATGTTCAGGAATAAAGGCATCCAGTAGGGCCTGTGACTGTAAATTATATAAAGTCAAGTATTATTAACAACTCTACTTAAATAAAGATGAGGGCAAAATCTTTCTTCTTTTCTGTAGATAAAAGCAACCAGCCCCAAATAGATTCCCATCCCATTAGCAGCACTCTCAATGTACTTTATTCCCTTTCTAGTCTATTATTATTAAAAAAACACTCCCTAAACTACACAGAGCAGTGATTTCTGATCTCATTAAGAGCAAAAATAAATGGGTTTCACTATTTCTTTCATTAAAAAAAGGCACAAAAATTATTTAAGGTTTCTTCTTTATTATTAATTCATTTTCTAGGCAGTCCATAAATTTTAATTATGTTTCTCATATTAACTGTAACTTGGTCTCAGTGTACATAAGTCAGTTAAACATGTTGAACATGTTATCAATAAAAGTGGATGTATAGAAAAATAAGCAGGTGAAGATGGCATTTCTTTGAAATCTGAGTGTGGTTTCTCTTCTCACTCCCAGCACTTGCACAAAAGGCAAATGGAAATGTGTTCAGAAAACAAGGTGTTCCTCCACCTGTAATCTGTATGGAGAAGGCCACATCACCACTTTTGATGGACAGCGTTTTGTGTTTGATGGCAACTGTGAATACATATTAGCTATGGTAACCTGCTTCCTTCTGGTTGTTTCAGCAGCATCAAGAAATAGCATATTTTTATTAGTCTCTTAAATACAGCTAGGATGCATCAATAAACACTACAGCACTTTGAATGTTTATAACCACTTACTGAGTTTCTACAGATTATGTTTATTACAATGCTTAGAATGAAAATATTTTACGTCTAAAAAAACGTAATTTTCATGCCATTATAACCAATTTTACATTTTTAAAAGATATGTTTAAATAGTCATTGTATTCTGTACCAGATAAATATGTCTTTAGGGAAGTTACATCAGTTTGATGAGTAAAGCAGAGGTCATCACCTCCCAAAACAGAATTACTAATGACATTTTAAAGATCCTGTATTTTCTAATACTTTTATGTTTTAAGTTGGAAGACTTCAGGCACAGTCTATTGAGCCTTTGTGCTTCTTGTGGTTTGTTTTGGGTTTTTTTTAGGATGGCTGCAGTGTTAACAGACCCATTTCCTCTTTCAAAATTGTTACTGAGAATGTCATCTGTGGGAAATCAGGAGTTACATGCTCCAGATCCATCAGCATTTACCTTGGGGTAAGCTCTTCTTTCTGCCATTATCCAGCTGAATAGATTTTAAGACCAGGTTTTCTTCATTTTTTCGGAGCTTTAGCTGTATCTTAAGAGAAAGGTCTTGTAAGTGAAATTATGTGCTAAACCTAGAGCCTTGGTTTTAGTAGGAAATGCCATAGCTGTTTGTTTAGGTTTTTTTAATTCTCATGTTGTGTTTCATTCTCCAAGAATCTTGTCTATGTAGAAGCCAAGAAATTTTGAAGTTTAGTCTGCAATGAATTGCTAAATCAAAAAAATTCAGCTGCAGTGTTACGGCAGCTGAACTTCAGCAGCAAAAATAGTGAAACTTGATAAGTTGTAACTTCCAGATAAATTTTCTTCCAGAATCTGACAATCATACTGAGAGATGAAACCTTCGCTATTTCTGGGGAAAATCCTGGTATAAGGTACAAAGTGAAAAAGAATGCCCTTCACCTGATGTTTGATATCATTATCCCAGGAAAATACAACATGACCCTTATTTGGAATAAGCACATGAACTTCTTCATCAAGATCTCCAGAGAAACACAGGTATTGCAGAATAATTTCCTTAAAGTGTCCCTCCATTCAGATTGAACTGCACATTCGATCACGGTTACCTTGAGTCTCAGTGACAGCAAAGCAATTCATTTTTATCATTATCTCCAAAACAGCAGAGATCTCCACAAGTGGCTAACTTTTAATGGATACTGTGTTCAGGAAATTTTTGAGCTAAGTGTTTGTAATTTATGCAACTGCACATTTGAATTTGATCTCTAAATGGTGACAGTTTACAGTTTAGAGGAGAAACCTATGCACAGGTATGTTAGGAGAGTGTATTTGTAGATGACATTTACTCCTAAAGCACAGGAAACAGTCAGAGATCAAAAGGGAAGGTGAGAATTGTAACTTGCTGAACTGATATTGGTGCTTTCATTGACTCTAGGAAACGATCTGTGGTTTGTGTGGTAACTATAATGGCAACATGAAGGATGACTTTGAAACTCGAAGCAAGTACGTGGCATCAAATGAGCTGGAATTTGTCAACTCTTGGAAAGAGAATCCTCTTTGTGGGGATGTGTACTTTGTAGTGGACCCCTGTAGCAAGAACCCTTATCGTAAAGCATGGGCAGAAAAGACATGTTCCATCATCAACAGCCATGTTTTTTCTGCCTGTCACAATAAGGTAAGAATTAATTTGCTCTTTTTTTTTTATTTATAGGCATAATCCATATTCTTCCAAATGCTCACTCTCCAACAGGTGATTTTTTGTTTGGCAAAATGTTTCAATAAATACTTCTAAAAATGTTTATGGCTCACATTTATGTTAATTTTCTTTTTTTTTTTTTTTAATTTGCTCTTCACCTGCCCTTTTGTGAACACAAATGCTAAGTATGCCATTAACTGATTAGTTAAAACTAAAAGAGTGAAAAAAGAATGAAGACTTAAGAATCAGGAATTGGTGATGCCTGATATTGATTAATGCATTTTTGGGTGGTGAAAACCAGTGAGAAATGTGGATAATGCTTCAGTGGCTATGCATATACATAGAGTATAATGGGCACAAAATAATCTTGGAAAATGAATCCCTTTTTGCCATGCAGGTGAATCGGATGCCCTACTATGAGGCCTGTGTCCGAGACTCCTGTGGGTGTGACATTGGAGGGGACTGTCAGTGCATGTGTGATGCCATCGCAGTCTATGCCATGGCATGCTTGGAAAAAGGCATCTGCATTGACTGGAGGACCCCCGAGTTCTGTCGTGAGTTTCCTTAAGCTCTCCTTACACAGGTTTAAGAGATTTTTATTGTCAGTATATTAATTTGGCAACATAGGAAACTTAGTAATAACCACCTCATTTTCTCTGAGGGCAGAGTTAACCTCAGACACCCGGGTTTTGAAATCTGTACTTTTCTGCTAAATTAACCAAAATATTTTCACTCTTTTTATCATGGAATCATGAGAGAGAAAATAATGTGGTCACAGAAAGCAGATTGTTTCTTCTCCTATCAGTGTATAGTACACTGTGAGTTTGCCAGCAGAGAAAGCATGAAATTGTAAAAAAAATGTTTCTTTTGAGCTATGATGAAATCAATTTCTGTGTGGATGTCAAGGGAATGTAGACAGCTGTGTTGGCTGGAACACTGTAAAACAGGAAAATGACATCAAGGTGTTCCAAAACAGCAAATACAAAGGAAAAAAGAGGATGAACATGCTATAAATCAATGTTAGAGTTGTCATCTTTGGTGGATTTCCTTCCACATTTCAATATATTGTGTATGAAAGGTTGTGGAAATGTCTGCATACTGTACTTGCAAAAAAGAAACAGACCTCCACGAGTTACAATATATATTTACATCAGAAGCTAATAATTTCAGTGAAGATTTTTTTATTCCAACTGTTAGTTTTGTCTTCCTTCTAGTACTTTGGAAGTATGATGCCATTAATTTGAAAAAGAAAAATCTTCTCTCTTGCTTGTCCTTTCTTTAGCTGTCTATTGTGAGTATTACAATTCTCATAAAAGAAAAGGAATTGATGATGCTTTTTCCCATGGCTACAACGATGACAAATGCACCTGGCACTACAGGCCTTGTAACTGTCCAAATCAAAACTACAAATATGTCAATATTGAAGGTAATAACGTCTACAACTGTAAACCAGGAAACAGTAACATTTTTTTTTTTTAGATCAGTCATAGCACAGTTAAATAATGATCATTTAATTGATGTTATTTTTCAAGAAGTTTTGATGATATTTCCCTTACTAGTAGTGTTTTAAATATATTTTTATATATTTATATATTTATAAAAGCTATATTTAGCTCTATATCAAGTTCAGCCTGTCTGGAAGAGAAATTCTGACTTGCACCAAATCAAAAGAATTCACTGTACTTAGGAAAGAAAATGTAGAGAGAGAAATTAATATTTTAATTAAACAAATGGATATAGCTGAAGAAACTAAACAAATTCCTGCATAGACAAAAACCTCCTTCTGAGGATAACATTGGAAATACTTACCTGAACAGATAATGTTGAAATTGATACTATTTTTAATAACAGATATATAATATATTAAATTATAAATAGTGTAAATTAAATGCCTTTCTCTAAGAAATTAAAAACAGACTTCTCTACCCTTTTTTCAGGCTGTTACAACTGCTCTCATGATGAATACTTTGACCATGAAGAAGAAAGGTGCATGCCATGTGGTAAGCAGCAGTCCTTTCTCCACAGTAACTTGAAAACCATACTACAACATTTGCACAGACTCAGAGAAGATATTTTTATAGTATCTCTCCATAAATGAGTGTTCATCTATACATAGCTTCCTTTCAAAATAAACCCATTACTATACTGCTTGTAAAATAAAAGTATTGGTGTTCTAGTCTGTGTGAGGCACAGGCCCAGCAGAGCTGTGAGTCTCAGAGGTATTCAACACATTTTACAGAAAAAGGGAAACATGTAGCAGAAGAGCAGATGTAGCTACTGGACTCAATAAATATCTTTCTAGATTTTTTTTTTAATTCACGTGAGGTTCATTACCATATGGCTTATTTCCATGAAAACCTATCTTATTAAATATGGTTTTGGATAGACTCTAGTTGGACAGTTTGGATTTTCATGCAGATGTAAAAAAAACCTTAAGAACAAAATTCTCATTATAAAATTCTATCTTGTGTAACCAGGATCTCATCTAGTGATCTCCCTTACATACAAAACCATGTTCCAATATCCCTGAAAACTGAGGTGCCCTTAGCCATAGAAGTCATAACAAAGATAGGAAAAACTTACTAGTGTTCATTATAATAATGAGATGTATTGATTTCTTTGTAATTAAGTCATTTGATGTGAATTTGACCGTGGAAATATGTAAGATTAAATACTCTCAGAAATACCTCAGTAATTAGCACAGTTCTTGGAATCCAATCCAATGAGATTTGCCTTATCTGGGATATTTTAATATGTTTTTATTCACAAATATAACCTGTTTTGTCTTTATGTAACAGGACAAGTAAACGTTACCACCACACCCGAACCATCTTCACCTTCACCAGGTTAGTTTACACAGGTGACCAACTGTGTAACTTACACACTGATATTATGTCCTGATAAGTGTTTATGAAATCAATAATGCCCTTTTCTGTGTGATATAGCAGCATTATCAGTTTCACATGCATAAGGTAAAATGATGAAAAATACCCTGGTACCATAATATCTTGGGCTGCATCAAAAGCTGTATGGACAGCCGGTCAAGGGAGGGCACTGTGCCCCTCTGCTCTGATGAGAGCCCACCTGGAGTGCTCTGTCCAGCCCTGCAGTCTTTAATTCAAGAAAGACAGAGTAGGGCCACAAAAATGACCAGAGGGTTGGAACATCTCTCCTGTGAGAAAAGGCTGAGATCTGGGGTTGTTCAGCATGGGGAGGAGAAGGGTCCATGGAGGTCCATGGAGACCTCTTTGTGGCTTTTCAATACTAGAATGGGGCTTATAAGAAAGATGGAGATAGACTTTTTAAGTAGGGCCTGTTGTGATGGGAGAAGGGGTAAAGGTTTTAAATCAGAAAAGAGTAAATTCAGACTAGCTAAGGAAGAAATTGTTTATGATGAGGCTGGTAAAACACTGGAAGATGTTGCCCGCAGAGACTGTTGAACCCCCTTACCTCTCCAGTTGAGGCTGGAGAGGCATTTGAGCAACCTGATCTAGTTGGACTCATTTCTGCTCATTGCAGAGGGAGTGGACTAGAGTATCATTAATGGTCTAAGCTAACCCAAGTCATTCTATGATGAAAAGGATCTCACAAAAATTTATACCCAATCTTACTAGGGACTGGCCATATAAAACTTCAAGCTGAAGGAAGTCTTGATGGAAATGTGTGACTGACTACACCAAATCCCTATAGCCTGATACAGGAAAGAATCTACATATCTTGATCTTAAATTTGTTAGAAAGTCCATTAATTTCCCTGAAGACAGATGGTATTGGAAAACTTTATACTGTGGGTCGTGTGAATAATAAAATTACGGATACTATTCGATATAGGATTGGAATATTGTTTCATCTCTGCTGATATGAACAGCTGTTTATGCCAAATTCACTTTAAAGTGAAGAAAAAGGTATAAAGCATCTGCAAGAATACCTGTTTAATGTATTCACATAATAGCAAAGGAAGCAATGGATTACAGTTCTTCAAGGTTTAATCTAAAAGGTTTTAATAGTAGCTACTGCTAATAGCTATAAAAACACTTGTTTTACTTTAGAAAAAATCCATTAATATAGATATGTTGTCATATTGAGGACTATTTCTCATCTTTTCATTTTGATTTTTTTCTTAGTAACAACAATGCAGCCCAAAGTAACAAGGAGCTCTACCACAAGCACACTTCCAACAGTACCTAGTACTTCTTCTGCAACAACTGTATCACCTGAGACTACAAATCCAACAATAACTGCAAAAATTACAGTTCCAAGAACTTCACCCTCACAACCTCTTGTCACAATAAAGTCAACTACTGGTAGGTTTTTAGTGTTATTTTCTAAAATAAATTATTATAAACTTGTTCTAAACCTCTGTACATCGTTGAGATACCATTCCTAGGAATGCATTTCAAATTCACACACCATCCAAGCATTAGACTCCAAATCATGAAGCAGACAAAGCAAGTTTCCATAAAGGAGTTTGTGAACCAGAAATGTTCAGAAGTGTAGATTGAAAGTGCATAAAAAGATATAGGATATAGGCATTAGGTTAAAAATGCAACCAAAAAGTGAGTCATCTGAGAAACACAGTTCTATAAGCAGTGAGCAAGCCCAGCTCCAGTTGGGTTTATTAGCTCAGCTTCAGCCTCTTTTCCACTGGTTCATTTATGGAGTTCAAGGAGCACCCAATCTATTAACTCTGAATAATGTAAGCAAGCCCCAAAGCAGAGTCACACAGGTATCAGTGTAGCAACTTTGTCTAGGCTTCTAAAGTCCTGTGCTCTGGAGGATGACTCTGCCAGCATAAATTACTTTCTGATTCTGTGGCTTCTGGAGCCTTATTTAGCCTCATACCAACATGCACTTCAACTAATAAATCATCTTGGACCATGGCTGTCAGGGAAAGCAGAGGTAAAAATAGGTCCCAAAGGAGTCAAAACACACGAAAGCTGACATTGTGACAGATGATTTGTGCATTGTGGCAAGGAGAGTCTATAGTATGATGTTATTTAGCTTTTCAATACAAATTGCATAAGCTGCAAGTGTGGCTGATTTGGAACATAATAAAAGCCAATGGACAAAGTCTCTATCATATAGACTTTAGCCAAAGTGACAATAAAGCTAACTACTTATATATTAAACAAATCTAATACAGAAAAATACAGAAAATGAGAACAAAGGGACAATAGAAAACTAATATAAGCTCAGAAATATTTGGTAAGTGTATGAGAACATGAATACAACAGTTATACTGAAAATATTTGAAAAATAAAATATTATCTCTAAAATACAAATATCTTCTATATAATTTATCTGGTTTTAATTTTTCTATGAATTTGTTACTCACATTATATTTTTACCTTTACTCCAAAAGAACATACAACATCAATTTTTACCACACCAAACATGACTACAACCATCACTACCCCTTCCATAACTACCTCAATGAAAAGAACCATGGCCACTACACCAAAGTCTGTTCCCTCATCACCTTCTGCCTCATCAATCGCTGCTTCAACAGAGACAGAACAAGTAGGGGTCACCTCACCATCCTTCAAGACCACCACGAAAAGGGAAATGGCAACCTCCTCAATACCTACTCAAACCACAACTCAGAGCATCACTTTCAGCCAGCCTGAACTAACAACAGCAGGTAAAAAGCACTTTCTTACATCTGTCAGGTGAAGCCATCACTCACAATTCATAGGTCAATATACTCCTTATAAAAAAACCCAGGCATTCTTACTAGATGTTGCAAACAGAAAGGAAAGAACATGGATAAGAAGTGTGATTAAAATGGAAATTTATCTTGCCAATGGAGCAAGCATCTGACATCCAATTATGATCTTAAAGCTAGCATTAGCTAGCTAGCATCTCTTCCAACACTTCCTCCAAATTTAGACAAAATCTCTCTATGCCTCAAAGCTAGTTCTTCAAAACTCACAGATCACAGAATATATATTCCCCCTACCCGTTGTAAGAAATACTCCCCCCAGAAATATTAACCTTTTTGAATGTCTGACACTCAATATACAAATAGGGACAGTCTCCTCTGAGGCTGTATGGCAACATGAATTACTACATTAGCAACTGACAGGCTGGGACAGTGTGTGGTGGGAAGTCTACTGCAGTGGGAGGGCAACTGTACACTCTTTTCCAAATCCAGATCTCTCCCACAAAGTACTGTTGGGGTGCATATATCTGGGTCTTCTTGTGCAAGCAATTACAGCTTCCTCTAGGAAGCTCACCAGCTCCCAGCCATTACTAATATTCATTCTTTCACCACAGAGAGTGAGGGAACCAAAGCAACCACTCTGCGCTACCCAGAAGGTGAGTAAATGGGACTAAAGAGAGGCCCTTGGCCTAAGACTCTGCTTCACTTACCTCAGCTTTTCCAGATGATGGTCTTGCCCAGTTTGGAATACTTGGTAGGGGAAATATGTGCATCCAACCAGGCTCTTCTTTCCTCAGGAGCTTCAGAAAAAGGCAGGGAGTGTCAAATTGTCAGAGGCACCCTTCAGACCCACCCTCAATCAACTTGTGCTTTTCTCTCTACAGTTGTCACCCACATAAGAACAATATTGACACAGCCTGTGCAGCACCTTGTCACACAGACACAGACCACCCCTGGCACATCCATCAGCACCGCCTCTGTTCCGAGAGAGACCAGCCCTGCCACTAGCCCAGAAGTTCCACTGACAAGGACATTTCCAAGCTCCAGCTCTTTGCTTGTCACTTCAGCCTCATCTGCTTCTTCCCTCTCCTCAACCCAGCTGGGAACATCATATCCCGGTAAGGCTCCCTTCTGCCCTTCCTGCTGCTCTGCCTGCTTCTTCCAGCTCCACCTTTCTCTTCTAAGCAACACATCCCACAAAGGCTTCAGTTTTGGTACTCGTTCTCAATTCCTCCTGCTATTGCCAAGGGACAACAGCAGGTCCTGGGCCTGACCCACACATGACCCTGACTGTGTCCTTCTCCCTGCAACTTCAGGGCTTTGGCTCTGAGGCACAGGCCTCTATGAGAGTTCAGGCATCCATGAGTTCCTGCCCTATAGCTACCAATCAGATACAAGTTAAAACGCCTCTCTATTCTTACAGTGCTGCCCTAAGAATGCACAGTGGGACAGGGGTGAACAAAAGGCAGGGAAACTGGAAACACATCTCCAATTTACAGCTCAGGACAGTTTTGAGTGAGAGGCATAACCCAAGGACCAATCTCCAGCCAAAGGATGCCTAGGCCCTGGCACATCCAAGAAAAGTGCTGTTCAACAAATATGACCTCATGGACCAATGCTGACCCCGAGTGCAAGAGTCACCAGTGGAGGGTGGGCAAGAAATTGTACACTTAACTCCAAGCTGAAGTTCTTTCACTTAGACCCACGTGCCAGAGTTGTCTTAGTGACGATCCTCCTTTGGGGAGATGCCACAACATGCTTTGCCTAGAATCCTTCCCAAGACTCAATCATTCTTTTCTCTCATCCCTTTCTTTGTAGCAAGGGAGCCAACCAGAGCTAAGACACCAACTACTAAAGTAGTAACAGGTGAGTGCTCTGGTCATGAAAGAGTTAAGAATTATCCCCGGCCAATGCATCCATATCCCTTCAGTAGCCATGGCCCTCCCATGGATCCCTCCCAGAGGACTCTGCAGCTAGCCAGTTCTAGACTATCAATAAACAAGTGATACCTCTTCCCCACTCAACTGTTCCAGGAAGAAGGGGATGAGACAAATTGCTAGAGGTCAACTTTCAAAATAGTCAGCAGCAAGCACTTAAGAAAGAGAAGCAGGAGAGGATGGAACATATTTAGGATAATGGACACCTTTATTAAAGGAAAAACAATAAAAAACAAACCCAAAACCAACCACATTTAGTGGGAGCTAAGCCTCCCATCCTGGCCCATAACTGAGCACAAAACCTCAAAAAACAAAGGAGTCAATATCACCCAACTTCCCATAAGCCAGCAATATACAACTGACCTGTGCTTCCCTCCTGGCAGCCTTCACCCATGAACAGTCAACTGTGCCACACATCAGGCCACCTGTAACCACCAAGAAGACCACAGCTGCCACCTCCATCAGCAGCACCTCCAGGACCTCTGTCTCCACAGGGGCCAGCCCACCAAGCAGCACAGAAGTGCCTCTGGAAACAGCCTCTCCATCTTCCAGCTCTCCACCTGTCCCCAGCAGCCCGCTCAGCACCCGGCTGCCATCCACTGCCACCACATCCACAGCCTCCTCCACAGCAGCTCCTAGCACCAGCCCCAGGCCCACACCTACAACCCTGAGGCCCAAGACATCTTCCCCCACAACCAGTGCTGCAAAGGAGTCTCCTGTAACAGAGTCCTCTGCACCCACCACAGCCAAAACCAGCACGCTGCCATCATCTGCCTCTTCTCCTTCCTCAGCTGTGTCCTCAACATGGCTCAGCTCCTCACAGCCTGGTAAGGCTCCCCCCACCCATCCTGGTACTTCCTGCTGCTCTCCCTTTTTCCACTCATCCTTAGCAGCCACACAGCTTCCTTGCTGAGTTGTTTCAGTTTTTGCTCTCTATCCTCATTGTTTCTACATTGGAACACTGGTATGGCCTTACTTACTTAGGGCTCTGCAACACTGATCTCTCCTGTGGAGCTTGAACTGCCAGTCTCAGAGGGGACTGTCCTTAAGCTCTGCCTGTTCCTTGAAGGGACACCTATATATTCACACAGGATCCTCTTCCAGGAACAGGTAGTAGGATGTTGCCTGTTGGAAGGTACTGTATCCATTTCCTCCCTTTTCAAGACAAAAACCAGACAGCTTGTAGACAGGACCCACAGTCTCAGTGCTCCCTTTTTCCCAGGGAATATTCAGTACAGCACAGCCCTGCTAGTCTTGTTTATATCCTAAATCTGAGCCATCTGACCACCTCCACTTCCAACTTTTGCTCCCCTCATCCTCAAAAGCTCTGTGCTTTACTTCCAGCAGCCTTCACCCATGAACAGTCAACTGTGCCACACATCTGGCCACCTGTAACCACCAAGAAGACCTCAGCTGCCACCTCCATCAGCAGCACCTCCAGGACCTCTGTCTCCACAGAAGTGCCTCTGGAAACAGCCTCTCCACCTCCCAGCTCTCCACCTGTCCCCAGCAGCCCGCTCAGCACCCGGCTGCCATCCACTGCCACCACATCCACAGCCTCCTCCACAGCAGCTCCTAGCACCAGCCCCAGGCCCACACCTACAACCCTGAGGCCCAAGACTTCTTCCCCAACAACCAGTGCTGCAAAGGAGTCTCCTGTAACAGAGTCCTCTGCACCTACCACAGCCAAAACCAGCACGCTGCCATTGCCTGCTTCTTCTCCTTCCTCATCT